>NC_053041.3:264190194-265440194 GCF_002575655.3 Aegilops tauschii subsp. strangulata | reverse complement strand
GACGATGAAGGACTACTTCTCTGTAGACTGTCGTCGTGCCTTCTGCTTTACCGGGCGCACATTTGGGCACACCCTCAAAGGGTGCTCAATCACTCCCCTTGGGACTCCCACCAGCTGCTTGGGCTCCCAGGCGAATACCTCCTTGTTCGCGCGCAGGAACTTCACCAGTACCTCTTCTTGGTCTGGATTGAGGTTGGCGCCTATGGTGAAGGTGGCTCCTGAGGCCCCATCATCATCATCGACCGACACTTGCTTCGTCTTGGCCTGATCTTGCAAAAATAACTGCTTCTTCTTTGCTGGCGCAGCCCCCTGGGCCCCAGACACTGCTTCATCAGCGGGGCGAGCTGCCACTGCGGCCCTGAAGGCGAGCCTGAGGGCCGCCAGGGCCTCCTTGGTGTCCCCGGCCACGGTGAGAACACCGCTGCTCCCTGGCATCTTCATGAGGTTGTAGGCGGGATGGGTTACCGCCATGAACTGGGCCAGGGCAGGGTACCCGAGGATGACATTGTACGGGAGGCCGATGCGAGCGATGTCGAAGTCGATGAACTCAGTGCAGTAGTTGTCACGGGTGCCGAAGGTGACGGGGAGGCGGATCTGCCCTAGGGGGCTGGTGGAACCACTGCCTACTCCGGAGAAGGGCTTGGTGTGGCGGAGCCGGCCGAGCGGTACGTGGAGCAAGCTGAAGGCTTTTACGGAGAGCACATTGAGGCCTGGTCCTCCATCGATGAGGGTCTTGGTGACTACTACGTTGCAGATGGTGGGCGTGCAGAGCATCGGGAGTGCGCCCGAGCCCGCGGTGATTGCTGGATGGTCCTCCGAGTTGAAGGTGAGGTCGGCTTGGGGCGCCGCCCATCCCGGGGGAGCCCCCCGCTGCACGCGGGCGGCGCCCATCTGGCGGACGAACTGCTTGACATGGCGATCCGAGGGCGGCGCCTGCGAACCACCAAGGAGGGCTGCTACGGCGGGGGCGCCTGTGCCGCGAAGCGCGCGATGAAGAGGCTGTGCAGCTCCTCCCAGGAGGCCGCAGAGGACTCCGGCAGGTTGAGCAACCAGGCGCGTGGCACGCCGGCGAGGGCCATGGGCACACTACAAAAAAATACACTTCCGTGATGATACGTGTTTGTCACAGTAGGTCACGTTTTTTGTCATGCATGTACATCCATGACGATTTTATGACAGAATCAAGATAGTCATACCTGTGCTGTCGTAGAAGTGTTCCATGACATTACCAAAATTATCATCACGGAAGTGTCCACTTCCATGACGATAAAGCGTGTCACAGAAGTGCTTTCGTCAAGGGTGACCGACACGTGGCATCCACCGTAACGGGTCGGCGTTAAGCTATCGGGTCCGGTTTGGGATCCAATAACCCGTTAATAGCCCGGACCAATGGGAAATTTCCATGTGTAAAATTCTGATTGGCCGGAGGAAACACGTGTCAGCTCGTCAGTGGGTCAGATAGGCGCCTATGATATGTCGACACGTGTGACGGCCCACCACTGGTCCATTTAGCTTACAAAGGACGGCATGTTTTACTTAGTCAAAAGTTAGTGGGCTGGCCCATGAAAAGCCTGTTAACGGTCCCTTAGCAAATAGCCCATTTTGCGGCCCGATAACTCACGACCCGTTAAGGCCTACCCGAAATCGGCCCAACAACGTCATGTGGGCCGTCGAATATAACACCAGCCCGTTTCACTTTCGGCCCATGTATGGCCCATGACATCTTTCGGCCCATATGAGGCCTTCGTATCTTTAGGCCCTTTAGAGGCCCACGGTGACTCTAGCCCATAATGAAAAGTAAATTTCTTTGTACCCGTTAACGGCCCATGATTCACATGGGCCGTTTCCAGCCCGTGTTAGCTTTCGGCCTACTAACGGCCCATACGTTCTTGGGCTCCTTTCCGGCCCGTTACTGGCATGTTCCCCTAATGGGCCAAATTCGGCCCGTGGCAAGAGTCTGCCCGTTTCTGGCCTGTTAACCCATTGCACCATTTCCAGCCCGTCCTATATTCTGGCCCATTAACGACCCGTTATGCCTGTGAAAGAATTATGCCTTTGCTATCCTCCGGCCTGTTAATAGCTCGTTACCATGCTGGGCCGCTACCAATTACGCCCGTTTACGGCCCATGTTGACCCATTTATCCGATGGCCCGAGGCCCATCGATTCTACGGTCCTGTTGGAGGCCCATTTATCGACGACCCGTAGGAGGCCCATGGATCCTACGGCCCGTAGCAGGGTCAAGGTTACCACGGTCTGTATATGGCCCATGGTTGTTGCGGCCACTAGCAAACTAGGGAAAAAGAAGACTAGGAAATAAATAAGCCAGAAACTAACGCTAGGCTATTAAGGCGATTGCACAGATTGCATCCACTGAGCATCAAAGATCGCCACCAGTGCAAATATAGGGAACACCCTACACTATACAAAAATGGCTTGCTGTTTTCTTCAGCCGGTGGCTGCACGTTAAGAACAAATTTTGTATCGCAACAAAACAAATTACAACTATAAAACAAAAGGAAGGTTGGCATAAAAGTTAACAGTCTGGTAGATAAATGCACCACCAGAAGTTCAGAAGCTCAGTTCATTTGACCTGACTGTTACGTTTTCATGTTGTATTGTCCGATGGAGCACTATAGCATTCGCCTTCATTTCTCCTAGGCTCCTGAAAAACATAGCAAATGTCTGATAGTCTGGTTTCACAACCATGCATATCTTGATGACATCGAACAATGTCTGTCCTTGTTTCATAAAGGGTCTCTGTTAGGGAATGGACCTGTGTTTGGAGTGCAGATATAACATTGTTTTAAGCTTGCATATCTTGATCATGAGGCAGTTTGGACGAGATTGCCTTACAACCAACCCAGTGTTACGCAGGAACGTGCCTTTGGCACTGTTAGTGGACAGGTACTGACCCACTGCATCAAGAGCTGACATTGCGGTTATAGTTGCCTCGTCACCTTCAGAAGGTGGCGGTTCCACCATTTTTTCCATAGCTTGCTGAAAAGTTGAGTTTTTACATTAGTAGTACCAGAAATGAAGATATTAAGGAGGCAGCAAAACCAAACAAAATAGCTTTGGTCTATATACAGAACTTATTCTGGTGAACCCATGTAAAATATTAGTTGTATTTTACTGCAAAGTACATAATAAAACTAGGTTCCAAACATATGACCATGTACCATGGCTAATGTATTGTCTATTTCTTCACATTGTATTGACAGCTAAGGATAAAGAGACAAAGTTTATAATATGATAAGCATAGTATGACATCATTCATATCACAAAACAACTGAGAACAAACAAACATGCAATTGTAACGTTGTGTGGGCAAGTCCAGCACGGAACTAGATTATAGGTCAAGATCAAAGGAACATCACTCCTCTCTTTTAAACCTTGTAAGGTGCAATGATACGCTAAGACAATTGTGTATAAAATTGAAAAGAGTAATAGACATTGGCTGCAAACCATGCAGTTCAAGGCACGAGTCAGAGTAAGTAGTAGTTAAAAGGCATGAGGATTAAGGACTTACAACAACGGCTTTGACTGGTGTAGTCATGCCCTTCGTCTTGCTTGTGTAATAGTCCTTGAAGATTTCCACAGCATTTGGTTCAGGTACTTTTTGGTCCTTGAGGGCTTTCCTCTGCATTTGGAACAAGTCAATATAGATCTGATAATATGGTAGAGCGAAAAGAGTGAAACAACAGCTAATTACAAGAGCCTCGCAGTGTGCAATATAGCTACGAGATCCTGTCGTCTGTTGGAATTTCACTTTCGTACGGTTGGCCTTGTTCTTTGAACAGTTCACCTACAAGAAGATAGATTTGTGTGGCACATGCGTAAATAGGACTTCAACATGTGATCTGATCACATATATATAATGTACCTGATACGTTGGATCAGACCAGTGTTTAACGAGGCCTCTCTAGTCTTCATCCGATATATTTTCGGTAATGATAACTCCCGAACGTTTGGGATTTAAGCATGGCAACCCGAACGTTTTAGGTGGCAAGTTTAGTTCGCATGAGATTCGGGAAACATGGCAATTTTCTGACAAAAAATGAAAAAGGAGAAAGTTGCCATCCCCTATCAACTAAAGTTGCCATCCCCTACGAACTAAAGTTGCCATTGAAAAACGTTCGAGACGAAATGCTCAAAATCCGAACGTTCGGGAGTTATTGGATTCCTATATTTTCCACTGGAGATGGTTGGGCAAGTTCACTGTTAGCCTTGCCTTCAAAGTGAGTTTTCATCAAGTTATACCGATACTGTCGCAGAGCAGACTGGAAAACATGGGTGCAAGCTTGTCTGGTTGCATCATCTTGGCTATCCAACTTGAACCTCATCTGTTGAAAATTATGGGAGTCTCATTATCAGCAACCTAGAAAGTATGGGACAGAGCAAGATGATATTACTAGTTTCCATACATAACCATACTTACAGATAAATGGTCGAGGAAGGTGTTGAACTGGGTTTCGTCTTTGTCATTCCTGTACTGAATCCATGCTGGGAGGATACGTACATGACACCTAACGGCAACCGCTGCCTCTGATACTAACTTGGTTGACTCTGTGGCATCACGTGGCCTTTTTAAACCTGCCTCAAAATAGATCTCCATTCTTCCTCCTCTAGATTTAGTTAACCTATCAAGCATTATCCCTGATGTTTGTTTCCTCTTGTGCATAGGTGCTAGTCCAACAATGAACATAGGAAGTGTTAGTGTACATCAAACTGTGAGACTACATATAAAGAAGCATGCAACTGTAACTTGACTCCAACAACTACCTTCTTCCTGTTGAAGCTCACAAAGTTCATCTGATCTTGCCAACTCATCTTGTGTCAAGAGTGCTTCGGAAGTAGTGTCATGTGGCATGGGAGCTTGGGAGCTTGGGAACGTGCTGCTAGCTGAGTTGACCAACGAGTAAATCATGCAGCTGGTGGTACGGTGGAAGGTGTTGCAACAACTAGGGCTGTCTCTGCTTGTTTGGTGGCAGCTATTTGTTTCTGTTTGGCTTGTTCCGCAGCTCGTGTAGCATGGGATACCCTGTTTGTACAAATTTCCGCTGGACTTTGACCTTCTATTGCACCATCAGTACCAGCAGAATCTGCAGGATTCTTCCACTTCCCATTCCATGTCAATCTGTGTTGCTTCATCTTTCTCTGTGCCATGTTAAGTCAAGCCGACAAGAAAAACGAATAACAATTTAGTTCTTCAGAACAAATTGATGCGTGATACAGACGAACTGAACTTTGATGTTAGACAACCACATGATAGGAGGATCTAATATGTACGAAAAATAGGACGACATGAGATAACCAGAACTATGATGTGTAAACTAAGCAGAAGACATTTCACTAAATTAGAAGCAACGCAATGGAAGGTAGACACCATATGAAAGATGCTACAAATATCGCTCTGCCAAGTTAGCAGTGTCTCATCATAAATGGCGTTTAAACAAATGTGAAGCAGTACAAGAAATAAATCATATGCAAGACAAACAACATCACACTATACCAAGTTAAAGGTCTCTCATCATTAGTGCCATTGCATATTCACAGCATTGCATATTCACAGCTTATTATGTGTAATCTAAGGAGAAGGCATTTCAATAAATTAGAAGCAATGAAAGCTAGACACCATATGAAAGATGCAACGAATATCACTCTACCAAGTTAAAATTGTCTCGTCATAAGTGTCATTTCAACGAATTAGAAGTAGTACAAGCTAGAAAAGAATGCGAGATGTAACCTATATCACACTCCCAATTCAAATGTGTCTTATGATAAGTGATTGTTGCAGGTTACACAACAGTAGTACTTTGATATAAGAACATGGTGTGATAGAGAGATATTGTATGTTCTAGAAACAGGAACACGTGTCTTATTCACAAGTATAATGTGTAAAGTAAGCAGATGGAATTCAACAACGTTAGAAGCAATACAAGCTAGACATCATACATAACATGCAACCACATATAACAGTGCCAAGTTAGAGGGAGCACCTGTGATGGTGCACTAGGGGAGACGTGCTCATCATCAACACAGCTACGTTGAGTGTCTATGCATGTTTGTCTTGGAAATCATCTTCGGGGGATGGAGGAGTAGAATCTGTAGAGGCCCTCAGTTCGGAAGAAGCACCTTTATCCGTTGCCTTGCTAACTTCCTTCTTCTTTATTGATTTTGAATTGTCAAGTAAAACTGACAAGAAAAAGCAATAAAATTCACTCTTCAGAACTCATTCGTGCATGATACTGACAATCACTACTTTGATGTAAGGCAAAGACATGATACCAGGATGGTATATGTACGAAAAACAAGACGACATGGCATATTCACAACTATTTGTGTAAACTAAGTAGAAACCATTTCAACAAATTAGAAGCAATGCAAACTAGACACCACATGAAAGATGCAACCAATATGACTCAGCGCATGCTATAAATCATATGAAAGATGCAACTAATATCACACTGCATGTACTAAAGGTGTATCGTCATATTGATTGATGCGGGATACAAAAATAGTTTTATGTAAGGACATGCTTAATAGACAGATGTACTATGTACTAAAAACGGGAAGGCATGTCACATTAACAGGTATAATGTATAAACTAAGCAGAATAGCACATGCAATTTAACCAGATTGGAAGAATTACAATCTAGACACCATATGCAACATGCAACCACATATCACACTGCCAAGTTAGAGCAAGCACCTGCGATGCTAGTGTAGGGGAAATGCGGTGATCAACTATAGAGCTGCGTTCACTATCTTCATCTAGCCTTGCTGTTTCTTGAGAATCATGTCAGGAGGCTGACGCTGCATTCTTTAAATGAGGATCTTTACTCACAACAGTCCACTGGCCTGACTGCCTCATCATAAGTGAATGATGAGGGATACACAAGAACATTAGTTTGATGTAAGAACATGGTTAATAGACAGATGTACTAGTATGTACCAAAAACAGGAAGGCATGTCATATTCAAAGGTATAATGTGTAAGCTAAGCAGATGCAATTTAACCAAATTGGAAGCAATACAAGCTAGACATCCGGCTGGAGTGGTGAGCATGATCATCTAGGACCTGAGAGCTTCGTGGGTGGCGGGCTGCTTCACCACCATCGTGGCTTTTTAGTTGGCTTCCACGTAATGCATGTCTGTGTTGGGCTTGTCACTGGCTCGGCCAGTGCCCTGACTAGCTATTTGTCTTCTGGTGCTCACGGGATGGTGGTTCATGTAAAAAATATCTTTCCTTATCTTAATAAAGACCGACTTTGGCCTTTCGAATACAAGCTAGACACCATATGCAACATGGAACCACATATGGCACCGTGAAGTTAAAGCAAACACCTAGGATGGTGGTTCATTGCTAGCGAGGTCATCAACTCCAGAGCAACGTTTACCGTCTCCATCTGTTGACACTGCACCTATTATAAGGCTGAAACGTGTCTGGCCTATCTGCGTACGACGCTGGAGCGACTTCTCTCTTTTCTTTTTTGCTTCTCTCATAGCAGAAGAGTATGAAATACCCTTGCATAAAAACACAATAGTGAGAGTATGGGTGAAGTGTGTGCAGAACTAGTGCACTGTAAAAGTAGCAGATAGCAGGTGGCTGCAAAATAAGTGATAGGAGACATATGATAGCTCTACAACATTGCATGCCAAACAAGATTAGATTCTACTCCATATGATTTTGTAATATATAAGCACAGGAAATGCAGGTACTCCTCCAGCACACCACCACATGTGGTCCTATCAAGATAACAGTCGACTGAAAATAAATAGGTCAGTCGATTTTTTTATGAACCGTCCGATCTATAAGGAACGGGCAGATGGCCTTCGTCTACCTCCCGCCAGTCACTGTTGACGATCTTTCTCGAATCGCCAGCGACCACCGGCCTAGACCCCTGCCTCCGCCGCCCCGCCCTCCCCTCGACCTCACACCACCGCCATGCTTGGCAGCGCCCCCAGGCCATCCCTTTAATCCCAGCCGACCTCTAGATAGGGCGCCAGCAGCTCTAGCCCCCACACGCCCATAAGATAAACGCCGAGGCGCTGCTTCCCCGGCGTAATAGGCAACCAGGAATTGAAATCCAGGGGGGCGACGGACCTCTAGCTAAGGTGAAATAGTATGTGAGGAGAAACCTTGTGCATCGCGAGTTACTAGGAACATCTAGTATCAAGAAGATCTGAGGCGGTCAACTAGTGTCTTCTGTGGGATGAATACCGTGCAAGCAGACACGTAAGATTTGCACGAATAAGGGAAGAGGAGTACCATTTCCGGTTGCCAGTGTGGTCGCCTCGATATGTCGCGCCGATCTTCTTCTTTTTGCTGGGGAAACCGATGTTTTGGAGGAGGGTGCAGGCTTGGAAGAACCCATGCTCAAATTGTTGACTGTGTTGCCGTGGCCGTATGTCGGCGGAGGGGAAGCAGATCCGAGGCAGCGAAGGACGGCGTAGCAGGAACAGCTCCGGTTCGGTGGACGGTGGCAAAGTTGGAGCGGCAGCGGTGAGGCGCAGGACGGCGTGGTTGAACTGGCTCGGGTACGGGCGGCTCGGCCTTGGCTTCAACTACTAGCCTTGGAGGGTGTTGCGGTTCAGGTTGCGGTGGACGACGACATCGGGGTATCGGCTCCGGCGTTATGGAGGAGGGCGGCGGTTGATGGGTGGGATGGGGTGGCGGACAGAAGGACGCCGGGGTTTCGCGGCTAGTGGAGAGGTAGTTTTGGTGCCCACGGAGTACGAATGGGGAATCGGACAGGGGGCAGGGGGCGGGGGGAGCTAAGGAGAACCATGTTTCAGTCTGGGACGCACTTGTTTTTGGCTTTTTTGAACAGATGGGACGCGCTTGTTTGAAATTTGGGGAAAGTACAACTTTGCCGCCCTCTTAAATTTCGGACCTACTGCGGGTCGGGGTAGGATGGTAATCCCTGGTGTCCCAAATAGTGGGCGGGAGAGATTTCGGCCGCGCGCATGTGTGCTTAGGTGGCCATTGTGTATGAATGTTTTTGGAGGCGGTTGCGTGTCGTCTAGATGAAGCTACAAACCTACCCCGGTTTAGACCTTTGGACGTCGGGCCGGTAGGTTTCACGGGTCGGAGTTAGAAAAGTAATTTCCTTCTACTACCAAACATTGGTCTCACGCGGTTTTGGGCGAGTAGAGGCTCTTTTGGCGCTTCGTTCGAAATTTTGAAACAGATTCATTCACGTTTAGAGTACTCTTGAACTTTGAGGATTGACCTAAATAGACAACGCTAAATTTGACCTTGTATGTCTGAAAACCTCATTAAATTGCTTCTTTTTGAAATTTTGATACTTGGAAATCCTATAACTACGATTATTTTGGAATGGAGGAGCTAAATTGGAATCTATTTTGTACACGACTGTATATGCTATTATGTACAAAATCAGAGCAAAGATTGGTGCCCCCATAATTTAGGTATGATTTACAAATGCCATGATATCGAATTCAAATAATTGAATGGACTTCATGTTGAATTCGATTTTTTAAACCACCTTAAGTTGAATTCAAATTTATGCTAGTTCGTAGCTAGCTATTTATAATGTTCATTGTGTAACTTTCGTATGTATAATGTGCTTTGCACACACAACATGAACTATACTAACGTTTATATTCGATTGCTAAAGCGATGCATTGTCTGGAGTTCAAAATACTAACTATGGTTCAATTATGTCGAATAATAACATAGACATGCTCAAATTCTAGAGAATCTAGATGTCTGATGGATCAATGACCATTCCTTACGTGAATTGCAAATATCATGATCCCATCCAAATATTTGGATACAATTTATATCTTTAATCAATGTGTACATCAGTCTTTTACGTGTAGTTTGACTCTCCATCGGTGGTCTCTTACACATGCTCACACACTCTCTCCCGAGGTGTCTTTGTCGCAGACATGCTCTTGATATAACCCTCCCTCCCTCTCGTAACCATTTCCGATTGTTTTCACTAACCTTTATCATAAGCACTCTTCCTCTCACAAGCATACACACATAATCCCCATCGACCCTTTCTATATACATAGACATGCCTACGTGTCTCATGTACGCACATTATCTTTAGGCATGTCTCTCACGCATTGTCTCACACCTCTCTTCCTAATCAACGAGTATGATTCTAGCAGAGCATTCTGTAGGATGCCCCATAAAGTTAGGTTGGATGAATAGTAATATCAGAGATAAGGGGTTACCTTAGTCTGAGAACCTAGGGTTACAAATCCTAGCCGGCTTTGTCAGTGGACACAGAGTCCTTCACAATTCTGCTATCTTTGTCTTGTACGACTAGTCATCCATGGGTCTCCCAAAATGCGTCACGGGCCGACCAATGTGGCGTAGGACGGAACCGAACCAAGGGCCTCACCTCGACCCACCGGACCTCACGCAGTGACACACCCTCTGCCCCCAGGTCTCGTTATCTTCTCACACCCACACATACCAACACAGACACCACACAAAAAAAATTCTCCTAGTGCCTCTATCCCCTCCCCCCTTGCATATACACACTCAAGGGAATCTCTCGCCATGACATCATATTCGTCTCTCTCTCTCTCTCTAGACCTCTCTCATTTCTCGTGCTATCTCTCCCACGCCCCCTCCCCCCGCCGGCCCTCTATCCATGACTCTCTCAAATACGTAATACACACACATACGTCTCTAGGCCCGGCCAAATACATCAACTACACATTCACACATGTTACATCACGTACCCCATTGATCTAAAAAGCCCTCTCTTCACGTTTATTTCGCATACAACATTCCTTTTGAATAAAGTGTGGCCAATTTTTTTTAGAATTTCAAAATATATACAACATTACTGTCGGGACCCCGATTCTAAGTCACACCAATCTAGCATGTAACACCTCATATCACTTTGCGGCCTCACGCACGGTATTCCCACGGGTGTCGCCTTACCATGGCCCGGGACCGTTTGCGCCTTTTGGCTCACGTATATGACAATGTCGCTAGCATCCATATGACAGAGAACCCGGGCCGACATGGCTAGTCGTGAATCCAAAGCGGCACTAACATATGGGGATAGGCATACATGAATCAACATCGAATGTGTCGGTCAGCAGCGTGTGAATCCGGGCTGTAGCACTGGGCTAACAGGACTCCGGGAACCCGAGCTGTAGCAGGCTAGGCAGGACTCCGGATGTCACCGCGTGACATTTCCCCGAAGGGACAGACACAGGAACGATGTGAAACACATGCCGGCTAGTCAAGTGTCCAGAGCAGTAGTGCTGGGCTAGCAGGACTCCGGTGAACCGAGCTGTAGCGGACTACTATGGCTCAAGGAGGCACTAGACTACATTTCTCCATAAGAGAGGCTGCCAAGGATAAACAACTAGATTGTCGGATCCCACACATAGCAATACACGTTACACGTACGCATAACATGCAAGTATGTGTTGTACAACATGGCATCACAACATAACGCAAACTCATATAGATAAAAGGCCCAGAAGAGCCACATAGCATTAAGTACAAACAGGGGTCACATGACCCATCATTCAGAGCATACAAGCAACGGAAGCATTACATGTCTGAGTACAGACAACTACAAAAGAAAAAGGCTGAGAAGCCTGACTATCTACAAGACCCTCCCAAGGGTTCAAGATCGTAGCTGAGGTACAAGCTACTCGTCGAAGTCCAAGCGGGGCTACTAGTAAGACTGAAGTCTCCGCTGCAAAAACATGAATAAAGCAACATGAGTACGAAGGTACTCAGCAAGACTTACATCAGATCCTATCATACATGCATTTGTATCAAGAAGGTAGGGTGGGGTTTAGTTGCAGCAAGCCAGCTTTGACTCGGTGGCTATCCTGTTCTACGACTGCGAGAATCTTCTTTGAGGTAAGAAGGCGCACACGAGTCCACTAATCACCACCTCAATACACTACTATGGATTCATTCCCGTCTCACTACGAGAAGCCATCCATAGCACTCACACTTATCTTGAGCATTTTAGAGTATCCACTTCAAGTTGTCTATGTACCACGTAAGCATCCAAGAAGTCCATAACCGAGGACACGGCTATTCGAATAGATCATGATAACCCTGCAGGGGTGTACTGCGTCACACATGCTCTCGCCACTTACCGCCATGTACACGTAATGTACCTCGGCAACCTTCAAGCGGAAGCCTGGCGAGGTGTCGGCCATGACCTGGCTAACCACACAAGACTCTAATCCAGGTTTATCGCCTATTCGGGTTCCATCCGCAAGGAGATCCGGCTGGGGTGTCGCTCACGGCCCCAAACGATGTGTACAGGGTTCCCGAGCCCACCATCCGGGTGCCACTCGGTACACCGGGCCACGTGTGCCTAGTCTGTCCCAAGACCACCCTGCCGGGTGCCACTCGGTAGAAAAATAGCACTACTTACAAACACCAGAAACTAGTTGCAACTCCTGGACAGAGACCAAGTTGGTTAATAAGTCGAGAGGGGCACTTAAGCATTCCAATGTGTGGTAGTAGCTAGTCATTGGACAACATACACAGAACTCAGTGCTTAAGGACGGTTCCAGTGAGACAACCCACCAGGTACTCCTACATGGCCTCTCACCGCTACCTTTACCAAATCGTGTTCACACGCTTAACTCTCGACACCAGAACATATCGTAACACTCCAATTCATTCCCAATGAACCAGACCTGACACAACTCTAAGCAATAGTAGGCAAGGCATGGTAGGAACACAACATGGCTCAATCAACTCCTACACATGCTAGTGGGTTTCAACTATTTACTGTGGCAATGACAGGTCATGCAGAGGAATGGGTTCGACTACCGCAGCATAAAGTAGCAGTTGAATCGTTGTTGTCCTAATGCAGTAAAAGAGAGCAGGAGCGAGAGAGTAGGTTTGTATCGGAATGAACAAAGGGGGTTTGCTTGCCTGGTAGATCAACAGGGTGGCACTGCTCCTCAGACAGGTACTCTGGAACACTCTCCGGAGCAGGACCTATCGAGAGGGAACAGTGTCGACAGTCAAAACACAATCATATGCAACAATATGATGCATGAATATGTGATGTATTTTGAGCCAATGCATTTAGCATTCAATTTGGAAGAGATCCATTTGAACCAAAGGTTCAAATGCAACTCTAATTTAAGTCCTTATATATGCCATTTATATGTTTTCACTTATACAGTAGGTATAAGTTGGTTTGTCATGCATGAAACTAGTACAGATGGATAGATTGCATTTTTCTGATAATTTTTCATATATAAATTATTTAAATCTGAGCTACGGTTGAATTTCTATGAATTTTAGAAGTTTTACTAATTTTCTGGAATTTCCTGATTTATTTTAAATCCAGAAAAAGGGTTTATTGCGTCAGCACTGCGTCATCATGACGTCAGCGGGTCAACGGTGCTGACCTGGTCAACCTGACGTGTGGGGGCCACACGTCAGTGACTCAGTGTTAACCCGAGGGGTTTTCTAGTTAATCTAAATTATCTAGCGGTGCTGGGGCCCATTGTCAGTGTTAGTGGGGGTAGGTTACAGGGTGATTAGCCTTAAGCTAATCACCTGACAAGTCAGGCCCACATGGCAGGCCGGAGAGGTCGTCGCCGGCGACCTCTGGACGCGGCGGCGTCCGCGATATAGGCCACGGGGGCGGCAGCTGAGGGCACCGGGGCGTAGCCCGGGCTCGTCCGCATCCAGCGGAGGCGACGGAAGGACGCAGGGTGGCCGGAGCTCGCCGAAGCAGAGCTCGCGGCGGCGAGGAGCTATGGCCATGGTGGGAGCCGGGGCTACAGCGCGGGGACGGAGAAACGGAGAGAGGGGAACGGGGCAGGAGCTCACGGTGGACTCGACGGCGTCGTCGGAGAGCTCGGGGACGCACTGGAGACGGTGGGGCCGCGAAGACGATCTCCGGCGGCCGGAGTTGAGGACGACGGCGATGGAGGCGCTCCAGGGCGTTCCGGCTTGCGTGGCTCAGCGGAGGGGTTTAGCGCGAGGAGGCGGAGCTCTGGGACACGACGGAGGTGCGAGGGGATGGCGGGGAGCGCGGGGCAGCGAACGGCGGCGACCGGCGCGTTCGGGCGTCGCGGGAGAGAGCGGGAGAGAGAAGGGGAGAGGCGCAGGAGAGAGGGAGTGAGGCCTGGAGGGGTCGTGGCGTCGTCCAAGCGACCGAGGCGTCGAGGGAGGGGAGGGCAGGCAGGCAGCTGCCGTGGCGCGCATGCGCGCGGCGTGCGGCGACCACGCGCCCTGTCCCTCTGGCGCGAGGAGGGGGACGACTGGCGCTGGCCAGTCAGCTGGGCCGGCCTGCTGGGCCAGGCCAGGCCGCACAGTGCCAGGCCGCAGGTAAGCTCCCTTTTTCCTATTTCTTTTTCTTTTCTAATTTTCTGACATTTGTTTGGTTTAATAAAAATACTAAACCATTTTATTTACTTATGCCAATTTTTGTAGGGGCTAGTGGTATTATTCCAGAACTCCTCAACAAATGGCATAATTTTTGGACAATATTATATATATATAACAATATATATCCAAAGCAAATAATTATTGCATTAATTCCAAATGCCCAAAATAAATACTTATGAGCTCCTGAAAATATTGGTTTGATTTTTATCTCTGCCCAATATTTTCAGAGAGCAACATGAACATTTTCTTGGACCCTTTTGGAGCAATTTTTATTTGGGTCATTTCCAGAAATGATTCTGAGGGTTTCACAAATCCCCACTTCAATTTAAGATGAAATTTAAACATGATGCACACATGACTAGCTAGTCTAGGTCATACCAGAACTAGGGACGTGACAACTCGCCCCCACTTGAAAGAATCTCGTCCCGAGATTCAGGGGTCGATGGAAAGAAGCCGGGGTACTCCAGTCGAAGACGATCTTCTCGCTCCCAAGTAGCTTCTCTCTCAGAATGATGAGACCACTGAACCTTGAGAAACTTGATGTTCTGACGTCGGGTGACATGCTCTGCTTGATCAAGAATGCGAATAGGGTACTCTCGATATGTGAGGTTATCTTGGAGATCAAGCGTTTCGTGGTCGACTCCGCGGATGGGATCCGAGAAGCAACGCCTGAGTTGAGAGACGTGGAAGACATCATGGACTCGAGAAAGATGTGGGGGTAGTTCCAACTGGTAGGCAACCTCTCCTCGTTTAGCGAGAATGCAAAAAGGACCAATGTAACGAGGAGCCAACTTGCCCTTGATACCCAAACGATGGGTACCCTTTAGAGGGGTAACCCGAAGGTAAGCCTTGTCGCCAACTTCATAAGCCACTTCCTTATGACGACGGTCATACTGGCTCTTTTGACGAGACTGGGCTGTTTTCAAATTCTCACGAATGATGCGAACTTGCTCTTCTGCTTCCTGGATCATGTCCGGTCCAAAGAATTGTCTTTCACCGGTTTCTGACCAGTTCAAAGGTGTTCGACATCTTCGTCCATACAGAATCTCGAAAGGAGCTTTCTTAAGACTGGATTGATAGCTATTGTTATAAGCGAACTCGGTGAAAGGTAGGCATTTCTCCCAATCCATACCGAATGAGATAACGCAAGCTCTAAGCATGTCTTCGAGAATTTGGTTGACCCTTTCCACCTGACCACTTGATTGAGGGTGGAAAGCGGTACTGAAGGAAAGATGGGTGCCCATGGCAGTTTGGAAACTCTCCCAGAAATGAGAAGTGAAGAGACTACCACTGTCTGAATTGATCTCTAGTGGAACACCATGAAGTGACACTATTCGAGAAATATATAAGTCAGCGAGCTGACTAGCAGTGATACTCTCTCGAACAGGTAGGAAGTGAGCCACTTTGGAAAGACGATCAATGACTACGAAGATAGCATTATTCCCTTTCTTGGTCCTGGGAAAGCCGGTGATGAAGTCCATACCAACTTTATCCCATTTCCACTCAGGAATGGCTAAAGGTTGAAGGGTGCCAGCAGGTCTTTGATGCTCTGCCTTAACGCGACGACAAATGTCACAGTTAGCAATGAACTGAGCGATTTCTCTCTTCATCCTAGTCCACCAGAACCTCTGGCGTAGGTCCTGATACATCTTAGTACTACCGGGATGAATCGTGAGAGGGGATTCATGTGCCTCCTTAAGGATCAATTGTCGCAGATGTTGATTCTTGGGAACCACCAAATGATTCTCAAAGAAAACAGCACCTCGATCATCCATAGAGAAACATCCACCAACTCCCTTCTTAATGTTTCTCCTGATGCGGGTAACACCCCTATCAAACTTTTGGTCAGAAATGATCTGATCCTCAAGGGTAGGTTTCGCCACCAAGGTAGAAAGGAATCCTTGAGGAGCAATGTGAAGGTTAAGCTTACAGAATTCCTCATGGAGAAGTGGTTGGCCCCGCTGCAACATAAGATTGTTGCAATAGGACTTACGACTTAGCGCATCAGCCATGACATTGCCCTTGCCTGGGGTGTAGGTAAACCCTAGGTCGTAATCTGAGATCAACTCCAACCAACGTCTTTGCCTAAGGTTCAAATCTGGTTGGGTGAAGATATACTTGAGACTCTGGTGATCGGTGTAAATCTCGCAACGTTTACCAAGAAGGTAATGTCGCCATGTCTTAAGTGCATAGACTACGGCTGCAAGCTCTAGATCATGTGTAGGATAATTCTCCTCATGTGGATGCAACTGTCGAGATGCATAGGCAATCACATGACGATCCTGCATAAGAATGCAACCAAGTCCCTGTCGTGAGGCGTCGCAGTAGATAACAAACTCTTTAGTGAAATCCGGTGGCACCAGTATGGGAGCAGAAGTCAGGCGTCTTTTCAGTTCCTGAAAACTGTATTCACACTGTGGGGACCACTCAAACTTTTTATCTTTCTTGAGAAGTTCCGTGAGGGGCTTGGCTACTTTGGAGAAGTTTTCAACGAAGCGGCGACAATAACTGGCTAGACCAAGGAAACTCCTAACTTGTTTAACTGTTTTAGGTGGGGTCCAATCAAAAACGGCCTGAACTCTCTCAGGATTGACAGCAATGCCCTTACCAGAAATCACGTGGCCTAGGTAGGTCACTTCTGGCAACCAAAATTCGCACTTGGAGAACTTGGCATAAAGGCGGTGCTCTCTGAGTTTTTCTAACACAAGTCTAAGATGTTCGGCATGCTCTTCCTCGTTCTTCGAGTAGATAAGGATATCATCGAGGTAAACCACGACGAACCTGTCTAAGTACTCCATGAAGATCGAGTTCATCAAGCGGGAGAAGGTAGCTGGAGCATTGGTTAGACCAAAGGACATGACGGTGTACTCGTACTGGCCATAACGAGTGACAAAAGCCGTCTTAGGAATGTCCCCGTTTCTAATCTTGATTTGGTGGTAGCCTAACCTCAAATCCATCTTGGAAAAGACTGAGGATCCAGCGAGTTGATCATACAGGTCGTTGATCCTGGGGAGCGGATACTTGTTCTTTATCGTGACCAAATTAACGGGACGATAATCTACAACCATCCGGTCCGTACCATCCTTCTTCTTGACGAAGAGGACGGGGCAAGCCCAGGGAGAAGAACTAGGACGGATGAAACCCTTTTGCAAGGACTCATCAAGTTGTTTCTTAAGCTCAGCTAGTTCTAAAGGTGCCATCTTGTACGGTCTCCTAGAGATTGGGGCGGTTCCTGGGATAAGATCTATGACAAACTCTACATCTCTGTCAGTTGGAATACCTGGCAGTTCCTCTGGAAAGACATCCGGAAAGTCACGGACTACCGGGATATCTTCAAGGTCTGGAAGAGGACTGGCATTAAGAGAATAGAGTTGACGCTTTGCAACTCTGGTGGAGACAGTGACTAACTTGCCAGATGGGTGTGTGAGTTGGACAGACCTGGTGTAACAATCAATCTTGGCATGATGAGCTGTCTTCCAGTCCATAACCAAGATGATGTTAATATCTGTAGACTTGAGGGCTATAAGTGAGGCAAGGAATACAAGTCTGTCAACAAGGATTTCATTACCATGGCTTATTCTGGTAGTTTGCCATCTAGACCCTGGGGTTTGGATTTCAAGTGGAGTTGGCATATCACAAAATGACATGTCGTGCAAACGGGCATAGCCTTCAGAGATGAAGGAGTGAGATGCTCCAGTATCGAATAGAACCGAAGCTGGATGGCAATTGACAAGGAGTGTACCAAGAACGACATCCGGATCATCATGAGCGTCTTTAGCTGAGGCGTGATGCACACGTCCACGCTCAGTGGGAGCTGACTTGACACTGATCATCTTGCGTGATGGCTTACCACTGCCAACAGACTTCTCAGGCAGGGGTGGGGCATAGTTAGTTTGAGAGCAGTCACGTGCATAGTGTCCTGGCTTCCCGCATGTGAAGCAAGTCCCTGAAGTTGGATGTGGACCCGCATTGACAAGCGGTCTACCAATAGGCCTAGGTGGAGCATACTGCTGAACTGGGTGAGGCGGCACATAAGATGGCCTCGGTGCATATCCAGGTGGAAGAGCGGAGTTCGGAACCCAAATCCGGCGCTTCTGAGAAGTAGGACCAGAGGAAGGAACCAAATCACGGGTGTGCTTGCGAGACTCTTCGTAGGTGAGCTGAGCTGTCTCTGCATTAATGGCCTTGTTCACAAGAGCCTGGAATGTGGTGCAATGGTGCAGGTGGAGATCATGACGCAACTTGGGGTTGAGACCCTTCCGGAACCTAGCCTGCTTCTTAGCGTCTGTGGACACTTCTTCTGTAGCATAGCGGGCGAGGTTCTCAAACTCTCTACTGTAAGCATCAACAGCCATCTTACCCTGGGTGAAACTACAGAACTCTTCTCTCTTGCGGTCAATGAGAGCCCGAGGAATGTGATGCTCGCGAAAAGCCTCAGTGAAATCTCTCCAGGTCGGTATCTGGCTAGCTGGAAGCATAGCCTCATAGTTCTGCCACCAAAGACTAGCAGGACCTTCCAGGTGATATGCAGCATAAGTGACCTTGTCACCTTCAGCTACGTTCGCAGAACGCAGCTTGTGTGTGATACTACGGAGCCAGTCATCTGCATCGAGTGGCTCAATAGAATGATGGAAGGTAGGTGGTTTCAGACCAATGAAATCATAGATGGTCGCTGACTCTTTGCACTGGGGTGCGGTGTTCTCCTCGATACGTGCTAACAGGCAGTTAGACTCGTGCTTGTTCCTCTCAATCTCTAACATAAATTCTGCCAACGAAGGCTGGTCGGGAGGATCCTCCTCATCCCTACCACCTCCGTGATTCAGGCAACAAGCAACAGAACTTCGGTTAACTGACGACATCCTGAGAAGCGGAACCAAGGACGAGGTCAACATCAACTATAGGATGCAACATGTAGCATAAGAAGATTTAGTATCTCTCAAACTCCTAGGACAAATGCGGCAGCATAACGGCAGTAAAATGCTCAAAATGGGACATTCTGCAAAGGACGGGGTAGCACCATACTCAACATCGTCACTCAAGGTTCTGAGATATTACTAAACAGGCTACACTGGAGGTACTCAAACTGGGATATGACTCTGATCAACCAATCCTAAGAGACTACGGAGTAGTAACACGTGACCCTGATAGACAGAAGAGAAAGCCTAGTTCCTTAACCCCGTAGGAAAGATAGGATGACTCAGATCAGAAGGCATGAGGTAAAAGGAGTAAAAGAGCCTTACGTTCCCTTCCACAATCAATTCCCTTATATAACTAAAGAATTTCTAGACTCAACTTCGACCAGGTTGGCTTGGAAATCCTACAGGCAGTCAGGCTCTGATACCAAAGCTGGTAGCAAAGCTGTCGGGACCCCGATTGTAAGTCACACCAATCTAGCATGTAACACCTCATATCACTTTGCGGCCTCACGCACGGTATTCCCACGGGTGTCACCTTACCATGGCCCGGGACCGTTTGCGCCTTTTGGCTCACGTATATGACAATGTCGCTAGCATCCATATGACAGAGAACCCGGGCCGACATGGCTAGTCGTGAACCCAAAGCGGCACTAACGTATGGGGACAGGCATACATGAATCAACATCGAACGTGTCGGTCAGCAGCGTGTGAATCCGGGCTGTAGCACTGGGCTAACAGGACTCCGGGAACCCGGGCTGTAGCAGGCTAGGCAGGACTCCGGATGTCACCGCGTGACATTTCCCCGAAGGGACAGACACAGGAACGATGTGAAACACATGCCGGCCAGTCAAGTGTCCAGAGCAGTAGTGCTGGGCTAGCAGGACTCCGGTGAACCGGGCTGTAGCGGACTACTATGGCTCAAGGAGGCACTAGACTACATTTCTCCATAAGAGAGGCTGCCAAGGATAAACAACTAGATTGTCGGATCCCACACATAGCAATACACGTTACACGTACGCATAACATGCAAGTATGTGCTGTACAACATGGCATCACAACATAACGCAAACTCATATAGATAAAAGGCCCAGAAGAGCCACATAGCATTAAGTACAAACAGGGGTCACATGACCCATCATTCAGAGCATACAAGCAACGGAAGCATTACATGTCTGAGTACAGACAACTACAAAAGAAAAAGGCTGAGAAGCCTGACTATCTACAAGACCCTCCCAAGGGTTCAAGATCGTAGCTGAGGTACAAGCTACTCGTCGAAGTCCAAGCGGGGCTACTAGTAAGACTGAAGTCTCCGCTGCAAAAACATGAATAAAGCAACATGAGTACGAAGGTACTCAGCAAGACTTACATCAGATCCTATCATACATGCATTTGTATCAAGAAGGTAGGGTGGGGTTTAGTTGCAGCAAGCCAGCTTTGACTCGGTGGCTATCCTGTTCTACGACTGCGAGAATCTTCTTTGAGGTAAGAAGGCGCACACGAGTCCACTAATCACCACCTCAATACACTACTATGGATTCATTCCCGTCTCACTACGAGAAGCCATCCATAGCACTCACACTTATCTTGAGCATTTTAGAGTATCCACTTCAAGTTGTCTATGTACCACGTAAGCATCCAAGAAGTCCATAACCGAGGACACGGCTATTCGAATAGATCATGATAACCCTGCAGGGGTGTACTGCGTCACACACGCTCTCGCCACTTACCGCCATGTACACGTCATGTACCTCGGCAACCTTCAAGCGGAAGCCTGGCGAGGTGTCGGCCACGACCTGGCTAACCACACAAGACTCTAATACAGGTTTATCGCCTATTCGGGTTCCATCCGCAAGGAGATCCGGCCGGGGTGTCGCTCACGGCCCCAAACGATGTGTACAGGGTTCCCGAGCCCACCATCCAGGTGCCACTCGGTACACCGGGCCACGTGTGCCTAGTCTGTCCCAAGCCAACCCTGCCGGGTGCCACTCGGTAGAAAAATAGCACTACCTACAAACACCAGAAACTAGTTGCAACTCCTGGACAGAGACCAAGTTGGTTAATAAGTCGAGAGGGGCACTTAAGCATTCCAATGTGTGGTAGTAGCTAGTCATTGGACAACATGCACAGAACTCAGTGCTTAAGGACGGTTCCAGTGAGACAACCCACCAGGTACTCCTACATGGCCTCTCACCGCTACCTTTACCAAATCGTGTTCACACGCTTAACTCTCGGCACCAGAACATATCGTAACACTCCAATTCATTCCCAATGAACCAGACCTGACACAACTCTAAGCAATAGCAGGCAAGGCATGGTAGGAACACAACATGGCTCAATCAACTCCTACACATGCTAGTGGGTTTCAACTATTTACTGTGGCAATGACAGGTCATGCAGAGGAATGGGTTCGACTACCGCAGCATAAAGTAGCAGTTGAATCGTTGTTGTCCTAATGCAGTAAAAGAGAGCAGGAGCGAGAGAGTAGGTTTGTATCGGAATGAACAAAGGGGGTTTGCTTGCCTGGTAGATCAACAGGGTGGCACTGCTCCTCAGACAGGTACTCTGGAACACTCTCCGGAGCAGGACCTATCGAGAGGGAACGGTGTCGACAGTCAAAACACAATCATATGCAACAATATGATGCATCAATATTTACTTATGCCAATTTTTGTAGGGGCTAGTGGTATTATTCCAGAACTCCTCAACAAATGGCATAATTTTTGGACAATATTATATATATATAACAATATATATCCAAAGCAAATAATTATTGCATTAATTCCAAATGCCCAAAATAAATACTTATGAGCTCCTGAAAATATTGGTTTGATTTTTATCTCTGTCCAATATTTTCAGAGAGCAACATGAACATTTTCTTGGACCCTTTTGGAGCAATTTTTATTTGGGTCATTTCCAGAAATGATTCTGAGGGTTTCACAAATCCCCACTTCAATTTAAGATGAAATTTAAACATGATGCACACATGACTAGCTAGTCTAGGTCATACCAGAACTAGGGACGTGACAATTACAAAGTTATATTGAGGAGTATGAACATTTATTTGCATTGCATGGTGCCCGCAATGATATTTATTCGGCACTATGAATTTTTATATTTTTATACTATATATAAAGTTAGTCATAATAAAGAGAAACGAAGAGCATCTCTCTCTCCATCGCATACACCCCCTCTACGCCCCTTTCACGTACGCACACAAACTATCTCCAGGTCCTGTAGAAGTAAGCCCCCAGCACATTCACGCATATTTCATCTTTCTCTCGCGATATATACAGTGACGATCATTGTATTTGAACCGAAAGCACGATACGTACATTGGACTTTAGAATCCACTCATTACGGTCACCATTTATGTTTTGCGGGTATTATACAGTCATGGGCTCACCGTACAACTCTGTATTTGCTCAAGACACGACTAGTTGACCAGTTAAACGCTCCACATGGCACCTCTTGTGTTGCATCACATTATCTCACTACCATTGGGCCCACCTGTCGGCTTGTATCTACTCTACATCTACATCTACACTCTTATAACTACACTCTTATAAAAAACAGAGTTGGTGATGATGGTGTGCTTGCCATCCTGCAATATAGGCCGTTCGATTTATATCTGACGGATAGGAAGGAAACTATGGCAATTTTGCAAAAAGGTACCCACACACCTCTCCACATTTGCAAATAAGGCCTTCCCTCGTTCATCCTTTTTCTCTCAAAAGATCAACTAGTCATACAAACGCATCTTGATGTTACGTGCAACGCACGGGCATCTTGCTAGTACGAATGAAAACAAACGACGGTGGTTCGAAATCATGACCGCGGGCACATCGGACAAGGTGGCCTTGTATTTGTATGCTGAGCCATCTGTTTTAACACACAGGAGCTGGTGTGGTGATTATACACACACGCACGCATGCACACGAGCTGCGTGCATGCAACACTCACACAAACACATGCAGCCACACATGCACGCAACACTCACACGTACACACGCAGCCACGCATGCATGCAACGCTCACACGCACACACGCACGCATGCATGCACACCACACGACCAACACACACTCTCACACTCAAGTGCTCAACCTACACGTGCATGCGCACACATCAGGCCCTGACAGACACATACACAACCAGGTGATTCCCGTGCACGGCTTGGAGTCTTGTCGCGCCTGCGTAAATTTGTGTTTATCTAACCTTTTTCCTGTGTGAACTGACATGTGGGACCCAGAAGGAACGTGGTCAATTTAACTAGTCAACATGGTGCCACACAGACTATTTGGACGGTCAACAGAGTGCAATCCGATGCTGAACTGTTAGCAAGTGACCGTATAATCACCGCAAAACGTATATAGTGACCGTAATGAGCGTATTCTTAAGTTCGGTGACCGTATTATGCTTTCTCTCTGTAGGCCCTCCAAAACTACATCTCTACATGTTCTCGCATGTTACATCTAACAACTATGCAATCAGCACTACTACTACACTCTAACACAATAAATCATATGTGTTTTTAGTTTTACTAGATTTCATATTGTTACTTAATTATTCAGTTTGCATACATTAAAATTGCCTTTGAAATGTATGGCCAGTATCATCTACCGCGTGGGAAAAATCCCGCCCTTTCCTGTTTGATCGGGTTTGTATCGATGGATCGTGCGAAACAGCAAAACTATATATAGTACTATACAATACAAGTGACAGTTCACTGGGTTGCCGTGTCGTGTACTCCACCGTCGTAAGAGTGGAGCGCTCGCTTTCATAAATGTTCTAGTCCCTTTCGCCGACATGTGGGACTTCAAGCTACCGGGTCCACGTGCCATACCGAAATACAGTGCAGAGCAGCAGGGGTGAAGCAGCCCAGTCATGGCGCCGGTGTAGTAATGAGCAATGAGGCGTCAAATCACAAAGCTGCACCTTTCCCGCAGTTAAGTTGGAGGGACGAAGTAATAATAATGCTAGTAAAAAAAGAAGTTGGACGGACGAAGCAACCATCATTTCACTCATTCTTGAATTCGCTTCTCCCTCATCTTCTTCAAGTTAACCACGTGTTGCTTCTGTCGTTGTTCTGCCTCATGTGGGATGCGGATCAGCTTGGTAAAGCACAGACACATGGGACCGCATGTTAGCAAACCGCCAGGCTAACGTCCTCTAAAAATAAGAAACCTCCCCCGCCATCCGCGCGGCAAAATCACCTCCTTTTTACTAATCTTGATTCTATATTTTTTTAGATCAATATAATTGAGATTTGTATAGATAGCACACAGGAGCAAAACCAAGTGGTACAGTTAAGGGCATCCACAATGTGTAGCCAAATGTGAAAACAGCTTCTCTCATCGATGGGAACCATTGTGGACGGTGCTGCCAAAGCCAAAAAGATGGAACCGAAGCTCCCTGATTGATTGATTGAAGGAATAGAAAAATGCAATGTCTCTCCTCTTTCTCCCGTGCTTGGACGCATGTAAAGTATGGAGCACAGATTCTACTCCCCTGTCCCTTCTATCACAAATCACAAAGCAGTGAGGCGTCAAATCACAAAGCACGGACGAAGCAACCATCATTTCACTCTTCGCTGACTCCGCTTCTTCGTCGTCTTCTTCGAGAAACCACCTCACCGCACTAAGCTGGATGGACGATGCTATTGTGTACTAGTAGTACTACTAGTACATTTACACGTCCTTTGGTTCAATGGACTTCTTGGATGCAAATAAGGCGGTTGTCTCGGCTTGCAGGTGGCACTTGCGAACGACTTACCGTGGGCTCCCTCAATGGTTTTCTCCGTCGAACGCACTTAGCCAAACCACAACGTTCGAGATATCGTCGACGTCACCGCAATGGGGAAGGAAGTCAAATAGATACTACCTCCATCTTTTTTGTAGAGAAGGCCAGTATATCAAAATTACAATTTGCAAAAGGCCACTAACACTAATTGAGGCAAAATTGATGGGGTTTGCCTCGTACTAGCAACCAAGGACATTAATATACCCTTGCATGCATGCGGAAGTGAGAAGGTTTGTTTGCATGGTGCTGCATAAATCAAGCGATGAGGAGTGAGATGGTTAGCTTTTTGGGTTTTGGAGAAAAAATACGCATTAATTGACACGTCAAACGAGGATTTGTATCGACTAATCACGCGAAGGAAAACCCCGCCTTTCTTTTTTAACACTAGTACTCCTAGTACGTACGTACTTATCCTATTTGGGTCTAGGCCTTGCATTGCCATACTTCACCACACATTTTTGCCAAGCTTGCCTAAAGTTTTCAAAATGAAAAGGAGGTACACTTGCGCACGGCTGTCGCGGTCGCACCGCACCCTCACATGGTCGCTCCTGCACGTCGCGGTCGCAGCGCACCCTCACACAGTCGCTCCTGCAGGCCGCAAACCCAACCAAGGGAACGCACCCTCACTGACACATGCTACCGCTGACAGATAATTTTTGTTCATACATTATGTTTATCCAACCGCATGTTGGGGTGGATCCGTACGGCCCGTGCAGTGGTCTGTTGGGGAAGAAAAAGAGGTGAGGAAGAAGGGTTAGGAGACGTAGGATATTCATCAACCGCCTGAAATGGTAGACTGACCCAAATGATGAAAGTTAGGCGACTTGCATAACAATATATGTTTTTACACAGCAAAAGATCCCTAAAAACAACAACATAAAGAAAAACTATCACTGCTCGCGGAACGAGACGGCCTCATCATCTTAGGCTACCGGCGCGAACCAGCCATAGCTGCTGACGTGTGTCTCTGCACCGTGGTTGTCCTCGGCCTCTAGCTACTCATTCATGCGGAGCGTGCGGGCGCTCTGCACGGACAAAAGCACCGCCCGGTTCAAGTCGAGGACGTCCGGTTCCGCCTGCAGGAGGGCCTCGATGGCAGCGGCATCCGCGCGCTCCGCGTCGAGTTGAGCCTCCGCCGCCCGGTTCAAGTCCAGGACGTCCGGTTCCGCCTGTAGGAGGGCCTCGATGGCAGCGGCATCCGCGCGCTCCGCGTCGAGTTGAGCCCCCGCCGCCCGGTTCAAGTACAGGACGTCTGGTTCCGCCTGCAGGAGGGCCTCGATGGCAGCGGCATCCGCGCGCTCCGCGTTGAGTTGAGCTTCTGCCGCCCGGTTCACATCCACGACATCCAGTTCCGCCTGCAGGAGAGCCTCGAGGGCAATGGCATGCGCGCGCTCCGCGTCGAGTTGAGCCTCTGCTTCCCAGTCCTCCTTTAGTATCGCCAGGTTCAACCGCTGGTCCGCCTGCACCATGGGGGACCCGAACGCCGGCAAGAAGTCGACGTCCATCGTCTGATACCCATCAGGGGCCTTCTGCACCGCGACCTCCCCCATGAACATTGGATCGGCTTCCTCCTCCTCGTAGCATGGCTCCAAAGAACTCGGGGATTGGCCCGCCGCAAAGCGAGCTTGGGAACGGAGGTCTGTGGCACCGACCGCCGCCGTGATTTCTGCGTGGTGCTCCGGCGTCAGCAGCTTGTAGTACGTGATCTTGCGGCGCACCATGGCATTCCGGTGAACTAGGGGACGCTTGATGCGGGCTAGGGGATCGAAAGGTGGGGGAATGGGCTGGAGAGGAGGTGTGGTTTTGCAGCAGTGACTAGCGTAGGGCGAGCAGCGAAGGTTCTGGTGTGAATAGTGGTTCCGGCCGAGCAGCGAAGGTCAATCGGTTTGGACTGTACATTGTTCGCATTGCACCCCGGCACGCTGGACCCTCCACGTCGTTCATCAAATGGAACGCGCTTCGTCTTGCATTTTCGCTCGCTTGTGGGACCGCAGTTGAGAGCAAACCGACGTCCCTCCCCCTCCCCCACCCGTGTCATTTATACTACCACTCCCTCCGTTTTATGCGGAGTAAATAAAAACAGAGGGAGTATACTACAGATGAGGATCCCCTGACGTGGCCGAACCCATTGAGTAACTGACATGTGGGGCCTAGCAAGCATGGGGTCCGCCAGTAAGTGACCGGAAGGGAGGGTAAGGCAGGGATACCTAATTAGAGGATCCACTTCCACTACTACTCCCTCCTTCCATCTACAGGGCCTAATGCGTGTTTTGAGGCTAACTTTGACCAAATGTTAGAGTAATAATATATGACATGCAACTTACACAAAGCATACGGTCAAATTCGTATGTGAAAGGAGCTTCCAATGATATAATTTTCACATTATACATCTCATGCTATTAATCTTGTCAATAGTCAAAGGCGGTTTTGGAAAACGCATTAGAGCATGGTTAATAATATAGCCAGCCAATGGCTATAAGGAACTGCCATGTCATCTATAGCCATCATCTATATGCACTCACACAATAGTGTGGGCTATAAGGTTGGCTATTTCCCGCAAAAAAATAATATAAAAGGTTGGCTATTGCATTAGTACTTTTTCCCATCCCCTCTCTATCTCTTTCTTCATATTTATTGTATTTAAATAGGAATGCATATATAGCTAGGCTCTTGCATGAGAGCTCACTCCCCTTACTTTTCACATCTCTCTCCTTCACGTAGGCAAAAGTGCCATGTAAGTTGGCTCTTAGGCTGGTCATAGTGGGGAGTAACTTATACTAGTGTCATGCATATGACACTAGTCTAAGTTACTACCTTCATAGTGCAAAATAACATAGTAGTAGTGTCATAGAGGACTTAATTTATTACCTTGTAGACACATCTTGTCTTGGGAAGCGCTAAGTTACAGTAACATATTATGTTACCACTTCTCATCAACTACGCGCCACATAAGAAAAAATTTCTTGGAGCACGTTATGTTACTAGCTAAGTTACTCCCACTATGACTAGCCTTAGAATGGCTATTAGGTTGGCTCTAAGAATTTAATATTTGCATGAGCAAGGTATATGATTGGAAGACAGTTGCATGCATACTATTTTTTCTTGATCTATGAGCAAGGTATATGATTGGAAGAGCCCGTTTCACTCTATCTCCTCTCTTCTCACTCCTCCAAGTAGGATTTTAATGACATGACAAGTCTTATAGCCTGCTGACTAGGCCTTATTAGACTTCTCTTAGGCCCTATATAAATGGAAGGAGGGAGTACTATGAGCACTGCATACTCTACTATAGATGTTGTTAGTACTCCACTAGTACTATTGATTGGACTGGCTATACGTGGCGAAATCCTAGTAGGAAGAGCATGCGCGAGAACAAGCACATTCACGTGGTTGAAAACAAATTGGAAACCATCTTTGTTTGAATACAAATGTAGGAGTACGTATGAATCTAACAATATCTATTGGGCGTTGTTGAATGTTGATACTTTTTTCTGTAAGTTTGATCAAAGTAGAGATACTTTGACTACACATAAAACTTATATGTAAACTAGAAAGGATCGGAGGGAGTATATTGTATGTTCAAAACCAAAACGAACATTGAATACCCTTTATATATGATTTGCGGGTGCTATGATCACCGGTTCAAAATTTTGAATCCGCCTTGGGTATCACACATGCACCCACTCATTTTCTCTCGATTTCATCTCGGGGTCCGGAGCTCGATTGAAAGAGGACTAGGGTGGGTACAATACGTTTGTTTTGCTTATAAATGTACCATATACTCCCTCTGATCCCCACAGACCCCCCCCCCGCGGGTCATTTTTATCATAGAGACATACCAAACCTTTATCTCCTTGCACGACACACAATTGATCTCTCAACATCAATCGATCTCGTCAACATGTGTCGGGGCATGAACCGAATGGGATGTCAAAACTAAGATGGGAAGCGACACGTAGTGGAGACAAAGTGAAACTTTAAACGAACTGTTTGTTTGTATGCATGTCGGACAAATTACAACATTGGAAATACAAGCATGGTCTAGGCCCACACGCGAATGATACTCGGCGGAATGTTCAAATGATGCACGCGGGAGGATGAACTCGACCGGAGGGCGGCATCATGGATGGAGAAGAGGGTTGGAGAGGAATGAGAAATAAGCAACTCCGCTTGATTATACTTGAATAGCTCAAGTAAACAATAAGTTGTCTCATTTTCCCTTCCGTCTTGGTCACGGAGTAAGATACTCCCTCTGTTTTTATTTACTCTGCATATTAGGTTTGACTGAAGTCAAACTTCATAAAATTTGATCAAGTTTATAGAAAACTAGCAAGATGCATGTGCCTTGCACGGAACATCAAGATCTTGTGGGAGAAAAGGATGAACGAGGGAAGGCCTTATCTGCAAATGTGGAGAGGAGTGCGGGTAAATTGTCATAGTTTCCTTCCTATCCGTTAGATATAGATCGGACGGGCTATATTGCAGGATGGCAGGCACACCATCATCACCAACTTTGCTTTTTATGTACACTAGCAAGATGCCCATGCGTTGCACGGAACATCAAGATGCATTTGTATGAGTAGTTTATCTTGTGGAAGAAAAGGATGAATGAGGGAAGGCCTTATTTGCAAATGTGGAGAGGGGTGTGGGTATCTTTTTGCAAAATTGCCATAGTTTCCTTCCTATCCGTCAGATATAAATCGGACGGACTCTTATAGAAAACAAAGTTGGTGATGATGGTGTGCCTGCCATCCTGCAATATAGGCCGTCAGATTTATATCTAACGGATAGGAAGGAAACTATGGCAATTTTTCAAAAAGGTACCCACACACCTCTCCACAATTGCAAATAAGGCCTTCCCTCGTTCATCCTTTTCTCTCACAAGATAAACTAGTCATAAAAATGCATCTTGATGTTACGTGCAACGCACGGGCATCTTGCTAGTAAGAGCAGAAATATGAACATTTACAATAGCAAATATATATGATGTGAAAGTATATTGAATAATGAATCTAATGGTATTGATTTGTTATTGTATATGTTATTATTTCTGTCTGTGAACTTTGTCAAAGTTTACAAAGTTTGACTTTGAGCAAAGCTAAAATGCGGAGTAAATAAAAACAGAGGGAGTACGCAGGGACTAGTATAGTTACTACTGCCGGAACATGGTAAGTTGGAACCCTAAATGTGGCACGGACCGGGCACACCTCAATTATTCTTTCAAACAGCCGGACACCTAAATTTAGCACACCATCCGACCTACTTAATCAAGTGTTATGCTTCACTACTTGAAAAGGAAAAGGGTGGTACCGTACCCAAAACCACCACACTTGGGGCTAGGGTAACAACTTGGTACTGTACCACATTTGAACCAGGGCACAAAAATCACCTGTTCTGCGCCTAATGCGCAACACGGAGCACTGACGCTCGAATATGGCCTGGAAAGCAGGGAAACCGACATGTGGGGCACACCTGTCGGGACGACATGGCGCAAAGTAGTCCAATGGAGGAGGTGGCCCACGACCTCCTCGCCACCGGCAACCGTTCGTGTGGGTCGTGGGGGCCAGCAACGTGGCGTAGCTCCAGCACCGCCTCTGGACAGGGTGACCGCGGTGAGCGACACGCTCATCGTCGCTGGACATGGTCGGTTTAAGTGTGCCAAGGGTGGCGTTAGCGCTGTGGCACGACCAGGAGATCAACACCCAGCTCGTCGAGGATGCACGGGGCGCCGAAGTGCGCGCGTGCCGCGACGTGTCCGTGGAGTGGTGTAGTGCGGCCAACTGCATCCCCAGGACCTGAGACCATGCCGGGTCGTCTTGCTTTTTCAATGACATGTGGGGTCGCATGTGAGCAAAGGTCACCTCCAACGTTGCCACGACCGCAGCTGACTACCCTGGCACACCAAAAACCCTCGTCCCTCGTGCCATCGCGCGGTGCGTTCCCAGCCAGCGCCAGCTGCCCGCATTCATGCCGTCCGTTCGTATGCCGTTGTTAAGAGGCTCGGTGCCTGAGGAACAAACTCCGGCAACTTAATGACATGCCCGGACGCTTTGGCCTCACCGGAATGCGCTACTTAAAGCGGCAATGCCCAGCTAACATCCACACCATAGCGCATCATCCTGCTACCTGGCACCACATCCGCCATGACCGCGAGCGCGAACGCTCTGCGGGAGACCTTTGTCTTCGGGGATGAAGCTCGAGGTCGCCGCCCTCGCTCAAGTCGCTGCTCACGATGCAATACCGGCATAGCCAGACGCGGACGCGACCGCACAAGCGGTGGCCACGATGGCGGCCGGCGAAGGGAGCATTGTCAGCCACGCGTCCTACTTGCCACAGTCCAATGTCCGCCACGCCGAGGTAGGGGACTCCTTCGAGGATGAGTAGGGCATGGGAGGCGGCAGGGCATGGTGTGCCAACTGGCCAGTCCGTCTCCCGTGTTCTACTCTTCCTCACCGGAGACCGCACCTTCGTCTTGAACCCCGCCCCCGTACATGGAGATCGCAGATGGAGGACGTCGGTTGCCACCAAAGAATAGGTTTAGGGTCGGTTTCTTTTATTTTTCTCTCCTATAAAAGTTCGAAATGTGATGAAAATCTGTCGTGTTTGCATTAATCTCGGCCGGTGTATATGAACTTTCAAAATAATATAGTATATTGTAGGAATACTAGCAAGATGCCCGTGCATTGCACAGAACATCAAGATCTTGTGGGAGAAAAGGATGAACGAGGGAAGGCCTTATCTGCAAACGTGGAGAGGAGTGCGGGTAAATTGTCATAGTTTCCTTCCTATCCGTTAGATATAGATCGGACGGCCTATATTGCAGGATGGCAGGCACAACATCATTACCAACTCTGCTCTTTATTGAACCGAGGCAAAGCGAACATGCGAAGTAAATAAACACATAGGGTCTACATACACAATTTATCTTAGGCACTCCAATAGTACGGCCACTACACATTCACGCATTTCACATATTTCTACATCTATGGGAACCTACGAAAGGGTTAACGTAAATTGCCTCTCTGTCTCTCCTCCCTGATTTTCATGGTGGTGGGCCCCTCCCTCCCCCAATCTACAATGAACAGCTGACACATTTCACATTATGTTAATTACGTAACTGGGATTACGTAGGTGTAGCATTACTCATCAAAAAAAACCAACTAAGCCAACCTCCCAGTATATCGCGCAGGAAAAGACCCGGCCGCGGCGTTTTAGTTGGGATTACCAGATTACTAGTAGTAGTATTGATGGATCGCGCGAAGCACCAAGTTTTTTTTGAGGGGGCGAAGCACCTAGTTTAAAAGGAAAAAGGGGGGTACACTCACAGCACTCCTGTCGCGGTCGCATTGCACCCCGCACACGTTTGGTCCTGCACACGGCTCACCCAAACGGAACGCGCTTCGGCTTGCCTCTTCACTGACATGTGGGACTGCACTTGGAGAAACCGACCATGCGCCAAACTCCCTCCGCCCACCGCGCGAACCCCCCCCCCCCCAAAATTCCCCCAAATCCCAAATTCAACCGCCCTTCGGCCAACTAGCCAATAATATTCCCCAAACCCCCCTCCCCCCGTCCCCCTCCACTGCATTCGCTCTGCCAAAGCCGCCCTCCCCGCCACTAGCGACGTTCGTGTGGAGACGCATGGCATTCAGCTTCTCCCACGGTACATGCATTCTAGACTGAGGCCCCGTGCATGTCGGTGTAGCGCTGAATGTTAGCTGATAGACGTTGTTAATCTCACTGTTTGCCGAAGTAGTTTACAGTCAATATGGTCTTCTTAAGAAGCTTCATTGCCCTGTTCTGCACTCAATCTGCTTAGGTGAGATGGCATGCCAAGCCCAATTAGTTGCTAAAATATCCGGCCATATATTTATTGTGACGAAGATTGCCATGGTCTAGTAGCCACTCTGTTAGGTGAAATAGGTCTACACCGTTTTATACTCGATCTTTGTTCGATGGTTGCGTGCTCGGCCTCATTGACTGCTGAATTAGCCTGCCATAATTTAGCACTCAAATATGTTTGCTGAAATAGCTTTAAATATATTTTGTTACTTAGATCTGCTCGTCCAAATATCTTGCCATAGCTTTAGACATCGACCTAGGTATTTTTTCTGGACTTCATAAGAAAGCATATATGTTTTTCCTGTAATATCTAGTAGAAGAACTAATTTTTATGTCTAACAGATGGACAAGACTTGGATAACTTCTGCTCAAAGATTCTCTGCTGCATATGTCGAGGGGGTTGAAAACTTCATGAACTTTATCAGAGCTGAGCACGGTGGTCCGAAATCATATGTGCTCTGCCCGTGTAGCAGTTGTATGAATTCAGTTACAAGACCCCAGTCAACTGTGCAAAATAGCCTACACTTGTATGGGATGTCGGTCACATATAGTAGGTGGGTTCATCATGGTGAAGCTGTGAACGTCAATGTTACTGACTACGTGGAAGCAGCAGATCACCATCTTGATCTTCCTGATGCTCAGGTGGAAGAGGAGGAGGTGGTGGTGGTGGCGGAGCCAGTGAGTTTGACCAACATTGAAACAATGCTACGAAATGCTCGTGCATTTCGTGAACTTTCACCTGCAGAAGAAAAACGGTGGGCCCGCATGTTGGAACAATGCAACGTGGCTGTCGCCCCAGGAAATAAGCTATCAATATTCTCAGCTATGGTCACCTTTCTTCAGGTGAAGACATCTGAGTGGATGACCAACAAATCATTCTATGCGATGTTACCTGCTTTCCCCAATGCTTTCCCCAAAGCTTTCCCAGATGCGTCTGAGCTGCCACACACCTACAGTAAAATGAAGAATTTCCTTCGTGCAGTTGGAATTGGATATGATATGATCCATATTTGTAAGAATAATTGTGTTCTGTTCCTGAGGGATTATACCAACTTAAGTGAATGCCCGAAATGCAAATCATCAAGATGGAAGGATGGCGATGCTGTGAAGAGGATTCCTCATAATGTTCTAAGACATTTTCCAATTACACCAAGATTGCAGAGGTTGTTTCATGATGCTGAAACAAGAGAGGATGTACTGTGGCATTCTGAGAACCAGGAGTACAGAGATCAGAATGTAATGAGCCATCCATCACATGGTAGTGAGTGGAAAAGCTTCAATCAGAAACACAAAAAGTTTGCTGCTGACCCGAGAAACATTAGACTTGGCTTAGCTTCAGATGGATTTAACCCATTTGGCCACCAGAGCGCCACATATAGCATGTGGCCAGTGCTTGTCCCTTACAACATGCCTCCAAATGTCTGCACCAAAGAATCAACTACATGATGGCCTTGCTCATCCCAGGTCCAAAAAGTCCTGGAAAGGATTTTGATTTATTCATGGAGCCTCTTGTGGAGGAACTTCAACAGCTATGAATGGGTGTTCTCACTCGAGACCTATTTAGCAGCCCACCAGCTGATTTCTTTCTGCGTGCTTTTATAATTTGGTGCATCCATGATTATCCAACTTTGGGCACTATGTCAGGGCGAACGCCACATGGTTACAATGCATGTGTTCGCTGTGATAGGAATCCGCTGTCATACGCAATACTTAGCAAGATCTGTTACATTGGACACCCCCGTTTCCTTGCAAAGGACAATCAGCGTCCTACAAAATACCGAAGACATGTGTTCAATGCAAAGCATGAAAACCGCGACGCGCCAAAGAGGCTCACCGTCGATGAGTTGCAAGTGGAATTAGAGAAGGTCAGGCATATTACACCAGGAAACCATCCTGGTAATGGTAGTGGGAAAAGGAAGCGTGGCAGGGCAGAAGAGAGATTATTGTTTACCCGCAGGTCCACTTTGTGGGACTTGGAGTATTGGAAAGATTTGGATCTGCGGCATAATCTTGATGTGATGCACATCGAGAAAAATATATGTGACAGCATTATCGGCACACTTCTTAATATTGAAGGCAAGACGAAAGATACCTTAAAATCTAGGATTGATTTGACACACCTGGGTATCAGAAATGATTTGCAGGTGGAAGATGAAGGTAAACCACGGGATATGGCACCAGCGGTGTACGTCTTGGACAAGGCAAAAAGAAAAGAATTCTGTGAGGTCCTGTCACGTGTGAGATTCCCACATGGATTTGCTTCCAACCCTGAAAGGAGAGTCAGTGCAGATGGAAACAAGGTACAAGGGTTGAAAACTCATGACTGCCATGTCCTACTTCAAAGGGTTTTACCTATTATCCTTAGAGGATTGGGCCGCACTGACTTATATAGAGCAGTTGTAGAGTTGGGATAATTCTTCAGGGAACTCTGCAGTAGAAATATCAGGGTAGATGCTTCGGAGCATGTTAGAGACAAGATACCAACTATCCTATGCGACCTTGAGAAGATATATCCTCCAGCCTTGTTTGATGTGATGGTGCATTTGGTTGTTCATCTACCTGATGAGGCACTACTTAGAGGTCCAGTGCAGTATGGCTGGATGTACCCTATTGAAAGGCGGCTAGGCACTTTTAAGGGCTATGTTAGGAACAGAGCTAGACCCGAGGGTTCCATTGCAGAGGCCTACATTTCTACAGAAGCGTTGACATTCTGCTCAAAATACATTGAAAGAGCTGATCAGCTTAGCAAAGAGGTGGGTGAAGACAATCCCGGGCTCAATGTTTTCGATTATTCTGTTCGAGTTACAGGGAAGAGTCGACAAGAGTACAAACCTAAAGATTTGGACAAAATGGTTTGGTATGTGTTGAATAACTGTCCGAAGGTACTACCTTATATCAAGTAAGTGCTAAGTACTACAGCTTATACATCGTAATCTACTAAACTTGCAGCACATTCTTATATATTTAGATGTTTGACGCGATCACTATGTTGTGCGGCATCTACAAAAAGGAGTTACTGCGGCAAAATCCAAGAAACATTGACAAACTGGTTATGGCAGGATTTGCGAAATGGTTCAAGAGACATGTAAGCTTTTGAATTGCATTGTCAGTTTTTTAATATATTGAGTACATAAGATGATGAGCTTGTCTATTTTCTAACCATAGGTTAAGAAGATGCGGGAGGATGGGCAGGCAGTTGATGATGCCCTTTACGCACTAGCAATGGGTCCTGATACCCGGGTAAGACATTATGAATCTTGCGTTGTTGGAGATGTGCGCTACAACACCCTTGCACGCGACGAAGGCAGGAAGACACAAAACTGTGCCATCATGAGCACGGATACGTACGACAGAGAGACAACTGAAATGTATGCTAACATAACAGACATTGTTCAGTTGCAGTATATCTCCAGTTTCGAGGATCATCGGTGTGTGGTTCTGTTGTGATGTCGTTGGTATAACCTGTTTTCCAGGATCGCAAAACCCAGAGCGGATGATTATTTCAAATCCATCAATGTCAAGGCGGCATACCAGACCAACGAGCCTTTTATTTTGGCAAATCAAGCAACACAGATATTTTTCTTGGAAGACACATTTGCACGTAGCGATGACTGGAGAGTATTGCAAAGGTTTGAGCAGAGGAATTCGTTTAATGAAGTTGCACAACAAGATGATGCTTACACTGCTTCTGATGTACAAGATTCCATAGATGTTCCTAATATCTTTGAGAACCATCATGTCAATGATGCTGGCGAAAAGATTGCCTGTCGTGTTGTGGACAAACAAGAGTTGATCAAGAAGAAGCCAATGTTCGAGGACATTGAGGATGAAGAAGAAGATGACACTCTGGGGAATTACGATCCAGACTGATACACATGGCGAAGATGTTAACGCTATTGCTGCGGATGATGATTAGATTGCTTTTGTCGTATTTGCCTGTCAGAAGACGTTTTTTATCTACTATGTGAAATTGTGTTTGCTATGACAACTGAAACCTGATGAACGTGTTGTTTAGTATTTTGCTGTGAGAACATCACTTGTTATGTATGTTCATTTGTGTTTGGTGATCGTATGATGACTAAAACATGATGACATTGTTGTTTAGTTGTACTCATATTTGGCTGTGAAACTTGAATTTGATGACATAGTTTGCTATTGGACTGCAATTTGCTCGACGTCTTCGAATGGGAACAAAGCTGACCCGACAGGGCCTCTTCTAATTTATTTATTTATTACCAAAAGGGCCTATGCTATTTATTTATTTATGAGCAAAAGGGGATACCCCCTGATTTTTGTTAATAGAAATCATTAGATGTTCACAACACTACGCCCAACCTGCTACACAGGTTTCATTCATTACTAGTTTCAGCAAAGTGCTCATGTCATAGCCACTGAATACATCACGAGCGCTACATACACTACAAATAAAGAGACAATCATCTTACAGAGCACATCGATTTTGCTCATTATATTGACAAGCTATTTCATCTCCTCATTGCTGTCAAGGCCGTTCAACAGCTGTTGCTTGGCCATGATCAGAGGAACTGCATCTTTAACCTTCTGCTCTGCATCTTCCTCTTCTGCCGTTGCTTCAGTTACTTGTCCAACACCCCAACCTGCTGGTATTGGGATTCCTCGGCTAACCAAATAATCAGCGTAGTTGCGTTCCCCCACATCAGCAACTTCCCAGAAATACAAATCACACGAATCTTCCCTTTTCTGCACGAATCAAATTGGAAGATCATCAACCAAACTATTAAAAAAAATCAGCAACTGAAAGCAGCAGAACAACAGTTAAACATATTATTACCCCATGATTCGGGCATTTGTAGAAGACTCGGCCAGGGTTGAGGATTGTGGTTGAGACGCGATGGATGACTCCGTGTGATTTGCAGCAGTGGCACCACACCAACGACAGCGGGTTGCGATGAGCAACCGGCTGCGGTGCGTGTGCCGGCGGGGGTGTGATGAGACCCACAGGCGATGGTACGGGTGGCGACTTGGCGCATATCTGGTTGTGGCCTGCTGAAGAGCAGGTGGACGAGCAGCCAGCGGACATGGTTGCTGCGGCCAGAGCTTCTGATGCTAGGCAGAGTAAGTAGAGAAGAGGAGAAGCGAATGTTGGATATGTCAGTTTCATTACTTGCAGAGTAGCATAGCACCATATATAGTCATAGTCTAGGTTTGGATTTGAACCAGCTACAGGAGCACGTCTCTTTTTTTTCTAGAACTCAACAACGTCTCTTTACTGGTACACTAGCTTGTTCTATACGCCTTCTCAAGTCTTTGATTTTCTTTCTTTTTTTGTGAGGAAGGAAGGAGGACAAAATTGAGAGTTCCTGGGACTCGAACCCAAGATCTCTTAGTTGAAAACCAAGGGTGCTAGTCACTTATGTGGCGAACGTTCCCTGGGAGGAGGACGGCAGGCGAACGCATTTTCCTCGCAGTTTTAGTTGCGACACAAGATCGAACGGTCGCAGTTTCGGGAATGTTATCAGGCGAATGAGCCCAGTTTTTCTTTTCTTCCTATATAAAAAAGTATGCTACTTGGTGTCAGCTTAGTCAACAAATGATTGTGCCAACCTTGATGGTTGGATTGACATTCAACGTCTATCGTGTTTCTTCAGTCTCTTCTTCCTCTAGCCACCAAAGCCAAACCAGCGCCGGCGGGACCGCCTGCTCCCACCTCCCACGGCTGGTTGTGCTGCCGCGCACGCATCGTGGCCATATCGCACCCTAAAACTCTGCACATCTTCCCAGGCTCCTGTTCGTTCCCGTCCGAGGCCTCACCATCGTCCTCCGCCTTGGTTCGCTCGCTGCGGCGCCGCCCTCCGGTGTTTTCAACATGGTCAACAACTGAGAGGAATAAGGAGATGATTGTACATGGTGAGGATGACAGTAGGGACCCAGCAGCGCGCGCAGTAATTTTGTTTTTTTGGGACGGAGAAGGGTATCAACTGGGTTGTTCGGGAGCTGTGGCCCGTCTAGCACATGACCAGCCCAGTTTGTTTTTATCCTTTCTAAGAATGGCTAGCCCAGCTATTTTGATTTTTGCAGAATAACCAACGTAGGCCTACTTGTTTTTCTACGCCCTGCTGGGCCAGAAATCTTTCAAGACGAGGAGGGATGCATTTTGCCAAGAAAATGGGCTATAAGTAATAAGAAATGGGCTATAAGTAATATTAAATGGGTTGTAAAATGAAAAAATACAGCAAACACGCAATTAGTTCCAAAATACTTTTTTCTTTCGGATTTTGATATTTTAAATTTCATTGTTTTTGTGTGGGTAAAATTTCATTGGATTTAAATTAAGGTATGTTTAGTTTTTAAATTAATTTGAATCTGGCTAGAAATTTCGGGCTGTATGCTGTTTGGGACAGATTTCGAGGCTGACTTGTGGGTCTACTAGGTTGACGTGTACGAAAGGCTTTGTCAACTTAGTCCACAAACGATTCTAGCAGCAGTGACCGTTGGATGTTAATCCAACAGCCGTGCCTCTTCTTCAATATCTGATCTTCTTGCTCCTGCCGCCCAAACCAGCGCCGGTGGGACTGCCTGCTCCCGCCTCTCGTGGCCGGCTGTGCTGCCGCACAGGCCGCACCGCCCCACCCTACTCCATTGCTGGCCAGGCCATTCCTCTACTCTCCCAAACCTCCTGTTATTTTCCGGTGACGGCAGCCAGACCAGTAAACCCTCGTACTCCCCACTGCGTGGGCAACCACTTCCGAGTCTTCCACGGCTCCGTGTCGTTCCCTTCCTAGGCCTCGCCGTCGTCCACCGCCCTGGTGCACTCGGCACGCCGTGGTCAACGTGGTCAACGAACGACATCCATCGGACGTGGACTGTACGTGGAGAGGCTGACAGCTGGGTCCACGGCCGCACACAAGTAAATGCCTCCTTATTACGTGCAAAATAATGATTCCTCCACCTGACATCTGGGACCCACTGGAAGGGCCTTTGTATTTCGTGAAAAAAATGTTCCCCCCACTGACAGGTCGGACCCACCAGCTATATTTTCGCACGCAAGGAAGTGCCTCCTTATTATGCACAAAAAATGAATACTCCCCCTGCTAGCTGTGACCTAGCATAGTGGGAGGTTGACATGTGGGCCTACTAAGTTGACGGGGACGGAGGGCTTTGTCAACTTAGTCAATATGAACGATTCTAGCTCTGGTGACCGTACGATGTCCATCCAACGGCCGTAGTGCTTCTTCAACCTCTGGTCTTCTTGCTCCAGCTGCCCAAAGCAGCGCCAGTCGTGCCGCCCGCTCATGCCTCCCGTGGCCGGCTGTGCTGCCGTGGAGGCCTCACCGCCCCCTACTACTCCCACCGCTGGCCAGGCCCTACGGCGACGGCAGCCTCACACCGTAGCCGAACCAGTGAACCCTCGTACTCCTCTCCGCGTAGGCGTCCACTGTCGTGTCTTCCCCGGCTCCGCGTCGTCCCCTTCCTAGGCCTCGCCGTCGTCCACCGCCTTGGTGCTCTCTGCGCGGCGTGGTCAATGTGGTTAACGAACGACTTCCATCGGAAGAGTACTGTACGTGGAGAGGCTGACAGCTGGGTCCATGGCTGCAGCAAGGAAGTGCCTCATTATTATGCGGAAAATAATGATTCCTCCACCTGACAGCAGGGACCCACTGGAAGGGCCTCTGTATTTCACGAAAAAAATGTTCCCCCCGCTGACAGGTCGGACCCACCAGCTATATCTTCGCACGCAAGGAAGTGCCTCCTTATTATGCACAAAAAATGAATACTCCCCCTGCTAGCTGGGACCTAGCATAGTGGGAGGCTGACATGTGGGCCGACTAAATTGACGGGGACGGAGGGCTTTGTCAACTTAGTCAATATGAACGATTCTAGCTCCAGTGACCGTACGATGTCCATCCAACGGCCGTAGTGCTTCTTCAACCTTTGGTCTTCTTGCTCCAGCTGCCCAAAGCAGCGCTGGTCATGCCGCCTACTCCTGCCTCCCGTGGCCGGCTGTGCTGCCGTGGAGGCCTCATCGCCCCTACTACTCCCACCGCTGGCCAGGTCCTGCGGCGACGGCAGCCTCACACCGCAGCCGAACCAGTGAACCCTCGTACTCCTCTTCGCGTGGGCATCCACTGCCGCGTCTTCCCCGGCTCCGCGTCGTCCCCTTCCTAGGCCTTGCCATCGTCCACTGCCTTGGTGCACTCGGCGCGGCGTGGTCAATGTGGTCAACGAACGACTTCCATCGGAAGAGTATTGTACGTGGAGAGGCTGACAGCTGGGTCCACAGCCACAGCAAGGAAGTGCCTCCATATTACGCGGAAAATAATGATTCCTCCACCTGATAGCAGGGACCCACCGGACGGGCCACCGTATTTCACGAAAAAACGTTTCCCCCTGACTGCTGGGACCCACCAGCTATATCTTCGCAAGCAAGGAAGTGCGTCCAGATTACGGGCAAAAAAATGATTCACACCCCGACTGCTGGGACCCACTAGCTACATCTTCGCACGGAAGGAAGTGCCTGACAGTCGAGACCCACCTGGTCGAAGCGTACATAGTATTGTCATTCTGATTGCGAACATGTACGTACATACTGGTCGATGTAGAGGCGTGCACGTGTCGTAGTAGAGGCGCGCACGTAGCATCTACACGTACGTACAGCGGCCAGGGTGCAAGAAAGTAAATACGGCCACGTACGTTCATACGGGCAGGGTCTCGGACGCCTACTCGCGCATACGTATGGCCAGGGCTCGTGTACATGGCTGGGTCGGAACGGAGAAACTGCGTCGTTGTTGTGTTCATGGGGAGGCAACGGAATGCGTTGTGTTCATCGGGAGGCAACGGAACGCGTGCTATTCATTGGGAGCCAACCGGCTTGGACGGAACAGCCGATGGAAACGAGGCCTGGGATACTGCAGAAGGGAGGAAACGGCCTTGTGTTCAACCAGCCACGGTCAAAACGGGATCCTGTTCATCGGGGGGGTCTGGCATACCACAAAACGGAGGAAACAGACCTCCTACGGTCAAAACGGGGTCCTGTTGATTCGGAGGGGTGTGGCGTACCGCAAAACGGAGGAAACGGACTTGTGTTGGAGTGCTACGGTCGAAACGGGGGTCCTGTTCACCGGGAGGGGTATGGCGTACCGCAAAATGGGACTCCACGGGATACTGTTCATCTCCACCATCGACTGGCTCCACGGGCTACTGTTCATCCACCGTCGACTGCCTCCTCGGGCTCCTGTTCATCCACCGTCGACCTCCTCCAGCCTCCACCTGCGACTGTTCATCCATGGGCTCATATTCATCCAGCCTCCACCGCGCGCTCCTCCACCTGCTACTGTTCAACCAACCTCTCCACGGGGTCCTGTTCAACCACCCCTCCATGGGCTAATGTTCATCCAGCCCTCCACCGGCTACTGTTCATCCAGCCCTCCATGGGGTCCTATTCATCCAGCCCTCCACGGGGTCCTGTTCATCCACCGGCTCGATCGATCGAGGTACTGTTCATCCAGCGGCAACGGCCTCTACTACCACGCGGTCCTGTTCATCCAACCCCCTCAACAACTCTCACTGTTCATCAAGGGAAGGAGGCAGCAGTGTTCGAGTGGCTTCAGTTAGCAGCAGTAGCGAAGGAATCACTCGGGTTCAGTTAACAGCAAGGGATCGATCGATCGCTCGGGTTCAGTAACGCGTAGCGTGCAGTGCAATCGCTCGGGTTCAGTTAGAGCCCAACGCCTCGCTCGGGTTCAGTTAGAGCGCAACGCCTCGCACACACGTGCGTACGTACGAGAGAAACCCGCATCGCTTGGCCCCGACCACCCACCGTAACTGGGAACTCCCCGATATTTTCCTCGCCCTCGATTCTACCATGGTTTTTTCCGTCATGGACGGCCCAAAGAATGTCATGCAGCTGCGTCTCCGGCCCGCCCAGCACGAAAAGCCCATTTTCTGTCATGATTTTTGTCATAGAAGTAGGACCCCACCACATCTATGATGATACCAGATTTTGTCACAATTATCGTCATAGAAGTGTCATAAGTATGACAGGAAAAAAATTCGTTTGGCCCAAAATGTCACGGATGTGTCTTTTTTTGTAGTGGGAACCAGTTGGCCATGACTTGGTCGTCGCCTCCGGCTTTGAGAATGGCCTCCTCGTACGCCAGCAGGAAGGCCGCTGGATTTGCCGCGCCATCATAGCAAGGCGGCATCTCTGGCTTGAACTTGTGCAGCCACTGCACTTGCCGCAAGGCGGGGGTGAAGGCCCGGAGGCCCTCGGCGCCTCCGTGCGCGCCCATTGACCCAGTCGGAGGAGTGGCGCCTGCCATGGGAGCAGGACGAAGCAGGCAGAGAGGCGAAGCTTCGGCGCACCCCTACCTGGCGTGCGAAATGTCGGATTGCGGGTTCCGGCAAAACCCTTGAGGTTTGAACTCTGGGGTGCGCACGAAGAACAATCTCTTCCTAGCTCGCTCGCTCAACAATCTCACGACCTAGCTCGACGAATCCAAGGAACAAGAGACACAAGGGTTTATACTGGTTCAGGCCACCTTGCGGTGAAATACCCTACTCCAGTTTGTGTGTGGATTGCCTCGAGGGGCTGAGGATGAACTAGTACAGTGGATGAATAGCCTCCTGAGGAGAGGAGTTCTTGAGCTCTATGGAGGCCTCGGTGGAATGGATCCAATCCCCGATCAGATGCCCCCTACGGTGGTGGCCAGACTTATTATAGAGGCCCCGGTCCTCTTCCCAAATGTTAGGCGGGAAGGGATCCCACAACGGCCAAGTTTGAAGGGGTACAACTAGTACATGCTATCCTGACAAAAGGTGGTCTTCGCCTGTCAAAGGCTCTGGTGATGACGCTGTCGTGGGCTCTGTGATGACCTCCGTCCTGCCGTCCTACTGATCTTGGTCTCGTTGCACTCATATGGAAACCTTTTCCTGACGCCTCAGGACTCCTCGCCTGCGCTTGCCTCTTTAGCACCAAAGAGGAAACCGGTACACTGCGCCCGCTGGCGCGCGCCTGGCCTTGGTCCTCATGGCTCATGTCACGTGAGCCTCGCGAGGTGCCCCTTTCATAGAGATCTCTGCTCCTCGGGAGCCAGGCTAGTGAGGATGCTCCTGAAGAGGTCTTGGTGTCGTCTGCCTCGCGAGGCTTTGGCCCCTCCCAAGGGTCTTGGGTTGTTGCTGCTGAGGATGGGCCATACCAGGCCTTTGGTGGAGCCACGCGCTGGGCCGCAGGCAGGCAAGTCTAGGCACCCCCAGTCCCAGAACGCCGACACGCGCGCCATGATTAGCGCAGCCTGCGCGTCCGCCGGCCCGAGTCGAGCGTGACACGATGAGCCAGCCGGAGTCAGCGACAGGGTGGCCGTGCGTCCATCTCGCTGCACGGAGGGGTGCAGCGATGAAGCTTGTTGTTCGTGCCATGCTAGGCCGGTGGCGGCGTTGGCGGCAGGTGATGGAGAATGACGGGGAGGCCTGCCGACGGGCGCCGTCTGGGTAACACGAGCGGCGAGAGTGGCTCGACGCTCGGCACGGGCTCGACGAGCATCAGCCATGGAGGCGGTGGAGCAGCGGCGGGTCGACCGACGGAAGAGAGGCTTCGATGCACCCCTACCTGGCACGCCAAATGTCGGTTTTAGGGTTCGTAGACCCTTGAGAGGTTTGGACTCTGGGGTGCGTGCGAAGAACTCTCCCTTCCCAGTCTACCTGCTCAACGATTCCACGGCCTAGCTCGACGAACCCATGGGACAAGAGACACGGCAGTTTATCCTGGTTCGGGCCACCTTGCGGTGTAATACCCTACTCCAGCTTTGTGGTGGATTGCCTCGAGGGGCTGGATCAACCAGTACAGTGGTAGAACAGCCTCAGGATGTGAGGTGTTCTCGTGCTTGATGAGCTGGTGGGTGTGAGGATGATCTGAATGATCCGTCTAGAATCGATCCCCCTCTATGGTGGTGGCTAAGTCCTATTTATAGTGGCCTTGGTCCTATTCCCAAATGTAGGCGGAAAGGGATCCCACAACGGCCAAATTTGAAGGGAGACAACTAGTACAAGCTATCCTGACAAAAGTAGTCTTCGCCTGCAAAAGGCTCTGGTGGTGACGCTGCGGTGTGCTCCGCGATGACCTCCATCCTGTTGTCCTGGCGGTCTTGGTCATGTTGCACCATTATGGAAACCTTTGCTTGATTCCTCGGGACCCCGCGCCTGCGCTTGCCTCCTTAGCACCAAAGAGGAAACTGGTACACTGCGCCCGCTGGCGCGCGCCTGGCCTTGGTCATCATGGCTCACGTCATATGAACCTCGCGAGGTATACCCTGCATTGATATCTCCGCTCCTCGGGAGTTAGCCTAGCGAGGCCACCCCCCAGGGAGGTCTTGGTGTCGTCCGCCTTGCGAGGCTTGGCACCTCGCGAGGGTCTTGAGTTGTTGTTGTTGAAGCTGGGCCGTACCGGGGCATTGACTGAGCCACGCCGTGGGCCGCAGGCAGGCAAGTCTGGGTACACCTGTTCCCAGGACGCCGACACATGCAACATCGGCAAGGCCTGTACAAAAGGGTGGCTGCCGGGCAGGGCCCGACAGCTGTGCCTAATGGGTAGAACTTGCGGAGATGCTCAATATTCCATGAGTTTGCAACTGAATGCCATCTCCAGTCTCCAGACGGACTGCGCCAGGTCTGGTGACTCGTACTACCCGGTAAGGGCCTTCCCTCTTCAGTGTCAACTTGTTTGTACCCTTGGCGGACTGAACGCACCTAAGGACAACATCGTCTTCCTCAAAACTCCGGGTATGAACCCTACGGCTGTGATAGTGACGCGGGGATTGCTGGTAGCATGCAGCACGCGTAGCAACCCGAAGATGGTTCTCCTCCGGTAGCACAGCGTCGTCAGGCCGGTACTGATCTTGCGCTACTTCATCGTAGGCAAGCACTCGAGGTGACCCATATATGAGATCCGTGAGGATAACTGCTTCTACCCCTGTCGGATTTCGTGTTCCGGCAAAACCCTTGAGGTTCGAACACTGGGGTGCGCATGAAGATCTCTCTCTCCCTAGATCGCTCTCGCAACAATCGCAAAGCCTAACTCGACGAACCCAAAGAACGAGAGACACAAGAGTTTATACTGGTTCGGGCCACCAATGTGGTGTAATACCCTACTCCAGTGTGGTGTGGTGGATTGCCTCTTGGGCTGAGGACGAACAGTTACAAGGGAAGAACAACCTCCTGAGGAGAGGTGCTCTTATGCTTGGAGAACTTGTGTGGTTGAGGATGATCTGAATGATCTGCCCCTTGCTACGATGGTGGCTAATCCTATTTATAGCAGCCCTGGTCCTCTTCCCAAATATTGAGCGGGAAGGGATGCCACAACGGCCAAATTCAAAGGGAGACAACTAGTACAAGTTATCCTGACTAAAGGTGGTCTTCGCCTGCCAAAGGCTCTGGTGGTGACACCGTCTTGGGCTCCACGGTGACCTCCATCCTATCGTCCTGCTGGTCTCGGTCTCGTTGCACCGATATGGAAACCTTTGCCTGATGCCTCGGGACTCCTCGCCTGCGCTTGCCTCTTTAGCACCAAAGAGGAAACGAGGACACTACGCGCGCTGGCGCCCGCCTGGCTCCAGTCGTCATGGCTTGCGTCACAGGAACCTCGCGAGGTGTCCCTTGCCTTAATCTCTCTACCCCTCGAAAGCCAACCTGGTGTGGCCGTTCCCGAGGAGGTCTTGTGCGTCCCCCTCGCGAGGCTTGGCCCCTCGCGAGGGTCTTGAGTGTTTGCTGGTGAAGATGGGCGGTACAGGGCCACTGGTGGAGCCACGCCGTGGGTGATACGTCTCCAACGTATCTACAATTTATGAAGTATTCATCCTATTATATTATCCATCTAGGATGTTTTATATGCATTTATATGTTATTTTATATGATTTTCGGGACTAACCTATTAACCTAGAGCACAGTGCCAGTTTCTGTTTTTTCCCTTGTTTCAGTGTTTTGAAGAAAAGGAATATCAAACGGAGTCCAAACGGAATGAAACCTTCGGGAGAAGTTATTTTTTGAACTTGGAGTGCACGTCAGGGGATCAACGAGGAAGGCACGAGGTAGGGGGGCGCGCCCTCCACCCTCGTGGGCCCCTCGTGGCTCCCCTGACGTATTTCTTCCTCGTATATATACCAATATTCCCAAAAACCATCTGGGAACAGAATAGATCGGGAGTTCCGCCGCTGCAAGCCTCTGTGGCCATCTTCATCATGTCGGCGCTCTCCATGATGAGGAGGGAGTAGTTCACCCTCGGGGCTGAGGGTATGTACCAGTAGCTATGTGTTTGATCTCTCTCTCTCTCTCTCGTGTTCTTGATTCGGCACGATCTTGATGTATCGCGAGCTTTGCTATTATAGTTGGATCTTATGATGTTTCTCCCCCTCTACTCTCTTGTAATGGATTGAGTTTTCCCTTTGAAGTTATCTTATCGGATTGAGTCTTTAAGGATTTGAGAACACTTGATGTATGTCTTGCCGTGCTTATCTGTGGTGACAATGGGATATCACGTGATCCACTTGATGTATGTTTTGGTGATCAACTTGCGGGTTCCGCCCATGAACCTATGCATAGGGGTTGGCACACGTTTTCGTCTTGACTCTCCGGTAGAAACTTTAGGGCATTCTTTGAAGTTCTTTGTGTTGGTTGAATAGATGAATCTAAGATTGTGTGATGCATATCGTATAATCATACCCACGGATACTTGAGGTGACATTGGAGTATCTAGGTGACATTAGGGTTTTGGTTGATTTGTCTCTTAAGGTGTTATTCTAGTACGAACTCTATGATAGATCGAACGGAAAGAATAGCTTCGTGTTATTTTGCTACGAACACTTGAATAGATAGATCAGAAAGGAAAACTTTGAGGCGGTTTCGTACCCTACCATAATCTCTTCGTTTGTTCTCCGCTATTAGTGACTTTGGAATGACTCTTTGTTGCATGTTGAGGGATAGTTATATGATCCAATTATCTTATTATTGTTGAGAGAACTTGCACTAGTGAAAGTATGAACCCTAGGCCTTGTGTCCTAGCATTGCAATACCGTTTACGCTCACTTTTATCATTAGTTACCTTGCTGTTTTTATATTTTCATATTACAAATACCTATATCTACCATCCATATTGCACTTGTATCACCATCTCTTCGCCGAACTAGTGCACCTATACAATTTACCATTGTATTGGGTGTGTTGGGGACACAAGAGACTCTTTGTTATTTGGTTGCAGGGTTGTTTGAGAGAGACCATCTTCATCCTACACCTCCCACGGATTGATAAACGTTAGGTCATCCACTTGAGGGAAATTTGCTACTGTCCTACAAACCTTTGCACTTGGAGGCCCAACAACGTCTACAAGAAGAAGGTTGCGTAGTAGACATCAAGCTCTTTTCTGGCGCCGTTGCCGGGGAGGTGAGTGCTTGAAGGTATATCTTTAGATCTTGCAATCGAATCTTTTAGTTTCTTGTTTTATCACTAGTTTAGTTTATAAAAGAAAATTACAAAAAAAATGGAATTGAGTTTGTCTCATACGCTTCATCTTTTTAATATCTTTCGTGGGTATGATGGAAATGAAAATTGTGCCAAAGTGTTAGAAGAGGAATGCATTAAAATGTTTGGCACTAAATCTTTGAATGATGAGCATGATTGCAATGTTGTTAGTATGAACTCCTTGAATATCCATGGTACTAATGATGATTGCACTAGTCATGATGAAAATATCTCTTATAAGCATGTCGATTTTTGTGGAGTGCATAGAGTTTGCAAATACATACCAAAAAGGGAAGATAGATTTTGTCAGAGGCATAAGTACTTAGAAACTAAATGGTTGCAAGAAAGGCTAGTTGTTTGTGCTGAAAATTTAAATTTTCTTAGCCGTACTTGTGAACTTTGCAATGAACGTGGTCATTTAACTATCCGATGCAAATTGTTTCATGATCTAATCATGTCCAAAAATTGTGATGACTTGATTTCCCTTGCACATCATAATGAACTTAGTTTGCTTATGGGCTATGAAGAAATGAAACGTATAACTAACGATCTTCCAGAATTTGCCCGTTATAAACTTCTTGATTTTGATCTAGAGCAAATTTATATGTATTGTGCGGTGAATTGCATTGAAAATCCTTATATTGCCAATTACATAAAGAAAAGAAAACAAATAGAAGATGAAGAGAATACTAATGAAAGGGAAGAGACTTCCCAATATCCTCCTATTATTTCTTATGATGAATCAGGTAACGAGGAGGCACTTTCTATTCAACCAATCTCATCAATAAGGAGCTCAAAAAAGAGGGATAAACCCGCACATGATGTGAAGAAGAAAAAGAAAAAACGGAGAAGCAAAGGTAAAAAGGTATCCCTCCAAAATGATGTTGCTCCTACTACTCATTGTGATGATGATAATTGCTATACTATTGGTGCTATCCATACTATTAATGATGAGAATGATTATGCTTATGATATGAAAAGGCCCAAGCTTGGGGAAGCTATGTTTGATGAGGATGACATATTTGAGAATATATTTTCTGAAATTAATGTTTGTCCCAAGCTTGGGGATGCTACGTTTAATGAAGATGATATTTTTAGCCTCCCAAGTTTTGATATGCAAAGTTGTTATGATGATAGCATGCCTTCTACCTATTGATGAAAGTGGGTTTGGAAGAGTGTCCACTTTAGGAAGTAATGATCCCACTATTTTGGAGGATGTTGAATCTTATAATATTTATGAAAGTGGATTTGGAGAGGTCATGACTTTATTTAGTGATGAGTCCACTATCTTGGAAGAGGTTTCAATCGATTATGATGAGAACAAAGTTGCTACTTATGATGATTATTGTGATAAAACTTATGCTATAAAAAGTAGTGATGATTATATTTATAAAACTTGTCATGATTATGATTACCCTTTTTCTGAACATTACTCTTTTAATGTGGAAACAATTTATAGTATTCAAGTCTCTTATGATACTCCCACTATTCCGAATGAGAAGAATTTTGCTCATGTGGAGAGTAGTAAAATTTCTATGCAAGTAGATCATGAAACGAATGCTTTAGGTGCTAGTTATATTGTTGAATTCATTCATGATTCTACTGAAAATTATTATGAGGGAGGAATATATGCTTGTAGGAATTGCAATAATATCAAGTTTCCTCTCTATGTGCTTAAAGTTTTAAAGTTATGCTTGTTTTGCCTTCCTATGCTAGTTGATTATTGTTCCCATAAGTTGTTTGCTCACAAAATCCCTATGCATAGGAAGTGGTTTAGACTTAAATGTTCTAGTCATATTCTTCATGATGCTCTCTTTATGTTTCAATTCTTATCTTTTATGTGAGCATCATTGAAATCATCATGCCTAGCTAGGGCCGTTAAACGTTAGCGCTTGTTGGGAGGCAACCCAATTTTATTTTAGTTTCTTGCTTTTTTGGTTCTGTTTAGTAATAAATAATCCATATAGCTTCTGTTTAGATGTGGTTTTATGTTTTAATTAGTGTTTGTGCCAAGTAAGACCTATAGGATCTTCTTGGATGATAATTATTTGATCTTGCTGAAAATTCCAGAAACTTTCTGTTCACGAAAACAATTGTTAAAAATCACCAGAACGTGATAAATACTGATTCCAATTGCAGCAGATCAATAATCAAATTATATAGGTCGTCCTATTTTGGTAGAATTTTTTGAGTTCCAGAAGTTTGCGTTAGTTACAGATTACTACAGACTGTTCTGTTTTTGACAGATTCTGTTTTCCGTGTGTTGTTTGCTTATTTTGATGAATCTATGGCTAGTAAAATAGTTTATAAACCATCGAGAAGTTGGAATAGAGTAGATTTAACACCAATACAAATAAAGAATGAGTTCATTACAGTACCTTGAAGTGGTGTTTTGTTTTCTTTCGCTAACGGAACTTACGAGTTTTCTGTTAAGTTTTGTGTTGTGAAGTTTTCAAGTTTTGGGTAAAGATTCGATGGACTATGGAATAAGGAGTGGCAAGAGCCTAAGCTTGGGGATGCCCCGGAAGGCATCCCCTCTTTCATCTTCGTTCATCGGTAACTTTACTAGGAGCTATATTTTTATTCACCACATGATATGTGTTTTGCTTGGAGCGTCATGTCATTTTATTTTGTTTTGCTTGCTGTTTGAATAAAATACCAAGATATGAAATTCTTAAATGGGAGAGAGTCTTAACATAGCTACATAATTATTTAACTACTCATTGATCTTCACTTATATCTTTTTGGAGTAGTTTGTCATTTACTCCTGTGCTTCACTTATATCCTATGAGTAAATGGTTGAATGATTTGAATGTCATAAATCTGAAATTATATATGTTTCATATGCTTATCCCATGGGGAGTAATGACTTTACATATAAGAAGTAGGGGTGGTAAATTTATTGAAGGTTAGCCAACATTGTATTGGTCACTTGAACAATTCATGAAAGAATATTGAAGGAAGAGAGATTTCACATATAAATATACTATCTTGGACATCTTTTGCAATTGTGAGCACTCATTAAAATATGACATGCTAAAAGGTTGATGTTGGACAAGGAAGACAATGTAATGGGTTATGTTTTCTTATATCCGAAATAAAGTATATTGTCATGGATCGCCCAATGCGTTGAGCTTGCCTTTCCCCCTCATGCTAGCCAAATTCCTTGCACCAAGTAGAGATACTACTTGTGCTTCCAAACATCCCTTAAACCAGTATTGCCATGAGAGTCCACCACACCTACCTATGGATTGAGTAAGATCCTTCAAGTAAGTTGTCATCGGTGCATGCAATAAAAATTACTCTCTAAATATGTATGATCTTTTAGTGTGGAGAAAATAAGCTTTCTACGATCATTGTGATATGGACGAAATAAAAGCGACAGACTGCATAATAAAGGTCCCTATCACAAGTGGCAATATAAAGTGACGTTCCCTCGCATTAAGATTTTGTGCATCCAACTATAAAAGCGCATGGCAACCTCTGCTTCCCTCTGCGAAGGGCCTATCTTTTACTTTTATGCAAGAGTCATGGTGATCTTCACCTTTCCTTTTTTTCATTTTATCCTTTGGCAAGCACTTCGTGTTGGAAAGATTCTGATATATATATCCAATTGGATGTAAGGCATCATGAACTATTATTGTTGACATTACCCTTGAGGTAAAAGGTTGGGAGGCGAATCAATAAGCCCCTATCCTTCTCTGTGTCTGATTAAAACTTTGAACCCATAAATATCGCGTGAGTGTTAGCAATTGTGAAAGACTAAATGATAGTTGAGTATGTGGAGTTTGCTAAATCAAAGCTCTGACATAGACTCTTCCTGAAAATAAGATGAATTGTAATTGTTTGATGACTAATAACACGGTTTGTTAGTTTTCAAGAAAGTTTATGATCTATACTTTAACATGTGAATAGCTTGTTACTTGATCACGAGAAGCTTTATGAGATGAGCTACTGTTATGATATATAATGATGCTAGAAAAGGTGATTGAAATTATCATTGATCAAACTTGTGCACCTGCTAGCATTCACACTTGATAAATTATTTCTTTTATCATTTACCTACTCGAGGACGAGCAGGAATTAAGCTTGGGGATGCTGATATGTCTCCAACGTATCTATAATTTATGAAGTATTCATGCTATTATATTATCCATCTAGGATGTTTTATATGCATTTATATGCTATTTTATATGATTTTTGGGACTAACCTATTAACCTAGAGCCCAGTGCTAGTTTCTGTTTTTTCCCTTGTTTCAGTGTTTCAAAGAAAAGGAATATCAAACGGAGTCCAAACGGAATGAAACCTTCGGGAGAAGTTATTTTTGGAAAGAAAGCAATCTAGGAACTTGGAGTGCACGTCAGGGGATCAACGAGGAAGGCACGAGGCAGGGGGGTTCCCACCCCCCTGGGCATGCCCTCCACCCTCGTGGGCCCCTCGTAGCTCCCCTAACATATTTCCTCCTCCTATATATATACCAATATAACCAAAAACCATCTGGGAACAGAATAGATCAGGAGTTCCGCCGCTGCAAGCCTCTATAGCCACCAAAAACCAATCGGGACCCTGTTCCGGCACCCTGCCGGTGGGGGAGATCCCTCACCGGTGGCCATCTTCATCATCCCGGCGCTCTCCATGACGAGGAGGGAGTAGTTCACCCTCGGGGCTGAGGGTATGTACCAGTAGCTATGTGTTTGATCTCTCTCTCTCTCTCTCTCTCTCTCTCTCTCTCTCTCTCGTGTTCTTGATTCGGCACGATCTTGATGTATCTCGAGCTTTGCTATTATAGTTGGATCTTATGATGTTTCTCCCCCTCTACTCTCTTGTAATGGATTGAGTTTTCCCTTTGAAGTTATCTTATCGGATTGAGTCTTTAAGGATTTGAGAACACTTGATGTATGTCTTGCCGTGCTTATCTGTGGTGACAATGGGATATCACGTGATCCACTTGATGTATGTTTTGGTGATCAACTTGCGGGTTCTGCCCATGAACCTATGCATAGGGGTTGGCACACGTTTTCGTCTTGACTCTCCGATAGAAACTTTAGGGCATTCTTTGAAGTTATGTGTGTTGGTTGAATAGATGAATCTGAGATTGTGTGATGCATATCGTATAATCATACCCACGGATACTTGAGGTGACATTGGAGTATCTAGGTGACATTAGGGTTTTGGTTGATTTGTGTCTTAAGGTGTTATTCTAGTACGAACTCTATGATAGATCGAACAGAAAGAATAGCTTCGTGTTATTTTACTACGGACTCTTGAATAGATAGATCAGAAAGGATAACTTTAAGGTGGTTTCGTACCCTACCATAATCTCTTCGTTTGTTCTCCGCTATTAGTGACTTTGGAGTGACTCTTTGTTGCATGTTGAGGTTTAGTTATATGATCCAATTATGTTATTATTGTTGAGAGAACTTGCACTAGTGAAAGTATGAACCCTAGGCCTTGTTTCCTAGCATTGCAATACCGTTTACGCTCAGTTTTATCATTAGTTACCTTGTTGTTTTTATATTTTCATATTACAAATACCTATATCTACCATCCATATTGCACTTGTATCACCATCTCTTCGCTGAACTAGTGCACCTATACAATTTACCATTGTATTGGGTGTGTTGGGGAGACAAGAAACTCTTTGTTATTTGGTTGCAGGGTTGTTTGAGAGAGACCATCTTCATCCTACACCTCCCACGGATTGATAAACCTTAGGTCATCCACTTGAGGGAAATTTGCTACTGTCCTACAAACCTCTACACTTGGAGGCCCAACGACGTCTACAAGAAGAAGGTTGTGTAGTAGACATAAGCGGGCCGCAGGAAGGCAAGTCTGGGGACCCCCGTTCCCAGGACATCGACAGTAGCCCCCGGGCCCAAGGCACGCTCGGACTTGGCTTCGAGGCGAAGCCAAAGGGCAAGTGCGGAGCGCCGCGGGCCCCAACAGCCTGCGTCCTCGCTTGATGCGTGGCGATTGATTGTACATGGGCGTCTCCGCTTCCCCATGCTGCCTCTGCAACTGCCTGACTTGACGAGTCCCTGCTGCATGCAGAGAAAAATCATCATTACCATTGATCGTGGGGATCGCCGGTTGGCCTTCTCCCGCTATAAATGAGGAGGGGGCGGAGCCCCCGTCGCTCATCTCTTCCTGCTCTGCTCACTTCTTCTTCCTCGCTTCATTGCTAGTAGCGACTCCATGGCGCCTATGAAGAGGTTCTCGGCCGCAGAGAAGGGGAGGGCCCGCCAGGAGGGGCCCGGCTCTCCGCCACCCAAGAGGGGGCGCGGCCATCCTCATAAGCACACCGTGACCCCCGCCGTGGCCCCTCGCAGCCGCGACGGCGCCTCTTCGCGTGGTGGGAGTCGACCAGGTTGTGGCAGCCACGTTGATGAAGGGAGGCAAGCCATGGTCGCTCGGCGGAGGTGCTGCCGGAGTTCGTCGTGTGGTCGGAGAACCCGGACGGCACCTGGCTTCAGCTCCCACGCTTCTTCGCCGGTGAACTGTCGGCCACGGGTCCAGGCGGGCTCTGGCTACAGGCGGATGGCTGCTGCATCAAGGCTTCATGGGTCGCGGTCGAGGTCACTGTCGCGGGCAACGCGGCCCTGGCTCGCGGCTGGCAGTCGTTTGCCCGCACGCGCGGCCTGGGCAGGCGGTGCACCCTCCACTTCAAGTACGATGGCAACGCGACCCTCTACGTGAGGGTATTCGGAGAAGATGGCCGCCGCGTCGGGCGCTGCCCCGAGGACAACGACGGCGGCGAGGTGCTTGGCCTTGGCGACGGTCTAGACGAGGGTGAGGGTGGTCTTGCCTTCGGCGTTGGCAGCTGCTCGCCCAGCTATGATGATACTCCCTCCGGCGACTGCTCCAGCGGCGGCGGCTACGACTAGCTGCCACGCCGCCGCGCCCGCTTCGAGGGTGGCAGTGGGTCGTCTCGTCACCATGCTCCAGTGAAGCGCGAGGAGGGATCCGGCTGAGCTTAGGAGAGCGCCATGGGTCCATCCTCGCGAGCTGCTGCAAGGGCACACGCCACTTTTGTTTCGTTCTTTCTTTTCTTCCTGCATTAAGAGAGAGACAAGTATGGTCCCCGTTGGGGCGTGCAACGAACCATGGTTTCCAGGTTGCTACGCTATGTTTATTGTTCCTGTGTCGCGTTGCAGCATCAACGTTTTATGTCGGCACGTAGAAATAACTTAGCTTGACACGCTCGAAGTAGTTTTCGCCTCGTGAGGCGCGCATTCCCCAGTACCTGGTGAGGCCTTCTTGGCCTGGGAGGGGTCGAGGAGCTGCAAAAATTTGTTAGGAAACTCTTATTCTTCCGAGCCCTGGTCACAGGCGCCGCTGGCCATGATCCAGCGCTTCGCATCGTGGTGCCCGAGGGGCACAGATTGAGAGAAGTGCGCCAGCTTACAAGCCTAAACGAGGGTGCCTCGCGAAAAACAGAAAAAATGCTCACGAGGGCACCTGTCCAGCCCCCTCGCGAGGCATGCGAGAGAGAGTACAGGTCGAAACAAGGAACCGAAGGCAGAAACGGAGGCAAAAGGCGATGGAACCAAGCCGGCAAGGAACACCAGAAAGCAAATTTTCATTAAAGAGGGGCAAGCCAACTACGGAAAGCAAATGAAAAGCCATGTCCGGCACCTAGTCTAGTCTTCTTGTCTTCTCACCAGCGCAGAGCTAAGTGCTGCCACTAGGACGTGGGAGGGAGCCCCCGAGGCCCGAGGGCGGCACTCCTGAGACTCCAGGGCGTGTACAGACCCACTCATTATTACGTGAGAGTGTCATGAGCGGAGACCTTCACAGGCACTGGGCCTTTCTTCATAGGCGCCGGGCCTTTCTTCATGGGTAGAACTTCCGGAGGTGCTGGATGTTCCAGGCGTTCTGGATAGGGACCCCGTCCTGCATCTCCAAGCGCACTGCGCCACGCCTGGAGACGTGGGCGACCCTAAACGGGCCCTCCCACACGGGCGAGAGCTTGTGCAGCCCTTCCCTGGAGAGCACCCGCCTTAGGACGAGGTCGCCCACCTCGAGCGTCCTGGAGCGGACGCTGCGACAGTGATACCGCCGCAGCGCCTGCTGGTATCTTGCCGCCCGGAGCGTGGCTTCATGGTGGCATTCCTCCCCCAGCACGAGGTCCATCCCCCGCATGGCGTCCTGTTGCGCCTCATCAAATGCCAGGACCCGCGCGGAGCGATGCTTGACCTCGTGAGGGAGAGCCGCTTCTGCTCCGTAGACGAGGAAGAACAGGGTCTCGCCTGTTGGCTTGGTGGTGGTGGTGCGTATGGACCACAACACAGACTGGAGCTCATCGTGCCAGCCCCTGCCGCAGGCCTCGAGCTTCTTCTTGAAGGTCCTGGTCTTGAGGCCTCTCAGGACCTCCACATTGGCGTGTTCGGCCTGACCATTGCTCCTGGGGTGTGCCACCGAAGCGTAGCAGATCTGCATTCCAAGGTTAGCACAATATGTCTTGAAGAGATTGCTAACGAACTACGAGCCATTATCGGTGATGATGCGGTTGGGGACCCCAAACCGGCTCACGAGACCCTTGGTGAACTTGACCGCAGATCAGGCCGGGATGGTGCGGATGGCTTCTACCTCCGCCCACTTGGTGAACTTTTTGATGGCGAAGTAGAGGTAGCGGTAGCCCCCAGGCCCTCGAGGGAACGGGCCCAAGATATCCAGCCCCCAGAGTGTGAATGGCCACGAGAGTGGGATGGTCTGGAGGCCCTAAGCTGGATGATGGATCTGCTTGGCGTCGAATTGACAGACCTCACAAGACTTCACCAGCTCAGTCGTGTCGTTGAGCGTTGTAGGCCAGTAGAACCCACTGCGGAACGCCTTGCTGACGAGGGTTCGTGACGATGAGTGGTGCCCGCAGTCCCGGCCGTGTATGTCAGCTAGCAGCTCTTTCCCCTGTTCCCTGGAGATACAACACAGGGAAACATCACTCGGCCACTTACTGTATAACTCACCCTCCTGGATGCAGTACGCCTTGGCTGTCGGGCCACGCGCTCCGCGTCCTCCTCCTTCTCCGGTAGCATCCCTTGCGTCAGGTATTCCTTGAACTCCTTGGTCCAGCACCCCTCCTGAGGCTCGAGCGCCAAGAGTAGGCACGCTCCCGAGGTCGGGCCGCAGGCCAGGGCTCCCGAGGCAGGTGGTTGGGGGAGCTCCTCCCGAGGCAGCGCTGGCCTCTAAAGTGGTGGTGTTGCCGATGGCTTGAAGAGCCGCTCCTCGAAGACACTAGGCTCTTGGGGTAGCCGCTTGGATGCTCTCTTGGCGATGTTGTCGGCCTCCTTGTTGGTGCCGCGGGGCACGTGCTGCAATTCCAGGCCCAAGAACTGCTTTTCCATTTTGCGTACCTCCGCGAGGTATGCCTCCATGTGCTCGTCCCTCGGCTCGTATACCTTGTTGGAGAAGTTGACGAGAAGCTGCGAGTTTCCCTTGATGGTGAGGCGCTTCACCCCCAGGGCCACCGCAGCCTTAAGGCCAGCTATGAGGCCTTCGTACTCCGCTATGTTGTTGGAGACCTTCTCACCCTGTTGGAAGCAGAGCTGCACGGCGTAGTAGAGGTTGTCCTGAGTGGGCGAGATGAGCACTGCTCCAGCTCCCGCGCTCTGGCGTGCAAATGCGCCATCGAAATACATCATCCATCCGTCTGGCACTTCACTTCCTGGCGAGAGGGACCGATCCTCGCCTACTTTGAGCTTTGGGGCGTCCGTCCATTCTGGCACGAAGTCGGTGAGCGCGGCTCCCTTGATGACCCTGGTTGTGCTGAACTCCAGCTGGAACGCCTGCAGCTCGATATTCCACTCGGCGACGCTTCCAGCAGTGTTAGGGCTCCTGAGTACCCTCTCCAGTGACCTTGATTGGGTGACCTTGAAAGTAGTGTTGTATCTTACGCGAGGCCACCAAGAGCGCGAGCAAGAGCTTCTGAGCCATGGGGTACCATGCCCTTGCATCCCGCAGTACCGTGCTGACAAAATACACTGGGTGCTCGACAAGGGTAGGCGCATCAACGGGACCCGCGTCTGTCGGATGTTGGGGCACCTCCTGAGGCGATGGGACCTCCGGAGCCTGATCGCCCATTGGGGCCTCTGCGGGCCTAAGGTTGCCATCCTGGTGAGCTGGGTCATCCGTTGGCGTTGCTGCAGCCCCCGCGGTGTCCTTCAGGTCTTGCGTCGCCCCGGCTGGGGGCGCGGTTCGGCGCGACGTGTCCTTGGCCTAGCGCTCTTCCTGAATCGCCACTAGAGCTGCACTGGCTGAGTAAGGAGTGGCGGCAAGGTAAAGCACCAGGGGCTCGAAAGGGCGGGGCGCCACCATCACCGGAGGGCTGGTCAGATATCTCTTGAGATCTTGAAACGCTTGGTCAGCCTCCGGGGTCCACTCAATCTGACCCTTCTTCTTCATCAGCTTGAAGAATGGTAGGGCGCGCTCTCCCAGCTTGGAGATGAAGCGCCCCAACGAAGTCACGCAGCCGGCAAGATTCTGCATCTCCTTGAGGGTTTTTGGTGGGCTCATGTCTTCTATCGCCTTGACCTTCTCCGGGTTGGCCTCGATTCCCCTGTGGGACATGAGGAAACCCAGCTGCTTGCCGGAAGGGACTCCAAACACGCATTTCTCCGGGTTGAGCCGCAGGTCCACCTGGCGCAGGCTCACGAAGGTCTCCTCCAGGTCCTGAATTAAAGTCCTCGCCTCCCGATACTTTACCACAATGTCGTCGACGTAGGCTTCAGCGTTCCTCCTGAGCTGCTGGCCTTAGGCGATGTGCATCAGCCGTTGGAAGGTCGCGCCCGCGTTGCGCAGCCCGAATGGCATGCAACTGTAGCAGTACACCCCGCACGGGGTCAGGAAGGCCGTCTTCTCTACATCCTATACTACCATCTTGATCTGGTGATAGCCTGAAAATGCATCCAGGAAGCACAGCAGGCCGCACTCGGCGGTGGAGTCAACTATCTGGTCGATGCGTGGAAGCGGGAATGGGTCTTGGTGACAGGCTTTGTTGAGGTTGGTGAAGTCGACACACATGCGCTCCTTCCCGCCTTTCTTTGGTACAACGACGGGGTTCGCCAGCCACTCGGGGTACCGAACCTCGCGAATGACACCTGCCGCCTCCAGCTTGCGGGTTTCCTGGACGATAAAGCACTACTTCTCCGTGGACTGTCGTTGTGCCTTCTGCTTCACAGGGCACACATTGGGGCACACCCTCAGGTGATGCTCGATCACCCCTCTTGGGACCCCTACCATCTGTTTGGGCTCCCAGGCAAATACTTCCTTGTTTGCGTGCAAGAACTTTACCAATGCCTCCTCTTGATCTGGCCCGAGGTTGGCACCTATGGTGAAGGTGGCTCCAGAGGACCCATCTTCCTGGACCGGCACCTGCTTGGTCTCTACCCGATCTTGAGTGAACAACTGCTTCTTCTTGGCCGGCGCGGCCCCCTTAACTCCAGAGGTGGCCTCGTCAGCCGGTCGCGTTGTCGCGGCGGACTTGAGTGCGAGCTTGAGCGCCACCAGAGCCTCCTTGGTATCTCCAATTACGGTGAGGACGTCCCTGCTCCTGGGCATCTTCATGAGGTTGTAGGCCGGATGGGTTGCCGCCATGAACTAAGCCAGAGCTGGGTACCCGAGGATGGCGTTGTACGGAAGGCCAATCCGGGCGACGTCAAAGTCGATCAGCTCAGTGCGAGAGTTGTCGCGGGTGCTGAAAGTCATCGGAAGATGGATCTGCCCCAGGGGACTGGCGGAGCCGCCGCCAACCCCCGAGAAGGGCTTGCTAGGGCGGAGCCGCTCGAGCAGCACGTGAAGGAGGCTAAAAGCCTCCACAGAGACACGATGAGGCCGGCGCCGCCGTCGATGAGGGTCTTAGTGACGGCCACGCTGCAGATGGTGGGTGTCGGTGTCAAAACCGGTGGATCTCGGGTAGGGGGTCCCGAACTGTGCATCTAAGGTCGATGGTAACAGGAGACAGGGGACACAATGTTTACCCAGGTTCGGGCCCTCTCTTATGGAGGTAATACCCTACTTCCTGCTTGATTGATCTTGATGAATATGAGTATTACAAGAGTTGATCTACCACGAGATCATAATGGCTAAAACCCTAGAAGTCTAGCCTGTATGACTACGATTATCATTATTGGCCTCTACGGACCTAGCCCTCCGGTTTATATAGACACAGGAGGGATCTAGGGTTACATAAGATCGGTTACAGAGAAAGGAATCTTCATATTTGGACGCCAAGCTTGCCTTCCACGCCAAGGAGAGTCCCTCCGGACACGGGAGAGAGTCTTCGGTCTTGTATCTTCACAGCCCTTTAGTCTGGCCCATGTCCAACAGGCCGGACGCCCGAGGACCCCTTAGTCCAGGACTCCCTCAGTAGCCCCTGAACCAGGCTTCAATGACGAGGTGTCCGGCGTGCAGATTGTCTTCGGCATTGCAAGGCGGGTTCCCCTTTCCGAATATTCCAAGATAGTCTTCAGACGCAACAAACATGTCCGGGTCTGCAACACAAGTACCACACTCAACCGCCGAGAGAATAATATTTCACGAGTCCAATCCGCTGATAAGTTTTTGTAAGGTGACATCACGTCTGCCCGGTCATTATTCTCAAACCGTTTTCATCTGCCGTTCCACGTTTCGAGATGCGGTTTCCATTGGCACGTCTTGTCAAAGCAGAGATCGTGTCCCCTTATTGCGGGATTCTAATCAATACGGGTGTGGGTAATCCAAGCGTGCCGTTTGCACAACCCTTGGGAACAGGCGAGTTTTAAGGCGAGTGGGGAGGCGCTTGATATTCACTGGCTTTATAAGGAGATAAGGATTCCCTTTTCTTCACCAACGCCTTCTCTCTTTCTCTGCCCTTCCATTCTTGAGCTCTAGCGCCCAAGTCCTCATCTTTTCCGCCTTAAGAAAGCACTCAACCATGTCCGGATCTGGAGCGCAAGGCAAGTGGATGGTCTCCTCCATCAAGGAGAAGGACATCACCGAGCTTCAGGAGGCCAGGTATCTGACGAAAGAAATCGCCCACCGGCTTGCGGCCAAGGGGCAAGTCGTCCCCACCCCGAAGCCCAATGAGAGGGTGGTGTTCAACCCCCATTTCGTACGCGGGTTAGGGTTTCCTCTCCACCCTTCCGTCCACGGACTTATGTTCTATTACGGGCTAGATTTCCATGATCTGGGCCCGAACTCCTTCCTCAACATCTCGGCATTTATTGTCGTGTGCGAGGCCTTCCTCCACATTCCTCCCCACTTCGGACTATGGCTCAAGATCTTCAACGTGAAGCCAAAGGTGGTGGATGGCCAACACGCGGAGTGCGGAGGTGCCATTCTTGGCGTTCTGGGAATGGGGGTCCCCAGACTTGCCTGCCTGCGGCCCACGGTGTGGCTGTGCTAGCAGTCCTGCACGGCCCATCTTCATCAACAAGGCACTCAAGACCCTCGCGAGGGGCCAAGCCTCACGAGGCGGACGACACAAGACCTCCTCAGGAGCGGCCTCACCAGGCTGCCTCGCGAGGAGCGAAGAGATCAAGGCAAGGCAAACCTTGCGAGGTTCTCGTGACGTGAGCCATGATGATCAAGATCAGGCGGGCGCCAGGCGCGCGCCAGCACGCGTAGCGTCCTTGTTTCCTCTTTGGTGCTAAGGGGGCAAGCGCAGGCGCGGAGTACCGAGGCATCAAGCAAAGGTTTCCATATCAGTGCAACGAGACCAAGACCGGCAGGACGGCAAGGCGGAGGTCACCATGGATCCCAAGACGGCGTCACCACCAGAGCCTTTTGCAGGCAAAGACCGCTTTTGTCAGGATAAGCTGTACTAGTTGTCCCCTTTCAAATTGGCCGTTGTTGGCTCCCTTCCCGCTCAATATTTGGGGAGAGGACCAGGGCCTATATAAGTAGAACTAGCCACCACAGTAGAGGCAAGTTAATCCGATCTAGAGCCAACCCTTAGCCACACACCGAGCACAAGAACACCTCAACCTCAGGAGGCTGTTCTTCCCCTTGTACTGTTCATCATCAGCCCGAGAGGCAATCCACCACCACCACACTGGAGTAGGGTATTACACCACAACAGTGGCCCGAACCAGTATAAATCTTGTGTCTTTTGTGTTGTGAGTTCGTCGAGTTCGTTTTTGAGATCTTAGCCGGTTAGGACGCGGATCGATAGGGAGGAAATCTTCGCGCGCACCCCAGTGTTCAAACCTTGAGGGTTTTGCTGGAACCCGTGATCCGACATTTGGCGCGCCAGGTAGGGGTGCGCCGAAGCTTCCTTTCCGTCGCTTCGCGTCCAGTTGCTCCGTCATTTCCATGGCGGACGCTCGCCGTGCTCGTGCTGAGCGCCGGGCTGCCCTCGCCACCCGCGTCGCTCAGACGGCTCCCGTCGGTGGGCCACCTCGTCGTTCTCCGTCTCCTGCCGCCAACGCCGCCACCGACCCGGCGGGGAACGAGCAGCAAGCGTCCTCGCTGCAGCCCTCGGTGCGGCGGGACGGCCGCACCGCCACTCCATCGCTGACCTCGGCCGGTTCCTCGTCCCACGCTCGTCGCGCTCCCATGGACGCACGGGCCGCGCTCCTCATGGCGCACGAGCTCCTGCGCTACCGACCGGTCGACGACGTCTACGAGGACTGGCTCGACCGCATCGCCGAGCTCGTCCGCGCTGCAGGGGCTCCCCTGCGCCGTCCCTCTCTCCACCTCACCCTCCGCCAGCTACAGGCGACGTAGCTCATGGAGCACCTCCACCACCTCTGCCCCAAGACGGTGCCCTGGCGCCAAGGCGCACGGCTCCACGATGCGACCCGCCACGTCCGGCGCCCGCGCGTGAAGAAAGAAGCTGCCAAGAAGTCCCTCGACCGCAAGAGAACGCTCTGCCACTCCTCGCATCGCCGCGCCAGGATCGTCTGCCGCGGCCGGCCCCCGCGCAACTTGCCGAAGCGGCACGTGGGCGCCAAGACCAAGCTCCACCTCCAAGACGGGCCCCGGCGACCACGGCCGGCTGTCGCGCCTTCATCCCCGAGCTGCGTAGCGTCGCCTAGCCGGGCAAGTTCAAGCCAGATCTGCCTCCTCGCTACGACGGCACCCCCGACCCCGTGGAGTTCCTATAGCTCTACGATCTGAGCATCGAGGCGGCCAACGGCGACGAGAAAGTCATGGCGAACTGGTTCCCTATGGCACTCAAAGACGGCGCCCGTTCGTGGCTCCTGAACCTGCCCCCAGGCTCGATCTCCTCCTGGGACGAGATGCGCGACCGCTTCGTCGCCAACTTCCAGGGCACTCGCGACCGCCCGCCAGCCGTGGGTGACCTGCGCCGCGTCAAGCAACAACCAGGAGAGGCCCTCCAGAAGTACATCCAGCGCTTCAACAACATTCGTCTCAAGATCCCCAAGGTGACGGACGAAGCCATCATCTCCACGTTCTCTGATGGCGTCCGCGACATCAAGATGAAGGAAGAGCTTGCTATCCACGAGGAGTTGTGCACATCTCAGGAGTTGTTCAACCTGGCGACCAAGTGCGCGAGAGCTGAGGAAGGGCGCCTCTCCCTCCTCGAGCTGCCGGCTGCGGACCCGGAGGAGAAGAAAGCCAAGGCCAAGGACGTGAAGCGCAAGGGAGCAGCCGTGCTCGCCGCGGAGCCGGACACCAAGCGAGGTAGAGATAGGCCCGAGTCATCCAAGAGCAGCCGACCGTTCTGCGCCTTCCATAACCTGAATACCCACAACACCAGCGACTGTCAAGAGCTCAGAGCCATTCATGAAGGACGGTTCGGTCGACGCCCCGAGCGCAGTGACTGGGGCTACGACCGAGGAGGAGGACGTGGTGGCGGACGCTGGGACGACCGTAGCCCGCGCCAGGAGTGGCGCCACCGGCCTCGTTAGGACCGCTGGCAGGATCAGCCTCGCGAGGGCTCCTGGAGGGACTAGCCTCATGAGGATCGTCCTTAGGGCAACGCTGGTCCTCCTCTGCTGCCGCCACCGCCAAGAAGGAATGATGACCACCATCAAGACGAGGGGGCTGGGGGGCTTCCAGGAGCCGCGCGCTATCTCCTGCATCTTAGGCGGAGCTCTGGCCCCAGCCTCGCAGCGTATCTTCAAACAGTTTGCTTGTGAAGTGAATGCAGTCCTCCCCAAGCTTGAGGCCACGCGCCCGCTCAGGTAGTCCCAGTGCGCCATCACCTTCAGTTCGGCGGATCAGCTCAAGTGCGCAGCCACTTCTGGCGCCCTCCTGATGCTTTGCTCCCCAGTCATCAGTAACGTGCAAGTTACCAAGACCCTCATCGACGGCGGCGCAGGGCTCAACGTCCTGTCCATCGACACGTTTGACAACCTCCAAGTGCTGTATGATCAGCTTTAGCCTACCAAGCCTTTCTCAGGAGTGCCGACAGTTCCACCACAGCGACAGGGCAGGTCCGCCTCCCCGTCACCTTCGGAGAACGCAAGAACTACCGCACCGAGCTCATCGACTTCGACGTCGCGCACATCCGTCTGCTGTACAATGCCATCCTCGGGTATCCAGCCCTGGCCAAGTTCATGGCGGTGACCCATCACGACTACAATGTCCTCAAGATGCCGGGAAGCGGCGGGATCATTACGGTCCCATGTGAAGAAAGAGACGCGGTGTGCTCCCTCGAGCGTGCCTTTCAAGCTGCAGCAATCGACGACCTCGACAGCAAGGGCGAGGGCCCTCCTGAGGCCATCCCCAAGAAGAAGAAGCAGTTGCGCCGTGCAGGACCTCAGGAGGGTGGCGTTGCAACTGGAACCTCGTCAGGATCAGCGCCCACTCCAGGGGTGCCTCTCTGCATCCCATAGCAAGGCGCGCCCGGGCCCTTCTCGGGCAGGGCTCGGGGGCTCTCTTCTGGAGGGCCTCGGACCTTGCCAACATCACGAGGGAGGTGCTTGGGCACCACTTGGAGGCATGCTTCACGGCACATTTCCCTCAGGAGGGCACAGGGCGAGGAGCGCCCACCGCTCAGGAGTTCATCACCAAGACCACTAAGGAACTGCAAGACGCAAGGGCCATGTGCGGCGACCGCCGCTCGCGAGGCGCATCTCCCATCCAGGCGAGGATGCCAGGTTGCGCGTCTGCATCGACGTCCCACGGCTCAACAGGGCCGCCTCTGAGGAGCTCTTCTGGCCTTCGCGCGTGGGCCGCTGCGAGGGTCCACCGCACAGCTATGTTCGCATGCCTTTTGGCCTGCCGAGCATGACGTTCGTCTACCAACGCAACTTGTAGCGCATCCTGGTGACTCAGGAGGCCAGGCACCGCACCGTCCTGACAGAGATGGAGGTGGTCCTCAAGGAACCGCCTGGACCCCCAGAGCCTCCTGAGGCTCAGGGACCCGGTGGCTCATGAGGAGCAACTCCTTCGCCGCGTACCTTCAACTGCCCCAACACCCCCTCATCAACAGAACCAGGTGACATTTTCCAAGTTTATTTAGCTGGGAGCGCCCCTCGGGCTGCATCATTCCTAGGCCACATGGGTCCGTCCCTGTGGCATGTATCCCTTTTTCTTCATGTCTTTAGCTTACCTTGCTGGGGGCGCCCCTCGGGCTGCATCATCCCCAAGCCGCTCGGGCTTGACCCAGTGGCGTGTGTCTTCCCTGCTTTTACTTGAGCCAGTATGCTTTCCATGCTTAATCTGCCTATGATTATTACCTGCTCGATCGCCACCCATCCTGGGAGCCACGCGCCGGCCGTCCCTGCAGCGTCGATAAATCCAACGGCTGAGCTTTGTTTGGTGGGCTGGCCCCGTTCACGTCACCTCTTGGGGCCGTTGGTGCTTGGCTTTCTCACGCGATAACCTCAGGAGATTCGTTCGGCGCAGGTTGTCTGACCACCTCGCAGGACAAACACAGCGAACAAGAACCAAGACCAGGCGCAACCCGCCTTGAGGTAGGGCCTCGTGAGTCCCGCGCTGGCTCACGAGTGCCCAGATACACCTCGTCTAGCCCATTCGTGCAAGCCACGTGTCAGGGCGGGGCTGTACACGCCCCGGGGGCTCTCCGCAGAGGGAGCCCCCCCCCCCCCACGCACAAGTGGAAGCACCATGCTCCGCGCTGGCCGTCGACACTACCGAGGAGTAGCTATGCCCTTGCACAAGCGGAAGCACTATGCTCCGCGCTGGTGATAAACAACTGAGGGCGGCCTCACGGCCGTACCAACCTCAGGGAGCCCCAGAGCTCAGTGTCCGGCCTCACTGCAATGCCTCCCCTCGGGAGAGCCGCGCGAGAGGGCTGGGTACGGGGGCAGCGCTCGGGTCACGCCCAAGCGTACGCCACCCAACCAGGTCTCCTGGACCTGGTCGTCGCACGCCCCTCCCGAGCCGGGCCTCGGCGAGGGCAAAGGTATGGAGATTGTTTGCGCGTCAAGGGGGACTACTGAGCATCGCGACTCAGGAGCCTAACTGGTCACGTAGCCCCTCACTCCTTGGTCCGTCCTGGTCTCCAGTCGGCCCAACGGCGGTTGAGGTATGCGCGGGGCCGGGCCCTGCCGACATAGAACATTAACCTATCCTCGCGTATTCTCCCTATAAGTTGTTTGCGCGTCAAGGGGGACTCCTGAGCATCGCGACTCAGGAGCCTAACTGGTCACGTAGCCCCTCACTCCTTTGTCCGTCCTGGTCTCCGGTCGGCCCAACGGCGGTTGAGGTATGCGCGGGGCCGGGCTCTGCCGACGCAGAACACGAAGCAAATAGGAAGAAAAATCGCAAAATCTCGAAGCAAATATTACAAGACATATTGTTCTCACAATATCAAACGAAAGTTTAACGCCTCCACGAGGCCTGATGCATGCTGCAGGAATGAAACAGGAAAGCAGCCACAGGTCACCCCTGGACAGAGCCATCGCCCGCAGAAGGTGCTCCTCCCTTGGTAGATCAGCATAGGGGGGCACCAGGCGAACTTGCGCCTACGCACGAGCCTGGCGCATCACGAGGAATCAACCCCGAATCGTCAAGATAAGTCCCGCACTCAGACTAGCTAGTCGTTGGAGCATAGGAGTCGTGCTCACCGCAATCCTGTTGCGGCAACGCCGCCTCCCTTTCTTACCTTACCACGGCCGCTTGGGCGCTAAAGGGGACCTCCTGAGCATCGCGCCTCAGGGGCTCTTACTGGACCTCGGGCCGCTCACCTCCTGGCCTTGACCACGGCACGCGACCTGGCATAACAGTGACGGCTGAAGCTTGCCTGGGGACCAGGACCTGTCAGCGTAGAGCAACAAGCCGTCGCGAGGTTGGAAAGGGGAGACCGAGCCTAAACAGGATTTGCGTTCACAGGTTTCCATAATAGGGAAGATATACAAAAGGCATTATAGACCCTTTACACGCCCCCACGGGGTACTTCTTGATTCCTCGCAGGGAACAAAGGACGAGAACCTAGGAGGATCCTATCTACACACCCCCGCGGCTGACGCCATCATCAACAGTGGGCCGCGGGAGGCCGGTGCCAACCCCATCCAGATCAGCGATGACGGCGGCCGGACGCTGCGGCCTTGCTCCGGGCACGGCAAGAGCTCGGGGGCACTTAGCAGTCGTCGCTCGTCTCTGGAGTCTCGTAGAGCTCAAGAGAATCGCTGGACTCCCAAGAGTCGCTGCTGCTGGAGTGGCCGCGAGCGGAGCGCGCTTCATCCTGGCGCTCCCCTCCAGGGCAACACCCCAAGCGGCGGCCCTCCGCGTCGAAGACCTTGAAGAACAGCGTGGAAGCGCCGTCATACTCGAAGTGGATCACGAGGGCGCCCTCAGCACGGAAAACCCGCGCAACCTCACCCCAACCGCGGGTCATGAAGATCTTGCCGGAGGAGACCACTTCGACCTCTGCTCCGGTTGCCGGGGAGTCGCAGTCAGCATGCTGCAACCAGAGCTCGACGGGTCCCCTCGGCGGCATCACGTTGGAGAAGAACCACGGAAAGCGGATCCAAGAGCTTGGGGGCATCGCCGCCCACAGCACCAGCTCGAGCGAGGAGTCCGTCGCGTGGACCCCAGGAGCGACAGCGCACATCACCATGGCACGACGTCCTTGGCCGCGGCGCGCGCGCCGATGCTCGTCGTTCCTTCTTCCTGAGCCACCTGCTTGGGCGTACAAGGGCAGCGGATACCCTGGAGGAGGCCGCTCACACCAAGGCCACATCGCCACCTGCATCGCCGATGCGTCGCGGCGGTGAACGGAGCCTTTCCCTTCTCTGCAGCCGAAAACCTTCGGATGGGCGCCATTGCTGCTAGCAGAGGAGCAAGGAGGACGAAGCAAGCGGATTGGGAAGAGATGGGCGATGGGGGCTCTGCCCCCCTCCCCATTTATAGCGGAAGAAGGCCAACCGGCGCCTCCCACGATCACAGGTAATGATGGTTTTCCTTGCATGTCGCAGGGACTTGTCAAGTCGGGCAGTTGCCGAAGCAGCGTGGGGAAGTGGAGACGCCCACGTCCAATCAACCGCCACGCATCGACCAAGGCCGCCGGCTTTTGGGGCCCGCGGCACTCCGTACTTGACCTTTGGCTTCGCCTCGAAGCCAAGCGCGAGCGCGCCTTGGGCCCGGGGGCTACTGTCGGCATTCTGGGAATGGGGGTCCCCAGACTTGCCTGCCTGCGGCCCACGGCGTGGCTGGCTAGCTGGCCTGCACGGACCATCTTCATCAACAAGGCACTCAAGACCCTCGCGAGGGGCCAAGCCTCACGAGGCGGATGACACAAGACCTCCTCAGGAGCGGCCTCACCAGGCTGCCTCGCGAGGAGCGAAGAGATCAAGGCAAGGCAAACCTCGCGAGGTTCTCGTGACGTGAGCCATGATGATCAAGATCAGGCGGGCACCAGGCGCGCGCCAGCGCGCGCAGCGTCCTTGTTTCCTCTTTGGTGCTAAGGGGGCAAGCGCAGGCGCGGAGTACCGAGGCATCAAGCAAAGGTTTCCATATCAGTGCAACGAGACCAAGACCGGCAGGACGGCAAGACGGAGGTCACCATGGATCCCAAGACGGCGTCACCACCAGAGCCTTTTGCAGGCAAAGACCGCTTTTGTCAGGATAAGCTGTACTAGTTGTCCCCTTTCAAATTGGCCGTTGTTGGCCCCCTTCCCGCTCAATATTCCGGGAGAGGACCAGGGCCTATATATGTAGAACTAGCCACCGCAGTAGAGGCAAGTTAATCTGATCTAGAGCCAACCCTTAGCCACACACCGAGCACAAGAACAGCTCAACCTTAGGAGGCTGTTCTTCCCCTTGTACTGTTCATCATCAGCTCGAGAGGCAATCCACCACCACCACACTGGAGTAGGGTATTACACCACAATGGTGGCCCAAACTAGTATAAATCTTGTGTCTTTTGTGTTGTGTGTTCGTCGAGTTCGTTCTGGAGATCTTAGCCGGTTAGGACGCGGATTGGTAGGGAGGAAATCTTTGCACGCACCCCAGTGTTCGAACCTTGAGGGTTTTGCCGGAACCCGTGATCCGACAACCATGGTGAGCAAGATGCCCAATGTCACATGGCCCAAAGGCACCTTCATGGAGATTGTCAAGGTGTGGCAGAAACTGTGGTTCTATATCACAGAGCCTCGCGACGCTGCTTGGGCAGCGGCTCCCGAATTCAAGTCCAGTGGCCCAATGCGGCTCACCTCCTGGCTAGAGAAGGGCCTGAACCGGTCTTCGTCAGACGAGCTAATAGCGCTGCAAACACGCATTCAGAGCATGGTGGAGAAGAACATCAAGCTCGTCAATGTGATCCAGGTGATGCTAGTTCGCCGGATCCTTTCATGCCAAAGCCGGACTTGCCATTTATGGGAGTTTGATCTGGCCAAGCACCAGACTCTGCAACAGTTCTTTGGAACTACGCACGAGGACATCTGGAAGGTGCTCTTCACGGGCAAGGAGACGCTGTCAACGATGACCGAGGACCGTGGGCATGCACTAGCCCATCCTGCTAGTCCAGTAAGTTTTTCCCGTTTCAAGATGCATCCTTTACTTGCTTGTTTAGCGAAGATACTTAAGCTTCACGATTCATTTTTCAGGGCTGGACGAAGAAGGCGGAGCGAATTCAATGTTCAGCTCCGCTGCCCGAGGAACCAGTCATCCCTCTCTTGGCGAAGATGCTGGTTCCGGCGCCCTACAAGGCACCGGAGAAGAAGGCCAAGAAGAAGGCCAAGGGGGCCAAAAGTGGCCCTCGCCGCAAGGGCGCTTCAGACAGGACGTCCGAAGACAACGAGACTCCCTCCTCTGTCGTCGAAGACGACGAGGAGGAGGAAGAAAGCAGCTCTCCCCCTGAGGGGGGAAGGAAGAAGAGGGCGGCCTCCACAAATCTGGAGGCAGAGGCGTCCAAGAGGGGGAAGGGTTCCCTCACGGATAACTCCACGTGGGATGTTGACAGCAGCCCAGAGCTGCGCCCCCAAAACAAGCCCCTGGCCGCATCGTGACTACTAAAAACCCTGATGCATCCATATATCTAGACTCTCTTCTTCATAGCTATAATATGTTGAATTATGCTATTGCAGTCCGGCCCATGACAGCTCCCTGCGATCCTCGTCAGGAGGTTCGCTGGATTCAAAAGCGATGGCCAGCGAGTCACCGCCGGCCGCTCACTCTCCCACGGCCAAGGGCGATGACGAGGTGTTGTCCCAAAGGACCTTCCCAGGCCAGGGAGAGCTTCAGGAGGCCGTTAGGGTTGCGCCAGAGGGTGACCCTCCGGCCGCCGGACACTCGGGAGAGAAGACCCCCATGGAGACTGGTGATGGGGGCCATGTTCAGTTCGGCCCCAACCAAATACGTTTCCGGAGTCCTATACGGCTCCGGAATCCGGTGAGCAGCCTCCTTCGAGAGAAGGAGGTGTGCCTATCCTGCCGGTGACCTCTGTCCAAGCAGAGGCACTGGATAATCTCCTGGAAGCGCTACGAGGCGCTTCCATTGTGGATGAACACCGTAGCATTATGGGTACAGTGATTGAGAGGGTTCAGTCCATTAAGAGCGGACTGACCGAAGCCTGCAGCATCCTGCTGACTGGCTTTGAGGTAAGCGATGCAAAAAGAGAAAGCCCTAGTATAGACAGTAGCCCCTGAGACACTGTCCGGTGTTCGAAAAGAAAAGCCGGACAGAGGATCAAGTAATTTTCGCAGGAAACTAACTAAACATGTCTTATATGAATAAGCATGCGTCGTTGCTGGCCGCGACCTCTCATGTTGCTGAGGTCTCCGGACTAAAGCAGAGTCTGGAGCGGGCCGAAGAAGAGCTCGGCCTTGTAAGAAGGCAGCTGGAGGACAAGCAAAGTATGTTGTGACTTGTTGTATATTCGGAAAGAATGAATTATCTGTATTTGACCGTAGTGCCATAATGTTTGTAGGAGCGGCGACCGAGCTCGAGGTCCTTAAAAAGGCCCTGGCCGAGGCCGAGGAGAAAACTGCCAAGGAACGAGCCGCCCGTGAGAAGCACGAGCCCAGGCTTGATGAGGTCCAGCAAAAGCTCCAGGATGCCGTGAAAAAATGTGAGACCTTGGAGCGTGATGTTTCGGCTCAAAAGACCGAACTCGCCAAGGCTCACCAAAGCACGGAGGAGGCCCGGGTTGAAGCCCAGGGCGCCCTCCAGGAGATCCAGGAGGCCAAGAAAATCGCGGTGGGTAAGGCGTTTAGTATGCAAAGCAAGTATGTGAATAAGAAGTATTTCTTACTAACCCGGATTTGGAGTTCTCCACGGGCGTTTGTGGATCTGCCGCGCAGTGTTTCTGATGCTACGGAATTCTTCCGAGCCGGAGAAGAGAGCTCAACGGAGAAGCTGTTCTGGTCACAATACCTTGCGCCAGAACATCCGGTGCCCTTTAGTGATCCGCTAAAACAGCTGGTCGAGCTGCATAGGGTGGCCGAACTTGTTGGCGTTCTGGGAACGGGGGTCCTCAGACCTGCCTGCGTGCGGCCCACGGCGTGGCTTTGCTAGCAGGCCCGTACAACACATCTTCATCAACAAGGCATCCAAGACCCTCGCGAGGGGCCAAGCCTCGCGAGGGGGACGATGCAAGACCTCCTCAGGATTGGCCTCACCAAGCAGGCTCGTGAGGGGCGGAGAGATCAATGCAAGGCAAACCTCGCGAGGTTCTCATGACGTGAGCCATGACGATCGAGACCAGGAGGGCGCCAGGCGGGCGCCAGCGCGTGCAGCGTCCTTGTTTCCTCTTTGGTGCAAAGGAGGTAAGCGCAGGCGTGATCGAGGAATCAAGCAAAGGTTTCCATATCAGTGCGACAAGACCTAGACCAGCAGGACGACAAGACGGAGGTCACCATGGAGCCCAAGGCGGCGTCACCACCAGAGCCTTTTGCAGGCGAAGACTACTTTTGTCAGGATAAGCTGTACTAGCTGTCCCCTTTCAAATTGCTCTTTGTTGGCTCCCTTCCCGCTCAATATTTGGGGACAGGACCAGGGCCTCTATAAATAGGACTAACCACCACAGTAGAAGGCAATGAGGCCTGAGCTGATCGAATCCTCACCCACATAAGTTCGCCAAGCACAAGAACACCTCAACCTCAGGAGGCCGTTCATCCCCCTTATACTGTTCATCCTCAGCCCAAGAGGCAATCCACCACCACCACACTGGAGTAGGGTATTACACCACAACGGTGGCCCGAACTAGTATAAATCTTGTGTCCCTTGTGTTGTGAGTTCGTCGAGTTCGTCCGCAATCAGTAGGGGGGAAATCGTCGTGCCCACCCCAGTGTTCGAACCTTGAGGGTGTTGCCGGAACCTGTGATCCGACATTTGGCGCGCCAGGTAGGGGTGCGCCGAAGCCTCCCTCCCTTCGATCTGCGCTCCGTTGCTTCATCGTCTCCATGGTGGACGCTCGTCGTGCTCGCGCTGACCGCCGAGCTGCCCTCCCCGCCCGCGTTGCTCAAATGGCTCCCGTCGGCGGGCCACCCCGTCGTTCTCCGTCGCCGGCCGCCAACGCCGCCACCGGCCCGGCGGGGAACGAGCTGCAAGTATCCTCACGGCCTCCCTCGATGCGGCGGGATGGCCGCACCGCCACTCCATCGCTGACCCCGTCCGGTTCGTCATCCCATGCTCGTCGCGCTCCCGTGGATGCGCAGGCTGCTCTGTGCATGGCGCGCGAGCTCCTGCGCTACCGCCCCGTCGACGATCTCTACGAGGACTGGCTCGACCGCATCGCCGAGTTTGTCAGCGCCGCAGGGGGCTCCCCTGCGCCGTCCCTCTTGCTGCCTTGTCCTCCGTCAGCCATGGGCGGCGTGGCCCATGGAGCGCCTCCACCACCTCTGCCCCAAGAAGGAGTCTTGGCGCCGAGGCGAGCGGCCCCACGGCGCGACCTGCCGTGTCCGGCGCCCGTGCAAGAAGAAAGAAGCTGCCAAGAGGTCCCACGGCCATGAGAAAACGCCGCCGCGCTCCATGCAGCACCACGGCAAGACCGCGCGCTACCTGCGGTGGCGGTGCACGGACCCCATCAAGAACAAGTTCTCCACCAGCGTCGAGTCCCTGTGAACATGGTGGGCTGTCGTGCCTTCACCCCTGAGCTGCGTAGAGTCGCCTGGCCTGGCAAGTTCAAGCCGGACCTGCCTCCTCGCTACGACGGCACCCCCGACCTCGCAGAGTTCCTGCAGCTATACTAGCTGAGTATCGAGGCGGCCAAGGGCGACGAGAAGGTCATGGCAAAATGGTTCCTCATGGCTCTCAAGGATGGCGCCTGATCCTGGCTCCTGAACCTGCCTCCAGGCTCGATCTCCTCCTGGGACGAGATGCGCAACCGTTTCATTGCCAACTTCCAGGGCACGCGCGACCGCCCGCCGGCCGCGGGTGACCTGCACCACGTCAAGCAACAACCAGGAGAGACCCTCCAGAAATACATCCAGCGCTTCAACAACGTTCGCCTCAAGATTCCCAAGGTGACGGACGAGGCCATCATCTCCGCGTTCTTTAATGGCGTCCGTGACGTCAAGATGAAAGAGGAGCTCGCCATCCACGAGGAGTCGTGCACATCTCTGGAGCTGTTCAACCTGGCGACCAAGTGCGCAAGAGCTGAGGAGGGGCGCCTCTCCCTCCTCGAGCTCTCGGCTGCGGACCCGGAGGAGAAGAAAGCCAAGGCCAAGGACGTGAAGCGTAAGGGAGCAGCCGTGCTCGAGGCGGAGCCGGACGCGAAGCGCAACACGGACCAGCCCGAGTTATCCAAGAACAGCCGACCGTTCTGCGCGTTCCATAACCTGCATAGCCACAACACCAGCGACTGCCAGGAGCTCAGAGCCATTCGAGAAGGACGCTTCGGTCGACGCCCCGAGCGCAACGACCGGGGCTACGGAAGAGGAGGAGGACGTCGTGGCGGACTCTTGAATGACCGCGGCCCGCGCCAGGAGTTGCGCGACCGGCCTCGTGAGGATCGCTGGCAGGATCAGCCTCGCGAGGGCGCCTGGAGGGATCAGCCGCGTGAGGATCGTCCTCACGGCAACGCCGGTCTTCCTCCGCTACCGCCACCACCAAGAAGGAATGACGACCACCATCAAGACGAGGGGGCTGGGGGCTGTCAGGAGCTGCGTGCTATCGCCTGCATCTTGGGCGGAGCTCAAGCCCCAGCCTCGCAGCGTATCTTCAAGCAGTTTGCTCATGAAGTGAATGTAGTCATCCCCAAGCTCGAGGCCACGCGCCCGCTCAGATGGTCCCAGTGCCCATCACATGCAGTTCGGTAGATCAGCTGAAGTGCGCAGCTACCGCAGGCGTCCTCCCAATGCTTTGTTCACTAGTCATCAGCAACGTGCAAGTCACCAAGACCCTCATCGACGGCGGCGCAGGGCTCAACGTCCTATCCGTCGACACGTTCGACGACCTCGAAGTGCCGTATGACCAGCTTCAGCCTACCAAGCCTTTCTCAGGAGTGACCGACGGTTCCAACACACCGATAGGGCAGGTCCGCCTCCCTGTCCCCTTCGGAGAACGCAACAACTACGGCACCGAGCTCATCGACTTCGACGTCGCCTACATCCGCTTGCCATATAATGCGACCCTCGGGTACCCAGCCCTGGCCAAGTTCATGGCGGTGACCCATCACGGCTACAATGTCCTCAAGATGCCGGGAAGCGGCGAAATCATCACAGTCCCGTGCGAAGAAAGAGATGCGGTGTGCTCCCTCGAGCGTGCCTTCCAAGCTGCAGCAATCGACGACCCCGACAGCAAGGGTGAGTGCATTCCTAAGGCCACCCCCAAGAAGAAGAAGCAGCTGCACCGCGCAAGACCTCAGGTGTCGGCGTTCTGGGAACGGGGGTCCCCAGACATGCCTGCCTGCGGCCCACGGCATGGCTTTGCTAGCAGGCCCTTACGGCCGATCTTCATCAACAAGGCATCCAAGACCCTCGCGAGGGGCCAAGCCTCGCGAGGCAGACAATGCAAGACCTCCTCAGGAGTGGCCACGCCAAGCAGGCTCGTGAGGGGCGAAGAGATCAAGCCAGGGCAAACCTCGCGAGGTTTGCGTGACCTGAGCCATGACGATCGAGACCAGGCGGGCGCCAGCACGCGCAGCGTCCTTGTTTCCTCTTTGGTGCAAAGGAGGCAAGCGCAGGCGCGGAGTACCGAGGCATCAAGCAAAGGTTTCCATATCAGTGCAACGAGACCAAGACCGGCAGGACGGCAAAATGGAGGTCACCATGGAGCCCAAGGCGGCGTCACCACCAGAGCCTTTTGCAGGCGAAGACTACTTTTGTCAGGATAAGCTGTACTAGCTGTCCCCTTTCAAATTGGCCATTGTTGGCTCCCTTCCTTCTCAATATTTGGGCAGAGGATCAGGGCCTCTATAAATAGGACTAGCCACCACAGTAGAAGGCAACGAGGCTTGAGCTGATCGAATCCTCACCCACACAAATTCACCAAGCACAAGAACACCTCAACCTCAGGAGGCTATTCTTCCCCCTTGTAGTGTTCATCCTCAGCCCAAGAGGCAATCCACCACCACCACACTGGAGTAGGGTATTACACCACAACGGTGGCCCGAACCAGTATAAATCTTGTGTCCCTTGTGTTGTGAGTTCGTCGAGTTCGTCCGCAAGATCTTAGCAAAATTAGGACGTGGATCGGTAGGGGGAAATCTTCATGTGCACCCCAGTGTTCGAACCTTGAAGGTTTTGCCAGAACCCGTGATCCGACATTTGGCGCGCCGGGTAGGGGTGCGCCGAAGCCTCCCTCCCTTCGATATGCGCTCCGTTGCTTCATCGTCTCCAGGGGGGACGCTCGCCGTGCTCGCGCTGAGCGCCGGGCTGCCCTCGCCGCCCGCGTTGCTCAGACGGCTCCCGTCGGTGGGCCACCCCGTCATTCTCCGTCGCCTGCCACGAACGCCACCATCGGCCCGGCGGGGAACGAGCAACAATCATCATTGCTGCACCTCTCAATGCGGCGGGACGGCCGCACCGCCACTCCATTGCTGACCCCGGCCGGTTCGTCATCCCATGCTCGTCGCGCTCCCGTGGATGCACATGCTGCTCTGTGCATGGCGCGCGAGCTCCTGCGCTACCGCCCCGTCGATGACCTCTATGAGGACTGGCTCAACTGCATCGCCGAGCTTGTCAGCACCGCAGGGGGCTCCCCTGCGCCGTCCCTCTCGCTGCCTCGCCCTCCGTCAGCCATGGGCGGTGTGGCCCATGGAGCGCCTCCACCACCTCTGCCCGAAGACGGAGTCTCGGCGCCAAGGCGAGCGGCCCCACGGCGCGACCTGCCGCGTTCGGCGCACGTGCAACAAGAAAGAAGCTGCCAAGAGGTCCCATGACCATGAGAAAACGCCCCTGCGCTCCCTGCACCACCACGGTAAGACCGCGCGACACCTGCGGTGGCGGTGCGCGGACCCCATCAAGAACAAGTTCTCCACCAGCGTCGAGTCCCTGTGACCACGGTGGGCTGCCGCACCTTCACCCCTGAGCTGCGTAGCGTCGCCTGGCCTGGCAAGTTCAAGCCGGACCTGCCTCCTTGCTACGACGGCACCGCCATCCCCGCGGAGTTCCTGCAACTCTACGAGATGAGCATCGAGGCGGCCAATGGCGACGAGAAGGTCATGGTGAACTGGTTCCTCATGGCTCTCAAGGATGGCGCCCGCTCCTGGCTCCTTAACCTGCCTCCAGGCTCGATCTCCCCCTGGGACGAGATGTGCAACCATTTCGTTGCCAACTTCCAGGGCACGCGCGACCGCCCACCGGCCGCGGGTGACATGCGCCGCGTCAAGCAACAACCAGGAGAGACCCTCCAGAAATACATCCAGCGCTTCAACAACGTTCGCCTCAAGATTCCTAAGGTGACAGACGAGGCCATCATCTCCGCGTTCTCTGATGGCGTTCATGACGTCAAGATGAAAGAGGAGCTCACCATCCACGAGGAGCTGTGCATGTCTCTCGAGCTGTTCAACCAGGTGACCAAGTGCGCAAGAGCTGAGGAGGGGCGCCTCTCCCTCCGCGAGATCCCGACTGCTTACCCGGAGGAGAAGAAAGCCAAGTCCAAGGACGTAAAGCATAAGGGAGTAGCCGTGCTCGCGGCGGAGCCGGACACGAAGCGCGGCAGGGACCAGCCCGAGTCATCCAAGAGCAGCCGACCGTTCTGCGCCTTCCATAACCTGCATAGCCACAACACCAGCGACTGCCAGGAGCTCAGAGCCATATTAGAAGCACGCTTCGGTCGACGCCCCGAGCGCAACGACCGGGGCTACGGCTGAGGAGGAGGACGTGGTGGCGGACGCTGGGATGACCGCGGCCCGCGCTGATGACCCACAAATATAGGGGATCTATCATAGTCCTTTCGATAAGTAAGAGTGTCGAACCCAATGAGGAGTAGAAGGAAATGATAAGCGGGTTTTAGCAAGGTGTTCTCTGCAAGCACTGAAATTATCGGTAACAGATAGTTTTGTGATAAGGTAATTTGTAGCGAGTAACAAGTAACAAAAGTAAATAAAGTGCAGCAAGATGGCCCAATCCTTTTTGTAGCAAAGGACAAGCCTGGACAAACTCTTATATAGAGAAAAGCGCTCCCGAGGACACATGGGAATTATCGTCAAGCTAGTTTTCATCACGTTCGGTACTTTGATAATTTGATATGTGGGTGGACCGGTGCTTGGGTGCTGTCCTTACTTGGACAAGCATCCCACTTATGATTAACTCCTATCGCAAGCATCCGCAACTACAAAAGAAGTATTAAGGTAAACCTAACCATAGCATGAAACATATGGATCCAAATCAGACCCTTACGAAGCAACGCATAAACTAGGGTTTAAGCTTCTCTCACTCTAGCAACCCATCATCTACTTACTACTACCCAATGCCTTCCTCTAGGCCCAAATAATGGTGAAGTGTCATGTAGTCGAAGTTCACATAACACCACTAGAGGAGAGACAACATACATCTCATCAAAATATCGAACGAATACCAAATTCACATGACTACTAATAGCAAGACTTCTCCCATGTCCTCAGGAACAAACGTAACTACTCACAAAGCATATTCATGTTCATAATCAGAGGGGTATTAATATGCATAAAGGATCTGAACATATGATCTTCCACCAAATAAACCAACTAGCATCAACTACAAGGAGTAATCAACACTACTAGCAACCTACAGGTACCAATCTCAGACTTAGAGGCAAGGATTGGATACAAGAGATGAACTAGGGTTTTAGAGGAGATGGTGCTGGTGAAGATGTTGATGGAGATTGGCCCCCTCCCGATGAGAGGAGCATTGGTGATGACGATGGCGATGATTTCCCCCTCCCGGAGGGAAGTGTCCCCAGCAGAACAGCTCCGCCAAAGCCCTAGATTGGTTCCGCCTCGTGGCGGCGGAGTCTCGTCCCGAAAACTTGCGTATGATTTTTTCTCAGACGAAAGACTTCATATAGCAGAAGATGGGCACCGGAGGGCCACCAGGCGGCCCACGAGGCAGGGGGCGCGCCCAGGAGGGTAGGGCGCCGCCCCCGCCCTCGTCGCCAGGGTGTGGGCCCCCTCTGGTATTTTCTTCGCTCAGTATTTTTTATTATTTCCAAAAATAACTTCCGTGGAGTTTCAGGACTTTTGGAGTTGTGCAGAATAGGTCTATAATATTTGCTCCTTTTCCAGCCCAGAATTCCAGCTGCCGGCATTCTCCCTCTTTATGTAAACCTTGTAAAATAAGAGAGAATAGGCATAAGTATTGTGACATAATGTGTAATAACAGCCCATAATGCAATAATTATCGATATAAAAGCATGATGCAAAATGGACGTATCACTCCCCCAAGCTTAGACCTCGCTTGTCCTCAAGCGGAAGCCGATAACGATAAATATGTCCACATGATTAGAGATAGAGGTGTCGATAAAATAAAATATGGACATGAGGGCATCATGATCATTCTTATAACTGCAACATATATGGATATTGTCATATGATTTCTTATGCTCAAATAATAATCCATTCACAATGCAAAGTATGAATCAGAAACTTCATTGAGAACTAACAAATTATAATCTTAGTCATTGAGGCAATTGCAATTTATCATAACATCAGAAAGAGTCAATATAAGAGCTTTTCAGCAAGTCCACATACTCAACTATCATTTAGTCTTTCACAATTGCTAACACTCACGCAATACTTGTGGCTATGGAGTTTTAATCGGACATAGAGAAAGATAGGGGCTTATAGTTTCGCCTCCCAACCTTTTACCTCAAGGGTAATGTCAACAATAATAGTTCATGCTAATTTACATTAATTGGATATATATATCAGGATCTTTCCAACACACTGCGCTTGCCAAAGGATAAAATTTAAAAAGAAAAGGTGAAGACCACCATGACTCTTGCATAAGGTAGAAGATAAAAGTAAAAGATAGGCCCTTCGCAGAGGGAAGCAGAGGTTGTCATGCGCTTTCAGGGTTGGATGCACAAAATCTTAATGCGAAAGAACGTCACTTTATATTGCCACTTGTGATATGGACCTTTATTATGCAGTCCGTCGCTTTTATTTCTTCCACATCACAAGATCGTATAAAGCTTATTTCCTCCACACTAATCAATCATACATATTTAGAGAGCAATTTTTATTGCTTGCACCGATGACAACTTACTTGAAGGATCTTACTCAATCCATAGGTAGATATGGTGGACTCTCATGGAAAAACTAGGTTTAAGGATATTTGGAAGCACAAGTAGTATCTCTACTTGGTGCAAAGGATTTGGCTAGCATGAGGGAGAAAGGCAAACTCAACATGTTGGATGATCCATGACAATATACTTTATCTCAGATATAAGAAAACATAACCCATTATGTTGTCTTCCTTGTCCAACATCAACTCTTTAGCAGGTCATACTTTAATGAGTGCTCACAATCATAAAAGATGTCCAAGATAGTATATTTATATGTGAAACCTCTCTTTCTTTATTACTTCCTATTAATTGCAACGATGACCAAAACTATGTTTGTCAACTCTCAGCCACTTTTAATCATCATACTCTTTCTATGTGAAGTCATTACTCTCCATAAGATCAATATTATCTCTTTGTTTCTATTTATTCTTTCTTTTTCTTTTATTCACTCAAGATCATAGCAACATAATCAAGCCCTTGACTCAACACTAATCTTTATTATATATAGCTCACGGACTCGATTACATAGAAAGATCATAAAGCAAAACTCAAAACTAGATCATACGAAAAACTTTATTCTACTAGATCAAGATATTACTAAAAGGATCGAACTAAGAAAAACGGTAAATATAGGAGTGTGATGGTGATACGATACCGAGGCACCTCCCCCAAGCTTGGCAGTTGCCAAGGGGAGTGCCCATACCCATGTGATTATATCTCTTTTGTTGGTGAAGAGGTTGTTGGTGATGTAGGCTTGTCGTCCATCTTCCAAGGCATAGGCTCACCATCATAGAAGGATGATCGAGTCTCCGGGATCCTTAAATCTGCAGCCAAACTCATCCTCTTGAATCTGTATTCATACTCACAGTTTTGGTTTTGCAGGTCATAGATTTGGGCTTGGAGGTGCTCGATATTCTCGTGGAGCTTGAAGATGGCCTCCCCAATGTGCTTGGCATCTAGCTTGTGGTTGTTGGTGAACTCCGTGATCATTATGTGGTTGGAGTCAAGTCCACGCTCCACCATCTCCTGGCACTTGAAAGCTTGTTGCTCCATTGCCTCAAGCCTTGTCTCCACGCTTCCCGTCCTCCTTGGTCCCTCAACATCGCGGATGTGCAGCAACCCATCACGCATCTCAATGGTTTGAGGGTGTTGCAGCACCTCCGCGAGGTAGGGGTTGATGACCTTCTCGAAGAACTTGTCTTTGGGGGCGCTTGGAGACGTCATGATGTTCTAGATCTGTCAGGAAAACAGCTTGAAACGAAAACAGAAGATATTTGCGTGATACAGGAGTCAAAACCTTCGGGAGATTATATAATGAATTTTTACCGACGGAAAGAAGTATCATGCAAGAAAACGGAGTCCGGAGAGCGCACGAGGTGCCCACGAGGCAGGGGGCGCTCCCAGGGGGTAGGGCGCGCCCTCCATCCTCGTGGAGGCCTCGTGTCCTTCCCGGGCTACTTCTTATTTTTCTATTTTTCTAAATATTCCAAAACGGAGAAAAATTGCCATTAGAACTGTTTTGGAGTCGGTGTACTTACCGTACCACATACCTATTCCTTTTCGGAGTCTGAAACGTTCTAGAGAGTGTCCCTTATGTATTCCTCCGGGGTTACGGTTTCAATAACATTAGTTTCAACATTTATAGGATTACCTGAGATATAATGTTTGATTCTTTAACCGTTCACCACCTTCGGATTTGTGCCTTCGAAGTTGTTGATTTTTATGGCACCGGAACGATAGACCTCCTCGATAACGTAAGGACCTTCCCATTTAGAGAGAAGTTTTCCTGCAAAATTTTTTAAATGAGAGTTGTATAATAATACATAATCACCTACATTAAACTCACACTTTTGTATCCTTTTGTCATGCCATCTTTTAACTTTTTCTTTAAACAATTTGGCATTCTCATAAGCTTGGGTTCTCCATTCATCAAGTGAGCTAATGTCAAATAGCCTCTTCTCACCGGCAAGATTGAAATCATAATTGAGCTCTTTAATAGCCCAATATGCCTTATGTTCTAATTCGAGAGGTAAGTGACATGCTTTTCCATAAACCATTTTATACGGAGACATACCCATAGGATTCTTATATGCAGTTCTATAGGCCCATAATGCATCATCAAGTTTCTTGGACAATTCTTTCTAGATCTATTAACAGTCTTTTGCAAAATTAATTTAAGCTCTCTATTGCTCAATTCTACTTGACCGCTAGACTGTGGGTGATAAGGAGATGCGATTCTATGATTAACATCATACATAGCGAGCATTTTACGAAAAGCACCATGAATAAAATGTGAACCACCATCTGTCATTAAGTATCTAGGGACTCCAAAACTCGGAAAAATAACTTCTTTAAGCATTTTAATAGAAGTGTTATGATCAACACTACTAGTTGGAATAGCTTCTACCCACTTAGTAATGTAATCAACAACAACTAAAATATGTGTATACCCATTAGAGGAAGGAAAAGGTCCCATATAATCAAAGCCCCAAACATCAAATGGTTCAATAACAAGTGAATAATTCATAGGCATTTCTTGTCGTCTACTAATGTTACCAATTCTTTGACATTCATCACAAGATAAGACAAACTTACAAGCATCCTTGAACAGAGTAGGCCAATAAAAACCGGATTGCAATACCTTATGCGCAGTTCTATCTCCAGCGTGGTGTCCTGCATAAGCCTCGGACTGACACTTGTGTAGGATCTGTTCATGTTCATGCTTAGGTACACAACGTCTAATAACACCATCTACTCTATAAATATGTGGGTCATCCCAGAAGTAATGTCTTAAATCATAGAAAAACTTTTTCTTTTGCTGGTACGTGAAACTAGGTGGTATAAATTTAGCAACAATGTAATTAGCATAATCAGCATACCATGGAGCAGTACGAGAAGCATTTATGACATTTAATTGTTCATCAGGAAAGCTATCATCAATAGGTAGTGGGTTATCAAGAAGATTCTCTAACCTAGACAAGTTGTCTGCAACGGGGTTCTCAGCTCCCTTTCTATCAATAATGTGTAAATCAAATTCTTGTAGCAAGAGAACCCATCTAATAAGTCTAGGTTTAGCATCTTTCTTTTCCATAAGATATTTAATAGCAGCATGATCGGTGTGAATAGTTACTTTGGAATCAACAATATAAGGTCTGAACTTATCACAAGCAAATACAACTGCTAAGAATTCTTTTTCAGTAGTGGCATAATTTCTCTGGGCATTGTCTAGAGTTTTACTAGCATATTGAATAACATTTAATTTCTTATCAATTCTTTGCCCTAGAACAGCACCTACAGCATAATCACTAGCATCACACATAATTTCAAAGGGTAAATTCCAATCAGGTGGCTGAACGATAGGTGCAGAAATCAATGCTTTCTTAAGTATTTCAAATGCTTCTACACAATCGTCATCAAAGACAAATGGTATATCTTTTTGTAATAGATTAGTCAGAGGCCGAGAAATTTTTGAGAAGTCCTTAATGAACCTCCTATAAAAACTGACATGACCAAGGAAACTTCTAATACCTTTAATGTCCTTGGGACATGGCATCTTTTCAATAGCATCAACTTTAGCTTTATCAACTTCAATACCTCTTTCAGAAATTTTCTGCCCCAAGACAATGCCTTCATTAACCATAAAGTGGCACTTCTCCCAATTCAAGACAAGGTTAGTTTCTTCACATCTCTGCAAAACTCGATCAAGGTTGCTCAAGCAATCATCAAAAGAGGATCCATAGACGGAGAAATCGTCCATGAAAACTTCACAAATCTTTTCACAAAAGTCAGAGAATATAGCCATCATGCATCTTTGAAAGGTAGCAGGTGCATTACATAAACAAAAAGGCATACGTCTATAAGCAAAAGTACCAAAAGGGCAAGTAAAAGTGGTCTTTGCTTGATCATCAGCTGACACAGGTATTTGAGAGAAACCAGAGTAACCATCTAGAAAGCAAAAATGTGTATGTTTGGATAATCTTCCTGGCATTTGATCAATAAAAGGCAAGGGGTAATGATCTTTTTTAGTAGCCTTATTTAATTTGCGGAAATCAATTACCATCCTATAACCTGTAATAATTCTTTGCGGAATCAATTCATCTTTACCATTAGGAACGACAGTAATACCTCCCTTCTTAGGGACACAATGGACATGACTTACCCACTGACTATCAGCAACGGGATAGATTATACCTGCCTCAAGGAGCTTTAGTATTTCCTTTCTTACCACTTCTTTCATCTTAGGATTCAGCCGTCGTTGATGATCAATAACTGGTTTGTCATCTTTCTCCAAATTTATTTTGTGTTGGCATAGAGTGGGACTAATGCCCTTAAGATCATCAAGAGTATATCCAATAGCAGCACGGTGCTTCTTCGGAGTTTTTAATAATTTTTCTTCCTCCTTCTCTGAAAGGTTAGCACTAATAATAATAGGATATATCTTCTTTTCATCAAGATAAGCATATTTAAGAGTATCAGGTAATGGTTTAAGTTCAAACACGGGATCACCCTTGGGTGGAGGAGGATCTCCTAGGATTTCAACAGGTAAATTGTGTTTCAGAATAGGTCCCTGTTTAAAGAATACTTCATCTATTTCCCTTCTTTCATTCATAAACATATCATTTTCATGGTCTAGCAAATATTGTTCTAAAGGATCACTAGGAGGCACGACAATAGAAGCAAGACCAATAATTTCATCCTTACTAGGCAATTCCTCTTCATGGTGTTGTCTACGAAATTTAGAGAAATTAAACTCATGAGACATATCACCCAAACCAATAGTAACAACATCATTTTCGCAGTCTATCTTAGCATTGATAGTAGTCAAGAAGGGTCTACCAAATATAATGGGACAAAAGCTATCTTGTGGGGAACCAAGAACAAGAAAATCAGCAGGATATTTAGCTTTCCCACACAAGGCTTCAACATCTCTAACAATCCCAATCGGTGATATAGTATCTCTATTGGCAAGCTTAATGGTAAGATCGATTTCTTCTAACTCAGCGGGTGCAATATCATGCATAATTTCTTTGTATAAGTCAATAGGTATTGCACTAGCACTAGCACCCATATCACATAAGCCGTGATAACAATGATCTCCTATTTTAACAGAAATAACAGGCATGCCTACCACGGGTCTATATTTATCTTTAGCACTAGGTTTAGCAATTCTAGCAGTCTCATCACAGAAATAAATAACATGCCCATCAATATTATCAGCCAAGAGATCTTTAACAATAGCAATATTGGGTTCAACTTTAACTTGCTCAGGAGGTGTATAGGTTCTAATATTACTTTTACGAACCACAGTTGGAGCTTTAGCATGATCCTTTATCCTAACAGGGAAAGGTGGTTTCTCAACATAGGTAGTAGGAACAATAGGATCATTATAAGTGATAGTCTTTTCTTCAACTTTAATAGGTTCAACTACTTTTACTTCTATGGGAGGATGATATTTAAACCACTTCTCCTTAGGGAGATCAACATGAGTAGCAAAAGATTCACAGAAAGAAGCTACTATCTCAGAGTCAAGTCCATATTTAGTGCTGAATTTACGGAAAACATCGGTCTCCATAAAAGATTTAACACAATCAAACTTAGGTGTTATACCTGACTCCTTATCTTCGTCGAGGTCCCAATCTTCAGAGTTGCGTTTAATTCTTTCCAATAAATCCCATTTGAATTCAATAGTCTTCACCATAAAAGAACCAGTACAAGAAGTATCGAGCATGGTGCGATTGTTGTCAGAAAACCGAGCATAAAATTTTTGAATAATCATTTCTCTCGAGAGCTCATGATTGGGGCATGAATATAACATTGACTTAAGCCTCCCCCAAGCTTGAGCGAGGCTTTCTCCTTCACGAGGCCAAAAATTATATATATAATTGCGATCACGATGAACAAGATGCATAGGACAAAACTTCTGATGGAATTCCAATTTCAACCGTTTGTAGTCCCATGATCCCATATCATCACATAGCCTATACCATGTCAATGCATCTCCCTTCAAAGATAAAGGGAAGACCTTCTTATTGATAACATCATCGGGCATACCTGCAAGCTTAAATAATCCCAAATTTCATCCACATAGATTAGGTGCTCATCAGGATGTAATGTTCCATCTCCTGCAAAAGGATTAGCTAGCATTTTTTCTATCATACCCGAAGGAATTTCAAAGTAGACATTTTCATTTTCAGTAGGTTCAGTAGGTTGAGGAGCAACTCTTTGCTCTACTGGTCGAGGTGAAGATACCCCAAACAAGCCCCTCAAAGGATTACTTTCCATAGTAACAAGTGACAGTAAATTTCAGCACACTGTATAAATTTTTCCTTACCAAATTCCACCTACCAAAGGCGCTTCACTCCCCGGCAATGGCGCATGAAAAGAGTCTTGATGACCCACAAGTATAGGGGATCTATCGTAGTCCTTCCGATAAGTAAGAGTGTCGAACCCAACGAGGAGCAGAAGGAAATGATAAGCGGTTTTCAGCAAGGTATTCTCTGCAAGCACTGAAATTATCGGTAACAGATAGTTTTGTGATAAGGTAATTTGTAACGAGTAACAAGTAAAAAAAGTAAATAAAGTGCAGCAAGATGGCCCAATCCTTTTTGTAGCAAAGGACAAGCCTGGACAAACTCTTATATAGAGAAAAGCGCTCCCGAGGACACATGGGAATTATCGTCAAGCTAGTTCTCATCACGTTCATATGATTCACGTTTGGTACTTTGATAATTTGATATGTGGGTGGAGTGGTGCTTGGGTGCTGCCCTTACTTGGACAAGCATCCCACTTATGATTAACTCATATCGCAAGCATTCGCAACTACAAAAGAAGTATTAAGGTAAACCTAACCATAGCATGAAACATATGGATCCAAATCAGCCCCTTACGAAGCAACACATAAACTAAGGTTTAAGCTTCTATCACTTTAGCAACCCATCATCTACTTATTACTTCCCAATGCCTTCCTCTAGTCCCAAATAATGGTGAAGTGTCATGTAGTCGACGTTCACATAACACCACTAGAGGAGAGACAACATACATCTCATCAAAATATCGAATGAATACCAAATTCACATGACTACTAATAGCAAGACTTCTCCCATGTCCTCAGGAACAAACGTAACTACTCACAAAGCATATTCATGTTCATAATCAGAGGGGTATTAATATGCATAAAGGATCTTAACATATGATCTTCCACCAAATAAACCAACTAGCATCAACTACAAGGAGTAATCAACACTACTAGCAACCTACAGGTACCAATCTCAGACTTAGAGGCAAGGATTGGATACAAGAGATGAACTAGGGTTTTAGAGGAGATGGTGCTGGTGAAGATGTTGATGGAGATCGGCCCCCTCCCGATGAGAGGAGCGTTGGTGATGACGATGGCGATGATTTCCCCCTCCCGGTGGGAAGTGTCCCCGGCAGAACAGCTCCGCCAGAGCCTTAGATTGGTTCTGCCAAGGTTCCGCCTCGTGGCGGCGGAGTCTCGTCCCGAAAGCTTGCTTATGATTTTTTCTCGGACGAAAGACTTCATATAACAGAAGATGGGCACCGGAGGGCCACCAGGGGCCCACGAGGCAGGGGGCGCGCCCCCACCCTCGTGTCCAGGGTGTGGGCCCCCTCTGGTATTTTCTTCACTCAGTATTTTTTATTATTTCCAAAAATAACTTCCTTGGAGTTTCAGGACTTTTGGAGTTGTGCAGAATAGGTCTATAATATTTGCTCCTTTTCCAGCCCAGAATTCCAGCTGCCGGCATTCTCCCTCTTTATGTAAACCTTGTAAAATAAGAGAGAATAGGCATAAGTATTGTGACATAATGTGTAATAACAGCCCATAATGCAATAAATATCGATATAAAAGCATGATGCAAAATGGACGTATCACGCGCCAGGAGTGGCGCGACCGGCCTCGTGAGGACCGCTGGCAGGATCAGCCTCGCGAGGGCGCCTGGAGGGATCAACTGCGTGAGGATCGTCCTCAGGGCAACGCCGGTCTTCCACCGCTACCGCCACCACCAAGAAGGAACGATGACCACCATCAAGACGAGGGGGCTGGGGGCTTTCAGGAGCCGCGTGCTATCGCCTGCATCTTGGGCTGAGCTCAAGCCCCAGCCTCGCAGCGTATCTTCAAGCAGTTTGCTTGTGAAGTGAATGCAGTCCTCCCCAAGCTCGAGGCCACGCGCCCGCTTAGATGGTCCAAGTGCCCCATCACGTTCAGTTCGGCAGATCAGCTCAAGTGCGCAGCTATTGCAGACGTCCTCCCAATGCTTTGTTCACCAATCATCAGCAATGTGCAAGTCACCAAGACCCTCATCGACAGCGGCGCAGGGCTCAACGTCCTGTCCATCGACACGTTCGACAACCTCCAAGTGCCGTATGACCAGCTTCAGCCTACCCAGCCTTTTTCAGGAGTGACCGACGGTTCCACCACACCGATAGGGCTGGTCCACCTCCATGTCACCTTCGGAGAACGCAACAACTACGGCACCGAGCTCATCGACTTCGACGTCGCCTACATCCGCTTGCCATGCGATCCTTGGGTACCCAGCAATGGCCAAGTTCATGGCGGTGACCCATCACTGCTACAATGTCCTCAAGATGCTGGGAAGCGGCGGAATCATCACAGTCCCGTGCAAAGAAAGAGATGCGGTGTGCTCCCTCGAGCGTGCCTTCCAAGCTGCAGCAATCGACGACCCCGACAGCAAGGGCGAGCGCCCCCCTGAGGCCACTCCCAAGAAGAAGAAGCAGCTGCACCATGCAGGACCTCAGGCAAGCGGCACCTCGTCAGGATCGGCGCCCGCTCCTGGGGCGCCACCCTCCATCGCATAGGAAAGCGCGCCCGGCGTCCCTCTCGGGCAGGGCTCGGGGGATCTCTTCTGGAGGGCCTTAGACATTGCCAACATCACGAGGGAGGCGCTTGGTCACCACTTGGAGGCATGCTTCACGGCACGTTTCCCTCAGGCGGACGCAGGGCGAGGAGCGCCCACCGCTCAGGAGTTCATCACCAAGACCACTCAGGAACTGCAAGACGCAAGGGCCATGCGCGGCGGCCGCCGCTCACCAGGCGCAGCTCCCCATCCTGGCGAGGATGCCGGGCTGCGCGTCTGCATCGACGTCCCAGGGCTCAACCGGGCCGCATCTCAGGAACTTTTCTGGCCTTCGCGCATGGGATGCTGCGAGGGCCCACCTCACAGCTATGTTCGCATGCCTTTTGGCCTGCCGAGCGTGGCGTCCGCCTATCAGCACAACCTGCGGAGCATCCTGGCGGCTCAAGATGCCGGGCATCACGCCGTCCTGATGGAGATGAAGACGGTCCTCAAGGAACCACCAGGACCCCCAGAGCCTCCCGAGGCTCAGGGCCCCGGTGGCTCATGAGGAGCAACCCCTTCGCCGCGTACCTTCAGCTGCCCCAACTCTCCTTCATCAACAAAACCAGGTGACATTTTCAAGTTTATTTAGCTGGGAGCGCCCCCTGGGATGCATCATTCCTAGGCCGCGTGGGTCCGTCCCTATGGCATTTATCCCTTTTATGTCTTTAGCTTACCTCGCTAGGGGCGCCCCTCGGGCTGCATCATCCCCAAGCCGCTCGGGCCTGACCCAATGGCATGTATCTCCCTTGGATTTACTTAAGCCTGTTGCTTCCATGCTTAATATACTTATGACTACTACTTGTTCGATCGTCACCCGCCACGGGGGCTACTCGCGCCGGCACGACGCTTGTGCACAGGTCTGTCCCTGCAACGTCGACAAACCTGAGCGGCTGAGCTCTGGCTCACGACGCGCCTCGCGCATGTCACCTCACCAGACCCTCAATGCCGTTATTCCCTTGCGGAGCAATCGGCGGCCGACCAGCAACCATGATGGCAAACTGTGTTTCTCCTTGTGCTGGCTTGCAGGAATCTTGTGAGAATGACAGCAGGCGGCACCGCGAGCTCCCTCTTCTCACATGCAATCCGCTTGCGCATTAAAAGGGGGGCTCCTGAGCATCGCGACTCAAGAGCTCCTACTGGCTCTCCAGCCCTCACCCCTTGGCCTTGACCACGGCACGCGACCTGGCATACCAGCGGCGGCTGAGCTCGCTCGAGGGCCGAGACCTGAGGACGTAGAGCATGAAGGAGAGCATGGGGAAGAGGGGACGCTCGTATGGGCCTGACCCGGCTACTCTGCGGATGCGTACGCACGAACCTGGCGCATCGCGAAGAATCAACCCCGACTTGTCAAGATAAGTACCGCGCTCAGACCGGCTAATCGTTGGAGTCTGGGGGTCATGCTCGCCGCAGTCCTGTTGCGGCAACGCCACCTCCCTTTCTTACCTTACCATGGCTACTTGAGCGCTAAAGGGGACTTCTTGAGCATCATGCCTCAGGAGATCTTACTGGACCTCGGGCCGCTCACCTCCTGGCCTTGACCACGGCACGCGACCTGGCATACCAGCGACGGCTGCAGCTCGCCTGGGGACCGGGACCTGTCAGCGTAGAGCAACGAGCCTTCGCGAGGTTGGAAAGGGGAGACCGAGCCTAAACAGGACATGCGTTCACAAATTTCCATAACAAGGATAATATCAACAAAAGACATTACAGACCCTTTACGCGCCCTCACGGGGTACTACTCAATTCCTCGCAGGGAACAAAAGATGAGAACTTAGGGGAATCCTATCTACACGCCCCCGTGGCCGATGTCATCATCAACAGTGGGCCACGGGAGGCCGGCGCCAACCCCATCCAGATCAGTGATGGCGGCGGCTGGACGCTGCAGCCTTGCTCCGGGCACGGCGAGAGCTCGGGGGCACGTAGCTGTCGTCGCTCATTTCCGAAGTCTCGTAGAGCTCTGAGAACTGCTGGACTCCCAAGAATCGCTGCAGCTGGAGGGGCCACAGGCGGGGCGCGCATCGTCCTGGCACTCCCCACCAGGGCAGCACTCCAGGCGGCGGCCCTCCGCATCAAAGACCTTGAAGGACAGTGTGGAGGCACCGTCGTAATCGAAGTGGATGGCGAGGACGCCCTCAGCGCGGCAAACCCGCGCGACCTCACCCCAGCCGCGGGTCATGAAGACCTTACCGGAGGAGACCGCCTCAACCTCTACTCTGGTCGCCGGAGCATCGCAGTCGGCATGCTGCAACCAAAGCTCGAGGGGACCCCTCGGCTGCATCACGTCAGAGAAGAACCGCAGGAAGCGGATCCAAGTGCTCGGGGGCATCGCCGCCCACAGCACAAGCTCGCGCAAGGAGTCCATGGCGTGGACCCCAGGGGCAGCGATCCGCGCCGCGGCGGCACGTTGACCATGGCCAAGGCGTGCTCGCTGACGCTCATCGCCTCTCCCTCCTGAGCCCTCAGCTTGGGCGTACAGGGGTAACGAATACCCAGGAGGAGGCCGCTCGCACCAAGGCCTTGTAACCACCTGCATCGACGCTGCGTCGCGGCGGTGAACCGACCTCTTCTTCGCCGGAGCGGCGCTGGCCCGTCGAGGGGAGTCTTTCCTTTCTTCACAGCAGAAAACCTTCGGATGGGCGCCATCGATGTCGGCGGTGGAGCAGAGGAGGAAGAAGCAAGCAGAATGGGAAGAAATGGCGACGGGGGCTCTGCCCCCCTCCTCATTTATAGCAGGAGAAGGCCAACCAGCTCCCCCACGATCACAGGTAATGATGGTTTTCCTTGCATGCCGCAGGGACTTGTCAAGTCAGGCAGTTGCCGAGGCAGCGTGGGGAAGCGGAGACGCACACGTCCAATCAACCGCCACGCGTCGACCAAGACCACAGGCTATTGGGGCCCGCGGCGCTCCGTACTTGACCTTTGGCTTCGCCTCGAAGCCAAGCCCGAGCACGCCTTGGGCCCGGGGGCTACTGTCGGCGTTCTGGGAACGGGGGTCCCCAGACTTGCCTGCCTGCGGCCCACGGCATGGCTTTGCTAGCAGGCCCGTACGACCTATCTTCATCAGCAAGGCATCCAAGACCCTCGCGAGGGGCCAAGCCTCGCGAGGCGGACGACACAAGACCTCCTTAGGAGTGGCCACGCCAGGCAGGCTCGTGAGGGGCGGAGAGATCAAGGCAAGGCAAACCTCGCGAGGTTTGCGTGACGTGAGCCATGACGATCGAGACCAGGCGGGCACCAGCGCGCGCGCAACGTCCTTGTTTCCTCTTTGGTGCAAAGGAGGAAAGCGCAGGCGTGGAGTACCGAGGCATCAAGCAAAGGTTTCCATATCAGTGCAACGAGACCAAGACTAGCAGGACGGCAAGACGGAGGTCACCATGGAGCCCAAGGCGGCGTCACCACCAGAGCCTTTTGCAGGCGAAGACTACTTTTGTCAGGATAAGCTGTACTAGCTGTCCCCTTTCAAATTGGCTATTGTTGGCTCCCTTCCCGTCCAATATTTGGGGAGAGGACCAGGGCCTCTATAAATAGAACTAGCCACCACAGTACAAGGCAAGGAGGCCTGAGCTGATCGAATCCTCACCCACACAAATTCACCAAGCACAAGAACACCTCAACCTCAGGAGGCTGTTCTTCCCCCTTGTACTGTTCATCCTCGGCCCAAGAGGCAATCCACCACCACCACACTGGAGTAGGGTATTACACCACAACGGTGGCCCGAACCAGTATAAATCTTGTGTCCCATGTGTTGTGAGTTCGTCGAGTTCGTCCGCACGATCTTAGCAAAACTAGGACGTGGATCAGTAGGGGGAAATATTCGTGCGCACCCAAGTGTTCGAACCTTGAGGGTTTTGCCGGAACCCGTGATCCGACATGAGCCCACCGCAGACCCTCAAGGAAATGCAGAAGCTGGCTAGTCGGGTGTCCGCATTGGGGCACTTCATCTCCAAGCTGGGAGAGCGCGCCCTACCCTTCTTCAAGCTGATGAAGAAGAAGGGCCCGTTCGAGTGGACCCTGGAGGCCGACCGAGCTTTTGAAGACCTCAAGAGCTACCTGACCAGCCCTCCAGTGATGGTGGCGCCGCGACCTCTCGAGTCCCTAGTACTTTATCTTGCCACCACTCCATACTCCGCCAGCGCGGAACTGGTGGCGGTTCGGGAAGAGCACCAAGCCAAAGGTGCGGTACGACAAGCCGCGCCACCAGCTGGACTGACGCAAGTTCAGGAAGACACCGCAAGAGCCGTAGCAGCGTCGACAGAGGACCAAGCTCAGCAGGACGCCGCCGCCAAGGTCCTGACAAGCGATCAAGCGTCGGAGGTTCCATCACCTCAAGAGACACCCCGGCTTCCGCAAGACACGAGCCTCACCAAGACGCCAGTTCTCGTCGAGCACCCGGTGTATTTCGTCAGCACGGTGTTGCGGGACGCAAGGGCACGATACCCCATGCCCCAAAAGCTCTTGCTCGCGCTCTTGGTGGCCTCACGAAAGTTGCGGCACTACTTCCAGGGCCACCCCATCAAGGTCGTCTCGGCCTACCCATTGGAGAGAGTGCTCAGGAGCCCCAACTCTGCTGGAAGGGTCGCTGAGTGGAACATCGAGCTGCAGGCATTCCATTTGGAGTTCAGCACTACCAGGGTCATCAAGGGAACCACACTCGCTAATTTCGTGGCAGAGTGGACGGATGCCCCGACGCTGGAAGTAGGCGAGGACCAGTCCACCTGTCCGGGAAGTGAGGCGCTTGACGGCTGGGTCATGTATTTCGATGGTGCCTTCACGCACTAGGGCAGTACTCGTCTCACCCACTCAAGACAAGCTCTACTATGCTATACAGCTCTGCTTTCAGCAGGGCGAGAAGGTCTCCAACAACATTGCAGAATACGAAGGCTAAAAGCTGTGATAGCCCTGGGGGTGAAGCGCCTCACCGTCAAGGGCGACTCGCAGCTTCTCGTCAATTTCTCCAACAAGATATACAAGCTGAAGGACGAGCACATGGAGGCATACCTCGCGGAAGTGCGCAAGATGGAGAAGCAGTTCCTGGGCCTAGAGTTTCACCACGTGCCCCGTGGAACCAACAAGGAAGCTGACGACATCGCGAGTTCCGGCAAAACCCTCAAGGTTTGAACACTGGGGTGCGCACGAAGATTTCCCCCCACCAATTCACGTCCTAGTTTTGCTAAGATCTGGCAGACGAACTCGACGAACTCACAACACAAGGGACACAAGGTTTATACTGGTTCGGGCCACCGTTGTGGTGTAATACCCTACTCTAGTGTGGTGGTGGTGGATTGCCTCTTGGGCTGAGGATGAACAGTACAAGGGGGAAGAACAACCTCCTGAGGTTGAAGTGTTCTTGTGCTTGGCGAACTTGTTGAAGGAAATATGCCCTAGAGGCAATAATAAAGTATTATATATTTCCTTATATCATGATAAATGTTTATTATTCATGCTAGAATTGTATTAACCGGAAACATAATACATGTGTGAATACATAGACAAACAGAGTGTCACTAGTATGCCTCTACTTGACTAGCTCGTTAATCAAAGATGGTTATGTTTCCTAGCCATAGACATGAGTTGTCATTTGATTAACGGGATCACCTCATTAGGAGAATGACGTGATTGACTTGACCCATTCCGTTAGCTTAGCACTCGATCGTTTAGTATGTTGCTATTGCTTTCTTCATGACTTATACATGTTCCTATGACTATGAGATTATGCAACTCCCGTTTACCGGAGGAACACTTTGTGTGCTACCAAACGTCACAATGTAAATGGGTGATTATAAAGGTGCTCTACAGGTGTCTCCAAAGGTACTTGTTGGGTTGGTGTATTTCGAGATTAGGATTTGTTACTCCGATTGTCGGAGAGGTACCTTTGGGCCCAGTCGGTAATGCACATCACTATAAGCCTTGCAAGCATTGTGACTAATGAGTTAGTTGCGGAATGATGTATTACGGAATGAGTAAAGAGACTTGCCAGTAACGAGATTGAACTAGGTATCGAGATACCGACGATCGAATCTCGGGCAAGTAACATACCGATGACAAAGGGAACAACGTATGTTGTTATGCGGTCTGACCGATAAAGATCTTCGTAGAATATGTGGGAACCAATATGAGCATCCAGGTTCCGCTATTGGTTATTGACCGGAGAGGTGTCTCGGTCATGTCTAAATAGTTCTCGAACCCGTAGGGTCCGCACGCTTAACGTTACGATGACAGTTTTATTATGAGTTTATGTATATTGATGTACCGAAGGAGTTCGGAGTCCCGGATGAGATCGGGGACATGACGAGGAGTCTCGAAATGGCCGAGACGTCAAGATCGATATAGTGGACGACTATATTCGGACTTCGGAAAGGTTCCGAGTGATTCGGGTATTTTTCGGAGTACCGGAGAGTTACGGGAATTCGTATTGGGCCTTAATGGGCCATACGGGAAAGGAGAGAAAGGCCCCAAAGGGTGGCCGCACCCCTCCCTATGGGCTAGTCCGAATTGGACTAGGGAGGGGGGCGCCCCCTTCCTTCTTTCTCCTTCCCCCTTCCCTTCTCCTACTCCCACAAGGAAAGGAGGAGTCCTACTCCCGGTGGGAGTAGGACTCCCCCTTGGGCGCGCCACCTCCCCTTGGCCGGCCCTCTCCCCCTTGCTCCTTTATATACGGGGGCAGGGGGGCACCTCTACACACAATTTGATATACGATATTTTAGCCGTGTGCGGTGCCCCCCTCCACCATATTACACCTCGATAATATCATTGCGGAGCTTAGGCGAAGCCCTGCGTCGGTAGATCATCATCATCGTCACCACGCCGTCGTGCTGACGAAACTCTCCCTCAACACTCGGCTGGATCGGAGTTCGAGGGACGTCATCGAGCTGAACGTGTGCTGAACTCGGAGGTGCCGTGCATTCGGTACTTGATCGGTCGGATCGTGAAGACGTACGACTACATCAACCGCGTTGTGATAACGCTTCCGCTTTCGGTCTACGAGGGTACGTGGACAACACTCTCCCCTCTCGTTGCTATGCATCACCATGATCTTGCGTGTGCGTAGGAAATTTTTTGAAATTACTACGTTCCCCAACAGTGGCATCCGAGCCTGGTTTTATGTGTTGATGCTATGCACGAGTAGAACACAAGTGAGTTGTGGGCGATATAAGTCATACTGCTTACCAGCATGTCATACTTTGGTTCAGCGGTATTGTGAGATGAAGCGGCCCGGACCGACATTACGCGTACTCTTACGCGAGACTGGTTTCACCGTTGGGAGCACTTGTTGCTTAAAGGTGACTGGCGGGTGTCTGTCTCTCTCACTTTAGTTGAACCGAGTATGGCTACGCCCGGTCCTTGCGAAGGTTAAAACAGCACCAACTTGACAAAATATCGTTGTGGTTTTGATGCGTAGGTAAGAACGGTTCTTGCTAAGCCCGTAGCAGCCACGTAAAACTTGCAACAACAAAGTAGAGGACGTCTAACTTGTTTTTGCAGGGCATGCTGTGATGTGATATGGTCAAGACATGATGCTATATTTTATTGTATGAGATGATCATGTTTTGTAACCGAGTTATCGGCAACTGGCAGGAGCCATATGGTTGTCGCTTTATTGTATGCAATGCAATCGCCATGTAATTGTTTTACTTTATCACTAAGCGGTAGCGATAGTCGTAAAAGCAATAAGTTGGCGAGACGACAACGATACTACGATGGAGATCAAGGTATCGCGCCGGTGACGATGGTGATCATGACAGTGCTTCGGAGATGGAGATCACAAGCACGGTGCTTCGGAGATGGGGATCACAAGCACAAGATGATGATGGCCATATCATATCACTTATATTGCTTGCATGTGATGTTAATCTTTTATGCATCTTATCTTGCTTTGATTGACGGTAGCATTATAAGATGATCTCTCACTAAAATTTCAAGATAAAAGTGTTCTCCCTGAGTATGCACCATTGCGAAAGTTCTTCGTGATGAGACACCACGTGATGATCGAGTGTGATAGGCTCTACGTTCAAATACAATGGGTGCAAAACAGTTGCACACGCGGAATACTCAGGTTAAACTTGACGAGCCTAGCATATGCAGATATGGCCTCGGAACACGGAGACCGAAAGGTCGAGCGTGAATCATATAGTAGATATGATCAACGTGGTGATGTTCACTATTGAAACTACTCCATCTCACGTGATGATCGGACATGGTTTAGTTGATATGGATCACGTGATCACTTAAAGGATTAGAGGGATGTCTATCTAAGTGGGAGTTCTTAAGTAATATGATTAATTGAACTTAAATTTATCATGAACTTAGTCCTGATAGTATTTTGCAAATTATGTTGTAGATCAATAGCTCGCGTTGTTGCTTCCCTGTGTTTATTTTTGATATGTTCCTAGAGAAAAAAATTATGTTGAAAGATTTCAGTAGCAAAGATGCGGATTGGATCCGTGATCTGAGGATTATCCTCATTGCTGCACAGAAAAATTATGTCCTTGATGCACCGCTAAGTGACAGACCTATTGCAGGAGCAGATACAGACGTTATGAACGTTTGGCTAGCTCAATATGATGACTACTTGATAGTTTAGTGCACCATGCTTAACGGCTTAGAATCAGGACTTCAAAGACGTTTTGAACGTCATGGACCATATAAGATGTTCCAGGAGTTGAAGTTAATATTTCAAGCAAATACCCGAGTTGAGAGATATGATGTCACAGCCCCAGATCAGCCTTGTTTGACTTTTGCTTGTTCCTCATGTCATCATGTTTAATTTTCAAAGAAATTTGAAATGGGGATGTTGAAACCCTAGCACCAAATGCATTCAACTAGGTTCAAGTAAACAATATTTTCAATGAACCCAAATGCCCTTTAGAAAAGTTCATGATTTCTGATAAAGGTAAAAACCTCTGCCAAAAATGATAAACATATTTCTAGGTCATTTCTGGATTTTTGAATTAACTCATATTGTATTTGAATTGGGGCATTTAAATCCTATAAATATTTTAAATACTCTAATAATTCTGAAACTAGTTGAGGGCTGTTGGAAATATTTTCAAAAGTGCCCACAATTTTTATCATGATTTTTACAAAATGAGTTAGTATTTTTACTAATTCAAAACAAATCAAAATAAATAGAAAACAGAAACAATTAAAGAAAAGAGGGAGAAAGGAGTATTACCTGGCGCTTACCTGGACTGGGCCGGCCCACCTGGCCCATGCCAGTCACCACCTACCTTTGCCAGTAGGCAGAGGAGGGGGACAGCGCACCGCCGCCGAGCACGCCCCCGCGCCACCTCCTGCTTCCCCGGCCCCTCCTGGCGATGCCACGACGACGCCCCGAAGCTCCTGTCTCCTCTCCCTCACTCGCTGCACTCTCTCCCCTCCCCTGTCCCTCTCGCGCGTGCCCACCCGAACGCAGCCGTCGCCGCCGACAAGCACCACCGCGGCCACTGCCTCCCCCTCGCCCCCCTGGACATGCCCAGGAGCTCCGCCTCCATTCTCCGCGCCTCTCCGTCAACTCGTGCGACGCCGAACCCTCTGCATCACCCTCTGCACCGCCATCTTCGCCGCCTCTGCCCCGAGATCGCCGGCGACCTCCCATCGTCGTCAGCCCCTCCCCGAGCTCCCCGAGGCCACCGTCGCACTCGCCGTGAGCCACTGATCCTCTCCCCCCTCACCGTTCTCGCTCTTGTGCACCGTAGCCACCGCACCTTGCTCGCCCACACGGGCCGCCGCTTGTGCTCGCCGCTGACGTATCTCCGGCCACCTATCGGTCCGGCCGTCGTGCTCAGCTCCCTCTCCGCCGCGTAGAGCACGTAGGTGCCCCGCACAGGCCACCCTGGCCACCGTAGCGTCGACCCCGAGCTCACCCGAGCTCCGGCGACCGCCAAGATCGACGCCGGTGATGACTCCGGCCATCCCAGGCCCAACCGCTGCCACCACTCAACACGGACGAGTGCCCGCGTCCCACAGATGCCCTCCGCCGGCCATTTGGTCGCCGGAGGAGGAATCCCGCAGCCCGCCGCCGCGTCTGGCCTCGCCGGCGTCACGTCGCTGGTGGGTTTGACCCCGCCGACCAGGGGGTTTGACCTCCCCTCTGTCACTGACGCGTGGGCCAACCCCCCCACTGACACTTTAGTTAGTATTAGTTTAACACTAATTAGCTTAGGTTAGTGGGTTAGTCACTGACAGGCAGGTCCCACGGGTTAGGTTTGACCCTGGCCAGCCCGTTGACTCGCTGACGCAGTGATGACGTCAGGCTGACGCAGTAAAGTATTATCTGGAATTAAGATAATTCAGGAACTCCAGAAAATAGTGCAAACTTCTAAAATTCATAGAAATTCAACCGTAGCTCCAAATCAAATAATTTATATATGAAAAATTATCAGAAAAATGCAATCTATCCATCTGTATCATTTTCATGCATGTCAAACTAAGTTATACCTGCTGTATAGGTGAAAACATGATAATGCACTATTTGAATTCATAGTTTGAATTTGAATTTGAACCTTGAGTTCAAATCAACCCAAACCTTTCTGTTGCTAGTTGCATTAGGCCAAATCACGTCATATTGCCATGTCATAATCATGCATCATAATTGTTGCATTGCATTGATTGTGTTCTTCCTTGTTTGCCGGTGATTGTCCCCTCTCGATAGCCGTGATTCCGACGATGAGATCGATGACACCGATGAAGAGCTATACTATCTTCGGAAGTGTCAGGCAAGCATAACCCCCTTGTTCATTCCGATACAATCCCACTCTCTCGCTCCTGCTCTCTTTACTGCATTAGGACAACAACGATTCAACTGTTACTTGTTGCGGTAGTTGAACCCCTTATCCTCTGCATGACCTGTCATTGCCACAGTAAATAGATGAAACCCACTAGCATGAGTAGGAGTTGTTTGAGCCCTGATGTGCCTACTCATTCATGCTTGTTTGTCATGCCTGCTACTGCTTAGAGTTGAGTCGGGTCTGATTCGTCGGGGATGAGTTGGAATGGTGATGAACATGTCCTACTGTGTGTGAGCTAAGTGTGTGAACACGATTTGGTAAAGGTAGCGGTGAGAGGCCATGTAGGAGTACATGGTGGGTTGTCTCATTGAAGCCGTCCTCAGGAACTGAGTTCTGTGTTTGTGATCCATGATACAGTTACTATGACGCATTGGGCCCGAAACCAATGGACCCTCTCGACTTCTTAATCACCCTTGTCCTCTGTCCAGGAGTTGCAAGTAGTTTCTGGTGTTTGTAGTAAGCTGGAGGCCGTAGACAGCGCTAACCAAGGGGTGGGCTGTGATGCGGTAGGCTCGTGTCCCGGTGTACCGAGTCGCCCTTGGTGTCTCGGGAACCCTGCACACATCGTTCGGGGCCGTATGTGGAAACCTCGGCCGGACTCCCTGCGGATGGAACCTGAATAGGCAATAAACCTGGACTAGAGACTTGAGTGTTTAGGTAGGTTGTGGCCGACTCCCTCGCCAGGCTTCCGCTTGAAGGTTGCCGAGGTACACGACGTGTACATGGTGGTAAGTGGCGAGAGCGTGTGTGACGAAGTACACCCCTGCAGGGTTAATATGATCTATTCGAATAGCCGTGTCCGCGGAAATGGACTTCTGGGTTGCCTATAACAGTTCATAGACAAGTGAAAGTGGATACTCTAAAATGCGCAAGATAAGCGTGAGTGCTATGGATGCCGTTCTCGTAGGGAGACGGGAGCGGATCCATAGTGGTGTATTGGTATGGTGAATTTGTGGACTCGTGTGCGCCACCTCAAAAGAGTTACTTGCAGTCGTAGTTCAGGATAGCCACCGAGTCAAAGCTGGCTTGCTGCAGTTAAACTCCACCACCCCCTTTTGGTACCGATGCATATGTAGATAGTTCTGATGTAAGTCTTGCTGGGTACATTTGTACTCACGTTTTCTTATTTTATGTTTTGCAGAGAGACGTCAGTCTCGCTAGTAGTCCCGTGTGGACTTCGACGTTTAGCTTGATACCTCAGCTACGATCTTGTGCCCTCGGCAGGATCTAGTAAATAGTCAGGCTTCTCAGCCTTTTTCATTTGTAGATGTCTGTACTCAGACATGTTAAGCTTCCGCATGTGTTTGACTTGTATGCTCTGAATGTTGGGTCATGAGACCCGTGTTTGTAATATCTGGCTCTTCGGAGCCTAATGAATAAATACTCTGAGTCGTAGAGTCTTGTTGTGATGCCATGTTGTATTTGCACATATCGAGCATATTGTGTGTATGATTGAAATGCTTGGTATGTGTGGGATCCGACAACCTAGTTGTTTATCCTTGGTAGCCTCTCTTATGGGGAAATGTAGTCTTGTGCTTCCATGAGCCATAGTAGTCCGCTACAGCCCGGTTCACCGGAGTCCTGCTAGCCCAGCACTACTGCTCCGGAACACTTGACTGGCCGGCATGTGATTCACTCCGTTCCTGTGTCTGTCCCTTCGGGGAAATGTCACGCGGTGACATCCGGAGTCCTGCCTAGCCTGCTACAGCCCGGGTTCCCGGAGTCCTGTTAGCCCAGTGCTACAGCCCGGATTCACACGCTGCTGACCGACATGCTCGATGTTGATTCATGTTTGCCTGTCCCCGTAAGTTAGTGCCACTTTGGGTTCACGACTAGTCATGTCGGCCCGGGTTCTCTGTCATATGGATGCTAGCGACATTATCATATACGTGAGCCAAAAGGCGCAAACGGTCCCGGGCCATGGTAAGGCGACACCCGTGGGAATGCCGTGCGTGAGGCCGCAAAGGGATATGAGGTGTTACAGGCTAGATCAGTGTGACTTAGAATCGGGGTCCCGACAGCGTTGGTATCAGAGCCTGACTGCCTGTAGGATTACCAAGCCAAACTGGTCGAAGTTGAGTCTAGAAATGCTTTAGTTATGTAAGGGAATTGATTGTGGAAGGGAACGTAAGGCTCTTTTTACTCCTTTACCTTATGCCCTCTAATCTGAGTCACCTTCTTCTCATTCTACGGGGATTAGGAACTAGGCTTCTCATCTTTCTATCAGGATCACGTGTTACTAATCCGTAGACTCGTAGGATTGTTGGTCTTAAGCCTCAGTTCAGTTTCTACCACTACAGTGTGTTGTTAGTTGGACTTGGAACCTTGATATGATGTTGTTGAGTGGTTATGCCACCATTTTGTAGGATGTCTCAAATCCTTTGAGCATTTACAGCCGTTATGCTGTCCGAGTCATCCCAGGTTTCTAAACAGTCTGATGCATTTGCAAATCCCTTACTCCCGTACCTGATGTCCTTTTGGGCCGGATTAAGCACACTAATCGGTCTGTTGAGGTACTCCGTTACCTCGTCGTGTATGTTGGAGTTATTATTACGACCCTAGGTGTCTTAGAAGATTACCTAGTAAACTAGCTATGTTTTGTGTTCCCGGTGTGATGATTCTGGCCACCATTCTCGAGAGCATCCCGTGATGCCATTTAGTAGTAGGTATCCTACTCTTGGGTTCTTGACCCAAGATTCACTCTACTTACTTCATGTTGATAGTGTTTGCTAGTTCCCTTAAGATATTAGTAACCTTTGCATTAGTCCTCGAGGTCCATGGTATTTCATTCTTCCAATACCATGAACCATCATGGCAGAAGTTCTTTTAACCAAAAGATCACAACCAGGGCGCTCTTGAGGAGTACTCCATTCATATTGTGACTCTGCCAGTCCTACCTTTCTGCATGGGTTATCTAGAAGAAACTTGTTGGACTTGGTTCGACATACTAATCTATGCATCCACAACTCAGAAAAACATATGTTCCTTTGAGTTGTCTCTCTTTAGTTATTTTCTGGCCCTCGTCTATCAATTGATAGTCAGGAGTAATTGTGCATTTGTGTTATCGATGCCTATTATTCTTGTGGTCTGTCAAGCCATTCTAATCCGGAATGACTAGGAGAAACAAACTCCAGTACCTCGTCCATCTCTGGGATTGGGTCAAAGTAGTTGTATTCCGCAGATCAAATGCCTAACCAGCTTTTGTTCTATTCTACCTACGAGTATTACCCTCTTTATGTCAGGAATCTCATGAGGATTGCACCAACCCTCATGAATTCTTGTTGCAGTGATACTTCTGGCCATCGTTATTCATTCCTCGGTCTCCGTGTTATTGTAACCGGAATACTGACAAGTGAATCGTGGTGTGTGAAATCTATACTCCTAGCAACTCCGTTGCTTGGTAGTTAAAGGACAATAATTTCATCCTTAGCGTGTTGGTTATCGAAGCACCATTCTGAGGTTGATCGTGCTACCTAGTCCTTATTTTTGGTGCACTCTTCAATCAATGAGTTAGGATTTTTGTCAAACCCTTGCTCAGTTGATCATATCGTCTTGCCCTGAAAAGCAAGATTGTTCTCGATCTTAATAACAAGTCGGTGGATCGTGATTTTCCAAATATCTTCTTGGAAGTACCACCAGGTTGTCCCTGACCGATATGTTGAGTTTGTGAACAAGTTGGTTTTCCAATAAACCACCCCTTCTCCAAGAATCTGTGTTGGATACCCCTGAGCTAGTTGGTCAAGCTAAACAACAACTTGGAGAGTTGGAAGATAAAATCTTGCCTAGCTTAGTTCATTTCCAAAGGGATATCTGGTGTCTGTGTGTGTGTTGAAGAAAGATGATATCTTCATTGATTGATCCTCGTGATCAATTGTTGGATCTATTGTCTTACCCAAATCTTTGATTTGCGTATGGGCTATCATCAAATCAAGTCAGAACCAACGATATGCATAATGTTGTCTTACTCGTGGTTGATCCCTCGAGCATACACCATTACATCCTTTGGTATGACCAGTGCTATCACCATGTTCACATAGTTATGGAATTACATTTATATGGAAACCTGGATGAATTGTTGTTAAGCCCATTGACAACATTCTCATCTTGTCCATGATTCATGTTGAACATCTAAGTTAGTGTTGGAAACTTTTGAAAGCATTTTCTTTGTGCTAGTTCATGAAGCCTATGTTTGGATGAAAGGAGTGACTTCCTCTAATTCATGTGCATTTGATGCAAGTTGCCGCCGTGAATTTGAGAAAGCATGTTTCTACCTCCTCTGGAATCGTCCCAAGTCAGTTATGCACGTGCGAAGTATTCCGTGGTCTGTTAGACTGATCATCTTCATTCCATATGAGTTCTCTAGCACACCAAGCCACTGATTGATTTGTTCAAGGAGAAGGAGTTCCTTCATAAGAGCTAATCCGGACTTATGAAAGAACATCGATATCCTCGTTGATGGTTCCCAACTAGAACTCGGTAGTGTTTTATTATAAGACTACCATATGATCATGCTTGTCTGGGACAACGTGCTCACATGTTTGTAGCAGAACCAGCTCATGTTTTGGAGCTTACTACCGTAATCCATCTCCCGAGAATCTTGCAACGTCTTCTCGTCGATTTGTGTTGCAAACCTTAATTTTCTTTCTAGACTTGACGAGTCTGGAATATTCTGACACCAACTAGATCTAAATCTCAGGCAGACATGATGGTTGGAACATTCCCAAGAACTACAATATTGGTCTCTCATTAATCGGTAAAGTGGATGTCATGGCCAACACACCCAGCCGGAAGACCTATTATTGTAGTATCTTGATTAAGGAAGTTGGCCACCTCCCCATAAGGATTTCGTAGGATTTACTTCCGTAGTTATTCCTTATGGATTCTTGTGCTCCTGAAGTCCGACCTTTTACTTGATGTTCTAGATACCAAACCATATCAATAAATGGGTTACGCTAGCACATCAAGGAGAACATTAGAAGTGGAGTGCTAAATGTCTCTCGGTCGATCATCCAGATTGCTTCTTTGGCATTGCTAAGGAAAAATCTGAGAAAGTGTTGTCCTCCTTTGCACCTGCATCCTCCATCACTAATCATCATGGTAGTATGATGTGTTGCCAGGATCCTCGACACGGATGTTGGTAAAACCTTGATGAATATGGAAATGCTCAAGTTCTTGAGAGCACGCACAAGCACTAGGTGTTATCATCGGCACTAACTGGAATTGCTCCCAGTTTCCTTCGGTTATGCTAAACCTATCAAACAGTGGATTCACTCTCTACTGTTGAGCTTCTCCCCTGTTACTAAAATCATTCCAGGATTTGCATTGTGTTCCCAGTTTGCACCGTCATTGTGCCATCCTACCTTGGATTACCCTTCCCAGTAATTACTGATAAGGACCATCTTCAAAAGTGGTCCCACCAGGGGTTCCGACCATTTCCGGTGATAAGCAAATCACCCCTTGTGTTGTCTTCAACAAGGTAGTCCACATCGTCCATCCTAGCCCGAGTGTGTCGTTCTCCCGAACTCCCTCGAACGATCGTTTGTGATTGCCTTAGGCTGGCATAAAGAGTTTCAATGATATTTATATCAAAAGTAATTCCTTTTGCCACTTAAGGGAATATTTCTACAAGTCACCTTCCCTAAGGTGCCTCTATGGAATCATGGCAATTATCTCCTCGCTACTTTGAAACCATGCACCATCTTATTCAGCGTGGAATTGTGCTTATCAACTTGAATCTTCGTTCTCTGTTTCACTTCATCCCTCTCTTGATGTATGTGTTGAGTCTCAGCTCAAGAGATACTCAACATCTCATTCCGTGAGTTGATCGTGAGTTGCTCGATCTTTAAGGAGATCGATTTCTATAGAGTTTTCCCTTGTCGTCATCGTGTCGGATGAAGATCTCGAAAGCAAAGACGTCAACGTTAATTGAAGCAACGGATCAACATCTTCGCGAAGAGCAATTGGATCATGAAGATCGTGTTAGCTTTGTGTCCCCTCTGTCTTCTTACCTCACGTCTTGAATCTCGGGACGAGATTCTTGTTTAGTGGGGGTGAGCTGTCACAGCCCCAGATCAGCCTTGTTTGACTTTTGCTTGTTCCTCATGTCATCATGTTTAATTTTCAAAGAAACTTGAAATGGGGATGTTGAAACCCTAGCACCAAATGCATTCAACTAGGTTCAAGTAAACAATATTTTCAATGAACCCAAATGCCCTTTAGAAAAGTTCATGATTTCTGATAAAGGTAAAAACCTCTGCCAAAAATGATAAACATATTTCTAGGTCATTTCTGGATTTTTGAATTAACTCATATTGTATTTGAATTGGGGCATTTAAATCCTATAAATATTTTAAATACTCTAATAATTCTGAAACTAGTTGAGGGCTGTTGGAAATATTTTCAAAAGTGCCCACAATTTTTATCAGGATTTTTACAAAATGAGTTAGTATTTTTACTAATTCAAAACAAATCAAAATAAATAGAAAACAGAAACAATTAAAGAAAAGAGGGAGAAAGGAGTATTACCTGGCGCTTACCTGGACTGGGACGGCCCACCTGGCCCATGCCAGTCACCACCTACCTTTGCCAGTAGGCAGAGGAGGGGGACAGCGCACCGCCGCCGAGCACGCGCCCGCGCCACCTCCTGCTTCCCCGGCCCCTCCTGGCGATGCCACGACGACGTCCCGAAGCTCCTGTCTCCTCTCCCTCACTCGCTGCACTCTCTCCCCTCCCCTGTCCCTCTCGCGCGCGCCCACCCGAACGCAGCCGTCGCCGCCGACAAGCACCACCGCGGCCACTGCCTCCCCTCGCCCCCCTGCACATGCCTAGGAGCTCCGCCTCCATTCTCCGCGCCTCTCCGTCAACTCGTGCGACGCCGAACCCTCTGCATCACCCTCTGCACCGCCATCTTCGCCGCCTCTGCCCCGAGATCGCCGGCGACCTCCCGTCGTCGTCAGCCCCTCCCCGAGCTCCCCGAGGCCACCGTCGCACTCGCCGTGAGCCACTGATCCTCTCCCCCCTCACCGTTCTCGCTCTTGTGCACCGTAGCCACCGCACCTTGCTCGCCCGCACGGGCCGCCGCTTGTGCTCGCCGCCGACGTATCTTCGGCTACCTATCGGTCCGGCCGTCGTGCTCAGCTCCCTCTCCGCGCCGCGTAGAGCACGTAGGTGCCCCGCACGGGCCACCCTGGCCACCGTAGCATCGACCCCGAGCTCACCCGAGCTCCGGCGACCGCCAAGATCGACGCCGGTGATGACTCCGGCCATCCCAGGCCCAACCGCTGCCACCACTCGACGCGGACGAGTGCCCGCGTCCCGCAGATGCCCTCCGCCGGCCATTTGGTCGCCGGAGGAGGAATCCCGCAGCCCGCCGCCGCGTCTGGCCTCGCCGGCGTCACGTCGCCGGTGGGTTTGACCCCGCCGACCAGGGGGTTTAACCTCCCCTCTATCACTGACGCGTGGGCCAACCCCCCCACTGACACTTTAGTTAGTATTAGTTTAACACTAATTAGCTTAGGTTAGTGGGTTATTCACTGACAGGCAGGTCCCACGGGTTAGGTTTGACCCTGGCCAGCCCGTTGATTCCCTGACGCAGTGATGACGTCAGGCTGACGCAGTAAAGTATTATCTGGAATTAAGATAATTCAGGAATTCCAGAAAATAGTGCAAACTTCTAAAATTCATAGAAATTCAACCGTAGCTCCAAATCAAATAATTTATATATGAAAAATTATCAGAAAAATGCAATCTATCCATCTGTATCATTTTCATGCATGTCAAACTAAGTTATACCTGCTGTATAGGTGAAAACATGATAATGCACTCTTTGAATTCATAGTTTGAATTTGAATTTGAACCTTGAGTTCAAATCAACCCAAACCTTTCTGTTGCTAGTTGCATTAGGCCAAATCACGTCATATTGCCATGTCATAATCATGCATCATAATTGTTGCATTGCATTGATTGTGTTCTTCCTTGTTTGCCGGTGATTGTCCCCTCTCGATAGCCGTGATTCCGACGATGAGATTGATGACACCGATGAAGAGCTATACTATCTTCGGAAGTGTCAGGCAAGCATAACCCCCTTGTTCATTCCGATACAATCCCACTCTCTCGCTCCTGCTCTCTTTACTGCATTAGGACAACAACGATTCAACTGTTACTTGTTGCGGTAGTTGAACCCCTTATCCTCTGCATGACCTGTCATTGCCACAGTAAATAGATGAAACCCACTAGCATGAGTAGGAGTTGTTTGAGCCCTGATGTGCCTACTCATTCATGCTTGTTTGTCATGCCTGCTACTGCTTAGAGTTGAGTCGGGTCTGATTCGTCGGGGATGAGTTGGAATGGTGATGAACATGTCCTACTGTGTGTGAGCTAAGTGTGTGAACACGATTTGGTAAAGGTAGCGGTGAGAGGCCATGTAGGAGTACATGGTGGGTTGTCTCATTGAAGCCGTCCTCAGGAACTGAGTTCTGTGTTTGTGATCCATGATACAGTTACTACGACGCATTGGGCCCGAAACCAATGGACCCTCTCGACTTCTTAATCACCCTTGTCCTCTGTCCAGGAGTTGCAAGTAGTTTCTGGTGTTTGTAGTAAGTTGGAGGCCGTGGACAGCGCTGACCAAGGGGTGGGCTGTGATGCGGTAGGCTCGTGGCCCGGTGTACCGAGTCGCCCGTTTGGTGTCTCGGGAACCCTGCACACATCGTTCGGGGCCGTATGTGGAAACCTCGGCCGGACTCCCTGCGGATGGAACCTGAATAGGCGATAAACCTGGACTAGAGACTTGAGTGTTTAGGTAGGTTGTGGCCGACTCCCTCGCCAGGCTTCCGCTTGAAGGTTGCCGAGGTACACGACGTGTACATGGTGGTAAGTGGCGAGAGCGTGTGTGACGAAGTACACCCCTGCGGGGTTAATATGATCTATTCGAATAGCCGTGTCCGCGGAAATGGACTTCTGGGTTGCCTATAACAGTTCATAGACAAGTGAAAGTGGATACTCTAAAATGCGCAAGATAAGCGTGAGTGCTATGGATGGCGTTCTCGTAGGGAGACGGGAGCGGATCCATAGTGGTGTATTGGTATGGTGAATTTGTGGACTCGTGTGCGCCACCTCAAAAGAGTTACTTGCAGTCGTAGTTCAGGATAGCCACCGAGTCAAAGCTGGCTTGCTGCAGTTAAACTCCACCACCCCCTTTTGGTACCGATGCATATGTAGATAGTTCTGATGTAAGTCTTGCTGGGTACATTTGTACTCACGTTTGCTTATTTTATGTTTTGCAGAGAGACGTCAGTCTCGCTAGTAGTCCCGTGTGGACTTCGACGTTTAGCTTGATACCTCAGCTACGATCTTGTGCCCTCGGCAGGATCTAGTAAATAGTCAGGCTTCTCAGCCTTTTTCATTTGTAGATGTCTGTACTCAGACATGTTAAGCTTCCGCATGTGTTTGACTTGTATGCTCTGAATGTTGGGTCATGAGACCCATGTTTGTAATATCTGGCTCTTCGGAGCCTAATGAATAAATACTCTGAGTCGTAGAGTCTTGTTGTGATGCCATGTTGTATTTGCACATATCGAGCATATTGTGTGTATGATTGAAATGCTTGGTATGTGTGGGATCCGACAACCTAGTTGTTTATCCTTGGTAGCCTCTCTTATGGGGAAATGTAGTCTTGTGCTTCCATGAGCCATAGTAGTCCGCTACAGCCCAGTTCACCGGAGTCCTGCTAGCCCAGCACTACTGCTCCGGAACACTTGACTGGCCGGCATGTGATTCACTCCGTTCCTGTGTCTGTCCCTTCGGGGAAATGTCACGCGGTGACATCCGGAGTCCTGCCTAGCCTGCTACAGCCCGGGTTCCCGGAGTCCTGTTAGCCCAGTGCTACAGCCCGGATTCACACGCTGCTGACCGACATGCTCGATGTTGATTCATGTTTGCCTGTCCCCGTAAGTTAGTGCCACTTTGGGTTCACGACTAGTCATGTCAGCCCGGGTTCTCTGTCATATGGATGCTAGCGACATTATCATATACGTGAGCCAAAAGGCGCAAACGGTCCCGGGCCATGGTAAGGCGACACCCGTGGGAATGCCGTGCGTGAGGCCGCAAAGGGATATGAGGTGTTACAGGCTAGATCAGTGTGACTTAGAATCGGGGTCCCGACATATGAAGTCTCCAACAAGTTCTATAGCTAAAAGATGGAGGAGAATCGCTCAACTAGTGAGCATGTGCTCAGATTGTCTGGGTACTACAATCGCTTGAATCAAGTGGGAGTTAATCCTCCAGATAAAATAGTGATTGACAGAATTGTCTAGTCACCATCACCAAGTTAGTAGAACTTCGTGATGAACTATAGTATGTAAGGGATGACGAAAGTAATTCCCGAGCTCTTCGCGTTGCTGAAATCGACGAAGGTAGAAATCAAGAAAGAGCATCAAGTGTTGATGGTTAACAAGACCACTAGTTTCAAGAAAAGGGCAATGGGATAGAAGGGGAACTTCAAAAGAACGGCAAGCAAGTTGCTACTCAAGTGAAGAAGCCCAAGTCTGTACCTAAGCCTGAGACTAAGTGCTTCTACTGCAAAGGGACTGGTCACTGGAAGCGGTACTGCCCCAAGTATTTGGTGGATAAGAAGGATGGCAAAGTGAACAAAGGTATATTGGATATACATGTTATTGATGTGTACTTACTAGTGTTTATAGCAACCCCTCGGTATTTGATACTGGTTCAGTTGCTAAGAGTAGTAACTCAAAATGGGAGTTGCAAAATAAACAGAGACTAGTAAAAAGGCGAGGTGACGATGTGTGTTGGAAGTAGTTCCAAGATTGATATGATCATCATCGCACACTCCCTGTACTTTCGGGATTAGTGTTGAAACTAAATAAGTGTTATTTGGTGTTTGCGTTGAGCATGAATATGATTTGATCATGTTTGTTGCAATACGGTTATTCATTTAAATTAGAGAATAATTGTTGTTCTGTTTACATGAATAAAACCTTCTATGGTCATACACCCAATAAAATGGTTTGTTGGATCTCGATCGTAGTGATACACATATTCATAATAATGAAGACAAAAGATGCAAAGTTAATAATGATAGTGCAACTTATTTGTGGCACTGCCGTTTAGGTCATATTGGTGTAAAGCGCATGAAGAAACTCCATACTGATGGGATTTTGGAATCACTTGATTATGAATCACTTGATGCTTGCGAACCATGCCTCATGGGCAAGATGACTAAAACACCGTTCTCCGGAACTATGGAGAGAGCAACAGATTTGTTGGAAATCGTACATACAGATGTATGTGGTCCGATGAATATTGAGGCTCGTAGCGGGTATCATTATTTTCTGACCTTCACAAATGATTTGAGCAGATATGGGTATATCTACTTAATGAAACAGAAGTCTGAAACATTTGAAAAGTTCATATAATTTGAGAGTGAAGCGGAAAATCATCGTAACAAGAAAATAAAGTTTCTACGATTTGATCATGGAGAAGAGTATTTGAGTTACGAGTTTGGCCTTCAGTTAAAACAATGTGAAATAGTTTCACTACTCACGCCACCTGGAACACCACGGTGTAATGGTGTGTCCGAACATCGTAACCGTACTTTATTAGATATGGTGCGATATATGGTGTCTCTTAACGATCTACCACTATTGTTTTGGGGTTATGCATTAGAGACAGCTGCATTCACGTTAAATAGGGTACCATCTAAATCCGTTGAGACGACATCTTATGAACTGTGGTTTGGCAAGAAACCAAAGTTTTGTCAATCCTAAAGGTGCTAACAAAATATGCAAGCTCCAGCGATCCATCTATGGACTGGTGCAAGCATCTCGGAGTTGGAATATACGCTTTGATAAGTTGATCAAAGCATAGAGTTTTATACAGACTTGCGGTGAAGCCTGTATTTACAAGAAAGTGAGTGGGAGCACTACAACATTTCTGATAAGTATATGTGAATGACATATTGTTGATCGGAAATAATGTAGAATTATTCTGCAAAGCATAAAGGAGTGTTTGAAAGGATTTTTCAAAGTAAGACCTCGGTGAAGCTGCTTACATATTGAGCTGTAACATCCCAAAATTCTAAATTTTGGAATGTTATAATAACAGATAGATTGGATTGATTGTTTGATTGATTGACTGAAAGTGAGTGGAATTCGAAATCTTTTGAAAGTTAAATAAGAGGGAATAAAAGGACTTTCCCAAACTTTCATTTTGCTTTTATGATCTCCATGAATTCAAATTCTTTTCACCACAATACCCTGGAGAGAAGATGACATGACTTCTTCCATTTATTTAAATGATAAGGGGTGTTGAAAATATTTGAATTTCATTTGAAAATATTTCCCATTTCTGAAACTTTATGCAACTCAATGATTTTCACGAGAGAAGATAAAATGACTTCTTCAAAACAAATGAAATATGAGTTGGGAGTTTCAAAGGATTAAATTCAAAGTCCCATGGAAATTATTTTTCAATATTGGAGCTATTTGAGTTTTATTCAAATTATTTTTCTCCAAAAATAAAATATACAGAAAATAGGGTAACATGATTCCCTACATCAGAAAATTGGAGAGAAATAAATTTGCAATCATTTTGGTATTTTTAAAATTATTTTTATTGGATTTTATTAAGGCAGTAGCACTCTTTGCTTTATGTAAATTTGTGAGGATTTTATTTGACTTCACAAAAATGTCCACGTTGTTGGAAATCTTTTTCTGAAAATTTTGATATATTTTATTTTATATTCTATTTCTTTTCTTTTTCTCTCTGTTAAAAAAAAACTTCTCTCCGCCGACTGGGCCGGCCCAGCACCCAGCCAGGCCGCGGCCCAGCCAGCCCAGCCCCGCGCATCCCTGACCTCCGCCCGGACTCCGGCTCCCGCACGCCGACCGCCGCCGCCATGGACGCCGTGCCGCCTCCGGCCTCCTCTGCCCCCTTCCCCACGCCACCTCCTCGCCCCCCCTCTTAAAAGGCGCGTCCCGGCCCCGTTTCCCTCGGAGCCTGAGCCACCAGAGCCCGCGCCGCCGCCGCCGGATCTCACCGCCGCCGGAAGCCGTAGCCGCTGCCCTCGTCGCCGCCGACGCCACCACGGCAACCGCCGCTCCACGCCGCCCCTCCCCGTGCTCTTCGCTGCCTCCCGCGACGCCCGGAGCCGCCGCTCCGGCCGAGACCGAAGCTGCCGCCGTCGTCCTCCCCGACTCCGGCGATCGCCGTGGTAACCGCCTGCCCCGTCCGTCCGATCTGGATCCAACGGTCCAGATCGAGGTGTTTTTTCTTTTCTTTTCTTAAAAAAATGTTTTGATAATGAACGTTCGCTGGTTAGAGTTAGAGAGTGAGCGTTCGCTCAGTAGGTTTTTTTCTTCTGTCCAGGGACCTAGTAGCAATTTGTTTTTCTTACAGAATAGCCCCTAGTTTTCAAACACTCACAACTTTTTACTCGTTTGTCCAAATCCAACGAAACCAACGCCCACTTCTTCGTTATGATCTCCTCTAACCAGTAATCCAACTTAAAAATGTTTTTGAAAGTTTTAAAATTTTAATTCAAACAGATTTGTATTCAAACTTCTTTTGTTCATAACTTAAGTTCCGTAACTCCGTTTGAGTTGATTCTTTTTGCAAATCGAAGCTCTTGACCTAAACTTTCTGATAAGGCCAAATTCACATAATTTTGGTACTGTTAGAAATTGTTTTATGTTGCAAGAGTTAATTGCTTGGTTTTGAAGTTTTCCGAATTGTTTCCCTCGTTCTTTCTGATCTTTTGAGTGATTGCTTATGTGTGATTACCATTGCTTGCTTACGATAGATTGACCGGAGTGTGACGAGTAGATCTATCCAGAGTATTGAGTGCGAATCATCTTCATCAACATTGCAGGCAAGTTCACACTTTGATCATACCCTTTTATACCCAGTTTTTATGCATTAGATTCAACCCTCAAACAATTGCATGATTAGGATCTGATTAACATGTGGGTATTGGGAAGTAGTTGATGAGGTAGTACCTATTGCCCTGTTTACAATCAAACCCTTGGGAGTTACTTCTACGTTGCTATTATATTGCCATGCTATGCTCGTAGACGTGGATTGGGTTTGAGTGAAATTCATGACAGATGTGAGATTGTTAATAATGGTTTACTTAAGGTGGCAACTAAAACTCACATCTGGGTGGATTGAGGCACCTGGAGAACCCAGTGTTGTCTGTTTGTATAAGGACCGCCACCCAGGCTCAAAGGGGATCATAAGATTATTCATGCTAGAAACTTCCGTGTGCAGCCACAAGCTATTATGGGCTCTAGCATAGTTGAGTAGGTTACATGATCTCTTGAAGAGGTGGGCTAGCAGATGTAGGGGAAAGTAGGTGTACCGGTCCACCCGGAGTAAAGAGTGATTGTTCCTGAAAGACTGTGTCTCGGTCATCCGTTTCTCAAACATCATGCAGTGCGAGAATCAAGCGGAGGCGATCGAGTCTTGTGGGGAAAAGTGCGCAAACCTCTGCAGAGTGTACAAACTAATCATGATTAGCCGTGTCCCCGGTTATGGACATCTTGAGTATCTAGTTCTTGGATTATCCCGTTGATCTCATCATGTTACTTTAATTAATATTGTTGGGTTAATGATGATACTTAATTGGGATTGAGATGCTGTCAACCATCTCAATGTTTCACAACCACCATGATAGTTAAATAAAATTTATTCCTTTGAAGTAGGGAAAAATTGGCTTTTCGCAAAAACATTATAACCATAGAGCTTTTCCACCAGCCATATATGCATGTAGTGATAGTCTTTGTTCATCATCTCTCTATGTGTTACATTGCCAGCATATTCCATGTGCTGACCCGTTTTCGGGCTGCAACGTTTCATGTTGCAGGATTCTTACGACGAGTAAGTGATATGTTAGGGTTACGATTTCTACACTCAACTTTGCCATTGGTGTTGATGGGAATCCACAACCTTGTTACTTCCGCTATTTTGGATTGAGGTAATAGTATTTACGTTATTTTATACATGTGATTTACCTCTGTTATAAATCCTCGAGTACTGTGTGTGTCAGCATACCGATCCAGGGATGACACTTAAGCACAGAGACTTGATCCATTCGGGTCGGGTCGCTACAAGATGGTATCAGAGCACATGTTGACTGTAGGACGTGACCCTAGAAACTGGCAAGCCCATAGGAAGGATTTTCTCTAAAACTTTCCTTTTCAAAAAGATCTTTTACCTCTCTCCTTTTCTAAGTCTTATTCAAATATTCCCTTTTAGTGAGACCATACCCCTTTCCCCTTTTGACCACTCGAAGATTCGACTGATGAGACCACTCCAAGAAGTACAAGATATCGGACAACCAAGACCACCTCGGAATGAAGAGTGTTTTACCGAGCAATTGTTATAATTGAAACTACAACGGTTGAAGACTCCGAAGACTAGGAGAATTTGAAGGCTCTGAAGAATTGCCAGATGTGTATGACCTAGGAAGGTTACCCTTATGGAACTTGGCAGACTATGGAAGCTGTCAATACCCGAGATCAAGGTGTATCGGAGAAAGACCGAAACATGGAGAGTTAGAAACTCAAAGTTCTGTCAAGGAAAACCCTAAGGCAGGAGATATCAACTATGGAGAGATAGCTCATGGAAATGACAAGAGCAGAAACACGGCTATCCATGATGTTATCGCCCGTTTATGCTATTGTCACCGTGCGGAGTTAAGCATGCAGATGCATGGAAGGATTGGATGGTAGAAGGCTGGTGGAGCACCTATCAGCAAGACAAAGTTTTAACCTTAGCCGGCGTATCACTAGGATCTGGAGTATTACATCAAGAAGTTTAGGATGGACCTGCAGGAAGCTGTATTTGACAAAGAAGTGTTTCGTGAAGAACTCAGAACCCAGAAACTGAAAGTAGCCAAGCTAGAGGAGCAAAACCTTGAGACATCAAAGATTCGTCAGGAACTGAAGGACAGTAGGATCATGGTTCATGTCAAGGATGTTGAGACCCAGAAGTTGGAGCGCAACTCCAGAAATATAAAGGACGTCACGAGAGACTTCGCGTCAACAGAGATGATCTGGCAAAAGAACTTGAGAAAGACAAGCATGATCGGAAGAAGCCATCGGAGACATGAACAAGACTTCAAGAGTTTGGCGACTTTGAAGACTTATTGACCTTTAGAAGACCCAACCCCTGTTATATGCCTACGTTAGATGCGACGTTTGTGAGCTGTCATTTGTTTGTTGTTTTTCCAACAGCCACAATAAAATCTTTCTTTTCAAAACTGTTGTTTGCATTGTGTGCATCCCTCTCGACCTCTCTTATCTCACCCTAAACCCATGGACCCAACAGAGGATGAATGGAGATGAGCTTGTATTTTCTGGACCGATGAGTCAATTGGAGACGGACCGATGGATTCAGAACATGGAGGATCACATGAAGAATAACCCTATAGTCGGAAAGGATATGACCTGGCATGCTCTTCAATGTTTTGAAAGAGGTGCTGCTACTTGGTGGAGAATGTACCAAACCACCAATGGATGGCAAGGAGAAACCACTTGGAAAGAATTTAAGTGGACTCTACAAAGATCTCGTCTTGTGTCCCAGAAATTGAAGCCTTATGGAAATGATATGAAGAAACCTTGTGCATACAAGCCTTGTGGAGAAATAGGACACAACCATAAGGAACACAAGGAGGAATGCCCTAATTGTGAGGGAAGTCACCCAGCTGAAGAATGCCCAATTAGGCAGATCACTTGTTTCTTGTGTGAAGGGACTACCCACTACCCTGCTCAGTGTCACATCTACCCCCATGGTACAAAGGACTATCCAGCAGAAGAAAGAAGCAATGAAAAGAGCCCTCATGGAAATTTTAGAGGAATCTGTGATGAAGGAAGAGGTGGAGGACACACCCAAAGAAGAACCAATTAAACCCTGCACCAAGTCATGCTATTCATGTGGAGAAGAAGGACACATCTCCCAAAATTGTCTGAATGGGGATTTAGTAGAATTCCCGACAGAGGAAGTAGAGTATGACCCACAGGAAATAGAAGCCCTGATTGGAACGGAAAAGTCCAGGAAGAGAAGTAGATTGGATCCCAGGAACAACCCAATTTCTACAAAAAAAAGACCTGAGTCATATCACATGTTACAGGTGCAAAAATTCAGGACACTACCACAATGATTGCCCAAAAGGGAAGATGAGGACCCCAGGAGGCTATATAATCACAAGGAAACCTCGAGATATGTCAGAAGTAATATGTTTCCGTTGTGATGAAGCAGGGCACTTTGCCAGAGAATGCCCCAAGGAGACGGAGACTTGTGACAAATAGTTGAGTGCAACGAGAAATATAGTAGTAGTAGTGTGGACATTTCTTTTATTAGTGAGGTGTCGGATTGAGGCAATGTAATGGAATGCAGGAGATTGTAATAATTTGAGAATCAATAAAGTTAGCATCATTGGTATTGATTTGGATTTTATGAGTTGTTACTCTATGAAGAAAGATTTTGACCATTTTCGAGGATATGAGAAATATGGTCTATGGAAGTTTGTGCATTTTTAAAGGTGGTAGTACCCCGTGAGGAAACTTGACCCTTGGAAAAAGGTAATGATATTCCATGAAGTGGATTTTGAACAAAATAAGTATGAGTTTTATCTCGATATGTTGGATACCCCAAGAATATGAGGGTATGGAGTATTATTGGATGTAAAGGAGGTAGTCTATGAAATTGGAGACAGAGCATGTCCTCGTGTGTCCCCTCTGCGAGGAGTTAAACAATTTGGAGTTAAGGAAAAGTTAGCCCCGAGATTTGTAGGACCATACCGAGTTTTGAAGCGTATGGGAGAAGTGGCCAACAAGTTGGAGTCACCCGAAGGACTGTCAGGAGTTCATGATGTGTTTCATGTTTCCCAGTTGAAGAAATGCTATTCAGAGATGGCCAATATTCCCCTGTAAGGACGCTTGACCCTGGAAAGGATAATGATGTTCCACGAAGTGGAGTATGGACTTCATAAGTATAAGTGTTATCTCGGTATGTGGGATATTCCACGAGGATGAAGAGATAAATTACTATTGGATATAAAGGAGGTATGATGTTGGAAATATGGATCAATGGAATTCCATGATGAGTCTGAGTAATCATGTCCTAGTTTGGTGCCAATAGAAGGAAGGAAGACAGTACAATTGGATGGATTTAAGAATACCAGGAAGTTGGATGTTGGATTAAGGGTCAGTTGCTCGATGATAAGTTCAGGGAACTACAAGTGATGAGATGGGCCATACCCCACAGGCCCCAGGACCTGCCGAGAAGCAAGCATATTCTTGCTGAAGGCAAGACCCTGGAAGAAGTTACGATTTTATCGACAGACAATTTTATAGGAGTAACGCAAAAACCTGAGAGTTGTGAAGGAACGATAGATGTTTGGCTTGCAGAATCCATGGATTTATCCGAACTTGGTTCGTCGACAAGAGAAATTCTGCAATGCTTGTGATGATGACCGAGTGTTAGAATGCGAGATTCGCTAAACCATATACAAGGTAATGATTTGGGTGCGGGATGGATTGATCACCATACCGACTTACTCTTATTATTCGCTTTGCTATACGGGATGGTAAATCTGAGTGACTTACCTATAGTAGAGAGACGACGACCAAACCTTGTTTGAACCTTAGAATGGTGTAAGTATTTTTTCCCTTGTACAAGGCAGCTCTTGCCAATCGTAGGTTATACGGTGAGGATCAACCAGACCCATTTCCTGCAGGAGAAACCGTAAATTGTTGACCACCATGAGATGTCGATAGTTGTTTAGTATTGACGCTTGACCCGTCAGCTAAGAAGACCCAGTCATGGAATAACCTTACCAAGATGGAATGGACACAGGAATTGAGGATCCGAAGGCAAGACATTCGTTGCTAAGAAGAGCTGTATATGATGCAACCAGAAGGTTTTGTCAATCCTAAAGGTGCTAACAAAATATGCAAGCTCCAGCGATCCATCTATGGACTGGTGCAAGCATCTCGGAGTTGGAATATACGCTTTGATAAGTTGATCAAAGCATAGAGTTTTATACAGACTTGCGGTGAAGCCTGTATTTACAAGAAAGTGAGTGGGAGCACTACAACATTTCTGATAAGTATATGTGAATGACATATTGTTGATCGGAAATAATGTAGAATTATTCTGCAAAGCATAAAGGAGTGTTTGAAAGGATTTTTCAAAGTAAGACCTCGGTGAAGCTGCTTACATATTGAGCATCAAGATCTATAGAGATAGATCAAGACGCTTGATAAGTTTTTTCAATGAATACATACCTTAACAAGATTTTGAAGTGGTTCAAAATGGAACAGTCAAAGAAAGAGTTTCTTGCCTATGTTACAAGGTGTGAAATTGAGTAAGACTCAATGCCCGACCACGGCAGAAGATAGAAAAAGAATGAAAGTCATTCCCTATGCCTCGGCCATAGGTTCTATAAAGTATGCCATGCTGTGTACCAGATCTATTGTATACCCTACACTGATTTTGGCAAGGGAGTACAATAGTGATCTAGGAGTAGATCACTGGACAGCGGTCAAAATTATCCTTAGTGGAATAAGGATATGTTTCTCGATTATGGAAGTGACAAAAGGTTCGTCGTAAAGGGTTACGTCGATGCAAGTTTTGACACTAAATCTAGATGACTCTAAGTCTCGGTCTAGATACATATTGAAAGTGGGAGCAATTAGCTAGAGTAGCTCCGTGCAAAGCATTGTAGACATAGAAATTTGCAAAATACTTACAGATCTGAATGTGACAGACCCATTGACTAAAATTATCTCACAATCAAAGCATGATCACACCTTAGTACTCTTTGGGTGTTAATCACATAGCAATGTGAACTAGATTATTGACTCTAGTAAACCCTTTGAGTGTTAGTCACATAGAGATGTGAACTATGGGTGTTAATCACATGGTGATGTGAATTATTGATGTTAAATCACATGGCGATGTGAACTAGATTATTGACTCTAGTGCAAGTGGGAGACTGAAGGAAATATGCCCTAGAGGCAATAATAAAGTATTATATATTTCCTTATATCATGATAAATGTTTATTATTCATGCTAGAATTGTATTAACCGGAAACATAATACATGTGTGAATACATAGACAAACAGAGTGTCACTAGTATGCCTCTACTTGACTAGCTCGTTAATCAAAGATGGTTATGTTTCCTAGCCATAGACATGAGTTGTCATTTGATTAACGGGATCACCTCATTAGGAGAATGATGTGATTGACTTGACCCATTCCGTTAGCTTAGCACTCGATCGTTTAGTATGTTGCTATTGCTTTCTTCATGACTTATACATGTTCCTATGACTATGAGATTATGCAACACCCGTTTACCAGAGGAACACTTTGTGTGATACCAAACGTCACAACGTAAATGGGTGATTATAAAGGTGCTCTACAGGTGTCTCCAAAGGTACTTGTTGGGTTGGCGTATTTCGAGATTAGGATTTGTCACTCCGATTGTCGGAGAGGTATCTCTGGGCCCACTCGGTAATGCACATCACTATAAGCCTTGCAAGCATTGTGACTAATGAGTTAGTTGCGGAATGATGTATTACGGAACGAGTAAAGAGACTTGCCGGTAACGAGATTGAACTAGGTATCGAGATACCGACGATCGAATCTCGGGCAAGTAACATACTGATGACAAAGGGAACAACGTATGTTGTTATGCGGTCTGACCGATAAAGATCTTCGTAGAATATGTGGGAACCAATATGAGCATCCAGGTTCCGCTATTGGTTATTGACCGGAGAGGTGTCTCGGTCATGTCTACATAGTTCTCGAACCCGTAGGGTCCGCACGCTTAACGTTACGATGACAGTTTTATTATGAGTTTATGTATGTTGATGTACCGAAGGAGTTCGGAGTCCCGGATGAGATCGGGGACATGACAAGGAGTCTCGAAATGGCCGAGACGTAAAGATCGATATATTGGACGACTATATTCGGACTTCGGAAAGGTTCCGAGTGATTCGGGTATTTTTCGGAGTACCGGAGAGTTACGGGAATTCGTATTGGGCCTTAATGGGCCATACGGGAAAGGAGAGAAAGGCCCCAAAGGGTGGCCGCACCCCTCCCCATGGGCTAGTCCGAATTGGACTAGGGAGGGGGGCGCCCCCTTCCTTCTTTCTCCTTCCCCCTTCCCTTCTCCTACTCCCACAAGGAAAGGAGGAGTCCTACTCCCGGTGGGAGTAGGACTCCCCCCTTGGGCGCGCCACCTCCCCTTGGCCGGCCCTCTCCCCCTTGCTCCTTTATATACGGGGGCAGGGGGCACCTCTACACACAATTTGATATACGATATTTTAGCCGTGTGCGGTGCCCCCCTCCACCATCTTACACCTCGATAATATCGTTGCGGAGCTTAGGCGAAGCCCTGCGTCGGTAGAACATCATCATCGTCACCACGCCGTCGTGCTGACGAAACTCTCCCTCAACACTCGGCTGGATCGGAGTTCGAGGGACGTCATCGAGCTGAACGTGTGCTGAACTCGGAGGTACCGTGCGTTCGGTACTTGATCAGTCGGATCGTGAAGACGTATGACTACATCAACCGCGTTGTGATAACGCTTCCGCTTTCGGTCTACGAGGGTACGTGGACAACACTCTCCCCACTCGTTGCTATGCATCACCATGATCTTGCGTGTGCGTAGGAATTTTTTTGAAATTACTACGTTCCCCAACACTTGTGTGAGTGAGGATTCGATCAGCTCAGGCCTAGTTGTCTTCTACTGTGGTGGCTAGTCCTATTTATAGAGGCCCTGGTCCTCTCCCCAAATATTGAGCGGGAAGGGAGCCAACAACGGCCAATTTGAAAGGGGACAGCTAGTACAGCTTATCCTGACAAAAGTAGTCTTCGCCTGCAAAAGGCTCTGGTGGTGACGCCGCCTTGGGCTCCATGGTCACCTCCTTCTCACCGTCCTGCTGGTCTTGGTCTCGTTGCACTGATATGGAAACCTTTGCTTGATGCCTCAGTACTCCGTGCCTGCGCTTGCCTCCTTTGCACCAAAGAGGAAACAAGGACGCTGCGCGCGCTCGCGCCCGCCTGGTCTTGATCGTCATGGCTCACGTCATGAGAACCTCGCGAGGTTTGCCTTGCCTTGATCTCTCCGCCCCTCACGAGCCTGCCTGGCGAGGCTACTCCTGAGGAGGTCTTGCATCGTCCCCCTCGCGAGGCTTGGCCCCTCGCGAGGGTCTTGGATGCCTTGTTGATGAAGATGGGTCATACGGGCCTGCTAGCAAAGCCACGCCATGGGCTGCAGGCAGGCAAGTCTGGGGACCCCCGTTCCCAGAACGCCGACAGTAGCCCCCGGGCCCAAGGCGCGCTCACGCTTGGCTTTGAGGTGAAGCCAAAGGTCAAGTACGGAGCACCGCGGGCCCCAATAGCCTGCAGCCTTGGTCAACGCGTGGACGGTTGATTGGACGTGGGCATCTCCGCTTCCCCATGCTGCCTCAGCAATTGCCCGACTTGACAAAAAGGCTGGCGTGGGCAGCGCTTGTCTTCACTGTTTCCCTTCGCCTTGCTCAGATCCCCTTTCTTGCGCCCTACCTCCGAAATCCTCAGGCCTGCTTCCATCTTCTCCCGCATCAGGGACTAATGGCGCCGTGCAAGGTCAAGCCCTCCGCGTCGCCGGCTTGGTACGAACCTTCTCTCGACGCACATAACATCTCGGAGAAGAGCCTCGCCGTCACGCGCTTGCTGACGGTGGGGGAGAGCAACGAGAGGGGGAAGACAGAGCTCCGGGTTGCCTCCGACGTGCCGGAGCCCGAGGGAAGCACGTTCTTCCCCTTCTTCACGAGCAGCATCGCCGCAGGGTTGGTTCCTCCCTTCTCTAATTTCTTCTATGAGGTCCTCGGCCACTATGGGCTGCAGGCGCTGCATCTCCATCCCAACTCCATCCTTCTCTTGTCCATCTTCGCCTATTATTGTGAGGCGTATCTAGGCGTGATGCCGCCCGTGGCTCTTCTGCGCCACTTCTTCTTCCCCCTCGTCAGCGAGGGTCACATCTCCGGGTGCGCCAATTTCATCGCGGCCGGCAAGGCCAACTCGATCTCGAACACCGGGAAGAAGGCTGACAACCTCAGGGCCAAATGGGTTATGATGGGTGCCAAGTGCATCCATTAGCGCTTGGCGCTGCCGACGGAGATGCCCCAGTCCGACAAGGGGTGGTCTTGTGCGAAGCTTAGTGATGAGCAGGCGTCGTCGGTGTTGGAGCAGATGAAGGTCGACTTGAAGCCGGGCAATGCGAGGGCGACCAAGGTGACAGGGGCCATGCTCTTGAGGGAATTCTTTACGCTGCGTGTTGCTCCTCTTCAAGCGCGTGCGCGCCCCTTGTGGAGGCTTGGAGACGAAGAGGACAAGATTCGCCTGAGCCCGGAGGCCTTGCCCGACAATGAGTTGTCCGCAGTTTTGCGCCTCTTGGTCGGGGACAACCAAGAGTACCCACCGAGCGCCTTCGTTCCTCTGTTCCGCCGCAAGGACTAGGAGCAGATCATGGCCTCCCGGCCAACTTTCGACAGTCGCGGGCTGGTGCCGCCGGCGCCGAAGCCGGTGGAGCTGTCTTCTGACGAGTCCCGCACGGAGGAAGAGGGGGAGGAGGAAGACTTGGAGGTGACCCCCGAAGGGACGGGCGAGACCTCCCCCTTGAGAAAGCCGACATCCTCCGCGCCCTGCCTGATGACGCTGAGGCCGACGCCCGCCAGGAGAAGGGGGAGCTGCCCATCATCCCGACAAGGGGCAGATCATCGCTGGTCTCTCGAGATGTTACTCCTGCTGTGGTGCCGTATGGAGCTGCTTCCGGCCCCTCCACTGCGCTAGGTTCTTCCCTCGGAGCTAGTGCGCTCGCACCTCAAGCCTCGAGGCTCTCAGGCTTCAAGATCACCAAGCGGAGAGTGGACTACGCCGCAGTGGACCAGTAAGTGCTCTAGTCTTTGCCTTGTCCTTGCTTATGCTGCTACTTCCTGACGTTCGTCCTTGGTTGTCCAGGCCGCTGCCTTCGGCGAAGAAGAGGAAGGGGGATGCTGCGGCCGCGCCCCCCTCCGCGGAGAAAGGAGGCGACAGCACTCGAACCTCCCCGGCCCGGTCGCCCTCGCGAGACCAGGAGGAGCGTCGTCATGAGGAGTCAGCCCCCGAGGTCCCGCTGGCTCCGGAAGTGCCGATGTCCGGCTCGGCTGCCGAGGTTCCAAAAGCTCAGGAGCCCTTGGTTTCCCAGTGTCTGGTGACGATGCCATCTCCTCCCGCTGCACCACTACTCCCAGGTTCTTCTACCTCCTCCGCTGTCTTGCAGCGTGCCCTTTCGGAGATGACCCAGCTGCGGGAAGATCTCCTGGGTGCGGACCCGCGCCTGGTGGCCGGGCGCCTGGAGCTGGCCTCTGGCTGGCTTCATTCTGACTCGGCGGTTCGAGCAACACTGGGCTAGACTGCGACGGCCTTCGAGAAGGAGAAGCAGGCTGGCACCAAGGCTGCGGCTGATCGCGAGGCGGCGCGGAAGGACGCCGAGGCCGCCCCCGACCGCTATCGGGCGCTGGAGGACGAGCTAAAGAGCCTGCGCGACCAGCTCGTGGAAGAAGCTCGTGGCCGCCAGGCTAAGGAGGAGGAGATGAGGGCTCGGGAGGACGCCATCAAGGACCGTGACACCGAGCTGGGGGAGTTGGCGAAGACGCAGGCCACGGAGCGCGGCCGGCTGGAGGAGCTGGAGCGGAAGGTGAAGGTGAAGGAGGTCGAGCTTGACGCCAAGGCGAAGGTCCTGCCCGAAGACCGCGCGGCCTTCTCGCTCCTCGAGGAGAGGTCCCGCGTGGCACTGAAGGCACTGTACGAGAAGGGCTTGGAGAGGCCGCTGACCACCGACAAGGATGGCCCTGCTCAGCTGCTTCCCTTCTTGGTGAAGGCGCTCGAGGAAGTCGTGGACGGTATCGGCCCCATGGCGGAGGCAGAGGCTTGCGTCCTTTCTTCAGCCGCGCTGACGTGGATCTTCAGCCACCTGCACCTTCGTGACCCTGGCGCTCGTCTTGACGAGCTGCTGGAGCGTGTAGCCGATGAACACTACACGGCTGCCGCCGCAGCCGTGAAAGGTCAGGTGGAGGCCCTGCTGAGGAAGTTCTGCGGCTTCACTTCCATGCCTTCGACCGAAGGCGCCGCCACTCCTGCAGCTCCGGCCGGTGGCCCAGACGAAGGCGACGCCATCAAGGGAGGAGTGCCTCTTACGGGCGTCGATGGTGTTCAAGGATGACCTGCGGCTCCTTTCCTGTTTTATTCCTGCGACATGCACCATGCCTCATGGAGGCGTTAAACTTGCATTTGATATTGTGAGAACAATATGTCTTGTAATATTTGCTTTGAGATTTTGCGGTTTTCTTCCTATTTGCTTTGTGTTCTGCGTCGGCAGAGCCCGGCCCCGTGCATACCTCAACCTCCGTTGGGCCGACCGGAGACCAGGACGGACAAAGGAGTGAGGGGCTACGTGACCAGTTAGGCTCCTGAGTCGCGATGCTCAGGAGTCCCCCTTGACGCGCAAACAGCTTATAGGAAGGAGACGTGAGGATAAGTTAATGTTCTACGTCGGCAGAGCCCGGCCCCGCGCATACCTCAACTGCCGTTGGGCCGACCGGAGACCAGGACGGACCAAGGAGTGAGGGGCTACGTGACCAGTTAGGCTCCTGAGTCGCGATGCTCAGGAGTCCCCCTTTACGTGCAAACAAACTCCATACCTTTTCCCTCGCCGAGCCGCGTGCGACGACCAGGTCCGAGGGACCTGGTTGGGTGGCGTACGCTTGGCCGTGACCCGAGCGCAGCCCCCGTGCCCAGCCCCCTCGCGCGGCTCTCCCAAGGGGAGGCGTTGCGGTGAGGCCGGACACTGAGCTCTGGGGCTCCTTGAGGTTGGTACGGCCGTCAGGCCGCCCTCAGTTGTTTATCACCAGCGCAGAGCGTAGTGCTTCCGCTTGTGCACGGGCATAGCCGCTCCTCGGCAGTGTCGACGGCCAGCACAGAGCATGGTGCGTCCACTAGTGCGTGGGTGGGGGACTCCCTACTGCGGAGAGCCCCCGGGGCGTGTACAGCCCGGCCCTGACATGTGGCTTGCACGCCAGGGCTAGACGAATGGGAAGAAATGGCGACGGGGGCTCTGCCCCCTCCTCATTTATAGCAGGAGAAGGCCAAGCTGCGCCCCCCACGATCACAGGTAATGATGGTTTTCCTTGCATGTCGCAGGTACTTGTCAAGTCGGGCAGTTGCCGAGGCAGCGTGGGGAAGCAGAGACGCCCACGTCCAATCAACTGCCACACGTCGACCAAGGCCACAGGCTGTTGGGGCCCGCGGCGCTCCGTACTTGACCTTTGGCTTCGCCTCGAAGCTAAGCCCGAGCGCGCCTTGGACCCGGGGGCTACTGTCGGCGTTCTGGGAACGGGGGTCCCTAGACTTGCCTGCCTGCGGCCCACGTTGTGGCTTTGCTAGCAGGCCCGTAGGGCCCATCTTCATCAACAAGGCATCCAAGACCCTCGCGAGGGGGACGACGCAAGACCTCCTCAGGAGTGGCCTCGCCAGGCAGGCTCGTGAGGGGCAGAGAGATCAAGGCAAGGCAAACCTCGCGAGCTTCTCGTGACGTGAGCCATGACGATCGAGACCAGGCGGGCGCCAGCGCGCGCAACGTCCTTGTTTCCTCTTTGGTGCAAAGGAGACAAGCGCAGGCGCGGAGTACCGAGGCATCAAGCAAAGGTTACCATATCAGTGCAACGAGACCAAGAGCAGCAGGACAGCAAGACGGAGGTCACCATGGAGCCCAAGGCGGCGTCACCACCAAAGCCTTTTGCAGGCGAAGACTACTTTTGTCAGGGTAAGCTGTACTAGCTGTCCCCTTTCAAATTGGCCGTTGTTGGCTCCCTTCCCGCTCAATATTTGGGGAGAGGACTAGGGCATCTATAAGTAGGACTAGCCGCCACAGTTGAAGGCAACGAGGCCTGAGCTGATCGAATCCTCACCCACACAAGTTCGCCAAGCACAAGAACACCTCAACCTCAGGAGGCTGTTCTTCCCCCTTGTACTGTTCATCCTCAGCCCAAGAGGCAATCCACCACCACCACACTGGAGTTGGGTATTACACCACAACGGTGGCCCGAACCAGTATAAATCTTGTGTCCCTTGTGTTGTGAATTCGTCGAGTTCGTCCGCAAGATCTTAGCAAAACTAGGACGTGGATCGGTAGGGGGAAACCTTCGTGCGCACCCCAGTGTTCGAACCTTGAGGGTTTTGCCGGAACCCGTGATCCGACATTTGGCGCGCCAGGTAGGGGAAGCCGCGTGAGGATCGTCCTTAGGGCAACGCCGGTCTTCCTCCGCGACCGCCACCACCAAGAAGGAACGACGACCACCATCAAGACGAGGGGGGTGGGGGCTTTCAGGAGCCGCGTGCTATCGCCTCCATCTTGGGCGGAGCTCAAGCCCCAACCTCGCAGCGTATTGATACGTCTCAGTCGTATCTATAATTTTTTATTGTTCCATGCCAATATTATGCAACTTTCATATACTTTTTGGCAACTTTTTATACTATTTTTGGGACTAACATATTGATCCAGTGCCCAGTGCCAGTTCCTGTTTGTTGCATGTTTTATGTTTCGCAGAATATCCATATCAAAAGGAATCCAAACGGGATAAAATGGACGGAGAATATTTTTGGAATATTTGGAGAATTCCGGAAGAAAAATCAACGAGAGACGGTGCCCGAGGTGGCCATGAGGCAGGGGGCGCGCCCCTGACCCTCGTGGGCCACCCGTAAGGCGGTTGATGCCCTTCTTCGGCCGCAAGAAAGCTAATTTTTGGTAAAAAAAATCATGGCGAAGGTTTCAATCCAACCGGAGTTACGGATCTCCATATATATACAAAACGGTGAAAGGGCAGAAGGGGAGAACGCAGAAACAGAGAGAGACAGAGAGACAGATCCAATCTCAGAGGGGCTCTCGCCCCTCCCATGCCATGGAGGCCAAGGACCAGAGGGGAAACCCTTCTCCCATCTAGGGAGGAGGTCAAGGAAGAAGAGGAAGAAGGGGTCCCCTCTCCCCCTCTCCTCCGGTGGCGCCGGAACGCTGCCGTGGCCACCATCATCATCACCGCGATCTTCACCAACACCTCTGCCATCTTCACCAACATCTCCATCACCTTCCCCCTCTATCTACAGCGGTCCACTCTCCCGCAACCCGCTGTACCCTCTACTTGAACATGGTGCTTTATGCTTCATATTATTATCCAATGATGTGTTGCCATCCTATGATGTCTGAGTAGATTTTAGTTGTTCTATCGGTGGTTGATGAATTGCTATGATTGATTTAATTTGCTTGTGGTTATGTTGTTGCCCTTTGGTGCCCATCATATGAGCGCGCGCGTGGATCACACCATAGGGTTAGTTGTATGTTGATAGGACTATGTATTGGAGGGCAAGAGTGACAGAAGCTTCAACCTAGCATAGAAATTGATGCATACGGGATTGAAGGGGGACCAATATATTTTAATGCTATGGTTGGGTTTTACCTTAATGAATGTTAGTAGTTGCGGATGCTTGCTAATAGTTCCAATCATAAGTGCATAGAATTCCAAGTAAGGGATGACATGCTAGCAGTGGCCACTCCCACATGAAACTTGCTATCGGTCTAGTAAGGTAGTCAGTTGCTTAGGGACAATTTCGCAACTCCTACCACCACTTTTCCACACTCACTATATTTGCTTTATTGCTTCTTTACTTACAACAGCCCCTAGCTTTTATTTGCGCTCTCTTTATTTTCTTGCTAGCCTATCCAAAAACACCTACAAAGTACTTCTAGTTTCATACTTGTTCTAGGTAAAGCGAACGTCAAGCGTGCGTAGAGTTGTATCGGTGGTCGATAGAACTTGAGGGAATATTTGTTCTACCTTTAGCTCCTCGTTGGGTTTGACACTCTTACTTATCGAAAGAGGCTACAATTAATCCCCTATACTTGTGGGTTATGAAGACCTTTTTCTGGCGCCGTTGCCGGGGAACAATAGCGTGGGGTGAATATTCTCGTGTGTGCTTGTTTGCTTTATCACTAAGTAATTTTTATTTGCTGTTCTTAGTTGTTCTTTATCTTTAGTTATGGATATGGAACACGAAATACCAAAAAAATTAGGTGTACTTTCTGCTCATGGAGATGGGGAACCTCCTAAAACCCTCGATGCTGGTTATGTGAAAGATATTATGTACTACTTCAATAATCCTGAGAAAACCCCATTCAATTATGTAATGGGAGTAATGTTGGATCAACATGAATACTTTAGGGATTACCGCTTGACACAAAAAGGGAAACTATTATGGGATCAAATTCATATATTGAAGTGGTATGCTAGGCAACTATGCTTGAGATATGATTATACTTGTTGCTCTAGGATGAAGGCTCCACACCTTCGCTTTTTATGCGAATCTAATGATAATAAAACCTTAGCTTCTTATGCTAATGGTATATATGATTACTACGATGTGGAACAAATAGAAGAATTTGTTGCTTTTATGGGTGCTTATGAAATTGAATCTATGTTTAAAGAGTTTGAAGATTTTGATGATTCGGTTTATAGACCTGAAAATTTAGCTATCCTTAAATATTGTTATGAGAATTATGAATACAATTCCTATATTAATGCACTTATTGAGAAGTCTCCGCTGTCCAAGAAGAGACTAATATTTTGCAGGAATCTATGGAAGAATAAGTTGATGAAACTGTGAGCTCATTGGATGAAAAAGATGAGGAGGAGAGCGAAGAACAAAATGAGGAAGAGCGGATTGATCACCCGTGCCCACCTTCTAATGAGAGTAACTCTTCAACTCATACATTGTTTAATTTCCCTTCGTGCTTACCGAAGGATGATTGCTATGATGACTGTTATGATCCCTTTGATTCTTTTGAAATATCCCTTTTTGATGATGCTTGCTATGCTTGTGGCCAAGATGCCAATATGAATTATGCTTATGGAGATGAACTTGCTATAGTTCCTTATGTTAAACATGAAATTTTTGCTATTGCAGCCACACATGATAGTCCTATTATCTTTTTGAATTCTCCCAACTACACTATATCGGAGAAGTTTGTGCTTATTAAGGATTATATTGATGGGTTGCTTTTACCATTGCACATGATAATTTTGATAGATATAATATGCATGTGCTTGCTGCTCCTACTTGCAATTATTATGAGAGAGGAACTACGTCTCCGCTTCTTTATGTTTCCAACATGATAGAATTGCAAGAAAATGCTTATACTATGCATTGGCCTTTACTTTGCGTGCATGAATTGTTCTTTTATGACATGTCGATGCATAGGAAGAGAGTTAGACTTCGTCATTGCGTGATATATGTTACTTTGTGCTCACTACTAAATTACAAATCATTGTTAATTAAAATTGGCTTTGATATACCTTGGGATCCGGGTGGATCCATTACTTGAGCACAATATGCCTAGCTTAATGGCTTTAAAGAAAGCGCTACCAGGGAGACAACCCGGAAGTTTTAGAGAGTCATTTATTTCTGTTGTGTGCTTTCATAGAGTTTAAAAACAACAAAAATAAAGAGGGGAACCCAAAAAAATTTCAAAAAAGAAAAGCGAAAGTGAGAAAGACAAGCATTGTTGAAGTGGGAGAACTCCTTGAACTTTGTTCATGCTCACGGAAACTTTGTGAATCTTGATTACATAAACTTTTCAACAAAAATAATTATCCCCTTGTACAATTCCAATGTATTATAAAAGTAATGTGCCAAGGTTTGCCTTTAGGATGTTTACAATGCTTGTACGGTGTAGCACATAAACTTTGGCTGTAGTGCGCGATTTTACATTTTTTACTAGAACGTCAAATGGTTCTGATTCTTTTTGAACTGTCTCTCTATACAAATTGTTTATTTTCCTAATTTTGGCAGAATTTTTCATGTATCAGAAGTATGGTGAATGTTCAGATTATTACAGACTGTTCTGTTTTAGACAGATTCTGTTTTTGATGCATAGTTTGCTTGTTTTGATGAAACTATCAATTTATATCAGTGGATTAAGCCATGAAAAAGTTATACTACAGTAGACACAATGCAAAAACAAAATATGAATTGGTCTGCAATAGTACTTAGAGTAGTGATTTGCTTTATTATACTAACGAAACTTACCGAGTTTTCTGTTGAAGTTTTGTGTGGATGAAGTGTTCGAAGATCGAGGATGTTTTGATATGAGGATAAGGAGGAGAGGCAAGAGCTCAAGCTTGGGGATGCCCAAGGCACCCCAAGTAAATATTCAAGGAGACTCAAGCGTCTAAGCTTGGGGATGCCCCGGAAGGCATCCCCTCTTTCTTCAACAAATATCGGTATGTTTTCGGATTTGTTTCATTCATGTGATATGTGCAAATCTTGGAGCGTCTTTTGCATTTAGTTTTCACTTTTCTTTTATGCACCATGCTGGTATGAGATAGTCCTTGGTTGATTTATAGAATGCTCATTGCACTTCACTTATATCTTTTGAGTATGGCTTTATAGAATGCTTCATGTGCTTCACTTATATCATTTGAAGTTTGGATTCCCTGTTTCTCTTCACTTAAACAACCGCCATTTGTAGAATGCTCTTTTGCTTCACTTATATTTGTTAGAGCGTGGGCATATCTTTTGTAGAAAGAATTAAACTCTCTTGCTTCACTTATATCTTTTTTAGAGAGATGACAGGAATTGGTCATTCACATGGTTAGTCATAAAATCCTACATAAACTTGTAGATCGCTAAATATGATATGTTTGATTCCTTGCAATAGTTTTGCGATATAAAGGTGGTGATATTAGAGTCATGCTAGTTGAGTAATTGTGAAATTGAGGAATACTTGTGTTGAGGTTTGCAAGTCCCATAGCATGCACGTATGGTGAACCGTTATGTAACAAAGTCGGAGCATGAGGTGTTCTTTCATTGCTTTCCTTATGAGTGGCGGTCGGGGACGAGCGATGGTCTTTTCCTACCAATCTACCCCCCTAGGGGCATGCGTAGTAGTACTTTGCTTCGAGGGCTAATAAACTTTTGCAATAAGTATATGAGTTCTTTATGACTAATGTGAGTCCATGGATTATACGCACTCTCACCCTTCCATCATTGCTAGCCTCTTCGGTACCGTGCATTGCCCTTTCTCACCTCAAGAGTTGGTGCAAACTTCGCCGGTGCATCCAAACCCCGTGATACGATACGCTCTATCACACATAAGCCTCATTATATCTTCCTCAAAACAGCCACCATACCTACCTATTATGGCATTTCCATAGCCATTCCGAGATATATTGCCATGCAACTTCCATCATCATCATATACATGACTTGAGCATTTATTGTCATATTGCTTTGCATGATCGTAAGATAGCTAGCATGATGTTTTCATGGCTTGTCCGTTTTTTGATGTCATTGCTACGCTAGATCATTGCACATCCCAGTACACCGCCGGAGCCATTCATATAGAGTCATACTTTGTTCTAGACATCGAGTTGTAATATTGAGTTGTAAGTAAATAAAAGTGTGATGATCATCATTATTAGAGCATTGTCCCAAGTGAGGAAAGGATGATGGAGACTATGATTCCCCCACAAGTCGGGATGAGACTCCGGACTAAATGAAAAAAAAGGCCATAAAAAGGGAGAAAAGGCCCAAATAAAAAAATGAGAGAAAAAGAGAGAATGGGCAATGTTACTATCCTTTTACCACACTTGTGTTTCAGAGTAGCACCATGTTCTTCATATAGAGAGTCTCTTGAGTTATCACTTTCATATACTAGTGGGAATTTTCATTATAGAACTTGGCTTGTATATTCCGATGATGGGCTTCCTCAAATGCCCGAGGTCTTCATGAGCAAGCAAGTTGGATGCACAGCCACTTAGTTTTCAGTTTGAGCTTTCATACACTTATAGCTCTTAGTGCATATGTTGCATGGCCATCCCTACTCCTCGCATGGACATCAATTGATGGGCATCTCCATAGCCCATTGATTAGCCGCGTCGATGTGAGAATTTCTTCCTTTTTCTCTTCTCCATACAACTTCCATCATCATATGCTATTCCACCCATAGTGTTATGTCCATGGCTTGCGCTCATGTATTGCGTGAGGGTCGAAAAGGCTGAAGCGCATTAAAAAGTATGAACCAATTGCTTGGCTTGTCATCGGGGTTGTGCATGATTTGAATGTTTTGTGTGGTGAAGATGGAGCATAGCCAGACTATACGATTTTGTAGGGATGAGCTTTCTTTGGCTATGTTATTTCGATAAGACATAATTGCTTGGTTGGTATGGTTGAAGTATTATTGTTTTTATGTCACATGATAGACTATTGCTTTGAATCACTCGGGTCTTAATATTAATGCCATGATTAGACATATGATAAAGATTATGCTAGGTAGCATTCCACATCAAAAATTATCTTTTTTATCATTTACCTACTCGAGGACGAGCAGGAATTAAGCTTGGGGATGCTGACACGTCTCCGTCGTATCTATAATTTTTGATTGTTCCATGCCAATATTATGCAACTTTCATATACTTTTTGGCAACTTTTTATACTATTTTTGGGACTAACATATTGATCCAGTGCCCAATGCCAGTTCCTGTTTGTTGCATGTTTTATCTTTCGCAGAATATCCATATCAAACGGAATCCAAACGGGATAAAACGGACGGAGAATATTTTTGGAATATTTGGAGAATTCCGGAAGAAAAATCAACGCGAGACGGTGCCCGAGGTGGCCACGAGGCAGGGGGCGCGCCCCTGACCCTCGTGGGCCACCCGTAAGGCGGTTGATGCCCTTCTTCGGCCAAGAAAGCTAATTTTTGGTAAAAAAAATTACGGCGAAGGTTTCATTCCAATTGAAGTTACGGATCTCCATATATATATACGAAACGGTGAAAGGGCAGAAGGGGAGAACGCAGAAACAGAGAGAGACAGAGAGACAGATCCAATCTCGGAGGGGCTCTCGCCCCTCCCATGCCATGGAGGCCAAGGACCAGAGCGGAAACCCTTCTCCCATCTAGGGAGGAGGTCAAGGAAGAAGAGGAAGAAGGGGCCCCTCTCCCCCTCTCCTCCGGTGGCGCCGGAACGCTGTCGTGGCCACCATCATCATCACCGCGATCTTCACCAACACCTCCGCCATCTTCACCAACATCTCCATCACCTTCCCCTCTCTATCTACAGCGGTCCACTCTCCCGCAACCCGCTGTACCCTCTACTTGAACATGGTGCTTTATGCTTCATATTATTATCCAATGATGTGTTGCCATCCTATGATGTCTGAGTAGATTTTAGTTGTCCTGTCGGTGGTTGATGAATTGCTATGATTGATTTAATTTGCTTGTGGTTATGTTGCTGTCCTTTGGTGCCCATCATATGAGCGCGCGCGTGGATAACACCATAGGGTTAGTTGTATGTTGATAGGACTATGTATTGGAGGGCAAGAGTGACAGAAGCTTCAACCTAGCATAGAAATTGATGCATACGGGATTGAAGGGGGACCAATATATCTTAATGCTATGGTTGGGTTTTACCTTAATGAACGTTAGTAGTTGCGGATGCTTGCTAATAGTTCCAATCATAAGTGCATAGAATTCCAAGTAAGGGATGACATGCTAGCAGTGGCCTCTCCCACATGAAACTTGCTATCGGTCTAGTAAGGTAGTCAATTGCTTAGGGACAATTTCGCAACTCCTACCACCACTTTTCCACACTCGCTATATTTACTTTATTGCTTCTTTACCTACAACAGCCCCTAGCTTTTATTTGCGCTCTCTTTATTTTCTTGCTAGCCTATCCAAAAACACCTACAAAGTACTTCTAGTTTCATACTTGTTCTAGGTAAAGCGAACATCAAGCGTGCGTAGAGTTGTATCGGTGGTCGATAGAACTTGAGGGAATATTTGTTCTACCTTTAGCTCCTCATTGGGTTCGACACTCTTACTTATCGAAAGAGGCTACAATTGATCCCCTATACTTGTGGGTTATCACGTATCTTCAAGCAGTGCTTGTGAAGTGAATGCAGTCCTCCCCAAGCTCGAGGCCACGCACCCGCTCAGATGGTCCAAGTGCCCCATCACGTTCAGTTCGGCAGATCAGCTCAAGTGCGCAGCTACTGCAGACGTCCTCCCAATGCTTTGTTCACCAGTCATCAGCAACGTGCAAGTCACCAAGACCCTCATCGACGGCGGCGCAGGGCTCAATGTACTGTCCGTCGACACGTTCGACAACCTCCAAATGTCGTATGACCAGCTTCAGCCTACCAAGCCTTTCTCAGGAGTGACCGATGGTTCCACCACACCGATAGGGCAGGTCCACCTCCCTGTCACCTTCGGAGAACGCAACAACTACCACACCGAGCTCATCGACTTCGACGTCGCCTACATCCGCTTGCCATATAATGCGATCCTCGGGTACCCAGCCCTAGCCAAGTTCATGGCGGTGACCCATCACGGCTACAATGTCCTCAAGATGCCGGGAAGCGGCGGAATCATCACAGTCTCGTGCGAAGAAAGAGATGCGGTGTGCTCCCTGGAGCGTGCCTTCCAAGCTGCAGCAATCGACGACCCTGACAGCAAGGGCGAGCGCCCTCCCGAGGCCACCCCCAAGAAGAAGAAGCTGCTGCACCACGCAGGACCTCAGGCAAGCGACGCCTCGTCAGGATCGGTGCCCGCTCCTGGGGCGCCTCCCTCCATCGCATAGGAAAGCGCGCCCGGCGCCCCTCTCGGGCAGGGCTCGGGGGCTCTCTTCTGTAGGGCCTCAGACTTTGCCAACATCACGAGGGAGGCGCTTGGGCACCACTTGGAGGCGTGCTTCACGGCACGTTTCCCTCAGGAGGACACAGGGCGAGGAGCGCCCACCGCTCAGGAGTTCATCACCAAGACCACTCGGGAACTGCAAGACGCAAGGGCCATGCGCGGTGGCTGCCGCTCACCAGGCTCAGCTCCCCATCCAAGCGAGGATGCCGGGCTGTGCGTCTGCATCGACGTCCCAGGGCTCAACCGGGCCACATCTCAGGAGCTTTTCTAGCCTTCGCGTGTGGGATGCTGCGAGGGCCCACCTCACAGCTACGTTCGCATGCCTTTTGGCCTGCCGAACATGGCGTCCGCCTATCAGCGCAACCTGCGGAGCATCCTGGCGGCTCAGGAGGCCAGGCATCACGCCGTCCTGATGGAGATGGAGACGGTCCTCAAGGAACCACCAGGACCCCCAGAGCCTCCCGAGGCTCAGGGCCCGGGTGGCTCATGAGGAGCAACCCCTTCGCCGCATACCTTCAGCTGCCCCAACTCTCCTTCATCAACAGAACCAGGTGACATTATCCAAGTTTATTTAGCTGGGAGCGCCCCCGGGGCTACATCATTCCCAGGCCGCGTGGGTCCGTTCCTGTGGCATGTATCCCTTTTATGTCTTTGTCTTACCTCGCTGGGAGCGCCCCTCGGGCTGCATCATCCCCAAGCCGCTCGGGCATGACCCAGTTGCATGTATCTCCCTTGCATTTACTTAAGCCTGCTGCTTCCATGCTTAATCTACTTATGACTACTACTTGTTCGATCGTCACCCACCACGGGGGCTACTCGCGTCGGCACGACGCTTGTGCACGGGTCTGTCCCTGCAACGTCGACAAACCCGACCGACAACCATGATGGCAAGCTGTGTTTCTCCTTGTGCTGGCTTGCAGGGAACTTGTGAGAATGATAGCAGGTGGCACCGCGAGCTCCCTCTTCTCACATGCAATCCGCTTGCGCGTTAAAAGGGGGGCTCCTGAGCATCGCGACTCAGGAGCTCCTACTGGCTCTCCAGCCCTCACCCCCTGGCCTTGACCACGGCACACGACCTGGCATACCAGCGGCGGCTGAGCTCGCTCGAGGGCCGGGACCTGAGGACGTAGAGCATGAAGGAGAGCGTGGGGAAGAGGGGGAGGCTCGTATGGGCCTGACACGGCTACTCTGCGGACGCCTATGCACGAACCTGGCGCATCGCGAAGAACCAACCCCGACTCGTCAAGATAAGTCCCGTGCTCAGACCGGCTAATTGTTGGAGTCTGGGGGTCATGCTCGTCGCAGTCCTGTTGCGGCAACGCCGCCTCCTTTTCTTACCTTGCCACGGCTGCTTGAGCGCTAAAGGGGACTTCCTGAGCATCGCGCCTCAGGAGCTCTTATTGGACCTCGGGCCGCTCACCTCCTGGCCTTGACCACGGCACGCAACCTGGCATACCAGCGACGGCTGCAGCTCGCCTGGGGACCGGGACCTGTCAGCGTAGGGCAACAAGCCGTTGCGAGGTTGGAAAGGGGAGACCGAGCCTAAACAGGACATGCGTTCACAAATTTCCGTAACAAGGATAATATCAACAAAAGACATTACAGACCCTTTACGCGCCCTCACGGGGTACTACTCAATTCCTCGCATTGAACAAAAGACGAGAACTTAGGGGAATCCTATCTACACGCCCCCGCGGCCGACGTCATCATCAACAGTGGGCCACGGGAGGCCGGCGCCAACCCCATCCAGATCAGCGACGGCGGCGGCTGGACGCTGCAGCCTTGCTCCGGGCACAGCGAGAGCTCGGGGACACGTAGCTGTCGTCGCTCGTCTCCGAAGTCTCGTAGAGCTCAGGAGAACCGCTAGACTCCCAGGAATCGATGCTGCTGGAGGGGCCGCAGGCGGGGCACGCATCATCCTGGCGCTCCCCACCAGGGTAGCACTCCAGGCGGCGGCCCTCCGCATTGAAGACCTTGAAGGACAGCGTGGAGCCGCCGTCGTAATCAAAGTGGATCGCGAGGGCGCCCTCAGCGCGGCAAACCCGCGCGACCTCACCCCAGCCGCGGGTCATGAAGACCTTACCGAAGGAGACCGCTTCAACCTCTGCTCCGGTCGCCGGAGCATCGCAGTCGGCATGCTGCAACCAAAGCTTGAGGGGTCCCCTCGGCGGCATCATGTCAGAGAAGAACCGCGGGAAGCGGATCCAAGTGCTCGGGGGCATCACCGCCCATAGCACAAGCTCACACGAGGAGTCCATGGCGTGGACCCCAGGGCGGCGACCCGCGCCGCGGCGGCACGTCGACCTTGGCCAAGGCGCGCGCGCCGACGCTCGTCGCCTCTCCCTCCTGAGCCCTTGGCTTGGGCGTACAGGGGTAACGGATACCCAGGAGGAGACCGCTCGCACCAAGGCCTCGTCACCACCTGCATCGCTGCTACGTCGCGGCGGTGAACCGACCTCTTCTTCGGTGGGAGCGGCGCCGGCCCGCCGAGGGGAGTCTTTCCTTTCTCCGCAGCAGAAAACCTTCGGATGGGCGCCATCGATGTCGGCGGTGGAGCAGAGGAGGAAGAAGCAAGCAGAATGGGAAGAAATGGCGACGGGGGCTCTGCCCCCCTCCTCATTTATAGCAGGAGAAGGCCAACCAGCGCCCCCACGATCACAGGTAATGATGGTTTTCCTTGCATGTCGCAGGGACTTGTCAAGTCGGGAAGTTGCCGAGGCAGCGTGGGGAAGCGAAGACGCACACGTCCAATCAACCGCCACGCGTCGACCAAGGCCGCAGGCTATTGGATCCCCCGGCGCTCCGTACTTGACCTTTGGCTTCGCCTCGAAGCCAAGCCCGAGCGCGCCTTGGCCCGGGGGCTACTGTCGGCGTTCTGGGAACGGGGGTCCCTACACTTGCCTGCCTGTGGCCCACGGCGTGGCTTTGCTAGCAGGCCCGTACGGCCCATCTTCATCAACAAGGCATCCAAGACCCTCGCAAGGGGCCAAGCCTCGCGAGGGGGACGACGCAAGACCTCCTCAGGAGTGGCCTCGCCAGGCAGGCTCATGAGGGGCGGAGAGATCAAGGCAAGGCAAACCTCGCGAGGTTCTCGTGACATGAGCCATGACAATCGAGACCAGGCGGGCGCCAGGCGAGCGCCAGTGCGCGCAGCGTCCTTGTTTCCTCTTTGGTGCAAAGGAGGCAAGCGCAGGCGCGGAGTACCGAGGCATCAAGCAAAGGTTTCCATATCAGTGCAACGAGACCAAGACCAGCAGGACGGCAAGATGGAGGTCCCCATGGATCCCATGGTGGCGTCACCACCAGAGCCTTTTGCAGGCGAAGACTACTTTTGTCAGGAGAAGCTGTACTAGCTGTCCCCTTTCAAATTGGCCGTTGTTGGCTCCCTTCCCGCTCAATATTTGGGGAGAGGACCAGGGCCTCTATAAATAGGACTAGCCACCATAGTAGAAGGCAACGAGGCATGAGCTGATCGAATCCTCACCCACATAAGTTCGCCAAGCACAAGAACACCTCAACCTCAGGAGGTTGTTCTTCCCCCTTGTACTGTTCATCCTCAGCCCAAGAGGCAATCCACCACCAACACACTGGAGTACGGTATTATACCACAATGGTGGCCCAAACCAGTATAAATCTTGTGCCCTTGTGTTGTGAGTTCGTCGAGTTCGTCCGCAAGATCTTAGCAAAACTAGGACGTGAATCGGTAGGGGGAAATCTTCGTGCGCACCCCAGTGTTCGAACCTTGAGGGTTTTGCCGGAACCCGTGATCCGATAGAATTGGCCATGAAGGATTTAATAATCCGACTGTGGCCTGCCGAAGCTATACCCAGCAGCTACTTCGGTCTCGTGAAGCGGCTGGTGAATGTCTGCCCTCGACTGGATGTCGTCAAGCGGTCGGTCTGCATCGAGGGCGCGTGCATAGCCGTCGCCCGCGTCAAGGTGTGCTGGGCCAAAATGGACGCCGTCAAGCTTGTGACCGAGGGACCGCCTGAGGGCAAGGAGCACCGCACGCCCGAGCGGTATTTTGAAGACGTCCTGGAGGGGTCTCGTATTGTGGCGACGCAATGTGCGCAAGACATTATTTTCGAATGAATACATTCATGTTGTCTCTGCCTTGTATCATGAAACAAAGTCGTTATGTAATATAATGTTTGTTAAAAAAATTTACCTCCTGTGCGGCCGTGTTTTGTGAAATCTGAGAGTTGGCCAGGCATCGGCTTCTGCCCCCACGTAGGTAGTACGGGGGTGTTCGGGATGTAATCTAAACACTCTTGATCCAATTGTTTGGTCCTTGAAGGAGGTGTTTAGCGCAACGAACCAGGCAATCAGACTATGCGGCTTTAACACCCTCACTTAGCCATCGGAGTTTGACGATAAAAATATAGGCGCAGCCCCTAGTATCCGAACTGTGATGCTACAAACACCTGATCGGGTAAGTACCGATCCCCCGCGTAACGCGGAAAAAATCTCTAAGGATTTGAGACCTCCGAAGAGCTGACCGGCTCTCGCCGCATCATGACAATCAGTTTTCAGCTTTCTCTACTGAGGTGCTCATCTGGGTAAACCAGGGCACAATCCTAGTAGTTCTCCCTTTACTACCCTAGCCGATATAACGGAACGTAAGGTAGCAAGCACAGGAGCCGGGCAACCCAACTATTGACCAAAGACATGATTCGGAGCCAATGCATATAGTTCTAAATTCGGGGTGCCGAACTATACTGTAAAAAGTGTTCGGACTTTGTTGCTGTATTGCGGGGCGCTATGAAGCCCCTGGCAAATTGAAACGTACCAAAGTGTACGGGTGCTATCTGATAAGGTTATCAAAAGAAAAGGAAAACAGGAAAGAAGGAAGGGTAGTAAGCTAGAGCCGCAGAATTTGGGCCGCAAACTGTTTCCATTATAATTTGATTAATATGTCAAAGCGCATTTGTACAAGTAGTGCAATAAGCAATAGGCTATTTAATATGCCACAACCAAGGGAGAACTGCGTGTGGGTCCTGCAAACAGGTAGAGTGATCGTTAAAGAGACCACCTAAAAATTCCCCTATATGTCCATGCTTACTGTCGTCCTGGTGTATTTATCCTTCCAAAGGACCGGTGATTAGGCCATCAGGGAAGACCTGTGGAAAAGTAACCTAAAAAGGAGAAAAAAGGAAATAGTGAAAGTATGTGTGTCCAGGGGCGGTCGAGCTTGTGGATCACAGGCTAGTTATGCCTCCGTCTATGCCCATGGTATTTTGAGTGCGTAGTTATGTACGCGCGGTACGAATGCCGCTATTTGGTCGGGACTGGGATGGAGGCCGAATTGCTAGTCGAGCTCTTGACGAGCTGAGCTGTCCTGATGTAGGATAGTCCGAACTCTCTTGACAGTGTCCGGGAGCTCGGCCGCCGAATTAATGTTCTGCTTGAAAAGGCCGCTCTGTACTTCTGCCGCTAAGCCAGCGGTGTGCTCCTCGGTGCGGAGGGAGCGTTTCGTGTTTCCATTAACTGTTATGACGCCGCGTGGCCTGGGCATCTTGAGCTTGAGATAAGCATAGTGTGGCACCGCGTTGAATCGAGCAAATGCGGTTCGTCCAAGCAGTGCGTGATAGCCGTTGCGAAAGGGGACGATATCGAAGATTAACTCTTCGCTTCTGAAGTTGTCCAGATATCCGAAGACGACCTCCAGTGTGATTGAGCCCATACAGCGGGCCTCTACACCTGGTATGACTCCTTTAAAGGTAGTCTTTGTGGGCTTGATCCGTGATGGATTAATGCCCATTTTGTGCACTATATCCTGATAGAGCAGGTTGAGGCTGCTGCCACCGTCCATGAGGACTCGCGTTAGGTGGAATCCATAAATTATTGGGTCAAGGACCAGTGTGGTTGAACCGCCATGACGGATACTGGTCGGATGATCCTGACGATCGAAGGTGATCGGGCATGATGACCATGGATTAAATTTTGGGGCGACTGGCTCTACCGCAGAGACATCCCTGAGCGCGCGCTTGCGCTCCCTCTTGGGGATGTGGGTAGCGTATATCATGTTCACCGTTTTGACCTGAGGGGGAAACTTCTTCTGTCCCCCGTGTTCGGTGGCCGGGCTCCTCGTCATCATCCTCGCTTTGTGATCCCTTCTCCTTGTTCTCGGCATTTAACTTGTCGGCCTATTTAAAAACCCAACAATCTCTGTTGGTATGATTGGCTGGTTTGTCTGGGGTGCCATGGATCTGGCATGGGCGGTCGAGTATGCGGTCCAAGCTGGATGGTCCCAGGTTGTTTCTTTTATATGGCTTCTTCCGCTGACCGGACTCGGAGCCACTGAATCCGGCGTTGACTGTACACCATTGCTTCGATGTTTGTGCCTGTTGCATCGGAGCTTGCCATTGCTGTTTTTTACCTCGGAGGTGCCCTCTTCGCTAGCCGTGTTTTTGCTACGGGACAGCCAACTATCCTCACCCGCACAAAAGCGGGTCATGAGTGCCATGGGGGCTGCCATGGACTTCGGCTTTTCTTGGCCGAGGTGGCGGGCGAGCCATTCGTCGCGGATGCTGTGTTTAAAGGCCGCTACGGCTTCGGCATCCGGACAGTCGACGATCTGGTTCTTTTTAGTTAGGAACCTAGTCCAGAATTTCCTGGCTGACTCTCCGGGCTATTGAACTAGGTGGCCGGACATATGTACCTTGGAAGTTGTCGCGGAAGGTGTCTTCCAAATCCTCCCAGCTGCCAATAGAGTTTTCAGGCAGACTGTTTAACCAGTGCCGAGATGGCCCTTTGAGTTTTAACGGGTGGTATTTGATGGCGTGGAGGTCATCTCCGCGGGCCATATGGATATGGAGAAGAAAATCCTCGATCCACACCACGGGATCAGTTGTTCCATTGTATGATTCAATATTCACGGGTTTAAAGCCTTCTGGGAATTCATGCTCCATTACTTCGTCAGTGAAGCAAAGAGGGTGTGCGGCGCCTATATATCGGGCCACATCGCGACGTAGCTCCGATGGAGTCCATCTGCGGTTTTCGGCCCGGGCGTGACTAGGCTTGTCACGTCCGAATAGATAGCCGTCGTTGCGTGTCGGGGCGCGTCCTCACGATCCGTAGATCGATCTGGTATGTCCTGCTCTACTGTGCAGGTCCTGTCGAAGGTCATATGTATAACCCCGAGCTGTTTTATCTCTGCTTTTACGGTGAGGTGGGGCGGGCTGGTGTTCGGCTTGAGTTGCCGCTTTGTCCCGACCACGTGGTGGTCGGTCAGCCGCATTGCCCGATGATGGTACGGGCTCCGGCGCCTCATCATCGAACTGAGGTAGCAATTTGTGCTTCGGGTAACTTTTGGCTGGGTGCTTGAGGCTGTATTCTTCGGCTGCTAGGACAAGTCCATCTATCGTTGAGCAGATCTTGGTCAGCTTGAAGATGCTGCTGCTTCTTTTTTAGGCTCCTTGCAGTGGCTATTAGCTGGCGCTTAAAGCGCTCCTGCTTGAGAGGTTCCACAGGCACGATAAAATCCTCGTTGCTGAGGCTCACCTCATCCTCGGAGAGTGGAAGATAATTACTTTCCTCCAAGTCGTCGTGTATGGCCTGTTCATCAGCGCTAACTTGCCCGTTTTCCTGTTCCTCCTGTTCGAAAGTTATCTCAATGGGGTCTTCATTATCTTCGGCATCGTCTGGAGTATTGTTTTCTCCCGTGCCAGTATTGCTGTCTTTTCGATGACGTGACTTAGAGCGGCGCCGCTGACGCCGGTGTTTTGGCTGTATCACAGGAGGTTCATCCTCAACTGGATCTTCTTTTTCATCGTCGTTAGTTCTTTTAGGTGTATCCACCATGTACATGTCGTAAGAAGAGGTGGTCGTCCAGCATCCGGTAAATGGCGGATTTTCGCCCTGCTCCTCATCGGCATCATCGTCCATACCATCGATGTCTTCGGAGCCGTAATCGAGCATGTCGGTTAAATCTTCGACAGTGGCTATGAAGTGGGCGGTGGGTGGGAAGCGAAGTTCTCCGTCATCAGCCTCCAGTTTGAACCGGATATAATTCAACTGCGAGCCCCCCGCTAAGGATAGTGCTTTTAACGAGTTTAACACGTCGCCCAAAGGCGACTACCAAAAAATATCCGCGGAGCTGAATTCGATGATCGAAGACTGATCGAGCTCGACACACGTGGACGCACATGGTTCGGAACCTGTAGCCGGAAATGAGTCCGAGGCTCCGGTGACACAGATTCCACTCGAGGTTGGGTCTCTGTGCGACTTTGACGCCGCTGGGACTGCGGCATCCGTGGCGGGGTTGAGCTTCCCGTCTTCGGATGGCGCGATCTGCACCGGATCTAAGCACAGAGCAGTTATAGGTGCTATCTCGTGGGTATGGTCCGATGACATATTTAAGGCATGTTCATCGTGGTGACGGGGAGCGGTTGCCGTGGTCTCGAATCCGTCGAAGATCAAGTCTCCGCGGATATCCGCGACGTAGTTCAAGCTCCTGAATCTGACATGACGGCCAGGGGCGTAGCTATCAATCTGCTCCAGATGGCCAAGCGAGTTGGCCCGCATGAAGCCGTCGAACACAAAGATCTGTCCGGGGAGGAAGACTTCTCCTTGGACAGCATTGTTGTAGATGATTGAAGGGGCCATCAAACCTTTTGAGGATGGCACAGTGGAACTCTCAATGAAAGCACCAATGTCGGTGTCAAAACCGGCGGATCTCGGGTAGGGGGCCCTGAACTGTGTGTCTAAGGTCGATGGTAACACGAGACAGGGTACATAATGTTTACCCAGGTTCGGGCCCTCTCTTATGGAGGTAATACCCTACTTCCTGCTTGATTGATCTTGATGAATATGCGTATTACAAGAGTTGATCTACCATGAGATTGTAATGGCTAAAACCCTAGAAGTCTAGCATGTATGACTACGATTATCATTATTGGCCTCTACGGACCTAGCCCTCCGGTTTATATAGACACAGGAGGGATCTAGCATTACATAAGATCGGTTACAGAGAAAGGAATCTTCATATTTGGACGCCAAGGAGTGTCCCATCTGGACACGGGAGAGAGTCTTCGGTCTTGTATCTTCACAGCCCTTTAGTCCGGCCCATGTCCAACAGGCCGGACGCCCGAGGACCCCTTAGTCCAGGACTCCCTCAGTGGGCGTGCAAAGCATTGGGAGCACGCCCGAGCCGACGGTTGTGATGGGGTGATCTCCCGAGTCGAAGGTCAGGTCAGCCTTGGGCGCTGCCCAACTTGGAGGAGCCCCCTGTCGTGCAGAGGCGGCGCCGATCTGGTGAAAGAACGGCTTGGCGTGACGGTTCGAGGGCGGCGCTTGTGAGCCGCCGAGAAGGGCCGCGACAGTGTGGGGCGCCGGTGCCGCGAAGCGTGCAGCAAATAGGTTGCACAGCTTCTCCCAAGATGTCACCGTGGATCCTGGGAGGTTGAGCAGCCAGGCGCGCGGTGCACCAGTGAGGGCCATGGGAAGCTAGTTGGCCATGACCTTGTCGTCGTCCCCAGCCTTCAAGACGGCCCCTTCATACGCCAACAGGAAAGCCGACGGGTCCATCGTGCCATCATAGCACGGCGGCATCTCTGGCTTGAACTTGGGTGGCCACTTCACCCGCCGCAAGGCAGGGGCCAAGGCTCGGAGCCCCTGGCCCTGCCGCGGGCATCTGTCGTCGCAGCCGAAAGAGCAGCGCCGGCCATGGGGGTGAAGCGTGGTGGTGGCGAAGCGTAGATCGGCGGAAGGAAAGCTTCGGCGCACCCCTACCTGGCGCGCCAAATGTCGGATTTCGGGTTCTGGCAAAACCCTTGAGGTTCGAACACTGGGGTCCGCACGAAGATCTCTCTCTCTCCCTAGATCGCTCTCGCAACAATCGCAAAGCCTAACTCGACGAACCCAAAGAACGAGAGACACAAGAGTTTATACTAGTTCGGGCCACCGATGTGGTGTAATACCCTACTCCAGTGTGGTGTGGTGGATTGCCTCTTGGGCTGAGGATGAACAGTTACAAGGGACGAATAGCCTCCTGAGGAGAGGTGCTCTTGTGCTTGGAGAACTTGTGTGGTTGAGGATGATATGAATGATCCGCCCCTTGCTACGATGGTGGCTAGTCCTATTTATAGCGGCCCTAGTCCTCTTCCCAAATATTGAGCGGGAAGGGATGCCACAACAGCCAAATTCGAAGGGAGACAACTAGTACAAGTTATCCTGACTAAAGGTGGTCTTCGCCTGCCAAAGGCTCTGGTGGTGACGCTGTCTTGGGCTCCACGATGACCTCCGTCCTGTCGTCCTGCTGGTCTCGGTCTCGTTGCACCGATATGGAAACCTTTGCCTGATGCCTCGGGACTCCTCGCCTGCGCTTACCTCTTTAGCACCAAAGAGGAAACGAGGACACTGCGTGTGCTGGTGCCCGCCTGGCGCCCGCCTGGCTCCAGTCGTCATGTCTTGCGACACAGGAACCTCGCAAGGTGTCCCTTGCCTTGATCTCTCCACCCCTCACGAGCCAGCCTAGTGTGGCCGTCCCCATGGAGGTCTTGTGTCGCCCCCCTCGCGAGGCTTGGCCCCTCGCAAGGGTCTTGAGTGTTTGCTGGTGAAGATGGGCCGTATAGGGCCGCTGGTGGAGCCACGCCGCGGGCCGTAGGCAGGCAAGTCTGGGGACCGCCGTTCCCAGGACGCCGACATCCCCATGGACTAGGGAGAAGGGGGTCTGCCCGGTAGCTCGATTTGGTGTCGTTCTGAGGGACAAAAGAACCACCAGTAGCTCATCGATCCATCGCCCACCATACTTCTGCAGCTTATCGAATGTTCTCATCTTCAGTCCTCGTAGCACTTCAGCGTTCGCCCTCTCATCTTGCTCGTTGCTCCTTGGATGAGAAACAGAGGCAAATGTGATTTTGCTTCTGAGGGCATGAACGTATTGCACGAAGGCGCGACTCGTGAATTGGGTGCCATTTTCGGTGATGATTCGGGCAAGGAACCCTAAGCGGCACACCAATCCTTTCAAGAACTTGATAGCTAACTGTGCGGTCACCTTTCTCACGGGCTCCACCTCTGGCCACTTTGTGAACTTGTCAGTGGCGACGAACAAGAACTCAAAGCCCCCGGTAGCATGAGGGAAGGGGCCAAAGATGTCGAGCCCCCAGACCGAGAAGGGCCATGATAAAGGGATCGTTTGGAGAGCTTGGGCAGGCTGATGGATATTCTTGGAGTGGAACTGGCAGGCTTCACATTTGGTGACCAACTCAAATGCATCTTGGGGGGGCTGTGGGCCAGTAAAATCCTTACCGGAAGGCTTTTCCAACAAGACCTCTCGATCCAATGTGTGACCCGCACATACCCTTGTGTATCTCTGCCAATAGTTCCTTCCCTTCTTCCTGGCAAACGCACTTCAATTTCACACCATTGGGCCTTCTTTTGTACAGCGTGTTGTCAACGAACTGATACATATTGGCCCTCCGGGCTACTCTTTCAGCTTCTTCTTGCTCTTTGGGAAGTTCTCCATTTTGGAAGAAATGGACTATGTGCCGTGCCCAAGTTGGAGCCTGAGGCTCGGCAACGAAGACAAGCGGCACCTCCTCATTCGTGGGAGGGCACTCCTCGACCGCAGGGATCGGTGGTCTCGTGGGAGGATGCAGGTCAGCGATCGAAGGGGAGTTGTTTCCACCAAGCTCTCTGCCCGGGGCCTCGGGATGTTCTGCCGGGAGAGGCTTGCCGGAGTCCCATTTTCCTCCTCTTTCTGGCCATTGTTGCCAGGGATACAGAGGGCTGAGTCAGACAAGAACAAAAGTCACTGGTTCCATAGGGAGTTTTTGTGCAGCGCACTTTGACAGATGATCAGCAATGCTATTTTCCACACGGGGTATGTGCTCTGTTTGCAATCCCTCAAAGCGCTCCTCCAACTTTCTCACTTCCTCAACGTATGCCTCCATCAATGCACTTTGGTAATCCTTGTTTACTTGTTTCACCACAACTTGCGAGTCTCCGTGGATGATCAGCTTCTTGATTCCCAGTGCTGTTGCAATCCTAAGCCCGGCAAGGAGCCCTTCGTACTCTGCAGTATTGTTGGTAGCCTTCGCCCGGGAAAAATGCATTTGGACGACGTACTTAAGGTGTTCCCCAGTGGGAGCAACGAGAAGTACGCCAGCCCCTGCACCTTGTAGGGAGAAGGCACCATCGCAATACATAATCCATTATTAGGGTGCTTCCTTACCAGGGATAACTGTCTCCAACACTTCTTCATCAGGGGTTGTCGTCCACTCTGCAATAAACACTGCCAGTGCTCTGCTCTGAATAGTTGATGTGCTCTCAAACTTCAAACCAAAGCTGGATAACTCCAAGGCCCACTCCACTATCTTGCTGGTGGCCTCGGGGTTTCTGAGTATTCGTTGCAAAGGGAAGCGGGTAGCAACCGTAATTTCGTGGGCTTGGAAGTAGTGGCGCAGTTTCCTTGAGGCCATGATGAGGCCAAAAATCAACTTTTGCATGCCAGAGTACCTTGACCTAGCCCCCTACAATAGGGAGCTGACGAAGTACACTGGGCGCTGCACCACCTTCTTCCTTGCCGCAACCTTGGGACTGTCTCTGCTGCCTTGATCCCCCTTGTCTTGAACTGCATCTGACCTTGCCGAGACATGTTCGATTTCCTCCCCAGAGGGGACAATGGCTGTGGCTGCCGCTTCATCCACTTCCCACTGCGCCACCAGTGCTGCACTAACCACTTGATTAGTCATCGCTATGTATAGCAGCAATGCCTCTTCTGGTTTGGGAGCGACCAAAGTGGGCACAGATGAAAGATAGGTCTTCAAATCTTGTAGCGCAGAGTTTGCCTCCGGGGTCCAATCCATAGGTCCTGCCTTCTTCAAGATTATGGAGAACGGCAAGGCGCGCTCGGCAGACTTGGAAATGAACCTGCTAAGCGTGGCAACACATCCTGTCAAACGCCTAACGTCCTTAACTGTCTTGGGTGCTTGAATCTACTCGATAGCCTTGATCTTGTCGGGGTTGGCCTCTATCCCCCGATGGGACACAAAGAAGCAAAGTAGCTCGCCGGAAGGAATGCCAAACACACACTTCTCTGGGTTCAGCTTCAATTTAATCTTGCGCAGATTAGCAAAGGTTTCCTCCAAATCCTGAACGAGGGTTGATCTGTCCTTGGTCTTGACCACAATATCATCCATGTAAGCTTCAATTTTTCTGTGCAACTGGGATTCAAAGCCAATCTGGACTGCCCTCGCAAAAGTGGATCCAACGCTCTTCAACCCGAAGGGCATCCGTACGAAGCAGTACATGCCACATGGAGTTATGAACGCGGTCTTCTCTTTGTCTTCCTAGGACATGAAGATCTGGTGGTACCCAGAGTATGCATCCAAGAAACAAAGCAGGTCACACCCGGAGGTGGAATCCACAATCTGGTCGATGCTCGGCAAGGGAAATGGGTCCTTTGGGCATGACTTGTTCAGATCTGTAAAATCTATGCAAAGCCTCCATTTCCCATTAGCCTTGCGTACCACCATAGGATTTGCTAACCATTTTGGATGCAGTACTCCTCTGACCAGACCAACTGCCTCAAGTTTCTTGATGTCCTCGGCAATGAACTACTGCCGCTCCAAAGCTTGATTCCAAATCTTCTACTTGACGGGTCGGGCATGTGGGCAGATAGCAAGGTGGTGCTCGATTACCTCCCTGGGAACACCGGGGATATCAGATGGTTTCCAGGCAAACACATCAATATTCGCCCGCAGGAAGGTAACGAGCGTGCTTTCCAGCCGGGGTGGGACTAATAGTGAAGGTACCATCAGCGCCAGCTAGCCCCGCCGGACCTTTTTTACAGCCGGTGCAGCAGCCTTGGGTCTCTTGCTATTGGAACTCTCTAACAAGTCATCAATAGGTGCAACATACTCCGGAGTGGTATGCTTCCCGGATTCCTTGCTGGAGCCCTTGTTAGCTTTCTTCTTTCCTTTATTTTCCTTGGCGGGAACAGTGGCTTCGTCGGCCTCTGCCACGACTGCTTCCCGGTACATCTTGTCCGCGCAAATGATTACGTCCTTCTCCTTTGATGGAATGGAAATGACGCCTATTGGCCCTGGCATCTTCTGAAGGAAATATGCCGTAGAGCCAATAATAAAGTTATTATTTATTTCCTTATATCATGATAAATGTTTATTATTCATGCTAGAATTGTATTAACCGGAAACATAATACTTGTGTGAATACATAGACAAACAGAGTGTCACTAGTATGCCTCTACTTGACTAGCTCGTTGATCAAAGATGGTTATGTTTCCTAGCCATAGACATGAGTTGTCATTTGATTAATGGGATCACATCATTAGGAGAATGATGTGATTGACTTGACCCATTCCGTTAGCTTAGCACTCGATCGTTTAGTATGTTGCTATTGCTTTCTTCATGACTTATACATGTTCCTATGACTATGAGATTATGCAACTCTCGTTTACCGGAGGAACACTTTGTGTGCTACCAAACGTCACAACATAACTGGGTGATTATAAAGGTGCTCTACAGGTGTCTCCAAAGGTACTTGTTGGGTTGGCGTATTTCGAGATTAGGATTTGTCACTCCGATTGTCGGAGAGGTATCTCTGGGCCCACTCAGTAATACACATCACTATAAGCCTTGCAAGCATTGTAACTAATGAGTTAGTTGCGGGATGATGTATTACGGAACGAGTAAAGAGACTTGCCGGTAACGAGATTGAACTAGGTATCGAGATACCGACAATCGAATCTCGGGCAAGTAACATACCGATGACAAAGGGAACAACGTATGTTGTTATGCGGTCTGACCGATAAAAGATCTTCGTAGAATATGTGGGAACCAATATGAGCATCCAGGTTCCGCTATTGGTTATTGACCGGAGAGGTGTCTCGGTCATGTCTACATAGTTCTCGAACCCGTAGGGTCCGCACGCTTAACGTTATGATGACAGTTATATTATGAGTTTATATGTTTTGATGTACCGAAGGTTGTTCGGAGTCCTGGATGTGATCACGGACATGACGAGGAGTCTCAAAATGGTCGAGACATAAAGATTGATATATTGGAAGCCTATGTTTGGATATCGGAAGTGTTTCGGGTGAAATCGGGATTTTTCCGGAGTACCGGGTGGTTACCGGAACCCCCGGTAACTTAATGGGCCTTAGTGGGCCTAGGTGGAAGAGAGGATAGGAGGCCAGGGCAGGGCTGCACGCCCCTCCCCCTAGTCCGAATAGGACAAGGAGAGGGGGGCGGCGCCCCCCCTTCCTTCCTCCCCTCCACCTCTTCCCCCTCTCTCTCCTAGTCCAGCATGGAAAATGGGGGAGTCCTACTCCCGATAGGAGTAGGACTCCTCCTGGCGCTCCTCTCCCCTTGGCCGGCCGAACCCCCCCTTGCTCCTTTATATAGGGGGGCAGGGGGCACCTCTAGACACACAATTGATCATTGATCTCTTAGCCGTGTGCGGTGCCCCTCTCCACCATATTACACCTCGATAATATCGTAGCGGTGCTTAGGCGAAGCCCTACGTCGGTAGAACATCATCATTGTCACCACGCCGTCGTGCTGACGAAACTCTTCCTCAACTGTCGGCTGGATCGGAGTTCGAGGGACGTCATCGAGCTGAACGTGTGCTGAACTCAGAGGTGTTGTGCGTTCGGTACTTGATCGGTCGGATCGTGAAGACGTACGACTACATCAACCGTGTTGTGTTAACGCTTCCGATTTCGGTCTACGAGGGTACGTGGACAACACTCTCCCCTCTCGTTGCTATGCATCACCATGATCTTGCGTGTGCGTAGGAATTTTTTTGAAATTACTACGTTCCCCAACAGTGGCATCCGAGCCTGGTTTTATGCGTTGATGTTATATGCACGAGTAGAACACAAGTGAGTTGTGGGCGATATAAGTCATACTGCGTACCAGCATGTCATATTTTGGTTCAGCGGTATTGTGAGATGAAGCGGCCCGGACCGACATTACGCGTACGCTTACGCGAGACTGGTTTCACCGTTGCGAGCACTCGTTGCTTAAAGGTGACTGCCGGGTGTCTGTCTCTCTCACTTTAGTTGAACCGAGTGTGGCTACGCCCGGTCCTTGCGAAGGTTAAAACAGCACCAACTTGACAAACTATCGTTGTGGTTTTGATGCGTAGGTAAGAACGGTTCTTGCTAAGCCCGTAGCAGCCACGTAAAACTTGCAACAACAAAGTAGAGGACGTCTAACTTGTTTTTGCAGGGCATGTTGTGATGTGATATTTTATTGTATGAGATGATCATGTTTTGTAACCGAGTTATCGGCAACTGGCAGGAGCCATATGGTTGTCGCTTTATTGTATGCAGTGCAATCACCATGTAATTGTTTTACTTTATCACTAAGCGATAGCGATAGTCGTAAAAGCAATAGTTGGCGAGACGACAACGATGCTACGATGGAGATCAAGGTGTCGCGCCGGTGCGATAGTGATCATGACGGTGCTTCGGAGATGGAGATCACAAGCACAAGATGATGATGGCCATATCATATCACTTATATTGATTGCATGTGATGTTTATCTTTTATGCATCTTATCTTGCTTTTATTGACGGTAGCATTATAAGATGATCTCTCACCAAAATTTCAAGATAAAAGTGTTCTCCCTGAGTATGCACCGTTGCCAAAGTTCGTCGTGCCCAGACACCACGTGATGATCGGGTGTGATAAGCTCTACGTCCATCTACAACGGGTGCAAGCCAGTTTTGCACACACAGAATACTCAGGTTAAACTTGATGAGCCTAGCATATGCAGATATGGCCTCGGAACACTGAGACCGAAAGGTCGGGCGTGAATCATATAGTAGATATGATCAACATAGTGATGTTCACCATTGAAAACTACTCCATTTCACGTGATGATCGGTTATGGTTTAGTTGATTTGGATCACGTAATCACTTAGATGATTAGAGGGATGTCTATCTAAGTGGGAGTTCTTAAGTAATATGATTAATAGAACTTAAATTTATCATGAACTTAGTACCTGATAGTATCTTGCTTGTCTATGTTAATTGTAGATAGATGGCCCGTGCTATTGTTCCGTTGAATTTTAATGCGTTCCTTGAGAAAGCAAAGTTGAAAGATGATGGTAGCAATTACACGGACTGGGTCCGTATCTTGAGGATTATCCTCATTGCTGCACAGAAGAATTACGTCCTGGAAGCACCGCTGGGTGCAAGCCCTGCTGCAAGAGCAACACCAGAAGTTATGAACGTCTGGCAGAGCAAAGCTGATGACTACTCGATAGTTCAGTGTGCCATACTTTACGGCTTAGAACCGGGTCTTCAACGACGTTTTGAACGTCATGGAGCATATGAGATGTTCCAGGAGTTGAAGTTAATATTTCAAGCAAATGACCGGATTGAGAGATATGAAGTCTCCAATAAGTTCTACAACTGCAAGATGGAAGAGAATAGTTCTGTCAGTGAGCATATACTCAAAATGTCTGGGTATAACAATCACTTGATTCAACTGGTAGTTAATCTTTCGGATGATAGCATCATTGACACAATTCTTCAATCACTGCCACCAAGCTACAAGAGCTTCGTGATGAACTATAACATGCAAGGGATGAATAAGACAATTCTCGAGCTCTTCGCAATGCTAAAGGCAGCGGAGGTAGAAATCAAAAAGGAGCATCAAGTGTTGATGGTCAATAAGACCACTAGTTTCAAGAAAAAGGGCAAAGGGAAGAAGAAGGGGAACTTCAAGAAGAACAGCAAGCAAGTTGTTGTTCAGGAGAAGAAACCCAAATCTGGACCAAAGCCTGAGACTGAGTGCTTCTATTGCAAGCAGACTGGTCACTGGAAGCGGAACTGCCCCAAGTATTTGGCGGATAAGAAGGATGGCAAGGTGAACAAAGGTATATGTGATATACATGTTATTGATGTGTACCTTACCAGAGCTCGCAGTAGCACCTGGGTATTTGATACTGGTTCTATTGCTAATATTTGCAACTCGAAACAGGGACTACGGATTAAGCGAACACTGGCCAAGGACGAGGTGACGATGCGCGTGGGAAACGGTTCCAAAGTCGATGTGATCGTCGTCGGCACGCTACCTCTACATCTACCTTCGGGATTAATATTAGACCTAAATAATTGTTATTTGGTGCCAGCGTTGAGCATGAACATTATATCTGGATCTTGTTTGATGCGAGACGGTTATTCATTTAAATCAGAGAATAATGGTTGTTCTATTTATATGAGTAATATCTTTTATGGTCATGCACCCTTGAAGAGTGGTCTATTTTTAATGAATCTCGGTAGTAGTGACACACATATTCATAATGTCGAAGCCAAAAGATGCAGAGTTGATAATGATAGTGCAACTTATTTGTGGCACTGCCATTTAGGTCATATCGGTGTAAAGCGCATGAAGAAACTCCATAATGATGGACTTTTGGAATCACTTGATTATGAATCACTTGGTACTTGCGAACCGTGTCTCATGGGCAAGATGACTAAAACACCGTTCTCCGGAACTATGGAGAGAGCAACTAATTTGTTGGAAATCATACATACAGATGTATGTGGTCCGATGAATATTGAGGCTCGTGGCGGATATCGTTATTTTCTCACCTTCACAGATGATTTGAGCAGATATGGGTATATCTACTTAATGAAACATAAGTCTGAAACATTTGAAAAGTTCAAAGAATTTCAGAGCGAAGTTGAAAATCATCGTAACAAGAAAATAAAGTTTCTACGATCAGATCGTGGAGGAGAATATTTGAGTTACGAGTTTGGCCTACATTTGAAACAATGCGGAATAGTTTCGCAACTCACGCCACCCGGAACACCACAACGTAATGGTGTGTCCGAACGTCGTAATCGTACTTTACTAGATATGGTGCGATCTATGATGTCTCTTACTGATTTACCGCTATCGTTTTGGGGTTATGCTTTAGAGACGGCTGCATTCACTCTAAATAGGGCACCATCGAAATCGGTTGAGACGACGCCTTATGAACTTAGGTTTGGCAAGAATCCAAAGTTGTCGTTTCTTAAAGTTTGGGGTTGTGATGGTTATGTGAAGAAACTTCAACCTGATAAGCTCGAACCTAAATCGGAGAAATGTGTCTTCATAGGATACCTAAAGGAGGCTGTTGGGTACACCTTCTATCACAGATCCGAAGGCAAGACATTCGTTGCTAAGAATGGATCCTTTCTAGAGAAGGACTTTCTCTCGAAAGAAGTGAGTGGGAGGAAAGTAGAACTTGATGAGGTAACTGTACCTGCTCCCTTATTGGAAAGTAGATCATCGCAGAAACCAGTTTCTGCGACACCTACACCAATTAGTGAGGAAGTTAATGATAATGATCATGAAACTTCAGATCAAGTTATTACTAAACCTCATAGGTCAACCAGATTAAGATCTGCACCAGAGTGGTACGGTAATCCTGTTCTGGAGGTTATGTTACTAGACCATGACGAACCTACGAACTATGAAGAAGCGATGGTGAGCCCAGATTCCGCAAAATGGCTTGAGGCCATGAAATCCGAGATGGGATCCATGTATGAGAACAAAGTATGGACTTTGGTTGACTTGCCCGATGATCGGCAAGCCATTGAAAATAAATGGATCTTCAAGAAGAAGATTGACGCTGACGGTAATGTTACTGTCTATAAAGCTCGACTTGTTGCGAAAGGTTTTCGACAAGTTCAAGGGATTGACTACGATGAGACCTTCTCACCCGTAGCGATGCTCAAGTCTGTCCGAATCATGTTAGCAATTGCCGCATTTTATGATTATGAAATTTGGCAAATGGATGTCAAAACTGCATTCCTGAATGGATTTCTGGAAGAAGAGTTGTATATGATGCAACCGGAAGGTTTTGTCGATCCAAAGGGAGCTAACAAAGTGTGCAAGCTCCAGCGATCCATTTATGGACTGGTGCAAGCCTCTCGGAGTTGGAATAAACGCTTTGATAGTGTGATCAAAGCATTTGGTTTTATACAGACTTTTGGAGAAGCCTGTATTTACAAGAAAGTGAGTGGGAGCTCAGTAGCATTTCTGATATTATATGTGGATGACATATTGCTGATTGGAAATGATATAGAATTTCTGGATAGCATAAAGGGATACTTCAATAAGAGTTTTTCAATGAAAGACCTTGGTGAAGCTGCATATATATTGGGCACCAAGATCTATAGAGATAGATCAAGACGCTTAATTGGACTTTCACAAAGCACATACCTTGACAAAGTTTTTAAGAAGTTCAAAATGGATCAAGCAAAGAAAGGGTTCTTGCCTGTACTACAAGGTGTGAGATTGAGTAAGACTCAATGCCCGACCACTGCAGAAGATAGAGAGAAGATGAAAGATGTTCCCTATGCTTTAGCCATAGGCTCTATCATGTATGCAATGCTGTGTACCAGACCTGATGTGTGCCTTGCTATAAGTTTAGCATGGAGGTAGCAAAGTAATCCAGGAGTGGATCACTGGACAGCGGTCAAGAACATCCTGAAATACCTGAAAAGGACTAGGGATATGTTTCTCGTTTATGGAGGTGACAAAGAGCTCATCGCAAATGGTTACGTTGATGCAAGCTTTGACACTGATCCGGACGATTCTAAATCGCAAACCGGATACGTATTTACATTGAACGGTGGAGCCGTCAGTTGGTGCAGTTCTAAGCAAAGTGTCGTGGCGGGATCTACGTGTGAAGCGGAGTACATAGCTGCTTCGGAAGCAGCAAATGAAGGAGTCTGGATGAAGGAGTTCATATCCGATCTAGGTGTCATACCTAGTGCATCGGGTCCAATGAAAATCTTTTGTGACAATACTGGTGCAATTGCCTTAGTAAAGGAATCCAGATTTCACAAAAGAACCAAGCACATCAAAATACGCTTCAATTCCATCCGGGATTTAGTCCAGGTGGGAGACATAGAAATTTGCAAGATACATACGGATCTGAATGTTGCAGACCCGTTGACTAAGCCTCTTCCATGAGCAAAACATGATCAGCACCAAGACTCCATGGGTGTAAGAATCATTACTGTGTAATCTAGATTATTGACTCTAGTGCAAGTGGGAGACTGAAGGAAATATGCCCAAGAGGCAATAATAAAGTTATTATTTATTTGCTTATATCATGATAAATGTTTATTATTCATGCTAGAATTGTATTAACCGGAAACATAATACTTGTGTGAATACATAGACAAACAGAGTGTCACTAGAATGCCTCTACTTGACTAGCTCGTTGATCAAAGATGGTTATGTTTCCTAGTCATAGACATGAGTTGTCATTTGATTAATGGGATCACATCATTAGGAGAATGATGTGATTGACTTGACCCATTCCGTTAGCTTAGCACACGATCGTTTAGTATGTTGCTATTGCTTTCTTCATGACTTATACATGTTCCTATGACTATGAGATTATGCAACTCCCGTTTACCAGAGGAACACTTTGTGTGCTACCAAACGTCACAACGTAACTGCGTGATTATAAAGGTGCTCTACAGGTGTCTCCAAAGGTACTTGTTGGGTTGGCGTATTTCGAGATTAGGATTTGTCACTCAGTAATACACATCACTATAAGCCTTGCAAGCATTGTAACTAATGAGTTAGTTGCGGGATGATGTATTACGGAACGAGTAAAGAGACTTGCCGGTAACGAGATTGAACTAGGTATCGAGATACCGACGATCGAATCTCGGGCAAGTAACATACCGATGACAAAGGGAACAACGTATGTTGTTATGCGGTCTGACCGATAAAAGATCTTCGTAGAATATGTGGGAACCAATATGAGCATCCAGGTTCCGCTATTGGTTATTGACCGGAGAGGTGTCTCGGTCATGTCTACATAGTTCTCGAACCCGTAGGGTCCGCACGCTTAACGTTACGATGACAGTTATATTATGAGTTTATATGTTTTGATGTACCGAAGGTTGTTCGGAGTTCTGGATGTGATCACGGACATGACGAGGAGTCTCGAAATAGTCGAGACATAAAGATTGCTATATTGGAAGCCTATGTTTGGATATCGGAAGTGTTTCGGGTGAAATCGGGATTTTTCCGGAGTACCGGGAGGTTACCGGAACCCCCCGGTAACTTAATGGGCCTTAGTGGGCCTAGGTGGAAGAGAGGAGAGGAGGCCAGGGCAGGGCCGCACGCCTCTCCCCCCCAGTCCGAATAGGACAAGGAGAGGGGGGCGGCGCCCCCCCCCCCTTCCTTCCTCCCCTCCACCTCTTCCCCCTCTCTCTCCTAGTCCAACATGGAAAAGGGGGGGAGTCCTACTCCCGGTAGGAGTAGGACTCCTCCTGGCGCGCCTCTCCCCTTGGCCGGCCGAACCCCCCTTGCTCCTTTATATACAGGGGCAGGGGGGCACCTCTAGACACACAATTGATCATTCATCTCTTAGCCGTGTGCGGTGCCCCTCTCCACCATATTATACCTCGATAATATCGTAGCGGTGCTTAGGCGAAGCCCTGCGTCGGTAGAACATCATCATTGTCACCACGCAGTCGCGCTGACGAAACTCTCCCTCAACACTCGGCTGGATCGGAGTTCGAGGGACGTCATCGAGCTGAACGTGTGCTGAACTCGGAGGTGTTGTGCGTTCGGTACTTGATCGGTTGGATCGTGAAGAGGTACGACTACATCAACCGCGTTGTGTTAACGCTTCCGCTTTCGGTTTACGAGGGTACGTGGACAACACTCTCCCCTCTCGTTCCTATGCATCACCATGATCTTGCGTGTGCGTAGGAAATTTTTTGAAATTACTATGTTCCCCAACATCTTCAAGGTGTTGTAGGCATGGTGGGATGCCGCCATGAATTTGGACATAGCTGGGCGACCAAGAATTCCATTGTACGTCAGGGGGAGTTTAACCACGTCAAACATGATCTTCTCAGTTCGGTAATTCAACTCCCCCCGTATGTCACCGGTAGCATGATCTTCCCCTTAGGACGACTCCCGTCGGGGTTGATCCCTTGAAATGTGCCAGTAACCTCGAGCCCTTCCTCTGCTATCTGAAGTTTGCTGATGACCTTTGGAGAAATCAGATTCAACCCGGCCCCGCCGTCAACCAACATCTTTGTGACTTTGAGGTTGCGGATTGTTGGTGAGACCAACAATGGCAAGCACCCTACCATGGTGGTGCGGTCTGGGTGATCCTCTTCATCAAAGATGATGGGCATGCGGGACCACTTGAGCGGCTTCCGAGAATCTGTCGATGGCTCCACGACATTGACCTCACGCGCCCACTATTTAAGTTGGCGGTGAGAGGAGTGCAGAGATGCACCCCCCATCAATGCATAGGGCGTCAGTGGTCCTGCTCGCTGGTTTCCTCTTCATCTCCTCCATCACTCTCATCATTGCAATCCTCCTTCTCACGGCCTCTGGCGGGTTTTCCTTGATTCTTAGGAGCCTTGCCGGGGTGGCTTGCTCTGCCGCCTCGGCCCTTCCCGCCAGCACCACCTTGACCTTTCTCCTTATCACGCTTCTCATATTCAGCCCTCTACTTCTTGACAAGCTGCTCAACCTGATGACACTCCTGGAGATCGTGGCCCTTGGTCTGATGGATCTTGTAGTATGGCCCAACACCCTTCCCAGCCTTCTCGGCAGCTGCAGCTTCCCGGCAATCAGTGCACGCGGCAACTTCCTTACAGGAAACCTCGGTTTTGGCCTTCTTGCCAGTACTAGGTGCGCTCGACCCCTCAACGGTCATCACAGCCTTATCCTTGCACCTTTTGCTGCACTTCTTATTCTTCTTCTTCTGATTGGTGGCCTCATCATCATCCTCTGAGGCAATGTCGACGCCATCCTCTTCATCGGGGAGCCGCCTCCCCTCCTCTACCTGAGCACACTTATCCACCAGAGTGTATAGCTCCTTCATAGTCTTGGGCAACCGAACGTTCATCTTGGAACGTATCCGATGATTGCGCGTGTTGGACTGGAACGCATCTATCACAGTTGCCGGGTGGATGTCTGGAATGTTCCTCTATACTCGGCTGAACCTCTGCATGTACTTCCACAGAGTCTCTCCTTCCTTATGCGAAGGAGCTGCAAGTCGCTGGGCACCAACAAACTCTTGGCACAGGTCAGCCTAGGACGAAATGGAGTTCTCTGGCAGGTGCATCAGCCAAGACCTCACATTTGTCTTGAGTGCCAAAGGGAAATAGTTGGCGAACACCTTTTCGTCTCTTCCCCCGGCAGCTTGAACAGTGATGGCGTAGATGCTCAAGAACTCTGTCGGGTTTAGTCTCCCATCATACTTCTCTGGTATTTCTGGCTTGAACGTGCGAGTGGATGGCCAACGGACTTGCTGCAACTCACGGGTGAAGGCGGGGCACCCACCTTCGCCGAGCATGGGCTCGTCGACATCGGGGCCATCGCGCCTATTGGACTGGCAGTGGGTGTCGCGCAATCACTCGATGTGACGCACGTGCCTTCCCTTTGCCTATCGTCCAGAATTCGCTGTTGGCCTTGATGCGCTCGAGGATCAGACGAAGCCATCAAGATGTCGTCGGGTTTTTGGTCGGGTGGCTCCTGTGCTGGCTGCCGCAGAGGGGACTGCACTATTGGGGTGGCCCCTTCCGCACGACCAGTAGCGTGGGCCATTTTCATCGCCTGGGGAGGCCGTGGCGGGCCAACTCGTTGTGATCCTCCCGCCTCGGCAAAACTAATCAGGCTTTGAATGGTGGCTCTCCATTCATCCATCTGATTGGCTGCCGACGGGAATCTCAACATTAGCTGGGCCCGCGCCATGGCCTCCGAAGCGGTGATTGGCATGGATGATGACGTAGATCGTAATGTCGCCCGGTAGTGGCCGCGTCGTGTTCTCGTCGTCGTGAGCCAGTCGCCTGGATGGCGTGGTGATGAGGTGGAGGAACTCGAGGACCAGCGGATCCGTTTGGTGCATCGGCTGGGTCAACTCGTTCTAGGGGTGGCGCATGCCCTGAGGTCGCACCCGCAGCGGGAGCAGCCCGAGAGTTGCGAGTCGCCCCAGAGCAAGTTCCGCCGCTGCGGCTGTGCCCTTCGGCCAGGCGGAGAGGTGCAGGCGGAATGATCTCTCCACCTGTACCTCGTGGAGCGTGGCCGCTGGGATGCTGTTGGTGTTGTCCTTCTCCGGTGCCTCCTGCTCCCGTTTCGGCCGCAGGGGAGGTGGTGATGGCCCCGCCTGCGCCGACCACGTTCCCTGCAGCGTCCACAGCCCCGTGCGTCCCTGTAGCCCCCGCTGTCGGTTCAATATCCGGCGTATCTCGTAGTAGGGGTCCTAAGCTAGGCCTCTGGGAGCGATGGTAACATGGACACGGGGTTTTACCCAGCTTCAGGCTCTCTTGATGAGATAATACCCTACATGCTGCTTTTGATTGTATTCATATGGGTGTAGTACAGAGTACATGTATCTACCACGAGATTGTAGTAATGAATATGAGATCGTCCATTGACTAGCCTGGCCTCGGTTTATATATGCACCGTAGGCCTAGGGTTTAGAGGAGTCCTTGTCTTGGGCGCCAAGTCTTGTAGAATCCTCCTTGTATGCGGCATGGGCTGTCCGAACTGGCCCAATAGTGAACCGCCATGGGGGTCCTCGGCCTGATCCAGCTAGTCGGGAGACGACGTGGTGAGTACCCCCTAGTCCAGGACACCGTCAGTAGCCCCCTGAACCGGTCTTCAAGTTGGGGACGCTCCTCGATTCTTCCGAACTGTTCATCTTCGGTCGTCGGTCTTGAAAACTGGTTCAACAAATCTTCTCATCTTCGATCTTGAGCATCGCCGAAGTGCATCCGAAGAGTTTACACGTCAGGTATCCGAGGAGTCCCTTTAAGTTTCCGTCCTTTATCAGTGCCCTGTTATTTTTACGCCACACCACGGGTTTGAAGTTGTTCCCAGGCGGCAGTGTCCTCTTGCATCCGAGCTCCAACGCCGGACTATGTCCAAGCTCCAACGCCGGACTATGTCCGAGGTGTCATAGATCACCTTAGTTCAAAAAAGTGTTAGCCGAGCTTAATGCCGGAAATGCCCTCTAAGGAGCCAGCCACTTGCATCCGAGCTATATGCCGAACTGCTTCCGAGGTGGCTCAGCACCTCGGTCCTGGGCTGATTGTTTGCGGATTTTATTTCCGATGCGTCTAAATTTATTTGCCAACGAGATGTATTTCCAGTAGCCCTCAAGGTGTCTATCGGCCTAAAATCCGAGATGCACCTGAAGGAAAACATAAAACTGCTAATCCTGGTAGCCCCTGAGACCCAGGTCGTGAAATCGGCTTGAGGATCAACTCCTAGCTCGGCAGCATACATAGGAATAGAAACGCAGTGTAATATATTAGAGGTAATAGTGATCGGCGGACGGGCCCCTCAGAGAGGGTCATGAGAAGTTGCCGTAATATATCAGCTTGATGCCGGATAAGTCCCATATGGTACTTATTGTCGTCCAAAGACGCGCTTGTCCATAGTTCGGTTATGCCGAACACTGAGCACTTTGAATTTTCTGCATTGAATAGGCAATGCAGTAGCCCCCGAGACACTGGTCGGGTGGCAACACCAGATTAGGGGATCGATGTTCCCCTTTAATATTTGTAAATAATGAGCGCAAAGCCCAGTAGCCCCCGAGCCTTAATGTGGGCACGGGTGGCCGAATTAAGGATCGATATCCGTTTGACAGAAAATTTTGTTGTGTTTAACACAAACTTCTCGAAAAGAGAATAAAGATCTCTTAAAAGAGTTTAGAGCTGGTCGAAATCCGAGCTCACCAAGGTAGGCCCCAAGGGGTTTAAAAGATGGATTGCAGTAAATGGATTTTACTCGCAATTTTTATGTGTAATGATTCTATGTATCCAAGTACTTTTCATCATTAATGCTCAAATCCGCATTGTACAAAACTTTGTTGACCGACCATCGGCTTCAACCTCCTCGGCCAGTAGCTGGGGAGTGTTTGTCCTACTTTATAAAGCCGTTATAAGGGCAAAGTTTTACGGCAAACAAGGCAATCGGGTCATACGGTTTTATAAACAAAGGTACACGGAGAGATATGTTATATAACGTTTTAACGTAAGAAACATCTTTGAAAGAAAATAGTCCCACTATCGGTTCCTTTCTTCGGGTCGTCATGCTTATCATGATCATGAAAAATCACCTCCGATCGATGTGGGAGGAAAATATTGAGGATTTAGTTCGACGAAAGTTCCCGAACTCTATGGTATTAATGAACCAAAATTTTTACTTCCGTCATTGCCGACCAATGTGATCCTTTAAGATTGCTAGCTTTCGGCTTCACCCAGTCTGAGGTACTAAATCAGATGACCCGGTTGTAACAATCACAGAGGTGCTCCCTTTATCGCCTAGCCGAACAATCGGGAACATAGGGGTAAGCACAGGAGCCAGGCAACCCAGCTTGGCCAAAATCTTAAGTCAAATTGATGCATATGTATGGCTTTATAATGATGATTACGGAAGGCAGCCTTTGTATATTAAATAGAAACACCGATTATATGTTTATTTTGACTCCATTGCGACTGTTTATCAGTTGAAAGGTGCCCATCGTCGGCTTCCGCCCCATTGTAGATGCTACGCATGGTATTTTCGCAATAACAAAACAACCCTTAGCCGACGTCTCGGTGCCCGAAGGCAGTTGTGTTAGCGGAAACGAGGCAATCAGATATGCGGGCTTTATAACTTTCACTTAGTCATAGGAGCTTTAAACTGGGGAAGCTAGCTACGAGCCCCCGGTTACTGTCCGGCGACAGCCGAGGTCAAGCCGTAAACACTTCGGCCAATGTTATGAATGGCCCATCATTTAACATAGTCATCGGATCGCTGACGAGTTTACGCTTATTGTGACAGCCAGTTTTCGGCTTTCTCCACTGAGGTGCTTAACCATGCGAGCTGGAAGCACAATCGCAGTGGTTCTCCCTTTGCACACCTAGCCGAACAAAGCGGAACATAGGAGGCAAGCACAGGAGCCGGGCAACCCAACTATTGACCGAAGACACAATTCGAAACCGATGCATATATAGCAATATCCGAGAATGTTTTCGCCGAATCTCTAAAGGTGTCCGGCGTTGCACTGCGAGACTTATGCGGGAAACACACAAATAGTTTAAAAGTGCCATAGGCTTAGAAAACCCAACAATTTAGTAAAAACTTGACGTCCGAATTAGATCAAGTGTTCGGTGCCAATCCGAAAATCGGTCAAAAAAGGGGTGCTTCTGTCGTGCATTAATATGACACATCCGATCTCAAGACCTCGAGCGGGTCAGCCCACGGCTGTAACCTCCTGTCTCGAAGGCGGAGTACTGCTCGTTAGGCCAGTTTAGCGAACTAAACTCGAATGGCTTTGAGAGAGAGACTAGGCTCCCCAGGTATTGACCACACACTCGCGTCGAAAAAAGGAGTGATAGAAAAAGATTTTGCAATGACCAAGAAGAAAACATTTATTATAAAACAGATCATACTAATTTAAGATCCCCCGAGTGACTTGGGCAAAAGAATTTTATGTATAATGATTGTATGTACGGAAGTACTTATATCATATATGTGTTCACCCGAACTTTAAACGCGTCGTAACCGACCGTCGCTTCTCCCTCTTCGGTCAAGGACCGAAAAGTGTTATGTACTCCACCTGTCGAGAATATCGACGGTGTTTCCGATAACCAGGCAATCAGGCCATAAGGCTGTAACAGACAAAGCGTGCTCTGGGAACTTATGCTATATTACTCACGAGGTGTAAGAAGCATCTTCGAATAAAATAGTACCTCCACCGATACCTTTCTTTGGTTGCTCATTGTTACTATGAGACTTGTGCAATAGATTTTTTGTACTCATGAGTTCCGTTGTGTGCCGACCATAATTGAAAACAATAAGAGCGTTAGCTTTCGGCTTCACCCAGTCTGAGGTTCAAGCTCGGATGACCCGATCGTGACAATCGCGGAGGTGCTCCCTTTACTCCCTAGCTGAACAATCGAGAATGTAGGGGTAAACACAGGAGCAAGGCAACCCAGCTTGCAGAACACTTAAGTCAACATGGTGCATATTTGTGGCGTAATACACGAACAAGGAATGAAGCCATACAAGTATAATCATATGCAAGAGGAAAGGCTTCATAAAGGAAGCCCCCAAGTAAATGGTGTATTTGAATTTGTGTGTCAGAGACAAAGTTTTGCCAAGGAAGTTTTTCACAAACAACTTTTTACCAAAAAAGTATAATGCTTGGTCGAACCGAACAAAATTTAAAACTGAAAGTTTTTGAGCATGAAAGCGACTTAGCTGGTTAATGTGCTTGGTGTTGATGCACGGCCCGAGCATACGATGGGACAAGGTCCCAGCCCCAAAGCCGGTCCCGAGGTGGCGGAGTGAAGAGCTCGGCACTCCGAAGTGGCGACATAGCACGGCCAATGCAGGCCTGCAGTGTGACGCCAAAGTCCCCGGCATGGTTTAATGAAGTGATGACGAAGCCCTCGGTCCAGCCGAGCTGACGTGGTACGTCGGTACGCAGAGGTGACAGTGCTGCCCAATCCGGATCCTTTATCTGTGCACAGAAAATAGTGCAAGCCGGAGATAATAGGAATAATAATAAATTTAAAAAATGTTGCATAATTAAGAGTGTATGCAAAGTGAGTAATAAAAGACATATGGCCTGTGTGCCGAACACTCGATGAGGTAGAGCTCTCTCATCGATGTCGAAGTCCCCGAGGCAACCGAACACGTCGGTATGGCAACACGACCAACAAGCTGATCACGCGAGCCGTTTTACGCCGATTGGGACGATGGCGCCGGCTTGCCGAAGAGACCACGTGACGCAGTCGAGGTCTATTACTGAAACACCATTTGACCGTCGTTAATGCGGCCACCATTTGATAGACCTGCATACAGATGATGGAACCAGAGTAATAGTTCCTTGGAAAAATAAACCCAAACAAGCAAAAATTACTAGGATAAATAGCACCTGGTTTATTTGTTGTAGCAATCCGAAGAAAGGTGACTCCCAAAATTGGGACTCGATCCGCACACCCATTGCCTGATGGGCGATAAAGCGATGGCATGGCGATGTTGGCAAAGGTTGGCTTGCCAAGGCAAAGCCCTCGGTTCAGCTAACGTGACAAAGTTGGTCGGCTGGTGACGTCGAAGTCACCGGAGTATGTTGATGAAGAAATAGCCAAGTCCCCGGTCCAGCCGAGGTGACAGAGCAGGTCGATGAGGAGACGTTGCAACTGCCATGTCAGCCAAGGTGTTGAAGAAGGTCAGCGTGATGGACATCGGCTGGAAGAAGCAACAGTGCGGCCATGCTGACGCAGGTCGTGACTTGTGACGCGGTCAATGCCGGCTTGATGAAGTGACCATGCGGCGATGCCGGTGTGCCCGCTCCATATAATCCGTGGGGCAGCAATGTTGGTGATGATTTATCCTTCGCGATGCCGAACTCTTGTTCGGCTTGCCGAGGTGATGATCGAAGAAGTTGAGCTTGGCTCAACAAAGCGGTGACGTGTCTAGCGCAAGTCGGCAGCCGTGGAGCAATATTGCCGGACTGGTTTGACACCAGTGTGATGGTGAAGATTACCTTGGAGGAGGCTTAAAATTTTATGGCTACGTGTTTAAAAACAACGCACAATACCCTAGAAAAAAAATTCCTTCAAAAGGGTTGTCCAATATTCCGTTCATGAAGAAACATGAACTCGGGCCAGATTCGTATTTGCGCAGAAAACAGATCCGAAAATTGGTCCACTCATCGGAAGGTTCCCGGAGTTTGAACCATCGGATCGAGCTAAAATTTGGAGGGGTGGTAGATATGGGAATTCCGCAGCAGATGAATGGTTGGATCTTCCAAAGGACCTCCGAGCTGGGCTCTGGAGACCACGTCCTAAACTCGTCCAGATTCCCGTCCAGATTTGACAGGGCTCCGGTATATCGTAGATCACCAGAGATTCCTCCATCGGAACTCGACGAAATTTGGCATGGTTGTTTTACACTTAATTCCGCACAATTCCACCGAAGGAATCATCAAAGAAGCAGATACAAGTTTGCTGTTCGGAAAAAACAGCACGGTCGCCCGAGGGCAATGTTGACGTTGAGCCCCCGAGCTCCATGGATGATTATTCCATGATCATGATAGAGATCGGAGTTGATGTTGACGTAGTCCCTCGTTCAAACATGATGATTGGAGGTAGGGCACAGTCCTTGCTTAAGCCAAGGTGACCAGTCGAGCCGGCGACAAAAGATGCCGACATCGACCATAAAGCTCGGCTCCGATGCGTAGATCACGCCGGAGACGATCCGAATTCCCATCGCCCCGTGGCGACCGCCAGTAGGCTCTCAATGAAAGCACCAATGTCGGTTCAATATCCGGCGTATCTCGTAGTAGGGGTTCTAAGCTAGGCGTCTGGGAGCGATGGTAACATGGACACGGGGTTTTACCCAGCTTCGGGCTCTCTTGATGAGATAAAACCCTACATGCTGCTTTTGATTGTATTCATATGGGTGTAGTACAGAGTACATGTATCTACCACGATATTGTAGTAATGAATATGAGATCGTCCATTCACTAGCCTGGCCTCGGTTTATATATGCACCGTAGGCCTAGGGTTTAGAGGAGTCCTTGTCTTGGGCACCAAGTCTTGTAGAATCCTCCTTGTATGCGGCATGGGCTGTCTGAACTGGCCCAATAGTGAACCGCCATGGGGGTCCTCGGCCCGATCCAGCTGGTCGGGAGACGATGTGGTGAGTACCCCCTAGTCCAGGACACCGTCACCCGCAGCGTTAGCGGCCGCGTGCGACGGGGCCTTCAAGGTGGATGGGTGGGCTGCGGCATCGGGCTTCTTCTTGGGCGCCCATGGATGATGGAGCCGTCGATGAAGAAAATGATGATCAATATGGCGTGCTGCATATGCTTCTCGGGTTTGCGCAAGTGCTACCCCCTACCTGGCGCACCAAAGACGTCGTGGGAAACCACGGCCACCTATGGGGCCATGAGCCCCTTGTGGTTCGGCACGGGGGACGAGCACCTTGCACAAAGAGCGGAGAACGAAGCGTAGCACGGCAGAGATCACACGGGCAGTTTTTACCCAGGTTCGGACCGCCGCGAGGCATAAAACCCTACTCCTGCTTTGGTGGATTCATGAGAGGATCGTGGTAGAGACATGGCGCTCTAGCCCGGCAGGGTTGCCTCAGGGCGAGAGCAGCTACGCGCGTATGAGTGTACAAGGGTGCAAATCCTTTCAGTGGTTTCCACGGCCCTCCTTTTATAGATTACAGGTCACCACAATGGCAAATCATTCATTGTGTACAGATTAGATAGCAAACAGTGCTATCATACCTAACTTTATAGACAAGGCAGAGTGCATTAAATGCGTCGCTTAGTGTCACATCATGGCATGCCCGGCACGCCTTGCCGGGTAGTTCGGCCACCCTCTTGTCTGTCTGCTTGACATGTCTCTGGACGGGTGTCATTTGGAGGTGATTTCCTTTGGAAGTGGCTGCTATGTGTCAAGAAATAGCCACTTAGTCACATGGGGGCATGACACCGCACCGATCGATGACTTGCGTCGCTGTGAGGTGGAGCGGTGGAGCTTTTGCCGGGCTAGTCCACCCTTGGCGTCCCCGGCAAGCCTCTCTTGAGACTTGTCTCTGGAGTAACCTCGTCCTTGCCAGGCTCTCCTGCCCGGCAAGGGAGCCTTTCCCTTAGTGGTATCTTGCTTCCTTTGGCTCGTCTTGGTCTTCTTAATCCGCTCTCTGATTCCTCAAAGAGTTGATCTCTTCTGCTTGGATGTCGCAACCTTGCTCTCAGGCCTGTGCACGGTCTGGGCGATAGACCCAGGATTTATTGCACCAACACCAGAAGATACCTGATGGGCCAAAGAAGTACCAGAGGGGGCTCCGAGGGGAGCACAACCCACCAAGGCACGCCCAGGAGCCCAAGTGCACCCAGGTGGGCTGTGCCCACCTCGGTGGCCTCCCGCACCAACTCTTCGCCCTATAAATACCCAAATATTCCAGAAACCCTAGGGGAGTCGACGAAACACAATTCCAGTCGCCACAAGTTCCAGAACCACGAGATCCAATCTAGACACCATCACGGAGGGGTTCATCATCCTCATTGGTGCCTCTCCGATGATGCGTGAGTAGTTCATCGTAGACCTACGGGCCCGTAGTCAGTAGCTAGATGGCTTCCTCTCTCTCTCTCTCTTTTGATTCTCAATACAATGGTCTCTTGGAGATCTATTTGATGTAACTCTTTTTACGGTGTGTTTGTTAGGATCCAATGAACTTTGAGTTTATGATCAGATCTATATCCATGAATATTATTTGAGTCTTCTTTGATCTCTTATATGCATGATTATTTATAGCCTCATATTTCTTCTTCGAATCTTTGGTTTAGTTAGGCCTACTAGATCGATTTTTCTTGCCATGGGAAGAGGTGATTTGTGATGCGTTCGATCGTCTGGTGTTCTTTCCCAGTGACAGAAGGGGCAGCAAGACACACATGTATCGTTGCTATTAAGGATAACAAAATGGGGTCTATTCCTACTTGAATAGATCTTGTCTACATCATGTCATCATTCTTATTGCATTACTCCGTTTCTCCATGAACTTAATACACTAGATGCATGCTGGATAGCGGTCGATGTGTGGAGTAATAGTAGTAGATGCAGGCGGGAGTCGGCCTGCTAATCTTGGACGTGATGCCTATATATTGATCATTGGCTTGGAGATCGTCATAACTATTCGATTTTCTATCAATTGCCGAACAGTAATTTGTTCACCCACCGTGTGCTATTTCTCGAGAGAAGCCACTAGTGAAATCTACGGCCCCCCGTATATTTCACTGTTCTACGGCCCCCCATAGAACAGTAATTTGCAGCGGTGTAACTAGACTGGTAACCATTATTTTAACTTTATATGAGCGAGAGGCCTAAGCTAACATACTTTCTCTACTTGGACCATATGCACTTATGATTGGAACTCTAGCAAGCATCCACAACTACTAAAGATCATTAAGGTAAAACCCAACCATAGCATTAAAGTATCAAGCCATCTTTACTCCCATAGCAAACAACCTACTTACTCGGGTCTGTGCTTCTGTCACTCACGCCACCCACCATAAGTGAATAATGAACATATTCCAAACCCTACAACAGGGATACCTCATGCTTGCACGACACGGAGAGCACCATAGGAAGCACCAATAATAAAACGTACAACTCAAACCAATCATGATCATCGTTCAACCTATAGGACAATACGGGTCTACTCAAACATCATAGAATAGCCATACATCATTCGGAAATAATATATAGCATTGAGCACCATGTTTAAGTAGGGATTACAGCAGGGAAAAGAGGTGTTACACCGCTCCATCGAGGGGGGTAGAGTTGGTGATGACGGCTGATACGTCTCCAACGTATCTATAATTTTTGATTGTTCCATGCTATTATATTATCTCTTTTGGATGTTTTATATGCATTAATATGCTAATTTATATGATTTTTGGGACTAACCTATTAACCCAGAGCCCAGTGCCAGTTCCTGTTTTTTTCCTAGTTTGAGAGTTTCGTAGAAAAGGAATACCAAACAGAGTCCAAACGGGATGAAACTTTCGCGATTATTTTTCTTGGACCAGAAGACATCCAGAGGGCTTGGAGTGCACGTCAGGGAAGCCATGAGGTGGCCACAAGGTCGGAGGGCGCGCCCAGGGGGTAGGGCGCGCCCCCTGATGCGGCTTGAAGCTACGTCGGTATTTCCCCAAAGAGGAAGGGATGATGCAGCACTGCAGCGGTAGGTATTTCCCTCAGATGTGAAACCAAGGTTATCGAACCAGTAGGAGAACCAAGCAACAACATAAACAGCCCTTGCACACAGATAAAAAATCCCCGCAACCCGACGTGTTAAAGGGGTTGTCAATCCCTTCCGGGTACGGCGCCTCAAGATAGGCAAACAGACGTGAGATAAATTGTAGTAGATTGATAGATCGAACACCAAATAAAATAAATAAGAATAAATTGCAGCAAGGTATTTTTGTATTTTTAGTTTAATAGATCTGGAAATAAAAGCAAAGGAAAATAGATCGCAAAGGCAAATAATATGAGAAAGAGACCCGGGGGCCGTAGGTTTCACTAGTGGCTTCTCTCGAGAAAAATAGCAAACGGTGGGTAAACAAATTACTGTTGGGCAATTCATAGAACTTCAAATAATCATGACGATATCCAGGCAATGATCATTACATAGGCATCATGTCCAAGATTAGTAGACCGACTCCTGCCTGCATCTACTACTATTACTCCACACATCGACCGCTATCCAGCATGCATCTAGTGTATTAAGTTCATGTAGAAATGGAGTAATGCAATAAGAATGATGACATGATTTAGACAAGATCTATCTATGTAGAGATAGACCCCATCGTTTTATACTTAGTAGCAACGATACATACGTGTCGGTTCCCTTTCTGTCACTGGGATCAAGTACCGTAAGATTGAACCCACTACAAAGCACCTCTTCCCATTGTAAGATAAATAGATCAAGTTGGCCAAACAAAACCCAAATATCGGAGAAGAAACATGAGGCTATAAGTAATCATGCATAAAAGAGATCAAAGAAACTCAAATACTTTCATGGATATAAAAAGATAGATCTGATCATAAACTCAAAGTTCATCGATCCCAACAAACACACCGCAAAAGAGTTACATCATATGGATCTCCAAGAGACCATTGTATTGAGAATTCAGAGAGAGAGGAAGCCATCTAGCTACTAACTACGGACCCGAAGGTCTACAAAGAACTACTCACGCATCATCGGAGAGGCACCAATGGAGGTGGTGAACCCCATCCGAGATGGTGTCTAGATTGGGTCTGGTGGTTCTAGACTCGCGGCGGCTGGATCAATATTTCATCGACTCCCCTAGGGTTTTGGGAATATTGGAGTATTTTATAGAGCAAAGAGGCTGTCTGGGGGGCACCCGAGGTGGGCACAACCCACTAGGGCGCGCCTGGGCCTCCTGGCGCGCCCTCGTGGGTTGTGCTGTCCTTGGAGCACCCCCCCAAGCGCAGCCAGGGCCCATTATGTTCCTTCTAGTCCAAAAAAATCTCCGTAAAGTTTCGTTGCGTTTGGACTCCGTTTGGTATTGATTTCCTGCGATGTAAAAAACATACAAAAAATAGCAACTGGCACTTGGCACTATCTCAATAGGTTAGTACCAAAAAATGATATAAAAGACTATAAAATGATTATAAAACATCCAAGATTGATAATATAACAGCATGGAACAATAAAAAATTATAGATACATCAGAGACGTATCACCCCCACCCTTGTGGGCCCCTCGTGACTCCACCGACCTATTTCTTCCGCCTATATATTCTCAAATATCCCAAAAACTTCTAGGGGAGCCACGAAACCACTTTTCCACCGCCGCAACCTTCTGTACCCGTGAGATCCCATCTAGGGGCCTTTTCCGGCGTCCTGCCGGAGGGGGATTCGATCACGGAGGGCTTCTACATCAACACCATCGCCTCTCTGATGAAGCGTGAGTAGTTTACCACAGACCTACGGGTCCATAGGTAGTAGCTAGATGGCTTCTTCTCTCTCTTTGATTCTCAATAAAAACTTCTCCTTGATGTTCTTGGAGATCTATTCGATGTAATACTCTTTTATGGTGTGTTTGCCGAGATCCTATGAATTGTGGATTTATGATCAGCTTATCTATGAATATTATTTGAATCTCCTCTGAATTATTTTATGCATGATTTGATATCTTTGCAAGTCTCTTCGAACTATCGATTTGGTTTGGCCAACTAGATTGGTGTTTCTTGCAATGGGAAAAGTGCTTAGCTTTGGGTTCAATCTTGCGGTCCTCGATCCTAGTGACAGAAGGGGAACCAACACGTATTGCATTATTGCCATCAAGGGTAAAAAGATGGGATTTTCATCATATTGCTTGAGTTAATTCCTCTACACCATGTCATCTTGCTTAAGGCGTTACTCTGTTCTTTATGAAATTAATACTCTAGATGCATGCTGGATAGCGGTTGATGTGTGGAGTAATAGTAGTAGATGCAGGCAGGAGTCGGTCTACTTGACACGGACATGATGCCTATATTCATGATCATTGCCTTAGATATCGTCATAACTTTGCGCTTTTCTATCAATTGCTTGGCAATAATTAGTTCACCCACCGTAATAATTTCTATCTTGAGAGAAGCCTCTAGTGAAATCTATGGCCCCCGGGTCTATTTTCCATCATATAAGTTTCCGATCAACAATTTTACTTTCCTATTTACTTTCTTTGCAACCTTTTACTTTCCGTTCCATAAACCAAAAATATTACTTTATCGTTTATCCATCTCTATCAGATCTCATGTTGCAAATATCCGTGAAGGGATTGACAACCCTTTATCGCGTTGGGTGCAAGTTGGTGTTTGTTTGTGCAGGTATTCGGAGGCTTGAGCGTTATCTCCTACTGGATTGATACCTTGGTTCTCAAAACTGAGGGAAGTACTTACTCTACTTTTTTCTTCACCATTTCCTCTTCAAGGGAAAAACCAACGCAAGCTCAAGAGGTAGGAGGAAGAATTTCTGGCACCGTTGCCGGGGAGATCTACGCCAGGCCGGGACATACCAAGTACCGATCATAAACTCTCATCCCTCGCATTACATTATTCGCCATTCGCCACTCGTTTTCGTCTCCCCCACTTCTAAAATGATTTTTGAAAAGATTCGCCTTTTCTTTGCCCCTCTTCCGTTCGTCTCCTTCGTTTGCTTCTTGTGTGCTCGTGTGCTGGATTGCTTGCTTTGTCACGATGGCTCAAGATAATACCAAATTGTGTGACTTTTCCAATACCAACAACAATGATTTTATTAGTACTCGATTGTTCCCGATGCTAATGCAGAATCTTGTGAAATTAATACTGCTTTGCTGAATCTTGTTATGAAAGATCAATTTTCTGGCCTTCCCAATGAAGATGTCGCATCCCATATTAATAATTTCGTTGATTTGTGTGATATGCGAAAGAAAAAAATGTGGATAATGATATTGTTAAATTGAAGCTATTTTCATTCTCACTTCGAGATCATGCTACTTGGTTTTCAACTTTGCCTAAAAATAGTATTGATTCATGGAGTAAGTGTAAAGATGCTTTTATTTCCAAGTATTTTCCTCCCGCTAAGATCATCTCCCTTAGGAATGATATTATGAATTTTAAGCAACTTGATCATGAACATGTTGCACAATCCTGGGAGAGGATGAAACTGATGATACGAAATTGCCCTACTCATGGTTTGAATTTGTGGATGATTATACAAAAAAATTATGCCGGATTGAATTTTGCTTCTAGAAACCTTTTAGATTCGGTCGCGGGAGGCACTTTTATGGAAATTACTTTAGGAGAGGCTACTAAACTCCTAGCTAATATTATGGTTAATTATTCTCAATGGCATACTGAAAGATCTTCCACTAGTAAAAAAGTGCATGCAATTGAAGAAATTTATGTTTTGAGTGGAAAGATGGATGAGCTTATGAAACTATTTGTTAGCAAGAGTGCTCCTATTGATCCTAATGATATGCCTTTGTCTACTTTGATTGAAAACAATAATGAATCTATGGATGTGAATTTTGTTGGTAGGAACAATTTTGGTAATAACACGTATAGAGGTAATTTTAATCCTAGGCCGTTTCCTAGTAATTCCTATAATAATTATGGTAATTCCTACAACAATTCTTATGGAAATTATAATAAGATGCCCTCTGATTTTGAGAATAGTGTTAAAGAATTTATAAGTTCGCAAAAAAATTTCAATGCTTTGATTGAAGAAAAATTGCTTAAGATTGATGATTTGGCTAGGAACGTGGATAGAATTTCTCTTGATGTTGGTTATTTGAAACTTAGATCTATTCCACCTAAGCATGATATCAATTAGTCTCTCAAAGCCATGAGAATTTCCATTGCTGAGTGCAAAGAAACAACCGCTAAGATGCGTGCTAAAAAGATTGGTTTCTAAAAGCGTGTTCTTCTAGTTTCCATGAAAATAATGATGAAGATCTTAAAGTGATTGATGTGACTCCTGTTGAATCTTTATTTTCCAATGTAAATCTTGATAAAGATGGGACTGGAGATGAGTCAACTTTAGTTAAAAGGCGTCCCAATGATTCGGATTTTTTAGGTCTTCATGCAAAATTGATAAAAGTGGGATTGGAGAGGTCAAAACTTTAAATAGCAATGAACCCACTCTTTTGGATTTCAAGGAGTTTAATTATGATAAGTGTTCTTTAATAGATTGTATTTCCTTTTTGCAATCCATGTTGAATTCTCCTCATGCTTATAATCAAAACAAAGCTTTTACTAAACATATTGTTGATGCTATGATGCAATCTTTTGAAGAAAAGCTTGAATTGGAAGTCTCTATTCCTAGAAAACTTTATGATGAGTGAGAACATAATATTAAGATTAAAATTAAAGATTGTGAGTGCTATGCTTTGTGTGATTTGGGTGCTAGTGTTTCCATGATTCCAAAAACTTTATGTGATGTGTTAGGTTTCCGTGAATTTGATTATTGTTCCTTAAATTTGCATCTTGCGGATTCCACTATTAAGAAACCTATGGGAAGGATTAATGATGTTCTTATTGTTGGAAATAGGAATTATGTGCCCGTAGATTTCATTGTTCTTGATATAGATTGCAATCCTACATGTCCTATTATTCTTGGTAGACCTTTCCTTAGAACGATTGGTGCAATTATTGATATGAAAGAAGGAAATATTAGATTTCAATTTCCGTTAAGGAAAGGCATGCAACACTTCCCTAGAAAGAAAATTAAATTACCTTATGAATCTATTATGAGAGCCACTTATGGATTGCATGCCAAAGATGATAACACTTAGATCTATTCATGTTTTATGCCTAGCTAAGGGCGTTAAACAATAGTGCTTGTTGGAGGCAACCCAACTTTATTTTTGTTTTGCTTTTTAGGTTCTGTTTTGCTTTAAATAATTCATCTAGCCTCTGGTTAGATGTGTTTTTGTGTTTTAATTAGTGTTTGTGCCAAGTAAGACCTTTGGGATAGCTTGCGGTAATAGTTGATTTGATCTTGCTGAAAAAACAGAAACTTATGCGGTCAGTCCTAGAATTTTTAAAAATCACAGAAGCGTCTAAAAATTCTGATTTTTTTACAGTAGATTGATATACAAATTGCTTAGGTTTTACTAGGTTTTCAAGATTTTTGGAGTTACAGAAGTGTGCGAACTAATTAGATTACTACAGGCTGTTCTGTTTTTCATAGATTCTGTTTTTCGCGTGTTGTTTGCTTATTTTGATGCATCTGTGGCTAGTATCGGGGGGGGGGGGGGTATGAACGATGGAAAAGTTGGAATACAGTAGATATTACACCAATATAAATAAAGAATAAGTTCACAACAGTACCAAAAGTGGTGATTTACTTTCTTATACTAACGAAGTTTATGAGATTTCGTGTTGAGCTTTGTGTTGTGAAGTTCTCAAGTTTTGGGTAAGGATTTGATGGACTATGGAATAAGGAGTGTCAAGAGCCTAAGCTTGGGGATGGCCAAGGCACCCCAAGGTAATATTCAAGGACAACCAAGAGCCTAAGCTTGGGGATGCCCCGGAGGGCATCCCCTCTTTCGTCTTCATCTATCGGTAACTTTACTTGACGCTATATTTTTATTCACCACATGAAATGTGTTTTGTTTGGAGCGTCTTGTATGATTTGAGTCTTTGCTTTTTAGTTTGCCACAATCATACTTGCTGTACACACCTTTTGAGAGAGACACACATGAATCGTGATTTATTAGAATACTCTATGTGCTTCACTTATATCTTTTGAGCTAGGCAAATTTGCTCTAGTGCTTCACTTATATCTTTTTTAGAGCATAGCGGTGGTTTATTTTATAGAAATTGATGAACTCTTGCACTTCACTTATATTATTTTGAGAGTCTTTAAAACAGCGTGGTAATTTGCTATGGTTATAAATTTAGTCCTAATATGATAGGCATCCCAGAGTATATAATAAAAACTTTCATATAAACTGCATTGAATACTATGAGAAGTTTGATTCCTTATGATTTTTTTGAGATATGAAGATGGTGATATTAGAGTCATGCTAGTAAGTAGTTGTGAATTTGAGAAATAATTGTGTTAAGGTTTGTGAGTCCCGTAGCATGCACGTATGGTGAACCATTATGTAATGAAGTTGGAGCATGAGATGTTTTTTTGATTGCATTCCTTATGAGTGGCGGTCGGGGACGAGCGATGGTCTTTTCCTACCAATCTATCCCCCTAGGAGCATGTGCGTACTACTTTGTTTAGATGACTAATATATTTTTGCAATAAGTATGTGAGTACTTTATGACTAATGTTGAGTCCATGGATTATACGCACTCTCACCTTTCCGCCATTGCTAGCCTCTCTAGTACCGTGCAACTTTCGCCGGTACCATAAACACACCACATACCTTCCTCAAAACAGCCACCATACCTAACTATTATGGCATTTCCATAGCCATTTCGAGATATATTGCCATGCAACTTTCCACCGTTCCGTTTATTATGACACGCATCATCATTGTCATATTGCTTTGCATGATCATGTAGTTGACGTTGTATTTCATCATTTTTCATACATGTTGCTCTTGATTCATTGCACATCCCGGTACACCGCCGGAGGCATTCACATAGAGTCATATTTTGTTCTAAAAATCGAGTTGTAATTTTTGAGTTGTAAATAAATAAAAGTGTGATGATCTTCATTATTAGAGCATTGTCCCATGTGAGGAAATAAAAAAAGAGAGAAAAGGCCAAATAAAAAAAGAGAAGGCCCAAAAAAATAAGAGAAAAAGAGAGAAGGGACAATGTTACTATCCTTTTGCCACACTTGTGCTTCAAAGTAGCACCATGATCTTCATGATAGAGAGTCTCCTATGATAACACTTTCATATACTAGTGGGAATTTTCATTATAGAACTTGGCTTGTATATTCCACCTATGGGCTTCCTCAAAATACCCTAGGTCTTCATGAGCAAGCAAGTTGGATGCACACCCACTTAGTTTTCTTTTTGATCTTTCATAACCTTATAGCTCTAGTGCATCTGTTGCATGGCAATCCCTACTCACTCACATTAATATCTATTGATGCGCATCTCCATAGCCCGTTAATACGCCTAGTTGATGTGAGACTATCTCCTTCTTTTTGTCTTCTCCACAACCACTTTCTATTCCACCTAAAGTGCCATGTCCATGGCTCACGCTCATGTATTGCGTGGAAGTTGAAAAGGTTTGAGAACGTCAAAAGTATGAAACAATTGCTTGGCTTGTCATCGGGGTTGTGCATGATTTAAATGTTTTGTGTGATGAAGATGGAGCATAGCCAGACTATATGATTTTGTAGGGATAAGCTTTCTTCGGCCATGTTATTTTGAGAAGACATAATTATTTTGTTAGTATGCTTGAAGTATTATTGTTTTTATGTCAATATTAAACTTTTGTTTTGAATCTTACGGATCTGAACATTCATGCCACAATAAAGAGAATTACATGGATAAATATGTTAGGTAGCATTCCACATCAAAAATTCTGTTTTATCATTTACGTACTCGAGGACGAGCAGGAATAAGCTTGGGGATGCTTGATACGTCTCCAACGTATCTATAATTTTTTATTGTTTCATGCTATTATATTATCTGTTTTGGATGTTTTATTTGCATTAATATGGTATTTTATATGATTTTTGGGACTAACCTATTAACCTAGAGCCCAGTGTCAGTTCCTGTTTTTTCCTTGTTTTGGCGTTCGCAGAAAAGGAATACAGAACAGAGTCCAAACGGAATGAAACTTTCACGATGATTTTTCTTGGACCAGAAGACATCCAGAGGGCTTGGAGTGCACGTCAGGGAAGCCAAGAGGTGGCCACAAGGTTGGAGGGCACGCCCAGGGGGTAGGGCGCGCTCCCCACCCTTATGGGCCCCTCGTGACTCTACCGACCTATTTCTTCCGCCTATATATTCTCAAATATCCCAAAAACTTCCAGGGGAGCCACGAAACCACTTTTCCATCGCCGCAACCTTCTGTACCCATGAGATCCCATCTAGGGGCCTTTTCTGGTGTCCTGCTAGAGGGTGATTCGATCACGGAGGGCTTCTACATCAACACCATCGCCACTCCGATGAAGCGTGAGTAGTTTACCACCGGCCTATGGGTCCATAGCTAGTAGCTAGATGGCTTCTTATCCCTCTTTAATTCTCAATACAAATTTCTCCTCGATGTTCTTGGAGATCTATTCGTTGTAATACTATTTTGTGGTGTGTTTGCCAAGATCCGGTGAATTGTGGATTTATGATCAGCTTATCTATGAATATTATTTGAATCTCCTCTGAATTCTTTTATGCATGATTTGATACCTTTGCAAGTCTCTTCGAACTATCGATTTGGTTTGGCCAACTAGATTGGTCTTTCTTGCAATGGGAGAAGTGATTAGCTTTGGGTTCAATCTTGCGGTGCTCCATCCTAGTGATAGAAGGGGAACCGACACGTATTGTGTTGTTGCCATCTAGGGTAAAAAGATGGGGTTTTCATCATATTGCTTGAGTTAATTCCTCTACATCATGTCATATTGCTTAAGGCGTTACTCCGTTCTTTATGAACTTAATACTCCAGATGCATGTTGGATAGCGGTCGATGTGTGGAGTAATAGTAGTAGATCCAGGCAGGAGTCAGTCAACTTGACCCGGACGTGATGCCTATATTCATGATCATTGCCTTAGATATCATCATAACTTTGCGCTTTTCTATCAATTGTTTGGCAGTAATTTGTTCACCCACCATTATAATTTCTATCTTGAGAGAAGCCTCTAGTGAAATCTATGCCCCCCGGGTCTATTTTCCATCATATAAGTTTCCAATCTACAATTTTAGTTTCCTATTTACTTTCTTTGCAACCCTTCACTTTCCGTTCCATAAACCAAAAATACCAAAAATATTACTTTACCGTTTATCCATCTCTATCAGATCTCACGTTGCAAATAATCATGAAGGGATTGACAACCCCTTTATTGCGTTGGGTGCAAGTTGGTGTTTGTTTGTGCAGGTATTCGATGGCTTGCGCGTTGTCTCCTACTGGATTGATACCATGGTTCTCAAAACTGAGGGAAATACTTACTCTAGTTTTCCGCTTCACCCTTTCCTCTTCAAGGGAAAAACCAACACAAGCTCAAGAGGTAGCAATGGCGGCGAAGTTGTTGGTGTAGATCGCCGTCACGATGAGGGCCCCGACAACGTTCCGATGCCACTAGGAGAGAGGGGGAGAGAGCCCCCTCCTTCTTGTTCTTCCTTGGCCTCCCCCCTAGATGGGAGGAGGGTTTCTCCTCTGGTCCATGGCCTCCATGGTGGCGGAGGGGCGAGAGCCCCTCCGAAATTGGATCTCTCTCTATTTCCGCGTTCGTGTTTTCTGGCCTTTCTCCGTTTCTTAAATATCTGGAGAACCGTAACTTCGATTGGGCTGTAATTTTAACAAGATTTTTATCCGCATATAAGCTTCCTTGCGGCTGAAGGACACCTACAACCAACCTATGGGGTGGCCACAAGCCTGCCAGGTGTGCCCCTAGGGCTTGTGGGCCCCTCGGGCATAGTCTCGCGTTGATTCCGCTTCCCAAAAATCACATATATGCCAAAATAATTCTCCGTAAATTTTTATCGTGTTTGGACTTGGGTATTCTGCAAAACAAAAAACTTGCAACAAACAGGAACTGGCACTGGGCCGTGGATCAATATGTAGTCCCAAAAAATGATATAAAATGTTGCCAAAAGTATATGAAAGTTGTAGAATATTGGCATGAAACAATCAAAAATTATAGATACGACGGAGACGTATCAGCATCCCCAAGTTTAATTCCTGCTCGTCCTCAAGAAGGTAAATGATGAAGAAGATAATTTTTGATGTGGAATTCCACCTAGCATAATCTTGATCATATAATCTAATCATGGCATGAATATTAAGACACGAGTGATTCAAAGCAATAGTCTATAATTTGACATAAAGACATCAATACTCAGGCATCCTAACAAATAATCATGTCTTTCATAATATCAATGCTATAGAACGTTATCCCTACAAAATCATATAGTCTTGTCACGCTCCATCTTCTTTACACAAAGTATTTATCATGCACAACCCCGATGACAAGCCAAGCAATTGGTTCATACTTTTTAACGCGCTTCAGCGTTTTCAACTTCACTCAATACATGAGTGTGAGCCATGAATATAGCACTATGGGTGGAATAGAATGTGGTGGTAGGGATCAATAGGAGAGGGAAGAAAGTCTCACATTATCTAGGCGGATCAACGGGCTATGGAGATGCCCATCAATTGATATCAATGCGAGGAGTAGGGATTGCCATGCAACGGATGGACTAAGAGCTATAAGTGTATGAAAGCTCAAACTAAAAACTAAGTAGGTGTGCATCCAACTTGCTTGCTCATGAAGACCTTGGGCATTTGACGAAGCCCATCATCGGAATATACAAGCCAAGTTCTATAATGAAAAATTCCCACTAGTATATGAAAGTGACAACATAGGAAACTCTCTATATGAAAAACATGGTGCTACTCTGAAGCACAAGTGTGGTAAAGGATAGTAGCATTGCTCATTCTCTCTTTATCTCTCATTTCATTTTTTCTTTTTTCTTTTTTTTGGGATCTTTTTGGCCTCTTCTTTTTTCCGTCCGGAGTCTCATCCCGACTTGTGGGGGAATCATAGTCTCCATCATCCTTTCCTCACTAGGGCAATGCTCTAATAATGATGATCATCATAGTTTTATTTACTTACAACTCAAAATTATAACTCGATACTAGAACAAAATATGACTCTAGATGAATGCATCTGGCAGTGTACCAGGATGTGCAATGATCTAGCATAGCAAAGATATCAAAAAACGGACAGGCCATGAAAATATCATGCTACCTATTTTACGATCATGAAAAGCAATATGACAATGAATGCTCAAGTCATGTATATGATGATGATGGAAGTTGCATGTCAATATATCTCGGAATTGCTATGGAAATGCCATAATAGGTAGGTATGGTGGCTGTTTTGAGGAAGATATAATGAGGCTTATGTGTGATAGAGCGTATCATATCACGGGGTTTGGATGCACCGGCAAAGTTTGCACCAACTCTCGAGGTGAGAAAGGGCAATGCATGGTACCAAAGAGGCTAGCAAATTGCGGAAAGGTAAGAGTGCGTATAATCCATGGACTCACATTAGTCATAAAGAACTCACATACTTATTGTGAAATTTTGTTAGCCCTCGAAGCAAAGTACTATTACGCATGCCCCTAGGGGGATAGATTGGTAGGAAAAGACTATCGCTCATCCCCGAGCACCACTCATAAGGAAGACAATCAATAATAAATCATGCTCCAATATCAACGCATAACGGGAGACTATACGTGCATGCTTCAAGAATCATAAACCTTAACACCAATATTCTTACTAAACCACAATCATTAACTAGTACCTCCCACATATTACCATCTCTATATCGCAAAACTATTGCAAGGAATCAAACATATTATATTAAGTGATCTACAAGTTTTATGTAGGATTTACTTACTAACCATATGAATGACCCATTCATGTTGACTCTCTAAATAGATATAAGTGAAGCATGAGAGTTTAATTCTTTCTATAAAAGATTTTCCCACACTCTAACAAATACAAGTGAAGCAAAAGAGCATTCTTCAAATGGTAGTTTTCTATGTGTAGAGAAACAAGCAATCCGAACTTCAAATGATAGAAGTGAAGCACATGAAACATTCTATAAAGCCACACTCAAAAGATATAACTGAAGTGCAAAGAGCATTCTATAAATCAACCAAGGACTTTCTCATACTAGCATGGTGCATTATTAAAAGAAAAATAACAAAAAGCACACGACGCTCCAAGAATTTACGCATATCATCATGTGACGAATAAAAATATAGCTCCAAGTAAAATTACTGATGGTGGTTAGAAGAAAGAGGGGATGCCTTCCAGGGCATCCCCAAGATTAGTTGCTTGCAAGTCCTTGAATATTAACTTGGGGTGCCTCGGGCATCCCCAAGCTTAGGCTCTTGCCACTCCTTATTCCTTCATCCATCGTGATCTCACCCAAAACTTGAAAACTTCAATCACACAAAACTTAACAAAACCCACATGAGATCCGTTAGTATAATAAAGCAAATCACTACTTTCAGTATTGTTGCAAACCCATTCATATTTTATTTTTGCATTATAACTACTCTACTCTAACTTCACCATGGCTTATCTCACCGATACAGTCCATAGATTCATCAAGACACGCAAAACAATGCATCAAAAACAGAATAGTCGGTACCAATCTGAACATTGACCATACTTCCGTAACTCCAAAAATTCTGAAACATTAGGACAAAATAAAAAATTTGTATATCAGTACTGTGTAAAACTTTCAGAAACTTTTGACATTCCAATAAAAATGTAAATTCATGCACTACAGCCAAAGTTCCTGTTTTTGCACTGCACAAATCAAACAAGCAATCTACTCATCCTAATGGCAAATATTGGCACATTATTTTTGTAATACAATGAATTTGTACAAGGGTATAATTTTTTCTCAAAACTTTTTGTAATTCAAGATTTGCAAAGTTTCCATGGGCATGAAACAAGTTCAAGGAGCTCCCCCACTTCAACGGTGCTTGTCTCTCTTACTTTCACTTTGCTTTTTGAAAAAATTTAGGTTCCCCTCTATATTTTTTGTTTTTTATACTCTTCAAAAGCACACAACAGAATAAAATGACTCTCTAAAACTTCCGGGTTGTCTCCCTGGCAGCGCTTTCTTTAAAGCCATTATGTTAGGCATAAAGTGCTCAAGTAATTGATCCACCCAGATCCCAAGGTATATCAAAGCCAATTTTAATTAACAATGAATTCTAATTTAGTATTGATAACAAAGCAACATATATCATGCTACAACGAAGTCTAACTCTCTTCCTATACATCGGCATGTCATAAAAGAACAATTCATGCACACAAAGTAAAGGATGATACATAGCATAAACAGTTTCTTGCAATTTTATAGTATTGGAAACGTAGAGAGGCGGAGATGTAGTTCCTCTCTCATAATAATTCCAAGTAGGAGTAGCAAGCGCATGCATATTATATTCATCAAAATAATCATGTCTAATAGTAAAACGCAACCCATCAATATAATCCTTAATAAGCGCAAACTGCTCCGATATACTGTAGTTGGGAGAATTCAAAAAGATAATAGGACTATCATGTGTGGGTGCAATAGCAACAATCTCATGTTTAACATAAGTAACTATAGCAAGGTCATCTCCATAAGCATAATTTAAATTGGCATCTTGGCCACAAGCATAGCAAGAATCAATTTCATCAAAAAGGGATATTTCAAACAAATCCAAGGGATCATAGCAATCATCATAGCATTCATCCTGCATAAGCACGAAGGGAAATTAAACAATGTATGAGTTGAAGAGTTAATCTCATTAGAAGGTGGGCACGGGTAGCTAATCTTCTCTTCCTCTTTTTGTTCTTCGCTCTCCTCGTCATCTTTTTCATCCAATGAGCTCACTATTTCATTAATTTCTTCTTCCATAGATTCCTGCAAAATATTAGTCTCTTCTTGGACAGCGGAGACTTTCTCAATAAAATCATCAATATCAGCATTGTATTTGTAATTATCATAGCAATATTTAAGCATAGCAAAATTTTCAGGTCTATAAACAGCATCATCAAAATCTTCATACTTTTCAAACAAAGATTCAATTTCATAAGCACCCTTAAAAGCAAAAAAATCTTCTATTTGCTCCACATCATAGTAATCATATCTACCATTAGCATAAGAAGCCAAGGTTTCATTATCATTAAATCCACATGAAAAGGGGAGGTGTGGAGCCTTCATCCTAGAGCAACAAGTATAATCATATCTCAAGCATAAATTCCAAGCATACCATTGCACCATTTCAATTTGATCCCATAAGAGTTTCCCTTTTTGAGTCAAGGATAATCCCTAAAGTATTCACGTTTATCCAATGTGCCTGCTATTATCATGTTGAACGGGGTTTTCTCAGTATTACCAAAGTGGTGTTTAATATTTTTCACATAACGAGCATCGAGGGTTTTAGGAGGTTCCCCATCTCCATGAGTAGCAAGTACACCTAATTTTCTTGGTATTTCGTGTTCCATATCCATAATTAAAGATAGAGAACAACTTAAAACAGAAAAATAAAATCTACTTAGTGATAAATCAAACAAGCACACATGAGAATATTCAGCCCACGCTATGGCTTCCCGGCAACGGCGCCAAAAAAGGTCTTGATAACCCACAAGTATAGGGGATCAATTGTAGCCTTTCTCGATAAGTAAGAGTGTCAAACTCAACGATGAGCTAAAGGTAGAATTTATATTCCCTTCAAGTTCTATCGACCACCGATACAACTCTACGCGCACTTAACATTCGCTTTACCTAAAACAATTATGAAACTAGAAGTACTTTGTAGGTGTAAAGGGATAGGTTTGTGATACGTCTCCAACGTATCTATAATTTCTTATTGTTCCATGCTATATTATATTCTGTTCTGGATGTTTAATGGGCTTTATTATACACTTTTATATTATTTTTGGGACTAACCTATTAACTGAAGGCCCAGCCTAGATTGCTGTTTTTTTTGCCTATTTCAGTGTTTCGAAGGAAAAGGATATCAAACGGAGTCCAAACGGAATGAAACCTTCGGGAACGTGATTTTCGGAACAAACATGATCCAGAGGACTTGGAGTCTACGTAAAGCAATCAACGAGGAGGGCACGAGGCAGGGGCCGCGCCTACCCCCAAGGCGCGCCCTCCACCCTCGTGGGCCCCTCGTTGCTCCACCGACGTACTTCTTCCTCCTATATATACCCATACACCCTGGAAACACCATATACGAAGCCAAAACCCTATTTCCACTGCCGCAACCTTCTGTACCCGTGAGATCCCATCTTGGGGCCTTTTCTGACGCTCCGCCGGAGGGGACATCGATCACGGAGGGCTTCTACATCAACACCATAGCCTCTCCGATGATGTGTGAGTAGTTTACCTCAGACCTTCGGGTCCATAGTTATTAGCTAGATGGCTTCTTCTCTCTCTTTGGATCTCAATACAAAGTTCTCCTCGATCTTCTTGGAGATTTATTCGATGTAATCTTCTTTTGCGGTGTGTTTATGAATTGTGGGTTTATGATCAAGATTATCTATGAACAATATTTGAATCTCCTCTGAATTCTTTTATGTATGATTGGTTATCTTTGCAAGTCTCTTCGAATTATCAGTTTGGTTTGGCCTACTAGATTGATCTTTCTTGCAATGGGAGAAGTGCTTAGCTTTGGGTTCAATCTTGCGGTGCTCGATCCCAGTGACAGAAAAGGAACCGACACGTATTGTATTGTTGCCATCGAGGATAAAAAGATGGGGTTTATATCATATTGCATGAGTTTATCCCTCTACATCATGTCATCTTACTTAAAGCATTACTCTATTCTTATGAACTTAATACTCTAGATGCATGCTGGATAGCGGTCGATGTGTGGAGTAATAGTAGTAGATGCAAAATCGTTTCGGTCTACTTGTCGAGGAGGTGATGCCTATATACATGATCATACCTAGATATTCTCATAACTATGCTCAATTCTATCAATTGCTCGACAGTAATTCGTTTACCCACCGTAATACTTATGCTCTTGAGAGAAGGCACTAGTGAAACCTATGGCCCCCGGGTCTATTTTCCATCATATTAATCTCCCATCAACAAGCTATTTTTGGCGTTGTTTATTTTGCTTTCTTTACTTTTAGTCTTTATCATAAAAATACCAAAAATATTATCTTATCATCTCTATCAGACCTCACTCTCGTAAGTGACCGTGAAGGGATTGACAACCACTTTATCGCGTTGGTTGCGAGGTTCTTATTTGTTTGTGTAGGTGCGTGGGACTCGCGCGTGGTCTCCTACTGGATTGATACCTTGGTTCTCAAAAACTGAGGGAAATACTTACGCTACTTTACTGCATCACCCTTTCCTCTTCAAGGGAAAACCAATGTAGTGCTCAAGAGGTAGCAAGAAGGATTTCTGGCGCCGTTACCGAAATGTCACCAACCATAATAACAGGGTCTTACTGACAGAGTTGTACACCGAGGTGTTTACATAAGCAGGAGAATATTACTGCTTAGATCATATAGATCACCAGAAAGGTTAAACCAAACAATGGAAAGGAAAATATGATTATCAGATTAAACAGAAGAATGGAAGGGAAAATGTGTTTAAACACATATTTCAAGGGTATATCCTTCCCAAGGACAAGCTGAGCATGATATTCATGACAGGATATAATGTAGAAAACTCTTTAGGTAGGGGAGAGAAATTTCATGACATTACCCATACAACGGTGTTTGGATAATTGAGCAGGAAACATTTAGCATTGGGCTTCAAATGTTCCTGTTGAAAATCGGAGTACCATAGACATGCTTCGAGATAGCATTGACATGGTCAACAGGTGAAGATCGGACTTTGGAAACAAAAAGGATCCATCAGGAACAACTTATAGAATAAGTCTTACAATTTCCTCATGGAAGAATAGCTAACCTTGCTAAAAGGGAAAACTTATAACAATAGGTCCTCCCGCCAGGTGTGCTGGGTATCATCACCTTACCGGGTCATAAATAGGCAATGTTATAACTCTTGGAAATATGTTCCAACCATCATATCTGACCGAGATTCAGATCTGATTGGTGTCAGGATAACTCAGACTCAGGATGCCTGAGAAGAAAGGTGCAACACAAATTGTCGAAACGACATCGAAGATTCTCGGGAGATGAACTATGGAAGCAAGTTCCGGACAAGGGTTCATCATTACATCAAGGAGAGGTGAGGAGGTGACTGATTGACTCAGCGACAATCCATTGAGATTTCCAAAAGATGGATTTCCACCACTATGTGAACAAGGAGATAACATTAGCTAGATCGAATGACTTAATGATGTATGCTCGAGGAAAACATACACAGTTAAACATTGGTTGAAATGTGCACCTGAAATATGGGCTAGGTAGCACAATCAATGTTCGAATGATGATTCATTAAGCCATAGACGTAGAATGAAACTATAGCCCAATAACTTCAAAGCAATAGGGTTGCTAGAAGTTTAGAATTTACACATCACAGACCATTTGTCGGTACTTCGTTTAGAAACTACACGGGGACCAAGAAAGAATGGTGATGGTGAGAAGTATCACTGTACCAAGAATTCTTAAGAGGTGGAGTAATGTTCACGACATTCTTGACATCAAAAATGGTAATACTCCACGGTAGAACATAACATAAGTTGGATAGCAGGGGAAATCAAGATACATCACAAAATATGAACAAGTTTGTGTTGGGGGGGAGGTAAGAATGTTGTCGATGATAACATAATTCATCGAGGGGCAAGGATGGTATTTCTCATCCTGAATTTCGACTGATATCCTGGAAGAGCTCAAAATGTTGATGGTGATCACGACATTTTGTTGTCGAGGGGATCCACGAAGAAGAAATTGATCAGCGACTGCATCAAGCAAAAGGACTGATGCAACAAAAGATTATTGGAGCCACGGATACTACACAAACTCGGGGCAAGTTTGTTGTTCGAGGTGAAACGATATGACGAGGAAAATCGACGTAAGCTTAGCTCATCATCAAAAGTGGTGCTCCGGGAATAAGGACCAGGTAGCACAGTTAAAATCATCAAGATAATGATATAGCCAAACAGGCTAGGAATGACGCGATCGGGTACAAACTCGTAAGTAAGGAACATTACTAAAAGTTGTTGAACCGTAGTGCGGACTCGATTCAATTATCGGGGTACTCGAGTGATTAACCACTCAAAACCCAGGAAAAATAGTAATCCGTGAGAATGTAGTACTTGATGAAGAACTCATAAGAAGTTATGCGGTTCCGTGATAGTCTCGAGATACCAGGGGGCAATACTCGACGACAGATCAAAGTAGAGGGTGGATTGGGGTATTGCTCTATAGAAGACAATTACTTAACTTGCATAGGAAATGGTATTTAAAGGAGAACATGGTCGAAACCACGATCGCAAAGGATCAATTCACCGATACCAGATGATATTATACCAGGGAAATAGTTATCATTATAAGAAGCTTCCATGATAGGATCTACATCGTGTCCATGGCCAAGAACACAAAGGTTCAAGGTCGACTCCCACTTCTTCAATGCATAACCTTCCATTCGCCTCTCGTATTTTGATAATGACATTAGTTGTCGAAAGTTTTTACCTGATGCAATACCAGATAAGTATGACCCGTGAAATCTTTCGGGTTCGCACGGATTAGGGAAGGTGTAGGTTCAACCCATCAGGGCATCTTAGGAACATATAACACAAACTTCGGAGTAAATAATACACGCTCGAAAGTAGAGCATGGTTCACAAAGCAGAGGATACAATTTACCAAAGGCATCATGTATCCGAGGAAAAGCTCACAAGCTTATTTATTATGGAGGACATTGTTGGATAAAATCCAACAAAGGAACCGATGGTCCACAAGGGATCTGATGTGAGCATCGGTACTCAACCAGAGGAAGAAGAATGCAAGGAGATCTGATTATAGAAGCAACTGACTAACTCAAAGTTCAAATGCAAAAGAATTATGATTCCCAAATCAAGGGATCAGAAGCAAACGCTCTGATTAAGGATGGATAAGTTGAGTCGGCTTAGGGGTACAATCGATGGCAATTTGATAGGTCGAGATCCAGCTCATGTTAAAAATGATGTCTGAGCCGGAAGGATGAATTCTAGGGTCTGATTGAGGATTGTGAGCATTCGCAACATATTGAATCAATGGACTCAAAAAGATAATGACAAGGGGTGCCAATAAGATTTCGAGACTTATGGGATTAATCATAATGCTAGTAAGCAAGAATTTCAAGAGCAATAGGCTCCTGAGGATTTTCGGAAGATCGAATGGTATTCTGAACACTTTTGTGATATACTTGAATCCACTGGGGATGAGCGGATACTCGGTAAGTGCGAGGATTATCCGTAGGGGTATTCAGGTGACAATGAACAGCAAGGTAGTAAGCTCAAAGGATTCTCGGAACGACAGAGAGAATTTCGGGGTATCTTGTAATAACAAGATCATCTGGGAAACATTGTATGAATGGCGAGTATACGTGGTTATCCATAGGAGTTTATCGATGAAAGGGAATTGCAAAAGCGATGAACACAAGTTCTCGGGTTATCAGCGGAGAGTATCTTCAGGGTCTTCACGTGCAACAGACGATCATCAGTAATAAGGGGCTCTCCGGGTGAAAGTGATAACGAGATCCTAATGTTAGATTTAGCAAAATTCACTTAACCCGAATAGAAGAGAGTTCAAAGTCCCAGAGTAAAGGTCGAGGAGTAAAAGATCCTAGTACCACCCAATGGCGACGTGGGCCCGTAAGACACACAGCCATGTTAGTAAAAGTTTTTGTAATGTCTAGACTCGACTTCGGCCAAGGAGTTGGAAAGGGGGATTCCTACAGGCAGTCGGCTCTGATACCAACTTGTGACGCCCCCGATTTGGCCGTACACTAATCATGCACGCAAATGTGTACGATCAAGATCAGGGACTCACGGGAAGATATCACAACACAACTCTAAAACATAAATAAGCCGTACAAGCATCATAATACAAGCCAGGGGCCTCGAGGGCTCGAATACAAGTGCTCGATCATAGACGAGTCAGCGGAAGCAACAATATCTGAGTACAGACATAAGTTAAACAAGTTTGCCTTAAGAAGGCTAGCACAAACTGGGATACAGATCGAACGAGGCGCAGGCCTCCTGCCTGGGATCCTCCTAACTACTCCTGGTCGTCGTCAGCGGGCTGCACGTAGTAGTAGGCACCTCCAGTGTCGTAGGTGTCGTCGTCGACGGTGGCGTCTGGCTCCTGGACTCCAACATCTGGTTGCGACAACCAGATAGAAAGGAAAGGGGGAAAAGAGGGAGAGAAGCAACCGTGAGTACTCATCCAAAGTACTCGCAAGCAAGGAGCTACACTACATATGCATGGGTATATGTGTAAAGGGGCATATCAGTGGACTGAACTGCAGAATGCCAGAATAAAAGGGGGATAGCTACTCCTGTCGAAGACTACGCTTCTGGTCATCTCCATCTTGCAGCATGTAGAAGAGAGTAGATTGAAGTCCTCCAAGTAGTATCGCATAGCATAATCCTACCCGGCGATCCCCTCCTCGTCGCCCTGTTAGAGAGCGATCACCGGGTTGTATCTGGTACTTGGAAGGGTGTATTTTATTCAGTATCCGGTTCTAGTTGCCATAAGGTCAAGGTACAACTCGGGTCGTCCTTTTACCGAGGGACACGGCTATTCGAATAGATAAACTTCCCTGCAGGGGTGCACCACATAACCCAACACGCTCGATCCCATTCGGCCGGACACACTTTCCTGGGTCATGCCCGGCCTCGGAAGATCAACACGTCGCAGCCCCACCTAGGCTCAACAGAGAGGTCAACACGCCGGTCTAAATCCTATGCGCGCAGGGGTCTGGGCCCATCGCCCTATGCACACCTGCACGTTGCGTATGCGGCCGGAAGCAGACCTAGCCCCCTTAATACAAGCGCGAGCTTACGGTCCAATGCGGCGCGCGCCACTCAGCCGCTGACGTCAAGAAGAGCTTCAGCTGATACCACGACGCCGGGATACCCATAACTACTCCTGCGTAGATGGTTAGTGCGTATAGACCAAATGGCCAGACTCAGATCAAATACCAAGATCTCGTTAAGCGTGTTAAGTATCTGCGAACGCCGACCAGGGCCAGGCCCACCTCTCTCCTAGGTGGTCTCAACCTGCCCTGTCGCTCCGCCACAAAGTAACAGTCGGGGGCCGTCGGGAACCCAGGCCCACCTCTACCGGGATGGAGCCACCTGTCCTTTCAGCCCCCTCATCAGAATCACTTGCGGGTACTCCTCGAGCCGACCCGACTTTAGTCACCACATGTGTCATGTATAATGTATATAGTATATACCCGTGATCACCTCCCAAAGTGATCACGGCCCAGTAGTATAGCATGGCAGACGGACAAGAGTGTAGGGCCACTGATGGAACACTAGCATCCTATACTAAGCAGTAGGGTAGCAGGTAAGGGTAACAACAGTAGCAACAATGATAGGCTTCGATGTAGTCGAACACACGAACATCGGCAGTGGTCTCGGAGTCTACCGGAAAGTAGTAACGGAGGGGGAACACAATAAATAATAGAGCAATCAAACGTAACACAAAGCAAGACGCGACAATACGTTGTGCTAGGGGTGACCTAACGTAGGGATAGGTGATACCGGCGAAAGGGGAAACATCCGGGAAAGTATCCCCGGTGTTTCGCGTTTTCGGACAGATGAACCGGAGGTGAAATGTTACAGGTTTGCTATGCTACGGATGTGTGGCGGACGAACGGGCTGCGTATCCTGATTCATCTCGTCGTTCTGAGCAACTTTCATGTAGAAAGTATTTTCATCTGAGCTACGGTTTATTTTATATGATTTTCTAAAGTTTTAAATCATTTTAGAATGTATTTAATTTATTTAATTCAACATTATCCAGAATAGTGCCTGCTGACGTCAGCATGATGTCAGCAGTCAACAGGGCGTTGACTGGGTCAAACTGACGTGCGGGACCCACCTGTCATTGACTGATTAATTAATTAACTAACAGTTTAATTAGTTTAGTTTAATTAATCAAAAATTAATTAGGTTAACTAATTCTTTAATTAATTAATTATTTTTAATATATTTTTATTTTTCTTATTATTATTTATATATATTTTTAATTCTTTTTTTTGTTCTCAGTGGCGTGGGGCCACTGGTCAGTGGCTCTGGGGGAGCCTAGCACGCACTGGGCTAAGCAGCTGCGGGTACGCGCCCATCAGGGCGAACCCGGGTGAGCGGGCGACGGCTGCCGAGGCGCGGCATAGCGCCGGAGTTGGCCGCGGGGCGGCGCAGGCTCGCGTGAGGGGGGAGCGGAGCGGCGGGCGCGCGCTGCAGCGGGCGGGCGGCGCGTGCAGCGGGCTTGCGAGGTAGGCAGCAGCGGGGAAGCGGGCGACAGGGGGGAGCGAGGCAGGCGGGCGGGCTCTGCGATGGTGGGCGCGAGGAGCTGGACGACGCGGGGACGGCTGGTGCGGTGCGCGCGCGCTGGAGCTAGGAGGGGATGGTGACTGCGACGGGGACAGCGCGGGCGCGTGGCCACGCACGGGCGACGTGTGTGTGCGAGGAAATTAGCGGGAGGGGGGGAGGAGCTCACCCCCGATGCAGGGGTACGGGCGGCGAGGGTTGACGGAGTCCGTCGAGGACGCGTTCCGGCGAACGGCGACGGCGAGGCGGTCCTAGGGCGTTGGGGACGGCGGCACGGCGGTGAGGTAGCCCTGGGCGGGGTGACAAGGGTGAGGTGGCGGTCTGGCGAGGCGGCACCAACACCGGCGAGGTGGTGGCCTGACGAGGCGGCGGCGGTGAGCGCCGACGGAGGCTCCGGGCGAGGGCGGGGGCGACCGCGTCGGGGGCAGGGCGTGCGCCTGATCCAGATCGCGCGGGGAGGGGATAAGGGGATCGTGGGGGGGGGCGACCGGGTAGTGGCTAGGTAACGGGGGAGGCAGGGGGTTAAGCAAGGGTTAGGTGGGCCGGCCTGGTTGGATGGCCAGCTGGGCCGAGGCCCAGCGGTGGGGGGGTGGTCCGTTTGTTTTGTTCTTATTTGTTTTCTATTTATTATTTTCTATTTATTTACTATATATTTTTGTTTTATAAAATATACAATTAGTACCTAAATTAGTGTTACAAAATACCCCAATGCCACAAAAAGTTTGGTGATAAAATAAAATAGTTTAGTAATTTATTATTAGTAAAAGGCATTTAATTAATTGTTTTTGCTACTTTCTAAATCCTTATAGTTAATTTAAGAATTATATAAAAGTTTGGTTTCTCCACCATAATTGCTTACGATTTATTTGAAACAACCCGAACATTTTAGTTTTAATTTTTTTGAAAACTTTTGTTGTTTGCTTTTCTTTTGAATTTGAATTTGAATCGGTTTCGAACTAACGCGAGATTAGCAAGAGTAACTCTGGTGATGTGGCATCATTAGCAGAGGTTTACTGTAGCTTGATTATCTGGGCGTCACAGTTTGCTTGTGTGTTGGATTGCTTGCTTGTCACGATGGCTCAAGACAATACTAAATTGTGTGACTTTGCCAATACCAACAACAATGATTTCCTTAGCACTCCGATTGCTCCTCTTACCGAAACTGAATCTTGTGAAATTGATGCTGCTTTGTTGAATCTTGTCATGAAAGATCAATTCGCCGGACTTCCTAGTGCAGATGCCGCTACCCATCTAAATATCTTCGTTGATTTGTGTAATATGCAAAAGAAGAAAGATGTGGACAATGATACTGTTAAATTGAAGCTATTTCCTTTTTCGCTTAGAGATCGTGCTAAAGGTTTTCGTCTTTGCCTAAAAATAGTATTGATTCATGGAATAAGTGCAAAGATGCTTTTATCTCTAAGTATTTTCCCCCGCTAAAATCATCTCTCTTAGAAACGATTTCATGAATTTTAAGCAACTTGATCATGAACATGTTGCACAAGCTTGGGAGAGGATGAAATTAATGATACGTAATTGCCCTACACATGGTTTGAATCTTTGGATGATTCTACAAAAAAGTTATGCTGGATTGAATTTTGCTTCTAGAAATCTTTTAGATTCGGCCGCAGGAGGCACTTTTATGGAAATCACTTTAGGAGAAGCTACTAAACTCCTAGACAATATTATGGTTAATTATTCACAATGGCACACCGAAAGATCTACTAGTAAAAAAGTGCATGTGATAGAAGAAATTAATGTTTTGAGTGGAAAGATGGATGAACTTATGAAATTGTTTGCTAATAAGAGTGTTTCTTCTGATCCTAATGATATGCCTTTGTCTACCTTGATTGAGAATAATAATGAAACTATGGATGTGAATTTTTTTGGTAGGAATAATTTTGGTAACAACGCGTATAGAGGAAACTTTAATCCTAGGCCGTTCCCTAGTAATTCCTCTAATAATTATGGTAATTCCTACAACAATTCTTATGGAAATTTTAATAAGATGCCCTCTGAATTTTAGACTAGTGTTAAGGAGTTTATGAATTCGCAAAAGAATTTCAATGCTTTGCTTGAAGAAAAATTGCTTAAGGTTGATGAATTGGCTAGGAACGTTGATAGAATTTCTCTTGATGTTGATTCTTTGAACCTTAGATCTATTCCACCTAATCATGATATCAATGAGTCTCTCAAAGCCATGATAATTTCCATTGATGAGTGCAAAGAAAGAACCAGTAGGATGCGTGCTAAGAAAGATTGCTTTGTGAAAGCGTGGTCTTCAAGTTTTTATGAGAATAAAGATGAAGATCTAAAAGTTATTGATGTGTCTCCTATTAAATCTTTGTTTTGCAATATGAATCTCGATAATGATGGGACTGGAGATGAGTCACCTTTACCTAGAAGGCGTCCCAAAAATTCGGAGTTTTTAGATCTTGATGCAAAATTTGGTAAAAGTGGGATTGAAGAGGTCAAAACTTTAGATATCAATGAACACACTATTTTGGATTTCAAGGAATTTAATTATGATAATTTCTCTTCGATAGATTGTATTTCCTTGTTGCAATCCGTGCTAAATTCTCCTCATGCTTATGGTCAAAATAAAGCTTTTACCAAACATATCGTTGATGCTTTGATGCAATCCTATGAAGAAAAACTTGAGTTGGAAGTTTCTATCCCTAGAAAACTCTATGATGAGTGGGAACCTACTATTAAAATTAAAATTAAAGATCATGAATGCTATGCTTTGTGTGATTTGGGTGCTAGTGTTTCCACGATTCCAAAAGCTTTGTGTGATTTGCTAGGATTCCGTGAATTTGATGATTGTTCTTTAAACTTGCACCTTGCGGATTCCACTATTAAAAAACCTATGGGAAGAATTAATGATGTTCTTATTGTTGCAAATAGGAACTATGTGCCCGTAGATTTGATTGTTCTTGACATAGATTGCAATCCTTCATGTCCTATTATTCTTGGTAGACCTTTACTTAGAACGATTGGTGCAATTATTGATATGAAGGAAGGGAATATTAGATTCCAATTTCCATTAAGGAAAGGCATGGAACACTTTGCTAGAAAGAAAATAAAATTACCTTATGAATCTATTATGAGAGCCACTTATGGATTGCCTACCAAAGATGGCAACACTTAGATCTATCCTTGCTTTTATGCCTAGCTAAGGGCGTTAAACGATAGCGCTTGTTGGGAGGCAACCCAATTTTATTTTAGATTTTTGCTTTTTGCTTCTGTTTAGGAATAAATATTTGATCTAGCCTCTGGTTAGATTTGTTTTTATGTTTTAATTAGTGTTTTTGCCAAGTTAAACCTATAGGACCTTCTTGGATGATAGTTATTTGATCTTGCTGAAAATTCCAGAAACTTTCTGTTCACGAAAACAATTGTTTAAAACCACCAGAACATGATACAATACTGATTCCAATTGCAGTGGATCAATAAATACATTATCTAGGTCGTCCTATTTTGGTAGATTTTTCTGAGTTCCAGAAATTTGCATTTGTTACAGATTACTACAGACTGTTCTGTTTTTGACAGATTCTGTTTTTCGTGTGTTGTTTGCTTATTTTGATGAATCTATGGCTAGTAAAATAGTTTATAAACCATATAAAAGTTGTAATACAGTAAGTTTAACACCAATATAAATAAATAATGAGTTCAATACAGTACCTTGAAGTGGTGTTTTGTTTTCTTTCACTAACGGAGCTCACGAGATTTTCTGTTGAGTTTTGTGTTGTGAAGTTTTCAAGTTTTGGGTAAAGATTTGATGGATTATGGAACAAGGAGTGGCAAGAGCCTAAGCTTGGGGATTCCCATGGCACCCCAAGGTAATCTAAGAACACCAAAAATCCAAAGCTTGGGGATGCCCCGGTAGGCATCCCCTCTTTCGTCTTCGTCCATCGGTAACTTTACTTGGAGCTATATTTTTATTCACCACATGATATGTGTTTTGCTTGGAGTGTCTTGTATGATTTGAGTCTTTGCTTTTTAGTTTACCACAATCATCCTCGCTGAATACACTTTTGAGAGAGACACACATAATTCGGAATTTATTAGAATACTCTATGTGCTTCACTTATATCTTTTGAGCTATATAGTTTTTGCTCTAGTGCTTCACTTATATCTTTTAGAGCACGGCGGTGGTTTTATTTTATAGAAACTTTTGTTCTCTCATGCTTCACTTATATTATTTTGAGAGTCCTACAAAACAGCATGGTAATTTTCTTTACTCATAAAATTAGTCCTAATATGATAGGCATCCAAGATTAGTAAAAAAATTCTTATCACTACAAAAAAAAGACACATCCGTGACATTTTGGGCCGAACGAAAAAAATTTCTATCATACATATGACACTTCTATGACGATAATTGTGACAAAACCCGGTATCATCATAGATGTGGTGGGCTCCTACTTGTATGACAAAAAATCATGACAGAAAATGGGCTTTTCGTCCTGGGCGGGCCGGAGACGCAGCTGCATGACATTCTTTGGGCCGTCCATGACGGAAAAAACCATGGTAGAACCGAGGGCGAGGAAAATTTCCGGGAGTTCCCGGTTACGGTGGGAGGTCGGGGGCCGAGCGATGCGCGTTTCTCTCGTACACGTACGCATGTGTGTGCGAGGCATTGGCTCTAACTTAACCCGAGCGGGGCGTTGGGCTCTAACTGAACCCGAGCGATTGCACTGCAGGCTACGCGTTACTGAACCCGAGCGATCGATCGATGCCTGTTAACTAAACCCGATCGAGTGATTCCTTCGCTACTGCTGCTAACTGAAGCCGATCGATGCTGCCTCTGGATGAACAGTGAGCGTTGCTGGGGGGTTTTGGATGAACAGTTCCCGGTGGGGGTGGATGAACAGGACCCCGTGGTGTTGCCTCTGGATGAACAGGACCCCGATCGATCGAGCCGGTTGGGGCTGGATGAACAGGACCCCGTGGAGGGCAGGATGAACAGGACCACCCCGTGGAGGGCAGAATGAACAGTAGACGGTGGAGGGCTGGATGAACAGTAGCCCGTGGAGGGGTGGTTGAACTGGAGCCCGTGGAGAGGGCTGGTTGAATAGTAGCCGGTGGAGTAGCGCGTGGTGGAGGCTGGATGAACAGGAGCCCGTGGATGAACAGTCGCAGGTGGAGGCTGGAGGAGGTCGACGGTGGATGAACAGTAGCCCGTGGAGGCTGGAGGGGTCGACGGTGGAGATGAAAAGTGTCCCGTGGAGTCCTGTTTTGCGGTACGCCACACCCCTCCCAATGAACAGGACCCCCGTTTCGACCGTAGCACTCCAACACAAGTCCGTTTCCTCCGTTTTGCGGTACGCCACACCCCTCCCGATCAACAGGACCCCCATTTCGACCGTAGGAGGTCCGTTTCCTCCGTTTTGCTGTACGCCAGACCCCTCCCGATGAACAGGATCCCGTTTCAAACGTGGCCGGTCAAACACAAGGCCGTTTCCCCCGTTCTGCGGTACGCCAGGCCTCGTTTTCATCGGCTGTTCCGTCCAAGCCCTCCCGATGAACACGACGACGCATTCCGTTCCGACCCAGCCGGTTGGCTCCCCATGAACACAAAGACGACGCTGTTTCTCCGTTCCGACCCAACCATGTACACGAGCCCTGGCCGTACATATGCGCGAGTAGGCGTTCGAGACCCTGCCCGTATGTACGTATGTGGCTGTATTTTCTTTCTTGCACACTGGCCGCTGTACGTATGTGTACATGCTACGTGCGCGCCTCTACTACGACACGTGCGCGCCTCTACATCGACCAGTATGTACGTACACGTTCGCGACCAGAATGACAATGCTACGTACGCTTCGACCAGGTGGGTCCGACTGTCAGGCACTTCCTTGCCTGCGAAGATGTAGCTGGTGGGTCCCAGCAGTCAGGGGGGCGAATCGTTTTTTTTTTTGCCCGGACGCACTTCCTTGCGTGTGAAGATGTAGTTGGTGGGTCCCCGCAGTCAGGGGGAAATGTTTTTTTTGCGAAATACGGTGGCCCGTCCAGTGGGTCCCTGTTGTCAGGTGGAGGAATCATTATTTTCCGCGTAATAAGGAGGCACTTCCTTGCTGCGGCCGTGGACCCAGCTGTCAGCCTCTCCACGTACAGTCCACATCCGATGGAAGTCGTTCCTTGACCACGTTGACCACGCCGCATCGAGAGCCACAGGGCGGTGGACGACGGCGAAGCCTAGGAAGGGGACGACGGGGAGCCGGGGAAGACGCGGCAGTGGAAGCCCGCGTGGAGAGGAGTACGAGGGTTCACTGGTTCGGCTGCGGTGTGAGGCTGCCATCGCCGCAGGGCCTGGCCAGCGGTGGGAATAGTAGGGGGCGGTGAGGCCTCTGCGGCAGCACAGCCGGCCACGGGAGGCAGGAGCATGCGGCACGACCGGCGCTACTTTGGGCGGCTGGAGCAAGAAGACCAGAGGTTGAAGAAGCACTACGGCCGTTGGATGGACATCATACGGTCACTGGAGCTAGAATCGTTCATATTGACTAAAGTTGACAAAGGCCCCCGTCCCAGTCAACTTAGTAGGCCCACAAGTCAGCCTCCCACCATGGTGGGTCCCAGCTAGCAGGGGGAGTATTCATTTTTTTGTGCGTAATAAGGAGGCACTTCCGGTGGGTCCGAGCTGACAGCGGGGGGAACATTTTTTTCACGAAATACACTGGCCCGTCCGGTGGGTCCCAGCAGTCAGGGGGGAAACGTTTTTTTCGCGAAATAAGGTGGCCCGTTCGGTGGGTCCCTGCTGTCAGGTGGAGGAATAATTATTTTGTGCGTAATAAGGAGGCACTTCCTTGCGGCCGCCTGGACCCAGCTGTCAGCCTCTCCACGTACAGTACTCTTCCGATGGAAGTCGGTCGTTGACCATGTTGACCACGCCGCGCCGAGAGCACCAGGGCAGTGGTCTGGACAACGGCGAGGCCTAGGAAGGGGACGACGCGGAGCCGGGGAAGACGCAACAGTGGAAGCCCGCGCGGAGAGGAGTACGAGGGTTCACTGGTTCGGCTGTGGTGTGAGGCTGCCGTCGCCGTAGAATAACAGGGGGTATGGGTGAGTAGAGGGATGGCCTGGCCAGCGGTGGGAGTAGTACGGGGCGGTGAGGCCTCCGTGGCATCACAGCCGGCCACGGGAGGCAGGAGCACGCGACACGACCGACGCTGCTTTGGGCGGCTGGAGCAAGAAGACCAGAGGTTGAAGAAGCACTACGGCCGTTGGATGGACATCGTACGATCAGTGCAGCTAGAATCGTTTATATTGACTAAGTTGACAAAGCCCTTGGTACGCGTCAACTTAGTAGGCCCACATCTCGGATTTGGCAGAGAACATATAGCCCATTTGCGATTTGTAAGAATGTACAACCCATTTTTTAATTCTAATGGAATTTACTACAGCCCATTTACAGTTTGTTAAAAGTACAGCCCAACTTCTAGCTAGGACAACGATTAATAATTTCAAACAACCGCTCAAAACAGAATTCAAAAAAAATTCCCACATTTTGATGGGATCCAAAATATTTTTATCCGAAATTTCTAGTCAGGTTAAATATAATTTCAAAATAAATTTGCATTACGTTAAAATCCAACGAAATATTGCGCGCGCAACAAGTAATGAAATTAAAATTTTCAAATTCCAAAAATAATATATTTTTCAAACTAATTACGTGTTTGGTGCATAGTAACTGTCCAGTTATTATAATTACATCCCATTTATTATTTCTTAAAGTCCATTTTCTTGTTAAGCCTAATGCATACCTCCTAGGAAAGTTTGCAGCCCAACGGGGCGGAGAATAACAAGTTGACCCGGTTATTGTGTACAACTATCGGCCCAATTGCATTGCTGATGTTGAAAAAAAGGCCTATGTAGTACAGTACAACCTAACATGGTTACTCAGCCCACATTCAGCGACGTCGGAAAGGCCCAAACAAGGCTTCTGTACAACTTTTTGAAGTCACTGAGCTCAATTAATAACTTAAGAAAAAAGTTAGATTACAGTGGAACCTAATTAAAAGCTGTCACGAGCAAATAAATAATTCAACGAGTCCCACTTGTGCGTGTGCGCGCGCGCGCGTGTGTGTGTGTGTGTGTGTGTGAGAGAGAGAGAGAGAGAGAGAGAGAGATACAGAGAGAGACCCATCGGTCGATGCTCGTAAATACATCTTTCAGCCATATGCATTGCTGATGCTCAGTAAAAACTTATATAGTTGACACAATCATATAGAACATCATAGCACACTGAACTTGCATACAAAAATTTCACGCAGGCGGCACAATCAGGATGGAAGCAGTGGATCGCTACGGGAAGGGCTATGTTGAAACCAACGAAGTCGTACATAACGGTTCATCGTCTTTATCAATGACGGGGAAATATCTTGAATGTTGTGCAAAGAAAACAGACAGACAACACAATAAGTTCTGCTAGCACATTAAGTTGACGTACAGCCCTTTCTAAAAAAAGTTCAGGTACAAAATTAGAACAGGTCACAATCAAATGTACTGGCATATCAGTGCTTCACACCCATAGCTCGGATTTAACTAGTATCTGACAAGATTCAGTTGTTACCTCAAATTAGAGCACATCCAGGCAGCCAGCCCTACCTCTTCTCCCAAAGAAGCAGTGGCCTCCGCCGCGCGATGGAGTAGGCCCTGTGCCATCCATCGTTCCGAGCAACACGGGGAAAGTCTGACGTTGACTCCTATAATGGACGTCGTCGACGGACCCTGGCACCAGCGGCGGCGGCAGGACTTCGATTGATGGATTGACCACTTCTTCGACATGCACGAACACTCGATACAGATACATCCCTAACGTGGTCCGCGGCGGCCTTGGTGGCGACAAATAGTACAACCCCGGTTCCTGCACCGGTATCTCAACACCAATCGCCTTCGGTATGGTGGATGGCTTCTTCATCCATGCCATAACCGTCAGAGCCCAGCTGTCTGGAGGAACAAACATACTTACGAGCTCACCTCCAAGGTCGTTGATAAGCTCGTTCATGGACTCACTGTTCCAAGCACGTCGAGGCATGCCGTGGAAGGTAAGCTTTGTTAAAAACTCAAACTCAGAGGGCACCAAGCCCCATCCTGGGTGCCACCGATCAAAGCTCACCAGCGCGCCATCGCAGAACAAACGTCGGGAAGATTCGAACACACGACTGCAGTCGAAAGTTGTCTGAAACCTGACGAAGAAATCAGCCGATGGCGGACAGACTTCGACGAGCAAGTCACTTATTTGGATGCCGTGCGCAATGCCAAGAGCTTTCACAAGGTCGTCCGGCGAGACGGGAGGCCGGTCACCGTTGATGGTTACCATCAGCACTTTGTCGGCAAACTGGTCGTCAAGCGCCGCCATGCCACTGTTGAGCGACAGCACACAGCGACCGAAGGCAGGACGGACCTCAGGATCTCCGGCTCGGAGATCCGTGTTGACCGGCGACATGATAGTGCGCTTGAGTATAGGGAGTACAGGAGGGGGATTTGGGGGAACTAGAGTAGGAATCGAGATTCCAGAGGTGGGGGAGGGGCGGGAGACTGGGGATGAAAAGGTAGCATGAATTTCGAGCACGCGCCAATATGCTCTCGGCGCGCAAGCGCACGAAAACACCGGTGGCGCCCACATGTCGGCCTAAGATTCCTTATTCTTTCTTTTTTGGAGAGCCTGGCCTTTTTTTCAGGATCTTTTGAGAGCCCGGCCTGAGAGTCATAATTGACCTGTTTGGCATTGCGTTACTACTCGGCCCATATTCAACGACACCTCACTGGCCCAAACAAGTGTACATCATCGAAAAGACACTGAGCTCAAATTATATAACTTGAAAAAAGGAGAATACTCTGAACAATGGAGAATGGTGATGCCCTCATTTAGCCCACCAGTAGTTTGAGACAATAAACAGTTCGAAACAACGATATATACAACATTCAAACACTGACTAGTGACTACTACTGACATAAACAGCAAGACATGATAGTTCATAAGAAGTCTTGCTACACCACCAAAACGCACCAATCTGCAGCGCTCAGACTCTCGTGATTCAGACGAGAATGACATTCTAAACAGAAGCAACTATTACATAGTAAGAGTGACATAGACGAGGATGACCAAATGACAAGGAATATGCATAACAAAAGAAAGAACTACCCATCCAGAACCAGCAGCAAAGACAACAAAGTCATTCGAAGAGATGATCCAACACCATCATAATTTGCAGCCCCTCTTCAGCGACCAGTGATCCGGAGACACCAGTACTCCACCCTTTCGATGCAACAGCCCAATTACCTATCAACCTGAAGGCTTGAACCACATCACTGCCTGTCGTAATTGAGACATCCAAGGATCAAAGTTAATCCGGATGCCTTTGTCATTCTCACCTTCTTTTGGCTGCAGGATGTATCGTTAACAATCAGGGGAGTTTTCTCCCGAACTCCTAGGGCTCGCCGTGCACAGTTTTTGATAGCAAACAGAGCCTCTCTGTCATCAAGGTCCTTGCCAACGGTGATATCCTGGTTAATTGGATAATTGAGTCCAAGAAACAGAGAGTGTGAACCAAGGTTGTTTACCCGCCTCCAACTCAAAAATCATGAAGGCCCCAACAAGCTGGTATCCTGCTCATAGACGTAACAGCCACTGTCCGGATACTCACGTATTACATGATGCTTGTATACAGTGGGGTTTTTGCAATATAACTTTTCCGGCTCATGTTTTCGAATGATCATCAGTCTTTTGCCGTCGTCTGATCGAGCAAGGAACCAGTTGTGCTTCCCTGTTTTTGGCAAAGGTGGTGTGATTACAAAGGGCAGTAACTGTAGGGACACTGCATCATATCAAAAAGGACAGGCATTGTTAATGTAAGATCAGCATTGTTCAGAGTATGAGTAGGATAATGCAAGAAATAGCATTGATATGTCCCTGTTGGAACTGGGAGGAAAATACTGGGAAATGTATACTAGGTTCGAAAATATAGAAGTGCCATGCATGGTTATACTCATGTTATCTCGCAATCGATCCTTCACAGGAAACTACCATGTCATGCATGTTATGTACTCCCTCCGTTCCCAAATATTTGTCTTTCTAGGCATTTCAAATAGACACAACATACGGATGTATGTAGACATACTTTAGAGTGTAGATTCACTCATTTTGCTCCGTATGTAGTCACTTGTTAAAATCTCTAGAAAGACAAATATTTGGGAACGGAGGGAGTAATCATGTTCTGTCCTCACAAACAAATTCTTCAAGGTAACTAACAGACCATGCATTGTTATATACTCGTGTTCTTTGGGCAAATTTTTTGTGAGGATATTATTCTAGCCATTGATTGCTGAAGGGCGAATATAGGTATGTACACATGGTAAGCATTGCAGGATTTCACTACTTCCAAATATAGAGTTCTCCATATGCACATTTACTTCCCTAATGTATGGTTAGATGAAACCAACAGTGTGGTGCATGTTTCTACATCATGAAAATGAGGAAACTAACATGGCCATTGATACACACTCATATTTAGTAGTAGTATATAGATTACTGTAAAATAAGGATAATATCCATATATTCCTAACCGTTTGATTATTCAGGGTACAAATTGGATGTAATGACATGGTCACAGTCGCATGAATTAACTCATTCCAAATATAGCTGATTTACGGCGTCTCTAATACATTGCCATAGTTCTACTCAAATTCTGCTCAAACAGGGATATGCCAATCATCACAAAAAGTTCAAACAGTGTCATGGTGTCATCATTAACATGAGACGGAAACAACTTACACGCGCCGTCCCAGCAATACGTGGTGCCATCTTCTTTGTCGATCGCGTAGATGATGCCATTGTGTTCAATAGCATCACAGAAGTGTGTATCAGCTTTGACGATGATCCACTGCGAGCCGAGTTGTCTCCAGCTAAAGAAGGCACCAGCGTAAAGATAGGCGAGTCCGCGGTCGAACAAGGCAATTAGCTTGAAGTCTGCGTAATTCGCATGTCGTGTGGGCACTTGGCAGATTACAATCTTCTGCAAAACAAGGTCCGTCCAACTGACGTAGTAATCTAGATGACTTGGACCGCGATGGTAATACTCTATATAATCCAACGGAGGAAGGATAATCTCATGGGAGGTCTGGAAGTTCATGAGCACCAACTTTTTACCGTCTTCTCTGAAGGCAGCCATCCAGTGGGAGTTCATGCCGACCCAGTACATACCTGCCAAGAAGTTTCGGGCGATGGTGATCGGATCGATGTCGAGGGAAATGATGTACGGCGACCCACTACATATCTGCAAAGATGTTTCGGCTAATGGAGATTGGATTGAAGTCGAGGGGCATCATGCACGCCTCCGTATCATGGTGAGCCAATCTCGCAAGACCAGATAGCAGCAAGCAGGGTGTCTTGAAAAGCTTAGGCCTCGCTTCGACGATGGCCGTGTGCATGTCCCTCGAGCATGCAGCCAGCCGCAGGGCGCTCAACATATCCATACACGAACAACAGAGGTCGAGGATGTCACTGGGGAGATTGCTCTAATCGCGGATCATATGGATGCTGCGCGGTTCGCGTTCGGCCATGGTGGAGTTTGGAAGGGGGCTTGATTTACGGGGGAGAAGGATGTCGGTGCTGGAGCGGCTAGCGAGGGAATAGTGGTAGTGGGGGAGGCGAGTGAGGCGACGGTACACGGGGGCACAGTGAGATGGAGACGGAGACGGAGACGGAGAAGGAGATGGAGATGGAGTGGTGCTATGGGAGAGGAGAGGGAGACGAGGCGAGGCGCCAATGTGCTGTACAGCGGCGGTGACAGACTGCACAGTGCACAGGGTGAGGCTGACTTTGGTAACCGAACACGCCGCCTGGACTAGTGTCAGGCGTAGGGTGTTGTCACTTCACTGTGAGGACCGGATGAATAGTATTTTGACCATCAAGTGTACCACAGTTGTACTACTACTACTACTACTACTACTAGTAGGAACATGAGTACTCCAGTATTGTATAGCGGAAATAGGTCTCCCGTGCTAGCATGCCTGTTCACTTCATCGTTCAGGTATCATCCATATTGCGAGCAGAACCAAATTCTCGTGCATGCCCAATCAACGCCCTGCCGCGATGCATGCAGTGGTCGTTCTGGTGCATCAAGGACGGCATGCATATCGTTCCACACTTGAGAAGAGGAAAAATGGAAAGGTAGAACGTGGCAGCAAAGGAAGAGAACGCTGGCTAACGAGGCTGGGAGGGGATCGAGCAGGAAGTTGATGCTCCACGCCTAAAGGTTTTGGGAAAACCTGATTTTCATAAGGTGACTTATACTCACCTAAACAGAGGGAGTATTCCTTAACCAGAGAATGTTGTGTCTCCCACTCACGCGCTCAAAAAAAACTACGACACATTTTTTTATCTATTTGCATAGGTCCCACCTATCAGGAAGGATGGGCACGTACACGAACAGGTACGACTCATCAGTCTACCCGCATAGCCTTTTCGTTTAGTCTACCTAGCCGTCTAATCAACTGCCTGGACGCCACTTCTCCCATTTACCTCTCCATCGGGAACCGATTCTCCTCGGCTTCTTCACCTCCCCTTCGTCTTCATTTGCATCCAAACCCCACTGTGTTCACATTGTTTTAACCTCTTTAAATAATCATCTACTACTTCAGTTAGACTAGCCATCTAATCCTAATTCTCCAAACCATAGCCCTCCGTTCCAGCGGTTCCAAATGGCGAAAGAGATCGAGATGCAGGTTTTTAGCGTCCAACATGTCCTCGTCGAAGGCTCGATGCGCATAGTTGCCACCGTCACCGTCCACCCAAGGGTTGTTCGGCAGTGGATCAACAATGTATCCAACTCCCTCGAAAAGGTAGAGACGAGGGTCATCGGTCTCGATGTAGAGTACACGGAGCGTGCCCCTGGGAAGATCCAGCGCGCCGCCGTCCTTCAGCTGTGCCTCGAAGATGATGTTTTGGTGTACCACATCATACACTCGCCCTCCATACCAGGTGAGCTTCACAATTTCTTGTCTTGGGAGGATGTATACTTCTGTGGGGCAGCCATCGAAGGGGACAAACGGAAGCTGGAGCCGTAGAACCTTGATTTGAAAAGCATCGCTGACCTCCAAACCAGAATCAAAATTCCTGTAGAAGATTGTGATAAACAGACACCATCCCTATGCGACGTAGCAAATTTTGTGCTCGGTACAATTCTTCAGAAGGGTGACGAGACGGTGGCATTAAGGTCGTCTGGATGGGAGAATTATCCCTTGACGTACGAGCGGATAAAATATGCTGCCCTCGATGCCCGTGTGAGTTTCGAGATAGCTGCAAGGTCCAAAGAGATTGTTGCGACGCCGTCTCCCACAGAGAATGAGAACAAGAAGAAGAAGAAGAAGAAGAAGAAGAAGAAGAAAAGGCTGCACCAGCAGGAGGGCATTATGGATGGATGAACTATTTCCTCTCTTGTAAAAAAAATTATTCCCTCTCGGTGTATATTGATATAGATGGACTATTTCGATGGTGTGCATGTCTTTGGAACAGAGTAGTAGCATGGGTCCGCTTGACTATAAGGAACTATTTATCCGCATACATAGCTTTCTCTGCTACTCCTTCCAGTGATCGGTATGCAGTGCATGTGTCCGTAGACATGACAGCTTGTCCATGGAAGTTCAACTACGGCGACCATCATGTTTCATCTCGCGATTCCCACGACGCCTCTCCAACCCACGGCACCACGCCCCCCGACGTGCGCCTCACCCCTCTCGGCCACACCGCCCCTCTGCCTTTGTGTGCATGACATGTGGGCCACCTAAAATGCGGCGAGCATCAAGTTTCTACCACAGCCACCCGCGATTCCCACGACGCCGCTCGAACCCATGAAACCACACGTCCCCCGACCTGCGGCTCACCCCTCTTGGCCCCACTGCCCCTCTGCCTACGAGAGCATTACATGTGGACCAGTCACCTATCGGGTCCACATGTTATTGACTCAAAGTTAGGTGTAGTAAGGCGCTGAAGCTCAGTCCCGACGGCCCTGAGAGGGAAATGTAACTCCTGCGCCAGGGCTTGTGGTGCTCCTGCAGCACGAACTCGTGCCAAACTCGAGATTTGTTTATTTACTATACATGCACGCAACGATTTAATGGACATTGTAAGCTCAACATGTGATGGGGAGCTCTAAATTTGAATTTGGAACTTATAAAACGAAAAGATTCAAAAAAAATAAACTGGGAGAGAGGGAGTATATCATAGGATGTGTCCCATACAAAATAAGTCCCCTGGTTTGTCACCACGAAGATGCGGTTAGAAAGGAGCATAGCGTCTTCCTACTCGTACGACAACAAATCGGCCGCAGACAGCATGGTCCGCCTTTGACCGCCATGTGCAAGGTTCGTGCTATCTTATTCAATCTCACCGTGGTTCCATCGTACCAATTCATGCGGTGGCCCGTTGCATGGCTGATCCCAATGTTGGACAAAGGTTCTACGGGAACGGTGTCACCGTTGTAAATGTTGTGCAAATTGATGTTGGTACCCTTCCGTACATATGCAAGCCAATTTCCACTCGCACCGAGCCTAACCTGTGAAACAGTGGGCAGGGGGGAATTAGGAAATGGACACGGAAGTAGTCTTTAGAATGCATTTACTACGTGATCAAACTCATCTTACCTGCTCATCGGAGGAAATCCGAGTGCCCCTCAACATCGGCATCTCAAGGGGCGTCAATTTGCAACTACGGCCACACCACGCTGGAGAGACCCCCAAGGAAACATCCTCGTGCGTTCCACGGAACATCAAGATGCATTTGTATGAGTAGTTTATCTTGTGAGAGAAAAGGATGAACGAGGGAAGGCCTCTAGAGATAGAGATGGACACTACTACTACCAATGTGCTGGCATGTGCGTTGCAATGGATCCAAAGTAGTAGAATAATACTTGTTCACATGCTTGAAATATAAACACTCTAGTTTTGATATACATGTGTCAGCAGACATGACAACTTGTCCATGGAAGTTGAACCACGACGACCATCACATTTCTTGTTTCTACCACTGCCACACCCGCACGCAATTCCCACGACGCCGCTCCAACCCACGGCACGATGTCCCCCGACGTGGACATGGATCCTCTGACGTGGCTATCACTGCCTTGCCCTGCCTTTCCTTCGATGACAGGTGGGACCCACGCTTATGGATCCCACATGTCAGTGACAAAATGGTAGGATTGTTCGCGTCAGGGGATCCTCATCCCCCCGACGTGCCCCTCATCCCTCTCGGCCCCACCGCTCCTCTGCCTTTGTGTGCATGACATGCGGGCCAGCTGAACTGCGGCGACCATCAACTTTCTACCACAGACACACCTGATTGGACGCGGTTTGCCTGCTCCGCTGATGTGCTCCGGTCTGTACTCCCGCACCATCGAATTTTCATCCAGCGGCTGTGACACATTTCGTCCCGGTCATCAATCCTCAGCTGGAGTATTTATGTACTACAGATAGTACCCGCCGGTGTGGCCATCTGCGCCTCGTAACGCCCCGACGCCCAGTTGTGGCACCCTCGCCACGGCCACGCCACCGCCGGCCGGCTCATCTCGAATGAGTGAGTCGCGAACCACGCCACCACCATGAGAATGACATGTGGGCCAGCCGCATTTAAGGTTCGCATGTCATTGACTCATAGGCCGGGCACTAAGCCACTGAAGTTCGGTCCCGTGGGCCCTGAGAGGGAAATGTAACTCCTGCGGCGGGCCTTGTGGTGCTCCCGCAGTACGAGCTTGTGCCAAAACTGGAATTTGTTTCTTACTACTACCAACTAGTACTAGTAAGGTACACGTGCATTGCACGCATGAGATTCTGGTGGTTTGTGCGTTATGCTTCTACATGTGGAGCTTTCTGGATTCTAAGATGTGGCAAAATCTGGTGGAATGTAAGGTTAGGCAAGTTTGATTAACTTAGGTGAGTGTTTGGTTCAAGCCACACCTTAGGCAAGCCACACTAAGGCCCCACATGAGATACACACACAAAATGTGGCAAGATTCCCTTAGGCTTGCCAACTTGTGGCTCTCATTTTGTAGAACTAATAACGTTGCCTTAGCTTAGTTGTGGGAAAGTTAGTCATGAATTAAGTTCAACCATGGAGTCTTCTATATTATACATGTGGCACAAACTGGTGGATGATATCCAACGGCCAGTAGTGCTCGGATTTGCCATCTTTGTACCGTCGGATTGGCTTCATCCAACGACCAACTTTCAAAGTTTTTCACACACTATATAGGGGGTATAGATATAGATGTGCCGGTCCGTTGCAATGGATCCAAAGTATATCTATTTAGTGGAGTGCACTCTAAACACATTATCTATTTATTTTTCTCTAACCTTCTGTAGCCATGCAACCAAGCCACATAAGCTTCATGGGTGCCCCCCACATCATATTATTAATACTACGTTGATTGAAAAAAAGATAAATCACCCAAAACAAGATCTTCCCGTTTTTTGTTCCTACGATGTTGTGCCGTGCACGTACCTACTAGTTGCATAGTGGTAGTACTAGTAATATAGTATTAGGAGTACAAACTTGGTACTAGTAGGAGTAGTACTAGTATGGAATGCTCCTACTCTATCAACGAGCCCCGTCTGACACCAAATTTCTTGGCTTCCGTGCTACAGCTAGATCTTCCCCTCGTTTCTGTTTTCCAACCCGGCAGCGGGCGGGGTGTCGGTTTGCTCAACGGCGGTCCCACATGAAAGTGAAAATGCTAGGAAACACGCCTTCCCTAAGCTATGTGTCGTGCCGGACGGGCCGTGTGGTACTCCCGATTCCCGGGCGTGTGGGGGTGCGAGCGAACGCGGCAGGCCTTTTCCTTTTACCAGCAATGTGCCCGTGCGTTGTGACGGATCCAAAGTAGTAGAATAGTAGTATTTGTTCACAAACTTGAAAGAAATCACTATTGTTTTGATATACTCCTAATATATTACTCCCTCCGTACCTAAATATTTGTCTTTTTTGAGATTTCAAATGGACTATCACATACGGATTATATAGACATATTCTAGTGTTTCTAGCAAGATGCCCGCGCGTTGCACGAAGTTGATGGAAAAGTTAAGCACAACTTATAAATTGACGGATGGAGTACTAGTTGCAGTGATGCATATAATTAAGCAAAGGGATCGCACATGTCGGTATTGACTGGAACGAGAATGCAACAGCACAATAAGAATTAAGGCCACGATGATGCGATCGCAGTGGTGGTTACAGAAGGCAGGAAGAAAGATGGATCCACGAACGTACGACCTCCTCCTCCTTAACTTAGTGCGCCGGGCCACCGACCGGCGGCTAAGGAGCGGCGGCTTTTGTGGCGAGGTCAAGGTGCTTCTCAGCAAAGGCATCCAAGGCTTCCAGCCGGTTGAGGAAGGCCAACGTCATAGCGTCCTCACTGGCCTTGTAGATACCTATGTACACGATTTGCTCGTACACGTGGATGTGTAGGTCGATGAATTCTTGCAGGGCGAGGCGCCTCGCGGCGAGCGCAACCTCCAGGTGGACATTCTTCGTGGCGTCGGCGGGCAGTCACAGGGCCACCAGTGCTTGAAAGAGGTTCCGGCCATGGAGGCCGATTAGGGTGGCAGGCAATGAGGAGCCCGGGCGCGCGGGCTGGAGCAGTACGGCGATGTCGTCCGCGAGCTTCTTGAGGACGGTGAACTTGTTGCTGGTGGCAACGATCATCTGGTCCAACTAAGAGTCGTAGTTGGCGTCGACGGCGGCCATCCATCAGCTGGTCTCCAACACCGTCTGGAGACATCCTCGGCGCCATGCCGCAGGCCGGCGTCGTGGACCATCTGGCGCAGCCGCTGGCCGCTCACGCGCATCGCCGCCATGGGTCTGGAGTGAGCTCTTTTGCGCTTAGTGTAGGTGCTTAGGCAAATGCTTAGGTGCGTACGATGTGGTAGATGCATTGGAATGGAGGGGCGCCTTTATATGAGGGCAATGAGGGCAAACTGCATTGCATTCACATCGTGCAGCCTCTTTTCCCGGACCTCCTCCCATTACTTCCCTCATGCATTAATTGAAGGAGGATGCATTGGCCGTTCAACATATCGGGAACCGCTACTCCCTCCCTCGTCTGCATTAAAGCTGTATCGGGAACTGCGCCGCCCGCTGTCAAATCGAATACTCCCTCCGTCTAGGTGAGTATTAAGTCATCTTACGAAAACCAAATAGTAAACACATAGGCGTGGTGCATTAACTCTCACATTGTTTCTTATTTTTTGACATAAATAGAGGAATCAACCAAGAAGAGATGTGGGGCTTGTATGCTTTTAATGACTTGAGACTATGAAACATGACATGCAGTGGTCAGTTCGTTGCACAAGAACAAATACAACCCACGTCAGCACACACGCATCTTATATAGCATCACATCCAATGGCTATAAAAGATGAATGAGACCAAAATATATCTCATCTAGATGAGTTCTAGCAAAACTGTATTAATAATACTTAGTACTCCTGCGCCATGTATCATATATTAGTATCATGTAGTACTTTATTTATTGCCATGTATGACACATAGTACTCAACTCTCTCTCTTTCTTCATTTAATTCTATGACACCTCATCAAAATTGCTAAGGCTAGTACCATTACAACCAGCCTTAGCAAACACTAAACATTAAGTTCTCTCGTTTTCCTCTCCACCTTGGTCACCTAGACGGAGGGAGTATACTGCGCGGGCTTTTCCTGCGCGGTAGGCGGGGCAGTTCCACCTAGTCGGTTCGACAGAGACGCGAGAAGACGAGGGAGTAGGTTGCTGCAAACGTAGGGCTGTGTGATTTGACAGCGAGTTACTGCTGGACAGGTGGGGCCCCGTGATTTGACTTGCCATTATCATTTTAACTGCGGCGCTACGACCAGCGTGAGTCTCCCGATTCCTGACCACCTCCATACAGGTGCCTCTCCCAATGCTCCACCATGTAGTAGAGGTTGGCTCTTGCATGAGAGCCCACTTATCCACTTTTTCCTTGCCTCTCTTTCCTCCACATATGCAAAAATGCCATGTAAAGTGCACTATTGTACTTACTTGCTCCTACAGATGCTTAAGCTTGCCACATAGGCATAAAGTCTGATGTGGCAAGTTAATCAAGAAGAGAGAGACTAGTTTGGTGACCCAAGGAAGAAACGGTGCTAAGTGCGTGTACCTAGGTGAAAAGACAATTTTGAGTCTATAGCTAATTAAATGAAGCAAACTTAGCAACACCATTTCATTGGAAGAGGTCACTCCTTGGCAATGCAATAAATACTAGTACTCCCTGTGTCCCATAATATAAGAACGTTTTTGGCACTACACTAGTGTCAAAAACGTTCTTATATTATGGGACGAAGGGAGTACGAAGAAAGAGATAGAGAGAAGTAAAAAAAAATACACTTATAGCCAACCTTATAGCCAAAACCTTGTTGTAGTATGAGTGACTAAGTGATGACTATGTATGACATGCCAACATCAGATAGCCTAACGCACCATGTTAAATCTCCAAGGGCGCGACGGCACGAGCGACGCGACAGTCGTGGTAGGCGCGCCCACGATACGGGCTGCTGGCAGCCCTTGGATCTGAGATCAAACGGTCGCATGCTAAGTTGCTAAAAATTTGCAGAATAACCCTCCAGGATAGGATATTCACCCATAGGTCTAGAACCATGCCATGCAACCGTTCGATCTCATATCCAAGGGCTCTCAGAAGCCCGTATCATGGGAGAATGGAAAGCCACTACCCTGCCGGTAGCACACTGGCAGTTCGCTCCTACTCATTCCCGCACGTCCTTCAATACTACGGCGGTTCGCTCCTAGTCGTCCCGTCCATTCACATTACGACAGTTCCACTAATCCTAACCCTCCTCCCAAATCCATGGCGTCCCAAATCTCCCCGATCGGCGGTGAGTACAAGGTTAGAACCATCACCGGCGATGAGTTCGACGTCATCTACACCCGTTCTTCCGCGACGGTGAAAGGATGCCTTTCTTGCTTCAGACGCATGTTCGAAGACTCAGATGATGAGTGGGTCGCTGGGCTAGATGTTGAGTACACCACAGTCCTAGGACGAGAGAAGGATCTAAAGGACGAAGAGAGGAAGAAGCCCGCCGTGATCTAGGTTTGCGTGCATGACTTATGCTTGGTCTACCACATATGCCATGCCGACGTTGAGTGCCAGGATTTTAAGGACTTCCTCGAGAGCAACCTAGTCAAATTCGTTACTGTAGACTTTGGTAACGACAAAGAAGTCCTGTGTCGGATAGGCCTCGTTGTAGGCAACACCTTCGACCTCCAGAAGAATCGGCTGGTGTCCTCTCGTCAGCCTTCAATGCTGACCCTGGCAGGAGCCATGGTTCATCCTTCGTACGGTAAACTGGAGAAACCTCCATACATGTTTCATCGTCATGCATGGCAGCGGAATGTACTAGATATAGACCACATCCACTATGCTGCAATGGATGGCTACCTTTGCTTCAATATCTACAAGGGTTGGATGAAGAGCAACAGCCAAGTGTGCGGTTCATGCAAAGAAGTATCGGCCAAGAGGAAGAGGGACAAGGACGAAGTCGAGGACGTGGACAAGGACTCCGAGTAAGGTGGCAGTGTCGTTGCTCATGGTGGTTCTAATGTAGTGTCTACTGGAATAGTTGCAAAGTTTAATTTCAGGTGTGCTTAATTTAATTTGAGGGGTGTGTTGTGCTGAGCCCCCAGCAGAACTATGTTATGTTTCTTCTTGTTACTTTAACTCTTCAGTACATACATACTAGTATTTCTTACATTTCATCTTTTAGTTGGTATAGTACTACCACTCGTTTCTTCCTATTATATACGTACAATATATATGGCCAACATCATATAGCCAGCAGTTTAGTTGTCAAAGAATTTCAGGGTGCTTAGTTTTGTCAAAGAATTCCAGGGTGCTTAGTTTTATTTGAGGGGTGGGTTGTGCACTTGTGCTGGACACCATTATTGTGACAAGCCTTTTTAATAGTACTATATGCATAATTTGGCGACGAGCGCTCTCTATATGTACCACCTTTTTTATTATTTCAAGTTTTGCTCCATGGCGCAATCCATCGATACTACTACTGTACAAAAGTGGAGTATATACATTTTTTAAAAGGCTAGAGGGCGGGGCAGTCTAGCTCGGTCGGTTTCACGAGAGGCGAGGGCCTTTGTGATTTGACGGCTCATTACTGTTGTCAAATCGAATAGTACTGCACCGCCCGCTGCACGCCCGGCGCCTCCATTAAACCCCTCCGTTAAACCCGCATGCAAACCGAGAATCCTACTCCTGCCACATGTCCGTTCATGAGCGGGCCGGAATTAAACGCAACACCGGCCGAGCTCCTCTCGTCCGCCCTCAGTTTAAACGAGGCCAGACGCCGGCCAAGCTCCTACCGTCCGCCCTCTATTTACACGAGGCCAGACAGACAGCGGGCAAGAATCGCACCCCTCCGCCGCTCCCCCATCTCCTTCACCATTTTCTCCACTCTTCCAATGGCTTCTGATGAGCCGTTCTCCGGCATATTACCCGGCCGGGTGGCCCGCCGAGCCCTCTGGATACGGGCGAGGCCGCTCGGTGCTTCACCAACCTCGCTTGGCCCGACGGAGCCAGTTGCCGCCCCAAGCAGGCGCGTGGTTCAGCAACACGCCGCTCCAGTTCAGCTCGATGAGGAGTGGCGAGTTGCTCCACGCCGGCACGGCGGCTAGCACGCCGGTACGGGCGCCGTCGCTGCCGCGTCGTACCGCGCCACCAGTGTCTGTGGTGGCGCGCCTCCCGTGTCTGTGGGCGCGCCTCCTGTGCCTGCGGCAGCGCCATGCAGGCAGAGACAGAAGCCGGGTGCGTGGAGAGCGACGAGTCGGTGGCCAGCTTCTCCGTGTCCGCCGCCATCATCGAGGAGAAGTAGAACAAGGGAGGCCGCCGCCACTTGGGACCCATGAAGGCCACCGCCGAGGCGACGATCGCGCATTCAAGTGGTTTCTTTGCTACTTCGTCTCTTCCGAGGACCTTCGTCGACCCCGCAAGTGTCTGACGGACATGAGGAAGACAAAGGGATCCGCGGGCAGCCATTTAGAACTAAAATAAGTCTAGATACATCCATTTCTAGGACAAGTATTTCCGGACGAAGGGAGTATTAATTATACAAGAGAGCCGGATTGGCACCTCTTAGTTCATGTAAATGTAATGAAATCCATCATGTTTATATGAAGATCCGGCTTTTTTATACGAAATCCTTCATGCTTATATGAAATCAGTCCGTGTTTGCACGAATTTCATCTGGTTGGTTAGAGTTGTAAAAATGTATGCCGCTGTCGTTTGATGTCATCCTCCGCTTAAGGAAGCGGGAGGAAATTTGCCGGCTGCCGCTGGAGATGCTCTTTATGCTGGAAATAATAGAGTGACATCCAATCATTTGAGTTAATTGCCTGTATGATTGTCCCTCTATAAAAAGTTAATTGCATGTACAGTGTACACGTGACTTGCAGGGTGGCTACAGCTTCGTACAGAAAGTTAAAAAGAAACAAGTCCATCCTTAATCTTGTATTCTAAGTACTCTGTGGGTTCCACTGTCAGCACAGTAGCGAAAGAAGTATATATTAAATAAGTAGAGTAATATATAATATAAAAATATAAAGTTAAAAGACAGAATTCGAACTCATGTCATCGCGTTGCGAGCATCCGGCGCTAACCAGCCCAGCACATTTTTGTTGTAGACCATGCTGGAGATATATCTCCATGTCTACTCTTATATATACTCCATTCGTTCCTAAATATTTGTCTTTTTCAGATTTCAAATGGACTACCACATACGGATGTGTATGTAGACATATTTTAGAGTGTAGATTCACTCATTTTGCTCCGTATGTCTTTTCAGGAAGGGGTCAGATTTGTCCTTGATTTATTTACGAGGTATCCAGATGGCACTGCACCGCTAAGAAAAGAGGGTAACATCAAAATTATGGACTACTTTTTTGAGTATGTTGGTAAGGTCCGGTCATAGTCACATGTTGAAATCTCTAAAAAGACAAATACTCTCTCCGTCCGGAAATACTTGTCATCAAAGTGGATAAAAGGAAATGTATCTAGACGTATTTTAGTTTTAGATACATCTCTTTTTATCCATTTTGATGACAAGTATTTTCGGACGGAGGGAGTAGAAAATAGAGTTGGTGATGATGGTGTGCGTGCCATCCTGCAATATAGGCCGTCGGATTTATATCTAACGGATAGGAAAGAAACTATGGCAATTTTGCAAAAATATACCCACACGTCTCTCCATGTTCGCAAATAAGGCCTTCCCTCGTTCAACCTTTTCTCTCACAAGATAAACTACTCATACAAATGCATCTTGATGTTCCGTGCAACGCACGGGCAGCTAGCTAATTTCTTTTAAAATAGTTGCTGCGATAATTGGGTTGAAGTGATATATTTTATGTCTGCCCTGAATGATTTCAAATTCACTAGTAGTAACAAAGAAAAGGTTGCCTTGTTAATTAACAGAAAACAGGGTGAAAACTATCACATGAGGCCGGTAAAAACAAGGCACACTGGGTTCAGCGTCATCGTCACTACAGCTGTGCGCGCGTGAGAAGTCTACATATCGAGGGGGCTACCGAGCGAGGCACCGAGACACAATGTTTGAGAGAGAAACCAATTGACAGATTATGATCAGATCGAGTTGTCACCCTTCTGCTGTCATTGTTGGGGGGAGAGAAAGACGTATCGAGAGTGTGCGCGGTAGGCACAGAGGCACAACTAGTGAGTGTGTGTGTGTGTGTTTGAAAGAGGAGTAGATAGATTATTATCAAGATCGATGTGCCACCCTACTCCTTTGGTGCCGGGTAGTGTGTGTGTGTGTATGTTTGAGAGAGAAGCCAGTCGATAGATTAGTATCAAGATCGAGGTGTCACCCTACTCCTTCGGTGTTGGGAAGTGTGGGTGTGTGTGTGGGGGGGGGGCAGTGACACTCACATATCTCTACTCTTATAAAAAACAGAGTTGGTGATGATGGTGTTCCTGCCATCCTGCAATATAGGCCATCCGATTTATATCCGACGGACAGGAAGGAAACTATGGCAATTTTGCAAAAAGATACCCACACCCCTCTCCGCATTTGGAAATAAGGCATTCCCTCGTTCATCCTTTTCTCCCACAAGATAAACTTCTCATACAAATGCATCTTGATGTTCCGTGCAACGCATGGGCATCTTGCTAGCAGGGAGAAGGAGTTTGTGTGACACATATCTAGCTACATTATGGGATAGGTAGATAGCATATGTGTGAGAGACATTATTATACTTTGAGACATTAGTGTTTGTGGGTGGGCGGAATTAAAGGGGTGGGCGTGTTAGACATAGAGAGCGTGTGTGTTTCTGTGTGAGAGACTTGTAGGACGGAGTAGAAAGACGAATTTAACCCTGACGGAGGGAGAGAAATACACGAAGTGCGTGTGTGTGATTCCGATGCCCACAGGGAAATGAGATATGTATGCGTGTGAGAGAGATTGCACAATTCATTCACGTATCACTATCTAGCGATCGTGGACGTGCATCGCTTGAACATAAGTCAATATCTACTTCGTATCGTGGCCAAAGGTACAATATCGATTCAACGCTATAAAGATTGGACACTCACATATCACATGTTTTCTATTTAAATAAACCTTTTCAGTTGTGCATGCCAAAGTTACAGTGATGTTTCTTCAAACAACCAATGTAGCTATCATGTATATGCACCATTGTTACTCTTGCATTCAAATTCATTAGTCTTGGATGATTTAAGTTTCTATTTTGAAGTAATATATGTAATATTCATATATGAATTCAACGGGTACGCAATTTATGAAATGGAGGCTATGTAATCATATGAGGTAACACTTTTAAGTAGCTGACTACAATATCCATTTCTTTTTGTGCGCCTCTACACTAACACGTCAATGCATTATGTTTAAAGTAAATAACCAATGGCACTAAATTATCTATTTACACGAGAAATACATAGGCTGAGCGTTTGATCCCTTTTTTTGTGAACGCGCCACTACACTCGTACGATTGGTCGCGCCCGTGTGAACGTCCAAGTTATCGGCGCATCATCCCGAGTTATTGTCTTTTTTTCTTGGGTGGACTTCACACCAGTTATTAACTACTGACGCGTGCCCCGTGTACATAGTCTAGCATGACCTTCCCGCTAGCACGGTCCAAAATTAGTTGAAACTGGATACGAACGATCCCGCGGGCGGCAAAATCTCCCGCCTCCTTCTAAAATTTCCGCCACCTTAGTCTTTAGCATGCGAAATCCCCCTTTTGTCCTTGGTGCACGGAGACCAACAGTTACAATAACGCCCTCATCTACATGATAGGTCGGGGCTGCTTTGGTAACTTCCGGTTCCCCCACTACACGGCACCACCATTTCCTCTCCCCCTCCCGCAAAAACGACTAACTCCACAGCATCAGAGCATCTTACATCACGCCGTCCGTACTTCATCGCCCTTTCTCCCCTCCCCTCTCGAAACCCTAGACTGCTCATCCACCAGCGTACCATAGCCCATTCACTGCCAGCGGCGTCCACCTCGCCGGATCTGCTTCTGCGGCCGCAACTACCCCTCCCACCTCCCCTAGAAACAAGTAGACTGCTCATCCACCACTGTACCACAGCCCATTCAGCGTCGGCCTTGTCCACGGCGCTGGATCTGCTTCGCTGGTACTCTCGTCAACCGGCGCATCTGCAGCGGCTCATTCGTACTCCCCACCGGAGACGCTTCGTCCACACCCCCCGGAGCCACCCCACCGACGCCCCCATCGACGGCCTCTGATCCTCTTCGCCGACACCTTCCTCAACCCTACCGGAGCCGCTTCGCCGACACCTTCCTCAACCCTACCGGAGCCGCTTCGCTGACACCATCGTCAACCCTACCGGAGTAGCTTCGCCTATACCATTCTCAACCCTACCGAGGCCGCTTTGCCAACTCACAAGTCCACGGCCTCAGATCCGCTTCCTCGCACCCTCATCCAACCTACCGGAGCAGCTTCTGATGCCCCGTCCACGGCCGCAGATCCGCATCATCGACACCACCCTTAACCCAACCACCGGAGCAGCTTCTGACGCCCCGTCCACGGCCGCAGATCCGCATCGTTGACACCATCCTTAACCCAACCACCGGAGCAGCTTCTGATGCCCTGTCCACGGCCGCAGATCCGCATCGTCGACACCATCCTTAACCCAACCACCGGAGCAGCTTCTGACGCCCCGTCCATGGCCGCAGATCCGCGTCGTCGACACCATCCTTAACCCAACCACCGGAGCAGCTTCACCTACGCCCTCGTCCATGGCCACAGATCCGCTTCGCCCACACCGTAGTCCACCCTACCGGAGCCACTCCACAAACACCCTACTCGACGGTTCTAGATCTCCTTACCGGACCCCGACAGCCAGCGCAGCGTCATCACCCTCGACGTTTCTAACCTGATTCCCACCGTCTGGAGTGATGCCAAGCACCCGCCACAGCCTAGGTACTTGTCACCTTTAAACCCGTCCAGCATCACCTGCCCAATGTACTCCAAATATACTAACCGGTCGCTGTTACCTGTTATGCAGCTGGCAAAAACTACAAGGACGATGTTTCTTCTGGATCTAACAGCTTGGCCAACCAAGATCCTGGACTGAGGCATTGCTATGATCTTGTAAGCGCGTCTCTCTCTCTCTTGTATTGTTCTGTGCCTGCCTGCGTGCTTTGCTAGGATTTTCGACCAGTAATCCCTTTGTGCAGACAATGATTTCTACTACTGGCTGTGAAATTAGATATGTAGATGTCATACATGATACTACCTTGTACCTCCGTTCCTAAATATAAGTCTTTCTAGAGATTCCACTATAGGCTACATACAGAGCAAAATGAGTGAATCTACACTCGAAAATGCATCTATATACATCTGTACGTGGTCCATACTGGAATCTCTACAAAGACATATATTTAGGAACAGGGGCAGTACATTACACAAAATCGTAGGTGGCATGTAGGAATTCCACTGCACTACATTAGGCTCCCTTAGAGTGCCTGCTAGTCCAACATATAGAGTCATGGCTAGTTTATGGTATGCACACAATCGTTATTTGGTGGTTTAAATATGCGCAAGGGATATGCAATGTAGTATCATGTAGAGATGTCTGAAATTAGCCGTGTCGACTTGCAGATAGGGTTACACAATGAAAAAGTACAAGATGTATGTGGCAATTTCATGGAACATCGCAAAAAAAGGAGAGGCGGCGGTGAGCCTATACAGTGTGCTATGGTACGTCACTCCTCCATTGCAATCATCGTGACATGTTATTTGTATGCCAGTTCTATTAGCCAAGTTTCTTAGGGACAGTTATTACGAGTTATCCTAAGAAAATAAGCACCTGTGAATATAAGCTCAATGTAATAAGCCAACCAGTTCTTTTCATTGCGTTTTCAGCTTATCTTTGGTATGATCAGTGGAAAGTCTAGATTGCATTATATTTTTTTCATTTTGCTGCCCATATGAAAATTAATTTGACTTGCAAACATCACAAATTGAACCCGGTGCAGTAATTAATATGATAGGAAAACAGACCATCACTAATTGCTCAAAATGCAAATACAAAGATACCATCTACTTGGCACAATCTACTTTGGTCAATGTTTTCCATAGAGATCCCATTGCCTAATTTAAACGAACAACGCATGACCCACATTTAAATGAAGAACAATTATTTATTGAAATTCGATGGTCCAAGTGGCTGGTTATTATCGTATAGCAGCACCACCTGAAAGCATCATATAGCAGCAGCAGCTCATAGAAACTCATCATACAGCAGCAGCAGTCTGCAATTCATCATATACGAGCAGCAGCTCATATCAATTCATCATATAGCAGCAGCAGGAGCAGCTCATAGCAATTCATCATATAGCAGCAGCAGGAGCAGCTTATAGCAATTCATCATATAGCAGCAGCAGGAGCAGCTTGTAGCAACTCATCATATAGCAGCAGTAGTACCTCATAGCAATTCATCATATAGCAGCAGCAGCAGCTCATAGCAACTCATCATACAGCAGCAGCAGCTCATAGCAATTCATCATATAGCAGCAGTAGGAGCAGCTCATAGCAATGCATCATATAGCAGCACTAGAAGCAGCTCATAGCAATTCATCGTATAGTGGATCAAAATGAAAATTTGGCAAAAAATCAGAGGAGATCCTCACCTTGTTGGATGAGCTCATCCTTCAACAGCACCTCAAGGCCATGGCCTGGGAGGAGGGGAGGGGGAATAAGGTGCCTTCTGCTGCAGTGTGGCATCAGCCGTAGTTGTGTAGCACCCGCCGGAGTAGTGCGTTGGACGAACCACAGTGGAGCAGCTGCTGGAGACCATGAGAATGAGGGGCGGCGCCAGAGGGAGGAGCAGCCAGGGAGATTTTCCCCTACCCACCGGCCATGTAGCCTAGCTGGACATAGCATCGTCGAGGACCAGGCCAGATGGGACCAGTGGCGACGGCTCGCTGGAGGAACCCTAGTGCTGCAGGCAGGGGATCGAGGTAGAGGGAAAGGGGAGAGGAGATGCAAGCGGGCAGGGCAATGAATGCTTGTGTGTTTGTTTTTACTTGAGGGTCAGGTGTGACACGGGCCTCAGCAGTTGCATTTTGAGTGTAATATAGGCAGACAACAGAGTCATTTCACTATTCCCCTTCCCTTCAATTTTTAGTGAGGTTCTACCCGAAACAACCCCCTCCAAAGCGAAATTAGTTAAGCCCAAGCCCATAACTCAAAAATGACTTCTTTACATCTTTTATGGCTTATTTTGACAATATGCCCTAAAAAGGCAGAATCGAACTGGCCCTTAACCTGCAATTCAATTGTGCGTGCAATGATGAATCACTCCTGCCTGCTATCTATACATTTAGGCATTATCATACATGGCATAACCTAATACATGTGCATTCCATTGTAGAATCTGGAATATGCAATGTTTATGTTAGTTCATACGTTGCACATGATGTTTAAATGCCCCTTAAATCTGGTCAGTCAAGTGATGGTCTTTAAGCCTCCTTCTTTGCTTCTTTTCTTGATATGTAAGATTTTCTCACACATCTGTTCAATTGCTTGTTTGCATCAGCCAGCCATACTAGGACTGTTTTCTTTGATTACTTGTTGTTCTTGACCTAACACTCTAACAGAGCTTGTCAACGATTTAAACACTAAGGTCTGCTGTAGTGGGGCCTTGTCTAACTCATAGGTGACATAAAGGTTTGGCTGTACACTACAGTAGGCTCTCCAAGGGTACCTGGAGATCCAGTTCGAAGGTATTCCTAGTTTTTACATAGTGCAGACATTGTAAATGCTCATTTCATTGTGTGCAAGTGCAAGAGATGCGGCATGTTTCATTATGTGGTGGTGTTTTGTTATAATCTCATCCTTTTGTGTTCATAGACTGGAAAGTATGCATATTTATCTTCCAAGGAGACGAGTAACTAGTTTGTGTCACCTTGCAGAGGGGGTGCAATGAAGATAAGATTGAGGATTTCCAAGTACAAGATGTTAGGAAGGAGCCTTGCAAGAGAAGTAGGAGCTGCGCTGAGCCTCTTCAACCTGCTAAGGTAAGTCACTATATGCAACTCAATAGTTCAATTCCTTGTTTGTTTCAGGCATAGTTAATTTTCTGTTTTCAATTGCTTTATTTGTCCTCAGTTAATGAGATGCCCAAATAATCATGCCTGATGTTCGGTACTTGTATCACTATTAGTTGACATAATTAAAGGCCTTACCATTTAATTACTCTGTCGAAGTGTGCCTGAAGCTTTGAAGTCTATTAACCAACTATTATTGCATGAGGCTCACAATGTAGTTTATACTACACTAATGATTGCATAGTTTTGCCTGCTGTAGTATGTTTGTATGAAACCCTCTGCTGTTCATTATGCTCCCTAAGACTTTAATTGAGGCACAGAATGGCCAACTGCTTGCTTACATATACGCAACGTGTTGTCTAAATTTGTAAGTTGTCTGTGTTTTCGATTGGGCCCCAACATCATGCTCCTCTGGTGAGCTAAGAGGGATTTCTGTATGCAGGCTGCACAGACTATCTTTTTTATAATTTTGAAAATATCACCTGCTTATGCTTCATGACGTGTAACATTTTTTTTGAAAGTGACGTGTAACATTATTGTTAGTCTTGTTTTGCCATGTAGTACAAAATAGTGTCTTGTTCGCTTCACTGTTGTAACTATATTTTTGCCCTAGTCATGTGTACTTACAGAAACATTTCAGGATGAAGTGACATCAACACAAAGATCTGCGAGCAGTGCGGCATGGCCGTTACCGAATGATTATGGATTGGAATTGGAATGTGCTGATGTTCTCGAGCATCAACTAGAGGTGGCAAGACAACGTGTACATGATTGTCAACGTATAATCAACAAGTTGAGACTGGACATGCAGGTATTAGATGCAGGAGTCAAAAAATGAAACAAGGCACTGAGATAACCATGAAGGAATTGGAGATTTTGCAGACTGAAATTTGTGCTATCTGAATCCGGCCAATCCTATTTTCTAAAGAGATTATAGTTCAAATGGAGTTAAGTTGATGCGCGTCCATGATGTATGAGCTGTATTTGCCTAGTGTATGTAATTTGCTGTTTGTGTATGCTTTATTATCACCTGTGCCAAACCATAATGCCCAGTGGGTATAATCGGCTGTAATTTCTTTATTGTATAGTGTAGGATTATTCTACCTTTCTATGCCTTGATCTCTTTGTTGTATAGTATTGAGTAGGATAATTCTTTGAATATGCTATATCGTTCAAACGGGGGCCAACTCGCCCGACCATGGCCCTTCACGGGCCGTCGGATCCATGGGCCTTCTACGTCTCGTAGGATCCATGGGCCTTCTACGTCTCGTAGGATCCATGGGCCTTCTACGTCTCGTAGGATCCATAGGCCTTCTACGTCTCGTAGGATCCATGGGCCTTCTACGTCTCGTAGGATCCATGGGCCGCCGACTCATTTATGGGTCTTGTACGAGCCTTTAATGGGCCGTAGACGGGCCTTTAATGCAAATCGTACGTTTTATGGGCTGACCATAACGGGCCATTAATAAGCCGTATTTGGTGATGCTATGAAAATGGCCCAACAGACTAACGGTCCACAAACGGGCCGACTGTAACGACGGGCTGAATTTGGCCCACAAGCAGAAAATGACAGTAACGGGCCGTAAGTAACCGAATGCTGCAAATGAGCCCAAGAATAAATGGGCCCTCAGAAGGCCGAAAGTTAACTTGGGCTGGAAATGGCCCAACGGAACGGGCCGTTAATGGGTATAAAGTGATACACTGTTCATTACGGGACAGTTTCACCACGGGCCGTTAATGGGTGTAAAGTAATACACTGTTCATTACGGGCCAGTTTCAGCACGGGTCGCTAATGGGCCAAGAGTTACAAAGGGCCTCATATGGGCCGAAAGACGTCATGGGCTATACATGGGCCAGAAGTGAAAACGGGCTGGAATCATATTGGATGGCCCAGATGACGCTACTGGGCCTAATTCGGATAGGGCGTAACGGGCCTTGGGTTAGCGGGCTGTAAATGGGCTATATGCGAACAACCGTTAACAGGCTTTCCATGGGCTGGCCCGCCAGCTTGTGACCAAGTCAAACGGGCTGGCCTTTTCACAGGAATGGGCCACTGTTGGGCCGTGCCACGTGTCGACGTATCATAGGCACCTTCTATCCAGTGAGTGGATGACATCTGTCCCAACGATGAGCCGACACGTGTTTCCTCTAGCCAATGATGATTTTACACGTGGAAAATCCCCATTGGTCGGGGCTGTTAACGGGTTATCGGATCCAAAACCCGACCTGATAGCTTAACGGCATTCCGTTACGGTGGATGCCATGTGTCGGTCACCCTTGACGAAAGCACTTCTGTGACGCGCGATTTATCGTCATGGAAGTGGACACTTCTGTGATGATAATTTTGGTAATGTCATGGAACACTTCTACAACAGCACAGGTATGACTATCTTGATTCTGTCATAAATTTTTCATGGATGTACATGCATGACAAAAAACGCGACCTAGTTTGACAAACACGTATCATCACGGAAGTGTATTTTTTTGTAGTGTATGAGTGTGTTGAATACTATGAGAAGTTTGATGCTTGATAATTGTTTTGAGATATGAAGGTGATCATATTAGAGTCATGCTAGATGAGTGGCTATGAATTTGAGAAATACTTGTGTTAAAGTTTGTGATTCCCATAGCATGCACGTATGGTGAACCGTTATGTGATGAAGTCGGAGCATGATTTATTTATTGATTGTCTTCCTTATGAGTGGCGGTCGGGGACGAGCGATGGTCTTTTACTACCAATCTATCCCCCTAGGAGCATGCGCGTAATACTTTGCTTTGATAACTTATAGATTTTTGCAACAAGTATATGAGTTCTTTATGACTAAGGTTGAGTCCATGGATTATACGCACTCTCATCCTTCCACCATTGCTAGCCTCTCTAATACCGCGCACTTTTCGCCGGTATCATACACCCACCATATACCTTCCTCAAAACAGCCACCATACCTACCTATCATGGAATTTCCATAGCCATTCCGAGATATATTTCCATGCAACTTACCACCGTTTCATTTACTATGACACGCTTCATCATTGTCATATTGCTTTGCGTGATCATGTAGTTGATATCGTATTTGTCGCAAAGCCACCGTTCATGATTCTTTCATACATGTCACTCTTGATTCATTGCATATCCCGGTACACCGCCGAAGGCATTCACATAGAGTCATATTTTGTTCTAAGTATTGAGTTGTAATTCTTGAGTTGTAAGTAAATAAAAGTGTGATGATCATCATTATTAGAGCATTGTCCCATGTGAGGAAAGGATGATGGAGACTATGATTCCCCCACAAGTCGGGATGACACTCTGGACTAAAAAAAAGAGGCCATAAAAAAAGAGAAAAGGCCCAAAGAAAAAAATATGAGAGAAAAGAGAGAAGGGACAATGCTACTATCCTTTTCCACCCTTGTGCTTCAAAGTAGCGCCATGGTCTTCATGATAGAGAGTCTCCTATGATATCACTTTCATATACTAGTGGGAATTTTTCATTATATAACTTGGCTTGTATATTCCAATGATGGGCTTCCTCAAAATTGCCCTAGGTCTTCGTGAGCAAGCGAGTTGGATGCACACCCACTTAGTTTCTTTTTGAGCTTTCATACACTTATAGCTCTAGTGCATCCGTTGCATGGCAATCCCTACTCACTCACATTGATATCTATTAATGGGCATCTCCATAGCCCGTTGATACGCCTAGTTGATGTGAGACTATCTTCTCCTTTTTGTCTTCTCCACAACCACCATTCTATTCCACATATAGTGCTATATCCATGGCTCACGCTCATGTATTGCGTGAAGATTGAAAAGTTTGAGAACACCAAAAGTATGAAACAATTGCTTGGCTTGTCATCGGGGTTGTGCATGATTTAAATATTTTGTCTGGGGAAGATAGAGCATAGCCAGACTATATGATTTTGTAGGGATAACTTTCTTTGGCCATGTTATTTTGAGAAGACATAATTGCTTAGTTAGTATGCTTGAAGTATTATTATTTTTATGTCAATATTAAACTTTTATCTTGAATCTTTCGGATCTGAATATTCATACCACAATTAAGAGAATTACATTGAAAATTATGCCAAGTAGCATTCCACATCAAAAATTCTGTTTTTATCATTTACCTACTCGAGGACGAGCAGGAATTAAGCTTGGGGATGCTTGATACGTCTCCAACGTATCTACAATTTTTGATTATTCCATGCTATATTATATTCTGTTTTGGATGTTTAATGGGCTTTAATCGGAGGCCCAGCCCAGATTGATGTTTTTTTGCCTATTTCAGTGCTTCGAAGGAAAAGGATATCAAACGGAGTCCAAACGGAATGAAACCTTTGGGAACGTGATTTTCGGAACAAACGTGATCCAGAGGACTTGGAGTCTACGTAAAGCAATCAACGAGGAGGGCACGAGGCAGGGGGCGCGCCTACCCCCCTGGGCGCGCCCACCACCCTCGTGGGCCCCTCGTTGCTCCACCGACGTACTTCTTCCTCCTATATATACCCATACACCCTGGAAACACCATATCCGGAGCCAAAACCCTATTTCCACCGCCGCAACCTTCTGTACCCGTGAGATCCAATCTTGGGGCCTTTTTCGGCGCTCCGCCGGAGCGGGCATCGATCACGGAGGGCTTCTACATCAACACCATAGCCTCTCTGATGATGTGTGAGTAGTTTACCTCAGACCTTCAGGTCCATAGTTATTAGCTAGATGGCTTCTTCTCTCTCTTTGGATCTCAATACAAAGTTCTCCTTGATCTTCTTAGAGATCTATTCGATGTAATCTTCTTTTGCGGTGTGTTTGTCGAGATCTGATGAATTGTGGGTTTATGATCAAGATTATCTATGAACAATATTTGAATCTCCTCTGAATTCTTTTATTTATGATTGGTTATCTTTGCAAGTCTCTTAGAATTATCAGTTTGGTTTGGCCTACTAGATTGATCTTTCTTGCAATGGGAGAAATGCTTAGCTTTGGGTTCAATCTTGCGGTGTTCGATCCCAGTGACAAAAAGGGAACTGACACGTATTGTATTGTTGCCATCGAGGATAAAAAGGTGGGGTTTATATCATATTGCATGATTTTATCCCTCTACATCATGTCATCTTACTTAAAGCATTACTCTGTTCTTATGAACTTAATACTCTAGATGCATGCTGGATAGCGGTCGATGTGTGGAGTAATAGTAGTAGATGCAGAATCGTTTCGGTCTACTTGTCGCGGACGTGATGCCTATATACATGATCATACCTAGATATTCTCATAACTATGCTCAATTCTATCAATTGCTTGACAGTAATTCGTTTACCCACCGTAATACTTATGCTCTTGAGAGAAGCCACTAGTGAAACCTATGGCCCCCAGGTCTATTTTCCATCATATTAATCTCCCGTCAACAAGCTATTTTTGGCGCCGTTTATTTTGCTTTCCTTACTTTTAGTCTTTATCATAAAAATACCAAAAATATTATCTTATCATCTCTATCAGATCTCACTCTCGTAAGTGACCGTGAAGGGATTGACAACCCCTTTATCGCGTTGGTTGCGAGGTTCTTATTTGTTTGTGTAGGTGTGTGGGACTCGCGCGTGGTCTCCTACTGGATTGATACCTTGGTTCTCAAAAACTGAGGGGAATACTTACGCTACTTTACTGCATCACCCTTTCCTCTTCAAGGGAAAACCAACGCAGTGCTCAAGAGGTACCAGTTTGCAAGATAATAAAGAACACGTAAATAGAAGTTAGGGGCTGTTTAGATAAAGAAACAATTAAGTTAGTTTTAGTAGAGAGCTTTTTGTCATAAGAAAGTTATTTGTCCCTAGGTAATCGATGACTAGACTGGTAATCATTATTGTAACTTTATATGAGGGAGAGGCATAAGCTAACATACTTTCTATACTTGGATCATATGCACTTATGATTGGAACTCTAGCAAGCATCCGCAACTACTAAAGATCATTAAGGTAAAACCCAACCATAGCATTAAAGTGTCAAGTCCTATTTACTCCCATGCGCAAACAACCTACTTACTCGGGTCTGTGCTTTTGTCACTCACGCCACCCACCATAAGTGAATCATGAACATATTGAAACCCTACAGCAGGGATCCCTCACGCTTGCGCGATATGGAAAGCACCATAGGACAGAACCAATAATAAAACATACAACTCAAACCAATCATGATCATCAATCAACCCATAGGACAAAACGGATCTACTAAGACATCATAGGATAGCCATACATCATTGAGAAATAATAAATAGCATTGAGCACCATGTTTAATTAGAGATTACAGCGGGGAGAAGAGGTGTTACACCGCTTCATAGAGGGGGAGAGAGTTAGATGACGGCGGCAAAGTTGTTGTAGATCGTCGTCACGATGATGGCCCCAGCGGCATTCTGGCGCTACCGGGAGAGAGGGGCGAGAGCCCCCCTCCTTCTACTTGTTCCTTGGCCTCTCCCCTAGATGGGAGTAGGGTTTCCCCTCTGGTCCATGGCCTCAATGGCGGCGAAGGGGTGAGAGCCCCTCCGAGATTGGATCTCTCTCACTGTTTCCTTCTGTTTCCGCGTTCCTGTTTTCTAGCCTTTCACCGTTTCTTAAATATCCGGAGATCCATAACTCCGATTGGGCTGAAATTTTAACACGGTTTTTATCCGGATATAAGCTTCCTTGCGGCCGAAGGACACCTCCAACCGACCTACGGGGTGGCCACACGCCTGCCAGGCGTGCCCTAGGTAGGGGGCACGCCCTTATGGCTTGTGGGCCCCTCTGGCATCGTCTCGCATTGATTCCGCTCCCCAAAAATCACATATATTCCAAAATAATTCTCCATAAATTTTTATCGCGTTTGGACTTGGGTATTCTGCAAAACAAAAAACATGCAACAAAAAAGAACTGGCACTGGGCACTGGATCAATATGTTAGTCCCCAAAAATGTTATAAAATGTTGCCAAAAGTATATGAAAGTTGTAGAATATTGGCATGAAACAATCAAAAATTATAGATACGACGGAGATGTATCAACGCTGCTCGTCGCACGCGACCTGAGATGGCCGCGGCGTGTGCGCCGGCGTAGGCGTCTTGGTTTGCGCCCTGCCGTCCTTAGAGTTCACCGCACTGCCCGTTGGCAGCACAACCCCGTCCTTGGACCTGGTGGCATGTGGGTTGTTGTTCTCGTTGCAGACGACGCCATTCGCCTAGCTCTGAATGCCAGAACATCACGGAAGCTGTTCGTGGCCTTCGCCTCCTCCGCCAGCGCCCGTGTCGTCGCCCCTTTGCGTGGGCATCAGTAGCTTGGACGTGGAAGGACCGACCGCCCTGGCGCCCTTCTTCTTGGGAGCAATGGTGAAGAAGATGACGAAGGTGACGCGCAACTACTAGTTTAGGTTCGCGCAAGCGACCCCCCTACCTGGCGTGCCAAAGATGTCGTGCATACGACGATCTATGGGACCAACAAAGGCCCCTTTGCGGTTCGACTAGGGAGATCGGCGAGCACTTAGAGTAGAACTAACAGAACACACGAAGTTTACCCAGGTTCGGGCCGCTGTGAAGCGTAAAACCCTACTCCTACTTTGGTTGTATTGATTGTGTACGGACAAGTACAAGGAGCCCAATTCACCAGCAAGGTTTGCGTGGGAAGTGCAGCTACGCGTGTAATTGGGAAAAGTGTCGACCTTTGTAACGGTAGCCATGGGACTCCTTTTATAGAGAAAGGGGTTACCATAATGGAAAAATGGTAATTACACTAGGTGAATAGTGGCTACAGTGCCAAATGCCTAATTCTAGCGGGTTAGGACAAACACATTAATTGCACCGTGAGTTGTCACGTTGATGGAGCTCTCCGGCAAGAGTCGTATCTCCTTCTGTGTCATTCTCCCATCTATCTCATATCATCTTGACACGATCCTGGGTCGGGTATCATTAAAGGTGAATCTTCAGCAGCGAGCTGACACGCGCCCAGACAAGACTCACCTAACTACCTACCTGCTCGACACCTATACGACAAGTGACAACCTGATCGATGAGGTGGAGCGGTTGCAAGGTAATGGGATTTTTGCCGGGCTTGGAGCTTGTCGGGTCTTTGCTAGCTCCCCGGCAAGGATCTTACCAGGAACCCCAAGCTTGATCTTCTCAACTTCTGGCCACTTCTTGGATGTCTTCTTTGTATCCCATCAACTGGTCTTGAATTTGCCTTCAGTTGTCCTCCGACAAGACTTGCCGTCGGGAGGGCTGCTACTGCGTGTACATAAGTCTGGGGTACTAAGGACCCAAACCTTAGTACACTGACACCCTGCAGGGTTAAATCTTCCGGAAAGTCGTCCCGCGGTTATGTGGCGACTTGGAAATCTATAAACTCCGATTGTAGAGAACTTTAAACTAAAACTTTCCAACCGCATGCGTAACTGTGATCGTATCTTCTTGTGAGGTTGGGATCAAGAATTGAACATAGTGGGTTTATGATTTACTCGTACGTAGGTGTTCAGGATCACTTCTTGATCGTACTATATTGCGCCGACTTATGCGTAGGATTTATCTCTTATTCTAGTACTCGTAGGACTAGTTGGTTACAAATGCTTACTGATTGTTGCAGCCTCACCACTTAACCATTCCCTACCCATTAAAGGATTGTTAGTTTTATTATCCGTGGTAATGAGATTGTTGAGTCTCGAAAGGCTCACATATACTACAACAACATATGCAGGTACAGGTAAAGCAATGTTCTATTGTGCGAACGATGCATTGTTCTATTTATAGTTCTTCTTTTTGTTTGACGATCATAGGATGGGTTCCCGGTTGGCAACCCGTCTTATTGTATGATGATTGTTATGCATTGGTGTATTATGATATTTATGTCGTTAGATTCCTTTGTTGTGGTGAGTGTAAGCCAACTTAAATGCTTGTATTCTCATCTTTGCTTGTATGGTATATTGTTCTGATGTCCACCTTGTTACCGACATGTGACACTTGTGTGTATGATATTAGTCACATGTTGGGGCATCTCCAGTATGCGCTTCTGTCGTTAGTGAAGCTTGCAAAAGGCTTTGTTTGGGTTAGGACTGAGGGAGTCCTGGATTAGGGGGTCCCCGGGCATCCGGGCTATGCGATATGGCCGGACTGGTGGGCCGTAAATATACAAGATGGAAGGCCTTCTCCCGTGTCCGGATGGGACCCTCCTTTGCATGGATGGCAAGCTTAGCGCTCCGATGTGAAGATTCCTTTCTTTGTAAACCGAGTTTGTACAACCCTAGGCCCCTCCGGTGTCTATATAAACCGGAGGGTTTAGTACGTAGAGACAATCATAATCATACAGGCTAGACATCTAGGGTTTAGCCATTACGATCTCGAGGTAGATCAACTCTTGTAATCCACATATTCATCCAAGTCAATCAAGCAGGAAGTAGGGTATTACCTCCGTTAAGAGGGCCCGAACCTTGGTAAACATCGTGTCCCCTGCCTCCTGTTACCTTCGATCCTCACACACATTGTTCGGGACCCCCTACCTGAGATCGGCCGGTTTTCACACCGACATTGGTGCTTTCATTGAGAGTTCCTCTATGTTGTCGACAGAAGGTTCGATGGCTCGTTCGATCATCTACAATGATGTTGTTCCAGAGGAGACTTTCCTCCCCTGTGAAATCTTCGTATTCGGCGGCTTCATGCTGCGTGCCAACTCGATTGGCCACCTCGAGCAGATCGACAGCTACGCCCCTGGTCATCGGATTAGTTTCGGGAACCTAAACTATGTCGCCGATATCCGAGGAGATTTGATCTTCAATGAATTCGTGACCACAACTGCTGCTCCGGCCTTAGATCCAGAGCGGACCACCGGGTCCGAAGACGGGAAATTAGAGCCCGCCGGACTCTCTGCAGTTATGGAACTCGCTACCGGAGACCCAGTGGGGACGGCGTCATCAGCAAACCCAAAAGCGAACCGAACTCCCCTTGTCACTAAAGCGCCGGACTCTCCCTCGGACTCTAAATCCAAACTCTCGAGGTCCACCGTAAGCGGGCACGGCCAGGAGGCCCTCACCCTGGCCGGCCCCGCAAGCCCTCGCCTCTCTGCCCAAACCTCGCTCCTAAACGAGGCGCTGGACTTAATGCGATCCCTCGCCATCACAGAGGAATCGCCTCTGAATTACGCCCAGCCCGGATTAGGGGCTGAGTGCTGGGAATTTTACGTCCCACCCACCACCCACTTCATAGCCACTGTCGAGGATCTAACCAACATGCTGGATTACGCCTCCGAAGACATCGACGGTATGGACAACGATGCCGGAGACGATCAAGGCCAAAACCCTCCGTTTACCGGAAGGTGGACGGCCACCTCCACATATGATGTATACATGGTGGATACTCCCAAAGAGGATGATGATGACAACAAGAATGATCCGGCTGAGGACAAGCCTGCCGAAGCACTTCCAAAGTGTCGACGACAGCGGCGCCGCTCAATGTCGCGTCGCGAAAAAGACAGAAATATCGACACCGAAGACAATAACACTCCGGAGAACGCCGAAGACCTAGATGCCACTGCCGAGCCAACATCCGAATAGGATGATATGGAAGACGGGCAAGTTAACCCCGGTGATCCAACCGGGAACGAGGACTCGGAGGATAGTAACTACCTACCGATCTCCGAAGAGGATGTGAGCCTCGGTGACGAAGACTTCGTTGTGCCGGAGGAGCCCCTCGAGCAAGAGCGCTTTAAGCACAGGCTAATCGCTACTGTGAGAAGCCTGAAAAAGAAGCAGCAGCAGCTTCAAGCTAAACAGGATATACTCAATGACAGATGGACTAATGTCCTGGCAGCCGAGGAATACAGCCTCGAACGCCCAACCAAGAGTTACCCGAAGCGTAAGCTACTACCTCAATTTGATGACGAGGCCCTTGAGCCAATACCGCCAAAGCATAAAAACACCGATGAGCCCGACCGCCCACCGCATGGACGGGACAGACCGGCTACCCACGCCGAACACCAGCCCGCGCCACCACGCCGACGAGGCAGGGAGGCAGCGGCCCTGTGCTATACCTATGACTTATGCAAGGAGCTGGACAGTAGATCCGGTCTGACAAGATCGATCTATGGGTCGAGGGGATGTGCTCCGACATGAGAGGACGGCCATTAGGCCTGGCGTGATAGGCACAACCTCACTCGACCCTAGAACCGCATTCGGACTTCATCCGAACTGCATCGCGACATCACTCGATACAAAGGCGCCGCACACCCCTTGTGCTTCACCGATGATGTTATGGAGCACCAGTTCCCTGAAGGATTTAAACCCATGAACATCGAATCATACGATGGTACGACGGACCCTGCAGTATGGATCAAAGATTTTCTTCTCCACATCCACATGGCTCGTGGTGATGACCTCCACGCCATCAAGTACCTGCCCCTAAAACTCAAGGGGCCAGCGCGGCATTGGCTGAGCAGCCTCCCAAAAACCCCTATTGGAGGCTGGGAAGACTTGGAGGACGCCTTTAGAGACAACTTTCAAGGTACCTATTTTGGGCCTCCAGACGCCAATGACCTTAGCCACATAGTCCAGCAGCCCGGAGAATCAGCCCAGAAACTTTCGACCAGGTTCTTGATTAAAAAGAACCAAATTATGGATTGTCCGGACGCCGAAGCCCTCGCGGCCTTTAAACACAGCGTCCGAGATGATTGGCTCGCCCGACACCTCGGCCAAGAAAAGTTTAAGTCCATGGCAGCCCTTACCGCACTCATGACCCGCTTTTGCGCGGGAGAAGATAGCTGGCTGGCTCGTAGAAGCAACAGCACCAGCGACCCCGGCACTTCCAAAGCCAGGGATGGCAATGGCAAGCCACGACACAATAAACACAAGCGTCGAAGAAACAACCAAGATATCAAAGACACAGCAGTCAACGCCGGATTCAGTGGCTCCAAACCCGGTCAACGGAAGAAGCCATTCAAAGGAAACAGAGATGGTCCATCTAGTTTGGACAGAATACTCGATCGGCCTTGCCAGATTCATGGCACCCCCGACAAGCCTGCCAATCATACCAACAGAAATTGTTGGGTCTTTAAACAGGCCGGCAAGCTCAACGCCGAACACAAGAGGAAGGGGCCGCCTAGCGAGGACGACGATGAAGAGCCTTGCCACAGAACACAGGGGGACAGAAGAAATTTCCCCCCGAGGTCAAAACAGTGAACATGATCTACGTCGCTCATATCCCCAAGAGGGAGCGCAAGCACGCGTTAAGGGACGTCTATGCCTTAGAGCCAGTCGCCCTAAAGTTTAACCCGTGGTCAGCCTGTCCGATCACCTTCGACCACAGAGACCATCCGACCAGTATCCGTCATGGGGGTTCGGCTGCATTGGTCCTCGATCCAACTACCGACGGATTCCACCTCACGCGAGTCCTCATGGACGGTGGCAGCAGCCGCAATCTGCTCCATCAGGACACCGTCCGTAAAATGGGCATTGATCCGTCAAGAATCAAGCCCACTAAAACCACCTTTAAAGGGGTAATACCCGGCGTAGAAGCCTGTTGCACAGGATCCATAACACTGGAAGTCGTCTTCGGCTCACCGGATAACTTCTGGAGCGAAGACTTGATCTTCGACATTGTCCCGTTCTGAAGTGGCTATCACGCACTACTCGGACGAACTGCTTTCGCCCGTTTCAGTGTAGTCCCGCACTACGCTTATCTTAAGCTCAAGATGCCTAGACCACGTGGCGTTATCACAGTCAATGGAAACATGGAGCGCTCCCTCCGTACAGAGGATCATACCGTGGCCCTCGCGGCCGAGGTTGAGGGTGGCTTCGCTAAACCGAAGACCACACCGGCAGCCAAGCTCCCAAACATTGTTAAACGAGTCCGGTCTACCTTGCAGAGCGACAGTCCGACTCATATAGAGCTAGATTAGTAATTCGGCCTCTGCCAACGCCCTAGCCTGATAGCGGCATACGTACCGCGCGTGCATAACTACGTGTTAAAAATACCATGGGCAAGGACGGAGGCATACTAAACATAGGGTCCACGATACGGCTTGACCCTATCCGGATCTACATATTGCTCCACCTTTTTCGTCTTGTTTTCATTTGTTTAGGTTCTTTACAAGCCCGCATCAATTCCTGGAGCTAACAAGGGCCGCCCTTCTAGGCCCCTTCTACATACTTGATAGTTGATCCTCTCAAAGGATCCTACGCTAAGGTGAAAAGCGGTGCAGACGTGCAGCAGAACGTCCAAGGATCTTCTAGATCTTCTTTCCAAATTTAGGACCTGTATACAGCTTTCCCTTGTCCTCGGCATGTAAAATAGCCATGATTCTTATCGCATCCTCTGTAAAAATATGTTTTGACGTACCAATCAGATTATAATGAAAACAGTTTTGCCCAGCCTTGTTCGGTATAGGCCCTTTTCCCCGTTTTCCCACCTTACGTCCAAATTGGCATATACACCTTGGTACGACTTAAATCGCCAGGGGCTTCGTCCTGGGGGAAGATCGCGGGCCGGCCTGCACCACTCAAAATGTTAATACCATATTCATTACAACCGGACTTATGTAACGGCATCTTCGGATACTCACGATTAGGCAAGGGGCTTCGGCCTGGGGCGCCACTTGGGGGTGGCCTCGGTGTCTGAATCCGGGCCGTCCGGAAGGAATATTTTTCCCCTTTTTGGCGCCTCCACCTCCGGTTCTTTGGAGGCCGCCCTCTTATTTTTCTTCTTCCCCTTAGGGAAAGGGTGTTGTCGGCCTCCTCCTCCTTTTCCTCTTCCTCCTCCTCATCTTCATCCTCCTCGGAGGAATGGGTTTCGTTCTCTCCGGACACCCCATCTGAAGTACCTTTGCGATGGAGGTCATCTTGGGCTTCCTTGCCCTTCTTCCGGACCTTTTTCTCCGGCGCTTGATAGGGCGCCGGGACCAGCATCTTCATTAAAAGAGGATTTGCTGGGTTTTCGGGCAATGGAGCCGAACATCTAATCAGTTCCACCTTCTTTGTCCAGCCCTGTGTCATAAGAAGGAATTCTTAGTCCGTCCCCTCTTTTGGTTAATTAACTATGTTATGTTAGGAAAAATAAGCACTTACTGGGGAGGCTGGATGATTGCAGTCGAGGCCGATGTCTTCGGATGTTTCTGGCCATGACTTTTGAGTCTTGAAAAGTAGCTTCCAAATCGCTTTATGCGTCATGCCGAAGAGTCGCGTCAGGATCCGTGGCCCTTCCGGATTGAACTCCCACATGCGGAGAGGCCGGTGTTGGCAGTGAAGAGACCGACGGATGAGCATCACCTGAATCACATCTGTGAGGCTGGTGTTTTTCTCTATGATATTTTTGATGCGCGTCTTCAGCATCAACACCTCTCCGGACGATCCCCAATCCAGACCCTTGTTTCTCCAGGATGCAAGCCGCAGTGGGGTCCGGATCTGAATGCAGGGGCGGCTGCCCATTTGGTGCCGCGGGGTTCAGTAATGTAAAACCACTCCTGCTGCCATATCTTGATGGAGTCCACAAAGGCCCCTTTGGGCCAGATAACTTTGGGAAGTTTGCTTATCATGGCACCGCCGCAGTCCGTGTGTTGCCCGTCGACCACCTTCGGCTTCACATTGAAAATTTTGAGCCATAGGCCGAAGTGTGGAGGGATGCGGAGGAATGCCTCACACACGACGATAAACGCCGAGATGTGGAGAAAGGAATTTGGGGCCAGATCGTGAAAATCCAGCCCGTAATTAAACATGAGACCTCGGACAAAGGGGTGTAGGGGAAATCCTAGTCCGCGGAGAAAGTGAGGAAGGAATACGACCCTCTCACCAGGTTCTGGAGTGGGGATAATTTGCCCTTTGGCGGGAAGTCTATGCCTAATCTCCGCCGTCAAATACCTCGCCACCCGAAGCCCTTTGATGTCCTTCTCCGTCACGGTGGAGGCCATCCACTTGCCTTGCGAGCCGGATCCGGACATAATTGGAGTACTTGGCGGCAAGGGGAAAAGCTTGGAGCTTGGGCGCGGGAGCTTGAGGACGGATGGGCTGGGGGGGAGGTGTGGAGTAAAAAGATGGATCCCAATCTTCTTATAAAGGCAGAGAATATCGAGCGTCCCCCCACGAGCCCTAAAACTCGCCTATTCCCCAGGGGTCGTGCAAACAGCACGGTTGGATTACCCAAACCCGTATTGATGAGGATCCCGTAATAAGGGGACACGATCTCTGCTTTGACAAGGCGTGTCGATGCGCCTCGAAACGCGAAGCAGAAGGCTGAAAAACGGTTCAAAATAATAATAGAGCCAGAACACAACACCTCGCCGAAAAAACTGTCAGAAGATATGACCCATTTTTCTATTTAAGTATTTTTGCCCTTGTGGTTCAGGGCTGTAACTATTGTACAGAGCCGGATATAGTTCTTTTGATCAACTACTTTAGAGTATTCGGAGGAGGAACCCGCCTTGCAATGCCGAAGACAATCTGCGCGCCGGACACATCGTCATTGAAGCCTGGTTCAGGGGCTACTGAGGGAGTCCTGGATTAGGGGGTCCCCGGGCGTCCGGGCTATGCGATATGGGCCGGACTGGTGGACCGTAAATATACAAGATGGAAGGCCTTCTCCCGTGTCCGGATGGGACTCTCCTTTGCGTGGATGGCAAGCTTGGCGCTCGGATGTGAAGATTCCTTTCTTTGTAAACCGACTCTGTACAACCCTAGGCCTCTCTGGTGTCTATATATACCAGAGGGTTTAGTCCGTAGAGGCAATCATAATCATACAGGCTAGACATCTAGGGTTTAGCCATTACGATCTCAAGGTAGATCAACTCTTGTAATCCACATATTAATCCAAGTCAATCAAGTAGGAAGTAGGGTATTACCTCCGTAAGAGGGCCCGAACCTGGGTAAACATCGTGTCCCCTGCCTCCTGTTACCTTCGATCCTCAGATGCACAGTTCAGGACCCCCTACCCGAGATTGGACGGTTTTGACACCGACAAGGACCGCATGTTGGGAATTACAGGTTTCATAGCTGGGGAGAGGGTGTTTTACAGTCGCCCTCGGTATATGAATGGGAAATTGGGAGGGGGAAGTATGTATTACAGACGCATTTGTCCGAAATGTGGGGGAAGTTACAACTCTACCCCTATTTTTTGACTTTCAGACTTGGGATTGATTCTTGAGGGTCAAGGATAGTACAGAAACCTTGATTCTCCAAAATATTTGGTGTGAGCTATTTTGGCCTAGGAGAAGGTGTTTTAAAATATTGGGCGCGAGCGATTTCGGCCAATGAGAGGATGTTTTGCCGCCCATGGTTTATGAATTATTTATTGCAAGGGGGGATGCCCTCCATGTCTTACAAACACGCTTGTCTGAAGTTTGGATGAAGTTACAAACCTACCTCGTTTATAGAACGGTCCAATAGATACGGGTCCGAGATAGGCCGTATTTTGTGTATCCTAGATATTTGCTCGGGCTATTTCCACTTAGCGCTTCATTAAATATTTGGGAGGAAAAGCATCCACGTCTATCATATGAAGTAAATTCGAACCCATTTTATCTTCGAATACAAATCTGTATACGTGATTCTATATATATTATATATGTTGAAAATCACAACAAAGATTGATGGCTACATGTACTATATTAGTGTCATATGTTGGCACTCCTTTTTTAGATAGCGAGATGTTGCATGGGACTAATGTATTTTTAGAGCAACTCTAGCAGATCCGCAAAAAAGTTGTACCACAAATTTTGTTTATATTATGCTCTAAAACGAATTTGCGGTATAGCACACGGCAAAGCAGAACAGATATGTTAAATGATACTGCAAATTTAAAATGATTTTAGCGCTCCAAAGTTTAGTGCAACGTAACACCACCAGAGTTCTCAATACATTACATAGCATAAAAACATAGTTCAACTAATTTAAACCTAGGGATTGTCGGCCCGACGTTGAGGTAGAACTCTTCACCGACCTCCTGAGAGCATGGGCGTAGTCATGCTCTTCCTTGGCGATGGTGAGACACTCGATGGCGCCTTCTTTCCAGCCACCATCGCGCACTGTCCATTGAGGAGCTCCTCATCGACTTCCAGGCACCTCTTGGTGTGCGGGTAGAGGGATGCGTCGATTTCTTTGAAGTAGGCCCACATGTCCCATCCACCGCTGCTTTGAACACCATGGCTCGACATCGATACGGCTAGAGTTGTCGGCTTTTGTGTCGTTCTAGGCGTAGTTGTGCAGCAGCAATCCACAACGGACCCCATGCCCATGTGCATGTCCGACCATGGATCGGCGAGAAAGGGATAGGAACGTGCAGGGTCTCTCAGCAGAGAAAGCAAAGGAGATGGCAGATTAGGGCGGAGGGGTGGAGGATATGCAGGAAGCGAACCCTAAAACACCCCGACCCCATAGATATAGCGGTAGAGGGGGCTGTATGTGGGCCACTTGTATACTTTTCACACGCGAGGCTAGATATAGCATTTTTGTTTAGGCCCACGGTAAAACTGCCGGAATTATGTGGGTCGTCGAGGTTTTCCGGCATCTGCTAGACTTGCTCTTACATGCTGGTTGCTATCAATTAATTTGAAAAATGGTTGACCCGCTTAAAATCATGAATCACATCCAAAATAAAATACCTTAATTGAGCAAAAGAGCATGTTGAGAAATAGTTGAGCCGGTCAAAATTGTGGACAACAACATGTGTGAATTGCAAACACCATGATCTCTAATTCAAATATTTAAATCCAATTTACATTGAATTGTGGTTTATATGAGTCTTCTACGCATACACAAGGCCTCTCCTCTTTCCTGCACTCTCATTCTCTCTCTAGCCGGAACTCTCTTTCTCTCACGCGCAAACGTACATAATCGCCGTCCATCCTCTCTCTCTCTCTCTCTCTAGAGGTCTATCTAGCTCGCATGCACACTTTGTATAGGTCTCTCTCGCACACAATGTGTGTCTTTCTCTTTTAAGATAGCTAGGATCCACTAATCAGACACACTCAAATCCCCTCTCGCTCGTTGTCCATATCTCTCTCACGCGCACTCTCCCACCTTCTAGGGCTCTTCTCTCTCTCAAACTCTCTCTCTCCCTAGGTCACACACACATCTCCCTATCTCACTAGATAGACCCATCTTACACTCTTTCTCTCCCCCTCTCTCTCACACACACACATACTCTCCCTATGTATGACTATTCTCACTCCATCACAAAAACACGCGCACACACACACACTCCCTCCTAGGTAAGACAATCTCTCACTCTCCATCACAAACACACGCATTGTCTCTTTCTCTCCCTAGGTCTACCTCGATCTCTCTTGGGGTCTCTTTCTTGCACACACACTTTCTCTCTCAATCTCCCACCCATATAGTTCCCCACGATCTCAAAGGGATATATCTGAATATCTGTCACACACACGCACCCTCTCTCACTCTATGTCCATGCCTCCATTTTCTCTCTTGGGCACACCTGCTAATTCTTTCTCCTTGTGACACCCACTTTCTCCATCTCCATTTCTGGCTCACGCACTCTCTTTCTCTCTCCCTCCCTCTCTCTCTCACACACACACATACACACATACATCCAGTCACCCACTCTAGCTATCTCATAGCCCACGATATCTCTCCCATGGGTCTCTCAATATCTCTCTCCCCCAGGTCTCTCCCGGCCTCTCTCTCTCTCTCCCTATGTCTCTCTCGATCTTCCCCAGGTCCCTATCAATCTCTCTCCCTACGTATATCTCGACATCTCTCCCTTAATTACCAAACCTCTCTTGGCCACGTGCTAGGGGTCTGTCTCTCTGTTGCACAAAGCCACCCACTCTCTTCGTGTATCTCATGACCTCATTTTCTCTCTCGGAGACGCATGCGTGCTATCTCTCCATAAGGTACACATACACTATCTCTGCTTTATCATGAGTTGTCCCTTTCTCTTACACACACACCCTCTTTTGCACACTCACTCTTTCTCTCTCTCGGATACACATTTGATCTTTCTCTAGTTCGGTAGGAGTATCTCGTTACATGTATCTCTCTCTCTTAGGGGCTTCTTCCTCTCTCTCCACCTTTCTTTGTCGCACACACACACACATAATTCCTCTCTTTCCTCATAAAGAGATATCCCTCCCTATCTCTACGAGACTCACTGTTTCAACCATACCCCCACCACACATCATCTCTCCCACACAAACGCTCGACCTGTCTCCCTTGGGTTTTTCTCCATCTCTCCCTCTCGTACACACCAAGCATATCACTTTATCTCTGAGACTTTCTCTCTCTCTCTGTGTGTGTGTGTCTGTCTGTCTGTCTCTCTCTCTCTCTCTCTCGCTCGCTCGCACATAAATGAATGAACCCTCACCTCATCGTCTTCGATCTTGTATGTCTCACTCTCGGATTATTTGTACTATGACCCTCCCTCTTTGTTTCTTTCTCTCTCTTTCTCATGCACACACACTAGCTACGTATCGTTGGGCCACACTATCTCCTGACACACCTCCTCTCTTGTAAGTGCATCTAGTGCCCCTTAGTGATTTTGGTGTATTGAAGACTTATAGGTTAAGGGTCTAATGTGTTTATGAGTGTACACAGGTCTATAAGTCTATGAGGAGTTTGATATTTACAGAGAAAGTCGACCCCTAAAAATGAAGTTCTTCGACTGAAGACTTTGTATTTCTGAAGACTTTCTGAAGACTTTGAAAGTGAAGAAATTGGTGTGACCTTGAAGACTTGGTATTCATTTGAGGAACATGAAGCGTGAAGACTTTTGTTTTCGTAGTTTCGTTTTCTCTTTCTTGAGTCATAGGAAACACCGTACTATTAAAGGGGGTCGAGGAAATACTAAGGAAAATTTTCCAAGTGATCCTCAACTCAAAATCCTACACCTACCAATCCCTTCGAGTGAAGCCATTGGAAATCTCATACAGTTCAGTCAATTTCTTCAGTGACAGAGACGAAGTTCTTCTGGTCGCTGAGGAATTTGTTCTGACTGAGGAATTAGGAATTCGCCAGTGTGGATTGCCTACATAGTGAGGAACATGATAGCCCTGAGGAATTTGATACTCAAATTTCCGACCGTTCCTGTGCTATGCGCCAGCTATCCCAAAATATCTACCGACCTAACGGTCATATGATTGAAGGGCATTTATGTCTTATCATGTCGGGCTGCTCCCTAGGCTGTAAATAGCCGCCCCCTACAACCACTAGCTGGTTGGCTGCTCCGAGAGAAACTGACACTTGTCATTTGAGAGCATCCCATCCTCCGAGGACTTTGAGCGAAAATCATCGAGTGAGGAAAACCCAAACACCTACAAACCCAAAGTGATTGAGCATCACTAAAGAGATTGATCATGCGTGGATCCAACGCTTGTTACCTTTGATGACTGTGCTTCTTCCAGACGGTTAGGCATCATGGTCTAGAGCATCCAAGAGGAATTGTGGATCGCCGAGTGACCGAGTTTGTGAAGGTTTGGAAGTCACCTGAAGACTTACCATGAGTGATTGGGCGAGGTCTGTGTGACCTTAGCTCAAGGAGAATACGGTGAGGACTGTGTGTCCGAGACTGTCTGTCCTCAGGTTTAAATACCTAGCCGCTCCAACCAGATGTACAACTGAGACAGCAGTTGGAACTGGTCTACCAAATCATTGTCTTCACCAAGCTTACTGGTTCTATTCCTTCAACTCTTTCATTTCCTCATAACTGTGTTGTGCGCTTGTTCATATCTGTGTTTGAAGACCTTGACTGAAGACTTTCTCAATTTCCTCGGTTCAATTTCTTCAGTCTGTTTGTCTTCATCATGTGTTATCCTGTGATTACGCCTTCTGTACTTTGTGTTTGTCTTCATTTCATCATGATGACCATGCTTGTGTTCTGTTATGTTTACTTCTGAGCACTTATTCCGCTGCAAGTAGTTCTTCGCTAAGGAATTTCCTCACCGGCAAATTCCTCAGTGAAGATTTCATAAAAATCGCCTATTCACCCCCCCCCTCTAGTCGATATAATGCACTTTCAATTGGTATCAGAGCAAGGTACTCCCTTCTTCTGTGTGATTTTGGTTTAACCGCCTGGAGTTTTAGTTATGTCGACCGCAGGTATGATCAAGGTCTCTATTGGGTGTCCTACCTTCGATAGGACGGACTACCCCTACTGGAAGAATAAGACGCAAATGCATCTTGAGGCAATTGATAACGATCTCTGGTATGTTGTGGAAAATGGTGTTCCCTCAGTCACACCTTCTCTGAATGCTGCTGATGTGAAGAGATTCAAGCAACTCGATTCTCAAGCGAAGAATATCATATGTGGCCATCTGAGCAAAGGACAGTATGGAAGAGTGAGTGCTTTGGAAACTACTAAGCTTATCTGGGATAGGCTGTCCAAAGTCAATGAAGGAGTCTCAACACAGCGTGACTCTTGAGTTGATGTTCTTCGCAATCTCTTCAACCGCTTCAAAAGACTCGACAATGAAAATGTTCAACAAACCTTCGATCGCCTCACTAACATCTCAAATGAGCTTCAAGCACTTGGTGCCACTGACATCACCGACCATGAGGTGGTGAAGAAATTGGTGAGATCGCTTGATTCCTCATTTGATACTCTGGCATTGATGATACAAGAACATGCTGATTACAAGTCACTTGATCCCGCTGATATCCTCAAGAGGCTAAATACTCATGAGTTCCAGCTTGTTGAAAAGGGAAATCTATATGGTTCGAGCTATGGCAGGTCACGTGCACTGAAGGCCAAGGCAGTTTCTGAGTCTGAAGATGAAGATTCTGGTAGCAGCCTTGGTGATCCTGAAGAACTGAGCCATGAGCTAGCACTACTCGTGAAGAAATTCTAGAAGTTCTCAAGACGTGGTCGCTTTGCAAAACCCTCAAGGAGCAATGATTCCTCATCCAGTGACTACAAGAAGAGGCTTTGCCACAAATGCAAGAAACCTAGACACTACATTCAAGATTGTCCTCGGTGGGAAAAGGAATCAAAGAAGAAGAAATACAAGGATTACAGTTCTGATGATGCGAAGAAAAAGAAGAAATCCTCAAAATCTTCATCATCAAAATCCTTGAAGTCTTCGTCTCACAAGAAGAGCAGCTCCAAGAAGGTTCGGGCATTCATTGGCAAGGAAATGGACTCTGAGGCTGAATCTGAGGAACATGAGGAAGAGGAGGCATCTGAGGAGTCCGAGTCTGTTGTGACGAGCCTAGCCCTCGCTACTGCATTCATCAGCAAGTCTATCTTCAACTCTGAAGAAACTGACCTCACCAACAAGGCTGATGAAGGCAATGATGACTACGCTCCCACCTATTGCTTCATGGCAAAGGGTGCCAAGGTACTCAAATATACCTCCTCTGAATCAAGTGAGAATGAATCTGATGAAAACCTCAAACCCAGCTACTCTAAACTTGCTAAGATTGCTGTGAAACAACAAAAGGCTTTTGAAAAGGTTCAACACATGCTAGACAAAAGTGATGATATGTTGGGTGAAGAAATGGATCGCACTAAAACCTTGACTGAAAATCTTCAGAGACTTCAGTCTAGGTTTGACAACCTTCAAGGTCATCATAACACTCTCTTATCTGATCATGAGAAGCTTTCTTATGAATTTCTTCAGAGAAAGCAAGATCTTGAAAAGCTAAGAGTGAGTTATGAAGATCTTCAAAAGGAGCGCGATTCATTACTTGCTCAACAAATCAACGCTTCTCAGGAAGAATTTGTTCCTCCATGCTTGAAATGCATTGAACGTGAATCTGCTAATTCTTCACCTGAATGTTCAAATGCTTCTAATGCTACAAATTCTTCAACTGTCTCTGCTATCACTAATTCCTCATCTGAGGACATTGCTAGTATCACTGATGATGCAGGGCTGAAGGAATTGTACATGGCAGGCATGTACAAAAGCCTCAAAGGGCATCAGACTCTTTGTGATGTGCTTAAAAAGCAGATCCTCAACAGGAACCCTAGGAAAGAGGGTATTGCCTTTGAGAGGAAACTCAATGCTGATGGTACATATTGGAAGCCTGAGCAGTACCCCAAAACCTCATGGGTTGCTGCAAAGGGACCTCCAGTTGATCTATCCAATTTATCTGGCTTTACATGTGAATCTTCTCATTCTTCTGATGAGTCATTTGACTCCAACTATAATCTGTTCAAAAATCAGAATGGTGAAGTATTTGCTAGATATGTTGGCACTAACTGCAGGAACGGTTCCCCTATGAAGAAAATCTGGGTTCCCAAAAGGTGCCTTGAAAGTCTTCAGGTGAATGTCCTCATGACACCACCTGTGAAGAATAGGAACCCCAGATCAAATTCTTCATATGGATCCAAGTCCTCATACGGACCAAATTCCTCACGTGGATCAAATTCCTCAAAAGGATCAAAGTCCTCATATGAATATCATCATGCTAACAACTCTGTTTCGCAGGGAAGAGCTAAGGGCTATGAATATGAGCATTATTCTTCTAACCATTATGTTCATAAGTTCTCGAAGAATTTCTCTGCTTATTCATATGCTTATCCTAGCTCCTCTTATGTGAAACGAAATGGACTGGCTTCTATGCCACCTTTCTCGTATGGAGCTCACAGAGTGATGAAATCTTTGCCACCCCTTCAGATGTGGGTGGTGAAGAAGAAGAACTAATCTCTTCTGCAGGGTCAGGTCTCCAGACGTGCTCAAACGTCTGAAGAATTTGCTGGAGACCTGAAAAGTGCCTGAAAGGACGCAGGCTAATCATGAAGAAATGAACTTTCATTTCTCATGTCCTCACATTGCTTTATCTATTCTATTGCTTTGATGAAATTGATCTGATGAATTGTGATGCCATATTCTTCACTGATGAAGTATATGAGTTCGTAAGCTGCACTAATTCATCTGCAGGATGATCAACCCAAAGCCACAGAGTGGGTCCTCGATAGTGGATGTACAAATCACATGACTGGTGACAAGAATCTATTGATGGATGCTCCCTTATCTCCATCTCATCTGAAGCATATCATCTTCGCTGACAAAGGCAAAAGTCAGGTATTGGGTCTAGGTAAGGTTGCGATCTCAAAGGATCGACACATGGACAAAGTCATGCTTGTCGAGTCCTTAGGATACAACCTCATGTCTGTCTCAATGCTTTGCGATCTTGATATGGTTATTGTCTTTGGCAAGTATCGTTGTGTTGTGATCATGGAAGCTGATAATTCCAAAGTCTTCGAAGGCTTTAGGAGAGGAGACTTGTATATTGTTGATTTCTCTACAAGACCACAACCAGCCGTGTGCCTACTTGCAAAAGCTTCAGAAGGCTGGCTATGGCATCGACGACTTGGTCATGCATGCATGAGGAATTTGCACACGCTTGCAAAGAAGAAGCATGTCATTGGCATTGAGAATGTCAAATTCCTCAAGGATCACTTATGCGGAGCCTGTGAAGCTGGAAAGATGACCAAGGCTAAGCATCCAGGGAAGACTATCATGACTACTACTCGTCCATTTGAATTGCTTCATATGGATCTCTTCGGTCCTAACCATTATTCTATAGTTTCAAATGATGCATCTCAATATGGCTTTGTTATTGTTGATGATTACTCTCGATACACATGGGTACACATTGTTACTTACAAACATGAAGTGCAGGAAGTCTTCAAACGATTTTCCTCGAGGGCTTCAGCCAACTTTGGTCTGAAGATCAAGCACATCAGAAGTGACAATGGAACTGAGTTCAAGAATTCTGGTCTTGATGACTATCTTGATGAACTTGGTATTACTCATGAGTTATCTGCTCCTTATACTCCTCAGCAGAATGGCGTCGTGGAGCGCAAGAATAGGACTCTTGCTGAGATGGCTCGCAGTATGCTTGACGAATACAAAACGCCTCGTCGTTTCTGGATTGATGCAGTTGATACTGCGTGCCACATCATCAACAGAGTATATCTTCACAAATTCTTCAAGAAGACTGCCTATGAACTCCTCACTGACAAGAAACCCAATGTGAGTTATTTCAAAGTCTTCGGTGCTAAATGCTGGATTAGAGATCCTCATCACAACTCTAAATTTGCACCGAAAGCACATGAAGGTTTCATGCTTGGTTACGGAAAGGACTCGCACACCTACAGAGTCTTCAACAACGGTCTTCACAAGGTTGTTGAAACTGTAGATGTGCGGTTCGATGAAACTAATGGCTCACAAAGAGAGCACCTACCTTCTGTGATAGATGAACCAGCACCTGAGGAATCTATCAAGTTCAAGGCTACTGAGGATGTCATTCCTACCGAAGAATCTGCTGAAGAATTCATTCCAGAACATGAAGAACGTCAAGCTAATGCACCTGAAGAAAATGCTGAAGAAAATGGTGCTGAAGAAAATGCTGATGAAATTCCTCGACGACAACCAGCTCATCCTCGCGTTGCAAAAGAAGTGCAAGTTGAAAAGATCATCGATGACATTGAAGCACCAGGTCCTCTCACACGCTCAAGAGCTTCACATTTATCTAACTTTTGTGGGCATTATGCTTTTGTCTCTATCACAGAGCCCACTAAGGTAGATGAAGCATTTATGGATCCTGAGTGGATTCAGGCCATGCAAGAAGAATTACATAAATTCGAGCTCAACAACGTTTGGGAACTGGTCAAACGTCCAGATCCTCGCAAGCACAATATCATTGGCACAAAGTGGATCTACCACAACATGCAAGATGAAAATGGCCTTGTGGTGAGGAATAAGGCACGGCTAGTAGCTCAAGGCTACACACAGGTTTAAGGAATTGATTTCGATGAAACTTTTGCACCTGTTGCTAGACTTGAGGCTATTCGCATATTACTTGCTTATGCTAACCATCATGATATCACTTTATATCAAATGGATGTGAAAAGTGCATTCCTCAATGGTAAGCTTGAGGAAGAAGTATATGTTGCTCAACCCCCAGGTTTTGAAGATCCAAAGCATCCTGACAAAGTCTTCAGACTCAATAAGGCCCTGTATGGCCTCAAGCAGGCCCCTCGGGCATGGTATGATACTTTGAAGGAATTCCTCATGAAGAAAGGCTTCAAACCCGGTTCACTCGATCCTACTCTTTTCACTAAATCTTATGATGATGAATTGTTTGTGTGCCAAATATATGTTCATGATATTATCTTTGGCTGTACTGACCAACGTTATAGTGATGAATTTGCCTATATGATGAGAGAGGAATATGAAATGTCTATGATGGGAGAATTGAAATTCTTCTTAGGTCTTCAAATTCGTCAACAGCGCAATGGCATATTCATATCTTAGGAGAAATACCTCAAGGATGTACTGAGGAAATTCGGCATGCAAGATTGCAAAGGCGTCAAAATTCCAATGCCCACAAATACCCATCTATGCACTGATGAAAATGGTATTGACTTTGATCAAAAGGTATACCGCTCCATGATTGGTTCTTTATTGTACTTATGTGCATCTAGGCCAGATATTATGCTTAGTGTTTGCATGTGTGCCTGATTTCAAGCTACACCGAAGGAATCACACCATAAGGCTGTGAAGCATATTCTTCGATATCTAGTTCACACACCAACACTTGGATTATGGTACCCCAAGGGCTCGGTTTTTGATCTCATTGGATATTCTGACTCTGACTATGCTGGTGATCGTGTGGATCACAAGTCAACATCTGGTACATGTCATTTCCTCAGACGATCTTTGGTCTGTTGGTCCTTGAAGAAACAGAACTGCGTATCACTGTCTACTGCTGAAGATGAGTACATTGCTGCTAGTTCTTGCTGTGCTTAATTGTTGTGGATGAAGCAAACTCTCAAGGACTACGGCGTCAACGTGAAGAATGTGCCTCTCTTCTGTGAAAATGAGAGTGCCATCAAGATTGCTCACAACACAGTTCAGCACTCGAAGACAAAGCACATTCAGATTCGTCATCATATTCTTCGTGATCATGTGTTGAAGGGCGAGATTTCTATTGAGCATGTGAAGACTGAAGAACAGCTAGCCGATATCTTCACAAAGCCCTTGGATGAGAAGAGATTTAGCAAGTTGCGGTGTGAGCTAAATATCTTAGAATCTTCGAATGTTCTTTGAAAAGGACACTCATCCTAACACTTATGCAAAATTGATGACTTAGATGTGCAACACATGAAGAAACGTTTTTCTTCAATCAATGAAGAATAACACTCTAAGTGTGAAGAAATTAACGAATAATTTGATTCTCAGAACCCTACCACAATTGTACGCGGTGTCTGAAATCATCATTCTTATACGGTGGGTCACGCCACCACCAAAAGTTGAAAATCTTCAATTTGAGTTTTTCCTCAGTTTCGAAATTCCTCAGTTGTTCATTTTCTTCAACTTTGCATTGTCTTCACTGTTTCCGTCGTTTTTCTTCATTGGCTATATATATATGAGTTTATGTCCTCTACAGCATTCACTTATTGCTATTTCTTCAAGTTGCTTTTTATGCTAAGTGAATGTGATCGGACCCTTCCCCCTCTATGCTATACTCAACCCAATCTATTCACAAATTCTTCATGTGTGTTCTATTTAAAACTCGTTCAAAATCTTCACTGTATCTTTGTCAGCTGAAGAATTTGCGAACGGAACTTTTAACTTATCTTATCCACATTTTCGGCGTTGCCTCTCAAACCGTTCCGCATCCCACGAAATACTTATCTATTCACCCACGATCTCACACGATCTCCACTTCTCAGTACATGGGTGACACATGTAAAGTGAATGAGAAGGGTCAGGGGCACGTTCGTCCAAATTCTTCGGGCGAACAGTTTTTCACCGTGGCTATAAATACCCCCCCCCTTCCTCACTTCTCTTTTACTCCGCTCGACCTCTCTCCATCTCGAGCTTCTCAAACCCTAGCGCCGCCGCTACTTCATCGTCGCCGGTGAGGAAGAGCTTCACTGCCTCGACCTCGTCGCCGTCGTACTCGCGCCGGCCGCGGATTTCTTCACTCCGCCGTCGCCGTAGTTGTCTTCCTCCGCCAAGTTAGGGCATGGAAGATCTGCACTGGCGAACTTCACATCTACACTTCCCAGTTCGTCGTGTTCTTCGTCCAGGGTAATTAAAAGTTACTTTTACTGCCCTCTTTGATTCAAATGACTTCTACAAAATCCTCAAAGGTGTTTATTCTTCAAATTCTTCACACACTAAACACCTCACATGTCATCTGTTCTTGATTCATTTCTCTAAGCTATATTTTTTCTTCAAGATTCCTCAATTGTGCGGATTTCTGATCTGTACAACTCTGGAACCTAAGACTAAGAACGCTTAGTGAAATTCTTCAAGACTCGCCTGGTCAAATTCCTCAAACTTGTTCTTTTTACAAAACCTTCTGAGAACGCATATGACCTCTCCAAATCCCTCGCAACTATACTCTGTTCACAGGTACTCATGTCCGCTGCTGAATCACTAGGTTCTCATCAACTTAACTCATTTGCAGCGTTCCTCGAAGAAAAGTTGCATACTTCTTCAGAGAATTCTATTGTTCAAATTCCTCATCCGAAGAAAATGGCTGATGGAAAGAAGCCACAGAAAGGAGGAAAGAGGCTTGAGGTCAACACTGCGTTTGAAATCCCTGAGGACATCTATGTTGGGTACTGCACACCGCCTAAGGAAGATAAAAATCAGCGCAAGGTGCGCATTCAAAAGATTGAGAGGAGATGGGCAAGAGAGTGGAGGGAGTATAGATATGTTACTCCAAAATACATGAAGAAATTCGCTGTTACCCCTCCATGCTCAAGACCTCCATTGGCACCTGGCCAAATAGCTGATCCCACCAGCCTCAAGCGCGGTGAGGACTATCCTGAAGAATGGGCCAAGCGCCAGGCCAAGTTGGCCAAACAGGCAAAAGATGCAGTGAGGAAATTCAACGAAGACTCTGCTGCTGCTGCTGCTGCTGAGGCCTCTGTAAAACTGAAGAAGGCCATGTCAAAGAAGCCTTCTCACAAGCCAAGTGCTTCTTCTTCAATGCCCTCACGGTCGAGTTCCTCAGCTATGCCCTCACGGCCAGAATCCTCAAAGCCCTCACGACCAATTCCTCACGCTGCTCCTGCTCCTCCAAAATCCTCAGCTCTTCCACTCAAGTCCTCAGCTGCTCCGACCAAGTCCTCAGCTGCTCCGACAAAACCTTTGAAGGACTACAGGCATCTCTATTGCCTCAGGAGCATCTGCTAGTTCCTCAGCTGCACGAAATTCTTCAACGGGACCCTCTCTGCTGAAGACAAAGGCCACTGCTGGACGAGGTTCTCGCCCAAGTCCTCACAAGAAGCAGGTCGCCTTTCAAGTGCCGTCTGATGAAGACGAAGCTGATGATGAAGAACTTGTTGAAATCATCAGAGACAGGCAGGTCAAGGCCGCTAGAGCCAAAGGCAGCAATGTGCCATTACTTCTGGATCCAAAGCTGATCCTAGACTTCATTGACTTATGGCACAAGGATCCCAACACGCCCTTGCCGGAGATGAACCTCACTCCTGGTCAAAGTCGTGTTTTGACTACCTTCATTGAAGAAGAAAAGTGAAAATTTGAACAAGGAAGAAGAGTGAAGAAAGCGCAGTACAAGAAAGAGCGCTTTCTGAAGCAAAATGTCCTGAAGCTTTCCCCTGAAGAACTCGTTGCCTTGCAAGCTGAGATCAAACAACTGAGTGATGAATTTGATCGTTACTACGCTGACTGGCTTGGAGCCAAAGTCCATTTTGTCAAGATAACTGAAAAGTTCACCTCCAATGTTGCAGCCCAAACGCAACCAGAAATTCCTCAGGCTGAAGCATCTGCTCAGCCGACTGAAGAACATGCCAGCACCGCTGATGACATTCAGGCTGTTGAAGAAAATGTGAGTTCCAGGGCTGATGACTGCATTCCAGCCGCTGATGAAATTGCCAGGGCATCCACTAGTGGTGCGCCTGAAGAAAATGAAGAAGTCAGGGCAACTGCATCAGTTGTGCCTGAAGAAAGTCAACCAAATTCCTATGCTCCTCCTGCGCCTACCCCAACTCCGATTCTTCCATCTGCATCAGATGTGAAGAAGACCAAGGCTGCAGAGCATGCAGCAGTGAAGAAAAGGAAGGCATCAACTTCATCAGATTCTTCAGCTCCGAAGAAGATGAAGTCTTTGACCATCTCGTTTGCAAACCCCATTGATGTTGTTCCTATCTCAACCATGCCACCAAAGGACCTTGTTCCTTATGATGACGAATATGTGATTCCTAGCGAATCCGACGAAGAAAATCCTTCTGCTGCTTCGTCGGAGCAGTTGGATGAAGAAATTGAAGTGGATGCAATCCCTTCAACTCCAGTTGTTTCCTCGCCTATGCCTCAGTTTACTGCTGAAGAGGCCGGCGTCGAAGAAATGGAAGATGAGGATGTGGACATTGGCTGTACCACACCTGTGCTGAATGATGACTTTTAGGAAAGTCAGCACCCCAACTCTCCACTGTTCACACCGTTGCAACAGATTCCTCAGTCCCCAGTAACTACAGTTCAAATGGGATCTGATGAACCACATGCCACACCGTCTTTCCATGAAGAAATTCCAGCCACTAGTGCTGAAGAAAATGTAAATGAAGAATTGAAGACCCAGGCTGTCATTGAAGAAGAAGCTGAAATTCCTCAGCCTGTGGAGCCTGAGATTGTGATTCCTGAGGTAATAATGCAATTGACTGACACTCTTCAGCCCAAACCAAAGGATCCATTCTCAAAGAAGCAGAAATTCAAGGCTGATGATTTCTTCAGCGAGCACGTGTTCTTCACTGACTACAATCCCTATGATTCTGCTCATCTTAGAAGGAAGCGCTTCTGGACCGCCAGCCAGGCCAACTTCTATTCTTCACTGCTCTTCAACAAGGACAAAGTCTTCGACCACGAGCATATTCCTCATGTGGACATGGAATCACTGCCATGCTTCACACCTGTCCTCAGTGTACTTCATGACACAGGCCTCCTCAACTTTTGCACAGACATAGTTGATTGGAATGAAGAGCTCATTCTTCAATTCTACAGAACACTGCACATCACAGGAGATGCTGATGATGTGAACTCCTAGGTTTTGGACTGGATGACCGAAAACACTCACTACAAAGCATCGGCCTCTGAATTACTTCACGCCCTGCCCATCAGTCCTCCACCTGAAGGAGCTCGTTGCATGTACCAAGAGCCTGAGCTTACAGATCACTATATGCAAGTGCTGATGAAGCCATTGAAACCTGGTCAAGCCTCAAGGACAAAATTCCTCGTGAAGGAATTGCAATATGTACCAAGGACAGTCTATCGCATTCTGACGAAGACTATGAGTCCAATCAAAGGCCACGATTCATCTGATGAGGAAATTGTTGGCATCATGAAGAATCTGGTATTCAACATCATTCATGGCATACCCATCAACTATCATGATTTCTTCATGAGGACTCTGGCAAATGTTGCACTTTCTCCGTTTGAGCTGAAGCCTTATGCACCTTGGATTATGAGATTCCTCAGGACAAGGTCTTCACTCAACTACAAGGCTGATTTCCAGAATCACCTCAGCTACTTGCCCCCGATTGAAGTCCTCAAGCGGACCTATTCCTCGGCTGATGAAAAGGGCAAGGCACCAGCTGTTATTGATGAAGGCATTCGTCCATTGGATGGTTAGTTTCGCAAAGCTGCATCTTATTCCACCAATGATGACTCTGCCACTCATGATTCTGCTGCCCATGCCTCCAAGCCAAATCCTCAAGCCACTGCTCCTCGTGTGATGACTGACCGTGAGCTTCTGCTAAGTCTTCACGAGAAGGTGGATCGAAACCATAAATGGGTTAAGCGTCAATTTGGTTCAATTCTTCACAAATGACTGCTACACACAATGCAGTGAAGAAAAACCGTTACTACCTCCATGAGGTCTTCGGTCGCACCTGGGCTATTCTGTCACATGTATATGGTGAAGAAGATCTGAAGCAAATGGGTCTCAAGGAGGACTTTGACTGGTCTGCACCTCCACCGAAGAAATACAAGAAGGTCAAGGTTCCTTCCTTGGTGGCCAGCTCCTATTCTTCATCGCGCGAAACCACGAGCATGAAGACTTGGACGACACTGCAGCAGGGGCTACATCAACAAACGACCCCAACAACGCTGGCGCTCCTTCACCAACTTGGTATTCTTCAGGGGCGTTAGTCCTCATTTTTGATCCTTTTGGTCATTCGATGACAAAGGGGGAGAAATTTGAGTTAGTCTTCAAGCGGGTCTATCTATATGGGCGTTTTTTTTGCTAAGTTACAATTCTCGTTCGTCTGAGACTTTATTGGATCGAGTTGTAAACTTAAACTCTATGGTGGCCTGATACTTTTGTTGTTTTCTTCTGCATGCTTATTCCTCACTAATGTTATTGCACGCATGCTGAATGACACCAGTCACCATATTTCATCATGCATTTCAAATTCTTCATATTATATGTCAAATGCGTGTATGAATTACAAGATATAGGGGGAGATCTCCATGATTCGACTCTTCAAGTGTGCATTGCTTCAAAAGCAAATTCCTCACTATGCACATCTTCAGGGGGAGTTCTTCTATATCTTGCAATCAAATTCCTCAATCTCAGTATTTACACTTCATTTGTTTATCCCCGTTGAAAACTTAACCTATATTGTCATCAATCACCAAAAAGGGGGAGATTGTAAGTGCATCTAGTGCCCCTTAGTGATTTTGGTGTATTGAAGACTTATAGGTTAAGGGTCTAATGTGTTTATGAGTGTACACAGGTCTATAAGTCTATGAGGAGTTTGATATTTACAGAGAAAGTCGACCCCTAAAATGAAGTTCTTCGACTGAAGACTTTGTATTTCTGAAGACTTTCTGAAGACTTTGAAAGTGAAGAAATTGGTGTGACCTTGAAGACTTGGTATTCATTTGAGGAACATGAAGCGTGAAGACTTTTGTTTTCGTAGTTTCGTTTTCTCTTTCTTGAGTCATAGGAAATACCGTACTGTTAAAGGGGGTCGAGGAAATACAAAGGAAAATTTTCCAAGTGATGCTCAACTCAAAATCCTACACCTACCAATCCCTTCGAGTGAAGCCATTGGAAATCTCATACAGTTCAGTCAATTTCTTCAGTGACAGAGACGAAGTTCTTCTGGTCGCTGAGGAATTTGTTCTGACTGAGGAATTAGGAATTTGCCAGTGCGGATTGCCTACACAGTGAGGAACATGATAGCCCTGAGGAATTTGATACTCAAATTTCCGACCGTTGCTGTGCTATGCGCTAGCTGTCCCAAAATATCTACCGACCTAACGGTCATATCATTGAAGGGCATTTATGTCTTATCATGTCGGGCTGCTCCCTAGGCTATAAATAGCCCCCCCTACAACCACTAGCTGGTTGGCTGCTTCGAGAGAAACTGACACTTGTCATTTGAGAGCATCCCATCTTCCGAGGACTTTGAGCGAAAATCATCGAGTGAGGAAAACCCAAACCCAAACACCTACAAACCCAAAGTGATTGAGCATCACTGAAGAGATTGATCCTGCGTGGATCCGACGCTTGTTACCTTTGAAGACTGTGCTTCTTCCAGACGGTTAGGCGTCATGGTTTAGAGCATCCAAGAGGAATTGTGGATCGCTGAGTGACCGAGTTTGTGAAGGTTCGGAAGTCACCTGAAGACTTACCACGAGTGATTGGGCGAGGTCTGTGTGACCTTAGCTCAAGGAGAATACGGTGAGGACTGTGTGTCCGGGACTGTGTGTCCTCAGATTTAAATACCTAGCCGCTCCAACGAGATGTACAACTGAGACAGCAGTTGGAACTGGTCTACCAAATCATTGTCTTCACCAAGCTTACTGGTTCTATTCCTTCAACTCTTTCATTTCCTCATAACTGTGTTGTGCGCTTGTTCATATCTCTGTTTGAAGACCTTGACTGAAGACTTTCTCAATTTCCTCAGTTCAATTTCTTCAGTCTGTTTGTCTTCATCCGGTGTTATCCTGTGATTACGCCTTCTGTACTCTGTGCTTGTCTTCATTTCATCATGATGACCATGCTTGTGTTCTGTTATGTTTACTTCTGAGTACTTATTCCGCTGCAAGTAGTTCTTCGCTAAGGAATTTCCTCACCGGCAAATTCCTCAGTGAAGATTTCATAAAAATCGCCTATTCACCCCCCCCTCTAGTCGATATAACGCACTTTCATCTCTTTAGGTTTCCCGCTCCATTTTCACACACACACTTTCTCGTCATGACTCTTTATCCCTCCTTCTCTCTCTCCCTATCTCTCTCGCTCACTCTCTCTCTCTCATACACACGCACCATCTCTATGACTTCCTCTTCGTCTCTTACGCTCCCTCACCCGACCCTCTTCTCTCTCATGCGCATACATTCTCTCTCTCTATCTAGGTGTCTCTCCATCGCACCCCCAGTACATACACCATCTTGGTATAGGTCCTCCAAAACCATGTCTACTACACATTCACACATTTACATTCTTATTATGTGCTCATGTTTGGGAAAGAGGGGAAAAGAAGACGCGGCAGTTAGCACCATCAGTAAGCTACAAAGAGGAGATTACCCTATCTAATTAGATTTAATGAAATTCCTTATACTTCTGCTTAGATAAAAATGCTGCCATTTACACCGTGCCAGATTTGTTACGTGATCTGAAGCGGATTGCTGTACTCTAGAAGTGTAGAAATGGCAGCTGCAGTTACCTCCTCCATCGTGGCAAAATTAGAAAAGTGCCTCATAATATAACCTCCGCAAACAAAGGTGAGTGATGTCAGAGTCACAACAATGGTTGTGGTAGTCGGCTCTCCTCCGTCGTGCCAGTGGGATTGCCTCAATTTGGTTGTTGATGTAAAGTCAGAGCTGCGGCAACGGCGCACTGTTGGCAACGATGATGGGCAACAAGTGGTATGTTCGGTCGTCTTCGACGGCGCGAGCCTTGTATAGTTCTCCTTCATAGCTCTCCGTCAAAGTCAGAGTTGCGTTGTCCTTGTCACGATTAGCTAAGTTCTGGCACAAACCTTCACGTGAGGGTTGACGATTATTTGCTATAAAGTTGTAGTCGCTTGCTCGGGAATTAGGAATGGTGATGAAGCCAGCTTGGGGAGATGCGGAGATGATGACGAAGTATGCTATCTCGATGAGGCTCTCTTTGTTGAGGTCTGTGTGAGGTATTCTATATGTGCCCTGCAACGATTTGTGTCAGTTTTTACCCGGTTTTTCGTTAATTAACTAAAACTCTCTTTTGCCTAGCCAGTGGTTGAGGCAAATCTTTTGCCTTGATTTAAACTGTTGTCACAAAATGCCTGATCATCTAGTCGTAAAATGTGTTACGGAATGCATCACAGGGATCTTAGTTCAATCAGAACCTACAACTCTTAATCACTGGATGAGGCAAATCTTTTGCCTTGGTTTAGAAATAAACTGCTGTCACGAAATGCTTAATAATCTAGTCGTAGAATGTGTTGCGGAATGCATGACAGGGATCTTAGTTCAACCTGAACCTACATCTGAGAACGCGGATCTTAGTTCAGCCTGAACCTACGACTGAGAACCAAAAATGCAGTCCCTCCATTCAAATGAATAAGACACGCACACATTCTAAATTTCAACTTTGAACATAAATTAGAACAATCAAATGTGGATTATATTATGTGATAAAAAATCACACTGTTGAATTTGTATTGAAAGGGAGCTTTCGATAGTATAATTTTTATGTCAAAAATTGTATATTAGTGATCTAATTTACGGTCGAAGTTGGATTTTAAAAAGCATACACACCTTATTTATTGGAATGAATTTCATGCGCGCCTTATTCATTGAAATGGAAGGAGTAGACAGATGGGATAACAGCAATCGTGGAGCAACCGAGACAAGTGCAGAACGCTAATAGTGTTGAATTAAGGCAACCTTAGTCCAAAGAACATTCTGGGTAGAATATGGAAACAGTACCAAATACTGAATAGCATTTACAAACACAAATCTAAATACCCGACGAACATATATCCCATAACATGGCCATTACTTACTCATATTATGAATAAACTGTAATGTGCTGCACATTTACGCTCTACTATATGCTACAAAATCAGCTCATTTTTTTCAACATAGATATGAACAGTGCAAGCACGGATCTAACGGAATCCTGAAGGTGGAAGTTTCAAATTTATAGCATAACAGGCTTCAGATCCTTGACAACATTGACATAGCTGGCTTGTCAGTGAACCAGGTCATCTCTCCGTCTTGCGGCTCAACCATCTCAACGGGCAGCAAATCTGATGAACTTTCATTGCCTGAAAGCGCTTTGTGAACTGCACCAGCTTTCCCAGCACCAGTGACCATAAGTGCGATATGTGCCGACGAATTGATCACAGGGAATGTGAATGTTATTCTCTCTGGTGGTGGCTTTGGAGAATCCTTGACACAGGTGACCAACTTCTGGTTTTCGTTGACAATAGGGTGTCCAGGGAAGAGGGAGGCGATATGGCCATCAGGGCCCATCCCCAAAAGCATAAGGTCAAACTTTGGGAACCCAGTTACTGGTGACACCGCAATCACACCATTCTTGATGAGTTGCTTTAAACAATTTTCATAGTCATCCGCAGCTCCTTCAACCGACAGTGCATCATTCATGGCGTAAACTTGGTTAGCAGGAACCGGCACCTATATTTGACATATAGAAAGAAAAATGTGAGTACAATCCTGTCAATGGAGAAGATTTCTTATTGATGGCATATAACTAGAATGCATGATGTTAATATAATGATGATACACTCAAACAAATATAATGATGATACAGATATGAAATTCGAAAATTTATGTAACACATGTAGCAAAGTTCAAGTTGAATTCAACAGTACAAATATGACGTGTGGTTTTAGTTTGATTGACAAAATAAACATATAGAAAAGACTACATACTCATACTCATACAAATATTCTTTTCTGAGCTAACAAAGAAAACCCCAGGAACACAACTCTCTCTCAACTCGATTATATGGTGTACCACTAAGGCTAATCTTATCTTCTAAATATGAGAGCCAATTGCCAAATGTAACCTATAAGAATGCCATGACACCTCAATTCTTTCCCCATAGAATCGACCATCCAACATAAATATCTGAGTGATCAAATCTATAAATTTTCAGTTCTAGACCGCTCTAGATTTCTTACTATAACTTAACTCAACACAAAACCAATTAAGTACAATCTTCCATAATTTAGATGAACAACTTTTCAGAGAAAAGGCAACCTACCTAGCTTTACTGAAAGCTAATAACAAAGTTTTTAGATGGACAATGGTCAGTGGATGTGATATTGTCTCCAAAGTTATTTCCCAGGAAACAATCTTTGCTTATTCACTGAGATTTCTACTAAAGGCATAATTCAGCTCTCTAATTTATGTCCACAATCCCAAGAATTATGTAGTAGCTGACGGAAGTTCCCTACTTCATTTTTTCCACCGTAGGATAATACACCACTAAAATTACAATAATGTGACAATGTGCATGTGCAGGTTCAACTCTAGGTTTTTTTTACAATGGGTTCAATCCTAGTAAACCCAGTATTCTACATTTTCACAAACTATCCATCACATAAAGTTAATCACTCATATCAACAGAACCGTAACCATAAATAATGACAAGCCCAACAGAACGCAAATAATAGCATATAATCTACACAAAACATCAGAATATCCAGTTACTGTCACGGCTTAGTCATTGAAGTCCCATTTCCGTTTGTACCCATCTTTTAACCATCACATAAACTTTATGTGCAGGTTCAACTCTAGGTTTTTTTTACAATGGGTTCAATCCTAGTAAACCCAGTATTCTACATTTTCACAAACTATCCATCACATAAAGTTAATCACTCATATCAACAGAACCGTAACCATAAATAATGACAAGCCCAACAGAACGCAAATAATAGCATATAATCTACACAAAACATCAGAATATCCAGTTACTGTCACGGCTTAGTCATTGAAGTCCCATTTCCGTTTGTACCCATCTTTTAACCACCCAACAGTAAGTTCATCAAAGATTATCCATACGAGCACCTTAGAGAGAAACTCATCCATGGCAAGTTTGTAGTTACTGTCCGCGTGGTCCTTGGGAACCACCCTCTCGTCCGCCCAGAAAACGTGCCATCTGCTCCAGTCCACCGCCTCCAGGTACGGCGGCTCAGCCAGTTTCCTGTGATGCCAAAAAATAAATAAATAAATTAGACCTCTTCCCGGCCCATAATCCCGCGAGAGCCAAGCAAGAAATGTGCGGTGTTCATTCTCGAGGAGGTCCAAGAACCTCAGAGCTTTGATGAGAGAGCCGCCGGAGAGCACGACTGTGAAAGCGCTCCTCTCGGCGGCGAACTTCTCCGACAGTCCCGCCGCGTGCTCGGCCAGAGACGCCGCCAGGTCCTTCTCGGCGTCGAATATGAGAAGCTTCTTCCTGGAAGCCGCCTCGCCAGCAGCGCCCGGGGAGGCCATGGCGGAGACCGGAACGAGGGGAGACTGCGATGGGGAAGAGGATAGTAGTCTGCAAGAAAGAGATCCGCGAGGGGTCGTCAGGATCCTGGAAGACGGCGATGATCGCCGGCTGGTGGTGGGGGAGAGGGAGTTCGAGGCGGCTGCGCCGGTGGCGGTGGACATGGCGGTGAGGGCGGCGAGGAGACCGGAAGGGAGAAGTGGTCGTTGGGTAAGAGGGACAGGTGGATTGGAAGATGTGCGTTGCTTTATACCCGTCGAGATCACGATGGACGGCCGGATCGCGCGGGACTGGCTGCTGCGCCGCTTTTGAGGTGGACACGCGCCTCCGGTGATATGCGTAGCGACCCTAGCCAGTGGAGTCCCCGTATATGCAGCTCTTTTTTCTTTTCTTTTTTGCCATTGCTACAAATCATCATGATTTTTTTCACGAATACGCAAAAGGCTTGCGTATCATTGCATTGATAGGTAGAAAGTAGCAAGAATTACATGGATGTTACATGAAGGAAAAAGGGGGGATGGCATGCGACGACATCCATGGCGCACGGGGAGGAGCGGGTGCGCCTGCCGCAGCGGCCCTAGGCTACGTCTCCGGCATGATGAGCGCCAGTCCTGAGGCGCCCGCGCGTGCCCAAAGTCTCGCTTCCTCCCGGATGTCGTTGATGGCGCGGCGCACGGAGGGGTGGTCGCCGTTGAAGACGCAGACATTGCGCTGTTTCCATAGCCACCATGCCGTGAGGATGGCAATGGAGGCGAGCCCGCGTCGTAGGCTGCGAGGCGTGGCAGTGATGGCCGAGGTCAGCCAGGTGATGAACTCTTCGTCTTGGTCCGGGATGGTGGCGGTGGAACGACACCAGGAGAGCACTTCATGCCACACCTGGCGGGAAAAGGAGCAGCCCGCGAGAAGGTGTTGCATCGTCTCGGGCTCCTGATCACAGAGAAGGCAGGTAGGCTCGTGGGGCAGGTCATGTCGCGCGAGGCGGTCGGCCGTCCAGCATCGTCCGAGCAAGGCCAGCCAGATGAAGAACTTGATGCGAAGCGGCGCCCATGATCGCCAGGTGATGCGCCAGTGCGGGTCCTCGGTGGATCCAGTGCACAATGCTTGGTAGCATGACCATGCGGTGTAGGAGCCGGAGCGGGACCATCGCCAGGATATCGTGTCCGGCACGTCAGAGAGAGTTACCTGCCGCAGGCGTCGCCATAGAGAGACGTACTGGATTGCCATCTTGGTTCCCAGGGCGCCCTGGATGTCCGCTATCCAGGCACGGTCGTGGAGGCCGTCGCGAACGGAGAGGGCCTCGCGCCGCCGTTTGGGAACCTTGGCATGGACGAGGGGCGCGATCTCGGCGATGGACTGACCATCGAGCCAGTGGTCCTCCCAAAATTTGAAGGTCCGCCCGTCGCCGATGGACCAGGAGGTGGAGGCTCTTAAGATAGCTTGGACGTTGGGGCAGTGGGGGAGGTGTAGTTGTTGCCAGGGCTGCGAGGCGTCGGTCTTTTGAAGCCATAGCTAGCGGGTGCGGAGGGAGATGCCTCGGCGCTAGAGGTCGGGGATGCCAAGGCCGCCCAGGGCGATGGGCCGGCAGACCGGCGCCAGCTGACGAGGCAGTGGCCTCGTCAGTGGCCGCTGCTCGCATCCTTGCGCCCGTACCAGAGGAAGTTGCGAAGGAGACAGTTGACCTGCTTGAGGACGGAGTTGTTGAGGGCCAGCACGAGTAGCGTGTGCACCGGCATCACGCAGAGCACATGCCTACACCGAGCTAGTCGGTCGCCACGTGACATCAAGGACGCCCACCATGGTGAGAGCCAGCGCTCGAGCTTGTCGAGGAGGGGCTGGAGGGCGGTGGCGCAGATCTTGCGGATGGACAGAGGCAGGATGATGTTTGCAAAAAATCATCCGCCTCAGGAGCCGTCTGGTTAGGTGCACCGGGCCGTTCGATCGTAGGTTTCGCAGCCCATCTTCCTCCTCTCGCCACACATCCACAAGGACCTCCCCTGACCTTGTCTCTCCTCATCGCATCACCTCCACAGCCTCGACGATGCTGCATCACAACACCGACGACCACACCGGCGACCGTATGCAGCACCGGCAGAGCTCCAACGCAGCAGCGACGTCTCCGGTGAAGCTCCAATGCAACTCCGGCAGAGCTCCAACACAACACTGATAGCTTCGACGCACCGACGTGCGTGCTGCATTGCAGCACCGGCACACCGGTGATGCCTCCGTGGCCCTGCCTTGCAGCATGCACCCGAGGACGCCTCACAGCACTCGCAGCATCGTCGTCGTCATTTCATTGTAGCACCGGCAACCGCTGGATGGCAGCACTGGGCGTGACAACAGCTTCTACGCAGCGCCCGCAGCCGGCGGGATGTGGTTGCAGCGTTGGCTGTCAAGGGACGTTGCGTTGCAGCGCCTACCGCCGACAAGATTTGTAGGGGCGCCATGCTCTTTGCAATGACAACGTTGGCGATGATGAGTCCCTACAATAGCCGGTGGTAGTAGCGCACGGCGGTGGAAGCTTCGGTGGTCGGCGGCCTGGTTGCTAGAGAGAACCAAGAGGAAGAGGAGTGGGGATGGCAGAATGCGTCAGAGGTAGGATACGCGGGGGAGACGAAAAGAAAGAAACGGGTGGCTTAAGACCGCAAAGAGATAAGGTTGCGACGGGCGGTGGGTCGGTCCCACAGGGACGCGTGGAGCGCGCAATGCGTTGCTGATTTCCTGGGAAACCAGTCGGTAAAAATTAATACTTTTCCATTTTTTAGCAATGTAGCTATATGTTTTGAGAAACACCTGTAATTTTATTCATACCCATAATCACAAAAATTGCAGGTGCACTGATTCAAAAATACAAAGTAATTCCTATGACTAACCTCGCCATCAGGTATTTGCTTATTGCCCACGTGCGTCTCGTGGGTCGCTCCTGCGACTCACGAGGCGACTGACGCCGCTCCCCGAACAACCGTGCCTCAGCGCTCCTCTCCTCGCCGCCGCTGTCAGCGGCCTCCGGCCGGCCCGCAACGGCGGCAGTGGGGCTCCCTCCATCTCCTTCTCTCCTTCCATGCCCTTCATGTTGGGGAACGTAGTAATTTCAAAAAAATTCCTACGCACACGCAAGATCATGGTGATGCATAGCAACGAGAGGGGAGAGTGTTGTCCACGTACCCTTGTAGACCGAAAGCGGAAGCGTTAACACAACGCGGTTGATGTAGTCGTACGTCTTCACGATCCGACCGATCAAGTACCGAATGCACGGCACCTCCGAGTTCAGCACACGTTCAGCTCGATGACGTCCCTCGAACTCCGATCCAGCCGAGTGTTGAGGGAGAGTTTCGTCAGCACGACGGCGTGGTGATGATGATGATGTTCTACCGACGCAGGGCTTCGCCTAAGCTCCGCTACGATATTATCGAGGTGTAATATGGTGGAGGGGGGCACCGCACACGGCTAAAATATCGTATATCAATTGTGTGTCTCTGTGGTGCCCCCTGCCCCCGTATATAAAGGAGCAAGGGGGAGGCGGCCGGCCAAGGGGAGAGGCGCGCCAAGGGGGAAGTCCTACTCCCACCGGGAGTAGGACTCCTCCTTTCCTTGTTGGAGTAGGAAAAGGGAAGGGAGAAGGAGAAAGAAGGAAGGGGGCGCCCCCCCTCCCTAGTCCAATTCGGACTAGTCCATGGGGAGGGGTGCGGCCTCCCTTTGGGGCCTTTCTCTCCTTTCCCGTATGGCCCATTAAGGCCCAATACGAATTCCCGTAACTCTTCGGTACTCCGAAAAATACCCGAATCACTCGGAACCTTTCCGAAGTCCGACTATAGTCGTCCAATATATCGATCTTTACGTCTCGGCCATTTCGAGACTCCTCGTCATGTCCCCGATCTCATCCGAGACTCCGAACTCCTTCGGTACATCAACATACATAAACTCATAATAGAACTGTCATCGTAACCTCCTTTGTAGGTACTCTTTGACTTGTTACTTTCCCACCCCCCCCCAACCATCCCCAAAGGGGATGGCATGTACGGATCCATGTGTAAATCCCCCCATTTATTAATTTAATTACACAGTAGGAGGCTCTCCTACTGTTTCAGGTGTCAAAAATAAACTGTCATCGTAACGTTAAGCGTGCGGACCCTACGGGTTCGAGAACTATGTAGACATGACCGAGACACCTCTCCAGTCAATAACCAATAGCGGAACCTGGATGCTCATATTGGTTCCCACATATTCTACGAAGATCTTTATCGGTCAAACCGCATAACAACATACGTTGTTCCCTTTGTCATCGGTATGTTACTTGCCCGAGATTCGATCGTCGGTATCTCAATACCTAGTTCAATCTCGTTACCGGCAAGTCTCTTTACTCGTTCCGTAATACATCATCCCGCAACTAACTCATTAGTTACAATGCTTGCAAGGCTTATAGTGATGTGCATTACCGAGTGGGCCCAGAGATACCTCTTCGACAATCGGAGTGACAAATCCTAATCTCGAAATACGCCAACCCAACAAGTACCTTTGGAGACACCTGTAGAGCACCTTTATAATCACCCAGTTACGTTGTGACGTTTGGTAGCACACAAAGTGTTCCTCCGGTAAACGGGAGTTGCATAATCTCATAGTCATAGGAACATGTATAAGTCATGAAGAAAGCAATAGCAACATACTAAACGATCGAGTGCTAAGCTAACGGAATGGGTCAAGTCAATCACGTCATTCTCCTAATGAGGTGATCCCGTTAATCAAATGACAACTCATGTCTATGGCTAGGAAACATAACCATCTTTGATTAACGAGCTAGTCAAGTAGAGGCATACTAGTGACACTCTGTTTGTCTATGTATTCACACATGTATTATGTTTTCGGTTAATACAATTCTAGCATGAATAATAAACATTTATCATGATATAAGGAAATAAATAATACTTTATTATTGCCTCTAGGGCATATTTCCTTCAGTCTCCCACTTGCACTAGAGTCAATAATCTAGTTCACATCGCCATGTGATTTAACATCAATAATTCACATCACCATGTGATTAACACCCATAGTTCACATTGTCATGTGACCAACACCCAAAGGGTTTACTAGAGTCAATAATCTAGTTCACATCGCTATGTGATTAACACCCAAAGAGTACTAAGGTGTGATCATGTTTTGATTGTGAGATAATTTTAGTCAACGGGTCTGTCACATTCAGATCCGTAAGTATTTTGCAAATTTCTATGTCTACAATGCTCTGCACGGAGCTACTCTAGCTAATTGCTCCCACTTCCAATATGTATCTAGACTGAGACTTAGAGTCATCTAGATTAGTGGCAAAACTTGCATCGACATAACCCTTTACGACGAACCTTTTGTCACTTCCATAATCGAGAAACATATCCTTATTCCACTAAGGATAATTTTGACCGCTGTCCAGTGATCTACTCCTAGATCACTATTGTACTCCCTTGCCAAAATCAGTGTAGGGTATACAATAGATCTGGTACACAGCATGGCATACTTTATAGAACCTATGGCCAAGGCATAGGGAATGACTTTCATTCTCTTTCTATCTTCTGCCGTGGTCGGGCTTTGAGTCTTACTCAATTTCACACCTTGTAACACAGGCAAGAACTCTTTCTTTGACTGTTCTATTTTGAACTACTTCAAAATCTTGTTAAGGTATGTACTCATTGAAAAAACTTATCAAGCGTCTTGATCTATCTCTATAGATCTTGATGCTCAATATGTAAGCAGCTTCACCGAGGTCTTTCTTTGAAAAACTCCTTTCAAACACTCCTTTATGCTTTGCAGAATAATTCTACATTATTTCCGATCAACAATATGTCATTCACATATACTTATCAGAAATGTTGTAGTGCTCCCACTCACTTTCTTGTAAATACAGGCTTCACCGCAAGTCTGTATAAAACTATATCCTTTGATCAACTTATCAAAGCGTATATTCCAACTCCGAGATGCTTGCACCAGTCCATAGATGGATCGCTGGAGCTTGCATATTTTGTTAGCACTTTTAGGATTGACAAAACCTCCTGGTTGCATCATATACAACTCTTCTTTAATAAATCCATTAAGGAATGCAGTTCTGTTTATCCATTTGCCATATTTCATAAAATGTGGCAATTGCAAACATGATTCAGACAGACTTAAGCATAGATACGAGTGAGAAACTCTCATCGTAGTCAACACCTTGAATTTGTCGAAAACCTTTTTGCGACAATTCTATCTTTGTAGACAGTAACACTACTATCACTGTCTGTCTTCCTCTTGAAGATCCATTTAATCTCAATGGCTCGCCGATCATTGGGCAAGTCAATCAAAGTCCATACTTTGTTCTCATATATGGATCTTATCTCAGATTTCATGGCCTCAAGCCATTTCGCGGAATCTGGGCTCACCATCGCTTCTTCATAGTTCGTAGGTTCGTCATGGTCTAGTAACATAACCTCCAGAACAAGATTACCGTACCACTCTGGTGCGGATCTTAATCTGGTTGACCTACGAGGTTCTGTAATAACTTGATCTGAAGTTTCATGATCATTATCATTAACTTCCCCACTAATTGGTGTAGGTGTCGCAGAAACTGGTTTCTGTGATGATCTACTTTCCAATAAGGGAGCAGGTACAGTTACCTCATCAAGTTCTACTTTCCTCCCACTCACTTCTTTCGAGAGAAACTCCTTCTCTAGAAAGGATCCATTCTTAGCAACGAATGTCTTGCCTTCGGATCTATGATAGAAGGTGTACCCAACAGTCTCCTTTGGGTATCCTATGAAGACACATTTCTCCGATTTAGGTTTGAGCTTATCAGGATGAAACCTTTTCACATAAGCATCGCAACCCCAAACTTTAAGAAACGACAACTTTGGTTTCTTGCCAAACCACAGTTCATAAGATGTCGTCTCAACAGATTTAGATGGTACCCTATTTAACGTGAATGCAGCTGTCTCTAATGCATAACCCCAAAACGATAGTGGTAGATCGGTAAGAGACATCATACATCGCACAATATCTAATAAAGTACGGTTACGATGTTCGGACACACCATAACACCGTGGTGTTCCAAGTGGCATGAGTAGTGAAACTATTTCACATTGTTTTAACTGAAGGCCAAACTCGTAACTCAAATACTCTTCTCCACGATCAGATCATAGAAACTTTATTTTTCTTGTTACGATGATTTTCCGCTTCACTCTGAAAATTATATGAATTTTTCAAATGTTTCAGACTTCTGTTTCATTAAGTAGATATACCCATATCTGCTCAAATCATCCGTGAAGGTCAGAAAATAATGATACCTGCTACGAGCCTCAATATTCATCGGACCACATACATCTGTATGTATGATTTCCAACAAATCTGTTGCTCTCTCCATAGTTCCGGAGAACGGCGTTTTAGTCATCTTGCCTATGAGGCACGGTTCGCAAGCATCAAGTGATTCATAATCAAGTGACTCCAAAATCCCATCAGTATGGAGTTTCTTCATGCGCTTTACACCAATATGACCTAAACGGCAGTGCCACAAATAAGTTGCACTATCATTATTAACTTTGCATCTTTTGGCTTCAATATTATGAATATGTGTATCACTACGATTGAGATCCAACAAACCATTTTCGTTGGTGTGTATGACCATAGAAGGTTTTTTTATTCATGTAAACAGAACAACAATTGTTCTCTAACTTAAATGAATAACCGTATTGCAATAAACATGACCAAATCATATTCATGCTCAACGCAAACACCAAATAACACTTATTTAGTTTCAACACTAATCCCGAAAGTACAGGGAGTGTGCGATGATGATCATATCAATCTTGGAACTACTTCCAACACACATCGTCACCTCGCCTTTTTACTAGTCTCTGTTTATTCTGCAACTCCTGTTTCGAGTTACTACTCTTAGCAACTGAACCAGTATCAAATACCGAGGGGTTGCTATAAACACTAGTAAGTACACATCAATAACATGTATATCCAATATACCTTTGTTCACTTTGCCATCCTTCTTATCCACCAAATACTTGGGGCAGTTCCGCTTCCAGTGACCAGTCCCTTTGCAGTAGAAGCACTTAGTCTCAGGCTTAGGTACAGACTTGGGCTTCTTCACTTGAGTAGCAACTTGCTTGCCGTTCTTTTTGAAGTTCCCCTTCTATCCCTTTGCCCTTTTCTTGAAACTAGTGGTCTTGTTAACCATCAACACTTGATGCTCTTTCTTGATTTCTACCTTCGTCGATTTCAGCATCGTGAAGAGCTTGGGAATTACTTTCGTCATCCCTTACATACTATAGTTCATCACGAAGTTCTACTAACTTGGTGATGGTGACTAGAGAATTCTGTCAATCACTATTTTATCTGGAAGATTAACTCCCACTTGATTCAAGCGATTGTAGTACCCAGACAATCTGAGCACATGCTCATTGCTTGAGCTATTCTCCTCCATCTTTTAGCTATAGAACTTGTTGGAGACTTCATATCTCTCAACTCGGGTATTTGCTTGAAATATTAACTTCAACTCCTGGAACATCTCATATGGTCCATGACGTTCAAAACGTCTTTGAAGTCCCGATTCTAAGCCGTTAAGCATGGTGCACTAAACTATCAAGTAGTCATCATATTGAGCTAGCCAAACGTTCATAACGTCTGCATCTGCTCCTGCAATAGGTCTGTCACCTAGCGGTGCATCAAGGACATAATTCTTCTGTGCAGCAATGAGGATAATCCTCAGATCACGGATCCAATCCGCATCTTTGCTACTAACATCTTTCAACATATTTTTTCTCTAGGAACATATAAAAATAAACACAGGGAAGCAACAACGCGAGCTATTGATCTACAACATAATTTGCAAAATACTATCAGGACTAAGTTCATGATAAATTTAAGTTCAATTAATCATATTACTTAAGAACTCCCACTTAGATAGACATCCCTCTAATCTTCTAAGTGATCACGTGATCCATATCAACTAAACCATGTCCGATCATCACGTGAGATGGAGTAGTTTCAACGGTGAACATCACTATGTTGATCATATCTACTATATGATTCACGCTCGACCTTTCGGTCTCCGTGTTCCGAGGCCATATCTGCATATGCTAGGCTCGTCAAGTTTAACCTGAGTATTCCGCGTGTGCAACTGTTTTGCACCCGTTGTATTTGAACGTAGAGCCTATCACACCCGATCATCACGTGGTGTCTCAGCACGAAGAACTTTTGCAACGGTGCATACTCAGGGAGAACACTTTTATCTTGAAATTTTAGTGAGTGATCATCTTATAATGCTACCGTCAATCAAAGCAAGATAAGATGCATAAAAGATTTACATCACATGCAATCAATATAAGTGATATGATATGGCCATCATCATCTTGTGCTTGTGATCTCCATCTCCGAAGCACCGTCATGATCACCATCGTCACCAGCGCGACACCTTGATCTCCATCGTAGTATCGTTGTCGTCTCGCCAACTTATTGCTTTTACGACTATCGCTACCGCTTAGTGATAAAGTAAAACAATTACATGGCGATTGCATTGCATACAATAAAGCGACAACCATATGGCTCCTGCCAGTTGCCGATAACTCGGTTACAAAACATGATCATCTCATTAATAAAATATAGCATCATGTCTTGACCATATCACATCACAACATGCCCTGCAAAAACAAGTTAGACGTCCTCTACTTTGTTGTTGCAAGTTTTACGTGGCTGCTATGGGCTTAGCAAGAACCGTTCTTACCTACGCATCAAAATCACAACGATAGTTTGTCAAGTTGGTGTTGTTTTAACCTTCGCAAGGACCGGGCGTAGCCACACTCGGTTCAACTAAAGTGAGAGAGACAGACACCCGCCAGTCACCTTTAAGCAACGAGTGCTCGCAACGGTGAAACCAGTCTCGCGTAAGCGTACGCGTAATGTCGGTCCGGGCCGCTTCATCTCACAATACCGCTGAACCAAAGTATGACATGCTGGTAAGCAGTATGACTTATATCGCCCACAACTCACTTGTGTTCTATTCGTGCATAGCATCAACGCATAAAACCAGGCTCGGATGCCACTGTTGGGGAACGTAGTAATTTCAAAAAAATTCCTACGCACACGCAAGATCATGGTGATGCATAGCAACGGGAGGGGAGAGTGTTGTCCACGTACCCTCGTAGACCGAAAGCAGAAGCGTTAACACAACGCGGTTGATGTAGTCGTACGTCTTCACGATCCGACCGATCAAGTACCGAACGCACGGCACCTCCGAGTTCAGCACACGTTCAGCTCGATGACGTCCCTCGAACTCCGATCCAGCCGAGTGTTGAGGGAGAGTTTCGTCAGCACGACGGCGTGGTGACGATGATGATGTTCTACCGACGCAGGGCTTCGCCTAAGCTCCGCTACGATATTATCGAGGTGTAATATGGTGGAGGGGGCACCGCACACGGCTAAAATATCGTATATCAATTGTGTGTCTCTGTGGTGCCCCCCTGCCCCCGTATATAAAGGAGCAAGGGGGAGGCGGCCGGCCAAGGGGAGAGGCGCGCCAAGGGGGGAGTCTTACTCCCACCGGGAGTAGGACTCCTCCTTTCCTTGTTGGAGTAGGAAAAGGGAAGGGAGAAGGAGAAAGAAGGAAGGCCCCCCCTCCCTAGTCCAATTCGGACTAGTCCATGGGGAGGGGTGTGGCCTCCCTTTGGGGCCTTTCTCTCCTTTCCCGTATGGCCCATTAAGGCCCAATACAAATACCCGTAACTCTCCGGTACTCCGAAAAATACCCGAATCACTCGGAACCTTTCCGAAGTCCGAATATAGTCGTCCAATATATCGATCTTTAAGTCTCGGCCATTTCGAGACTCCTCGTCATGTCCCCGATCTCATCCGGGACTCCGAACTCCTTCGGTACATCAACATACATAAACTCATAATAAAACTGTCATCGTAACGTTAAGCGTGCGGACCCTACGTGTTCGAGAACTATGTAGACATGACCGAGACACCTCTCCGGTCAATAACCAACAGCGGAACCTGGATGCTCATATTGGTTCCCACATATTCTACGAAGATCTTTATCGGTCAGACCGCATAACAACATACGTTGTTCCCTTTGTCACCGGTATGTTACTTGCCCGAGATTCGACCGTCGGTATCTCAATACCTAGTTCAATCTCGTTACCGACATGTCTCTTTACTCGTTCCGTAATACATCATCCCGCAACTAACTCATTAGTTACAATGCTTGCAAGGCTTATAGTGATGTGCATTACCGAGTGGGCCCAGAGATACCTCTCCGACAATCGGAGTGACAAATCCTAATCTCGAAATACGCCAACCCAACAAGTACCTTTGGAGACACCTGTAGAGCACCTTTATAATCACCCAGTTACGTTGTGACGTTTGGTAGCACACAAAGTGTTCCTCCGGTAAACGGGAGTTGCATAATCTCATAGTCATAGGAACATGTATAAGTCATGAAGAAAGCAATAGCAACATACTAAACGACCGAGTGCTAAGCTAACGGAATGGGTCAAGTCAATCACGTCATTCTCCTAATGAGGTGATCCCGTTAATCAAATGACAACTCATGTCTATGGCTAGGAAACATAACCATCTTTGATTAACGAGCTAGTCAAGTAGAGGCATACTAGTGACACTCTGTTTGTCTATGTATTCACACATGTATTATGTTTCCGGTTAATACAATTCTAGCATGAATAATAAACATTTATCATGATATAAGGAAATAAATAATACTTTATTATTGCCTCTAGGGCATATTTCCTTCACTTCAAGCGGGCTCCTCCCCCGACCAGCGACTAGATCCCGCCCCTGCCTCCTTCCCATGCCCTGGCTGGCTGCTACTTCTGATAGGTGTTGAGATTCCCCCGAAGAGGAAGGACTAACTATTAGAGTAGCAGAAATTATTTGCCCCGGTAAAGAACCAAGGTTTATAGAACCAATAGGAGATTCGCACAAACAATCTTTAGCAGTACCTACACACGCAAGAGCAAATACTTACACCCAACATGGGCAAGAGGGTTGTCAATCCCCTTTGTGCTCGTTAATCGCAACAATCAAATCTGATGGTAGGAATTATATAAATTGCAAAATAAAAGTAAAGTAAAGTTATTTAGGGTTTTAGTAATATGATTTAAATAGATCCGGAGGCCATAGCTTTCACAAGAGACATCTCTCTCAAGAACATAGCAAACGGTGGGTACACAAATTACTATTGGGCAATTGATAGAATAGTGCGTAATTATGATGTTATTCATGACATGATCAATACATAGGCATTACGTCCGTGACAAGTAGACTGAAACGATTCTGCATCTACTATTATTACTCCACCCCTCGACCGCTATCCAACATGCATCTTAAGGTACTAAGTTCATGACAAACAAGGTAATGCTTGAAGCATGATGATATAATGTAGACAGAATAAAACTAATCGATATGATCAAACCTCGTCGTTTTATCCTTAGTAGCAACCAAAAAGATTGAGGACACCGCAAGATTGAACAAGCTGCCAAAAAGCACCTCTCCCGCTGAAGATAAATCCATCTAGTTGGCCAAATCAAACAGATAGATCGGAGAGAAATACAAAGCTATAACAATTACACATAATACAGTTTAGAAATAGCTTAATTACTTTCAATGAACAATCTGATCATCAGCCCACAATTCATCGGATCCCAACAAATGCACCACAAAATATTACATCAAATCGATCCCCAAAGAGAACATTGTATTGAAGACTAGAGAGAGAGAGAGAGACGAGAGAGAGAGCCATCTAGCTACTGCTATGGACCCATAGGTCCTGTGGGGAACTACACACACATCATCAGAGGTACAACAAGGTCAATGTATAAGCCCTCCATGATAGATTCCCCCTCCGGTAGAGTACCGGCGGAGGCCTCCAGATGGGGCCGCGAAAGAATAGAGGCTTGCAGCGGCGGAATAATTGTTTCGGGTCTCACTTTGTTTTTTTGCAATATTTAGGAATTTATAGCACTGGAATTAGGTCAGACGGAGCCATGAGGGGCCCATAAGACATCAGGGTGCGCCTACCCCCTAGGTGTGCCCTGTTGCCTTGTCGTCTCCTCGTCTGGTGTAACATCCCAAATTTTCAATTTGGAATGTTATACATAGATCATCATTGCATAGCATATTTAATCGCATTTTGGCAAATCCACGATAAATCCTAAGCAACTCAAGGACCCTCGAAGAGAGTTGGGGATTTCCCAGTTTTTCATATTTGATTTTTATCAAATAATAAAACGAGGATTTTTGGTTTTAATTATTTTTCTCTCCGAAAAATATTTCATATTAAAATAAATGAGAGGAGAAAATATGACTTCTCCAAAACAATTGAAATATTGGAGGAAAAATATTAAAATCATATATTGGATTTTATTCGGATTTTATTTGCAATTTTACTTGCATTAAAAAAATTTGCACATTTTCAAAACTGCATTTTTGGGTCAAACAAATGTTCACATTGTTCTAATTATTTTAATTAGACGGGGAAAATTTGTTTTATCATTTTTGGATTTTTATTTATTTTTCTATGATTTTTTTAGATTCGGCGGAATATTTAAGAAAAAAAACCCGCGCCCGACTGGACCGAGGCCCAGCCGAGCCAGGCCGGCCCATCCCGCGCCCGTCTCCCTCCTGGAGACCGAGGCGAGCACGACTGCCGCCGCCCGAGTCCCGCTCGCTGACGCCACCTCGCCCCCTCCTCCAAGGCAGCCCCCCTCTTATATACCCCGCCGCCGCCCCTCTCCCTCACCCCGTCCCCGCCCCACGCCGCCGCCGCCGGAGCCCGCCGCCGCCGCCCGAGGAGCACGCCGCCCCACTCGCCGTACGCCGCCGCCGAGGCCGCCCCGAGCCCCGCCGCCCCGCCGCCCTCGCCGAGCCCCGCCGGAGCCCCGCCGACCCCGCCGGAGCCCGTCCCGACGAGGTAGCCGAGCCGCCGCCGCCTTGCCGGTTTTCTAAAAAACCGTTCGTTTTTTTTCTAAACCCTAGTTTTCGTTTTTTTTCAGATCGGTTTATTTTTTTTCTTTTCGGTTTTATTACTTAGTAAACGTTCACCGACCCGTTCGTTTAAACGAACGTGTTCGTCGGATTGTCGCTGTTAACGAACGTTCGTTCATTTAACTGTTCGTCAGTTTTCTTTTTCATCGATTTTCCGCGATTTTTCCAGATCTCGATTCCTGATCAGATCTTCGTTTTCGTTTAACTTTTCGCTCGTTTATCGGAATCAGGCGATTCAAGCGCCTAGAGTTTCGTCTCGAAATTCTCTTTCCGTTTAACCTACTCAAACAAGTTTTTGCCACTGTAAAATTTTGACCTAGATCCAGATTAGTAAACGAAGCTTGTTTCTTACGCCGTTTGACTTTCGTTGCTTCGTTCGATTTGATTCTTTTTGCAAACCGGAGTTCTTAAGTTGAACTTTCTGGTTGGATCTTTTATTTGAGTTTTACTTGTGCATTAGATGAGTACTTATTGTTTGCTTGTTTGTTTGCGATAGAGTACCCGGAGTGCGCCGCTTGTTACTTCGAGTCTCTAGGTTTCGCGGATCATCAGCAAGGCAAGTAACACTTTGATCATACCTTTTTCCATACCCAGTTTTTATTGCATTAGATCAATCCTCAAACATTGCATGGTTAGGATCTAATTAAACTGTGGGTATTGGGAAGTAGTTGAGGTAGTACCTATTACCTGTTTTATTATCAAACCCTTGGGAGTTACTTCTACGTTCGCTATTATATTGCTATGCTATGCTCGTAGACGTGGATTGGGTTTGAGAGATATTCATGACATATGTGAGATTGTTAATTAATGGTTTACTTAAGGTGGCAACTAAAACTCACATCTGGGTGGATTGAGGTACCTGAGTATTCCAGGATTGCCTTTTTTCTTTTGGACCGCCACCCAGGTTCAAAGGGATCATGAGATTATTCAAGCTAGAAACTTCCGTGTGCAGCCGCAAGCTATTATGGGCTCTAGCATAGTTGATTAAGTTGTGTGAACTCTTACAGTGGTAGACTAGCAGATGTAGGGGATGTAGGTGGTACGGTCTATCACATCGTAAGGTGCAAACACTTCTGAAAGACTGTGTCTCGGTCATCCGTTTCTCAAACATCATGTAGTGCGAGAACCAAGCGGAGGCGATCGAGTCTTGTGGTAAATGTGCACAAACCTCTGCAGAGTGTATAAACTAATCATGGTTAGCCGTGTCCCCGGTTATGGACAACTTGAGTATCTAGTACCTGGATTATCATGTGAATCCCATCATGTTACTTTAATTAATCTTGTTGGGTTAATGATGATACTTAATTGGGATTGAGAATGCTGTCAACCATTCTCAATGTTTAACAACCACCATGATAGTTAAATAAAATTTATTCCTTTGCAGTAGGGAAAAATTGGCTTTTCACAAAACTGTAACCATAGAGCTTTCCACCAGCCATATATGCATGTAGTATAGCATTATTATGTTCATTATTCTCTATGTGTTACATTGCCAGCATATTCCATGTGCTGACCCGTTTTCGGGCTGCAACGTTTCATGTTGCAGACTTTTCAGACGATGAGTAAGGTGCCTTAGGTCATGGTCTTATACTCAGTGATGCCGTTGGAGTTGATGGACTCACTTATCTTCCAAGCCTTCCGCTGTTATCGTATTAGATGGCCTTAAGCCATATTTATCATACTTATTCTCTTTTGAGATATTCATTGTAATAAGTGTGTGATTGCTACTCTGTTATAAATCCTCCATTTGTACTGTGCGTGTCAGCATTACTGATCCAGGGATGACACTGGTGCACAGCAGCACAGACTGTTTGAGGTCTGGTCGCTACAAAGGTGGTATCAGAGCACACGCTGACTATAGGACACGACCACTAGGCTTAAACCCTAGAACACTTCTCTCTTCTCATTTCTGACCCCTCTCCACTTTCTACTCTTTTAGGAATGGCGGATGCAAGGAGCAAGTTTATGCAACCAGATGAGGATACGCCTTTTGGACGTCACTTGAAGGAAGTCACCAAGTACTTGAATATAGGAATACCAAGCATCACCGGAACCTACAACGCCACATTACCTGAAGAGGAGAGCTGGAAGATTCAAGTTCAAGTTCCAGGAAGGACGATTGCGCCAGTCACTGAGCCTATAAAGTTGTCTTTTGAAGCACCAACCTGGAGTTTAGGGAAGAGCATGGCAGCCCACATCACTATGGGACGCATTGCAGAAGTCTACCACAGGGAGCTTAAGGATACTATTTATCAGATTTGTGGACGCCGAGACGAGCAATGGGAGATGATTAGCACCAAGAAGGATGGATCAATTGCAGCTTTCATCCAGGAGCAAAACCAACACATTCGTCGCCAGGAGAACCAGATGTGCTCAGACAAGATAGATCTGAAGAAGGCATTGACGAAGATCAAGGAGCTGGAGGAAGAACTCAAGTCTACATGCGAGGATTATTTGGAGGAAATCGTCGCGCTAGTAGGAAAGAATGACGACCTGGAGAAGAAGATTGGAGTATTCATGGGAAATCCAGTGCCAAAAGCAGAAGATGATGAATGCGCTTGCCCGGATAACTACATCATCATCGACGACACCGACTCGGACCCCAGTGAAGATGACTTTGTTGATGAAGCTGGAGCAGATATCATGGAGTCTTCAACTGATCAGAATTTCTAGTAGACCACCATATCAGTAGTAGTTTTCCCCCATTTATATAGTATAGTTCGAGCACTTTTGTAACGCTAGTTAGATCGATTGTATGCCTTGTTTGAATTGATTGAGTGATATTGAATGTGTTTGACTCATGAGCATATGGGTAGTGTTTTCTCTCTAGACCTCATTCTATTCTAAACTCTCATCTTTTCTAACCTATCAGATGCCTCCGAGACGCGACACCGGATTTGTTTTCCCACCGGAGATCACACAGTTGATTCAGCAACAGAATGCCCTGATGCAAGTGCTAGTACAGAACCAAGGCAACAACAACAACAACAACCCACCACCACCACCTGTTGATCACTTAGCCCGTTTCCTAAGGCTAAATCCGCCGGTGTTTTCCAGCAGCACCGAGCCGATTGTTGCAGATGATTGGCTCCGCAAAGTTGGAAGGGAGTTGGCCACTGCAGGATGCACAGATGCGGAAAGAGTGCGTTTTGCCGCACATCAGCTTGATGGACCCGCAGCATCATGGTGGGAGAATTACACAGCCACACACCCTATTGACACTGTCACATGGGACCAGTTTCAGCAAGCTTTCCGTACAGCCCATGTTTTAGCAGGAGCTATGGCTATGAAGAAGCGTGAGTTTCGCAACCTACGCCAAGGAGGATGCACCGTAGGCCAGTATGTGGAGGATTTCAGTAAGTTAGCACGTTATGCACCAGATGACGTTGCTACGGATGCAACCAAGCAGGAGAAGTTTCTCGAAGGACTGAATGATGAACTGAGCATGCAACTAATGGTAGCAACCTTCAACAACTACCAGGAGTTGGTAGATAGAGCACTCATGATTGAAGGGAAGCAGCAGCACATTGAAAACCGTAAGAGGAAGTATGGACAAGGGAAGTACAATTCTGGAGCTCAGCAGAAACCACGCTTTACCCCGAAATCGGGAGGACAGTTTCAGCATACCCATGGAGGAGGTAGTTCGCACAACCATAATGGCTCCAAGAATGGTAATGGGAACGGAGGAAGCAACGGACAGAACCGTACCAACCCTTCAACCCCAGCTAAGAGGGACCTGAGCCAAGTCACTTGCTTTAAGTGCCAGAAGACTGGACATTATGCCAATGAATGTCCTGAAGCCCAGAATGGTAATGGAAATGGAAGCTCTGGGAAGAAGCCGAACCCTTTCAATAAAGGACATGTGAACCACGTGAGCGTGGAAGAGGTTGAAGCACAACCTGATGCAGTAATAGGTAAGTTTATGGTTAAGTCATTTACTGCACTCGTTCTTTTTGATACTGGTGCATCGCATTCATACATATCAAGGGGATTTGTGGATAAGTATAAACTGCCAACCCAAGCCCTTAGGTCACCCATGTTAGTAACCTCGCCAGGAGCAGAGTATATGGCTAGTTTATGGTGTGATCAGTTACCATTAAGGATTGGTAACTACGTGTTTCCCTCAGACCTAATAATATTGGAATCGCAAGGATTGGATGTGATATTAGGCATGGATTGGTTATCAAAGTATGGAGGGAACATCGATTGTGCCAGTAAGTCGATTATGCTTACCACCCCAGAAGGAAGAAGGATCAAGTATGTATCCCGGCATGTGCCAAAGAGGACTCAAGTAAATTCCTTATCAGGAGTTCTACAGGAGGAAGTACCAGTGGTGAAGGATTACCCGGATGTATTTCCAGAAGAGTTGCCAGGCATGCCACCGGATAGAGACATTGAGTTTCTGATTGAACTTTTGCCAGGCACAGGGCCAATATCTAAGAGACCATACAGGATGCCCGCAAAAGATTTGGAGGAAATTAAGAAGCAGATTAAGGAGTTATTGGATAAAGGCTATATTCGCCCAAGTTCGTCACCTTGGGGATCACCAGTACTTCTAGTGGAGAAGAAAGATGGATCATTGAGGATGGTTGTTGATTACCGTGGATTGAATGAAGTGACCATAAAAAACAAGTACCCACTGCCGATGATCAATGATTTGTTTGACCGCCTACAAGGAGCTAAGGTATTTTCCAAGATCGATCTACGATCAGGATACCATCAGTTAAAGATTCGAGAGCAGGATATACCTAAGATGGCTTTTACCACCAGATATGGGCTATATGAGTATACCGTTATGTCATTTGGTCTGACTAACGCACCTGCCTATTTCATGAACTTGATGAACAAGGTGTTTATGGAGTTTTTGGATAAGTTCGTCGTGGTGTTCATTGACGATATTTTAGTCTATTCCAAGAATGAAGAAGAGCATAAGGAGCATTTGCGTTTGGTACTTGAGAAGCTCAGAGAACATCAGTTATACGCCAAGTTCAGCAAATGTGAATTTTGGCTGAAGGAAGTTGGATTCCTCGGACATGTTATATCCGGAGAAGGAATAGCAATAGACCCCGCCAAAGTTGACACAGTAACAAGTTGGGAATCACCCACGTCAGTTGGAGAGATCCGGAGTTTCCTTGGACTCGCAGGATACTACCGGAGATTCATTGAGAATTTCTCAAAGATTGCAAAACCCATGACTGAGCTATTGAAGAAAGACACCAAGTTCAATTGGACTGAGGAATGTGAAGCTAGTTTCCAAGAGTTGAAGAAACGATTGGTTACATCACCAGTGTTGATTCTACCAGATCAACGCAAGGATTATGAAGTTTATTGCGACGCTTCTCGTCGAGGACTTGGAGCAGTGCTTATGCAGGAAGGAAGAGTTGTTTCATATGCTTCACGGCAACTTAAACCCCATGAGAAGAATTATGCCACTCATGATTTGGAATTAGCAGCCGTAGTGCATGCATTGAAGACATGGAGACATTTTCTCATCGGAAACCATTGTGAGGTGTACACGGATCACAAGAGTTTGAAGTACATTTTCACACAGAAGGAGTTGAATCTCAGGCAGAGGAGATGGTTGGAGCTTATTAAGGACTATGATATGAGATTGCATTATCACCCAGGGAAGGCTAACGTAGTAGCAGACGCGTTGAGCCGCAAGAGCCATGTCAACACCCTCATGACAGGAGAGTTACCCCAGGAGTTAGCCAAGGATCTTCGCGAGCTATGTTTGGAGATAGTTCCAAGAGGCTATTTAGCGACATTGGAGATTCAGTCTACCTTGATGGAAAAGATCAGAGAAGCTCAGAAGACAGACAAGGAAATTATCGAGATAAAGGAAAAGATGAGCAAAGGAAAAGCCAAGGGATTTCGTGAGGATGAGCACGATACCTTATGGTTTGAGGACCGCGTTTATGTGCCCAATGATCCGGAGATCAGGAAATTGATCTTGCAAGAGGCCCATGATTCACCGTATTCGATTCACCCAGGAAATACCAAGATGTATTTGGATTTGAAGGATACTTTCTGGTGGACCGGAATGAAGAAGGATATTGTGGAGTATGTAGCTGTTTGTGATGTATGTCAGAGAGTGAAGGCAGAACATCAGAAGCCAGCAGGATTGCTACAACCATTGTCGATACCCGAATGGAAGTGGGATAAAATAGGCATGGATTTTATCACGGGATTGCCCAGGACTTGTTCAGGCTATGACTCAATATGGGTTGTAGTCGACCGTTTGACGAAAGTAGCTCATTTCATTCCAGTGAAGACCACCTACACAAGTGCTAAGTTGGCAAAGATATACATGACCAGGATCGTATGTTTGCATGGAGTTCCGAGGACCATTGTATCAGATAGAGGAACCCAGTTTACCTCGAAGTTTTGGAATCAGTTACATGAAACTTTGGGAACCAGGCTAGAATTCAGTACAGCCTTTCACCCACAGATAGATGGACAGACCGAGAGAGTCAATCAGATTTTGGAAGACATGTTAAGAGCTTGTGCGCTAGATTATGGATCGAGTTGGGACGACAACTTTCCATATGCAGAGTTTTCTTACAACAACAGTTATCAAACCAGTTTGAAGATGGCCCTTCGAAGCTTTGTACGGAAGGAGGTGTAGAACACCATTGTTATGGGACGAAGTTGGAGACCATCAATTGTTTGGACCAGATTTGATTAAGGAGTCTAAATAGAAAGTAAGGTTTATTCGCGACAGGCTCAAGGTAGCCCAGTCCAGGCAGAAGAGTTATGCGGATTCTAAACGTAAGGAGACAGTTCACGAAGTCGGAGACAGAGTTTATCTTCGAGTATCACCACTTCGAGGAGTGAAGCGCTTTGGAGTTAAGGGAAAGCTAGCGCCCCATTTTATCGGACCATACAGAGTTTTGGAAAGTATGGGAGAAGTTGCCTACAAGCTGGAATTGCCCGAAGGATTGTCAGGAGTTCATGACGTATTTCACGTTTCCCAGTTGAAGAAGTGCCACGCAGAGATGGCTGAGATACCACTGAGAGATACAGTGCCACTGGAAGCGATTCAGCTGGAAAGTGATTTGACCTATGAGGAGAAACCAGTTAAGATTCTTGAGTATGCCAGCCGAGTTACCCACAGTAAGGTTATCAAGTTTTGCAAAGTCCAGTGGAGTCACCATACGGAAGAGGAAGCCACCTGGGAGCGAGAGGAAGATCTATGGAAGGATCACTCTCACCTATTTTCTAGCCAACCCGAATCTCGAGGGCGAGATTCATCTTAAGGGGGTAGGTTTGTAACATCCCAAATTTTCAATTTGGAATGTTATACATAGATCATCATTGCATAGCATATTTTATCGCATTTTGGCAAATCCTCGATAAATCCTAAGCAACTCAAGGACCCTCGGAGAGAGTTGGGGATTTCCCGGTTTTTCATATTTGACTTTTATCAAATGATAAAACGAGGATTTTTGGTTTTAATTATTTTTCTCTCCGAAAAATATTTCATATTAAAATAAATGAGAGGAGAAAATATGACTTCTCCAAAACAATTGAAATATTGGAGGAAAAATATTAAAATCATATATTGGATTTTATTCGGATTTTATTTGCAATTTTACTTGCATTAAAAAATTGCACGTTTTCAAAACTGCATTTTTGGGTCAAAACAATGTTCACCTTGTTCTAATTATTTTAATTAGACGGGGAAAATTTGTTTTATCATTTTTGGATTTTTATTTATTTTTCTGCGATTTTTTTAGATTCGGCGGAAGATTTAAAAAAAACCGCGCCCGACTGGGCCGAGGCCCAGCCGAGCCAGGCCGGCCCATCCCGCGCCCGTCTCCCTCCTGGAGACCGAGGCGAGCACGGCCGCCGCCGTCCGAGTCCCGCTCGCCGACACCGCCTCGCCCCCTCCTCCAAGGCAGCCCCCCTCTTATATACCCCGCCGCCACCCCTCTCCCTCACCCCGTCCACGCCCCAAGCCGCCGCCGCCGGAGCCCGCCGCCGCCGCCCGAGGAGCACGCCGCCCCGCTCGCCGTACGCCGCCGCCGACGGCGCCCCTCGCCGCCGCCGACGCCGCCCCTCGCCGCCCAGAGCCCTGCCGGAGCCCCGCCGACCTCGCCGGAGCCCGTCCCAACGAGGTAGCCGAGCCGCCGCCGCCTTGCCGGTTTTCTAAAAAAAAACCGTTCGTTTTTTTTCTAAACCCTAGTTTTCGTTTTTTTAGATCGGTTTATTTTTTTCTTTTCGGTTTTATTACTTAGTAAACGTTCACCGACCCGTTCGTTTAAACGAACGTGTTCGTCGGATTGTCGCTGTTAACGAACGTTCGTTCGTTTAACTGTTCCTCAGTTTTCTTTTTCATCGATTTTCCGCGATTTTTCCAGATCTCGATTCCTGATCAGATCTTCGTTTTCGTTTAACTTTTCGCTCGTTTATCGGAATCAGGCGATTCAAGCGCCTAGAGTTTCGTCTCGAAATTCTCTTTCCGTTTAACCTACTCAAACAAGTTTTTGCCACTGTAAAATTTTGACCTAGATCCAGATTAGTAAACGAAGCTTGTTTCTTACGCCGTTTGACTTTCGTTGCTTCGTTCGATTTGATTCTTTTTGCAAACCGGAGTTCTTAAGTTGAACTTTCTGGTTGGATCTTTTATTTGAGTTTTACTTGTGCATTAGATGAGTACTTATTGTTTGCTTGTTTGTTTGCGATAGAGTACCCGGAGTGCGCCGCTTGTTACTTCGAGTCTCTAGGTTTCGCGGATCATCAGCAAGGCAAGTAACACTTTGATCATACCTTTTTCCATACCCAGTTTTTATTGCATTAGATCAATCCTCAAACATTGCATGGTTAGGATCTAATTAAACTGTGGGTATTGGAAAGTAGTTGAGGTAGTACCTATTACCTGTTTTATTATCAAACCCTTGGGAGTTACTTCTACGTTCGCTATTATATTGCTATGCTATGCTCGTAGACGTGGATTGGGTTTGAGAGATATTCATGACATATGTGAGATTGTTAATTAATTGTTTACTTAAGGTGGCAACTAAAACTCACATCTGGGTGGATTGAGGTACCTGGGTATTCCAGGATTGCCTGTTTTTCTTTTGGACCGCCACCCAGGTTCAAAGGGATCATGAGATTATTCAAGCTAGAAACTTCCGTGTGCAGCTGCAAGCTATTATGGGCTCTAGCATTGTTGATTAAGTTGTGTGAACTCTTACAGTGGTAGACTAGCAGATGTAGGGGATGTAGGTGGTACGGTCTATCACATCGTAAGGTGCAGACACTTCTGAAAGACTGTGTCTCGGTCATCCGTTTCTCAAACATCATGTAGTGCGAGAACCAAGCGGAGGCGATCGAGTCTTGTGGGAAAAGTGCACAAACCTCTGTAGAGTGTATAAACTAATCATGGTTAGCCGTGTCCCCGGTTATGGACAACTTGAGTATCTAGTACCTGGATTATCATGTGAATCCCATCATGTTACTTTAATTAATCTTGTTGGGTTAATGATGATACTTAATTGGGATTGAGAATGCTGTCAACCATTCTCAATGTTTAACAACCACCATGATAGTTAAATAAAATTTATTCCTTTGCAGTAGGGAAAAATTGGCTTTTCGCAAAACTGTAACCATAGAGCTTTCCACCAGCCATATATGCATGTAGTATAGCATTATTATGTTCATTATTCTCTATGTGTTACATTGCCAGCATATTCCATGTGCTGACCCGTTTTCGGGCTGCAACGTTTCATGTTGCAGACTTTTCAGACAACGAGTAAGGTGCCTTAGGTCGTGGTCTTATACTCAGTGATGCCGTTGGAGTTGATGGACTCACTTATCTTCCAAGCCTTCCGCTGTTATCGTATTAGATGGCCTTAAGCCATATTTATCATACTTATTCTCTTTTGAGATATTCGTTGTAATAAGTGTGTGATTGCTACTCTGTTATAAATCCTCCATTTGTACTGTGCGTGTCAGCATTACTGATCCAGGGATGACACTGGTGCACAGCAGCACAGACTGTTTGAGGTCTGGTCGCTACATCTGGCTTCTGATCCTCCCCCGAAGCTTCTAGGGTCCCTCCAGGTCCAGAAAAAATCATCAAAAAGTTTTGTCATGTTTGGACTCTGTTTGGTAGGGATTTTCTGTACCATAAACATGCAGAAAACAACAACTGCACTAGGCACTGGGTTAATAGGTTATTTCCCAAAAATGATATAAAATTGCATGTAAAGCATACAAGATTCATAATATAATAGCATGAAACAATCAAAAATTATAGATACGTCGGAGACATATCAGCATCCCCAAGCTTATTTCCTCCTCGTCCCTGAGTAGGTAAATGATAAAAACATAATTTTTGATGTTGAATGCTACTTAACATGTTTATCATGTAATATTTTTAAATTATGAATATTGAGAAATGATGAAGCAATTGATATCAACATAATAATATCCATAAATACTAGAAAACAATCATTACTCTTCAAAATATACAATGCTTAACGAATGTTATTCCTACTCATTGAATTGTGTAAGAATGGCATGACTCCATCATCCTAACATAAGTACAAATCATGAGCACCCTGGTGTCAAAGCAAGCAATTCTATCATACTTTTTCTCGCTTCAGCATTTTCAACTTCAGTCGGTATATGAGCGTGAGACATGGACTTAGCACTGCGGGTGGAATAGAATATGTTGGTAGAGGTTTATAAGGGATGAGAAAAGTGAAGAAAGTCTTGCATCAACTCGGTAGATCGTTAGGCAATGGAGAGGCCTTTCAATCGATATTGATGCACCATGCAACAGATGCACTAGAGCTATAAGTGTATGAAAGCTTACTACTGAAACTAAGTGGGTGTGCATCCAATAACTTGCTTGCTCCTGAAGACCTCGGGCATTTGAGGAAGCGCGTCATCGGAATATACAAGCCGAGTTCTATAATGTAAAAAAAATCTCACTAGTATATGAAAATGACAAATCATGGAGATTGTCTTTATGAAGAATATGGTGCTACTTTGAAGCACAAGTGTGGTAAAAGGATAGTAGCATTGTCCCTTCTCTCTTTTTCTGTCATTTTTTCTATTCTCATTTTTTAGAACAATATCATGAACCTCATACCCACTTTTTGAGGACTCATCAGTCTCCATCATTTTTTACCTCACTAGGACAATGCTCTAATAACGACGATCGTCACACTTCTTTTTACTTACAACTCAATAAAGTGAAATAGTACGACTCTGTATGAATGCCTAGGGCAATGTAGCAGGATGTGCAACGATCTAGCTTAACATGTATTACAATGACGAATGATGGCTTTGCCACAAATATCATGTCAGCTCTACATGATCATACAAACCAATACGATGATGAACACACAAGTCATGTGATAGTAACCGTGGAAGTTGCATGGCAATATATCTCGTAATGGCTATGGAAATGCCATGATAGGTAGGTATGGTGTCTGTTTTGAGGATGATATAATGAGGTTTATGTGTGATACACAGTATCATATCACGAGATTTGGATGCACCGACGAAGTTCGCACCAATTCTCGAGGTGTGATACGTCCATTTTGCATCATGTTTCCTTACTGATATTTATGATGTTTTTATGCATAATAATGCTTTTTGGAGTAATTCTAATGCCTTTTCTCTCATAATTTACAAGGTACACACAAAGAGGGAGAATTCTCGCAGCTGGAAATCTGGACCTGGAAAAGCTACGTCAGGCTACCTATTCTGCACAACTCCAAACAAGCTGAAACTTCACGGAGAATTTTTATGGAATATATGATGAATATTGGAGCAAATAAGTACCAGAGGGGGCCCACCAGGTAGGCACAACCCACCTGGGTGCCAGGGAGCCCAGGCGCGCCCTGGTGGGTTGTGCTCACCCAGGCCCACCTCCGGTGCCCATCTTCTGGTATATAGGTCATTTTGACCTAGAAAAAATAAGGAGAGGACTTCAGGACGGAGCGCCGCCGTCTCGAGGCGGAACTTGGGCAGGAGCACTTTTGCCCTCCGACGGAGCATTCCGCGGGGGGACTTCCCTCCCGGAGGGGGAAATCATCGTCATCATCATCATCATCATCACCAACAACTCTCCCATCTTTGGGAGGGAAATCTCCATCAACATCTTCAACAACACCATCTCATCTCAAACCCTAGTTCATCTCTTGTGTTCAATCTTGTTAGCGGAACTATAGATTGGTGCTATTGGGTGACTAGTAGTGTTGATTACATCTTGTAGTTGATTACTATATGGTTTATTTGGTGGAAGATTATATTTTCAGATCCAATATGCTATTTAATACCCTTTTGATCTTGAGCATGATTATCATTTGTGAGTAGTTACTTTTGTTCTTGAGGTCACGGGAGAAATCATGTTGCAAGTAATCATGTGAACTTGATATGTGTTCGATATTTTGATAGTATGTATGTTGTGATTCCCTTAGTGGTGTCAGGTGAACGTCGACTACATGAAACTGCACCATATTTGGGCCTAAGGGAATGCATTGTGGAGTAGCAATTAGATGATGGGTTGCGAGAGTGACAGAAGCTTAAACCCCAGTTTAAGCGCTATTCCGTAAGGGACAGGTTGGATCCAAAAGTTTAATGCTATGGTTAGAATTTATTCTTAATACTTTTCTCGTAGTTGCGGATGCTTGCAGGAGGGTTAATCATAAGTAGGACGTTTGTTAAAGTAAGAACAACACCTATGCACCGGTCCGCCCACATATCAAATTATCAGAGTACCGAACACGAATTAAACCAACATGGTGAAAGTGACTAGATGAAAATCCCGTGTACCCTCAAGAACACTTTGCTTATCATAAGAGACCGTTTTGGCCTGTCCTTTGCCTCAAAAGGATTGGGCTATCTTGCTGCACTTTTGTTACTACTATCGTTACTTGTCCGTTACAAATTAGCTTGCTATCAAACTACTCAGTTACTTAAAATTTCAGCACTTGCAGACATTACCTTGCTGAAAACAACTTGTCATTTCCTTCTGCTCCTCGTTGGGTTCGACACTCTTACTTATCGAAAAGAGCTATAATTGATCCCCTATACTTGTGGGTCATCAAGACTATTTTCTGGCGCTGTTGCCGGGGAGTGAAGCGCCTTTGGTAAGTGGAATTTGGTAAGGAAACATTTATATAGTGTGCTGAAATTTATTGTCACTTGTTATTATGGAAAATAATCCTTTGAGGGGTTTGTTCGGGGTATCTTCACCTCGACCGGAACTACAATTAGCTACCCCTCAACCTACTGCACCTACTGAAAATATTGAATATGAAATTCCTTCGGGTACGATAGAACAACTGGTAGCTAATCCTTATGCAGGAGATGGAACCGAACATCCTGATATGCACTTGATATATGTAGAACAAATTTGTGGATTGTTCAAGCTTGCAGGTTTACCCGGGGATGAAGTTATGAAATGGGTTTTCCCTTTATCTTTTAAGGGAAAAGCATTGGCATGGTATAGGCTATGCGATGATATTGGATCTTGGAATGGAATCATTTGAAATTGGAGTTCCACCAAAAAAATTATCCTATGCATATAGTTCATCGTGATCGGAATTATATATATAATTTTTGGCCTCGTGAAGGAGAAAGTATCACTCTAGACTGGGGGAGGCTTAAGTCAATTTTATATTCATGCCCCAATCATGAGCTCTCAAAAGAAATTACTATCCAGAACTTTTATGCTCGGCTTTCTCGTAATGATCAAACCATGCTCGATACTTCTTGTGCTAGTTCTTTTATGAAGAAGACTATTGAATTATGGTGGGATCTTTTGGAAAGAATTAAATGCAACTCTAAATATTGGGAACTCGACGAAGGTAAAGAGTCAGGTATTAAGCTTAAGTATGATTGTGTTAAATCTTTTACGAATACCGATGCTTTTCAAAATTTTAGCACTAAATATGGACTTGACTCAGAGATAGTAGCTTACTTCTGTGAATCATTTGCTACTCATCTTGATCTCCCTAAAGAGAAGTGGTTTAAATATCACCCACATATCAAAGAAGAAATCAAAGAACCGGTACCATTTAAAGAAGAAACTATACTTTACAATGTTGATCCAGTTGTTCCTTCTGCTTATATTGAGAAACCACCTTTCCCTGTTAGGATAAAGGAACACGCTAAAGTTTCAACTGTGGTCAATAGGAGTTACATTAGAACACCTAAACCTGATGAACAAATTAAAGTGGAATCTAGTATTGCTATGGTTAAAGATCTCTTGGAAGAAAATGTAGATGGGCATGTTATTTACTTCTGTGAAGAAGCTGTTATAATTGCCAAACCTGATAAAAGGGATAAACATAGACCTGTTGTTGGCATGCTCGTTGTCTCAGTTAAAATAGGAGATCACTGTTACCATGGTTTGACATAGGTGCTAGTGTGAGTGCTATTCCTTATTCCTTATATCAAGAAATTATGAATGACATAGCACCCCCAGAGATAGAAGACATAGATGTTACTATTAAACTTGCTAATAGAGACACTATATCACCAATTGGGATTGTTATAGATGTTGAAGTCTTGTGTGGGAAAATAAAATACCCTACTGATTTTCTTGTTCTTGGTTTCCCACAAGATGATTTTTGCCCCATAATCTTTGGTAGACCTTTCTTGAACACCGTTAATGCTAGAATAGACTGTGAGAAACAAGCTGTCGGTGTTAGTTTTGGTGATGAGTCTCATGAGTTTAATTTTTCCAAGTTTAGTAGAAAGCTTCATGAAAAAGAATTGCCTAGTAAAGATGAATTAATTAGTCTTGCTTCTATTGCTGTGCCTCCTACTGATCCACTAGAACAATATTTGCTAGACCATGAAAATGATTTACATATGCATGAAAGAAATGAAATAGATAAGATTTTCTTTGAACAACGTCCTCTCCTTAAACACAACTTGCCTATTGAAACTCTAGGAGGTCCTCCTTCACCTAAAGGTGATCCTGTGTTTGAATTAAAACAGTTGCCAGACACTTTGAAATATTCTTATCTTGACGAAAAGAAGATATATCCTGTTATTATTAGTGCTAACCTTTCAGAACATGAAGAAGAAAGATTATTGAAAGTTCTAAGGAAGAACCAAGCTACTTTTGGATCTACTCTTGATGATTTAAAGGGCATTAGTCCCAATCTATGTCAGCACAAAATTAATATGGAACCTGATGCTAAACCCGTTTAGAAAATTAAATAAAGCAACTAGAAAAGATAATTACCCTCTGCCTTTTATTGATCAATTGTTAGAAAGATTATCTAAGCACACACATTTTTGCTTCCTTGATGGATATTCTGTTTTTTCACAAATACCTGTTTCTCAACCTGATCAGGAAAAGACCACTTTTACTTGTCCCTTTGGAACCTATGCTTATAGACGTATGCCTTTCGGTTTATGTAATGCACCTGCAACCTTTCAAGGATGTATGACTGCTATGTTCTCTGACTTTTGTGAAAAGATTGTTGAGGTTTTCATGGACGACTTCTCTGTTTATGGGAAGTCTTTTGATGATTGTTTAAGCAATCTTGATCGAGTTTTGCAGAGATGTGAACAAACAAATCTTGTCTTGAATTGGGAAAAGTGCCACTTTATGGTTAATGAAGGTATTGTCTTGGGCCATAAAATTTCTGAAAGAGGTATTGAAGTGGAGAAAGCTAAGGTTGATGCAATTGAGAAAATGCCATGCCCTAAAGATATAAAAGGTATTCGTAGTTTCTTAGGTCATGCTGGTTTCTGTAGGAGATTTATCAAAGACTTTTCTAAAATTTCTAGGCCTCTTACAAATCTTTTGCAAAAGGACAATCCTTTTGTTTTTGATGATGATTGTTTAGAAGCCTTTGAAACACTCAAGAAAACCTTAATTTTTGCACCTATTGTTCAACCACCTGACTGGAACTTGCCTTTTGAAATTATGTGTGATGCTAGTGACTATGCTGTTGGTGCTGTTCTAGGACAAAGAGTTGATAAGAAATTGAATGTTATTCATTATGCTAGTAAAAATCTAGCCAGTGCTCAATGAAACTATGCTACTACTGAAAAAGAATTCTTAGCAGTGGTGTTTGCTTGTGATAAATTTAGACCTTATATTGTTGATTCCAAAGTAATTGTTCACACCGATCATGCTGCTATTAAATATCTTATGGAAAAGAAAGATGCTAAACCTAGACTTATTCGATGGGTTCTCTTGTTACAAGAATTTGATTTACATATCATTGATAGAAAAGGAGCTGAGAGCCCCGTAGCTGATAATTTATCTAGGCTTGAAAATGTGCCTGATGACCCACTACCTATTGATGATAGTTTTCCTGATGAGCAGTTAGCTGCAATAAATGTTGCTCATAGTACTCCTTGGTATGCTGACTATGCTAATTACATTGTTGCTAAATATTTACCACCTAGCTTTACATACCAACAAAAGAAAAAATTCTTCTATGATTTAAGACATTAGTTTTGGGATGACCCACATCTTTATAAAGAAGGAGTAGATGGTATTATTAGACGTTGTGTACCTGAGCATGAACAGGGACAAATCCTACGGAAATGTCACTCTGAAGCTTATGGAGGGCATCATGCTGGAGATAGAACTGCTCACAAGGTATTGCAATCTGGATTTTATTAGCCTACTCTCTTCAAGGATGCCCGTAAGTTCGTCTTATCTTGTGATGAATGTCAAAGAATAGGTAATATCGGTAAGCGTCAAGAAATGCCTATGAACTATTCACTTGCTGTTGAACCATTTGATGTTTGGGGATTTGATTACATGGGACCTTTTCCTTCCTCTAATGGGTATACACATATTTTGGTTGCTGTTGATTATGTTACTAAATGGGTAGAAGCTATTCCAACCAGTAGTGCTGATCACAACACTTCTATTAAAATGCTTAAGGAAGTTATTTTCCCAAGGTTTGGAGTCCCTAAATATTTAATGACTGATGGTGGTTTACACTTTATTCATGGTGCTTTCCGTAAAATGCTTGCCAAGTATGATGTTAACCATAGAATTGCATTACCTTATCATCCTCAGTCTAGTGGTCAAGTTGAACATAGCAATAGAGAAATAAAATTAATTTTGCAAAAGACTGTCAATAGGTCCAGGAAGAATTGGTCTAAGAAATTAGATGATGCACTTTGGGCTTATAGAGCAACATATAAAAATCCTATGGGTATGTCTCCTTATAAAATGGTTTATGGAAAAGCTTGTCATTTGCCTCTTGAGTTAGAACATAAAGCATATTGGGCCATCAAAGAGCTCAACTATGATTTCAAACTTGCTGGTGAAAAGAGGTTATTTGATATTAGCTCTTTAGATAAATGGAGAACCCAAGCTTATGAAAATGCTAAGTTGTTTAAAGAAAAAGTTAAAAGATGGCATGATAAAAGAACCCAAAAGCGTGAGTTTAAAGTCAGAGAATATGTTCTTTTGTACAACTCTCGTTTCAGATTCTTTGCAGGAAAACTCCTCTCAAAATGTGAAGTCCCCTATGTTATCGAGGAGGTTTATCGGTCTCGAGTTATCAAAATAAATAATGCCAAAGGTACTAACCCGAAGGTTGTTAACGGGCAACGAATAAAACATAATATCTCAGGTACGCCCATTAATGTTGAAAGTAATATTATCCAAACTCTGACACCGGAAGAACACATAAAAGAGTCCTTCCGGAACACTCCAGAATCGTGAAAATAAGGAGGTACGTGATACGGTAAGTAAACGGACTCCGAAAAATCTGCAAGAATATTTTTTGTCAGTTTTGGAAGAAAATAGGAAAAATAAGAAACTTCCAGGAAACGCACCCTGGTGGGCACAAGACACCAGGGCGCGCCTGGCTTGCTTGTGGGTTGTGCCCACCTGGGGTACCTTCCGGACTCCGTTTTTCTACAGTTTGCTTGTTCCCCAAGATAAAAAAAATCTATATATATACTCCCCGAACCTTTTGATCACCGTATCGCGGAAAAGTCCTTTGTTCTCTTTTCTTGCTATTTTCTGCGCAGTTCTGGAAATATGTCGTCCCAAGACTCCGACGGAGAGAGCTATGTCTCACATCTCATTGCTGACCCAAAGACCTATGGGGACCTATCTTCTTATGGTCAAACTACAGATGACGAGGAGGATGCTCACTTGAGGAGGATCGATGATTCAAGCTCGGAGGAGGAGGATGTTCCTCTACCTCAACCTGGGGATATGCACGTGGAGTTCAAGAAGTCAAGTCTCCCTAAGAGAGCTAACTGGTCTAAAAACCAATCTATTCCTTTTCGTTTTCGACAGAAAAGCAAAGGGGATTTATGTGACAAGATCTTGAAGCTAGAGCTGGAAGTCGATGATTTAAAGGAGGAAATTTCTCTCCTCCACTACAATATGAAAAAGTTGAAGGCACAATTGCCATCACCACCATCATCTTCTCACCACCAAAAGAGAATTGAGTATCGGGTATGGGCACTCCCCTTGGCTTCCGCCAAGCTTGGGGAAGGTGCTCTGGTATCGTATCATCCCACTATCTTTTTGCCTTTACTTATTTTAGTTCGATATTTTGCTTTAGATGAATAAAAGTTTAGTTCAATCCTTTCTTCTTTGAGAGTTTGCTTAGTGATCTATCCTTGTAATCGTGTGCAAGATATATAATAAAGTTTAGTTTGAATTTTTGCTTTCTTTACTTTCATGTTACAAATAAAAGAAAAGAAATAAGGAAGAAAAAGAGAAAGGAAATAAATAAAAGGAAAGAAATTATGAAAAAGATCATATACTAATCGTGATGACACCACATAAGGAAAAGTATAAGTAGAAAATTTTATTAGAGATTGACAAACATAGCATTAGTCAATGATGCAACTCATGAAAGAATTAATAAGGGAAGAGAAGATTCACATATAAATATACTATCCTAGAAATCTTTTGTGATTGTGAGCCCTCATCAAAATATTATATGCCAAAATTGTTGATGTTGGACAAGGAAGACAACTTAATGGTTTATGTTTGTTTATATTCACATAGAAGTAATATTGTCATGGATCCTTTAATATGTGGTGCTTTCCCCCTATCTTTGCTAGCCAAAAATTCCGCACTAAGTAGAGATACTACTTGTGCATCCAAAAACCCTTAAACCCAAATCTTATTTTCAAGTGTCCACCATACTACCTAGGGATTGAGCAACATCCCTCAAGTAAGTTGTCATCGGTGCAAGAAGGCAATAAAAATTGCTTCTAAAAGTGTGAGATCATTTAGTGTAAGAGAAAATTGAGCGTTGTACGAACTTGTGATGGTGAAGAATAAAAGCGACAGACTGCATAATAAAGGTTGCTATCACAAGGGGCAATACAACGTGACGTTATTTTGCAATAAGGGGTTGAGCATACAAACAAATAAGTGCATGGAAACCTCTGCTTCCCTCTGCGAAGGGCCTATCTTTTACTTTTATGTATTTACTTTTATGCAAAGAGTCAAAGTTTTCCTTCTATTCCTTTTTATTTTTTTCCTTTGGCAAGCATCATGTGGTGAGGAAAGATCTAGGCACATATCTCCAGTTGAATATAGATAGAATGAGTTATTATTGTTGACATCACCCTTGAGGTGAATATGTTGGGAGGCGAAACTATAAGCCCCTATCTTTCTATTTGTCCAGTTGAAACATTTTGCTCATGTGTACGCGGTGAGTGTTAGAAATTATAGAAGACTATATAATGGTTGAGTATGTGGACTTTCCTAAAGGCTCCGATACGTGACCCTTCCTGAAAAGATGATGAATTGTAGTTGCAAAGTTGACTGAGAACATAGTTTGTTGGTTTTTAATAGAGTTTTTGCTTTATACTTCAATAGTGTGATGAATTGTCACTTATTCATGGGAAGTCTGTGATAAGAGCTTTATGACAAGAGTCTTATGTTTAAGTTTGTTGCTGTTATAATAAAGAACATGATGCTTCTATGTCCGTATTTTGTTTTTATCGACACCTCTCTCTCTAAGCATGTAGACATGTTTTTCGATTTCGGTTTTCGCTTGAGGACAAGCGAGGTCTAAGATTGGGGGAGTTGATACGTCCATTTTGCATCATGTTTCCTCACTGATATTTATGATGTTTTTATACATAATAATGCTTTTTTGAGTAATTATAATGCCTTTTCTCTCATAATTTACAAGGTACACACAAAGAGGGAGAATTCTGGCAGCTGGAAATCTGGACCTAGAAAAGCTACGTCAGGATACCTATTCTGCACAACTCCAAACAAGCTGAAACTTCAGGGAGAATTTTTATAGAATATATGATGAATATTGGAGCAAATAAGTACCAGAGGGGGCCACCAGCTCGGCACAACCCACCTGGGTGCGCCAGGGAGCCCAAGCGCGCCCTGGTGGGTTGTGCTCACCCAGGCCCACCTCCGGTGCCCATCTTCTGGTATATAGGTCATTTTGACCAAGAAAAAATAAGGAGAGGACTTTCGGGACGGAGCGCTGCCGTCTCGAGGCGGAACTTGGGCAGGAGCACTTTTGCCCTCCGGCGGAGTGATTCCGCCGGGGGAACTTCCCTCCCGGAGGGGGAAATCATCGTCATCATCATCACCAACAACTATCCCATCTTTGGGAGGGCAATCTCCATCAACATCTTCAACATCACCATCTGATCTCAAACCCTAGCTCATCTCTTGTGTTCAATCTTGTTACCGGAACTATAGATTGGTGTGTGTGGGTGACTAGTAGTATTGATTACATCTTGTAGTTGATTACTATATGGTTTATTTGGTGGAAGATTATATGTTCAGATCCAATATGCTATTTAATACCCCTCTGATCTTGAGCATGATTATAATTTGTGAGTAGTTACTTTTGTTCTTGAGGTCACGGGAGAAATCATGTTGCAAGTAATCATGTGAACTTGATATGTGTTTTATATTTTGATAGTTTTTATGTTGTGATTCCCTTAGTGGTGCCATGTGAACGTCGACTACATGACACTTCACCATATTTGGGCCTAAGGGAATGCATTGTGGAGTGGCAATTAGATGATGGGTTGCGATAGTGACAGAAGCTTAAACCCCAGTTTATGCGCTATCCTGTAAGGGACAGATTGGATCCAAAAGTTTAATGCTATGGTTAGAATTTATTCTTAATAATTTTCTCGTAGTTGCGGATGCTTGCGGGAGCGTTAAACATAAGTAGGAGGTTTGTTCAAGTAAGAACAACACCTAAGCACCGGTCCCCCCACATATCAAATTATCAGAGTACAAAACACGAATTTAACCAACATGGTGAAAGTGACTAGATGAAAATCCCGTGTACCCTCAAGAACACTTTGCTTATCATAAGAGGCCGTTTTAGCCTGTCCTTTGCCTCAGAAGGATTGGGCTATCTTGCTGCACTTTTGTTACTATTATCGTTACTTGTCCGTTACAAATTATCTTGCTATCAAACTACTCAGTTACTTACAATTTCAGCACTTGCAGACATTACCTTGCTAAAAACCACTTGTTATTTCCTTCTGCTCCTTGTTGGGTTCGACACTCTTACTTATCAAAAAGACCTACAATTGATCCCCTATACTTGTGGGTCATCAAGGTGAGAATGGGCAATACACGGTACCGGAGAGGCTAGCAATATGTGGATAGGTGGGAGTGTTGTATTAGTCCATGAACTCACATTAGTCATTAAGAACTATATCCTTATTGTGAAAGTTTTATTAGTCCTCGAAGCAAAGTAATACTGGCATGCCCCCAGGGAGGAGGTTGGTAGGAGTTAACCACAAACAGCACAAAGGATTTCAATGCATAACAAGGTTTAATGTTGATAACTTTACTAACCAATGATTATGAACCAATACCTTTTCATATTACTACATCAATATAATTAAATCATATGTTTCATATTCAGCGATCTACATGAAAGTTGTTATTATACCACTCTTGTATACCTATCATTCTTGGACTAGTCTCATAACCCGTGCACATTACCACTTCCTATTAATATACTCTAAAGAAGATATAAGTGAAGCATGAGAGTGCAAATCATTTCTATAACATATAACAACCGCCCTGCTCTAAAGGTATAAGTGAAGCACATGAGCAACTTCTTAGCTCAAAAGATATAAGTGAAGCCCATAGATTTTTCTAACAAATCATGATGAATGTGTGTCTCTCACAAAAGGTGTATCCAACAAACAATGATTGTGGGAAACTAACAAACAAAATAAAAACATAGCATGAGACACTACTGCAGGATGCTGCTAACGCGACACTATGATCAGAGATCCTTTGATGAAACTGTGTGCGATGCATTAATCGCAGACGGTGATGTAAAAAACCATCAAAAAGATGCAAAATGTTTGCAATGAAGGATACATCAAACACGGTTCAGATTTTAGTTGCGTGTGCGATGCGGGGCATATGGTTGATCCATACAAACTATTTGCAATGAGACAGAACACAGAAACTGGTAGCCAGATATAGGTGTGTGCGATATAGTGCATATAGTTCACCCCCAATGAACTGTTTGTGATGAGGCGGAACAACAGAAACGGGCAGCCAAATGAAGGTGTGTGCGATTGAGGGCATACACTTCAAACGGATGAACTATTTGCGATTAGGCAACACAACAAAAATGGCCGGCCAGATCAAGGTGCCTGTGATTGACAGCATACACTTCACACAGATGAATTGTTTACGAATAGCCACAACAAGCAGAAACAGTTAGACAGATCAACGTGTGTGCGCTAGACGGACACTTTAACATCCCAAATTTTCAATTTGGAATGTTATACATAGATCATCATTTGCATATCATGTTTTGTTGTATTTTGACAAATCCTCGATAAATCCTAAGCAACTCAAGGACCCTCGGAGAGAGTTGGGGATTTTCTCGAATTTTCTTATTTGATTTTTCAAACGAGGATTGGGATTTTTAATTATTTTCTCTCCGGAAAAATATTTCATTTTAAATAAACGAGAGGAGAAAATATGACTTCTCCAAAATATTGAAATACTGGAGGAAAAATGTTAAAAATCATTATTTGGAATTTATCGGATTTTATTTGCAATTTTTATTGCATTTAAAAATAAGCATGTTTTCAAAATATTTATTTTTGATTTTAAAAATGTTCACCCTATTCTAGACTTTCTAACTAGACGGGGAAAATTTATTTCATATTTTTCTGATTTTTATTTATCTTTCTACGCAATATTTTCCGCGGAACATATTTAAAAAAAAATACGCGCCCGCGCCGACTGGGCCAAAGGCCCAGCCGACGGCCCGCCCCGTCGCCTTCCTCCTCCCGCACGCCGACCGCCCGCCGGAGTCCGCTCGCCGCACGCCGCCTCGTCCGCCCCCTTCCCCAAGCCCCCTAGCCCCCCTCCTATATATATAGCCGCACCCCCCTCTTTCCTCACCTCGCGCCGCCGCCGGAGGAGCACGCCGCCGCCGCCCGCAGGAAGCCGCCGCCGCCGCCGCCTTTTGCCTCGCCGCCGCCGCCGGGAAGCCGCCGCCGCCGCCCCCTCGCGCCCCTCCCCGAGCCCGAGCCCGCCGCCTAGCCCCGCGCCCGCCGAAGCCCTCGCCGGAGCGACCCCGTCGAGGTACCACCGCTGCCTCGTCTCGTGTTGACCAGTTTTCTGAAAAAAACCTTTTGTTTAAAAAAACCCTAGATCGGTTTTTTTCGGTTTTCTTATTTCACGAGCGTTCACCGAACCGTTCGTTTTAACGAACGCGTTCGTCGGTTTTTTTTCTCTGTTAACGAACGTCCGTTATTTAACCGTTCGTCCGTTTTTCTTTTTCGTCGGATTTTTTCGTTATTTTCTCAGATTTGATTTCCGATCGAATTTTCGAATCTGTTTAACTTCTCGCTCGTTTATCGGAATCAGGTGATTCAAGCGCCTAGAGTTTCGTCTCGAAATTATCTTTCCGTTTAACCTACTCAAACAAGTTTTTGCTACAGTAAAATTTGACCTAGATCCAGATTAGCAAACAAAGTTTCTTTCTTTCGCCGTTTGACTTTCGTTGCTTCTTTCGAGTTGATTCTTTTTGCAAACCGGAGTTCTTAAGTTGAACTTTCTGGTTGGATCTTTCTTTCGAGTTTTACCTGTGCATTAGATGAGTACTGATTGTATGCTTGTTTGTTTGCGATAGAGTACCCGGAGTGTGCCGCTTGTTACTTCGACTCGCTAGGTTTTGCGGATCATCAGCAAGGCAAGTAACACTTTGATCATACCCCATTCATACCCAGTTTTATTGCATTAGATCTATTTCCTCAAACACATTGCATGATTAGTATCTAAATAAACTGTGGGTATTGGGAAGTAGTTGAGGTAGTACCTATTACCTGTTCTTTATCAAACCCTTGGGAGTTACTTCTACGTTGCTTTTATTATCGCCATGCTATGCTCGTAGACGTGGATTGTGTTTGAGCGATATTCATGACAGATGTGAGATGTTAATTAATGGTTCAACTTAAGGTGGCAACTAAAACTCACATCTGGGTGGATTGAGGCACCTGGAGAACCCAGTGTTGTCTGTATGTATAAGGTCCGCCACCCAGGCTCAAAGGGATCATAAGATTATTCATGCTAGAAACTTCCGTGTGCAGCCGCAAGCTATTATGGGCTCTAGCATAGCTGAGTAGGTTACAGGATCTCTTGAAGAGGTGGACTAGCAGATGTAGGGGAAAGTAGGTGTACCGGTCCATCCAGAGTAGAGAGTGACTGTTTCTGAAAGACTGTGTCTCGGTCATCCGTTTCTCAAACAACATGTAGTGCGAGAATCAAGCGGAGGCGATCGAGTCTTGTGGGGAAAAGTGCAAAAACCTCTGCAGAGTGTACAAACTGATCATGATTAGCCGTGTCCCTGGTTATGGACAACTTGAGTATCTAGTACCTGGATTATCATTTGAATCTCATCACCGTGATACTTATAATTAATTTTGTTGGGTTAATGATGTTACTTAATTGGGATTGAGTTGGAGGTACCTTCTCAATGTTTCAACCACCATGATAGTTAAATAAAATTTATTCCTTTGAAGTAGGGAAAAATTGGCTTTTCGCAAAAACTGTAACCATAGAGCCTTTCCACCAGCCATATATGCTAGTATAGCATTATCATTGTTCATTGTTCTCTATGTGTTGCTTTGCCAGCATATTCTATGTGCTGACCCGTTTTTGGGCTGCAACGTTTCATGTTGCAGACTTTTCAGACGACGAGTAAGGAGCCTTAGGTCGTGGTCTTATACTCAGTGATGCCGCTGGAGTTGATGGACTCACTTATCTTCCAAGTCTTCCGCTGTTATCGTTATTAGATGGTCTTAAGCCATGTTTATCATACTTAATCTCTTCGGAGATTTTTGATGTAATAAGTGTGTGATTGCTACTCTGTTATAAATCCTCCATTTGTACTGTGCGTGTCAGCATTACTGATCCAGGGATGACACTGGTGCACAGCAGCACAGGCCATTTGAGGTCTGGTCGCTACAAAGTTGGTATCAGAGCACACGCTGACTATAGGACACGACCACTAAGCTTAAGCCCTAGAAAACTTCTCTCTTCTTATTTCTGACCCTCTCCACTTTCTACTCTTTTAGGAATGGCGAATGCAAGGAGCAAGTTCATGCAACCAGATGAAGACACGCCATTTGGACGACACTTGAAGGAAGTCACCAAGTACTTGAACATAGGAATACCAAGCGTCACCGGAACCTACAACGCTACATTACCTGAAGAGGAGAGCTGGAAGATTCAAGTTAGCATTCCAGGAAGAACGTTTGCGCCAATTACGGAACCCATAAGATTGGTTTTCGAAGCACCAACTTGGAGTTTAGGGAAGAGCATGGCCGCACATATCGCCATGGGACGCATTGGAGAAGTCTATCATCAGGAGCTTAAGGATACAATTTACCAAATTTGTGGACGTCGAGACGCGTAATGGGAGATGATCAAGACCAAGAAGGATGGATCAATTGCAGCTTTCATCCAGGAGCAGAACCAATATATTCGACGCCAGGAGAACCAGATGTGCACGGACAAGGAAGAACTGAAGAAGGCATTCACGAAGATCAAGGAACTCCAAGAAGAACTCAAGGCTAACCGCGAAGATTATTTGGAAGAAATCAACGCACTAGTCGGGAAGATTGACGACCTGGAGAATAAGATTGGAGCATTCGTGGGAAATCCAGTGCCAAAAGCAGAAGTCGACGAATGCACTTGTCCGGATAACTACATCATCATCGACGACACCGACTCGGAACCAAGTGAAGAGGAATGGATTGATGAAGCTGGAGCAGATATCATGGAGTCTTCAACGGATCAGAATTTTTAGTAGACTACCATATCAGTAGTAGTTTTTCCCCCATTTAGTAGTATAGCTCAAGCACTTTGTAATGCTAGTTAGATCGATTTTTTTGCCTTGTTTGGATTGATTGAGTGATATTGAGTGATTTGTCTCATGAGCATATGGGTAGTGTTTTCTCTCTAGACCTCATTCTATTCTTAATTCTCATCTTTTCTAAACCTATCAGATGCCTCCGAGATGCGACACCGGATTTGTTTTCCCGCCAGAGATCACCCAGTTGATTCAACAATAGAATGCCTTGATGCAAGTGTTAGTTCAGAACCAAGGCAACAACAACAACAACAACAACCCACCGCCACCACCACCTGTTGACCACTTAGCCCGTTTCTTAAGGCTAAACCCGCCGGTGTTTTCCAGTAGCACCGAGCCGATTGTTGCAGATGATTGGCTCCGCAAAGTTGGAAGGGAGTTGACCACTGCAGGATGCACAAATGCGGAAAGAGTGCGTTTTGCCGCACATCAGCTTGATGGACCCGCAGCATCATGGTGGGAGAATTATACAGCCACGCACCCTATTGACACTGTCACATGGGACCAGTTTCAGCAAGCTTTCCGTACAGCTCATGTTTCAGCAGGAGCTATGGCTATGAAGAAGCGTGAGTTTCGCAACCTACGCCAAGGAGGACGCACCGTAGGCCAGTATGTGGAAGATTTCAGTAAGTTAGCACGTTATGCACCAGATGACGTTGCTACGGATGCAGCCAAGCAGGAGAAGTTTCTGGAAGGATTGAATGATGAACTGAGTATGCAGTTGATGGTAGCAACTTTCAACAACTACCAAGAGCTGGTAGATAGAGCTCTCATGATAGAAGGGAAGCAACAGCAGATTGAAAACCGCAAGAGGAAGTATGGACAAGGGAAGTATAATTCTGGAGCTCAGCAGAAGCCACGATTTACCCCGAAGCCGGGAGGACAGTTTCAGCATACCCATGGAGGAGGTAGTTCGCACAACCATAATGGCTCCAAGAATGGTAATGGGAATGGAGGAGGAAACGGACAGAACCGCACCAACCCATCTACCCCAACCAAGAGAGATCTAAGTCACATTACTTGTTTCAAGTGCCAGAAGACGGGACATTATGCAACTGATTGTCCCGAAGCCCAAAATGGAAACGGCAATGGAAGCTCTGGGAAGAAGCCGAACCCGTTCAACAAAGGACATGTGAACCACGTGAGCGTGGAGGAGATTGAAGCTCAGCCTGATGCAGTAATAGGTAAGTTTTTGGTTAAGTCATTTACTGCAACTGTTCTTTTCGATACTGGTGCATCGCATTCATACATATCAAGGGGATTCGTAAACAAGTTTAAGATGTCCACCCAAGTTCTCAAAAGCCCCATGTTAGTAACCTCGCCAGGAGCAGAGTATATGGCCATCGAAGGATGTTTTAAGATACTGTTGGCCATTGGAAGGCATGTTTTCCCCTCAGACCTCATTGTTTTGGAATCGCAAGGTTTGGATGTGATTTTGGGAATGGATTGGCTATCGTTGTATGGAGGAAACATCGATTGTGCCAACAAGACTACTTTTCTTACCACCCCGGAAGGGAAAAGGATCAAGTATGTATCCAGGCATATGCCGAAGAGGACTCAAGTGAATTCCTTATCAGGAGTTCTACAGGAGGAAGTACCAGTGGTGAAGGATTATCCGGATGTATTTCCAGAAGAGTTGCCAGGCATGCCACCAGATAGAGACATTGAGTTTTTGATTGAACTTTTGCCAGGCACAGGGCCAATATCTAAGAGACCGTACAGGATGCCCGCAAAGGATTTGGAGGAAATTAAGAAGCAAATCAAGGAGTTACTGGATAAAGGCTATATTCGCCCAAGTTCGTCACCTTGGGGATCACCAGTACTTCTAGTAGAGAAGAAAGATGGATCACTAAGGATGGTTGTTGATCACCTAGGATTGAATGAAGTGACCATCAAAAACAAGTACCCACTGCCGATGATCAATGATTTGTTTGACCGCCTGCAAGGAGCTAAAGTATTTTCCAAGATCGATCTACGATCAGGATACCATCAGTTAAAGATTCGAGAGCAGGATATACCCAAGACAGCATTTACCACCAGATATGGATTGTATGAGTATACCGTTATGTCATTTGGACTGACTAACGCACCGGCCTATTTCATGAACCTGATGAACAAAGTGTTTATGGAGTTTTTGGATAAGTTCGTCGTGGTGTTCATTGATGATATTTTAATCTTTTCCAAGGATGAAGAAGAGCATGAGGAGCATTTACGATTGGTACTTGAGAAGCTCAGGGAACATCAGTTATATGCCAAGTTCAGCAAATGTGAGTTTTGGTTGAAGGAAGTTGGATTCCTTGGACATGTTATTTCTGGAGAAGGAATAGCAGTAGACCCTGCCAAGGTTGACACAGTGACAAGTTGGGAATCGCCCACGACAGTTGGAGAAATCCGGAGTTTTCTTGGACTTGCAGGATACTACCGGAGATTTATCGAGAATTTCTCAAGGATTGCTAAGCCCATGACTGAGCTATTGAAGAAGGACACCAAATTTAGTTGGACTGAGGAATGTGAAGCTAGTTTCCAGGAGTTGAAGAAACGATTGGTTACATCACCAGTGTTGATTCTGCCAGATCCACGCAAGGACTATGAAGTTTATTGCGACGCTTCTCATCGAGGACTTGGAGCAGTGCTTATGCAGGAAGGAAGAGTTGTTTCGTATGCTTCACGACAACTTAAACCCCATGAGAAGAATTATGCTACGCATGATTTGGAATTAGCAGCCGTGGTGCATGCATTGAAGACATGGAGACATTTTCTCATCGGAAACCATTGTGAGGTGTACACGGATCACAAGAGTTTGAAGTATATTTTCACGCAGAAGGAGTTAAATCTCAGACAGAGGAGATGGTTGGAGCTCATCAAAGACTATGATATGAGATTGCATTATCACCCCGGAAAGGCTAACGTAGTAGCAGACGCGTTGAGCCGCAAGAGTCATATCAACACCCTCATGACAGGAGAGTTACCTCAGGAGTTAGCCGAGGACATACACGAGCTATGTTTGGAGATAGTCCCTAGAGGCTATTTAGCGACATTGGAGATTCAGCCTACCTTGATGGAAAAGATCAGAGAAGCTCAGAAGACAGACAAGGAGATTAAAGAGATAAAGGAGAAGATGAGCAAAGGAAAAGCCAAGGGATTTCGTGAGGATGAGCACGATACCTTATGGTTCGAGGACCGCGTATATGTGCCAAATGATCCGGAGATCAGGAAGTTGATTTTGCAGGAAGCCCATGATTCACCGTACTCGATTCACCCAGGGAATACCAAGATGTATTTGGATTTGGAGAATACTTTCTGGTGGACCAGAATGAAGAAGGATATTGCGGAGTTTGTAGCAGTTTGTGATGTATGTCAGAGAGTGAAGGCAGAGTATCAGAAGCCAGCAGGATTGCTGCAGCCATTGCCGATACCCGAATGGAAGTGGGATAAAATAGGCATGGATTTTATCACAGGATTGCCCAGGACCCGTTCAGGCTATGACTCGATATGGGTTGTAGTCGACCGTTTGACGAAAGTGGCTCATTTCATTCCAGTAAAGACCACTTACACCAGTGCTAAGTTGGCAAAGATATACATGACCAGGATAGTATGTTTGCATGGAGTTCCGAGGACCATTGTATCAGACAGAGGAACCCAATTTACCTCGAAGTTTTGGAAGCAGTTACATGAAACATTGGGAACCAGGCTGGAATTTAGTACGGCATTTCACCCGCAGACAGATGAACAGACCGAGAGAGTCAACCAGATTTTGGAGGACATGTTGAGAGCATGTGCGCTAGATTATGGATCAAGTTGGGACGACAATTTGCCATATGCGGAGTTTTCTTATAACAACAGTTATCAAACCAGTTTGAAGATGGCCCCTTTCGAAGCTTTGTACGGAAGGAGGTGTAGAACACCGTTGTTGTGGGACGAAGTTGGAGACCGTCAGTTGTTTGGACCAGATTTGATTAAGGAGTCTGAACAAAAAGTGAAGTTGATTCGCGATAGGCTCAAGGTAGCCCAGTCCAGGCAGAAGAGTTATCCTGATTCTAAATGCAAGGAGACAGTTCACGAAATCGGAGACAGAGTGTATCTTCGAGTATCACCACTACGAGGAGTAAAGCGATTTGGAGTTAAGGGAAAGTTAGCGCCTCGTTTTATCGGACCATACAGAGTGTTGGAACGTATGGGAGAAGTTGCCTACAAGCTGGAATTGCCCGAAGGATTGTCTGAAGTACATGATGTATTTCACGTTTCGCAGTTGAAGAAGTGCCACGCAGATATGGTTGAGATACCACTGAGAGATACCGTGCCACTGGAAGCGATTCAGTTGGAAAGTGATTTGACTTATGAGGAGAAGCCAGTTAAGATTCTCGAGTATGCCAGCCGAGTTACCCGCAGCAAGGTTATCAAGTTTTGCAAAGTCCAGTGGAGTCACCACACAAAAGATGAGGCCACCTGGGAGCGAGAGGAAGATCTACGGAAAAACCACTCCCACCTGTTTTCTAGCCAACCCGATTCTCGAGGGCGAGATTCATCTTAAGGGGGGTAGGTTTGTAACATCCCAAATTTTCAATTTGGAATGTTATACATAGATCATCATTTGCATATCATGTTTTGTTGTATTTTGACAAATCCTCGATAAATCCTAAGCAACTCAAGGACCCTCGGAGAGAGTTGGGGATTTTCTCGAATTTTCTTATTTGATTTTTCAAACAAGGATTGGGATTTTTAATTATTTTCCTCTCCGAAAAAATATTTCATTTTAAATAAACGAGAGGAGAAAATATGACTTCTCCAAAATATTGAAATACTGGAGGAAAAATGTTAAAAATCATTATTTGGAATTTATCGGATTTTATTTGCAATTTTTATTGCATTTAAAAATATGCATGTTTTCAAAATATTTATTTTTGATTTTAAAAATGTTCACCCTATTCTAGATTTTCTAACCAGACGGGGAAAATTTATTTCATATTTTTTTGATTTTTATTTATTTTTCTACGCAATATTTTCCACGAAACATATTTAAAAAAAAATACGCACCCGCGCCGACTGGGCCAAAGGCCCAGCCGACGGCCCGCCCCGTCGCCTTCCTCCTCCCGCACGCCGACCGCCCGCCGGAGTCCGCTCGCCGCACGCCGCCTCGTCCGGCCCCTTCCCCAAGCCCCCCTAGCCCCCCCTCCTATATATATAGCCGCACCCCCCTCTTTCCTCACCCCGCGCCGCCGCCGGAGGAGCACGCCGCCGCCGCCCGCAGGAAGCCGCCGCCGCCGCCGCCTTTTGCCTCGCCGCCGCCGCCGGGAAGCCGCCGCCGCCGCCCCCTCGCGCCCCTCCCCGAGCCCGAGCCCGCCGCCTAGCCCCGCGCCCGCCGGAGCCCTCGCCGGAGCGAGCCCCGTCGAGGTACCGCCGCTGCCTCGTCTCGTGTTGACCGGTTTTCTGAAAAAAAAACCTTTTGTTTTTAAAAAAAAACCCTAGATCGGTTTTTTTTCGGTTTTCTTATTTCACGAGCGTTCACCGAACCGTTCGTTTTAACGAACGCGTTCGTCGGTTTTTTTTCTCTGTTAACGAACGTCCGTTATTTAACCGTTCGTCCGTTTTTCTTTTTCGTCGGATTTTCTCGTTATTTTCTCAGATTCGATTTCCGATCGAATTTTCGAATCTGTTTAACTTCTCGCTCGTTTATCGGAATCAGGTGATTCAAGCGCCTAGAGTTTCGTCTCGAAATTCTCTTTCCGTTTAACCTACTCAAACAATTTTTTGCTACAGTAAAATTTGACCTAGATCCAGATTAGCAAACGAAGTTTCTTTCTTTCGCCGTTTGACTTTCGTTGCTTCTTTCGAGTTGATTCTTTTTGCAAACCGGAGTTCTTAAGTTGAACTTTCTGGTTGGATCTTTCTTTCGAGTTTTACCTGTGCATTAGATGAGTACTGATTGTATGCTTGTTTGTTTGCGATAGAGTACCCGGAGTGTGCCGCTTGTTACTTCGACTCGCTAGGTTTTGCGGATCATCAGCAAGGCAAGTAACACTTTGATCATACCCCGTTCATACCCAGTTTTATTGCATTAGATCTATTTCCTCAAACACATTGCATGATTAGGATCTAAATAAACTGTGGGTATTGGGAAGTAGTTGAGGTAGTACCTATTACCTGTTCTTTATCAAACCCTTGGGAGTTACTTCTACGTTGCTTTTATTATCGCCATGCTATGCTCGTAGACGTGGATTGGGTTTGAGCGATATTCATGACAGATGTGAGATGTTAATTAATGGTTCAACTTAAGGTGGCAACTAAAACTCACATCTGGGTGGATTGAGGCACCTGGAGAACCCAGTGTTGTCTGTATGTATAAGGTCCGCCACCCAGGCTCAAAGGGATCAGAAGATTATTCATGCTAGAAACTTCCGTGTGCAGCCGCAAGCTATTATGGGCTCTAGCATAGCTGAGTAGGTTACAGGATCTCTTGAAGAGGTGGACTAGCAGATGTAGGGGAAAGTAGGTGTACCGGTCCATCCAGAGTAGAGAGTGACTGTTTCTGAAAGACTGTGTCTCGGTCATCCGTTTCTCAAACAACATGTAGTGCGAGAATCAAGCGGAGGCGATCGAGTCTTGTGGGGAAAAGTGCACAAACCTCTGCAGAGTGTACAAACTGATCATGATTAGCCATGTCCCCGGTTATGGACAACTTGAGTATCTAGTACCTGGATTATCATTTGAATCTCATCACCGTGATACTTATAATTAATTTTGTTGGGTTAATGATGTTACTTAATTGGGATTGAGTTGGAGGTACCTTCTCAATGTTTCAACCACCATGATAGTTAAATAAAATTTATTCCTTTGAAGTAGGGAAAAATTGGCTTTTCGCAAAAACTGTAACCATAGAGCCTTTACACCAGCCATATATGCATATAGTATAGCATTATCATTGTTCATTGTTCTCTATGTGTTGCTTTGCCAGCATATTCTATGTGCTGACCCGTTTTCGGGCTGCAACGTTTCATGTTGCAGACTTTTCAGACGACGAGTAAGGAGCCTTAGGTCGTGGTCTTATACTCAGTGATGCCGCTGGAGTTGATGGACTCACTTATCTTCCAAGTCTTCCGCTGTTATCGTTATTAGATGGCCTTAAGCCATGTTTATCATACTTAATCTCTTCAGAGATTTTCGATGTAATAAGTGTGTGATTGCTACTCTGTTATAAATCCTCCATTTGTACTGTGCGTGTCAGCATTACTGATCCAGGGATGACACTGGTGCACAGCAGCACAGGCCATTTGAGGTCTGGTCGCTACAGACACACATTCTAATTAAAAGAAGTGTGCGCGATGGTAATAACGAGCGCGCACGGTTGATGAAACAAGACGTGTGCTGACATCGCCTATTGCGGTGCACCCTATGGTGCAAATGCCACGTACGCGGCCGAGAAGGCATGCCCATGTTAGGCCGTTCGAGAATAGTGCCACAATTAGAAATTATAGAACCGTCAATAAATTTTGAGCCCGCGTCCCGTCACATTCCAAATTACTACCACGCTATATTTAATTGCAAACCATTCACACCGATCAAAACCTAAACGGTTTCCCACTTAGGAGCGTATTAGTACTCGGTTATAAATACTACCTACTCCAAGATGACTGCACATTCTTCCTCAACTCCTCATCCACAAAAACAAACAAGTGATTCATCATTGTTCCCTTGCGTCTGCCATGGCCCGCATGAGTTCTGGGTCGAGAGATTACTACCAGGGAGAGGCGAGCATGGAAGCGGAAGCACGAGAGATGTCCTGCCTTGCCGCGAAAGCAACTGACATGTCCCGCCGCGCTACCGTAGCAGCACAGAGGTCCCGCCGCACCGCCGAAGTAGCATAGAGATCCCGCCGCACCGTCGATGCAGCAGACTGGTCCGGCCGCGCAGCGGAAGCAGCAAAGATGTCCCGCCGCATCGCCAATGCAGCAGAGATGTCCTCCCGCACCGTGGCGGCATGGGCAAATGTCTCGCGGGCAGGCGAGTACTCTCACAGGCACATGCGAGCTATGCTCGATGACCTGATGGGTCGGATCTCCGACTGGATGAAGCTGCAGGATGAGATGAATGCCTCATTTGAAAATGCTACCAGCGTCATCCGGGGACTAGGGGAGGACAAGGTAAAGCTCCGCACCGAGCGCGACCTGAGGACACGAAAGAGCTCATCGCTGCTCGCTGCGGGAACTAGTCTCCGTGGCCTGCATCAACGCATCAAGAAAGTAGAGATCAACGAGCCAAATCGTTGTCTGTGTCTTCCTTCTTCTTTTGCCCTTGTGTATTTCGGGTGTTGCTGCATGTGGCTTTTTTAGTTATCTTCCTAAATATGTAAGACAATTATTATCCACTTTCATCGTCCTTATATTCATCAGTCTTGCTATAACTCGCAGTCGATGCTATATAGGTCCGTCGGATCTTACATCAAGATCTGTGCAAAACTTTCTTTTCAGATTTTCTTTTCTCTCTCTTAAACCTCAGTTGAGTGAGAAATGGCCACGCCATTAAACAGGGGCTCGGGCGCCATTAATGGAGACGTTCGGAGAGAGGTGGGCGGCGGATAGAGGTCAAAGGGCTCTCCTCCCGATGAGCACGCGCAGGGATCTGATCGCATGCCTCCCGTACTAAAATAGCTACCCCGCACGTCACCTCCTAGCCAATAAAAAAGGGAACGCGTGGAGGCACGTAAATGGTAAGTAGAACGCCCACGGTTTCGATAATACTTGTGTTTCCGATTGTAACATGACAACACTTGTTCCAAAATGACTTTGTTGATTGTTAATGTGTGCGCCTTCGCAAATCGGACAAAAAATTTACCACAGCATGTTGGTGCCATGTCATGACAGCATGCCAAGTTTCATGATTTTCAGGCGAGTTTTCGATTTACGGGAATTTTAAAACTAAGTTTCTCGATGTTTCCGGTCGAGCCAAGACGCCCAGATGTTTGAATTTCATTCCCATTTCTTGCATGGGACCTAGAAATTCGCCCAAGTACACATAAATGATTTTTCAACTAACTTTAGCGCACTGGAGCATGTGCTTGTAGTTCAAATTTGAATTATGTGCATTAAATGCCTGGAAATTCAATTAATGTATAAAAAAGGCCAAGCGAACCCAGAATAATTCCACAATTTAGCACGAAACTCCTATTGGTCTAAGCTGCCCGTGTAAAAAAATCCAGGCGGGAGAAGGCAGTGTATGTCATTTCACGCACGGAGGTGACACGTTCTGTCGGGGATATACCCCGCAGTATGACCCGACCGGATATATGACCCGGCCGGGACTTGGCGACTCATTGGTGACCCGCCCGGAGCTTCGCAAGTCACTGTTGACCCGGCCGAGTCTGGCGATGAAGGAAATATGCCCTAGAGGCAATAATAAAGTTGTTATTTATATTTCCTGATATCATGATAAATGTTTATTATTCATGCTAGAATTGTATTAACCGGAAACTTAGTACATGTGTGAATACATAGACAAATAGAGTGTCACTAGTATGCTTCTACTTGACTAGCTCGTTGAATCAAAGATGGTTAAGTTTCCTAGCCATAGACATGAGTTGTCATTTGATTAACGGGATCACATCATTAGAGAATGATGTGATTGACTTGACCCATTCCGTTAGCTTAGCACTTGATCGTTTAGTATGTTGCTATTGCTTTCTTCATAACTTATACATGTTCCTATGACTATGAGATTATGCAACTCCCGAATACCGGAGGAACATTTTGTGTGCTACCAAACGTCACAACGTAACTGGGTGATTATAAAGGTGCTCTACAGGTGTCTCCGATGGTACTTGTTCAGTTGGCAAAGATCAAGATTAGGATTTGTCACTCCGATTGTCGGAGAGGTATCTCTGGGCCCTCTCGGTAATGCACATCACTATAAGCCTTGCAAGCAATGTAACTAATGAGTTAGTTGCGGGATGATGCATTACGGAAACGAGTAAAGAGACTTGCCGGTAACGAGATTGAACTAGGTATTGAGATACCGACGATCGAATCTCGGGCAAGTAACATATCGATGACAAAGGGAACAACGTATGTTGTTATGCGGTTTGACCGGTAAATATCTTCGTAGAATATGTAGGAACCAATATGAGTATCCAAGTTCCGCTATTTGTTATTGACCGGAGATGAGTCTCGGTCATGTCTAAATAGTTCTCGAACCCGTAGGGTCCGCACGCTTAACGTTCGGTGACGATTGGTATTATGAGTTTATGTGTTTTGATGTACCGAAGGTAGTTCGGAGTCCCGGATATGATCACGGACATGACGAGGAGTCTCGAAATGGTCGAGACATAAAGATCGATATATTGGAAGACTATATTTGGACATCGGAATAGTTCCGGGTGAAATCAGGATTTTACCGGAGTACCGGGAGGTTACCGGAACCCCCCGGTAAGTGTATGGGCCTTATTGGGACATAGTGGAGAGAGAGAGAGGAGACTAGGGCAGGCCGCGCGCCCCCTCTCCCTCTTTTCCGAATTGGACTAGGAGTGGGGTGGCGCCCCCCTTTCCTTCCTCCCTCTCTCCCCCTTCCTTCTCTCCTAGTCCAACTAGGGAAGGGGGGATCCTACTCCCGGTGGGAGTAGGACTCCTCCAGGGCGCGCCATAGAGGACCGGCCCTCCCCCCCTCCACTCCTTTATATACGGGGAGGTGGGCACCCCATAGACACACAAGTTGATCATTGATCTTTTAGCCGTGTGCGGTGCCCCCCTCCACCATAGTCCACCTCGGTCATATCATAGCGGTGCTTAGGCGAAGCCCTGCGTCGGTAGCTTCATCATCACCGTCATCACGCTGTCGTGCTGACGGAACTCTCCCTCGAAGGTCTACTGGATCATGAGTTCGTGAGACGTCACCGAGCTGAACGTGTGCAGATCGCGGAGGTGACGTATGTTCGGTACTAGGATCGGTCGATCATGAAGACATACGACTACATCAACCGCGTTGTCATAACGCTTCTGCTTACGGTCTACGAGGGTACGTGGACGACACTCTCCCCTCTCGTTGCTATGCATCACCATGATCTTGCGTGTGCGTAGGAATTTTTTTGAAATTACTACGTTCCCCAACAGTGGCATCCGAGCCAGGTTTATGCGTAGATGTTATATGCACGAGTAGAACACAAGTGAGTTGTGGGCAATACAAGTCATACTGCTTACCAGCATGTCATACTTTGAATCGGCGGTATTGTTGGATGAAGCTGCCCGGACGGACATTACGTGTACGTTTACGCGAGACTGGTTCTACCGACGTGCTTCGCACACAGGTGGCTGGCGGGTGTCAGTTTCTCCAACTTTAGTTGAATCGAGTGTGGCTACGCCCGGTCCTTGTGAAGGTTAAAACAACACATACTTGACAAAATATCGTTGTGGTTTTGATGCGTAGGTAAGAACGGTTCTTGCTCAGCCCGTAGTAGCCACGTAAAACTTGCAACAACAAAGTAGAGGACGTCTAACTTGTTTTTGCAGGGCGTGTTGTGATGTGATATGGTCAAGACATGATGCTAAATTTTATTGTATGAGATGATCATGTTTTGTAACGGAGTTATCGGCAACTGGCAGGAGCCATATGGTTGTTGCTTTATTGTATGAAATGCAATCGCCATGTAATTGCTTTACTTTATCACTAAGCGGTAGCGATAGTCGTAGAAGCAATAGTTGGTGAGACGACAACGATGCTACGATGAAGATCAAGGCGTCGCGCCGGTGATGATGGTGATCATGACGGTGCTTTGGAGATGGAGATCAAAGGCACAAGATGATGATGGCCATATCATATCACTTATATTGATTGCATGTGATGTTTATCTTATGCATATTATTTTTCTTAGTACGGCGGTGGCATTATAAGATAATCACTCTATAAATTTCAAGGTACAAGTGTTCTCCCTGAGTATGCTCCGTTGCGAAAGTTCGTCGTGCCGAGACACCACGTGATGATCGGGTGTGATAAGCTCTACGTTCACATACAACAGGTGTAAGCCAGTTTTGCACACGCAGAATACTCGGGTTAAACTTGACGAGCCTAGCATATGCAGATATGGCCTCGGAACACTGAGACCGAAAGGTCGAGCGTGAATCATATAGTAGATATGATCAACAGAGTGATGTTCACCATTGAAAACTACTCCATCTCACGTGATGATCGGACATGGTTTAGTTGATATGGATCACGTGACCACTTAGATGATTAAAGGGATGTCTATCTAAGTGGGAGTTCTTAAGTAATATGATTAATTGAACTTTAATTTATCATGAACTTAGTCCTGGTAGTATTAGCATATCTATGTTGTAGATCAATAGCTCGCGTTTAGCTCCCCTGTTTTTTATATGTTCCTAGAGAAAACTAAGTTGAATGATGTTAGTAGCAATGATGCGAATTGGATCTGTGATCTGGGGATTATCCTCATTGCTGCACAGAAGAATTATGTCCTTGATGCACCGCTAGGTGACAGACCGATTGCAGGAGCAAATGCAGACGTTATGAACGTTTGGAAAGCTCGGTATGATGACTACTTGATAGTTTAGTGCACCATGCTTTACGGCTTAGAACCGGGACTTCAAAAATGTTTTGAAACGCCACGGAGCATATGAGATGTTCCAAGAGTTGAAATTAGTATTTCAGACTCATGCCCATGTCGAAAGGTATGAGACATTTGACAAATACTTTGCCTACAAGATGGAGGAGAATAGCTCAGCTAGTGAGCATGTGCTCAGAATGTCTGAGTACTACAATCACTTGAATCAAGTGAGAGTTAATCTTCCAGATAAGATAGTGATTGACAGAGTTCTCTAGTCACTATCATCAAGTTACTAGAACTTCGTGATGAGCTATAATATGCAAGGGATAACGGAAATGATTCCCAAGCTCTTCGTAATGCTGAAATCGACGAAGGTAGAAATCAAGAAAAGCATCAAGTGTTGACAAGACCACTAGTTTCAAGAAAAAGGCAAAGGGAAGAAGGGGAACTTCAAAAAGAACGGCAAGCAAGTTGCTGCTCCCGTGAGGAAGCCCAAAGCTAGACCGAAGCTTGAAACTGAGTGCTTCTACTGCAAAGGAAATGGTCACTGGAAGTGGAACTGCCCTAGATACTTGGCGGATAAGAAGGATGGCAAAGTGAACAAAGGTATATTGGATATACATGTTATTGGTATGTACTTTACTAGTGTTTATAGCAACCTCTCGGCATTTGATACTGGTTCAGTTGCTAAGAGTAGTAAATCGAAACGAGAGTTGCAGAATGAATAGGAACTAGTTAAAGGCGGGGTGACGATGTGTGTTGGAAGTAGTTCCAAGATTGATATGATCATCATCGCACACTCCCTATACTTTCGGGATTAGTGTTGAACCTAAATAAGTGTTATTTGGTGTTTGCGTTGAGCATGAATATGATTTGATCATGTTTATTGCAATACGGTTATTCATTTAAGTTAGAGAATAATTGTTGTTTTGTTTACATGAATAAAACCTTCTATGGTCATACACCCGATGAAAATGGTTTGTTGGATCTCGATCGTAGTGATACACATATTCATAATATTGAAGCCAAAAGATGCAAGGTTAATAATGATAGTGCAACTTATTTGTGGCACTGCCATTTAGGTCATATTGGTGTAAAGCACATGAAGAAACTCTGTGCTGATGGGCTTTTGGAATCACTTGATTATGAATCACTTGATGCTTGCGAACCATGCCTCATGGGCAAGATGACTAAGACTCCGTTGTCCGGAACAGTGGAGCGAGCAACTGACTTGATGAAAACAATACATACTGATGTATGCGGTCCGATGAGTGTTAAGGCTCGCGGCGGGTATCGCTATTTTCTGACCTTCACAGATGATTTGAGCAGATATGGGTATATCTACTCGATGAAACATAAGTCTGAAATGTTTGAAAAGTTCAAAGAATTCAGAGTGAAGTAGAAAATCATCGTAACAAGAAAATAAAGTTTCTACGATCTGATCGCGGAGACGAATATTTGAGTTATGAGTTCGGTCTTCATTTAAAACAATGTGGAATAGTTTCACAACTTACGCCACCTGGATCACCACAGCGTAATGGTGTGTCCGAACGTCAAAACCGTATTGGATATGGTGCGATCTATGATGTCCCTTACCGACTTACCACTATCGTTTTGGGAATATGCATTAGAGACAGCTGCATTCACGTTATATAGGGCACCATCTAAGTCCGTTGAGACGACACCGTATGAATTGTGGTTTAGCAATAAACCTAAGCTGTCGTTTCTTAAAATTTGGGGTTGCGATGCTTATGTGAAAAAGCTTCAACCTGATAAACTCGAACCCAAATCGGAGAAATGCGTCTTCATAGGATACCCAAAAGAAACTGTTGGGTACACCTCCTATCACAGATCCGAAGGCAGATCTTTGTTGCTAAGAATGGATCTTTCTAGAGGAGTTTCTCTCAAAAGAAGTGAGTGGGAGGAAAGTAGAACTTGATGAGGTAATTGTACCTGCTCCCTTATTGGAAAGTAGTTCATCACAGAAATCTGTTCCTGTGACTCCTACACCAATTAGTGAGGAAGCTAATGATGATGATCATGTAACTTCAGATCAAGTTACTACCGAACCTCGTAGGTCAACCAGAGTAGGATCCGCACCAGAGTGGTACGGTGATCCTGTTCTGAAGGTCATGTTACTTGAGCATGACGAACCTACTGAGGGAGTCCTGGACTAAGGGGTCCTCGGGCGTCCGGCCTGTTATCTATGGGTTGGACTGATGGGCTGTGAAGACACGAAGACCGAAGACTATACCCGTGTCCGGATTGGACTCTCCTTGGCATGGAAGGCAAGCTAGGCGACCTATTATGAAGATTTCCTCCTATGTAACCGACCTCATGTAACCCTGGATCTCTCCGGTGTCTATATAAACCGGAGAGCATAGTCCGGATAGGACAGATTCATTACCATATTCACATAGGCTAGACTTATAGGGTTTAGCCATTACGATCTCGTGGTAGATCAACTCTTGTAACACTCATATTCATCAAGATCAATCAAGCAGGAAGTAGGGTATTACCTCCATAGAGAGGGCCCGAACCTGGGTAAACATTGTGTCCCCCGTCTCCTGTTACCATCGATCCTAGACGCACAGTTCGGGACCCCCTACCCGAGATCCGCCGGTTTTGACACCGACATTGGTGCTTTCATTGAGAGTTCCACTGTGCCGTCGACGAAATGTTTGATGAACCCTTCAATTGTCAATAATGACGCTATCCAGGGAGGGACCTTCCTCCCCGGACAGGTTTTTGTGTTCGGCGGCTTCGCACTGCGGGCCAACTCGCTTGGCCATCTAGAGCAGATCGATAGTTACGCCCCTGGCCACCAGGTCAGGTTCAGAAGCTTGAACTATGTCGCGGATATCCGTGGAGACTTGATCTTCGAGGGATTTGAAACCGCGGCGATCGCTCCCCCTTTCCCCGATGAACATGACTTAAATCTGTCATCGGAGCACACCCAGGAGATGGATCCTGTTGCTGCAACGGCCTCAGTACCGAAGCAGATCATCCCCTCCGAGGCCATAAAGTCCGCGGCGTTGAAGCCACACACGGACTCGACATCCTGCAATGCTGGCATCAATGGAACTCCGGACTCATCTCCGGCTACATGTTCCGGATCAAGTGCGCCTGCGGATACCGAGCTGGATCGGTTATCGATTTTCGAATTTAGCCCCGCAGACATCTTCTAGCATTCGCCTTTGGGTGACGTACTAAATTCTTTGAAGAACTTGTCCTTGGAGGAAGACTCACAGCCGAACTATGTTTGGTTCGAGCTAGAGGCGGACGACGAGGAATTTTGCTTCCCACCCGCCACCCACTTCATAGCCACCGTCGACGACTTAACCGACGTGCTTGACTATGGCTCTGAGGACATCACCGGTATGGACGACGATGCCGACAATGAGCAAGGCCAAGACCCGCCATTCACTGGACGTTGGACGCCCACCTCTTCGTACGATGTATACATGGTTGATACACCCAAAGGATCTGGCGACGACAAAGAAGAGCCAGATAAGGATAAACCTTCTGAGACGCAGTCCAAGTGCCGACACCCCAAACGCCGTTCTAAGCCTCGCCGCTCAAAACATAGCAACACTGGTACCGGAGAAAATAGCACTCCGGGCGACGCCGAAAACAATGAAGACCCTGTCGGTGCTGCATCCGAACAGGAGGAACATGACGAAAGGCAAGACAACCCTGATGAGCAGGCCATAGAAGATGACTTGGGGGACGATAGTTACCGTCCACCCTCCGAAGAGGAGACAAGCCCCGGCAACAAAGATTTCATCGTGCATGAGGACCCTCTGGAGCAGGAGCGCTTTAAGTTTCAACTCATAGCCACCGCAAGGAGCCTGAAAAAGAAACAACAGCAGCTTCAAGCTGAACAAGATCTGCTCGTCGACAGATGGACTGACATCCTGACAGCGGAAGAATACGGCCTCAAGGGCCCAGCCAAGAGCTACCCGAAACGCAGACTGCTACCTCAATTTGAGGAGGAGGCACCGGAGCACACATCTCCCTCGCGTAATGCGGAATGACCACCACGTGGTCGAGATAGGGCGGCCAACCGGCCACCACGCGGTCGGGATAAAGCGACAACTCAGGTCGAACAGCAGCCTGCCCAACCGCCCCGCAAAAATAAAGACGGAAGAGTTCGGGGTCACACGTATGACCTCCGGCAGACCCTGGACAGTAGAGCAGGACATACAAGATCGATCTACGGATCGCGAGGATGTGCCTCGAGGCACGAAGACAGCTACCTATTCGGACGTGACAAACCTAACCACGCCCGGTCCGAATGCCGCAGACGGACTCCATCAGAGCTACGCCACGACACGGCCCGGTACAGAGGTGCCACACACCCTCTCTACTTCAGAGACGAGGTACTGGATCACGAATTCCCCGAGGGATTCAAGCCCGTCAATATCGAATCATACGACGGCACAACCGATCCCGTAGTATGGATCGAGGATTTCATTCTCCATATTCATATGGCTCGAGGAGATGACCTCCACGCCATTAAATACCTCCCACTCAAGCTCAAAGGGCCAGCTCGGCACTGGCTTAACAGCCTGCCTGAAAATTCTATCGGCAGCTAGGAGGACTTGGAAGAAGCTTTCCTAGACAACTTCCAAGGAACCTATGTCCGGCCACCAGATGCCGATGAATTAAGCCACATAGTTCAACAACCCGGAGAATCGGCTAGGAAATTCTGTACTAGGTTCCTAACCAAAAAGAACCAGATCGTTGACTGCTCGGATGCCGAGGCCTTGGCAGCATTTAAGCATAGCATCCGGGACGAATGGCTCGCCCGCCACCTCGGCCAAGAAAAGCCAAGGTCCATGGCAGCCCTCATGGCACTCATGACCCGCTTTTGCGTGGGAGAGGACAGTTGGCTGGCTCGCAATACAAACACGGCCAATGAAACAAGCCCCTTCGAGGTAAAAAACTGCGTCGGCAAGCTACGGCGCAACAGAAACAAACGCCGAAGCAATGGCGATAACACCGATGACACAATAGTTCATGCCGGATTCAGTGCCTCCAAGTCCGGCCAACGAAAGAAGCCCTATAAAAGGAGCAGCGGAAAACCATCCAGCTTGGACCGCATACTCGATCGTCCCTGCCAAATACATGGCACCCCAGACAAACCGGCCAACCATACTAACAGAGATTGCCGGGTCTTTAAACAAGCCAGCAAGGTAAATAGCAGAAACAAAGAAGGGGAATCGCAGAGTGAGGACGATGACGAAGAGCCCCGGCAGCCAAACACCGGGGGGCAAAAGAAATTTCCCCCTGAAGTCAAAACGGTGAACATGATATATGCTACACATATCCCCAAAAAGGAGCGCGAACGCGCACTCAGGGACGTCTACGCGGTAGAGCCCGTTGCCCCGAAGTTTAATCCGTGGTCATCATTCCCGATCACCTTCGACCACCGAGACCATCCGACTAGCATCCGGCATGGAGGTTCAGCCGCACTGGTCCTTGACCCAATCATCGATGGATTTCACCTGACTCGAGTCCTAATGGACGGTGGTAGCAGCCTCAACCTGCTCTATCAGGATACAGTACGTAAAATGAGCATTGACCCCTCATGAGTCAAGCTCACGAAGACTACCTTTAAAGGAGTCATACCAGACGTAGAGGCCCGTTGTACGGGCTCAATAACACTAGAGGTAGTGTTCGGTTCCCCGGATAACTTCCGAAGCGAAGAACTAATCTTCGATATCGTCCCATCTCGCAGTGGCTATCATGCACTGCTCGGACGAACCGCATTCGCTAGATTCAACGCGGTGCCGCATTATGCTTATCTCAAGCTCAAGATGCCCGGTCCACGTGGCGTCATTACGGTAAACGGAAATACGGAACGCTCCCTCCGTACAGAGGAGCACACCGCCGCCCTAGCAGCAGAAGTACAGAGTGGCCTTCTCAAGCAGCACTATAATCCGGCTGCCGAGCCCCTGGACATCATTAAGAGGGTCCGGACTACACTACAGTAGGACAGCTCGGCTAGTCACAAGCCAAACTAGCAATTTGGCCTCCGTCCCAGCCCTGACGAGGCAATGGTGTTAGTACCACGCACATTTAAACTACGCACTCGAAACCCCATGGGTACGGACGGAGGCACAACTCGCTCGCGATCCACAGTACGGCTTGATAGACCCTGGGATTCGCACGCTCCTGCTTTTTCTTTTTACGGGTTTTTCTTTTCTTTTTCAAGGTCTATACGGACGACCCGTTTGCAGAACACACCATGGAGGCCACGAGCTCTGGCGTATAAGGGAACCCCCAGGTGGTCTCTAATAAATGATTAATATACTCATACCTGCATGCAGCTCGCCCTTGGTTATGGCATGTTAAATAGCCTTACTTGCTTATCGCATTACTGGTACAAAGTACGCCTCGACGTACTGATTACATCACAACGGTGAATAAATGGTGGCGTCAGCTCATTACTTAATCCTTTCTGTTTCCTCACCTCAGTATCTATTACTCATTGCACACGTACATCATGGTACAGACTAGTACGCCAGGGGCTTCATTATACCCCGCATCACGGCAATAAAAGTCTGAACACTTTTTCAGTATAGTTCGGCACCCCGAACTTATAGCATTATATGCATCGGCTCCGAATCATGTCTTTGGTCAATAATTGGGTTGCCCGGCTCCTGTGCTTACTACCTTACGTTCCGCTATATCGGCTAGGGTAGTAAAGGGAGAACTACTACGATTGTGTCCCGGTTCTTCCGACGAGCACCTCAGTAGAGAAAGCCGAAAACTGACTGTCATGATGCGGCGAGAGCCGGTCAGCTGTTCGTGAGGTTCCAAATTGTTGGAGATTTTTTCCGCTTCTTGTGAAGAATCGGTTCTTCCGATTTGGCGTGTATAGCGCCCCTAATTCAGCCTTCCGAACACCAGGGGCTCCGCCAACTTTATTAATTGTCAAACTCCTATGGCTAAGTGGGGGCGGTAAAGGCCGCATAGTCTGATTGCCTTGTTCGTTGCGCTAAACACCTCCTTTAAGGACCAGAATGTGGAGTAAAGAGTGTTTAGATTTATCCCGAACACCCCCGTACTATCTACGTGGGGGCAGAAGCCGACGACTGGTCATCCCTCAGATTAATAAATGGCCGCACATGACGTAAAATTTAAAATCATAAACATTATACTACATAACATCTTTGTTCCATATTACATGGCAAGATAATACACATGTTCTTATGGGAATATAATATCCTTCGAACATTGCTCCACCGCAAGGCGGGACCCCTCCAGGACACCATCAAAATAGTGCTCAGGTCGACGATGCTCCTTGCCCTCCGGCGGTCCTTCGGCCATTAGCTTCTTGGCATCCAGCTTCGCCCAATGCGTCTTGACGCGGGCAAAAGCCATACGTGCACCTTCAATGCAGACCGACCGCTTCACGGCTTCGAGCCACGGACAGACACTCACACGCCGCTGCACAAGTCCGAAATAGCTGCCGGGTGTAGGATTGGCAGGCCACAGCCGGACTATCAGGTCCTTCATGGCCAGCTCTGCCAACCTGTGCAGCTCGACCAACTGCTTTAGCTGGTTGCTGAAGGGCACCGGATGTTCGGATCCCAGATATTGGGACCAGAACAGCTTCTCCGTAGACATCCCTTCTTCGGCTCTATAATGCTCGGCCGCGTCCAACACACTGTGCGGCAGACCTACAAATGCCCCTGGAAAACCAAAATTCAGGACAAGTACAAGGGACGTTTTCTCTACATACTTGCTCGGCATGGTGAAAGACTCACCCGCCGCAATTTTCTGGGCCACTTGAATCTCCTGGAGGGCGCTCTGGGCTTCGGCTCGTGCATCCTGCGCGCTCTGGCGAGCCTTCGCCAATTCGGACTCCTACGCCTTAAAATCGCGCTCCAAGGACCCAAATTTCTCTATCGCGCCTTGGAGCTGTTGCTGCGCCTCGCCAATCCGGGCCTCGTGCTTCTCGCGCAAAGCTCGTTCCTTGGCCGCTTTGTCCTCGGCCTCGGCTAGCGCCTTCTTAAGGGTTGCCACCTAGGCCATGGCCCCTAATAAAGTTTATGACACTTTCAGTCCGGTAGGACTATTCATTTTTTCGAAATGTACCCACGGGTTACTGCATACCTTGGCTATCCTCCAACTGCTTCTTCACGCGATCGAGCTCCTCCTTGGCCCGCTCCAATTTCTGCTTCAGTCCGGAGACCTCCGCAGCATGAGCAGTGGCAGCCTGCAGCGATACCTGCTTATTCACATAGACAACTCATGTTAGACTCCTGCGATTTTTTGATCCTCTGTTAGACTTTTCTTCCCGAACACCAAACAGAGTATCAGGGGCTACTGTCTATACTGTGATATTTTTCCTATAATCACATTACTTACCTCAAAGACTGTTAGAAGGCTAGTGCAGGCTTCGGTCAGTCCGCTTTTAGCGAACTGAACCTTCTCTATTACCGTGTCCATAAGGACACGATGTTCATCCACGATAAAGGCGCCTCGCAGCGCCTCCAGCAGATTATCCGGTGCCTCTGGTTGGACAGAGGTCACCGGTGGAACATGTTGGGGAACGTAGTAATTTCAAAAAAATTCCTACGCACACGCAAGATCATGGTGATGCATAGCAACGAGAGGGGAGAGTGTTGTCCACGTACCCTCGTAGACCGAAAGCGGAAGCGTTTAACACAACGCGGTTGATGTAGTCGTACGTCTTCACGATCCGACCGATCAAGTACCGAACGCACGGCACCTCCGAGTTCAGCACACGTTCAGCTCGATGACGTCCCTCGAACTCCGATCCAGCCGAGTGTTGAGGGAGAGTTTCGTCAGCACGACGGCGTGGTGACGATGATGATGTTCTACCGACGCAGGGCTTCGCCTAATCACCGCTACGATATTATCGAGGTGTAATATGGTGGAGGGGGCACCGCACAGGGCTAAAAGATCGTAGATCAATTGTGTGTAGAGAGGGGCCCCCTGCCCCTGTATATAAAGGAGAAAGGGGGAGGCCGCCGGCCAAGGAGGAGAGGCGCGCCTAGAAGGAGTCCTACTCCTACCGGGAGTAGGACTCCCCCTTTTTCCATGTTGGATTAGGAGTGGAAGGGGGAAGAGGTGGAGGGGAGGAAGGAAGGGGGGGCGCCGCCCCCCTCTCCTTGTCCTATTCGAACTGGGGGGAAGGGGGGCACGACCCTGCCCTGGCCTCCTCTCCTCTCTTCCACCTAGGCCCACTAAGGCCCATTAAGTTACCGGGGGGTTCCGGTAACCTCCCGGTACTCCGGAAAAATCCCGATTTCACCCGGAACACTTCCGATGTCCAAACATAGGCTTCCAATATATCAATCTTTATGTCTCGACCATTTCGAGACTCCTCGTCATGTCCGTGATCACATCCGGGACTCCGAACAACCTTTGGTACAGCAAAACATATAAACTCATAATATAACTGTCATCGTAACGTTAAGCGTGTGGACCCTACGGGTTCAAGAACTATGTAGACATGACCAAGACACCTCTCCGGTCAATAACCAATAGCGGAACCTGGATGCTCATATTGGTTCCCACATATTCTACGAAGATCTTTATCGGTCAAACCGCATAACAACATACGTTGTTCCCTTTGTCATCGGTATGTTACTTGCCCGAGATTCGATCGTCGGTATCTCGATACCTAGTTCAATCTCGTTACTGGCAAGTCTCTTTACTCATTCCGTAATACATCATCCTGCAACTAACTCATTAGTCACAATGCTTGCAAGGCTTATAGTGATGTGTATTACTGAGTGGTCCCAGAGATACCTCTCCGACAATCGGAGTGACAAATCCTAATCTCGAAATACGCCAACCCAACAAGTACCTTTGGTGACACCTGTAGAGCACCTTTATAATCACCCAGTTACGTTGTGACGTTTGGTAGCACACAAAGTGTTCCTCCGGTAAACGGGAGTTGCATAATCTCATAGTCATAGGAACATGTATAAGTCATGAAGAAAGCAATAGGAACATACTAAACGATCGAGTGCTAAGCTAACGGAATGGGTCAAGTCAATCACGTCATTCTCCTAATGAAGTGATCCCGTAAATCAAATGACAACTCATGTCTATGGCTAGGAAACATAACCATCTTTGATTAACGAGCTAGTCACGTAGAGGCATACTAGTGACACTCTGTTTGTCTATGTATTCACACATGTATTATGTTTCCGGTTAATACAATTCTAGCATGAATAATAAACATTTATCATGATATAAGGAAATAAATAATACTTTATTATTGCCTCTAGGGCATATGTCCTTCAGTCTCCCACTTGCACTAGAGTCAATGATTATACTGTAATGATTCTTACACCCATGGAGTCTTGGTGCTGATCATGTTTTGCTCGTGGAAGAGGCTTAGTCAACGGGTCTGCAACATTCAGATCCGTATGTATCTTGCAAATTTCTATGTCTCCCACCTGGACTAAATCCCGGATGTAATTGAAGCGTCTTTTGATGTGCTTGGTTCTCTTGTGAAATCTGGATTCCTTTGCTAAGGCAATTGCACCAGTATTGTCACAAAAGATTTTCATTGGTCCCGATGCACTAGGTATGACACCTAGATCGGATATGAACTCCTTCATCCAGACTCCTTCATTTGCTGCTTCCGAAGCAGCTATGTACTCCGCTTCACACGTAGATCCCGCCACGACACTTTGCTTAGAACTGCACCAACTGACAGCTCCACCGTTCAATGTAAACACGTATCCGGTTTGCGATTTAGAATCGTCCGGATCAGTGTCAAAGCTTGCATCAACGTAACCATTTACGATGAGCTCTTTGTCACCTCCATAAACGAGAAACATATCCTTAGTCCTTTTCAGGTATTTCAGGATGTTCTTGACTGCTGTCCAGTGATCCACTCCTAGATTACTTTGGTACCTCCCTGCTAAACTTATAGCAAGGCACACATCAGGTCTGGTACACAGCATTGCATACACGATAGAGCCTATGGCTGAAGCATAGGGAACATCTTTCATCTTCTCTCTATCTTCTGCAGTGGTCGGGCATTGAGTCTTACTCAATCTCACACCTTGTAGTACAGGCAAGAACCCTTTCTTTGCTTGATCCATTTTGAACTTCTTCAAAACTTTGTCAAGGTATGTGCTTTGTGAAAGTCCAATTAAGCGTCTTGATCTATCTCTATAGATCTTGATGCCCAATATATATGCAGCTTCACCGAGGTCTTTCATTGAAAAACTCTTATTCAAGTATCCCTTTATGCTATCCAGAAATTCTATATCATTTCCAATTAGCAATATGTCATCCAAATATAATATCAGAAATGCTACTGAGCTCCCACTCACTTTCTTGTAAATACATGCTTCTCCAAAAGTCTGTATAAAACCAAATGCTTTGATCACACTATCAAAGCGTTTATTCCAACTCCGAGAGGCTTGCACCAGTCCATAAATGGATCGCTGGAGCTTGCACACTTTGTTAGCTCCCTTTGGATCGACAAAACCTTCCGGTTGCATCATATACAACTCTTCTTCCAGAAATCCATTCAGGAATGCAGTTTTGACATCCATTTGCCAAATTTCATAATCATAAAATGCGGCAATTGCTAACATGATTCGGACAGACTTAAGCATCGCTACGGGTGAGAAGGTCTCATCGTAGTCAATCCCTTGAACTTGTCGAAAATCTTTCGCAACAAGTCGAGCTTTATAGACAGTAACATTACCGTCAGCGCCAGTCTTCTTCTTGAAGATCCATTTATTTTCAATGGCCTGCCGATCATCGGGCAAGTCAACCAAAGTCCATACTTTGTTCTCATACATGGATCCCATCTCGGATTTCATGGCTTCAAGCCATTTTGCGGAATCTGGGCTCACCATCGCTTCTTCATAGTTCGTAGGTTCGTCATGGTCTAGTAACATAACCTCCAGAACAGGATTACCGTACCACTCTGGTGCGGATCTTAATATGGTTGACCTACGAGGTTCAGTAATAACTTGATCTGAAGATTCATCATCATTATCATTAACTTCCCCACTAATTGGTGTAGGTGTCGCAGAAACTGGTTTCTGTGATGATCTACTTTCCAATAAGGGAGCAGGTACAGTTACCTCATCAAGTTCTACTTTCCTCCCACTCACTTCTTTCGAGAGAAACTCCTTCTCTAGAAAGGATCCATTCTTAGCAACGAATGTCTTGCCTTCGGATCTGTGATAGAAGGTGTACCCAACAGTCTCCTTTGGGTATCCTATGAAGACACATTTCTTCGATTTAGGTTCGAGCTTATCAGGTTGAAGTTTCTTCACATAAGCATCGCAACCCCAAACTTTAAGATACGACAACTTTGGTTTCTTGCCAAACCATAGTTCATAAGGTGTCGTTTCAACGGATTTTGATGGTGCCCTATTTAGAGTGAATGCAGCCGTCTCTAAAGCATAACCCCAAAACGATAGCGGTAAATCAGTAAGAGACATCATAGATTGCACCATATCTAGTAAAGTACGATTACGACGTTCGGACACACCATTACGCTGTGGTGTTCCGGGTGGCGTGAGTTGCGAAACTATTCCGCATTGTTTCAAATGTAGGCCAAACTCGTAACTCATATATTCTCCTCCACGATCAGATCGTAGAAATTTTATTTTCTTGTTACGATGATTTTCAACTTCACTCTGAAATTCTTTGAAATTTTCAAATGTTTCAGACTTATGTTTCATTAAGTAGATATACCCATATATGCTCAAATCATCTGTGAAGGTGAGAAAATAACGATATCTGCCACGAGCCTCAATATTCATCGGACCAGATACATCTGTATGTATGATTTCCAATAAATCTGTTGCTCTCTCCATAGTTCCGGAGAACGGTGTTTTAGTCATCTTGCCCATGAGGCACGGTTTGCAAGTACCAAGTGATTCATAATCAAGTGGTTCCAAAAGTCCATCAGTATGGAGTTTCTTCATGCGCTTTACACCGATATGACCTAAACGGCAGTGCCACAAATAAGTTGCACTGTCATTATCAACTCTGCATCTTTTGGCTTCGACATTATGAATATGTGTGTCACTACTATCGAGATTCATTAAAGATATACCACTCTTCAAGGGTGCATGACCATAAAAGATATTATTCATATAAATAGAACAACCATTATTCTCTGATTTAAATGAATAACCGTCTCGCATCAAACAAGATCCAAATATAATGTTCATGCTCAACGCTGGCACCAAATAACAATTATTTAGGTCTAATACTAATCCCGAAGGTAGATGTAGAGGTAGCGTGCTGACGGCGATCACATCGACTTTGGAACCATTTCCCACGCGCATCGTCACCTCGTCCTTAGCCAATCTTCGCTTAATCCGTAGCCCCTGTTTCGAGTTGCAAATATTAGCAACAGAACCAGTATCAAATACCCAGGTGCTTCTGCGAGCATTAGTAAGGTACACATCAATAACATGTATATCATATATACCTTTGTTAACCTTGCCATCCTTCTTATCCGCCAAATACTTGGGGCAGTTCCGCTTCCAGTGACCAGTCTGCTTGCAGTAGAAGCACTCAGTTTCAGGCTTAGGTCCAGACTTGGGTTTCTTCTCCTGAACAGCAACTTGCTTGCTATTCTTCTTGAAGTTCCCCTTCTTCTTCCCTTTGCCCTTTTTCTTGAAACTAGTGGTCTTATTGACCATCAACACTTGATGCTCCTTTTTGATTTCTACCTCCGCTGCCTTTAGCATTGCGAAGAGCTCGGGAATTGTCTTATTCATCCCTTGCATGTTATAGTTCATCACGAAGCTCTTGTAGCTTGGTGGCAGTGATTGAAGAATTCTGTCAATGACGCTATCATCCAAAAGATTAACTCCCAGTTGAATCAAGTGATTATTATACCCAGACATTGAGTATATGCTCACTGACAGAACTATTCTCTTCCATCTTGCAGCTATAGAACTTATTGGAGACTTCATATCTCTCAATCCGGGCATTTGCTTGAAATATTAACTTCAACTCCTGGAACATCTCATATGCTCCATGACGTTCAAAACGTTGTTGAAGACCCGGTTCTAAGCCGTAAAGCATGGCACACTGAACTATCGAGTAGTCATCAGCTTTGCTCTGCCAGGCGTTCATAACTTCTAGCATTGCTCTTGCAGCAGGCCTGGCACCCAGCGGTGCTTCCAGGACGTAATTCTTCTGTGCAGCAATGAGGATAATCCTCAAGTTACGGACCCAGTCTGTGTAATTGCTACCATCATCTTTCAACTTTGCTCTCAAGGAACGCATTCAAATTCAACAGAACAACAGCACAGGCCATTTATCTACAATTAACATAGACAAGCAAGATACTATCAGGTACTAAGTTCATGATAAATTCAAGTTCAATTAATCATATTACTTAAGAACTCCCACTTAGATAGACATCCCTCTAATCATCTAAGTGATTACGTGATCCAAATCAACTAAACCATGTCCGATCATGACGTGAGATGGAGTAGTTTCAATGGTGAACATCACTATGTTGATCATATCTACTATATGATTCACGCTCGACCTTTCGGTCTCTGTGTTCCGAGGCCATATCTGCATATGCTAGGCTCGTCAAGTTTAGCCTGAGTATTCCGCGTGTGCAACTATTTTGCACCCGTTGTATTTGAACGTAGAGCCTATCACACCCGATCATCACGTGGTGTCTCAGCACGAAGAACTTTCGCAACGGTGCATACTCAGGGAGAACACTTTTATCTTGAAATTTTAGTGAGAGATCATCTTATAATGCTACCGTCAATCAAACCAAGATAAGATGCATAAAAGATAAACATCACATGCAATCAATATAAGTGATATGATATGGCCATCATCATCTTGTGCTTGTGATCTACATCTCCGAAGCACCGTCATGATCACCATCGTCACCGGCTCGACACCTTGATCTCCATCGTAGTATCGTTGTCGTCTCGCCAACTATTGCTTTTACGACTATCGCTATCACTTAGTGATAAAGTAAAACAATTACATGGCGATTGCATTGCATACAATAAAGCGACAACCATATGGCTCCTGCCAGTTGCCGATTACTCGGTTACAAAACATGATCATCTCATACAATAAAATATAGCATCATGTCTTGACCATATCACATCACAACATGCCCTGTAAAAACAAGTTAGACGTCGTCTACTTTGTTGTTGCAAGTTTTACGTGGCTGCTACGGGCTTAGCAAGAACCGTTCTTACCTACGCATCAAAACCACAACGATAGTTTGTCAAGTTGGTGCTGTTTTAACCTTCGCAAGGACCGGGCGTAGCCACACTCGGTTCAACTAAAGTGAGAGAGACAGACACCCGCCAGTCACCTTTAAGCAACGAGTGCTCGCAACGGTGAAACCAGTCTCGCGTAAGCGTACGCGTAATGTCGGTCCGGGCCGCTTCATCTCACAATACTGCCGAACCAAATTATGACATGCTAGTAAGCAGTATGACTTATATCGCCCACAACTCACTTGTGTTCTACTCGTGCATAACATCAACGCATAAAACCTGGCTCTGATACCACTGTTGGGGAACGTAGTAATTTCAAAAAAATTCCTACGCACACGCAAGATCATGGTGATGCATAGCAACGAGAGGGGAGAGTGTTGTCCACGTACCCTCGTAGACCGAAAGCGGAAGCGTTTAACACAACGCGGTTGATGTAGTCGTACGTCTTCACGATCCGACCGATCAAGTACCGAACGCACGGCACCTCCGAGTTTAGCACACGTTCAGCTCGATGACGTCCCTCGAACTCCGATCCAGCCGAGTGTTGAGGGAGAGTTTCGTCAGCACGACGGCGTGGTGACGATGACGATGTTCTACCGACGCAGGGCTTCGCCTAAGCACCGCTACGATATTATTGAGGTGTAATATGGTGGAGGGGGGCACCTCACACGGCTAAAAGATCGTAGATCAATTGTGTGTAGAGAGGTGCCCCCTGCCCCCGTATATAAAGGAGCAAGGGGGAGGCCGCCGGGCAAGGAGGAGAGGCGCGCCTAGGAGGAGTCCTACTCCTACCGGGAGTAGGACTCCCCCTTTTTCCATGTTGGACTAGGAGTGGAAGGGGGAAGAGGTGGAGGGGAGGAAGGAAGGGGGGCACCGCCCCCCTCTCCTTGTCCTATTCGGACTGGGGGGAAGGGGGCGCGGCCCTGCCCTGGCCTCCTCTCCTCTCTTCCACCTAGGCCCAGTAAGGCCCATTAAGTTACAGGGGGGTTCCGGTAACCTCCCGGTACTCCGGAAAAATCCCGATTTCACCCGGAACACTTCCGATGTCCAAACATAGGCTTCCAATATATCAATCTTTATGTCTCGACCATTTCGAGACTCCTCGTCATGTCCATGATCACATCCGGGACTCCGAACAACCTTTGGTACATCAAAACATATAAACTCATAATATAACTGTCATCGTAACGTTAAGCGTGCGGACCCTACGGGTTCGAGAACTATGTAGACATGACCGAGACACCTCTCCGGTCAATAACCAATAGCGGAACCTGGATGCTCATATTGGTTCCCACATATTCTACGAAGATCTTTATCGGTCAGACCGCATAACAACATACGTTGTTCCCTTTGTCATCGGTATGTTACTTGCCCGAGATTCGATCGTCGGTATCTCGATACCTAGTTCAATCTCGTTACCGCCAAGTCTCTTTACTCGTTCCGTAAGACATCATCCCGCAACTAACTCATTAGTCACAATGCTTGCAAGGCTTATAGTGATGTGTATTACTGAGTGGGCCCAGAGATACCTCTCCGACAATCGGAGTGACAAATCGTAATCTCAAAATACGCCAACCCAACAAGTACCTTTGGAGACACCTGTAGAGCACCTTTATAATCACCCAGTTATGTTGTGACGTTTGGTAGCACACAAAGTGTTCCTCCGGTAAACGGGAGTTGCATAATCTCATAGTCATATGAACATGTATAAGTCATGAAGAAAGCAATAGCAACATACTAAAAAATCGAGTGCTAAGCTAACGGAATGGGTCAAGTCAATCACGTCATTCTCCTAATGAAGTGATCCCGTTAATCAAATGACAACTCATGTCTATGGCTAGGAAACATAACCATCTTTGATTAACGAGCTAGTCACATAGAGGCATACTAGTGACATTCTGTTTGTCTATGTATTCACACATGTATTATGTTTCCGGTTAATACAATTCTAGCATGAATAATAAACATTTATCATGATATAAGGAAATAAATAATACTTTATTATTGCCTCTAGGGCATATTTCCTTCAGAACATGCACGCTCCCTCCTTGGGGGGAATGCCGTTCGCTGGACCCCGGAGCCGTATAGATTTTCGGAATGGTATCCGGCTGAGGTCCGAAGGGAACTCGGACCCCGTCACTAGTCTCCATGGGGGCTTTTTCCCCCGTGTCTTCGGCGTCCGAGGAGTCATCCTGGAGCGTCACCCCGATGATCTCCGGAACCTCCCCCCGGCCTGGGAAGGCCTTTTTGGACACCACCTCGTCATCACCCCTGGGTGAGACGGAATGAGCAGGTGGCGGAGATATGCTAGCCATCTCCTCTGTGTCCAGCGAATCCTCTGTCGAGGATCGCGGGGAGTCACCGCGCGCCGGACTGCAATGAAAAAAGTTTACAATATCTCAATATTACAAACCAGGAAGGCCAGACTTTTGCGAATTCTGGTACTTACGAAGCGGCCCGAGGCTTGGTCCGGCGAGGTCGTTCCGGACTGTTGTCGATGTCCCACGCGGAGTTATCCGCGAGGGCGCCTTTAACCCTTTTAGGCGCTTCCGCCTCCGGGCTTGTGGGGGCTGCTCTCTTCTTCCTCCCCGCTTCAGGTGGGGAGTCATTTTCTTCTTCCTCTTCATCGCCGTCGTCAGCGGACGAAGAGGAAGTCTCGCATTCGGACGTCTCGTCCGAAGTGCTTCTCCGGCGAAGGCTCTCCTTGGCCCCTTGGGCCGCCTTTTTAGCCATCTTCTCCGACACCTCATAAGGTGCAGGGAACAACATCTTCTCCAATAATGGAAATTCTTGGTCCTCGGGCAGCGGAGCCGGACAGTTAATCTCCTCGGCCAACTTAATCCAGGCCTGAAAATAGGGGAAGGAAGCTTAAATTTCCTCTCAAAATATGCTAGTAGGGGATGCTCCTTGAAAACATTAAAGGAACTGACCGGGTTGGGCTGGCGCTTTAAACTAAGCCCGCGGTCTTCGGTCGTAGGCGGTGGCGTCTCGCCGGCCTTGAAGAGCACCTTCCAGATTTCTTCGTGTGTCGTGCCGAAGAGCTCCAGTAGTGTCTGGTGCTTGGCCGGCTCGAACTCCCACAAATTACAAGATCGGCATTGGCACGGAAGGACCCAACGAACAAGCATGACCTGGACCACGTTGACGAGCTTGATTTTCCTTTCTATCATGTTCTGGATGCACGTCTGGAGCCCAGTCAGCTCGTCTGAGGGACCCCAGGTTAGGCCCCTCTCTTGCCAGGAGGTGAGCCGCATCGGGATTCTGGATCGGAATTCGGGGGCCGCCAACCAGTCAGCATCGCGCGGCTCGGTGATATAGAACCACCCCGATTGCCACCCCTTCACCGTCTCCGCAAACGAACCTTCGGGCCAGGTGACGTTGGGCATCTGGCCCACCATAGCGCCTCCACATTCTGCTTGCTGGCCGCGCACAACTTTCGGCCTCACATTGAAGGTCTTCAGCCACAGGCCGAAGTGAGGCGGGATGCGGAGAAAAGCCTCACAAATGACGATAAACGCCGAAATGTTGAGGATGAAGTTGGGGGCTAGGTCAGGAAAATCCAGCCCATAGTAAAACATCAACCCGCGAACGAATGGGTGAAGAGGGAACCCAAGCCCGCAGATGAAATGTGTAAGGAACACAACCCTCTCGTGGGACTCGGGAGTGGGGACGATCTGTCCCTTGGCCGGGAGTCGATGAGCGATCTCTTTGGCCAGATATCCGGCCTCCCGGAGCTCCTTGATGTCCTTCTCTACTTACCTCCAGCTCCGGATCCGGACATCTTTGGAGTATTTTATCGAATGGGAGAGAAGCTAAGGCTTGGGCGCTCGAGCTCAAGGACGGAAGGGCTGAGGAAGAGAAAGGGCATGAGAAGAGGAAGGGGGAATCCTTATCCCCTTATAAAGGCAGCAAATATAAAACGCCTCCTCACTCGCCTTGAGATTCGCCTATTCCCAAGGGCTGTGTAAACGGCACGGTTGGGTTACCCATGCCCGCATGGATGAGAATCCCGCAATAGGGGGACACGATCTCTGCTTTGACAAGACGTGCCAGTAGCAACCGCGTTTTGAAACGTGGGATGGCAGAAGAAAAACGGTTCGAAATTATGACCGGACGGGCGTGATGTCACGTTGCAGGAAGCTGTCTGCGGATAGAACTCATGTGAAATATATATATTCTCTCTGCGGTGGAATATGGTGTGTAATAGGTCCGGATACAATCATCACATCCGAAGACTATCTTGGAGTTCGGGAGAAGGGGAACCCGCCTTGCAATGCCGAAGACAATCTGCGCGCCGGACTCCTCGTCATTAAAGCCAGATTCAGGGGCTACTGAGGGAGTCCTGGACTAAGGGGTCCTCGGGCGTCCGGCCTGTTATCTATGGGCCGGACTGATGGGCTATGAAGACACGAAGACCGAAGACTATACCCGTGTCCGGATTGGACTCTCCTTGGCGTGGAAGGCAAGCTAGGCGACCTATTATGAAGATTTCCTCCTATGTAACCGACCTCATGTAACCCTGGATCTCTCCGGTGTCTATATAAACCGGAGAGCATAGTCCGGATAGGACAGATTCATTACCATATTCACATAGGCTAGACTTATAGGGTTTAGCCATTACGATCTCGTGGTAGATCAACTCTTGTAACACTCATATTCATCAAGATCAATCAAGCAGGAAGTAGGGTATTACCTCCATAGAGAGGGCCCGAACCTGGGTAAACATTCTGTCCCCCGTCTCCTGTTACCATCGATCCTAGACGCACAGTTCGGGACCCCCTACCCGAGATCCGCCGGTTTTGACACTGACACCTACGAAGTATGAGGAAGCGATGATGAGCCCAGATTCTGCGAAATGTCTTGAGGCCATGAAATCTGAGATGGGATCCATGTATGAGAACAAAGTGTGGACATTGGTCGACTTGCCCGATGATCGGACAACCATCGAGAATAAATGGATCTTCATGAAGAAGACTGACGCTGACGGTAATGTTACTGTCTACAAAGCTCGACTTGTTGCGAAAGGTTTTCAACAAGTTCAAGGAGTTGACTACGATGAGACTTTCTCACCCGTAGCGATGCTTAAGTCCGTCCGAATCATGTTAGCAATTGCCGCATTTTATGATTATGAGATTTGGCAAATGGATGTAAAGACTGCATTCCTGAATGGATTTCTGGAAGAAGAGTTGTATATGATGCAACCTGAAGGTTTTATCGAACCAAAGGATGCTAACAAAGTGTGTAAGCTCCAGCGATCCATCTATGGACTGGTGCAAGCATCTCGGAGTTGGAATAAACGTTTTGATAGTGTGATCAAAGCATATGGTTTTATACAGACTTTTGGAGAAGCCTGTATTTACAAGAAAGTGAGTGGGAGCTATGTAGCATTTCTAATATTATATGTGGATGAAATATTGTTGATTGGAAATGATATAGAATTTCTGGATAGCATAAAAGGATACTTGAATAAGAGTTTTTTAATGAAAGACCTCAGTGATGCTGCTTATATATTGGGCATCAAGATCTATAGAGATAGATCAAGACGCTTAATTGGAATTTCACAAAGCACATACCTTGATAAAGTTTTGAAGAAGTTCAAAATGGATCAAGCAAAGAAACGAGTTCTTGCCTGTGTTACAAGGTGTGAAATTGAGTAAGACTCAAAGCCCGACCACGGCAGAAGATAGAAAGAGAATGAAAGTCATTCCCTATGCCTCAGCCATAGGCTCTATAAAGTATGCCATGCTGTGTGACAGATCTATTGTATACCCTACACTGATTTTGGCAAGGGAGTACAATAGTGATCTAGGAGTAGATCACTGGACAGCGGTCAAAATTATCCTTAGTGGAATAAGGATACGTTTCTCAATTATGGAGGTGACAAAAGGTTCGTCGTAAAGGGTTACGTCGATGCAAGTTTTGACACTGATCCAGATGACTCTAGGTCGGTAATGAACTCCTTCATCTAGATTGCTTCATGTGCCGCCTCCGAGGCTGCCATGTACTCCGCTTCACATGTAGATCCCGCCACGACGCTTTGCTTGCAACTGCACAGCTGACTGCCCCACCATTCAAAATATACACGTATCCGGTTTGTGACTTGGAGTCATCCAGATCTGTGTCGAAACTAGCATCGACGTAACCCTTTACGACAAGCTCTTCGTCACCTCCATAAACGAGAAACATATCCTTAGTCCTTTTCAAGTACTTCAGGATATTTTGACCGCTGTCCAGTGTTACATGCCAGGATTACTTTGGTACCATCCTACCAAACTTACGGCAAGGTTTACATCAGGTCTGGTACACAGCATGGCATACATAATAGACCCTATGGCCGAGGCATAGGGGATGACACTCATCTTTTCTCTATCTTCTGCCGTGGTCGGGCATTGAGCGAATAAGATGTAAAACATGATAAACATCACATGCAATCAAATAGCGACATGATATGGCCAATGTCATTTTGCTCCTTTTGATCTCCATCTTCGGGGCGCCATTATCATCATCGTCACCGGCATGACACCATGATCTCCATCATCATGATCTCCATCATCGTGTCTTCATGAAGTTGTCTCGCCAACTATTACTTCTACTACTATGGCTAACGGTTAGCAATAAAGTAAAGTAATTACATGGCGTTTTCATTGACACGCAGGTCATACAATAAATTAAGATAACTCCTATGGCTCCTGCCGGTTGTCATGCTCATCGACATGCAAGTCGTGATTCCTATTACAAGAACATGATCAATCTCGTACATCACATATATCATTCATCACATCCTCTTGGCCATATCACATCACACGGCATATGCTGCAAGAACAAGTTAGACGTCCTCTAATTGTTGTTGCAAATTTTACGTGGCTGCTATAGGTTTCTAGCAAGAACGTTTCTTACCTACGCCAAAACCACAACGTGATATGCCAATTTCTATTTACCCTTCATAAGGACCCTTTTCATCGAATCCGATCCGACTAAAGTGGGAGAGACAGACACCCGCTAGCCACCTTATGCAAGTAGTGCATGTCAATCGGTGGAACCTGTCTCACGTAAGCGTACGTGTAAGGTCGGTCCGGGCCGCTTCATCCCACGATGCCGCCGAATCAAGATAAGACTAGTTACGGCAAGTAAATTGGCAAAATCGACGCCCACAACAATTTGTGTTCTACTCGTGCATAGAAACTACGCATAGACCTAGCTCATGATGCCACTGTTGGGGATCGTTGCAGAAATTAAAAAAATTCTACGCATCACCAAGATCAATCTATGGAGTTTACTAGCAACGAGAGGGGAGTGCATCTTCATACCTTTGAAGATCGCGATGCGGAAGCATTGCAAGAATGCGGTCGGTGTAGTCGTGCACGAAGCGATTCAGATCGCGGCCGATTCTGATCTAAGCACCAAACAACGGTGCCTCCGCGTTCAACACACGTGCAGCCCGGTGACGTCTCCCGCGCCTTGATCCAGCAAGGAGAGAGGGAGAGGTTGGGGAAGACTCCGTCCCACAGCAGCACGACGGCGTGGTGGTGGTGGAGGAGCGTGGCACTCCAGCAGGGCTTTGCCAAGCACTGCGAGAGACGAGGAGGGAGAGGGGTAGGGCTGCGCCAGGAGAAGGGGTGCGGTTGCCCTCCCATCCCCCCCCACTATTTATAGGGGGAAGGGGAGAGGGGGCCGGCTCTAGAGGGGGGGGGCGGCATCCCCTCGGGGGGGGGGGGGGCAGCCCCCTTAGGGTTTCCAACTAGGGGGCGCCCGCCCCCCCGGGGGCGGCAGCGTCCCCCTAGGGTTTCCAACCCTAGGCGCCTTGGGCCCTTGCGGGGCGCACCAGCCCACTAAGGGGCTGGTTCCCACCCAACTACAGCCCATTAGGTCCTTCGGGGCAGTTGGACCCTCCCGGTGGACCCCCGGAACCCCTTCGGTGGTCCCGGTACAATACCGATAAACCCCGAAACCTTTCCGGTGACTGAAACTGGACTTCCCATATATAAATCTTTACCTCCGGACCATTCCGGAGCTCCTCGTGACGTCCGGGATCTCATCCGGGACTCCGAACAACATTCGGTAACCACGTACATCTATAACCCTAGCGTCATCGAACCTTAAGTGTGTAGACCCTACGGGTTCGGGAGGCATGCAGACATGACTGAGACATCTCCCCGGCCAATAGCCAACAGCGGGATCTGGATACCCATGTTGGCTCCCACATGCTCCACGATGATCTCATCGGATGAACCACAATGTCAAGGATTCAATCAATCCCGTATACGATTCCCTTTGTCTACCGGTATAGCACTTGCCCGAGATTCGATCGCCGGTATACCGATACCTTGCTCAATCTCGTTACGGCAAGTCTCTTTACTCGTTCCGTAACACATCATCCCGTGATCAACTCCTTGATCACACTGAGCTCATTATGATGATGTCCTATCGAGTGGGCCCAGAGATACCTCTCCGTCATACGGAGTGACAAATCCCAGTCTCGATTCGTGCCAACCCAACAGATACTTTCGGGGATACCCGCAGTGTACCTTTATAGCCACCCAGTTACGTTGTGACGTTTGGCACACCCAAAGTACTCCTACGGTATCCGGGAGTTGCACAATCTCATGGTCTAAGGAAAAAGACACTTGACATTAGAAAAGCTTTAGTAGACGAACTACACGATCTTGTGCTATGCTTAGGATTGGGTCTTGTCCATCACATCATTCTCCTAATGATGTGATCCCGTTATCAATGACATCCAATGTCCATGGTTAGGAAACCGTAACCATCTATTGATCAACGAGCTAGTCAACTAGAGGCTCACTAGGGACATGTTGTGGTCTATGTATTCACACATGTATTACGATTTCCGGATAACACAATTATAACATGAACAATAGACAATTATCATGAACAAGGAAATATAATAATAACCATTTTATTATTGCCTCTAGGGCATATTTCCAACAGTCCGCACGCTTCACGTTCGGTGACGATCGGTATTATAAGTTTATGTGTTTTGATGTACCGAAGGTAGTTCGGAGTCCCGGATATGATGACGGACATGACGAGGAGTCTCGAAATGGTCGAGACATAAAGATCGATATATTGGAAGCCTATATTTGGACATCAGAATAGTTCCGGGTGAAATCGGGATTTTACCGGAGTTCCGGGAGGTTACCGGAACCCCCCGGTTAGTGTATGGGCCTTATTGGGCCATAGTGGAGAGAGAGGGGAGACCAGGGCAGGCCGCGCGCCCCCTCTCCCTCTGGTCCGAATTGGACTAGGTGGAGGGGCGGCGCCCCCCTTTCCTTCCTCCCTCTCCCCCCTTCCTTCTCTCCTAGTCCAACTAGGGAAGGGGGGGATCCTACTCCCGGTGGGAGTAGGACTCCTCCAGGGCGCGCCATAGAGGGCCGGCCCTCCCCGCTCCTCCACTCCTTTATATACGGGGGAGGGGGCACCCCATAGACACACAAGTTGATCATTGATCTTTTAGCCGTGTGCGGTGCCCCCCTCCACCATAATCCACCTCAGTCATATCATAGCGGTGCTTAGGCGAAGCCCTGTGTCGGTAGCTTCATCATCGCACCGTCGTGCTGACGGAACTCTCCCTCGAATCTCTACTGGATCGTGAGTTCGTGGGACGTCACCGAGCTGAACGTGTGCAGATTACGGAGGTGCCGTACATTCGGTACTAGGTTCGGTCGATCGTGAAGACGTACGACTACATCAACCGCATTGTCATAACACTTCCGCTTACGGTCTACGAGGGTACATGGACGACACTCTCCCCTCTCGTTGCTATGAATCACCATGATCTTGCGTGTGCGTAGGATTTTTTTGAAATTACTACGTTCCCCAACAGGCGACTCACCGGTGACCCGGCGGGCGGGTTAGTCTAATGACAAAGCCCAAGGCCCATAAGGCGGCTCGTGAGAAGACTGGCTCAAGGTACGGTGTCCGGTGGGCCAGCTTAAGGGGAAAGACATAAGGAATATTTTCCAATAAGGGAAGCAAGACTAGGATTCACTTGTACTTGAGTAGTCCTAATCCTACTAGGACTCCACATGTAACCCGCCCCTCCAACTTATATAAGGAGGGGCAGGGCACCCCAAGAGGGACAAGTTTCACAAGTTTTAGACAGACAAGTCAATAGCTCTCGAGAGAGAGGTAGCCAAAGAGCACCCTTGTAATTGTGAGCATCACCATGATCAATATCAATGAAGCAGGACGTAGGCTTTTACCTCCACCGTGAGGGGCCAAACCTGGGTAAAACCTCGCGTCTCTCGTCCCACTCAACCCCTCTCAAGCTATCACATAGATGCGTTGGCCTCACGACTAAGTCCTCACACTAAGGACATCTTCCGTGACAAATCCACGATAGTTAGCGCCCACCATGGGGCTCGCGCACGATGGTATTGTGTTCTTGGAGGGATTTCTCTCAAGGATCGAGAAAGCTCGCGATTTATCAGATGAAGAAGAAGTTTAAGAGGATTAAGTGTTTTGCGTCCAGTACGGATGCCGCCGCCGCGATCTGGCGGTTCATCAATATGCACCCGTGGAAATTGCCAAAGCCGCCGAAACAGCAAAAAGAAGAGAAGAAACAAAGACTACGAACCGCACGAGGAGTCAAACCTACCAGGGTTGACCCACCTCGCCGAATCCGAGTTACCATCGCGTTCTCATTGAGCCGCTCCTATTGACTCGCCATCTGCCGGCAAGTCGCCATCACCTTCACCGACCCGGATTCCTCCAGCCCCCGCGACCTCATTTGCGCCGAGCCGCCAGATGTTGCCATTGTGTTTGCAGCCGTCGCGGAGCTGCTTCAAGCCGCTTCGAGCCCTCGTGGTTCGTTCCGCCGAGTCACACCTCAACCACAAGAGTTGGAAGTCACCACCGAGTTTTGCCACGGCTGCAAGTCACCGCGTGCCTCCTCTGTCCTCTGCCATGGCTTCGGTCCACTGCTCCGAGTCAGCCACGAGCCGCCCGAACTCCACGACCGCGTCAAGATCAACACCTCTTCTACAACTTCGAGCGCCCGTTGCTTTTTGCCGCTTCATCCTAAGCCGCTGCTACGGTCAAACTTTGGCACTACGAGCCGCCACTTCCTCGACCCACCGTGGATCTGGGGCCATCGTGAGTCGGCTTCGCCGCTTCATCCCTCTTGGAACCACGAGCCTTCTTGAGAGAAGCTCCCGTTTGCAAGAAGCTTATACCAAAGCTTGTCCCAATTCAGCCAAAAAAATACCACAGCATGTTGGTGCCATGTCATGACACCATGCCAAGTTTCATGATTTTATGCGTCTTTTGGATTTACAGGAATTAAAAAACCAAGTTTCTCAATATTTCAACTCGAGCCACGACGCCTAGATGTTTGAATTTCATTCCCATTTCTTGCATGGGACCTAGAAATTCACCTAAGGACACACATGTGATTTTTCAACCAACTTTGGTGCACTGGAGCATGTGCTTCTAGTTCAAATTTGAAATATGCACATTAAATGCCCCAAATCTCAATTAATGTATAAAAAGGCCAAACGAACCCGGAATAATTCCAAATTTTAACACGGCACTCATATAGTTCTATGTTGCCTCTGTAAAAAAATCAAGGGGGGGAGGCAGCGTATATTATTTCGCACACAAATGTGACACGCTCCCCCTTGGAACCACAAGTCTTCTTGAGAGAAGCTCCGGTTTGCAAGAAGCTTATGCCAAAACTTGTCCCAATTCGGCCAATTTTTTTACCACAGCATGTTGGTGCCATGAATGACACCATGCCAAGTTTCATGATTTTCAGGCGAGTTTTGAATTTACAGGAATTAAAAAAAACAAGTTTCTCAATGTTACCGGCCGAGCAACGACGCCCAGATGTTTGAATTTCATTCTCATTTCTTGCACGGGACCTAGAAATTCACCCAAGGACACACATTTGATTTTTCAACCAACCTTGGTGCACTGGAGCATGTGCTTGTAGTTGAAATTTGAATTATTCACATTAAATGCCCAGAAACTCAATTAATGCATAAAAGGGCCAAACTAACCCGGAATAATTCCAAATTTTAACGCGACACTCATATAGTTCTATGTTTGCTCTATAAAAAAATCAAGAGGGGGGCAGTGTATGTCATTTCGCACACAAAGGTGACACGTTCCCTCTCAAAACCACACGCCTTCTTGATAGAAGCTCCAATTTGCAAGAAGCTTATACCAAAACTTTTCCCAATTCGGCCAATTTTTTTTACCACAGTATGTTGGTGCCATGAAATGACACGATGCCAAGTTTCATGATTTTCGGGCGAGTTTGGATTTACATGTATTTAAAAACCAAGTTTCTCAATGTTTCCGGCCGAGCCACCATGCCTAGATATTTGAATTTCATTCCCATTATTTCATGGGACCTATAAATTCACCCAAAGACACACATGTGATTTTTCAACAAACTTTGGTGCACTAGAGCATGTGCTTGTAGTTCAAATTTGAATTATGCATATTAAATGCCTAGAAACTCAATTAATGCATAAAAATGCTAAACGAACCCGGAATAATTCCAAATTTTAACACGATACTCATATAGTTGCATGTTAATTGTAGATAAGTGTTCTAGCAATTCAAACACTATCCTTTCCCTCTGTAACACCATTTTGTCTTAAGCAGAATGAAAAAAATTAGGTATACCACAAACAGTTTACTAGCAAGAATTGTGTGGGATGCGATATAAAATATCTTGGCACACCGTCTTGTCTGGCTTATGCAGGAAGCTTCGTCATCTACAATCCACCGCCACGCTTCAACCACACTTGCGCGCCAGTTTCTCGCGGTATCGAGTGGAATTTTTCTACCACCGCAGAAATATCTATCTCCCCCACCAAAATCCACATTTCCACTGTTCCTCCTTGCTTTCCAAGTTCAAACCTTCACTGCTACTTACTGGCAGCGCCGCCTCCTTGCCGGCGATCCTTCTTCTTGCAGCGCCACCTCCTCGCCGGCGACCCTTCTTCTTGTAGCGCCACCTTCTTGCCGGTGACCCTTCTTCTTGCTGCGCGGCCTCGTCGATATGGTCAGGTAATCCACACCCCACCCACACCATCCTCCTCCTTCCCCATCCCACATGCCCCGACCGACGGTGCGACACCTTCCGCCGAAATCACTGGCCCCGTCCTCCAATTAAGCGCCACCCACAACCATTTTGCACGCAGTATAACATGGAGCTCAGTAGCATCTGGCAACGGAGAAGCCAATCGCGGCCGCACGCACGGACGAGGTCGCTATGGCTGCCATGTGTGCCGACCGCCAGATCTTGGAGGAGCACATTGTTTTTTAGGCCACCGTCAATGCCGCCACGTGGTTGTCTACTTTAAAATACAGTTCGTGTTGTTTTCTCAAGGCCACCGCCAGTGCCTTCTAGTGATTTGTCCTCTATAATGTTAATATGCAATCTGATATTTTGAAATGTAATGTTCAGTAACAGTTTAGTCCAACAATTGCTACATTTCGTAGTACTGTCCTCAAGCATTCTTGGTTTCGTTAACTGTCTTATCTTCTAGTATATGTTCTATTCTGCAATGCCGTGCTCAGTCAACTATTTTGGTTCATTTGGTCTGCTGTCTAGTTAACTGTTTGGTTCAATTCTGCAATTTGATTTTCATTTGTTGTGGGTACAATTTTGTACTGTTATGCATGTGAGAAATAAATCGAATTTGGCTGTACTCAATACATATTCTACTGATAGTATTGCAACTCTCAGTTAACCTGATCAAGATCTCCCTTATATGTGTTGCAGGGAAACAATGGGAGACACTGCGGTTTACCAACGAGGTTTGCTCATGCATGGTCCTTTCGCTAATAGCACATTCTTGTGCAGTTGCAGGAATCATTCTAATATTTACGTTTCTTATAATTTGGTCTTGCAGATGTAGGTCCTGTTGTCAGAGGCTTAGACCCACGGTTCGACCCATTTTGCATATGGCGAAATGAGATGTCCATGAATATCAGTCAAGTCAAGAAACACAGAAAGATTGTTAGGATAAAGAAACTTGCGACGAATAACAGCAAAATCTTTGTTTGCACAATGAAGAAGACAACAGTCAATTATAGGATGGTACTAACTCTTTTACCTTATTTTTACCCCTTGCGCCATTTCAAAATTTATAATAGCAATTTATGCATATCTTTATTTTTAGTACTTTTCAAAGCAGTTCATCGATGATTACCTCTCAAACCACCTGCATGGTCAAGAGGCAAGGAAGGTATTCATTCAACACCCACGATACAATATTGAAGTCTTCTTGAAGAGGACGAAGGTTGGGCGGGCAATTATCCATAGCCACTGGCCTAAAGTTGCAAGGACATTCAACGTCACTGAAGGCTCAATATTCGCCTTCCGCTTCTGCAGTTTCCCAGATGAGATTCATCTATATACTTACTGTGCATGATGTTACTTTTCTAAAGGTTTTCGATGTTGCATGTGAAACTTGGTGCTGTTGTGTAATGGCGTAGCTAGCTATATCCCTCTTTGGTGTAATTGAGTGCTGAAGTTATCTGATGTAATTCAATTATGAAATCCTGGTTGCCGTTATACAGATATGAAATATCTGGTGTGTTTTATAAGAAATGTCAATTTGATTACTACATGGATTATCAATAATAGGCTAATTACCCTGCTTATTGGGGTTTTCTATTGCAGACGGTTACTCAGACAACACCGTGGGCGATGAACTCAAACAACCCACACGATTTCTAGAAAGTAGGCGTGTTGGATCAACTAAAAATCACACACAGCTTCCGGCAGACAACGGTTTGCGTTAGGCCACCTTGCACAAACCTTTCCACACACAAAACGGTGTTTGATATACATACAAACGGAAAGGTTTTTCTGGGATTCACTGTGTGGGATGTACATACGAATGGAAATGATTGGGTTTCGATGCCTCTCCCGATCGCACACGAGCTCATTTTGCCCCCGCGTGTGTGGCCGGAGGGCCTATCCCGGACGGTTTCTGGGTCATGTGGGAAGGACCCCTTATCGCACACACTCACTTGGCGATGGTTCAAAATGCCGTTGCGGGAAGGGGTTAAAAACCGTTTGTATAGCACGTCTCTGTACCAGTGAGACTCTCCAAGTAAAACTCATATCATGTGATGAATAAAAATATAGCTCCGAGTAATCATACTGATGAATTGTGGATGAAAGAGAGGATGCCATCCTGGGCATCCCCAAGCTTAGACGCTTGGGTCTTCCTTGAATATTACCTTGGGGTACCTTGGGCATTCCCAATCTTAGGGTATTGCCGCTCCTTATTCCTTTATCCATCGTAAACGCAACCAAAACTTGAAAACTTCAGCACACAAAACTTAACAAAACCTTGTGAGATCCATTAGTATAATCGATAAACCATAAACTTAGGTATTGTTATAAACCAATTCATAATTGTTATTGCATAATATCTACTGTATTCTAACTTATCCATGACTTATACCCCATGATATAATCCATAGCACCACTAAAACAAGCACACTATGCAATAAAAAATAGAATATGTCTAAAACATAAGAGTTTGTAATTATCTAAAATAAAACCGTACTTCTATAACTCAAAAAATTCTAAAAAATTAGTAAAAATTAGAAGATTATTATCACAATATTGTGTAAAAATTTCAGATCAAGATCCCATTCCAGTAAAAAATGTAAATTCAAACACTGAGCGCGTAAGTTTCTGTTTTTGCACAGAATCGATTCAACTATCAGCCAAATCATCCCAAAGACTTTACTTGGCTAAACACTAATTAGAAGATAAAAATACAATCATTACAGTCGCAATAATCATGTCATCACACCAAAACACAAAATAAAAGGCAAAAACAAAGATAACTATTGGTTGCCTCCCAACAAGCGTTATTGTTTTATGCCCCTAGCTAGGCATAATGCATAGTTTCAGGTGTTATCATCCTTTGAAGCATGCTTAACCATCTCTTTCACAATAATCATGTCATCACACCAAAACACAAAATAAAAGGCAAAAACAAAGATAACTATTGGTTGCCTCCCAACAAGCGTTATTGTTTTATGCCCCTAGCTAGGCATAATGCATAGTTTCAGGTTTTATGCCCCTATTTTTGGTTATCCTGGCATACTTCTCATCTTTTCATAAGGGTCAAAGGCATTATTCCCAATGAAATCTCTCTCAAATATTAAATCCAAAACATGTTTATGATGGAGAGATAAACCAACATAAAATCTTGAGAAGTAGTTTAATGTGACATTTGGGATTAGCCCTCGCTTGCATCTCTAACAGTCTATCCCGGGCTTCTTTTAAAGATTCATCACTTAACTGTTTAAATTTTAAGATTTCAGAACTCTCGCCAAGGTAAGGAGGACGGGGAACTTCCAGTGAAAAACTAGCCATAGCAACAAGCAAATAAAGCACACAAGATATTTTTGGTATTTTATTTTTTTAACAAAATTAATAAAGGCAAATAAAAGCAAGTAAGAAAGTAGAACAAGTAAATGATAATGTGTATGAAGGAACCTTGATTTGTTTGATGAAGTCTCCCCGGCAACGGCGCCAGAAATTCTTATGCTACTTGTGATAAGGGTTGGGATTTTCACAAAGAGGAAGGATGAAGTAGTATAGTAGCAGAAAGTATTTCCCTCAGTAAAGAACCAAGGTTTATTGAACCAATAGGAGACTAAAACAAATGACCTTTAGCAGTACCTACACACACAAGAGCAAATACCTGCACCCAACGAGGGCAAGAGGGTTGTCAATCCCATTATAGTCATTATTTGCAAGGATCAAATCTGATGGTAGGATATATAAATTGCAAAATAAAAGTAAAGTAAATAAATTGCAGCAAGGTATTTAGGGTTTTATTAATATGATTTAAATAGACCCAGGGGCCATAGCTTTCACTAGAGGCATCTCTCTCAAGAACATAACAAACGGTGCGTACACAAATTATTGTAGGGCATCTGATAGAATAGCGCATAGTTATGATTTTATTCATGGCATGATCAGTACATAGGCATTACGTCCATGACAAATATACCGCATCGATTCTGCAATTGCTACTGTTACTCCACCATGTTAGTGTCAAAACCGGGGAATCTCGGGTAGGGGGTCCCGAGTTGTGGATCTTGGATCAATGGTAAACAGGAGACGAAGGGGGCGATGTTTACCCAGGTTTGGGCCCTCTCGAAGAGGTAAAACCCTACGTCCTGCTTGATTGTATTGATATGTGTATGATGGTTACAGAGTCGATCTACCACGAGATCTGATGAACTAACCCTAGATGAGTAGCATGATGGTTTTTCTTCTAGCCTCTACGGACTAAACCCCTTGGTTTATATAGACACCAGAGGCCCTAGGGTTACACATGGTCGTTACAACAAAGAGATAAACATGTCGATTCTCCTATCTTGACTTGGAGGACACACCAAGGCTTCGAAGATTTCCTGTCCGGACACGAAGTCGCCCTATAGCTCGGCCTTCCGATAGTAGTCATAGAGCATCCCACCTGTCCGACCTACGAGAGCTAGGCCGGCAGCCCGAGGACCCCGTAATCCCGGACTCCCATAGTAGCCCCCGAACTAGTCTCCGATACCGGTGTCTCATGATCCCTGATGGCTTCGCGCGCCTGAAGTCTCCTACTTGCGGGGCGAGTTCTTCTCCCCTTCTATGTTCGGCTGACCATAGTTTAACTTTCCCAGTTCTTCGATGCATCATAGGGCCCATAGTACCAATTTTTCGCTCAGGGTTAATGACACCCCTCGATTTCTGTGTGCCAGAAGGAGGTGGACGATCCAGTAATTTACAGAAATGCCCCTCATGGGACAGGGAGGAAGCACCTATTAAACAGGCGAGGAGCATGGCGGGTAGCCCATTCCATCCCCAAATCAAAAATTCTGGAAAAATGGCGAGCGCCCCAAGCTCCTCCTCACGCCACCACGGTCCTCTCCCGGGCGACTGGGAAAGCTGCTCAGTCTCCCACCTTCAACTTAGCAGACTTGAGATGCAAGGATATCTTCCCACTTCAGATCTCACATCCACTCGCCCCGGATTAACTTCCATGAACGGCGAAACCCTTGTAGAGAACTTCCCTGCTCCAAGCAAGGAAGAGAGGGTATGTTTCATGCCCTTCCTCTTACGAGGCCTGGGCTTTCCCATTCACCCTTTCCTAAGGGGTTTGTTATAGTTTTACGGGATCCAGCTCCATCACCTCACCCCTGGACCCATTCTGCATATCTCGGGCTATGTCGCCCTTTGCGAGATGTTTTTGGGCTGCGAGGCCCATTACGAATTATGGATAAAGTATTTCTGCCTCGTCCCCCGCACCAGAGGAGGGACAATCTTTGAAGTAGGCAGGGTCGAAGTATGGCGCATAGCCGGGATGGGGTACCCTATTGGGACCCCAAAGGACTCCAAAGAATAGACCTCGAAGTGGTTTTATATTGAAGACGCCCCCCTATTCGAGCTAGCTCAGAGGGGTCTGCCCGAATACTTAGACGCTCCTTTAAAGAAGCAGTTTAATTAGCTGCCAAAAAGCCCTTCTCAAGAGGAAAGTACCGAAGTACAGCATCTGGCCGCTAAGGTGAGGTTGTTAGCTCCCAGTAAGTTAACCATCATTGACTTGATGGCCGCCGCCATTACCGATGTGTTCAACCTCTTCAACAAAGGATGCACCCCCTATGGTTTTATAATGGTACAAATGACGCGACTCGTTATAAACGAAAGGGGCCTGACAACCAGGCAGCAATGGCAGACATACTGGCCGATCTCTTCAAAGGAGAAGAAGGAGCCCGCCTTAAGAACAGGGATGGCTATTCGAGCTATAATCCCGTTGAATGGGTGAGTTCAGATCCATTTTCATAGTTCGGATGGTATGTTCATTTTTTTGTTTGATCAAACTTCTGAACCTTCCAAACAGAACTGGAGGCGCTGGATCGAGACAGTCAGCTGCCCCTCTCCTCAACCGGAGAGCTATTCCCGTGATGTCGACCCAGGATTCCATGACGATCTGGAGACGTCGATCGATTTTGAAGACGGAATCTTTTACCAGGAGAGTCTTGATGACTCTAAGGTGGCCCTCTTGGCCGATCACCCTAGGACACTCCCTTCATCCGTTTTAAGTAACAAGAAGGCCTTTTCCCGAAAGGGGCGTTCATCTCCCGTCGTTCCAAGTATGCTAACTTCCACTCTTAATGACCGTCGCACCACACGCCGAACACCGGCGAGAGCGATGATGGCTGCGTTAGCGCCAAACGACGGTAGAGCTCCCAAATGTGCATCGGCTATGGGATCTACATCAACCGCGCCCTCGACTCAGAGGTAATACCTTGAGATGATAATTTTGTCACTGTTATAGCCACTGTAAGCACTCGTAATCTTTGTTGACATCCGCAGGATACGTGTACAGCCATCCTCGTCTGAGGACGTCAAAGAGGTGCCAGGTAGTAATCCTAAGCCGAGGTCTCCGGCAAGGGCTGGAGGTACTGCAGAGGTCCCTGCCACAGACCAGCTTCCAGAGGATCCCGACGATGTCTCAGTTACCAATTATGAAGTCGAAAGTGTGATGAATCATCGATGATGGAAGGAGTCATGATACGTCCATTTTGCATCATGTTTTACTACTATTATTATAATGTTTTTATGCATAATAATGCTTTATGGAGTAATTCTAATGCCTTTTCCCTCATAATATGCAAGGTTTACACAAAGAGGGAGAATGCCGGTAGCTGGAATTCTGGACCTAAAAAAGCTATGTCAGAGTTACCTATTCTGCACATCTCCAAATGAGCCAGAAAATTTACGAAGAATTGTTTTGGAATATATAAAAAATACTGGAGCAAATAACTATCGGAGGGGGCCACCCTGGTGAGCAAAAGACACCAGGGCGCGCCTTGGCCCCCAGGCGCACCCTGGTGGGTTGTGCCCTCCTCGGCCCACCTCCGGTGCCCATCTTCTTGCATATAGGTCATTTTGACCTAGAAAAAATCAGAGGGGGACTTTCGGGATGAAGCGCCGCCGTCTCGACGCGGAACTTGGGTAGGAGCACTTTTACCCTTCTGCGGAGCGATTCCGCCGGGGGAACTTCCCTCCCGGAGGGGGAAATCATCGTCATCGTCATCACCAACAACCCTCTCATCTTTGGGAGGGCAATCTCCATCAACATCTTCAACAGCACCATCTCCTCTCAAACCCTAGTTTATCTCTTGTGTTCAATCTTTGTACCGGAACCTCAGATTGGTACTTGTGGGTGACTAGTAGTGTTTATTACATCTTGTAGTTGATTACTATATGGTTTATTTGGTGGAAGATTATATGTTCATATACATTATGGTATTTAATACCCCTCTGATCTTGAGCATGATTATCATTTGTGAGTACTTACTTTTGTTCTTGAGGTCACGGGATAAGTCATGTTGCAAGTAATCATGTGAACTTGATATGTGTTCAATATTTTGATGATATGTATGTTGTGATTCCCTTAGTGGTGTCATGTGAACGTCGACTACATGGCACTTCACCATATTTGGGCCTAAGGGGATGCATTGTGGAGTAGTTATTAGATGATGGGTTGCTAGAGTGACAGAACTTAAACCCTAGTTTATGCGCTACTTCGTAAGGGTCCGATTTGGATCCAAAAGTTTAATGCTATGGTTAGATTTTATCTTAATACCTTTCTCGTAGTTGCGGATGCTCGCGAGGGGTTTAATAATAAGTAGTAGGTTTGTTCAAGTAAGAACAACACCTAAGCACCGGTCCACCCACATATCAAATTATCAAAGTAGCAAACACGAATCAAACCAACATGATGAAAGTGACTAGATGAAATTCCCGTGTACCCTCAAGAATGCTTTGCTTATCATAAGAGACTGTTTTGGCATGTCCTTTTCCACAAAAGGATTGGGCTACCTTGCTGCACTTTATTTGCCGTTACCGTCACTTGCTCTATACAAATTATCTTGCTATAGAACTACCTGTTACCGACAATTTCAGTGCTTGCAGAAAATACCTTGCTGAAAACCACTTGTCATTTCCTTCTGCTCCTTGTTGGGTTCGACACTCTTATTTATCTAAAGGAGTACGATTGATCCCCTATACTTGTGGGTAATCAAGACTCTTTTCTGGCACCGTTGCCGGGGAGTGAAGCGCTCTTGGTAAGGGAAAATTATTACTACGTGTCGAAATTTACTGTTGCTTGTTACTATGGAGAATGATACTTTGAGGGGTTTGTTCGGGGTATCTTCACCTCGACCAGAACCACAATTAGTTGCCCCTCAACCTACTTCACCTACTGAAAATATAGGTTATGAAATCCCTTCGGGTATGATAGAACAACTGCTAGCTAATCCTTATGCAGGAGATGGAACTGAACACCCTGATATGCACTTGATATATGTCGATGAAATTTGTGGATTATTTAAGCTTGCAGGTTTATACATTGATGAAGCTAAGAAGAAGTTCTTCCATTTATCTTTGAAGGGACAAGCATTGACATGGTATAGGCTATGCGTTGATATTGGATCTTGGAACTGGAATCGATTGAAAGTGGAATTCCATCAAAACATTATCCTGTGCATCTAGTTCATCGTGATTGGAATTATATATATAATTTTTGGCCTCGTGAAGGAGAAAGTATCACTCTAGCTTGGGGGAGTCTTAAGTCAATGTTATATTCATGCCCCAATCAAGAGCTCCTGAGAGAAATTATTATTCAGAACTTTTATGCTTAGCTTTCTCGTGATGATCAATCCATGCTCGATACTTCTTTTACTGGTTCTGTTATGAAGAAGACTATTGAATTCAGGTGGGATCTTTTAGAAAGAATTAAATGCAACTCTGAATATTGTGAACTCGACAAAGGTATAGAGTCAGGTATTAAGCTTGAGTTTGATTGTGTTAAATATTTTATGAATACCGATGCTTTTCATAAGTTTAGCACTAAATATGGACTTGACTCTTAGATAGTAGCCTCCTTTTGTGAATCTTTTGCTACTCATGTTGATCTCCCTAAAGAGAAGTGGTTTAAATACCATCCCCCTATTAAAGAAGAAATTAAAGAACCAGTCGTAGTTAAAGATGAAACTATCATTTACAATGTTGATCCAGTTGTGCCTACTGCTTATATTGAAAACCCACCTTTCCCTGTTAGGATAAAGGAACATGCTAATGTTGGGGAACGTAGTAATTTCAAAAAAAATCCTACGCACATGCAAGATCATGGTGATGCATAGCAACGAGAGGGGAGAGTGTTGTCCACGTACCCTCGTAGACCGATAGCGGAAGCGTTATCACAACGCGGTTGGTGTAGTCGTACGTCTTCACGATCCGACCGATCAAGTACCAAACGTACGGCACCTCCGAGTTCTACACACGTTCAGCTCGATGACGTCCCTCGAACTCCGATCCAGCCGAGTGTTGAGGGAGAGTTTCGTCAGCACGACGGCGTGGTGACGATGATGATGTTCCACCGACGCAGGGCTTCGCCTAAGCTCCGCAACGGTATTATCGAGGTGTAATATGGTGGAGGGGGCACCGCACACGGCTAAGAGATCTCAAGGATCAATTGTTGTGTGTCTGGGGTGCCCCCTGCCCCCGTATATAAAGGAGCAAGGGAGGAGGAGGCCGGCCCTAGGAGGGGGCGCACCAAGTGTGGAGTCCTACTAGGACTCCCTAGTCCTAGTAGGATTCCACCTCCCATATGGAATAGGAAAAGAGGAAGGGAAAAAGAGAAGGAAGGAAGGGGGCGCCCCCTTTCCCTAGTCCAATTCGGACCAGACCAAGGGGAGGGGTGCGGCCACCCTTGTGGCCCTTTTTCTTCTTTCCCGTATGGCCCAATAAGGCCCAATACGTATTCCCGTAACTCTCCGGTACTCCGAAAAATACCCGAATCACTTGGAACCTTTCCGAAGTCCGAATATAGTCGTCCAATATATCGATCTTTACGTCTCGACCATTTCGAGACTCCTCGTCATATCCCCGATCTCATCCGGGACTCTGAACTACTTCGGTACATCAAAACTCAATAAAACTGTCATCGTAACGTTAAGCGTGCGGACCCTACGGGTTCAAGAACTATGTAGACATGACTGAGACACGTCTCCAGTCAATAACCAATAGCGGGACCTGGATGCCCATATTGGCTCCCACATATTCTACGAAGATCTTTATCGGTCAGACCGCATAACAACATACGTTGTTCCCTTTGTCACCGGTATGTTACTTGCCCGAGATTTGATCGTCGGTATCTCGATACCTAGTTCAATCTCGTTACCGGCAAGTCTCTTTACTCGTTCCGTAACATCCCGCAACTAACTCATTAGTCACAATGCTTGCAAGGCTTATAGTGATGTGCATTACCGAGTGGGCCCAGAGATACCTCTCTGACAATCGGAGTGACAAATCCTAATCTCGAAATACGCCAACCCAACAAGTACCTTTGGAGACACCTGTAGAGCACCTTTATAATCACCCATTTACGTTGTGACGTTTGGTAGCACACAAAGTGTTCCTCCGGTAAACGGGAGTTGCATAATCTCATAGTCAGAGGAACATGTATAAGTCATGAAGAAAGCAATAGCAACATACTAAACGATCGGGTGCTAAGCTAACGGAATGGGTCAAGTCAATCACGTCATTCTCCTAATGAGGTGATCTCGTTAATCAAATGACAACTCATGTCTATGGCTAGGAAACATAACCATCTTTGATTAACGAGCTAGTCAAGTAGAGGCATACTAGTGACACTCTGTTTGTCTATGTATTCACACATGTATTATGTTTCCGGTTAATACAATTCTAGCATGAATAATAAACATTTATCATGATATAAGGAAATATATAATACTTTATTATTGCCTCTAGGGCATATTTCCTTCAGTCTCCCACTTGCACTAGAGTCAATAATCTAGTTCACATCGCCATGTGATTTAACATCAATAATTCACATCACCATGTGATTAACACCCATAGTTCACATCGTTATGTGACCATCACCCAAAGGGTTTACTAGAGTCAGTAATCTAGTTCACATTGCTATGTGATTAACACCCAAAGAGTACTAAGGTGTGATCATGTTTTGCTTGTGAGATAATTTTAGTCAACGGGTCTGTCACATTCAGATCCGTAAGTATTTTGCAAATTTCCATGTCTACAATGCTCTGCATGGAGCTACTCTAGCTAATTGCTCCCACTTTCAATATGTATCTAGACCGAGACTTAGAGTCATCTAGATTAGTGTCAAAACTTGCATCGACATAACCTTTTACGACGAGCCTTTTGTCACTTCCATAATCGAGAAACATATCCTTATTCCAGTAAGGATAATTTTGACCGTTGTCCAGTGATCTACTCCTAGATCACTATTGTACTCCCTTGCCAAAATCAGTGTAGGGTATACAATAGATCTGGTACACAGCATGGCATACTTTATAGAACCTATGGCCAAGGCATAAGGAATGACTTTCATTCTTTTTCTATCTTCTGCCGTGGTCGGGTTTTGAGTCTTACTCAATTTCACACCTTGTAACACAGGCAAGAAACTCTTTCTTTGACTGTTCCATTTTGAACCACTTCAAAATCTTGTTAAGGTATGTACTCATTGAAAAAACTTATCAAGCGTCTTGATCTATCTCTATAGATCTTGATGCTCAATATGTAAGCAGCTTCACCGAGGTCTTTCTTTGAAAAACTCCTTTATGCTTTGCAGAATAATTCTACATTATTTCCGATCAACAATATGTCACTTACATATACTTATCAGAAATGTTGTAGTGCTCCCACTCACTTTCTTGTAAATACAGGCTTCACCGCAAGTCTGTATAAAATTATATCCTTTGATCAACTTATCAAAGCGTATATTCCTACTCCGAGATGCTTGCACCAGTCCATAGATGGATCGCTGGAGCTTGCATATTTTGTTAGCACCTTTAGGATTGACAAAACCTTCTGGTTGCATCATATACAACTCTTCTTTAATAAATCCATTAAGGAATGCAGTTTTGTTTATAAATTTGCCAGATTTCATAAAATGCGACAATTGCTAACATGGTTCGGACAGACTTAAGCATCGCTGCGAGTGAGAAAATCTCATCGTAGTCAACACCTTGAACTTTGTCAAAAACCTTTTTCCGACAAGTCTAGCTTTGTAGATAGTAACACTACTATCAGCGTCCGTCTTCCTCTTGAAGATCCATTTATTTTCTATGGCTTGCCGATCATCGGGCAAGTCAACCAAAGTCCACACTTTGTTCTCATACATGGATCTCATCTCAGATTTCATGGCCTCAAGCCATTTCGCGGAATCTGGGCTCATCATCGCTTCCTCATAGTTCGTAGGTTCGTCATGGTCTAGTAACATAACCTCCAGAACAGGATTACCGTACCACCCTGGTGCGGATCTTACTCTGGTTTACCTACGAGGTTTGGTAGTAACTTGATCTGAAGTTACATGATCATCATCATTAACTTCCTCACTAATTGGTGTAGGAGTCACAGGAACAGATTTCTGTGATGAACTACTTTCCAATAAGGGAGCAGGTACAGTTACCTCATCAAGTTCTACTTTCCTCCCACTCACTTCTTTTGAGAGAAACTCCTTCTCTAGAAAGGATCCATACTTAGCAACGAATGTCTTGCCTTCGGATCTATGATAGAAGGTGTACCCAACTGTCTCCTTTGGGTATCCTATGAAGACACATTTCTCCGATTTGGGTTTGAGCTTATCAGGATGAAACCTTTTCACATAAGCATCGCAACCCCAAACTTTTAAGAAATGACAACTTTGGTTTCTTGCTAAACCTCAGTTCATAAGGCGTCGTCTCAACGGATTTTGATGGTGCCCTATTTAACGTGAATGTAGCTGTCTCTAATGCATAACCCCAAAACGATAGTGGTAGATCGGTAAGATACATCACATATCGCACCATATCTAATAAAGTACGGTTACGATGTTCGAACACACTATTACATTGTGGTGTTCCAGGTGGCGTGAGTAGTGAAACAATTTCACATTGTTTTAACTGAAGGCCAAACTCGTAACTCAAATACTCTTCTCCACGATCAGATCGTAGAAACTTTATTTTCTTGTTACGATGATTTTCCGCTTCACTCTGAAATTATATGAACTTTTCAAATGTTTCAGACTTCTGTTTCATTAAGTAGATATACCCATATCTGCTCAAATCATCTGTGAAGGTCAGAAAATAATGATACCTGCTACGAGCCTCAGTATTCATCCGACCACATACATCTGTATGTATGATTTCCAACAAATCTGTTGCTCTCTCCATAGTTCTGGAGAACGGTGTTTTAGTCATCTTGCCCATGAGGCACGGTTCACAAGCATCAAGTGATTCATAATCAAGTGATTCCAAAATCCCATCAGTATGGAGTTTCTTCATGCGCTTTACACCAATATGACCTAAACGGCAGTGCCACAAATAAGTTGCACTATCATTATTAACTTTGCATCTTTTGGCTTCAATATTATGAATATGTGTATCACTACGATCGAGATCCAACAAACCATTTTCGTTGGTGTGTATGACCATAGAAGGTTTTATTCATGTAAACAGAACAACAATTGTTCTCTAACTTAAATGAATAACCGTATTGCAATAAACATGATCAAATCATATTCCTGCTCAACGCAAACACTAAATAACACTTATTTAGTTTCAACACTAATCCCGAAAGTATAGGGAGTGTGCGATGATGATCATATCAATCTTGGAACTACTTCCAACACACATCATCACCTCTCCTTTTACTAGTCTCTGTTTATTCTGCAACTCCCGTTTCGAGTTACTACTCTTTAGCAACTGAACCAGTATCAAATACTGAGGGGTTGCTATAAACACTAGTAAGTACACATCAATAACATGTATATCCAATATACCTTTGTTCACTTTGCCATCCTTCTTATCCACCAAATACTTGGGGCAGTTCCGCCTCCAGTGACCAGTTCCTTTGCAGTAGAAGCACTTAGTCTCAGGCTTAGGTCCAGACTTGGGTTTCTTCTCCTGAGCAGCAACTTGTTTGCTGTTCTTCTTGAAATTCCCCTTCTATCCCTTTGCCCTTTTCTTGAAACTAGTGGTCTTGTTAACCATCAACACTTGATGCTCTTTCTTGATTTCTACCTTCGTCGATTTCAGCATCGCGAAGAGCTCGGGAATTACTTTCGTCATCCCTTGCATACTATAGTTCATCACGAAGTTCTACTAACTTGGTGATGGTGACTAGAGAATTCTGTCAATCACTATTTTATCTGGAAGATTAACTCCCACTTGATTCTAGCGATTGTAGTACCCAGACAATCTGAGCACATGCTCACTAGTTGAGCGATTCTCCTCCATCTTTCAGCTATAGAACTTGTTGGAGACTTCATATCTCTCAACTCGGGTATTTGCTTGAAATATTAACTTCAACTCCTGGAACATCTCATATGGTCCATGACATCAAAACGTCTTTGAAGTCCCGATTCTAAGCCGTTAAGCATGGTGCACTAAACTATCAAGTAGTCATCATATTGAGCTAGCCAAACGTTCATAACGTCTGCATCTGCTCCTGCAATAGGTCTGTCACCTAGCGGTGCATCAAGGACATAATTTTTCTGTGCAGCAATGAGGATAATCCTCAGATCACGGATCCAATCCGCATCTTTGCTACTAACATTTTTCAACATAATTTTTCTCTAGGAACATATCAAAAATAAACACAGGGAAGTAACAACGCGAGCTATTGATCTACAACATAATTTTCAAAATACTATCAGGACTAAGTTCATGATAAATTTAAGTTCAATTAATCATATTACTTAAGAACTCCCACTTAGATAGACATCCCTCTAATCCTCTAAGTGATCACGTGATCCATATCAACTAAACCATGTCCGATCATCACGTGAGATGGAGTAGTTTCAATGGTGAACATCACCATGTTGATCATATCTACTATATGATTCACGCTCGACCTTTCGGTCTCCGTGTTCCGTGGCCATATCTGTTATATGCTAGGCTCGTCAAGTTTAACCTGAGTATTCCGCGTGTGCAACTGTTTTGCACCCGTTGTATTTGAACGTAGATCCTATCACACCCGATCATCACATGGTGTCTCGGCACGAAGAACTTTCGCAACGGTGCATACTCAGGGAGAACACTTATACTTTGATAATTTAGTGAAGGATCATCTTATAATGCTACCGTCAAAACAAAGCAAGATAAGATGCAAAAAGGATTAACATCACATGCAATCAATATAAGTGATATGATATGGCCATCATCATCTTGGGCTTGTGATCTCCATCTCCGAAGCACCGTGCTTGTGATCTCCATCTCCGAAGCACCGTCATGATCACCATCGTCACTAGCGCGACACCTTGATCTCCATCGTAGCATCGTTGTCGTCTCGTCAATCTTATGCTTCTATGACTATCGCTACCGCTTAGTGATAAAATAAAGCATTACATGACGATTGCATTGCATACAATAAAACGACAACCATATGGCTCCTGCCATTTGCCGATAACTCGGTTACAAAACATGATCATCTCATACAACACATTATATCACATCATGTCTTGACCATATCACATCACAACATGCCCTGCAAAAACAAGTTAGACGTCCTCTACTTTGTTGTTGCAAGTTTTACGTGGCTGCTACGGGCTTAGCAAGAACCGTTCTTACCTACGCATCAAAACCACAACGATAATTTGTCAAGTTGGTGCTGTTTTAACCTTCGCAAGGACCGGGCGTAGCCACACTCGGTTCAACTAAAGTGAGAGAGACAGACACCCGCCGGTCACCTTTAAGCAACAAGTGCTCGCGACGGTGAAACCAGTCTCGCGTAAGCGTACGCGTAATGTCGGTCCGGGCCGCTTCATCTCACAATACCGCTGAACCAAAGTATGACATGTTGGTAAGCAGCATGACTTATATCGCCCACAACTCACTTGTGTTCTACTCGTGCATAGCATCAACGCATAAAACCAGGCTCTGATACCACTGTTGGGGAACGTAGTAATTTCAAAAAAATTCCTACGCACACGCAAGATCATGGTGATGCATAGCAACGAGAGGGGAGAGTGTTGTCCACGTACCCTCATAGACCGATAGCGGAAGCGTTATCACAACGCGGTTGATGTAGTCGTACGTCTTCACGATCCGACCGATCAAGTACCGAACGTACGGCACCTCCGAGTTCTACACACGTTCAGCTCGATGACGTCCCTCAAACTCCGATCCAGCCGAGTGTTGAGGGAGAGTTTCGTCAGCACGACGGCGTGGTGACGATGATGATGTTCCACCGACGCAGGGCTTCGCCTAAGCTCCGCAACGGTATTATCGAGGTGTAATATGGTGGAGGGGGCACCGCACACGGCTAAGAGATCTCAAGGATCAATTGTTGTGTGTCTGGGGTGCCCCCCTGCCCCCGTATATAAAGGAGCAAGGGAGGAGGAGGCCGGCCCTAGGAGGGGGCGCACCAAGTGTGGAGTCCTACTAGGACTCCCTAGTCCTAGTAGGATTCCACCTCCCATATGGAATAGGAAAAGAGGAAGGGAAAAAGAGAAGGAAGGAAGGGGGCGCCCCCTTTCCCTAGTCCAATTCGGACCAGACCAAGGGGAGGGGTGCGGCCACCCTTGTGGCCCTTTTTCTTCTTTCCCGTATGGCCCAATAAGGCCCAATACGTATTCCCGTAACTCTCCGGTACTCCGAAAAATACCCGAATCACTTGGAACCTTTCCGAAGTCCGAATATAGTCGTCCAATATATCGATCTTTACGCCCTGACCATTTCGAGACTCCTCGTCATATCACCGATCTCATCCGGAACTCCGAACTACTTCGGTACATCAAAACTCAATAAAACTGTCATCGTAACGTTAAGCGTGCGGACCCTACGGGTTCGAGAACTATGTAGACATGACCGAGACACGTCTCCGGTCAATAACCAATAGCGGGACCTGGATGCCCATATTGGCTCCCACATATTCTACGAAGATCTTTATCGGTCAGACCGCATAACAACATACGTTGTTCCCTTTGTCACCGGTATGTTACTTGCCCGAGATTTGATCGTCGGTATCTCGATACCTAGTTCAATCTCGTTACCGGCAAGTCTCTTTACTCGTTCCGTAACACATCATCCCGCAACTAACTCGTTAGTCACAATGCTTGCAAGGCTTATAGTGATGTGCATTACCGAGTGGACCCAGAGATACCTCTCCGACAATCGGAGTGACAAATCCTAATCTCGAAATACACCAACCCAACAAGTACCTTTGGAGACACATGTAGAGCACCTTCATAATCACCCATTTACGTTGTGACGTTTGGTAGCACACAAAGTGTTCCTCCGGTAAACGGGAGTTGCATAATCTCATAGTCAGAGGAACATGTATAAGTCATGAAGAAAGCAATAGCAACATACTAAACGATCGGGTGCTAAGCTAACGGAATGGGTCAAGTCAATCACGTCATTCTCCTAATGAGGTGATCTCGTTAATCAAATGACAACTCATGTCTATGGCTAGGAAACATAACCATCTTTGATTAACGAGCTAGTCAAGTAGAGGCATACTAGTGACACTCTGTTTGTCTATGTATTCACACATGTATTATGTTTCCGGTTAATACAATTCTAGCATGAATAATAAACATTTATCATGATATAAGGAAATATATAATACTTTATTATTGCATCTAGGGCATATTTCCTTCAGCTAAGGTCTCAACTATGGTTCGCAAAAGCAATATTAGAGCACCTAAACCTGCTGAATAAATTAAAGTAGAATCTAGTGTTGCTATGGTTAAAGATCTCCTGGCAGAAAATATTGATGGGCATGTTATTTAGTTCTATGATGCTGCTGCTAGAATTGCTAAACCCAATAAAAAAGATAAACATAGACGTGTTAATGGCATGCCTGTTGTCTTAGTTAAAATAGGAGATCATTGTTATCATGGTTTATGTGACTTAGGTGCTAGTGTGAGTGCCATTACTTTTACCTTATATCAAGAAATTATGAATGACATAGCACCCGGTGAAATAGAAGACATAGATGACTATTAAACTTGCTAATAGAGACACTATCACACCACTTGGGATTGTTAGAGATGTTGAAGTCTTGTGTGGGAAAATAAAATACCCTAATGATTTTCTTGTTCCTTGGTTCCCCACAAGATGGCGTTTATCCCACTATCTTTGGTAGACCTTTCTTGAACATTGTCAATGCTACTATAGATTATCATAAACAAACTGTCAGTGTTAGCTTTGATGATGAGTCTCATGAATTTAATTTCTCCAAGTTTAGTAGACAATCTCATAAGAAAGAGTTACCTAATAAGGATGAAATAATTGGTCTTGCTTCTATTGCCCTGCCTCCTACTGATCCACTAGAACAATATTTGCTAGACCATGAAAATGATATGCATATGCATGAAAGGAATGAAATAGATAAAATTGTCTTTGAACAACGAACCCTGCTGAAACACAATTTTCCTATTGAAACTCTAGTAGGTCCTCCTCCACCTAAAGGTGATCCAGTGTTTGAATTAAAACAGTTGCCTGACACTTTCAAATATGCTTATCTTGATGAGAAAATGATATATAAGTTTATTATTAGTGCTAACCTTTTAGAGCATGAAGAAGAAAGATTATTGAAAATTCTGAAGAAGCACCGGGCTGCCATTGGATATACTCTTGATGATCTTAAGGGCATTAGTCCCACTCTTTGTCAGCACAAGATTAATATGGAACCTGATGATAAACCCGTTGTTGATCATCAATGACGTTTGAATCCTACGATGAAAGAAGTAGTAAGAGCTGAAATACTAATGCTTCTGGAAGTATGTTTACTCTATCCCATAGCTGATAGTAGATGGGTAAGTCCTGTTCATTGTGTCCCTAAGAAGGGAGGTGATACGTCCATTTTTCATCATGCTCTTATATTGATATTTATTGCATTATGGACTGTTATTGCACATTATATCACAATACTTATGCCTTTTCTCTCCTATTTTATAAGTTTACATGAAGAGGGAGAATGCCGGCAGTTGGAATTCTGGGCTGGAAAAGGAGAAAATATTAGAGACCTATTCTGCACAACTCCAAAAGTCCTGAAACTTCAAGGGGAATATTTTTGGAATATATATAAAATATTGGGCGAAGAAAGTACCAGAGGAGGGCCACCTGCCATCCACAAGGGTGGAGGGCACGCCCTACCCCCTGGGTGCGCCCCTCGTCCTAGTGGGTCCCCTGGCAGGCCCCCGACGCCCATCTTCTGCTATATGGTGTGTTTTGACCTGGAAAAAATAAGAAGGAAGTTTTCGGTATGAAGCGCCGCCGTCTCGAGGCGGAACTTGGACACAACCAATCTAGGGCTCGGACAGAGTTGTTCTGCCAGGGAAACATCCCGCCGGGAGGGGGAAATCGAAGCCATCATCATCACCAACGATCCTCTCATCGAGAGGGGGTCAATCTTCGTCAACATATTCACCAGCACCATCTCCTCTCAAACCCTAGTTCATCTCTTGTATCCGTTCTTTGTCTCAAAACCTCAGATTGGTACCTGTGGGTTGCTAGTAGTGTTGATTACTCCTTGTAGTTGATGCTAGTTGGTTTATTCGGTGGAAGATCATATGTTCAGATCCTTAATGATAATTAATACTCCTCTGATTATGAACATGAATATGCTTTGTGAGTAGTAGCATTTGTTCCTGAGGACATGGGAGAAGACTTGTTATAAGTAATCATGTGAATTTGGTATTCGTTTGATATTTTGATGAGATGTATGTTATCTTTCCTCTAGTGGTGTTATGTGAACATCGACTACATGACATTTCACCATTGTTTGGGCCTAGGGGAATGCATTGGGAAGGAATAAGTAGATGATGGGTTGCTAGAGTGACAGAACCTTAAACCCTAGTTTATGTGTTGCTTCGTAAGGGGCTGATTTGGATCCATATGTTTCATGATATGGTTAGATTTATCTTAATTCTTCTTTCGTAGTTGCTGATGCTTGCGAGAGGGGTTAATCATAAGTGGGAGGCTTGTCCAAGGAAGGGCAGCACCCAAGCACCGGTCCACCCACATATCAAATTATCAAAGTAACGAACGCGAATCATATGAGCATGATGAAAACTAACTTGACAACAATTCCCATGTGTCCTCTGGAGCACTTTGCATTATATAAGAGTTCGTCCAGGCTTGTTCTTTGCTACAAAAAAGATTGGGCCACCTTGCTGCACCTTGTTTACTTTTGTTACTTGTTACCCGTTACGAATTATCTCATCATACAACTATCTGTCACCGATAATTTCAGTGCTTGCAGAGAATACCTTGCTGAAAACTGCTTGTCATTTCCTTCTGCGTCTTGTTGGGTTCGACACTCTTACTTATCTAAAGGACTACGAAAGATCCCCTATACTTGTGGGTCATCAAGACTTTTTTCCGGCGCCGTTGCCGGGGAGTGAAGCGCATTTGGTAAGGAAACATTTATATAGTGTGCTGACATTTACTGTCACTTGTTACTACGGAAAATAATCCTCTGAGGGGCTTGTTTGGGGTATCTTCACCTCAACCGGAGGAGCAAAGAGTTGCTCCTCAACCTACTGCACCTACTGAAAATATTTATTATGAAATTCCTTCGGGTATGATAGATAAACTGCTAGCTAATCCTTATGCAAGAGATGGAACATTACATCCTGATATGCACTTAATCTATGTGGATGAAGTTTGTGGATTATTTAAGCTTGCAGGTATGCCCGAGGATGTTGTCAAGAAGAATGTCTTCCCTTTATATTTGAAGGGAAAGGCATTGACATGGTATAGGCTATGTGATGATATTGGATCATGGAACTACAACCGATTGAAATTGGAATTTCATCAGAAGTTTTATCCTATGCATCTGGTTCATCGTGATCGGAATTATATATATAATTTTTGGCCTCGTGAAGGAGAAAGTATCGCTCAAGCTTGGGGGAGGCTTAAGTCAATGTTACATTCATGCCCCAATCATGAGCTCTCAAGAGAAATTATTATTCAAAAAATGTATGCTCGACTTTCTCATAATGATCGATCCATGCTCGATACTTCTTGTACGGGTTCTTTGATGAAGAAGGATATTGAATTCAAATGGGATTTATTGGAAAGAATGAAACGCTACTTTGAAGATTGGGAACTCGACGAGGGTAAGGAGTCAGGTATAAACCTTAAGTTTGATTGTGTTAAATCTTTTATGGATACCGATGCTTTTCATGATTTTAGCACTAAATATGGACTTCACTCTGAGATACTTCTTTCTGTGAATCTTTTGCTACACATGTTGATCTCCCTAAGGATAGGTGGTTTAAATATCATCCTCCCATTGAAGTGAAAGTAGTAGAACCTATTAAAGTTGAAGAAGAAACGTAATGTTGATCCTATAGTTCCTACTGCTTATATTGAGAAACCACCTTTTCCTGTTAGAATAAACGATCATGCTAAAACTTCAACTGTGGTTTGTAAAGTTATACTAGAACAGCTACACCCCCTGAACAAATTAAAGTTGAACCTAGTATTGCTATGGTTAAAGATCTCTTGGTCGATAATACTGAAGGGCATGTTATTTATTTCTGTGATGAAGCTGCTAGAATTGCTAAACCCGATACTAAAGATAAACATAGACATGTTGTTGGCATGCCTGTTGTTTCCGTTAAAATAGGAGATCATTGTTATCATGGCTTATGTGATGTGGGTGCTAGTGTGAGTGCAATTCCTTATACCTTGTATCAAGAAATTATGAATGATATTGCACCTGCTGAGATAGAAGATATTGATGTTACTATTAAGCTTGCCAATAGATATACTATATCACCAATGTTGGGAATCGTTGCATGGAAAACAAAAAATTTCTATGCACACACAATGATCTATCCATGGATATGCATAGCAACGAGGGGGAGAGTGTGTCTATGTACTCTCATAGACCATAAGAGGAAGTGTTTCACAACGCGGTTGATGTAGTCGAACTTCTTCGCGCTTCAACCGATAAAGTATCGAACGCACGACACCTCCATGTTCTGCACACGTTTAGCTCGGTGACGTCCCTCGCCTTCTTGATCCAGCAAGACGTCAAGGTAGTAGATGAGTTCCGTCAGCACGACGGCGTGGTGACGGTGATGGTGAAGTGACCTCCGCAGGGCTTCGCCTAAGCACTACGAAAATATGACCGAGGGTGTAAACGGTGGAGGGGGCGCCGCACACGGCTAGGCAAATTGTCTGGTGTGTGCTAGGCGCCCCCCTCCCACATATATATAGGTGGGAGGGAGGAAGGAGCAGCCAAAGGAGGCGCCCAAGTAGGCGGAATCCTACTTGGGGTCCCTCCCAAGCCGCGCCCCCTTTTTTCCTTATTTGGAGTGCGGGGAAAGGCAGGGGAGGGTGGCGCCCCTCCCTTTCCTTTCTCCCATGAGAGGGAAAGGCAGGAGGGGCTAGCCCTCCCACGTTTCCTTCCCTAGGGCTGTCCAAACAAGTGGAGGGGCGCACCAGCCCCTTAGTGGGCTGGTCTGTCCCTCCCTTTGGCCCATTAAGCCCAGAACTTGCCGGGGGGGTGCCCGGAACCCCTCCCAGTGACCCGATTCCTTCCCGGTACGTCCCGAAACACTTCCGGTGTCCAAATACAATCGTCCTATATATGAATATTTACCTCTCAACCATTTCGAGACTCCTCGTCTTGTCTGTCATCTCATCCGGACTCCGAACAACATTCGGTCACCAAATCATATAACTCATATAACACTATATCGTCAACGAACGTTAAGCGTGCGGACCCTACAAGTTCAAGAACTATGTAGACATGACCGAGACACCTCTACAGTCAATAACCAATAGCGGAACCTGGATTCCCATATTGGCTCCTACATATTCTATGAAGAACTTTATCGGTCGAACCGTTATGGCAACATACGTAATTCCCTTTGTCTATCGGTATGTTACTTGCCCGAGATTCGATCGTCGGTATCTTCATACCTAGTTCAATCTCATTACCGGCAAGTCTCTTTACTCATTCCGTAATACATCACCTTGGGACTAACTCCTTAGTCATTTGCTTGCAAGCTTATGATGTGCATTACCGAGAGGGCCCAAAGATACCTCTCTGATACTCGGAGTGACAAATCCTAATCTCGGTCTATGCCAACTCAACAAACTCCTTCGTAGATACCTGTAGAGCAACTTTATGATCCCCCAGTTACGTTGTGATGTTTGATAGCACATAAGGTATTCCTGCGGTATCCGGGAGTTGCATAATCTCATAGTCGAAGGAATATGTATTTGACATGAAGAAAACAATAGGAACAAATTGATCGATCATTATGCTAAGCCAACAGATGGGTCTTGTCCATCACATCATTCTCCTAATGATTTGATCCCGTTATAAAATGACAACTCATGTCTATGGTTAGGAAACCTTAACCATCTTTGATCAACGAGCTAGCCTAGTAGAGGCTCACTAGGGACACGGTGTTTGTTTATGTATTCACACATGTATTTAAGTTTCTGATCAATACAATTCTAGCATGAAAAATAAAACTTCATCATGATTTAGGAAATATAATAATAACCATTTTATTATTGCCTCTAGGGCATATTTCCATCAGTCTTCCACTTGCACTAGAGTCAATAATCTAGTTCACATCACCATGTGATTTAACACCCATAGTTCTCATCGCCATGTGACCAACACACAAAGAGTTTACTAGAGTCAATAATCTAGTTCACATCACCATGTTATTAACACCCAAAGAGTACTAAGGTGTGATCATGTTTTGCTTGTGAGATAGGTTTAGTCAACGGATCTGTCACATTCAGATCCGTATGTATTTTGCAAATTTCTATATCTACAATGCTCTGCATGGAGCTACTCTAGCAAATTGCTCCCACTTTCAATATGTATCCAGATTGAGACTCATAGTCATCCGAATCGGTGAAAAAACTTGCATCTACGTAACCCTTTACAAATAACTTTTTATCACCTCCATAACCGAGAAATATTCCCTTAGTCCTCTTAGGCAACTAATGATAATTTTGACCATTGTCCAGTGATCTACTCCTAGATCACTATTGTACCCCCTTGTCAAACTCATGGCAAGGTACACAATAGGCCTAGTACACAACATGACATACTTTATAGAACCTATGGCTGAGGCATGGGGAATGACTTTCATTCTCTCTCTATCTTCTGCCGTGGTCAGGCTTTGAGTCTTACTCAACTTGACACCTTGCAACACAGGCAAGAACACTTTCTCTGACTGGTCTATTTTGAACTTCTTCAAAATTTTGCCAAGGTATGTACTTTGTGAAAGTCCTATTACGTGTCTCGATCTATCCCTATAGATCTTGATGCTCAATATGTAAGTCGCTTCACTGAGGTTTTTATTGAAAAATTCTTATTCAAGTATCCTTTTATGATATCCAGAAATTTTATATCATTTCCAATCAACAATATGTCATCCACATATAATATCAGAAATGTTACACAGCTCCCACTCACTTTCTTGTAAATAGGCTTCACTATAAGTCTGTATAAAATCATATGCTTTGATCACCTCATCTAAGCGTATATTCCAACTCTGAGATGCTTGCACCAATCCATAGATGGATCATTGGAGCTTGCACACTTTGTTAGCACCTTTAGGATCGACAAAACCTTCTGGTTGTATCATATACAATTCTTCTTTAAGAACGCCATAAAGGAATGCAGTTTTGACATCCATTTGGCGGATTTCATAAAAATGCGGCAACTGCTAACATGATTCGGACAGACTTAAGCATTGCTACGGGTGAGAAAGCCTCATCATAATCAACTCCTTGAACTTGTCGAAAACCTTTCGTGACAAGTCGAGCTTTGTAGATAGTAACATTACGATCAGTGACAGTCTTCTTCTTGAAGGTCCATTTATTCTCTATGGCTTGCCGATCATCGGGCAAATCCATCAAAGTCCACACTTTGTTCTCATACATGGATCCTATCTTTGATTTCATGGCCTCACGCCATTTATCGGAATCTGGGCTCATCATCGCTTCTTCATAGTTCGTAGGTTCGTCATGGTCTAGTAACATGACTTCCAGAACAGGATTACCATACCACTCTGGTGCAGAACGTGCTTTGTTCGACCTACGAGGTCCAGTAGTAACTTGATCCGAAGTTTCATGATCATCATCATTAACTTCCTCTCTAGTTGGTGTAGGCATCATGAGAACGGATTTATCTGATCTGCTACTTTCCAATTTGAGAGAAGGTACAATTGCCTCATCAAGTTGTACTTTCCTCCCACTCACTTCTTTCGATAGAAACTCCTTCTCAAGAAATGTTCCATTCTTGGCAACAAAGATCTTGCCTTCAGATTTGTGGTAGAAGGTGTACCCAATAGTTTCTTTAGGGTATCCTATGAAGACATACTTCCCCGATTTTAGGTTCGAGCTTATCAGGCTGAAGCCTTCTGACATAAGTGTCGCATCCCCAAACTTTTAAGAAATGAAACCTTAGGTTTCTTGCCAAACCACAGTTCATAGGGTGCCATCTCAGTGGATTTAGACGGTGCCCTATTTAATGTGAATGCAGTTGTCTCTAATGCATAACCCCAAAATGATAGTGGTAAATCGGTAAGAAACATCATAGAACGCACCATATCAAATAAAGTACGGTTACGACATTCGGACACACCATTACATTGTGGTGTTCCAGGTGGCGTGAGTTGTGAAACTATTCCACATTGTTTTAAATGAAGGCCAAACTCGTAAATCAAATATTCGCCTCCGCGATCAGATCGTAGAAACTTTATTTTCTTGTTACGATGATTCTGCACTTCACTCTGAAATTCTTGGAACTTTTCAAATGTTTCAGATTTGTGTTTCATTAAGTAGATATACCCATACCTACTCAAATCATCTATGAAGGTCAGAAAATAACGATACCCGTCGCGTGCTTCAACACTCATCGGACCGCATACATCAGTATGTATTATTTCCAATAAGTCATTAGCTCGCTCCATTGTTCCGGAGAACGGAGTTTTAGTCATCTTGCCCATGAGGCATGGTTCGCAAGTATCAAATGATTAATAATCAAGTGATTCCAAAAGTCCATCTGCATGGAGTTTCTTCATGGGCTTTACACCAATATGACCTAAACGGCAGTGCCACAAGTATGTTGCATTATCATTATCAACTTTGCATCTTTTGGCATCAATATTTGAATATGTGTATCACTACGATCGAGATTCAATAAACCATTCACATTGGGTGTATGACCATAGAAGGTTTTATTCATGTAAACAGAACAACAATTATTCTCTGACTTAAATGAATAATCGTATTGCAATAAACATGATCAAATCATATTCATGCTCAACGCAAACACCAAATAACATTTATTTAGGTTCAACACTAATCCCGAATGTAGCGGGAGTGTGAGATGGTGATCGTATCAACCTTGGAATCACTTCCAACACACATCGTCACCTCGCCCTTAACTAGTCTCTGTTTATTCTGCAACTCCTGTTTTGAGTTACTAAACTTAGCAACTGAACCGGTATCAAATACCCAGGGGCTACTACGAACACTAGTAAAGTATACATCAATAACATGTATAGCAAATATACCTTTGTTCAGTTTGCCATCCTTCTTATCCGCCAAGTATTAGGGGCAGTTCCACTTCAAGTGACCATTTCCTTTGCAGTAGAAGCACTCAAGTTCAGCCTGGGTCTAGCTTTGGGCTTCTTCATGGGAGCGGCAACTTGTTTGCTGTTCTTCTTGAAGTTCCCTTTCTGTCCCTTGCCCTTTTTTCTTGAAACTAGTGGTTTTGTTAACCATCAACACTTGATGCTCTTTCTTGATTTTTACCTTCGTCGATTTCAGCATCGCGAAGAGCTTGGGAATTGTTTTCATCATCCCTTGCACATTATAGTTCATCACGAAGTTCTAGTAGCTTGGTGATAGTGACTAGAGAACTTTTGTGAATCACTATCTTATCTTGAAGATTAACTCCCACTTGATTCAAGTGATTGTAGTACCCAGACATTCCGAGCACATGCTCACTGGCTGAGCTATTCTCCTCCATCTTGTAGGCAAAGCGTTTGCTAGAGGTCTCATACCTCTTGACATGGGGATGAGTCCGAAATACCAATTTCAGCTCTTAGAACATCTCATATGCTCTGTGGCATTCAAAATGCTTTTGAAGTCCCGGTTCTAAGCAGTAAAGCATGTCGCACTAAACTATCAAGTAGTCATCATATCGAGCTTCTCAAACATTCATAACGTTTGCATCTGCTCCTACAACAGGTCTGTCACCTAGCGGGTGCATCAAGGACATAATTTTTTTGTGCAACAATGAGGATAATCCTCAGATCTCAGAACCAGTCTGCATCATTGCTACTATCATCTTTCAACATATTTTTCTCTAGGAACATATCAAAAATGGGGAAGATATATCGCGAGATATTGATCTACAACATAGATTTGCAAATACTATTAGGACTAAGTTCATAATAAATTAAGTTCAATTAATCAAATTACTAATGAACTCCCACTTAAATAAACATCCCTCAAGTTATCTAAGTGATACGTGATCCAAATCAACTAACCCATGTCCGATCATCACGTGAGATGGGGTAGTCATCAATGGTGAACATCTCTATGTTGATCATATCTACTATATAACTCATGTTCGACCTTTCGGTCTCCAGTGTTCCGAGACCATGTATGTACATGCTAGGCTCGTCAAGTTTAATCCAAGTATTCACACTTGAGGCATTGCACGACAGAGTCATATTGGGAGTGGTAAAGGAGGAATCACCCTCGATGACCATGACCGAATAGCTACACTACAGAGTCATCATCAGGAGTGCGTTGCGAGGTATCACCCTCGACACTCGATAGTAGCTCTGCAGAGTCGGGCAACAAAAGGGCGTGATGTGATGTGAGGTGTTGGGCTCTGGTCGTGGATTAGGTGATTGAGTCGTCGATGATGAAGCAGGGGCAACAAGGACAAGGTGGGGGGTCACTGATGGATCACTAATCAACCTATACTAAGCAGTCTAGAATAAGCAGGTAGGTAACAATAAGCAGGCTATAAAAGCAGGCAATGCATCAGAACATGAGCAATCAATTATAGTAGCAAAATCTAATGCAAGCATGAGAGAATGGAATGGGCGATATCGGGATGATCAAAGGGGGGGCTTGCCTGGAAGCTCCGCTGAAAGGGAAGAAGAGTCGTCGTCGATGTAGTTAATCACAGTAGCATCAACAGCGGTCTCGGGGCTACCAGAGAGAAGAGGGGGAAGAAACAGTAAATACAAAGCACATAGATGCATGAAATGACAATAAGCGGTGCTAGGGGTGTTCTAACGCGGCACTTCACGCTACCGGCGACAACAGCCGAGAATGCTTTCCCGAAGTTTGGCATTTTTGGACAGACGAACTAGAGGGGGATGGTTGCATGTTCTCTATAGTAGGGACATGTGGCAGACAAACGGACTACATATTCGGATTCGCCTCGTCTTTCTGAGCAACTTTCATGTATAAAACTTTTTCATTCGAGTTACGGACTATTTTCTATGATTTTTCCAAGTTTTAGCAATATTTTGAAATTATTATTATTTCGAAACTAAATAACAAATTGCTACGCGTACCCAGCTCTGTGTACACAGTAGTGTACAGAGAGGATGACAGGTGGGACAGGGGGACCCAGTTGACCAGTCAATGTTTGACTAGTCAACAGGGGGTGAGGCCCTCCTCTCATACACTGATTAGTCTAGTCTAACAGTTTAGTTAACTAAATTAGGTGATTAGGCTAATTAAGTTAATTAATCATTTAACTAATTAATTAATTATTTCTAGTAATCTTTTTTACACATTTTTTTAAGAAAAAGGGGCTGGGGGCCCCATTGGGCGGTGGTACAGGGCCTAGCGGGCGTGTTGTCGGGCGCACGGGTGCGGGCGTGGGTGCCCACCCGAATGCACGGGCGCGGCTGATGAAGGCCGCCGGGGCGCAGCGGGCCCCAGCTAGGGGGAAGCGGGGCCGCGGCTGGGACTTGTGGCAGCCGGAGGGGGGAGGGGCCCTCGATGGCTGGAGCGGGCGGCGAGGGGCAGCAGTGGCTCATGGGTCGCGCATGGCGCGGGGCGCCATCGGGCGCCGGTCGGCGCGGTAGCCGGCCGTAGCAACAGCAGCTCGGCATCGAGAGGCTGCATGGACGGCGAGCAGTCTAGGCAGGAGCGAGAGAGCCGGGCGGGGCTTGGCGCGCATGCGAGATTGTGGGGTGGCGTGCGCTAGGCAGCGGCAGGAGCCAGAGGCGCGGGGCGGGCGCGACGAGCGTCGTGCGGAAGGGGGCGCGGCGGCCAGCGTAGCACAGCAGCGCGGGTGGGTGGCAACCGCAGCAGGGCAGGGGAGCGGGGCTGCACGGCGAGGCCGGTCGGGGCCAAACATAGCGGTGGGCAGTGGCGATGGCAGCGGAGCAGCAGCAGCACGCGCAGTGCAGAAACATCTCACAATAGGCGAGCGGCGGTAGGGGAAGGACAGGGCACGCGGGAGCGCGGCCTCGCGATGCGGGGCGGCCAAGAACGGCTAGAGAGTAGACGAGGCGGCGAGCGCGGCCAGAGCCGGGGCGAACGCGAGCTGCGATGGCTCCGGGCGCGGGCTGATAGCGACCTACGGCGCTGTTTCGAGGCCGGGAGAAGGAGAGAGAGAGTGATGCTCACCGAGCAGGCACAAGGAGGCCCGTCGAGTGGCTTAGGAGCAGTAGTGGCGAGCGATTCGTCGAAGGAGTGTCGGCGATGGGGGGAGGAAGAAGCAGTCGATCCGCACGAAACAGAGGCGTTGAGGTCAACCCCGCGGTCGTAGATGACGTAGCGGAGGTATACGGGGCGCCTGGATGGCGGAGGCCATGGCGACGACGGCGTCGGGCTCGACCAGATCGAGAGCAGGGAGCGAGGAGAGGGGCGAACGCGAGTGGGAAGGGGGGAAGATCCTGGGGAGCTAACGAGGCCGAGGGAGGCTCGGGCTTATCCATCGGGGCGGTGCCGGCGAGGGGGTCGGACGGGGACAGCTCGGGCGCGTACCTCGGTCGCACGCACAGTGGGGAGGAGGAGGCAACCGGTGAGGGAGGCTAGTAGGAGTGGGGTGGGCTGGCCTGGTGCGCACCTTGGTTGGTCCAGGAGGTTGGGTGGGCTAATGCCCAGGCAGAGGGGGGTCCCTTTTCTGTTTATCTTTTTCATTTACTTTTTCTTTTATAGTTTTCTATTTTGTAATTATTTTAGATAGCAAAAGACTTTTATGTAATATGGAACTTTGTCCATAAATCACATTGCAGCTTTAGGCATTGCCACAGAAGTTTGGGGATGGATTTAAAATAGTTTGAAATTGTTTAATAATTAAAAAGCATTTAATAATTGTTTCTAGCCACTGTTATATTCACAAAAGGGCATTTCAATATTTTTACAAAAGTGTTGGGTCACCACCATAATTAGTTATGGAAAATTTTCCACACTTTGATCATTTTAGTTTGCATGTTTAAGAAATTTGAATCTGGCCTTTAATTTGAATTTGAATTTGGACCGGATTCGAACCAACGCGAGTTTAACAACAGTAATCGTGATGACGTGGCATCATTATCAGGGAATTACTGCAGTTTAATTATCCGGGCGTCACAATTCTCCTCCACTACAAGAAATCTCGTCCTGAGATTTAGGAGGTAGAGTAAGGGGGAAAGACTTGGGAAGGACAAAGTTCAACAGAAGATAGGTACCTGGGGGCTATCTCGGTGAACGTGGCATAGAGGTATCTCTCGAGTTGAAATTCAAGAAAGTGATCGAGAGCAAGGTAAGAAGGTGCAATAAGAAGCTTCAAGTGGGTAGGCAATCGTTCGTTAATTGAAACAGAGGGTGAAAGGGGTTCAGAGCAATGGGAATAAGTATTACGTCTGATACCAGAATAGATCACTAGGAAGGTGGCTCATGATTTTCATACGAAGCCAAGCGTGAGGAATAACTTTAGAAACAGGGGTGTACAGGAGAGTCAGGTTTCGATCCTATGGAACTATGGGTTATGGGCCCACCATGTGGGTTTAACAACAGTAATTGTGATGGCGGGGCATCATTATCAGGGAATTACTGTAGCTTAATTATCTGGGCGTCACAATTCTCCTCCACTACAAGAATTCTCGTCCTGAGATTTAGGAGGTAGAGTAAGGGGGGAAGACTTGGGAAGGACAAAGCTCAACAGAAGATAGGTACCTGGGGGCTATCTCAGTGAACGTGGCATAGAGGTATCTCTCGAGTTGAAATTCAAGAAAGTGATCGAGAGCAAGGTAAGAAGGTGCAATAAGAAGCTTCAAGTGGGTAGGCAATTGTTCGTTGCCTGAAACAGAGGGTGAAAGGGGTTCAGAGCAATGGGAATAAGTATTGCGTCTGATACCAGAATAGATCACTAGCAAGGTGGCTCATGATTTTCATACGAAGCCAAGCGTGAGGAATAACTTTAGAAACAAGGGTGTACAGGAGAGTTAGGTTTCGATCCTATGGAACTGTGGGTTATGGACCCACTATGTGGGTTAAAAGCTAGAAGGCGTTAACATTTTGCACGGTCATGATAGCAAGGCATGTCAGAGAGTAGCCTGCCAGTTATGTTGGCAATAACGTTGGTACCAAGGGCGAGGGACAAAGAGAACCATTTTCCTACTCGTTAAGATGAGGCGGACCAATAGGCAAAGTTCTCGTCCATCGGTGGCTACCAAAATGTCATCAACAATAGTAACAAGGTCTTACTGACAGGGTTTGTACACTGAGGTGTTTACATAAGCAGGGAATTATCACTGCTGAGATATGTTAGGTTACAAGAAAGGTTAAACAAAACAATGGAAAGGAAAGTGTAGGCTCGAATCAGCTATCGGTGTTGTCGAGCGTCTAAACTCAGAACCCGTGAAAAATTGTAAACGGCGAGAAATAATAGTTGACGAAGAACTCATAAGAAGTTAAGTAGTTCTGTGATATTCTCGAGATTCCATAGGGTAATACTCGAGGTAGAACAGCATAGAGGTTGGACAGGTGAAAAGATCTACAGAAGACAAGTACTTTAACTTGCCCGAGAAATGGGATCAAAGAAGAACAATATGGTCGGAACCCAGTTGCAAAGGACCAAACATAGATACTAGATGAACTTATCACAAGGGGATTATTATTATTACAAGAAGCTTCCATGATAAGTTCCACATCGGGTCCATGGGCATGAACACAAAGGTTTAAGGTCGACTCCGACTTCATCAATGCATAACCTTCCGTTTACTTCTCGTCTTCGAAGAAGTTGTAGTGTTGAAATGTTATCTGAAGAAACGCTAGTAGATATAACCCGCATAATCTTCGGGTTCACGCGGATTTAGGGAAGACATAGGTTCAACCCATCGGGGCAACTTAGGAGCATATACCACAAACTTCACAAGTAAATAACTCAAGCCCAGAAGCAGAGTATGGTTGACAAGAGCAGGGGATACCATTTACCAGAGGCATCTTGTATCCGAGGAAAAGCTCACAAGGTTGTTGAAAATGGAAGATGTTGTCGGATAAAATCCAACAAAGGATCTTATGTGAGTATCGGTACTTCACCAGAAGAAGAAGGAATGTAAGAATATCAGATTATAGAAACAACTGACTAACTCAAAGCTTAAATGCAATGGAATCATGATTCCCAAATGGGGGGATCAGAGGCAGAGGCTCTGATCAAAGACAAGTTGAACAGACATAGGTCAGCAATCAATCAAGGTTTGATTTGTCAAACACCAACTCATGTCAGGGGTGACGTCTGAGTCAGTAGGACAATTACAGAGAACAACTGATGATTGGGTGCATTCACAAACATGTTGAAACAATAGGGTAAGGATGTCAATCACAAAGGATTTTAAAAAATATTGCTAGACACATGGAAGTAACCATAATGTAAGCACGTAAGGAGGAACAAGAGTAATAGGCTACTAAGGATTTTCGGAAGATCCAATAGCATTCCAAAGAATTTTGTGAAACACGAGCGATTGTGGACGAACGGATACTCGGCAAGCGCGAGTAATTATCCGTAGGGGTATTCATGCGGCAAGGAACTGCAAGGCAGTAAGCATAAAGGATTCTCGGAACATCAGAAAGTATTTCAGGACATCTTGTAATAACAAGAGCAACTGGTGATGAAGGTATGAATGACCATGTAGGTAGTTACCCATAAGGATTTATCAGTGGCAGGGATCGCAACGGCGAAGGGCACGAGGGTCTCAGGGAAACATCAGAGAGTGTCTTCATAATCTTCTGGTGCACCAAGCAATCATCTGGAGTGAGGGGCTCTCCGAGAGAAAGTATTTACGAGAACCTAGAGTTAGAATTAACAGAATCATTTAACCCAAATAGAAGAGAGATCAGAGTCCCAGAGTATAGACGAGGAGTAAAAGATCCTAATACCACCCAATGGCGACGTGGGCCCGTAAACCACACAACCATGTTAGTAAACAGTTTTTCAAAGACTAGACTCAACTTCGGCCAAGGAGTTGGAAAGGGGGTTCCTACAGGCAGTCGGCTCTGATACCTACTTGTGACGCCCCCGATTCAACCGTACACTAATCATACAAGCAAATATGTGTGATCAAGATCAGGGACTCACGGGAATATATCACAACACAACTCTAGACACAAATAAAATAATACAAGCTTTATATTACAAGCCAGGGGCCTCGAGGGCTCAAATACATAAGCTCGATACAAAAGAGTCAGCGGAAGCAACAATATCTAAGTACACACATAAGTTAAACAAGTTTTGCCTTAAGAAGGCTAGCACAAACATCAACGATCAAAGAGGCAAGGCCTCCTGCCTGGGACCTCCTAACTACTCCTGGTCGTCGATGGTCTCCATGTAGTAGTATTCGTCGGCGGTGGCATCTGGCTCCAGGAATCCACCATTTGGTTGCAACAACCGGAAAGAAGGAATAAGGGGGAAAGGGGTAGCAAAGCAACCATGAGTACTCATCCAAAGTACTCACAAGCATCAGATCTATACTAAGTATGCATTGGTATCAAAGGAAGGTATGTATCTGTGGACTGAACTGCAGAATGCCAGCATAGAGGGGAAGGCCTAGCCTATCGAAGACTAGCATCTTCAAGCAGCTCCAAGCATCTTGCAGCATGTAGAAGAGTAAACAATAGTAGTTTATATTTAACAAACATGTTGTAGCATTAACGCCCAGATCCTTCCTCGACTCCCTACGAGAAAGCAATCCAGGGGCCAACATATCCATCACATATCTCAAGTAACCAGTTCTAGTTATAATAGATCAGGATACAAGTCTGAACGTCCATTACCGTGGACACGGTATTCGAATAGATAACTTCCCTGCAGGGGTGCACCACGTTAGCCAACACGCTTGATTACTCTGGCCGGACACACTTTCCTGGGTCATGCCCGGCCTCGGAAGATCAACATGTCGCAGCCCTACCTAGGCTCAGCAGAGAGGTCCCCGCTAGTCTACATCCTAAGCACTCGGGGGTCTTGGGCCCATCGCCCGTTGCACTACGGGTCGTTGTGTGCAGGGTGGATACTAGCACCACCTCGGATGGCCAGCACGATCCGACCGTGCCACAATGCTGAACTCGACGTCTGACAAAGCTTCAGCTGATACTACGACGTCGAGGCCCATAACTATTCTCGCGTGGTGTTTAGTGCGTAAAGGCCAAAGGCCAACTCAGAACAAATACCCAAACCTGTTAGTGCATTGGGGGCTCGCGAAGACGAGCAGAGACTCACGATAATGTGACCTCGTCGCCCCGTCTCATGGACTTACGGCAAGGGCCTAGAATGCCTGGCCGTGCCACGTAGAAAACTTGCGAGTGCTCTACGGGCCCGCCTGACTTTCACATCAACTCACGGGTACCCCTCAGGGCTGACCCTACTTCAATAATGGTCTCAAGTAAAGTCTAGGTAACCGTGTGTCCATAACATCAAGGAGGAAAACCCGAGGAATCACCCTCGGTGGATTCCACTCGATGTAATCATCAAGGTGAACGTAAGAGGAACCACCCTCGAGGTTCACACTTGAGGGGTTGCACGACATAGTCGTATTGGGAGTGGTAAAGGAGGAGTCACCCACGATGACCACGATCGAATAGCTACACTACAGAGTCATCATCAGGAGTGCGTTGCGAGGTATCACCCTCGACACTTGATAGTAGCTCTGTAGAGTTGACCAACAAAAGGGGCGTGATGTGATGTGAGGTGTCAGGCTCTGGTCGTCGATCACGTTGATCGAGTCATCAATGATGAAGCAGGGGCAACAAGGACAAGGTGGGGGCACTGATGGATCACTAATCAACCTATACTAAGCAGTTTAGGATAAGCAGGTAGGTAACAATAAGCAGGCTACAAAAGCAGGCTATCCATCAGAATAGGAGCAATGAATTATAGTAGAAAAATCTAATGCAAGCATGAGAGAATGGAATGGGCGATATCGGGATGATCAAAGGGGGGCTTGCCTGGAAGCTCCGCTGAAAGGGAAGAAGAGTCGACGTCGACGTAGTCGATAATAGCGGCATCAGCAGCGGTCTCGGGGCTACCGGAGAGAAGAGGGGGAAAAAAACATTAAATACAAAGCACAAAGATGCATGACATGACAATAAGCGGTTCTAGGGGTGTTCTAACACGGCACTTCATGCTACCGGCGAAGGGGGACAACAGCCGGGAATGCTTTCCCGAAGTTTGGCATTTTCGGACAGACGGACCGCAGGGGGATGGTTGCATGTTCGCTATGCTAGGGACGTGTGGTAGACAAACGTACAGCGTATTCGGATTCGCCTCGTCTTTCTGAGCAACTTTCATGTATAAAACTTTTTCATCCGAGTTACGGATTATTTTCTATGATTTTTTCAAGTTTTAGCAATATTTTGAAATTGTTATTAATTCGAAATTAAATAACAAATTGCTACGTGTACCCAGCTCTATGTACACAGTAGTGTACACGGAGGATGACATGTGGTCCAGGGTACCCAGTTGACCAGTCAACGTTTGACTGGTCAACAAGGGGTGAGGCCCTCCTGTCATACACTGATTAGTCTAGTCTAACAGTTTAGTTAACTAAACTAGGTGAATAGGCTAATTAAGTTTAATTAATTAAGTTGATTAATCATTTAACCAATTTAATAATTATTTTTGGTAATCTATTTTGCACATTTTTTAAAGAAAAAGGGCTGGGGGCCCCACTGGGCGGTGGCCCAGGGCCTAGAGGGCGGGTTATCGGGCGGACGGGTGCGGGCGTGGGCGCCCGCCCGAACGCACTAGTGCGGCTGATGAATGCTGCCGGGGCGCGGTAGGGCCGCGGCTGGGACTTGCGGCGGCCGGAGGCGGGAGGGGCCGCGGTGGCTGGAGCGGGCAGTCAAGGGCAGCGGCGGGGCGCCCATGGCTCGGGGCGCCGACGGGCACCGGCCGGCGCGGTAGCCGGCCGTAGCAGCAGCAGCTCGGCATCGAGAGGCTGCACGGGCGGCGAGCGGGCTGGGCAGGAGCGAGAGAGCCGGGCGGGGCCTGGCACGCATGCGGGACTGTGGGGCGGCGTGTGCTAGGCAGCGGCAGGAGCCGGAGGTGCGGGGCGGGCGCGATGAGCGTTTTGCGGAAGGGGCGGCGGCGGCCAACGGGGCGCAGCGGCGCGGGTGGGCGGCAACCGCGGTAGGGCAGGTGAGTAGGGCTGCACGGCAAGGCCGGTCGGGGCCAGACGCAACGGTGGGCAGTGGCGATGGCAGCGGAGCAGCAGCAGCACGCGCAGCACAACAGCAGCACACAACAGGCGAGCGGCGGTAGGGGAAGGACAGGGCACGCGGGAGCGCAGCCTCGAGTGGCGGGGGCGACCAAGAACTACCAGAGAGTAGGCAGGGCGGCGAGCGCGGCCAGAGCCGTGGCAAACGCGAGATGCGGTGGCTCCGGGCGCGGGGTGATAACGACCTACGGCGGCGTTTCGAGGCGGGGAGAAGGAGAGCGAGAGTGATGCTCACCGAGCAGGCACAAGGAGGCCCGTCAAGTGGCTTAGGAGCAGTAGTGGCGAGCGATTCGTCGAAGGAGTGATACGTCTCTGTCGTATCTATAATTTTTTATTTTTCCATCCCAATATTATACAACTTTCATATACTTTTGGCAACTTTTTATACTATTTTTGGGACTAACATATATCTTAATGTTATGGTTGGGTTTTACCTTAATGAACGTTAGTAATTGTGGATGCTTGCTAATAGTTCCAATCATAAGTGCAAAGAATTCCAAGTCAGGGATGACATGCTAGCAGTGGCCTCTCCCACATAAAACTTGCTATCGGTCTTGTAAAGTAGTCAATTGTTTAGGGACAATTTCGCAACTCCTACCACCACTTTTCCACACTCGCTATACTAACTTTATTGTGTCTTTATCAAAACAGCCCCTATATTTTATTTACGTGCTCTTTATTATCTTGCAAACCTATCCAACAACACCTACAAAGTACTTCTAGTTTCATACTTGTTTTAGGTAAAGAGAACGCTAAGCCTGCGTAGAGTTGTATCGATGGTCGATAGAACTTGAGGGAATATTTTTTCTACCTTTAGCTCCTCGTTGGGTTCGACACTCTTACTTATCGAAAGAGGCTACAATTGATCCCCTATACTTGTGGGTTATCAAGACCTTTTTCTGGCGCCGTTGCCGGGGAGCAATAGCGTGGGGTGAATATTTTCGTGTGTGCTTGTTTGCTTTGTCACTAAGTAGTTTTTATTTTGTGCTCTTGTTTTCTATCTTTAGTTATGGGTATGGAACACAAAATACCAAAAAAAAGGTTTACTTGCTACTCATGGAGATGGGGAACCTCCTAAAACCCTCGATGCTCATTATGTGAAAGATATTATGTACTACTTTGATAATCCTGAGAAAACCCCATTCAACTTTATAATGGGAGTAATGTTGGATCAACGTGAATACTTTAGGGATTATCGCTTGACTCAAAAAGGTAAACTATTATGGGATCAAATTCATATATTGATGTGGTATGCTCGGGAACTATGCTTGAGATATGATTACACTTGTTGCTCTAGGATGAAGGCTCCACACCTTCCCTTTTCATGCAAATTTAATGATGATGAAACCTTGGCTTCTTATGCTAATGGTATATATGATTACTATGATGTGGAACAAATAGAAGAATTTGTTGCTTTTATGGGTGCTTATGAAATTGAATCTTTGTTTAAAGAGTGAAAATCTTGATGATGCTGTTTACAAACCTGAAAATTTTGCTATGCTTAAACATTGCTATACTTAAACATTTCTATGAGAATTATGAATTCAATTCCGATATTGATGATTTTATTAAGAGAGTCTCCGCTGTCCAAGAAGAGACTAATATTTTGCAGGAGTCTATGGAAGAAGAAATTGATGAAACTATGGGCTCATTGGATGAAAAAGATGGTGAGGAGAGCGAAGAACAAAAGGAGGAAGAGTGGATTAGCTACCCGTGCCCACCTTCTAATGAGAGTAACTCTTCAACTCATACATTGTTTAATTTCCCTTCGTGCTTACCGAAGGATGATTGCTATGATGATTGTTATGATCCTTTTGATTCTTTTGAAATATCCCTTTTGATGATGTCTGCTATGCTTGTGGCCAAGATGCCAATATGAATTATGCTTATGGAGATGAACTTGCTATAGTTCCTTATGTTAAACATGAAATTGTTGCTATTGCACCCACACATGATAGTCCTATTATCTTTTTGAATTCTCCAAACTACACTATATCGGAGAAGTTTGCACTTATTAAGGATTATATTGATGGGTTGCCTTTTACCATTGCACATGATGATTTTGATGAATATAATATGCATGTGCTTGCTGCTCCTACTTGCAATTATTATGAGATAGGAACTATATCTCAACCTCTCTATGTTTCCAATATGATAAAATTGCAAGAAACTGTTTATACTATGCATTGGCCTTTACTATGTGTGCATGAATTTTTCTTTTATGACATGCCGATGCATTGGAAGAGAGTTAGACTTCGTTGTTGCATGATATATGTTACTTTGTGCTCACTACTAAATCACAAATCATTGTTAATTAAAATTGGCTTTGATATACCTTGGGATCCGGGTGGATCCATTACTTGAGCACTATATGCCTAGCTTAATGGCTTTAAAGAAAGCGCTGTCAGGGAGACAACCCGGAAGTTTTAGAGAGTCATTTATTTCTGTTGTGTGCTTTTATAAAGTTTAAAAATAGAAATAATGTGCCAAGATTTGCCTTTAGGATGTTTACATTGCTTGTTGGTTTTTGCGGTGCAAGACAGAAACTTTGGCTGTAGTGCGTGATTTTACATTTTTTACTGGAACGTCAAACGGATCTGAAACTTTTTGCACTATCTTTCTATACAAATATTTTATTTTTCCTAAATTTTTGAGAATTTTTGGAGTGCGAGAAGTATGGTGAATGTTCAGATTACTACAGACTGTCCTGTTTAAGACAGATTCTGTTTTTGATGCATAGTTTGCTTGTTTTGATGAAATTATCAGTTTCTATCAGTGGATTAAGCCATGGAAAAGTTATATTACAGTAGCTACAATGCAAAAACAAAATATGAATTGGTTTGCAACAGTACTTAGAGTAGTGATTTGCTTTATTATACTAACGGATCTTACCGAGCTTTCTGTTGAGTTTTGTGTGGATGAAGTGTTCGAAGATCGAGGATGTCTCGATATGAGGATAAGGAGGAGAGGCAAGAGATCAAGCTTGGGGATGCTCAAGGCACCCCAAGTAAATGTTCAAGGAGACTCAAGCGTCTAAGCTTGGGGATGCCCCGGAAGGCATCCCATCTTTCTTCAACAAGTATCGGTATGTTTTCGGATTCGTTTCGTTCATGTGATATGTGCAAATCTTGGAGCGTCTTTTGCATTTAGTTTTCACTTTTATTTTATGCACCATGCTGGTATGAGATAGTCCTTGTTGATTCATAGAATGCTCATTGCACTTCACTTATATTTTTTGAGTATGGCTTTATAGAATGCTTCATGTGCTTCACTTATATCATTTGAAGTATGGATTGCCTATTTCCCTACACATAGAAAACCGCCACTTGTAGAATGCTATTTTGCTTCACTTATATTTGTTAGAGCGTGGGCATAACTTTTTTAGAAAGAATTAAACTCTCTTGCTTCACTTATATCTATTTAGAGAGCTGACAGGAACTGGTCATTCACATGGTTAGTCATAGAATCCTACATAAAACTTGTAGATCACTGAATATGATATGTTTGATTCCTTGCAATAGTTTTGCGATATAAAGATGGTGATATTAGAGTCATGCTAGTGGGTAGTTGTGGATTGTAGAAATACTTGTGTTTAAGTTTGTGATTCCCGTAGCATGCACGTATGGTGAACCGTTATGTAACGAAGTTGGAGCATGAGGTATTTATTAATTGTCTTCCTTATGAGTGGCGGTTGGGGACGAGCGATGGTCTTTTCCTACCAATCTATCCCCCTAGGAGCATGCGCGTAGTACTTTGTTTCAATGACTAATAGATTTTTGCAATAAGTATGTGAGTTCTTTATGACTAATGTTGAGTCCATGGATTATATGCACTCTCACCCTTCCATCATTGCTAGCCTCTTCGGTTCCGTGCATTGCCCATTCTCACCTCGAGAGTTGGTGCAAACTTCGCCGGTGCATCCAAACCCCGTGATACGATACGCTCTATCACACATAAGCCTCCTTATATCTTCCTCAAAACAGCCACCATACCTACCTATCATGGCATTTCCATAGCCATTCCGAGATATATTGCCATGCAACTTCCATCATCATCATATACATGACTTGAGCATTTATTGTCATATTGCTTTGCATGATCGTAAGATAGCTAGCATGATGTTTTCATGGCTTGTCCGTTTTTTGATGTCATTGCTACGCTAGATCATTGCACATCTCGGTACACCGCCGGAGGCATTCATATAGAGCCATACTTTGTTCTAGTATCGAGTTGTAATCATTGAGTTGTAAATAAATAGAAGTGTGATGACCATCATTATTAGAGCATTGTCCCGTAAAAAAAAGAGAAAGGCCAAATAAAAAGAAAGACCAAATAAAAAAATAGAGAAAGGCCAAAAAAAGGAAAGGCCCCAAAAAAAAAAGAAGGGACAATGCTACTATCCATTTTACACACTTGTGCTTCAAAGTAGCACCATGATCTTCATGATAGAGAGTCTCTTTTTTTGTCACTTTCATATACTTGTGGGAATTTTTCATTATACAACTTGGCTTGCATATTCTAATAATGGGCTTCCTCAAATGCCCTATGTCTTCGTGAGCAAGCAAGTTGGATGCACACCCACTTAGTTTCTTTTGTTGAGCTTTCATACATTTATAGCTCTAGTGCATCTGTTGCATGGCAATCCCTACTCCTCACATTGACATCGATTGATGGGCATCTCCATAGCCCGTTGATTAGCCGCGTCGATGTGAGACTTTCTCCTTTTTTTTCTCCACACAACCTCCACCATCATATTCTATTCCACCTATAGTGTTATGTCCATGGCGAATGCTCATGTATTGCGTGAAAGTTGAAAAGGTTTGAGAACGTCAAAAGTATGAAACAATTGCTTGGCTTGTCATCGGGGTTGTGCATGATTTTAATATTTTGTGTGGTGAAGATGGAGCATAGCCAGACCATATGATTTTGTAGGGATAACTTTCTTTGGCCATGTTATTTTGAAAAGACATGATTTATTTATTAGTATGCTTGAAGTATTATTGTCTTAATGTCGAATGATAGACTATTGCTTTGAATCACTCGTGTCTTAATATTCATGCCATGATTAGGTTACATGATCAAGATTATGCTAGGTAGCATTCCACATCAAAAATTATCTTTTTTATCATTTACCTACTCGAGGACGAGCAGGAATTAAGCTTGGGGATGTTGATACGTCTCCGTCGTATCTATAATTTTTGATTGTTCCATGCTAATATTATACAACTTTCATATACTTTTGGCAACTTTTTATACTATTTTGGGGACTAACATATTGACCCAGTGCCCAGTGCCAGTTCCTATTTGTTGCATGTTTTTTGTTTCGCAGAAAATCCATATCAAACGGAGTCCAAACGGGATAAAACTGACGGAGATTTTTTTTGGAATATATGTGAATTTTGGGAAGTGGAATCAATGCAAGACGATGCCCGAGGGGCTCACGAGGGTGAGGGGCGCGCCCCAGGGGGTCAGGCATGCCCTGGGCACTCGTGGCCGCTCCGTAAGGCGGTTGGTACCCTTCTTTCGCCGCAAGAAAGCCAATATCCGGATAAAAATCGTGTCCAAATTTCAGCCCAATCGTAGTTACGGATCTCCGGGAATATAAGAAACGGTGAAAGGACAGAATCGGGGAACACGGAAACAAAGAGAGACAGAGAGATAGATCCAATCTCGGAGGGGCTCACGCCCCTCCCATGCCATGGAAGCCAAGGACCAGAGGGGAAACCCTTCTCCCATCTAGGGAGAAGGTCAAGGAAGAAGAAGAAGAAGGGGGGCTCTCTCCCCCTCTCTCCCGGTGGCGCCGGAACACTACCGGGGCCATCATCGTGACAACGATCTACACCAACACCTCCATCATCTTCACCAACATCTTCATCACCTTCCCCCATCTATCTACAGCGGTCCACTCTCCCGCAACCCGCTGTACCCTTTACTTGAACATGGTGCTTTATGCTTCATATTATTATCCAATGATGTGTTGCGATCATATGATGTCTGAGTAGATTTTCATTGTCCTATCGGTAATTGGTGAATTGCTATGATTGATTTAATTTGCTTGTGGTTATGTTGTTGTCCTTTGGTGCCCATCATATGAGCGCGCGCATGGATCACACCATAGGGTTAGTTGTATGTTGATAGGACTATGTATTGGAGGGCAAGAGTGACAGAAGCTTCAACCTAGCATAGAAATTGATGCATACGGGATTGAAGGGGGACCAATATATCTTAATGCTATGGTTGGGTTTTACCTTAACGAACGTTAGTACTTGCAGATGCTTGCTAATAGTTCCAATCATAAGTGCGTAGAATTCCAAGTCAGGGATGACATGCTAGCAGTGGCCTCTCCCACATAAAACTTGCTATCGGTCTAGTAAAGTAGTCAATTGCTTAGGGACAATTTCGCAACTCCTGCCACCACTTTTCCACACTCGCTATACTAACTTTATTGTGTCTTTATCTAAACAGCCCCTAGATTTTATTTACGTGCTCTTTATTATCTTGCAAACCTATCCAACAACACCTACAAAGTACTTCTAGTTTCATACTTGTTTTAGGTAAAGCGGACGTTAAGCGTGCGTACAGTTGTATCTGTGGTCGATAGAACTTGAGGGAATATTTGTTCTACCTTTAGCTCCTCGTTGGATTCGACACTCTTACTTATCGAAAGAGGCTACAATTGATCCCCTATACTTGTGGGTTATCAACGAGCACTGCGCGAAACGGAGGCGTTGAGGTCAACCCCGCAGTCGTAGACGATGTAGCGGAGGTAGACGGGGCTCGTGGGCACAAGCTCAGGGCGTGGGGGTGACCGTGGGCGCATGGACGGCGGAGGCCATGGCGACGACGGCGTCGGGCTCGACCAGATCGAGAGCAGGGAGCGAGGAGAGGGGCGAATGCGAGTGGGAGGGGGGAAAAGATCCTGGGGAGCTGACGAGGCCGAGGGAGGCTCGACCTTATCCATCGGGGCGGCGCCGGCATGGGGGTCGAACGGGGACAGCTCGGTCGCGTGCCTCGGTCGCACGCATAGTGGGGAGAAGGAGGCGGCCGGTGGGGGTATGCTAGTAGGAAGGGGGTGGGCCGGCTTGGTGCGCGGCCTGGTTGGGCCAGGAGGATGGGTGGGCTAAGGCCAAGGCAGAGGGGGGTCCCTTTTCTGTTTATCTTTTTCATTTACTTTTTCTTTTATAGTTTCTGTTTTGTAATTATTTTAGAGAGCAAAAGACTTTTATGTAATATGAAACTTTGTCCATAAATCACATTGCAGCTTTAGGCATTGCCACAAAAGTTTGGGGAGGGATTTAAAATAGATTGAAATTGTTTAGTAATTAAAAAGCATTTAATAATTGTTTCTAGCCAATGTTATATTCACAAAAGGGCATTTAAATATTTTACAAAAGTGTTGGTCACTACCATAATTAGTTATGGAAAATTTTCCATACTTAGAACATTTTAGTTTGCATGTTTGAGAAATTTGAATTTGGCCTTTAATTTGATTTTCAATTTTGACCGGATTCGAACCAACGCGAGTTTAACAATAGTAATCATGATGATGGGGCATCATTATTAGGGAATTACTGTAGCTTAATTATCCGGGCGTCACAGGTGCATACTTGGGGAGAACACTTATATCTTGAAATTTAGTGAAGGGATCATCTTATAATGCTACTGTCGTTCTAAGCAAAATAAGATGCATAAAAGATAAACCTCACATGCAATCAAAATATGTGACATGATATGGCCATCATCATCTCATGCTTTTGATCTCCATCTCCAAAGCATCGTCATGATCTCCATCATCACCGGCTCGACACCTTGATCTCCATCGTTGCATCGTGGTCGTGTTGTCAACTATTGCTTCTACAACTATTGCTAACGCATAGAGATAAAGTAAAGCAATTATATGGCTCTTGCATTTCATACAATAAAGAGACAACCATAAGGCTCCTGCCAGTTGCCGATAAATTAAAAACATGATCATCTCATACAATAACATATATCACATCATGTCTTGACCATATCACATCACAACATACCCTCCAAAAACAAGTTAGACGTCCTCTACTTTGTTGTCGCAAGTTTTATGTGGCTGCTACAGGTTTCTAGCAAGAACCGTTCTAACCTACGGCAAAACCACAACGGTGAATTATCAAGTTTGCTGTTTGAACCTTCTTCAAGGACCGGCCACAGTCAAATTTGATTCAACTAAATTAGGAGAAACAGACACCCGCCAGCCACCTTTATGCAAAATTACTTGCATGTTAGTCGGTGGAACCAGTATCATGTACGTGGACATGTAAGGTTTGTCCGGGCCGCTTCATCCCACAATACCGCTGAATCAAAATAAGACGTTGGTGGTAAGCAGTATGACTATCACCGCCCACAACTCTTTGTGTTCTACTCGTGCATATCATCTACGCATAGACCTGGCTCGGATGCCACTGTTGGGAATCGTTGCATGGAAAACAAAAAAAATTCTATGCACACACAATGATCTATCCATGGAGATGCATAGCAACGAGGGGGAGAGTGTATCCACATACCCTCGTAGACCATAAGCGGAAGCATTTCACAACGTTGTTTATGTAGTCGAACTTCTTCGCGCTTCAACCGATCAAGTACCAAACGCACGGCACCTCCGCGTTCTGCACATGTTCAACTCGGTGACGTCCCTCGCCTTCCTGATCTAGCAAGACGCCGAGGAAGTAGATGAGTTCCGTCAGCACGACGGCGTGGTGATGGTGATGGTGAAGTGATCTCCACAGGGCTTCGCCTAAGCACTACAAAAATATGACCGAGGGTGTAAACGGTGGAGGGGGGCGCCGCACACAGCTAGGCAACTGTCTGGTGTGTGCTAGGCGCCCCTCCCACATATATATAGGTGGGAGGGAGGGAGGAGCAGCCAAAGGAGACGCCCAAGTAGGAGGAATCCTACTTGGGGTCCCTCCCAAGCCACGTCCCCTTCTTTCCTTATTTGGAGTGCGGGGAAAGGCAGGGGAGGGTGGCGCCCCTCCCTTTCCATTCTCCCATGAGAGGGAAAGGCAGGAGGGGCTATCCCTCCCCCTTTTCCTTCCCTGGGGCTGTCCAAACAAGTGGAGGGGTGCACCAGCCCCTTAGCGGGCTGGTCTGTCCCTCCCTTTGGCCCATTAAGCCTATAACTTGCCGGGGGGTGCCCAGAACCCCTTCCAGTGACCCGATTCCTTCCCGGTACATCCCAAAACACTACCAGTGTCCAAATACCAACGTCCTATATATTGATCTTTACCTCTCGACCATTTTAAGACTCCTCGTCATGTTCATGATCTCATCTGGGACTCCGAACAAAATTCGGTCACCAAATCATATAACTCATATAGCAATATATCGTCAACAAATGATAAGCGTGTGGACCCTACGGGTTCGAGAACTATGTAGACATGACCGAGACACCTCTCCGGCCAATAACCAATAGCGTAACCTGGATGCCCATATTGGCTCCTACATATTCTACGAAGATCTTTATCGGTCGAACCATTATGACAACATACGTAATTCCCTTTGTCTATTGGTATGTTACTTGCCCGAGATTCGATCGTCGGTATCTTCATACCTAGTTCAATCTCGTTACTGGCAAGTCTCTTTACTCGTTCCATAATACATCACCTTGTGACTAACCCCTTAGTCATTTGCTTGCAAGCTTATGATGTGTATTACCGAGAGGGCCTAGAGATACCTCTCCGATACTCGGAGTGACAAATCCTAATCTCGACCTATGCCAACTCAACAAACACCTTCAGAGATACCTTTAGAGCATCTTTATGATCACCCAATTACGTTGTGATGTTTGATAGCACACAAGGTATTCCTGTGGTATCCGGGAGTTGCATAATCTCATAGTCGAAGGAATATGTATTTGACATGAAGAAACCAATATCAACAAACTAAATGATCATTATGCTAAGCTAACGGATGGGTCTTGTCCATCACATCATTCTCCTAATGATGTGATCCCGTTATAAAATGACACTCTGTCCATGGTTAGGAAACCTTAACTATCTTTTATCAACGAGCTAGCCTAGTAGAGGCTCACTAGGGACATAGTGTTTGTTTATGTATTCACACATGTATTTAAGTTTCCGATCAATACAATTGTTTTTTTGACACCTGAAACAGTAGGAGAGTCTCCTACTGTGTAATTAAATAAATAAATGGGGGGGGGATTTACATATGGATTTGTACATGCCATCCCATTTGGGTATGGGTGGGGGTTGGGAAAGAAACAATTCAAAGGGTAGCTACAAAGGAGGTTAGAAAGGAGATGTGTTTGTCTCCTACCCTATGAGTTAGGAGAGATAGGTCTTCCTTTAATCTTGAGATCCAGGATGTTTTTCTGGGTGCTATTCTTCTGAAGACTTTATTATTTCGTTCCTTCCAGATGCTCCAAGCAGCTTGTAAAAATATTGCCATGAACATTGGCTTGTTCCATACAGTTTTTGCTGTGCTTATCCAATCCAATCGTGAGCCCTGAGAACTCCAGCAAATGGCAATATCAGACCAGCAATCCTTGCTGAAAGCACAATCAAAGAAAAGATGTTCAAGTGTTTCTTCCACGTTGGACTCGCAGAGAGGACAAGTATAGTCGTTGCCAATGTTGTAGTGCCTTTGCTTCAACATGTTTCTTGTGTTAAGTCTATCAGAAAGAAGCAGCCACCCAAAAACCTTTATTTTCATTGTAACCTTGGACTTCCAAAGCCAGGTATAGGTTTGATGGGCCCGGACCTCCCTGAAGTAGAAGTTGTAGTATTTGCTGGCCGAGTACTTCTGAGTCAGCCAAGTGCAGTTCTAGCTATCATTCCCCGAGAGGCTATCGTGCAGCTGAATGTCACGTACAAGACGTTGGAGATCCCTAGTCTCTGCATGCGCCTGTACCGAAAGCGGTAGATGAAATGATACGCGCAAAGTCGTGGCCCCCAAGAAATCTCTAACCGAAATATCCTCCTGGGTGGCGAACGAAAAAGCCCGCGGGTGTGTTTCTGCCAGAATACCATCCATCCAATGATCCTTCCAGAAGAGAATGTCATTCCCCGTGTGAACTTGGGATTTTGTAATCCCTCGATAGATTGGCATTAATCTCATCACATCTCTCCACCAAAAGGACCCGCAGGGATCAGTTGCATGGGGGATCTTGTTGCTATAATACGTGTTCCAAATGAGCTATACCCAGGGCAAGTCCCATCGGTTATAGAATTTGTGGAGGTATTTTAGCAGGAGGGCATCACTTTGTACCTTGATATTAATGACACCGAGGCCTCCTGAAGCCTTGGGTTGGCAGACCATGTCCCAAGCCGCGAGAGAGTTGCAAGAATCCCCATTATCCGTTTTTTTTAGTCCATAAACATTTGCGTCTGATTTTGTCCAAAAGCTCAATAATGCTCACTGGCAGCTTGAGAGTACAAAGACCAAAGATGATTAGGGAGGTGATGACCGAGTTGAGTAGTGATAGTTTCCCCCCATACGAGATCATGTTGAGTGTAGCAGAGAGCCTTCGTTCCACCCGACAAACAAGAGGGAACAAGTCTAGCACAGTTGGCCTGGTCGTCCCCATAGGCAAACCAAGGTATGTGAAGGGCATCTTACCCACCACACACCCGAAGATAGTTGCAATGCAGTTATACGTGGCTTCATGACAGTTTATGGGGATCAAGGTAGACTTGTGGAAGTTTATTTTGAGACCGATAGAGGTAGCATAGTCCGAGAGAATATCTTTGATGATCCTTGCTTGCGTTGTGCATGCTGGCATGGCGAGAATAGTGTCGTCCGCATATTGAATGACAGGGTAATCCGTCTGAATGGTCGAGGGGAAAGGCAGCTGGATTGCTCCTCTAGTGTAGGCGTCGTTGATTGCTGCTTGCAGGAGATCAGCCGCCAATACAAATACCAGAGGCGAGAAGGGATCGCCTTGCCGGACTCCGCATTTACAATGGAATTGCCGTCCGGGTACACCGTTCAAGAGAACCGCAGATTTACCAGACCCAAAGATGCATTGCACACAACCAAGCCACTTGTCATTAAAGCCCATATTCTTCATTATTGTAAGCATGGCTGTATGATCAATAGTGTCGAACGCCTTGGCAAAATCAAGCTTGAGTAATACAATATCTTTCTTAGAGGCCTGGCATTGGTAAATATATTCAAATGCCCAAGCAAGGCAATCTTGGATAGTGCGGCCTTTGAGGAATCCATATTGGTTTCGATGAATTATACGTAGGATCACTCTTTGCAGTCGGTTGGCAAGAAGCTTTGTTATGACTTTGAGACAGCAATTTAGCAAAGTGATTGGTCTATAATCATTGATTGATGATGGGGCATTATTTTTGGGTATTAACGTGATGAAGCCATCATTAATGCATTCAAGATTAAGATTACCATCAAAAAATTGGAAGCAGAGCTTATAGAAGTCATGTTTGATAATGTGCCAACAAGATTTCAGAAACGCACCATTAAATCCATCCGGGCCAGGTGCACGATTAGCAGGCATGAGCTTAATAACATTATCGATCTCATCCGTGGTGAATGGAACAGTGAGCTCCTCTAACCCATCAACTTTCTTGATAATTCTGTCCAGATCGAATTTCATCTCATGATGTGATGCCGAGCCCAATCTTTGCCTGAAGGTATTAAAAATGAGTGCCTCTTTTCCAGCATGATCCTCCATGATGGTGCCATTGTCATTGGTCAGGGAGGCAATGTTGTTAAATCTCATCCTTTCAGAGGCCATTGCTTGAAAGAACTTGGAGTTCTCATCTCCGAATTTAACCCAACGTATAGTGCAACGTTTTTTCCAATATTGCTGCTGATAAGAGAGGAGACGAAGAATATGTGACTTGAGAATCCTCCTAAAGTTTGCTTCTGGTAATGATAGTGGGCGTTTGTTTTCCAACTCATCAAGTTCAAGAAGTGCCTTATTGGAATTTTCAATGGCAATAGAAAGTCTAGAAATCCCTCTGCTCCAAGTCTTAAGAGCATGTCTGAGAGCCTTTAGCTTTCTGCAAAGCACCGTGGCCATATTATCAGACCGAATTTGTCTGCCCCAAACTTTCTGGACAATATCAAAGAAACCCTGATGCTGTACCCAATAAGATTCAAAACGAAACACCTTTGATCGTGGAATGGAGGTCTCAATTGTGACAACACAAGGTATATGGTCCGAAACTGGTCTCCCTAGAGGTTTAACCATGGTTTTGGGGAAAGAAGCAGTCCAATTGGAGCTAGTAAAGAACCAATCTAGTTGCTCTAGGAGGGGGTCGGACTGCATATTGCTCCATGTGAATGATCGACCTTTAATAGGTAATTCGATGAGGGCTTGTGAACGAATGAAATCATTAAAGGTTATCATGTCATTAAGATTACCACCTGGTTTATTGCGGTTGTCGGGGCTGCGGATGTAATTAAAATCGCCGACTAACAACCAATCTCATGGTGAGGGATGTTTAATTGGACAAGCCATTGGATGAATGCAAGTCTCTGTTCCCCCTGGCAAGGTCCATATACATTCACAAGAGTCCAACGGTGAGCGGATTGCATTGATTTGAAAGTGATGACCTGAGCGAAATCATCAGAGGAAACAATATCTGCGTGAAAAATGGAGTTGTTCCATATTGTAACGAGACCGCCAGAGGCTCCCCTGGAGGGAACACAAGCAAATTTATCATAGCGTCTTGGATAGCAGGATTTAATGAACGCATTATCAAAAGAGGCCATTTTAGTTTCTTGCAAGCAAATCACAGCACACCCACTAGAGTGTATGGCGTTGGTCAGGGCAAGCTGCTTAGCAGCTGAGTTCAAACCCCGGACATTCCAGCAGAGAACGTTCCAATTGACTGACAGAACCATAAAAGGTAGCGAGAGTAGAAGAAAAAGAAAGGCTAGACAGAGGCCGAAGATGGCCCCGTCTCCTTATCAGAAAGGAGAGCTTCCTCCGAGAGCTCCGAAGCCGGGATGGCACAAAGAGTTGTGCCAATATGCTGAATCACCTGGATTGGGGTAGGCGGTGGTGGTGCAGTAGCTGTTGTGTCTTCAATGTTATCAGAGATCGTAGCAGCGGAGGCAGAAGGCACAATCCTTGGCTTGTGTAGCATGAATAATAAACCTTTATCATGATTCAGGAAATATAATAATAACCATTTTATTATTGCCTCTAGGGCCTATTTCCATCAACCAATTGGAATTGTTAGAGATGTTCTTGTGTGGGAAAATTAAATACCCTACTGATTTTCTTGTCCTTGGTTCCCGACAAGATAATTTTTGTCCCATTATATTTGGTAGACCTTTCTTGAATACTGTTAATGCTAAGATAGACTGCGAGAAAGATATTGATACTATTGGTTTAGGGGATATGTCCCATGATTTTAATTTCTCTAAATTTCATAGACAACCCAATGATAAAGAATTGCCTATTAAGGATTAAATTATTGGTCTTGCTTCTATTGTCGTGCCTCCTACTGATCCTTTAGAACAATATTTGCTAGACCATGAAAATGATATGTTTATGAATGAAAGAAGGGAAATAGATGAAATATTCTTTAATCAAGGGCCTATTTTGAAACACAATTTGTCTGTTGAAATCCTTGGAGATCCTCCTCCACCCAAGGGTGATCTCGTGTTTGAGCTTAAACAATTACTTGATACTTTGAAATATGCTTATCTCGATGAAAAGAAGATATATCATGTTATTATTAGTGCTAACCTTTCAGAGCATGAAGAAAAGAAATTATTGAAAACTCTGAAGCACCGTGCTGCTATTGGATATACTCTTGATGACCTTAACGGCATTAGTCCCACTCTATGTCTGCACAAAATTAATTTGGAGCATGATGCTAAACCAGTTGTTGATCATCAACGAAGGTTAAATCCCAAGATGAAGGAAGTGGTATGAAATGAAATATTAAAGCTTCTGGAGGCAGGTATAATCTATCCTATAGCTGATAGTAGATGGGTAAGTCATGTTCATTGTGTCCCTAAGAAAGGAGGTATTACTGTTGTTCCTAATGATAAGAATGAATTGATTCCACAAAGAATTGTTACAAGTTATAGAATGGTAATTGATTTTTGCAAATTGAATAAAGCTACTAGGAAAGATCATTACCCATTACCTTTTATTTATCAAATGCTACAAAGACTATCCAAACATACACATTTTTGCTTTCTAGATGGTTATTCTGGTTTTTCTCAAATACCTGTGTCAAAAGATGATCAGGAGAAGACCACTTTTACTTGCCCTTTTAGTACCTTTGCTTATAGACGTGGGCCTTTTGGTTTATGCAATGCACCTGCTACCTTTCAAAGATGTACGACTGCTATATTCTCTGATTTTTGTGAAAAGATTGTTGAGGTTTTCATGGATGATTTCTCCGTTTATGGAACTTCTTTTGATGATTGCTTAAGCAACCTTGATCGAGTTTTGCAGAGATGTGAAGAAACTAATCTTGTCTTGAATTGGGAGAAGTGCCACTTTATGGTTAATGAAGGTATAGTCTTGGGGCATAAAATTTCTAAAAGTGGTATTGAAGTTGATAAAGCTAAAGTAGATGCTATTGAAAAGATGCCATGTCCTAAAGATATCAAAGGTATAAGAAGTTTCCTTGGTCATGCCGGTTTCCATAGGAGGTTTATTAAAGACTTCTTTAAAATTTCTAGGCCTCTCACTAATCTCTTGCAAAAATATGTTCCTTTTGTTTTTTATGATGATTGTGTAGAAGCATTTGAAATACTTAAGAAAGCCTTAATTTCTGCTCCTATTGTTCAGCCACCTGATTGGAATTTACCCTTTGAAATTATGTGTGATGCTAGTGATTATGTTGCTGGTGTTGTTCTAGGACAAAGAGTTGATAAGAAATTAAATGTTATTCATTATGCTAGTAAAACTCTAGACAGTGCCCGGAGAAATTATGCAACTACTGAAAAGGAATTTTTAGCAGTTGTATTTGCTTGTGATAAGTTCAGATCTTATATTGTTGATTCCAAAGTAACTATTCACACAGATCATGCTGCTATTAAATATCTTATGGAAAAGAAAGATGCTAAACCTAGACTTATTAGATGGGTACTCTTGTTACAAGAATTTGATTTGCATATTATTGATAGAAAGGGAGCTGAGAACCCCGTTGCTGACAACTTGTCTAGCTTAGAAAATGTTCTTGATGACCCACTGCCTATTGATGATAGCTTTCCTGATGAACAATTAGCTGTCATAAATGCTTCTCATAATACTCGATGGTATGTTGATTATGCTAATTACATTGTTGCTAAATTTATACCACCTAGTTTCACATACCAGCAAAAGAAAAAGTTTTCTATGATTTAAGACATTACTTTTGGGATGACCCACACCTTTATAAAGAAGGAGTAGATGGTGTTATTAGACGTTGTGTACCCGAGCATGAACAGGAACAGATCCTACGCGGGTGCCACTCTGAGTCTTGCGGAGGACACCACGCTGGAGATAGAACTGCACACAAGGTATTGCAATCTGGTTTTTATTGGCCTACTCTCTTCAAGGATGCTCCTAAGTTTGTCTTGTCTTGTGATGAATGCCAGAGAATTGGCAATATTAGTAGACGTCAGGATATGCCTATGAATTATTCACTTGTTATTGAACCATTTGATGTTTGGGGCTTTGATTATATGTGACCTTTTCCTTCCTCTAATGGGTATACACATATTTTAGTTGTTGTTGATTACGTTACTAAGTGGGTAGAAGCTATTCCAACTAGTAGTGCTGATCATAACACTTCTATTAAGATGCTTAAAGAAGTTATTTTTCCGAGGTTTGGAGTCCCTAGATATTTGATGACTGATGGTGGTTCACATTTTATTCATGGTGTTTTCCATAAAATGCTTTCTAAGTATGATGTTAACCATAGAATTGCATCTCCATATCATCCTCAGTCTAGTGGTCAAGTAGAATTGAGCAATAGAGAGATTAAATTGATTTTGCAAAAGATTGTTAATAGATCTTGAAAGAATTGGTCTAAGAAACTTGATGATGCATTATGGGCTTATAGAACTGCTTATAAAAACCCCATGGGTATGCCTCCGTATAAAATGGTTTATGGAAAAGCATGTCACTTACCTCTTGAATTAGAACATAAGGCATATTGGGCTATTAAAGAGCTCAATTATGATTTCAACCTTGCCGGTAAGAAGAGGTTATTTGACATTAGCTCGCTTGATGAATGGAGAACCCAAGCCTATGAGAATGCCAAGTTGTTTAAAGAAAATGTTAAAAGATGGCATGACAAGAGGATAAAAGTGTGAGTTTAATGTAGGTGATCATGTTTTTTTATACAACTCTCGTTTAAGATTTTTTGCAGGAAAACTTCTCTCTAAATGGGAAGGTCCTTACATTATCAAGGAGGTCTATCGTTCCGGTGCCATCAAAATCAACAATGCCGAAGGCACGAATCCGAAGGTGGTGAACGGTTAAAGAATAAAACATTATATCTCAAGTAATCCCATAAATGTTGAGACCAATATAATTGACACCGTAACACCGGAGGAGTACTTAAGGGACACTTTCCAGAACGTTTCAGACTCCGAAAAAGAATAGGTATGTGGTACGGTAAGTAAACCAACTCCAAAACTGTTCTAATGGCAATTTTTCTCCGTTTTGGAATAAAAAATTAGGAAAATTAAAAGTAGTCCGAAAGAGACACGAGGCATCCACAAGGGTGGAGGGCACGCCCTACCCCCCTGTGCGCGCCCCCTGCCTTGTGGCCACCTCGTGTGCCCTCCGGACTCCGTTTTCTTGCACGATACTTCTTTTGGTCAGTAAAAATTCATTATATAATCACCCGAAGGATTTGACCACCATACCACGACAAAATCTCATGTTTTTGTTTTGAGTTGTTTCTGCAGCAGAATTAGAGCAATATGTCATCCCAAGATTCGGAGGGAGAGAGGCAGAGAGCTATGTAGCTGATTACATTGCAGACCCCAAGGTCTACGGGGATTTGGAGCACTATGGTTGGACCACGGAGGAAGAATAAGACTATGATCCGAAAGGAAAAGAAGAGACAAGTTCTGATGAAGAAGAAGTCCCACTACCCCAACCTGGGGACATGCATGTTGAGTTCAAAAAGTCAAGTCTTCCTAACAAAGCAAAGAAACCTAAGATCGAGTTTATCCCGTTTCGTCTTTTGCAGGAAAACAAATAGGAACTATGTAAAAAGATATTAAGGCTTGAGCGGGAGATTGATGATTTAAGGGAGGAAAATTCTATCCTCAAGTGCAAGCTGAGGAAGAAGCCTACTACATCAACAACTCCAACATCACCACTTCTGAAGAAAGAGACATAAATACATGGGTATGGGCACTCCCCTTGTGTCGGAGTAAATGACCACGGGTAGCCTCATCTGCTCCCCATGGTATTTCAAGACATCGGGACAGGCTGCGCCCCTCAAGCCTCAAAGACAAAGGGCCGCCTTCTTAGGGCCGGCTGGTCCAAGCGGCCGGCTGCTAGAAGGCGGCAAGGCCCAGAAGGCAGCCATGAGATGGGCCGACTCCTAGTAGGCGGCCTCCAGGGAGGCCGGCTGCTAGCAGGCGGCCCCTCGCTCCCTCAAAGTTAGCGCCTCATTACAACGACAAGACGGGGCGCAACCACAGTGCAGCCTGCCACCCCCGAATCCAGGGCAGAACATGGCCGCAGTGCAGCGTACTGGGCGGACATCTCTCGCCCGGCACGGCACTGTTGCCACGCAACCCGTGACATCACCCATGGCAGAAGAGGCCATGCCCCCACGACGGGCTGTCGGTACGGCCTGCAGGCGGCAGGCCCTACCTGTTCGTGAGAAGCCAGAAGGCGGCGAGCCCTGACTAGTCGGCACGAGGGAGGCCGACTCCTAGCAGGCAGCCCTCCCCCTCCCTCAAAGCCTGTGCGCCATTAATCAGAAGAGATGGGGAATGGCTACAGTGAACGCCCGCCAGGCGGCGGGACTGTAGCCATGCCCTCCCCGACAAAGCACGCATCATCAGTGGCGCTGCCACGGTACTAAGTAGCCGGCAGGACCCGCCAGTGACGGGTCCGGCCTGCCGGCCAAGTACAAGACAGCCGGCGGGACGCACCAGGCGGCGGGCCCCAGCAGCCAGCGGAGAAGCCGACCACTAGAGACACTGCCAGCCGGGTCCTACACCCAGCCGGGTTACCATTGTACCCCTAGGGGGTAGGCCTATATAAACCCCCCAGGGCACCCATGCAAAGGGTTCAGCATCATAGACTACACACACACATAGAGAGAGAGGAGTAGAGCTAGCCTTGCCCTTCTTCCTCCTCTAGCCAAATAGCTCTAGGAGCAATCTTGTAGCCACTCTATTGACATAGTGATCATGCGGAGACCCCGCAGAGTAGGACTAGGGGTGTTATCTCCTAGGAGAGCCCCGAACCTGGGTAAGATGCATCGGTGCACATATTTACGCCTTATCCCGTTTCCAGGCACCGGCGACGTATTACTCTCCCCCACCATGATAAGCCATCCTTTGGCATATGTCGCACGACACCCCCGACATTTGGCGCCCACCGTGGGGCTAGGTGCACCGTCGTCTAGAGATCTGTTCTGGACGGGAACCCTTTTTCACCCTAGCGAGCGCAGCCAGCCCGGCACGCCCGATGGCATTTGCGCCAACGCGCTGCATGGTGCAGAAGTCGCTTGCGCGGCGAGCTGCCTCGCTGATCTCATCGGCGAGGTCCGCCTCTCCGACGAGCCCGCACCTGACGTGGAAGCAGCCAGCCCCGAGAGCTGCCTCGTCGACCTCCTTGGCAAGCTCCACATCGCCAACGAGCCAGCCTCTGACCTAGAGTCAGTTGGCTCCATCGACCCGATGCTCGTCGACTCCGACACGGCATCCCTCGACGCCTTCCCCACCAACGTGGTGGTCATCAATGACCCGCTCCCTCGAGCGGACAGCGGCGGCAGCACCGTCACGGAGGTGCTCGTCATCAGCCATGACGATGCCTCTGGCGGGGCCGCCCAGGACCCCCTGCAGGCGGCAATGCGGGACCTGTCTACGCCCATCGCAGTAGACGCTAGAAGCCTGCCGCGTCTCGCTCGTCGAGAATGCCAAGAAGTTGGCCACCATGAGACGCCTCTCCGAGGCCTACCAGCACGAGATCACCGCACCGTCGGCGGCATGCCGGCTGCTGGCGGGCCCAGTCATGTGGGCACGGTGCAGCAGTGCGGCACTGCCGTCGCCAGCATGTCCGGGGTAGACCGCCCAGTCTATGCCACGCCCATGGAGAATATACGTGCTGCCCAGGCGGCAGCAGACAAGCTGGACCACCTGGAGGGTGACGAGTATCGCTGCATTACGGAGCGCGTTCAGCAGCTCATCGACGCGGCAGTCGCATAGCAACAGGCCAGTTGCCGCATGGAAGAACACGGCCAGCATGCCGAAAACCTCCCCCCTCGCCGAGAGCATGGTGCGGCCTCCCGGACGCCGACAGGCGGCGCCCGCGACCAGAGAGACAAAGAGTCGGCTGCTAGCCGCAGTCGGACACGCATCACCATCGAGCGTGACCAAGACGGCCACCCGCAAGCGGTGGAACAGCGGAGCAATCGCCCGCCTCCCCCGCTCAGGGAGAGGCGCGCCTCCCCGCCGCCTGTTGAGCACCCGACTCTCGGAGACCGGCTGGGCCGCCGAGAAGGAGTCGGAGAGAACGACGCCTGCCACTGGATCGACCGCCTGTTTCGGCCCTCGCATTCGCAACGAGCCCTTCCCCAAAGGGTTCTCGCTCCCTCGAGACACTCCCAAGTACAATGGCTCCGTGAAGCCGGAGGATTGGCTGGTGGACTACTCCACGGCCGTCAACATAGCAAATGGCAACAAGCGCGTTGCCGTGAAATACGTTCCGCTCATGCTCCCGGGCACGGCCCGGACATGGCTGAATAGCCTGAAGCCCCGCAGCATCAACAGCTGGGTAGATTTCACCGAAGTCTTCATCCGCAACTTCACCAGCACCTACAAGCGGCCACCCAAGCCCCGCCAGCTCTCGCTGTGTGTTCAAGGCCCGACCGAGTCCACCCGCGACTACTTGACGCGGTGGGCCGAACTGCGCAACTCCTGCGAAGGGGTGCACGAGGTGCAAGCCATTGAGTACTTCACCGCCGGGTGCCGAGAGGGCACCTTACTCAAGCACTGACTCATCTGTGACGAGCCGGCTACACTCGACGAACTGCTGATCATAGCAGACAAGTACGCCACAACCGACTCCTCCATGAAGTCGGAGCTTCAAGTGGACGCGACTGGGAAGGTGCTCCCTCCGGCTCCCCGGATGCCGGCTGGAGACAACAGTCGGCGCCAGCGGTAGAACGACATTAAGCGCAAGGCCTCGCAACCGGCTTCCACCAGCCGGCAGGTGGCGACAGTTGAGGACCAGCAGCCGAAGGGACAACCCAGCCCCAAGCGTCAGAAGGGCGGCAAGCCGGCTTGGCTGCCCGCCTTCTCCTTCGAGCAGACCCTTGATGCTCCCTGCAAGTTCCACAGTGGCGCGAAGCCGTCCAACCATACCACCCGGAAATGCCATTGGCTCGTCCACATTGCCAAGGGCGAGGGACTGCCGCCTCCGCCTGCTGGCCAGCCGGCTCTGCCTCCCCAGCAGCCGGCGGCCCGTCCAGCAGTCAGTGCCATCCAGGATGAATTCCACGAAGAACATGGAGCTTATGTCGTCTTCACCAGTGTGGCTGGTGACCGGCACAGCCGACGTCAGCAGCACCGTGAAGTAAACGCCATTGCTTCAAATGCCCCAAAGTTCATGCACTGGTCCGAGAAGCCTATCAGCTGGAGCCGTGCAGACCACCCAGAGGTGATGCCTTCTCCGGGTTCCTATGCCCTGGTGTTGGATGCCACCCTTGCAACAGAGAGGCGAGTTGCTCGTTTCTCCCGGATTCTGATAGATGGTGGTAGCAGCATCAACATCCTTTACCGCGATACCATGGAGAAGTTGTGCATCAAAGAGAAGCAGCTCCAGCCCAGTTGGACTGTCTTTCATGGCATTGTGCCCGGCCTTTCCTGCTCACCAATCGGCAAGATCAAGATAGACGTCCTCTTCGGAGACAAAGATCACTTCCGCCGCGAGGCAATTTGGTTTGAGGTGGTTGACCTAGAGAGCCCTTACCATGCACTCCTAGGCCGGCCAGCTCTAGCCAAGTTCATGGTGGTGCCACATTATGCCTACCTCAAGATGAAGATGCCGGGAACCAAGGGCATTATCACAATAGCCAAAGACTACGAGAAGTCGGCCGCCTGCGCTATGGCTAGCAGCCAGCTGGCCGAGTCCCTTTGTGATTGCTGCTGAGAAGAAGCTCCTGGACCGGGTGGTGGCCATGGCCAGCAAGCAGCCGAACCTGACGCCATATCCCAAAGAGTCGGAGACCCAGGGCTCCTTCCAGACGGCCAAAGAAACAAAGAAGATCCCTTTGGACCCGGAGCACCCGGAGAGGCACGCTATCATAGGTACCAACCTCGATAGCAAATAGGAAAGCGAGCTCATTGATTTCCTACATGAGAACTGGGACATCTTCGCATGGTCTCCCAAAGACATGTCGGGTGTTCCGACGGATTTCGCTGAGCACAAGCTACATGTCATATCAGATGCCAAACCAGTCAAACAACCCCTCAACCAACTGTCGGAAGAGAAGAGAAGAATTGTTGGTGAAGAGATAGCCCGGCTTCTAGCAGCCGGCTTCATTATGGAAGTGTTTTTTCCAGAATGGCTTGCCAACCCAGTCCTTGTACTGAAGAAGAATAACAAGTGGCACATGTGTATTGACTATACCAGCCTCAACAAAGCCTGCCCCAAGGATCCGTTTGCTTCGCCTCGGATTGACCAAGTGATAGGCTCCACAGCCGGATGCGAGCTGCTGAGTTTTTTGGATGCCTACTCAGGGTACCACCAGATCAAGTTGAACCCGGCCGACCGCCTGAAGACCGCCTTCATCACACCATTCGGAGCCTTCTGCTACCAGACCATGACATTCGGCTTGAGAAATGTCGGTGCCACGTTTCAACGTTGCATGTAGAAGTGCCTCCTCAAGCAACTCGGCAGAAACGCCCACGTCTATGTAGACGATATTGTGGTGAAGACGGAGAAGCGCGGTACTCTCTTGGAAGATCTCAAGGAAACTTTTGATAATCTACGCCGTTTTTAGATCAAGCTCAACCCGGAGAAGTGTGTTTTTGGAGTACCAGCCGGCCAGCTCCTTGGCTTCCTGGTCTCAGAACGCCGCATTGAGTGCAACCCTGTGAAGATGAAAGCCATCGAGAGGATGGAGAGACCCACCCGACTGCGAGATGTCCAGAAGTTCACCGGCTGCTTGGCATCCATTAGCCGCTTCATCAGTCGGCTGAGCGAGAAGGCTCTTCCCCTGTACCAGCTCATGAAGAAAACCACTCACTTCGAGTGGAACGACAAGGTGGACGAGGCCTTTCTCCAGTTAAAGAAGATGCTGACTACCCCGCCTGTCCTGGCGGCCCCGGCTGCTAAGGAGCCCATGTACCTCTACATCGCCGCCACCAGCCGGGTGGTCAGCACTGTCATCGTGGTAGAGCGCCCAGAAGACGGCAGAGCATAGCTGGTCCAGAGGCCTCTGTACTATTTGAGCGAGGTGTTGTCGACCTCAAAGCAGAACTACCCCCACTACCAGAAGATGTGCTATGGCGTGCACTTTGCCGCCAAGAAGCTGAAGCCATACTTTCAAGAGCACCCAATCACGGTTGTTTGCACTGCCCCGCTTGCTAAGATCATAGGCAACAGAGAAACGTTGGGCCGGATGGCCAAATGGGCCATCCAGCTGGCCCCTTACACCATCTTCTACCAGCCACGCACCGCCATCAAGTCCCAAGCGCTGGCCGACTTCCTTGTCGACTGGGCTGAGACCCAGTACCTGCCGCCAGCTCCGGACTCCACTCATTGGTGGATGCACTTTGATGGCTCGAAGATGCGCACCGGCTTGGGAGCCGACGTTGTCCTCACCTCTCCCAAAAGGTGACAAGCTCAGATACACATTGCAAATTCAGTTTGCCGCCTCCAACAATGTGGCCGAGTATGAGGCGCTAGTACACGGACTCCGACTGGCCAAAGAGATCGGCATCCGCCGGATCCTGTGCTATGGCGACTCAGACTTGGTGGTCCAGCAGTCGGCCCGGGGACTCCAACAACGCAGCAAGCGGCGGCCGACTCCAACCCGCCGCCTCCCAACCCAACCGCCCTAGTACAAGTGGCCGTGATGACAGTAGATGAAGTCGGAGCACCATCATGGGCGCAGCCCATCCTCAAATTCCTGGTAAACAGAGAGCTGCCGACTGATGAGATCTCGGCCCAGCAAGTGCAGCGCCGAGCAGGAGCCTACATGATAGTAAATAGAGAGCTTGTCAGACGCAGCGTGACTGGGGTCTTCCAGCGCTGCATAGAACCAGAGAAGGGCCGAGCAATCCTCAAAGATATCCACCAAGGCGAGTGTGGCCACCACGCGGCCTCCAGATCCCTTGTCGCCAAAGCTTTCCGCCATGGTTTCTTCTGGCCGACTGCTTTGGAGGACGCTAAGGATTTGGTCAAGCATTGCAAGGGGTGCCAAAAATTCAGCTCCAAGCAACATCTGCCGGCTTCTACACTCAAGACCATCCCCCTCACTTGGCCTTTTGCCGTGTGGGGGGCTGGACATGGTGGGACCATTCAAGACAGCACGCGGCGGCATGACCCATCTGCTGGTCGCCATGGACAAATTCACCAAGTGGATTGAAGCAAAGCCAATCGAAAAACTGAATGGTCTGACTGCTGTGACCTTCATCGCAGACATCACTGTCCGATACGGTGTACCACACAGCATCATCACCGATAATGGCACAAACTTTGCCAAAGGCGCCTTGGCCCGTTTCTACGCGACACAGCACATCCGATTGGACTTAGCGTCTGTTGCCCATCCGCAGTCAAACAGCCAAGTCGAGCGATCAAACGGCCTCATCCTCTCCGGCGTCAAGCCCCGACTAGTCGAGCCGCTGGAGCGCACGGCCGGCTGCTGGATCGACGAGCTGTCGGCCGTCCTCTGGAGCCTCCGCACCACTCCGAACAAGTCAACCGGCTTCACTCCATTCTTCCTCGTGTACGGGGCCGAGGCCGTCATCCCAACTGACATTGAGTTTGACTCACCTCGTGTCACCATGTACACGGAGGCGGAGGCAAAAGAAGCACGAGAAGACGGTGTCGATCTGCTGGAAGAGGGCCGGCTGTTGGCACTCGGCCAGTCCGCCATCTACCAGCAGAGCCTGCGCTGCTACTACAGTCAAAAGGTCAAGCCAATATCCTTCCAAGAGGGAGACGTTGTGCTCCGGCTGATCCAGCGAACAGCCGACCAGCACAAGCTCTCGGCCCCTTGGGAAGGCCCCTTCATCATCAGCAAAGCTTTGGGAAACGACTCCTACTACCTCATTGACACACAGAAGCCCAGAGCGCGCAAGAGAGACGACTTTGGCAAAGAATAGGAGCGCCCATGGAGTGCAAACCTCCTCCAAAGATTTTACAATTGATGCAGTATGTACCACGCTACCTTTTGTATTAAGCGCAAAGACATCGGGTCCCTCGAGGAGCACTCGGGGGCTCCCCTTTTTATCTATATGATAAGTTTTATGCCTATGAATGTGTTATTTCATTCTTCTTCCTGGCACCGGGTTCGACCAGTCGGCCCGAGGGCTTGCCGCCTTGTACTATATGTGTCGGTGCTACCTGCAGTCGGACAAGTAGTGTGCCGGCATCTAAGCCCCCTCTTGCCATAGGCCGTAGCTTGTAGAGCAACTTTCGGCTGGCAAGAGTTAAAGGTAGGAAATGGTGCCCACATGAAAAATGGCTAAGGACCAAAGCACTCACATAGGCCAAGTCGGCTCCTCGCCTCACCAACCGGCTGCTGAGCAGCCGGCCGGCCGGCTTCCTACTTAACTTGCTACTTTCTAAACAGCCAAAGTACTTGTCTTCCCAAAATGGCTAAGTACTTGACCCAGCCACGGACCGCAGAGCGGCCGTCTGGCTGGCAAGGTGGTAGCCAAGGGAAGGCGGCAAAGGAGAAAAGCCAAAAGAACGGAAAAGCTAGACAAGACGAAACTCGGCAAAGCACAACTCGTGTGAGAATTAATTTACATAGCAAAAGGCCCTCGGCCAGCATTCAACAAAGTTTGAATACACCCCCAGCGGGTGGAATTGCGCAAATTTAACAAGTTTGTTCGAGAGACTACAAAAGCAGGAAAAGATAAGATAAAATTGGTAGCCTAGGCCAGAGGAGCAGTAGGCGGGTCCGGCAGGCTGGTGGAGTCGGCGGCGCCGGCTGGGGGAGAGGCCGCCTGGCGAGTCTCAGCTTGGTCAACGTCGGTGACAGTCGGCGCGGTCACGCGCGGCTCATTGCTCGAGGCCCGATCGTGCTGAGGCTGGCCATATGCTCCATCATCCGGTGCGTCGTCTTCACCATCCTCGCCTTCCTCGTCCTCACCCTCATCGCTGGAGGCGATCTCCTCTGCCGAGTCCTCGCCGTCTTCCGGGTTCAGCCCGAACCGGTTGGGTGGCACCTCGGCACCCTCCTCGTCCAGCTCGGGGAGGAAGACACCGGTATCGGTGTACTCAGCGATCGCTGCCGCGCGTTGAGAGAGCGTAGGCCCCACCGCCACCAACTCTTCACTGGCTTCCTGCCGGAACATGGACAACTGGGCTAGGTTTAGCCCAGGATACCACGCCTTGACGAACTCCAAGGCCCGCCGTGCGCCTGCCCGAGCTGCGGAGCCTTTCCATGCCTCGAAGCGGCCGACAGCCACCTCTAACCAGTCGGCAGTCTGACTGGGGGTGCGCGGAGCTTGAATGCCTGGCCAGTGGGCAGAAATCACCTGGGCCCCGATGCGCTGCAGACGGCAGAACGCCCGATGAGCCGGCTGGAGACGAGCTTGAATGGTGAGAAGCTGCTCGCCGAGGGTCCGAGGGGCGTTGGACGCGATTTCTACACTAGCCTGTCTTCGCTCGTTGCGGCGAGCCTCGATGGCTTGGCTGACGGCAACGGCGTGACCAGGGAAGTACTCTGCGCAAGAAGGAAAAAGAAGCATGAAGCCGGAAGCCAGCTCATATAACAGTCAGTAGATGAAAGAAAGGAAAAGATAACTCACCATCGAGCATGTCCTCGATCTCGCCGTAGCCGTCGGACAGAGCTTTCTCCCTCTCGGCCCAGCCCGAGCGTCAGTCTCGAACTCGGCCTGGAGGGTGGCCTCGCCGTCCCTCGCCTTCTAGAGCTCCGTCTTGTGCTGGTCCGCCTGGTCCACCAACTCCTTGACCAGGCGGTCATGCTCCTGGGTCACCTTGCGGCACTCCTCCTTGGCGTGAAGTGCGGTTTGGGCTTCGCCCAGGCGCTGCTGCAGGTCGGCGGCCGCTCCTATAGAAGAAAAAAAAGAGAAGACAGTCAGAAAATCAACAAAGGGGAAAAGTGGTTGCCGGAAAACCCGGCCCGACTGCTCAGCAGTCGGCCTAAATCTCGGGGGCTACACCCAGCGGGTGTGCTGATGCGCCCCGGCAAGAAAGAAAAGACAGAGGCTTACTCCGGCTGTCGGACAGGTCGGCGGTCCGCTTGGCCAGCTCCTGGACCTGGGAGTTGAAGGCGGCCGCGCGAATGTTGTGGTAATCCTGCAAAGAAGACAACAGAAGAAAATAAAAAGTCAGCACCCGGAACTTACCTTTAAGTTCCGAGATGCCTGCTCAGCAGCTGGCACTCCCCCACGGAAGATTACAAGAAGCAAAGACAAAGCACAAGAAACATACCCGGACGGCCGCTCGTGTCGCCAAGAACGCCTTCATATACTGCTGGAGGGCGCCGCCTTGGGCCTGAAACTGGGCCTGAACGTCATGCGCGGCCGTGGTCAGGACACCCGTCCCGCCCCCAGGCGTCCACTCCGGTGGGGCGGCACTAGTGGCCTCCGCTTCAGGGGCCGACGAGCTTGCGGCCCCGATCTCCTGCGGCTGTGGCGCTGAGACCGCCTTTGTCGCACGCCGGCACACCGGAGTGCGGACCACGGGAGTCGCCCCCACCACCAGCTCGCCGCTGGCTGGCAGCGCCAGTGGCACGTCAGGTTGACTGCCATGGGCCTCGACAGATGGCGCTTGAGGGGGCACCTCCGCCCCCAAGGTGATGGCGTCACCCCCTCCCCTCTCCATGACCGGCTGTTCGCCGCCGGCTCCTCCAGTCGGCGCCTGGGTCTCTGGCGCCGGTGGCGCGGCGCGCAGAGGGATGATGAGTTGCGGAGTCTGGCCGCGTGCGGCCTCATCCGCTTGCGCCTTGGCGGCCGCATCCGCCTGGGCCTTGGCAGCAGCGTCCGCCTGGGCCTTGGCAGCAGCGTCCGCCTGGACCTTGGCCGCAGCGTCGGCATGGGCCTTGGCCGCAGCGTCAGCATGGGCCTTGGCCGCTGCATCCGCGTCCGCCTGCGCCGCCTTGGTCGCCGCCACCTTCTGTCGTTCCGCCTCCTCCCGCTCCTCGCGCGCCTCCCACATGTTCCTCTCCGTCGCCTCCTGGAGGTCGGCAAACGGATCCACGCGGCGGGTGTTGGCGAAGCCCTCCGCCGCCTCGATCACGGAAGCAGAGGCGGATCGTCCAAGAGAGAGTGGGGCCCTGTTCAAGCAAGATAAGAGGAAACTCAGAAAGAATTTGCAAGAAAGACGAAAAGAAAACGCAAGAGAAATAAAGCACTTATGTGGACACCGTCGGGGGCTTCTTCGGAGTTCTCTGGAACTGGGCCGCCTTCGCGGCGGCCTCCTGCCGCCTGGTCGCAGTGGCCATGTGCTTGGGCTTCTTCGGCCGGCTTCCAAACAGCAATAAGCTGGCTCGGCGGTTTGGTGCGCCGCCTGGTGCAGTCGGCGTGGCTGAAGGGCTCGCGCCCGCCTTGTTGGCGCCGTGCGGGCAGCGCGGCTCGTCCTCCTCCTCGTCGTCATCCGGCCAATCCTCGACGCCGCCTCCTCCGGAGCCGCCTGCTCCGCCACCGCCACTTGTGGCATCGTCCTCCTCCATGGCGGCCGCCCCCAAGTCGGGGTCGTCCACTTCGCTTCTCGTCCAGTCCGGCATGAACACGTCGCCCGGCCCCTGAGCGTTAGTGGCCGACTGGGTCGAGAAGACCTGTGACATTGCCGACCGATCAGACGGCAAGGCAAGAACTCGGACAAGTAAAGAAGAAAAAGAACTACAAGGCTTACCGCAGGCGGCGGGTGCGCGCGGTCGTACGACGGCTTGCCAATCCGCCAATCCTTCTCCTTCAACTTGCAGTTGGAGAAGTAGTTGACCAGCCGGACCACCTCCACATCCGGCAGCTCCTGCATGCACATCTGGCACGGGTCTCGGTGCCCACTCATGCTGTTGATGATGTGGGGTCGGGCTTGGAGGGGTAGCACTCGGCGCGCCATGTAGGCGGCCAGCAAGTCCGAGCCCTTGAGGCCCTCCGACTCCGTCATCACCTAAAGTCGGGCAAGGGCGGTGGAGGAGGCGGCCGACAGGGAGCTTGGCTTGTACTTCCAGTCGGCGCGCGGCTCTGCAGGCGGGCCGGCTACATAAGTCGGCAAGTTGATGTAGTCCCTCGTGGGATGAATGTTCTTGATGTAGAAGTAGGATTTCTGCCACAGCTTGGCCGACTGTAGCAGGGAGATGGGAGGGAAGCGATTCCCAGCACCCGGACGCCGCATGGCCACGCAGGCTCCACACTAGGTTGTCGTGCCCTTCGCGGTGGTGCCGAGCTTGAGGTAGAAGCACTCTCCCCAGAGCTCGAGAGTGGGGAGAGTACCAAGGTAGCCTTCACACATGGTAACGAAGGCGGCCAGCAGCACCACCGTGTTTGGCGTGAGGTGGTGCGGCTGGACTCGGTAGAAGTTGAGGGAACGCAAGAAGCCGCTTGCGGGAAGGCCAAAGCCGAGAAGGAAATGGGACCGGAAGACGACACGCTCGTCGTCCTCCGGCACAGGCGAGATTTCTGCCTCGGGGGGGGCACGCACCTTCATGTTCGTCTCCCGGGGCAACTACCGCGTTTGATGGAGGAAGGAGAGGTGCTCGTCGTGGACGTTGGAGCCGTCCCAGTTGCCAGCCCGTAAGCACGCTATGGACGAAGGAGCTCGTCGGAGGCGGGGCGCGGCGGCGAACGGGCGAGGCCGTGGCGGAGCGAGAAAGCCGCGGCGAGGAAAGGCTCAACGGCGAAGAGCTGCGGCAGCACTTCAACGAGAGGAAGAGGCGATGCGGCAGCGGAGAGAGGAGAAGAATGGCGCAGGAAAGGGGAGAGGAGGGCATGCATGCGTCTGCCCCCCTCCCCCCTACTTATAGCCCCAGGCAGCAAAGGCGAGGGGGCGAGAACGTGGGCTGTCGTGGGATTAACTGTGCCCACTCCCCCACGATCCCATGATTACCGTGCAGTAACGGCGTGTATTAACTGTGCCCCGAAATCTCAACCGTCTGCCTCGGCCGCAGCGGATCTGTGCGCGTGCCGAGGCCCGGTAGTGGCGAGCCCCAGCCTGCGGCGACGTCCCATTGCGCACGTGGGCTGGCAGGCCGGCCCGGCTGGCTGGCACCGCGTGGCGTGCGGATAGCGGGCGGCAAGCCTGGAGCCTGACTGGCATGACACCTGGCTCCCGCCACGACGTTTCGAAATCACCAGGCGGCCAGCCTGGTCACAGCCGACTCCTACCAGTCGGCACTTTGGAAGACGGGCGAAGCAAGACCACCAGACCACTCGGAGTAGGAAGTTGCTGAGGCTTCTCGCCTTTTTCAGCCGTGGCGCCCCACCAGCTTCGGGGACTACTGTTGGAGTAAATGACCACGGGTAGCCTCATCTGCTCCCCATGGTATTTCAAAACATCGGGGCCGGCTGCGCCCCTCAAGCCTCAAAGACAAAGGGCCGCCTTCTTAGGGCCGGATGGTCCAAGCGGCCGGCTGCTGGAAGGCGGCAAAGGCCCAGAAGGCAGCCATGAGATGGGCCGACTCCTAGCAGGCGGCCTCCAGGGAGGCCGGCTGCTAGCAGGCGGCCCCTCGCTCCCTCAAAGTTAGCGCCTCATTACAACGACAAGACGGGGCGCGACCACAGTGCAGCCTGCCACCCCCAAATCCAGGGCAGAACGTGGCCACAGTGTAGCATACTGGGCGTACATCCCTCGCCTGGCACGGCACTGTTGCCAGCAGCCTGTGACATCACCCATGGCAGAAGAGGCCATGCCCCCCACGACGGGCTGTCGGTACGGCCCGCAGGCGGCGGGCCCTACCTGTCCGTGAGAAGCCAGAAGGCGGTGAGCCCTGACCAGTCGGCACGAGGGAGGCCAACTCCTAGCAGGCGGACCTCCCCCTCCCTCAAAGCCTGTGCGCCATTAATCAGAAGAGACGGGGAATGGCTACAGTGAACGCCCGCCAGGCGGCGGGACTGTAGCCATGCCCTCCCCGACAAAGCACGCATCATCAGTGGCGCTGCCACAGTACTAAGCAGCCGGCAGGACCCGCCAGTGGCGGGTGCGGCCTGTCGGCCAAGTACAAGACAGCCGGCGGGACCCACTAGGCAGCGGGCCCCAGCAGCCGGCGGAGAAGCCGGCCACCAGAGACACTGACGGTCGGGTCCTACACCCAGCCGGGTTACCATTGTACCCCTGGGGGTAGGCCTATATAAACCCCCCAGGGCACCCATGCAAAGGGTTCAGCATCATAGACTACACACACACACATGGAGAGAGGAGTAGAGCTAGCCTTGCCCTTCTTCCTCCTCTAGCCAAACAGCTCTAGGAGCAATCTCGTAGCCACTCTATTGACATAGTGATCATAAGGAGACCCCGCAGAGCAGGACTAGTGGTGTTATCTCCTAGGAGAGCCCCAAACCTAGGTAAGATACGTCGACGCACATGTTTACGCCTTATCCCGTTTCCAGGCACCGGCGATGTATTACTCTCCCCCACCATGATAAGCCATCCTTTGGCATATGTCGCACGATACCCCCGACACCTTGGCAACTGCCAAGCTTGGGGCAGGTGCCCCGGTATCGTATAACCATCACACTTTTATCTTTATCATTTTTCTTAGTTCGATCCTTTTGGTTATATCTTGATCTAGTAGAATAAAATTTTAGTACGATCTAGCTTTGAGTTTTGTTTTGAGATCTATCTATGTAATCGAGTCCTTGAGTGATATAACAAAGAGTAGTTTTGAGTTGTGGGCTTTGCTTTTTTTTGCTATGATCTTGAGGGAATTATATAAAAACAAAGAATAAAAGATTATATATTGATCTTATGGAGAGTAATGACTTCACATATAAAGAGTATGATGAATAAAATTTGTTCAGAGTTGACAAGAATAGTTTTGGTCATTGTTGCAATTAATAGGAAGTAATAAAGAAAGAGAGGCTTCACATATAAATATACTATCTTGGACATCTTTTGTAATTGTGAGCACTCGTTAAAATATGACATGCTAAAAAGTTGATGTTGGATAAGGAAGACAACATAATGGGTTATGTTTTCTTATATCCGAATAGAAGTTATATTGTCATGGATCATCCAACATGTTGAGCTTGCCTTTACCTCTCATGCTAGCCAAATTCTTTGCACCAAGTAGAGATACTACTTGTGCTTCCAAACATCTCTTTAACTAGTTTGCCCATGAGAGTCCACCATACCTACCTATGGATTGAGTAAGATCCTTCAAGTAAGTTGTCATCGGTGCAAGCAATAAAAATTTCTCTCTAAACATGTATAATCTATTAGTGTGAAGAAAATAAGCTTTATACAAACTTGTGATATGGAAGAAATAAAAGTGACGGACTACATAATAGTTCTTTATCACAAGCGGCAATATAAAGTGACGTTCTTTTGCATTAAGATTTTGTGCATCCAATCATAAAAGCGCATGACAACCTCTGTTTCCCTCTGCGAAGGGCCTATCTTTTACTTTTATCTTCTACCCTTATACAAGAGTCATGGTGATCATCACCTTTCTACCCTTATATATCCACTAAGATGTAAGTTTTCATAAAGTATTATTGTTGACATTACCCTTGAGGTAATAGGTTGGGAGGCGAAACTATAAGCCCCTGTCTTTCTCTGTGTCCGACTGAAGCTTTGAACCCATAAGTATCACATGAGTGTTAGCAATTGTGAAAGAGTAAATGGTAGTTGAGTATGTGGACTTGCTGAAAAGCTCTTGAATTGACTCTTTCCGATGTTATCATAAATTGCAATTGTTTCAATGACTAAGATCATAGTTTGTTAGTTTTCAATGAAGTTTCTGATTCATACTTTACTTTGTGAACGAATTGTTACTTTAACATAAGAAATTATATGATAATATATGTTATTGTCCTAAAGATGATCATGATGCCCTCATGTCTATATTTTTATTTTATCGACACCTCTATCTCTAAACATGTGGACATATTTTTCGATTTCGGCTTTCGCTTGCGGACAAGCGAGGTCTAAGCTTGGGGGAGTTGATACGTCCATTTTGCATCATGCTTTTATATTGATATTTATTGCATTATGGGATGTTATTACACATTATATCACAATACTTATGCCTTTTATCTCTTATTTTATAAGGTTTACACGAAGAGGGAGAATGCCGGCAGCTGGAATTCTGGGCTGGAAAAGGAGCAAATATTAGAGACCTATTCTGCACAACTCCCAAAATCATGAAACTTCACAGAGAATATTTTTGGAATATAAAAAAAATATTGGGCGAAGAAAGTACCAGAGGGGGGCCACCTGCCATCCACAAGGGTGGAGGGCGCACCCCCCGTCCTTGTGGGCCCCTTGGCAGGCCCCCGATGCCCATCTTCTGCTATATGGTGTGTTTGGACCTGAAAAAATAAGAAGGAAGTTTTCGGGACGAAGCGCCGCCGTCTCGAGGCGGAACTTGGGCAGAACCAATCTAGGGCTCCGGCGGAGCTGTTTTGCTGGGGAAACATCCCTCCAAGAGGGGGAAATCGAAGCCATCATCATCACCAACGATCCTCTCATCGTGAGGGGTCAATCTCCATCAACATCTTCACCAGCACCATCTCCTCTCAAACCCTAGGTCATCTCTTGTATCCGGTCTTTGTCTAAAAACCTCAAATTGGTACCTGTGGGTTGCTAGTAGTGTTGATTACTCCTTGTAGTTGATGCTAGTTGGTTTATTCGATGGAAGATCATATGTTCAGATCATTAATGATAATAAATAATCCTCTGATTATGAACATGAATATGCTTTGTGAGTAATTACGTTTGTCCCTGGGGACATGGGAGAAGTCTTGTTATAAGTAATCATGTGAATTTGGTATTCGTTCGATATTTTGATGAGATGTATGTTGTCTTTCCTCTAGTGGTTTTATGTGAACATCGACTACATGACACTTCACCATTGTTTGGGCCTAGGGGAAGGCATTGGGAAGTAATAAGTAGATGATGGGTTGCTAGAGTGACAGAGGCTTAAACCCTAGTTTATGTGTTGCTCCGTATGGGCCTGATTAGGATCCATATGTTTCATGCTATGGTTAGATTTATCTTCATTCTTCTTTCGTAGTTGCGGATGCTTGCGAAAGGGGTTAATCATAAGTGGGAGGCTTGTCCAACGAAGGGTAGTACCCAAGCACCGGTCCACCCACATATCAAATTATCAAAGTAACGAACGCGAATCATATGAGCATGATGAAAACTAACTTGAGAACAATTCCCATGTGTCCTCGGGAGCGCTTTGCTTTATATAAGAGTTCGTCCGGGCTTGTCCTTTGGTACAAAAAGGATTGGGCCACCTTGTTTACTTTTGTTACTTTTTACCCGTTATGAATTATCTCATCATACAACTATCTAGCACCGATAATTTCAGTGCTTGCAGAGAATACCTTGCTGAAAACCGCTTGTCATTTCCTTCTGCTCCTCGTTGGGTTCGACACTCTTACTTATCGAAAGGACTACGATAGATCCCCTATACTTGTGGGTCATCAAGAGGTATTACTATTGTTCCTAATGATAAAATTGAACTTATTCCACAAAGAATTGTTACTGGCTATAGAATGGTAATTGATTTTAGAAAATTAAATAAAGCAACTAGAAAAGCATTACCCTCTACCTTTTATTGATCAAATGTTGGAAAGATTATCTAAGCACACACACTTTTGCTTTCTTGATGGATATTCTGGTTTCTCTCAAATACCTGTATCACAACCTGATCAAGAGAAAACCACCTTTACTTGTCCTTTTGGAACTTATGCTTAGAGACATATGCCTTTTGGTTTATGCAATGCACCTGCTACCTTTCAAAGATATATGACTGCTATATTCTCTGATTTTTGTGAAAAGATTGTTGAGGTTTTCGTGGATGATGTTTATGTTTATGGAACTTCTTTTGATGATTGCTTGAGCAACCTTGATCAAGTTTTGCAGAGATGTGAGCAAACTAATCTTGTCTTGAATTGGGAGAAGTGTCACTTTATGGTTAATGAAGGTATTGTCTTAGGGCATAAAATTTCTGAACGAGGTATTGAGGTGGATAAAGCTAAAGTTGATGTAATTGAGAAAATGCCATGACCTAAAGATATTAAAGGTATTCATAGTTTCCTCGGTCATGCCGGTTTCTATAGGAGGTTAATTTAAGACTTCTCTAAAATTTCTAGGCCTCTTACAAATCTTTTACAAAAGGATGTTCCTTTTGTTTTTGATGATAATTGTGTCGAAGCCTTTGAAACACTTAAGAAAGCCTTAACTTCTGCACCTATTGTTCAACCACCTGATTGGAACTTGCCTTTTGAAATTATGTGTGATGCTAGTGATTATGATGTTGGTGCTGTTCTAGGACAAAGAGTTGATAAGAAATTAAATGTTATCCATTATGCTAGCAAAACTCTAGACAGTGCCCAACGAAATTATGCAACTACTGAAAAGGAATTTTTAGCAGTTGTGTTTGCTTGTGACAAATTCAGATCTTATACTGTTGATTCCAAAGTAATTGTTCACACTGATCATGTTGCTATTAAATATCTTATGGAAAATAAAGATGCTAAACCTAGACTCATTAGGTGGGTTCTCCTGCTACAAGAATTTGATTAACATATTACTGATAGGATAGGAGATGAGAACCTCGTAGCTGATAACTTGTCTAGGTTAGAATATATTCTTGATGACCCACTACCTATTGATCATAGTTTTCCTAATGAGCAACTAGCTGCAATAAATGTTTCTCATAACACTCCCTGGTATGCTGACTATGCTAATTATATTGTTGCTAAACACATACCACCTAGTTTCATGTACCAACAAAAGAAAAAATTCTTCTATGATTTAAGACATTACTTTTGGGACGACCCACATCTTTATAAAGAAGGAGAAGATGGTAGTATTAGAAATTGTGTACCTGAGCATGAATAGGAACAACTCCTACGGAAATGTCATTCCGAAGCTTACGAAGGACATCACGCGGGAGATAGAACTGCTCACAACGTATTGCAATCTGGTTTTTATTGGCCTGCTCTCTTCAAGGATGCCCGTAAGTTTGTTTTATCTTGTGATGAATGTCAAAGAATTGGTAATATCGATAAGCATCAGGAAATGCCTATGAATTATTCACTTGCTATTAAACCATTTGATGTTTGGGGTTTTCATTATATGGGACCTTTTCCTTCCTCTAATGGGTATACTCGTATTTTGGTTGTTGATTATGTTACTAAGTGGGTACGTAGAAGCTATTCCAACTAGTAGTGCTGATCATAACACTTCCATTAAATGCTTAAAGAAGTTGTTTTCCCAAGGTTTGGAGTCCCTAGATATTTAATGACTGATGGTGGTTCACACTTTATTCACGATGCCCTCCGTAAAATGCTTGCTAAATATGATGTCAACCATAGAATTGCATCACCCTATCATCCTTAATCAAGTGGTCAAGTTGAACTTACTCCCTCCGGTCCTATTTAGTTTGCGTTTAACTTTTTCCCGTTTTTCCCGCAATGCTCTGCGCGTGAGGCTTTTTCACCGCTTCTTTCCAACTTTGCCCCTCCACTTCTTCGGGCGTTGTGCTTCGTTGTCCTATCACTTCACCTCCTCATCTCATGTCTGTATGGATCCACTTCTTTGGGCGTTGTGCACGTAGAGGACGGCGAGCTTGCAGACCACGGGGTGTTGTTGGCTGGTAGCATCCTCATGGCGGCGGCGTGCACGCAGAGGACGGAGACCTTACGGACCACGGCGTGCTCGCGGCCGGTGGCATCCTCACGGCGGCCGCATGCACGCGGAGGACGGCGAGCTTGCGGACCACGACGTGCTCGCGGCCGGTGCCATCTCTTCACGGCGGTGGCGTGCACACAGAGAACGGCGAGCCTGCGGACTACGGCGTGCTCGCGGCTGGTGCCATCCTCACGGCGGCAGCGTGCGCGCAGAGGACGGCGAGCTTGCAGACCATGGCGTGCTCATGACAGTCGGCATGCACATCGAGAACGGCATGCTTGCTGCCGGTGGCGTCCTCTCGGCAGTCTGCGTGCACGCTGAGGACAGCAAGCTTGCGAAGGATGGCGTGCTCATGGTGGGCGGCCAAGAGGAGAAAGACGGTGTCGTCTAGGTGGAAGCGAAGGACAACATGCAGAGGAAGTGGACATCATCCTCTGATGCTTGCGTTGGAAGGGCATGCACTCACGGAGGACGCCGCTCGTGTAGGACGGTGATCCATGTTCCATGCATGCTCGTGGCGAACAAGAGAAGTGCGGCAAGACAGAGGAGAAGCATGCAGTTTGCTCTCTTCATGGGACTTGATTTATGGAGTGGTCTCTTAGTTTTGGAGGGAATTACAAATCCGTGGCGGCAAACTAATTTTTGAAGCTACTCCATGGCGTCCTGCTCGGTTTAGGAGGGAACTGGAATTTTGCTGGCTCGCATGCAGCTCAGAGAAAGAGATAGACGTCTGCATGTAGCGCTAGGAACGAGCGAGGAGGAAGGAGAGCCAATCAAGGTTGCATGCACATTTATTAGCACCAGCTGATCTCATTCATGCGCGTAGGGCCACAGGGGCAATCTCGTTCAGAAAACAGCCAGCGACCCACGTCTTGGTATGCGAGTTTGGTCTTAGACGCAGAGAAAAAAGGACCGGAGGGAGTACAATAGAGAAATAAAATTAATACTACAAAATACTATCAATAGGTCCCAAAATAATTGGTCTAAGAAACTAGATGATGCACTTTGGACCTACAGGACAACTTATAAAAATCCTATAGGTATGTCTCCTTATAAAATGGTTTATGGAAAAGCTTGTCATTTGCCTCTAGAGTTAGAACATAAAGCATATTGGGCAATTAAAGAACTCAACTATGATTTCAAACTTGCCAGTGAGAAGAGGTTATTTGATATCAGCTCACTAGATGAATGGAGAACCCAAGCTTATGAAAATGCCAAACTATTTAAAGAAAAAGTTAAAAGATGGCATGACAAAAGAATCCAAAAGCGGGAATTCAAAGTTGGTGAATATGTTCTTTTGTACAACTCTCATTTAGATTCTTTGCAGAAAAAAATCTTTCTAAATGGGAAGGACCATATATAATTGAAGAGGTTTATCGCTCTAGAGCTATCAAAATAAATAATGTTGAAGGTACTAACCCGAAGGTGGTTAATGGGCAAAGAATTAAACATTATATCTCAGGTATGCCTATTAATGTTGAAAACAATATTATTCAAACCATGACACCAAAGGAACACATAAAACAAACCTTCTGGAACACTCCAGAATCGTGAAAAAAGAGGAGGTACGTGATACGGTAAGTAAACGGACTCCAAAAAATCCGTAAAACTATTTTCTGTCAGTATTGGAATATTACAAAAATTAGAAAAATAAGAAACAACACAACTGAGGAGGGCACAAGACACCAGGGCGCGCCTCCTTTGCCTGACGCGCCCAGGTGGGTCGTGCCCACCTCGGGAACCTTCCCGGCCCGTTTTCCCCTCATTTTGCTTGTTTCCCAAGATAAAAAATCTTTATATACCCCCCGAACATATTGACCACCGTATCACGGAGAAATCTTATCTTCTTCTTTCTTGTTGTTTGTCTGGTAGATCTAAAAATATGTCATCTCAAGACTCAAAGTGTGAGAGCTATGTTGCTGATTATATTGCAAACCCCAAAGTTTACGGAGACGTGGAACATTATGGTTGGACCACGGAGGAAGAAGAAGACTATGGTCTGAAAGGGAAAGAAGAGACAAGCTCAGATGAATATGAAGTTCCATTACCCCAACCTAGGGATATGCATGTGGAATTCAAGAAGTCAAGTCTCCCCAATAAAGCAAAGAAACCTAAGATCCAGTTTATCCCTTTTCGTCTCTTGCCGAGAAACAAACAGGACTTATGCAAAAAGATATTAAAGCTTGAGCAGGAGATCGGTGACTTGAGGGAGGAAAATTCCATCCTCGAGCATAAGCTGAGGAAGAAGAACACTCACGCTACTTCACCACCACCATCATCATCTTCCCCACCAAAGGAGACTTGAGTTCACGGTATGGGAACTCCCCTTGGCTTGTGCCAAGCTTGGGGGAGGTGCCCCGGTATCGTATCACCACCACTAACTTTTCCTTTATTTATCTTGGTTCAATCATTAGTCATCTTTTGGACTAGTTGAATAAAAGTTTAGTTCGAATCTTTTCTCTTCGAGTGTTTGCTTAGCGATCTATCCATCAATCTATCTATCTATGTAATCGTGTGCGAGATATATAATAAAGATTAGTTCAAGTTTTGCTTTCTTTTCTTTAATGTTTCAATAAAATTAAAAGGAAATAATGAAAAATATCATATGCTAATCTTATGGTAAGTAATGACATCACATAAGGAAAAGTATAAGTGGTAAAATTTATTGGAGATTGACAAACATAGCATTGGTCAATGATGCAATTCATGAAAGAGTTAATAAAGGAAGAGAAGATTCACATGCAAATACACTATCTTGCCATCTCTTATGATTGTGAGCCCCCACTAAATATTATGTGTCAATATTGTTGACGTTGGACAAGGAAGACAACGTGATGATTTATGTTTGTTCATATTCACATAGAAGTTATATTGTCATAGGTCCTTCAACATGTGGTGCTTGCTCAATATCTTTGCTAGCCAAAAATTCCGCACTAAGTGGAGATACTACTTGTGCATTGATGCGGCTTGAACTACGTTGGTATTTCCCCAAAGAGGAAGGGATGATGCAGCACAACGACGGTAGGTATTTCCCTCAGTGATGAGACCAAGGTTATCGAACCAGTAGGAGAATCACGCAACACTACGTAAACGGTACCTGCACACAAAGAACAAATACTTGCAACCCGACGTGTTAAAGGGGTTGTCAATCCCTTTCGGGTAAATTACCAAGTTGACGGGATAAAAATATGATAGATTGGATAAATAGATCTCGAATAAACAGAAAATAAAATAAAGTGCAGCAAGGTATTTTTGGTTTTTTGGAAATATAGATCTGAAAGTAAAAGCAAATAAAAATAGATCTCGAAGGCAAATATGATAAAGAAGAGTCCCGGGGGCCGTAGATTTCACTAGTGGCTTCTCTCAAGAAAAATAGCAGACGGTGGGTAAACAAATTACTATTGGGAAATTGATAGAACTTCAAATAATCATGATGATATCCAGGCAATGATCATTATATAGGCATCGCGTCCAAGGTTAGTAGACCGACTCCTGCCTGCATCTACTACTATTACGCCACACATTGACCGCTATCCAACATGCATCTAGTGTATTAAGTTCATGGAGAAACGGAGTAATGCAATAAGAACGATGACATGATGTAGACAAGATCTATCCAGCATGACACTGGGATCTAATTCCTACATGTAGCATGTGACAAACACAAAGAGAGCATCATGTAGCATGTGACAAACGCATTTAAGTCTAACATACTTCCTATGCATAGGAATTTTATAAGCAAACAAATTATCAAGACAAGAAACATCTAGCATATGCAAAGGAGAGGAATAAAACATTGACAATCTCAACAAAATGAGAGGTAATTTAGTAACATGAAAATTTCTACAATCATATTTTCCTATCTCATAATAATTGCATGTCGGGTCATAATCAAATTCAACAATATAACTATCACATAAAATATTTTCTTCATGATCTACATGCATGCAAAGTTGACACTCTTCCAAATTAGTGGGATTATCATCAAATAAAGTCATGACCCCTCCAAGCCCACTTTTATCAAAAATTTCATAAGATTGAACACTCTCCAAATAAGTGGGATTATTTTTAGCTAAAGTTGACACTCTTCCAGGCCCACTTTTAATATTATAGCAAGCAAATTCATCATGACGTTTAAATAAATTTTCAAGATCATAAGAATCATTATCACCCCAATCATGATCATTGCAATAAGTAGTGGACATAGCAATATTAGCATCCCCAAGCTTGGGGTTTTACATATTAGTATCACAATTGACATTAATAGAATTTATAATAACAACATCGCAATGATGCTTTTCATCTAAGGAGTTGTCATGAATCACTTTATAATTTTCTTCTTTTAACACTTCATCACAATTTTCAGATTCATAAATCTCAAGCAAAACTTCATAAAGACAATCTATTTAACTCAATTCACTAGCAATGGGTTCATCATAACTGGATCTTTTAAAAAGATTAGCAAGTGGATGAGGATCCATATCAATAGATTTTTAGCAAGCGAAGATGCAAGCAAATAGAAGACACATGGCAACACCAGCAAACAAAAGATCAAACGAGAAAAAGGCGAACTAAAAAGAAGGCGAATAAAACGGCAAATATTTGTGAAGTGGGTGAGATGAAAATGAGAGGCAAATGGAAAATAATGTAAATCGCAAGGAGATGAGATTTGTGATTAGGAACCTGGTAGATGTTGATGATGTCTCCCTGGCAACGGCGCCAGAAATTCCTTTTGATGCGGCTTGAACTACGTCGGTATTTCCCCAAAGAGGAAGGGATGATGTAGCACAGCGAGGTAGGTATTTCCCTCAGTGATGAGACCAAGGTTATCGAACCAGTAGGAGAATCACGCAACACTACGTAAACGGTACCTGTACACAAGGAACAAGTACTTGCAACCAGACGTGTTAAAGGGGTTGTCAATCCCTTTTGGGTAGCGGTGCCAGAAATTGTCGAGTTGACCGGATAAAAATATGATAGATTGGATAAATAGATCTCAAATAAACGCAAAACAAAATAAAGCGCAGCAAGGTATTTTGGGGGTTTTGGAAATATAGATCTGAAAATAAAAGCAAATAAAAAGATATCTCAAAGGTAAATATGATAAAGAAGAGATCCAGGGGTTGTAGATTTCACTAGTGGCTTCTCTCAAGAAAAATAGCATACGGTGGGTAAACAAATTACTGTTGGGCAATTGATAGAACTTCAAATAATCATGACGATATCTAGGCAATGATCATTATATAGGCATCACGTCCAAGATTAGTAGACCGACTCCTGTCTGCATCTACTACTATTACTCCACACATCGACCGTTATCCAGCATGCATCTAGTGTATTAAGTTCATGGAGAAACGGAGTAATGCAATAAGAACTATGACATGATGTAGACAAAATCTATTCATGTAGAAATTAGACCCCATCTTGTTATCCTTAATGGCAACGATACATACGTGTCGTTTCCTCTTCTGTCACTAGGATTAAGCGCCGTAAGATCGAACCCATCACAAAGCACCTAGTCGGCCTAACTAAACCAAAGATTCGAAGAAGAAATACGAGGCTATAAGTAATCATGCATATAAGAGATCAAAAAGACTCAAATAACTTTCATGGATAAAAACATCGATCTGATCATAAACTCAAAGTTCATCAGATCCCAACAAACACACCGCAAAAGGAGTTACATCAAATAGATCTCCAAGAGACCATTGTATTGAGAATCAAAAGAGAGAGAGAGGAAGCCATCTAGCTACTAACTACGGACCCGTAGGTCTACAATGAACTACTCACGCATCATCGGAGAGGCACCAATGAGGATGATGAACCCCTCTGTGATGGTGTCTAGATTGGATCTGGTGGTTCTGGAACTTGCGGCGGCTGGAATTGATTTTCGTCAACTCCCCTACGGTTTCTGGAATATTGGGGTATTTATAGAGCAAAGAGGCGGTGCGGGAGGCCACCGAGGTGGGCACAACCCACCAGGGCACGCCCAGGTGGGTTGTGCCCCCCTCGGGGCACCCCCCGGTACTTCTTTGGCCCATCCTGTGTCTTCTGGCCCAAAAAAATTCTCCAAAAAGTTTCGCTGCGTTTGGACTCCGTTTGGTATTGATTTTCTACGAAGTAAAAAAAAGCAAAAACAGCAACTGGCACTGAGCACTATGTCAATAGGTTAGTCCCAAAAAATGATATAAAATTGCTATAATATGATTGTAAAACATCCAAGAATGATAATATAACATCATGGAACAATCAAAAATTATAGATACGTTGGAGACGTATCATGCATCCAAAAATCCTTAAACCCAAAACCTTGTTTTGAGAGTCCACCATACCTACCTATGGATTGAGTAAGATCCTTCAAGTAAGTTGTCATCGGTGCAATAAGGCAATAAAAATTGCTTATAAATTTGTTGAATCATTTAGTGTAAGAGAAAATTGAGCGTCGTACGAACTTGTGATGGCAAAATAATAAAAGCAACAGACTGCATAATAAAGGTTGCTATCATAAGGGGCAATATAACGTGATGTTCTTTTGCACTAAGAGATTGTGCATACAAACTAAAAGCATAGGGCAACCTCTGCTTCCCTTTGCGAAGGGCCTATCTTTTACTTTTATGCATTTACTTTTATGCAAGAGTCAAAGTATTCGTCCATATTCCTTTTTATTTCCTCTTTTTGCAAGCATCATGTGGTGAGGAAAGATCTAGGCACATATATCCAGTTGGATATGAGTGGGCATGAGTTATTATTGTTGACATCACCCTTGAGGTGAACACGTTGGGGGGCAAAACTATAAGCCCCTATCTTTCTATGTGTCCAGTTGAAACTTTTTGCATGGGTATGCTGTGAGAGAAGGTTAAATGATGGTTGAGTATGTGGACTTGCGTAAAGGTGTAACGCCCCGGATGTAACTTTCCATATTTGTAAGTCCAACTCTTGCCATTTTTGGCTATGTGTTATGATATTCCCTTCGTGGTCGGGTTTTGTCTTTCGGTTTGTATTTTGTTCATGTCATGCATTGCATATCATGTCATCATATGCATCTCATTGGCATACGTGTTCGTCTCATGCATCCGAGCATTTTCCCCGTTGTCCGTTTTGCAATCCGACACTCCCACATGCACCGGCGCACCCCTCTTGTCTCTTTTCGTGAGCGGGTGTCAAACGTTCTCGGAATGGACCGAGGTTTGCCAAGTAGCCTTGGTACACCATCGGTAGACCACCTGTCAAGTTTCGTTCCATTTGGAGGTCGTTTGATGCTCCAACGGTTAACCGGGTAACCGCAAAGGTCTTTTATGTGTTGCAGACAAACACCCCTCCAAACAGCCCATTAACCCATCTAAGCCCCCTCCATGCTCTTGGTCGTTCGATCACGATCGTGTGGGCGAAAACCGCACTCCATTTGGAGTCTCCTAACTCCCTCTACCTATAAATAGGTGATCCCCCGGATTTTTCACGCAGACGAAACCCTAGCCCGCTCCCTCTCCGCCGCCGGACACGTCCGGTCCGCGCCGGACGAACCCGCCGCCGCGCCGGCACCAGTCAGGGAGCGCCACGTGGCGCGCGGCCGCCTCCCCTGCCGAAGCCCGCCGGGCCCGAGGCCGGCCACCGCGGCCCGCGTCTCCACCGCCCGCGCCCCGTTTCCCGCGCCCGCGCCTCCTCCCGTGCGGGCCGCCGACCGCCGCCGCCACGCCCTTCGCGCCGGCGCCCGTCCCCGCCGCCGACCTCGCCGCCCAGCGCCTCCACGCCGCCGGTGCCGCCTCCTCCGGCGACCCCGACCCCGTCGCCGCCGGATCCGGCCTCCCCGGCCCCGTCCCCGACTTCTCCGGCCGCCGGCGCCTCGGATCCGGCGAGATCCGCTGCCGCGTCGATTTCCGTGCAAACCCGAGGTTGTCCCCGTTTTTCCTCTCGAGTCCCGAATATATCACTTTATGTGGCTCTGTTCATCGCATCATACCTCCTTGCATACTGCTCCGTTTCATGCGCATGATATATCTAAATGTTCATCACGAGATGCTCTTCATTTTGTTCCATTGTGCCATGCTCGTTTGAGTCCATCTTGAGGCCCAAATATCTGATGCAAGAGTGCTATATGATGTTTACTGCTGTTACTTATCAGAACTTGATGTTTTGTTATTTTTGTTGCGTTTGATGTGTGCATATTATGAGCATGAGCTCTACATGTGTTTTGATATATGCCATGCCATCTTTACAGGGGTGTATGACATGTATTTTGGTGATCTATGTGGTGACTAGCACAAGCATGCAAACTAGGCTTCGTGATGTTTCTGTTTTCAGGGACTTAGGATTTTGCTAAGTCTTTTACTGCTGTTATTTTGATGCCATGTATCCATGTGTCTACGGTGAGATCTATGCTTCTTTTGAGTATGTTCAGTAAGTATGTTTTGTACATATAGTTGTGCTCTATCCATCTATGCCCCTGTTTGCAATTATGGAGTTCCCTAGCATGTCTCAATCTTACTCTACTTTTGCTAAAACATGTTCCTGACAGAATGTTAACATGATATTCAATTTTGCCAAGGTTTTTGTAGTTGATCCATAGATGCTATGAACTTGCTCTTGTCATGGTTAGCTTCATGAACATTCCATCTTGCTGTAGGTATTCTTTTTTTGTCATGCACTGCTCTGTGATGAGTGAGTCGAGCTCACAAAGATGCCTTCATAATTCTGTTAATGCCATGTTCTGTTTTCTGCTAAGTCTGAAACCTGTTAACAAAACTTGCTATGTTTACATGGGTGCCATCATATCTTCCGATCCTTTTTGGCTCATGATCAGTAAGGGACTTTTGTTCTATGCATTTAGTAGCTTCCTTCCATGCCTTGTTTAGCTATGATAAGTTCCTGTAGCACGTGGTTTGCTTGCTCTGAATATTGCTACTTGATGCTGTTTCAGTCATGTTCAGTATTTTCACTAAGTCTGTGAAGCTGATATCTTTTGCACTTTTCCCATGCTTGTTTGAACCTGTTATTATGTGATTTAGCTGTAGCTAAGTGTTCATCTTTTGTGAAGCATCTCTTGTATATCACTTCCATATGCTTTGTTGCTATATTAGGGTGCTGCAGCATAGTTACTTGATGTATTCTAAGTGCTATCATGTTGTTAATCGCAGAATTGTGCCATTCTTGTTTTGCTTGCCATTTGCAAACCGCACATCCGTTTCCGGTGATCTTTATATCGATTTCGACCGAAATCATCTCATCTTTCCAGTGGCATACTTGTTTTGCCAAGTTGATGACTTGTTCATCCTTTTTCTTCCGGAGCACGCATATGCATCGCATATCACATCTCGCATATCATGCATGTATTGCATCATGTTGCTTGTGCATTTCCCATGATTGATTGTGGTTCCATTGCTTGTGTTCTTGCTGTGGATAGAGCTAGGAGACGAGTTTATGAACGAGGAACCTGTTGAGTACGCTTACGAGGATCAAGCTTTCGACAACTCTGAGAACCTTGCAGGCAAGATGATCATACCCCCGAAATCACTTCTATCTTTGCTTTGCTAGTTGTTCGCTCTATCGCTATGCTGCGCTACCTACCATTTGCTATATCATGCCTCCCATATTGCCATGTCAAGCCTCTAACCATCCTTTCCTAGCAAACCGTTGTTTGGCTAAGTTACCGCTTTTGCTCAGCCCTTCTTATAGCGTTGCTAGTTGCAGGTGAAGTTGAAGTTGGTTCCATGTTGGAACATGGATATTTTGGCATATCACAATATCTCTTATTTAATTAATGCATCTATATATTTGGTAAAGGGTGGAAGGCTCGGCCTTATGCCTTGTGTTTTGTTCCACTCTTGCCGCCCTAGTTTCCGTCATACCGGTGTTATGTTCCTTGATTTTGCGTCCCTTACGCGGTTGGGTGATTTATGGGACCCCCTTCACAGTTCGCCTTGAATAAAACTCCTCCAGCAAGGGTTAACCTTGGTTTTACATTTGCCTACCTAAGCCTTTTTCCCTTGGGTTTTTGCATGCCCGAGGGTCATCTTTATTTACCCCCCCCCCCCCGGGCCAGTGTTCCTTCGAGTGCTGGCCCAAACCGAGTGATGTTCGGCGCCCCCTGGGCAACCAGGGTCTATGCCAACCCGACGTCTGGCTCATCCAGTGTGCCCTGAGAAAAAGATATGTGCAGCTCCTATCGGGATTTGTCGGCACATTCGGGCGGCTTTGCTGGTCTTGTTTTACCATTGTCGAAATGTCTTGTAAACCGGGATTCCAAGACTGATCGGGTCTTCCCGGGAGAAGGTTTATCCTTCGTTGACCGTGAGAGCTTATAATGGGCTAAGTTGGGACACCCCTGCAGGGTATTATCTTTCGAAAGCCGTGCCCGCGGTTATGAGGCAGATGGGATTTTGTTAATGTCCGGTTGTAGAGAATTTGACACTTGACTTAATTAAAATACATCAGCCGTGTGTGTAGCCGTGATGGTCTCTTTTCGGCGGAGTCCGGGAAGTGAACACGGTTTGAGTTATGCATGAACGTAAGTAGTTTCAGGATCACTTCTTGATCATTTCTAGCTTAGCGACCGTTGCGTTGCTCCTCTTCTCGCTCTTATTTGCGTATGTTAGCCACCATATATGCTTAGTGCTTGCTGCAGCTCTACCTCATTACCCCATCCTTCCTATAAGCTTAAATAGTCTTGATCTCGCGGGTGTGAGATTGCTGAGTCCTCGTGACTCATAGATTCTACCAAAACAGTTGCAGGTGCCGACGATACCAGTGCAGGTGACGCAACCGAGCTCAAGTGGGAGTTCGACGGGAACGTGGTCGTTACTATGTTTCGTTTCCTGATGATCAGTAGTGGAGCCCAGTTGGGACGATCGGGGATCTAGCATTTGGGGTTATCTTATTTTCATTTGGATTTGACCGTAGTCGGTCTATGTGTGGATTTTGGATGATGTATGAATTTAATTTATGTATTGTGTGAAGTGGCGATTGTAAGCCAACTCTCTTTATCCCATTCTTGTTCATTACATGGGATTGTGTGAAGGTGACCCTTCTTGCGACAATACCTACAATGCGGTTATGCCTCTAAGTCGTGCCTCGACACGTGGGAGATATAGCCGCATCGTGGGCGTTACAAAAGGCTCCGATGCAATACCCTTCCTGGAAATATGATGAATTATAGTTGCAAAGTTGACTGAGAACATAGTTTGTTGCTTTCCAATAAGGTTTACGCTTTACACTTCAATGTTATGATGAATTGTTACTTGTTCATGAGAAGTTATATGATAAAAGTTGCGTGATAAAGTTTTATGTTAAAGTTCTTTGTTGTCATAATAATAAGCATGATGCTTCTATGTCTGTATTTTGTTTTTATCGACACCTCTTTCTCTCTAAGCATGTGGACATGTTTTTCGATTTCGGTTTTCGCTTGAGGACAAGCGAGGTCTAAGCTTGGGGGAGTTGATACGTCCATTTTGCATCATGTTTTCTTACTGTTATTTATAATGTTTTTATGCATAATAATGCTTTATGGAGTAATTCTAATGCCTTTTCCCTCATAATATGCAAGGTTTACACAAAGAGGGAGAATGCCGGCAGATGGAATTCTGGACTTGAAAAAGCTACGTTAGAGTTACCTATTCTGCACATCTCCAAATGAGCTGAAAATTTACGAAGAATTGTTTTGGAATATATAAAGAATACTGGAGCAGATAATTACCGAGGGGGGCACCCTAGTGAGCAGAAGACACCAGGGCGCGCCTAGGCCCCCAGGCGCACCCTGGTGGGTTATGCCTTCCTCGGCCCACGTCCGGTGCCCATCTTCTGGTATATAGGTCATTTTGACCTAGAAAAAATCAGAGGGGGACTTTCGGGACGAAGCGCCGCCGTCTCGAGGCGGAACTTGGGCAGGAGCACTTTTGCCCTCCGGCGGAGCGATTCCGCCGGGGGAACTTCCCTCCTGGAGGGGGAAATCATCATCATCGTCATCACCAACAACACTCTTATCTTTGGGAGGGCAATCTCCATCAACATCTTCAACAGCACCATCTCCTCTCAAACCCTAGTTCATCTCTTGTGTTCAATCTTTGTACCGGAACCTCAGATTGGTACTTGTGGGTGACTAGTAGTGTTGATTACATCTTGTAGTTGATTACTATATGGTTTATTTGGTGGCAGATTATATGTTCAGATCCATTATGGTATTTAATACCCCTCTGATCTTGAGCATGATTATCATTTGTGAGTAGTTACTTTTGTTATTGAGGTCACGGGACAAGTCATGTAACAAGTAATCATGTGAACTTGATATGTGTTCAATATTTTGATGATATATATGTTGTGATTCCCTTAGTGGTGTCATGTGAACGTCGACTACATGGCACTTCACCATATTTGGGCCTAAGGGGATGCATTGTGGAGTAGCTATTAGATGATGGGTTGCTAGAGTGACAGAAGCTTAAATCCTAGTTTATGCGCTACTTCGTAAGGGTACGATTTGGATCCAAAAGTTTAATGTTATGGTTGGATTTTATCTTAATACTTTTCTCATAGTTACGGATGCTCGCGAGTGGGTTTAATCATAAGTAGGAGGTTTGTTCAAGTAAGAACAACACCTAAGCACCGGTCCACCCACATATCAAATTCTCAAATTAGCGAACACGAATCAAACCAACATGATGAAAGTGACTAGATGAAATTCTCGTGTACCCTCAAGAATGCTTTGCTTATCATAAGAGACCGTTTTGGCATGTCCTTTGCCACAAAAGGATTGGGCTACCTTGCTGTACTTTATTTACCGTTACTGTTACTTGCTCGTTGCAAATTATCTTGCTATCAAACTACCTATTACCGACAATTTCAGTGCATGCAGAAAATACCTTGCTGAAAACCACTTGTCATTTCCTTCTGCTCCTCGTTGGGTTCGACACTCTTACTTATCGAAAGGACTACAATTGATCCCCTATACTTGTGGGTCATCAAGTCACTGCGGCATTCCGTGTTTTATGAATAGGAGTTTAATGCACTTAGTTTGGTGGACGCATAACTCAGAGCCACACGAACCGAACTTGAGGGGATCGCCCATCTTCTGTCGACCAACATGCAGGTATGTGGTTATTTTTTATAACCGAACATAAATCCTGACCCAATACCCCCTGAGCCTTAATTTGGGTGGGACGGACGAGTTAAGGGTCTTAATGTGCATATATTGGCGACATGGTGTAGGCCTCGAGGGAACAAAACGAAAAACTGGCCGAGGACCTTGAGCTGAACCGAACACAGTTGGCAGCTGCAAAGGCCGAACTGGGGGAGGTCAAGAAGTTCACCCGGGAAGCACACGGTGAGTAAAAAGTTTTACCGCGCACAAACTGTTTAGGGTGTCTTTTGTGACAAAAGATTGCTTTGTAGCGGCTGAGTCCATAGGCCTACTGGAGAAAGACCTGAACACGGCCAAAGAGACTCAAAGGTACGCCAAATCACAACACGAAGCTGGCCGCCGGGTACTGGCCCGAAGCCATGAGGAAAAGAACAAGCTTAAAACTGAGAATCGGCAACATGCCAAAGAAATTGAGAGATTAAAATCCGGACTGGCACAAACCCTCGAGGAGAACCAGAGATTGAAAGGTGGCATGTTCAGTAAGTGAAATTTCAACTTGTGATCACGCAAAGCATCCGTATGATGTGAATGTAAAAAACATGCCACGTCTCTTGTCAGGTCTCCTGGCCGGAAGTCCCGAAGAAGAGGCTAGCTCATTCAGAGGGAACCTGCTAAAGGAATTGTCCATCGTGCACGAGCAAGCTTGGAAAGCTATGAAGAGCATGGTCAAAGCGTTATGGCCAACTGAGACACCTCCAGAAGGAATGGCCAAACTGGCCAATCGATTTAAAGGAGCTCGGTGTCGCTTCAAGCTATGGAAGGTGTCAGCCTGCCAAGAAGGAGCACGGGAGGCATGGGCAATGGTGAAGACCCGCTGTACAAAAATAGACCCAGGGCATTTAGCCCGGGTTGGGCCGGCAGGGCTAGATGGGCGGGAAGTGCCTCTTTATTTGGTGTATGACCAAGTGATGCCAGCTCCTCGGTTATCTCAAGAAGGTTGCGCCCTGGATACTATAATACATAATATTGACCAGGAGCGGGGTGTTTGATTCTATGTACCTATGTACTTTACATCAAACAATTTCCATCCATGCTATAAACATTGTCTTAACCTGCCATCGGCTTCTACCTCCCCCGCCATTGGTCGGGGAGTGTTCCGTACTGTGTGACCTGTGGTAACAGAAAATCACTTCGGAGAACCAGGCAATCCGGCCATCTGGTAGAACAGACAGAACACGCACAGGGATTTATGTTATATTACTATTTAACGTAAGAAACATCTTCCAAAGAAAATAGTTCCTCCATGGATTCCTTTCTTTGGGTTGCTATGTTGACCATAGGCGTTTTAACCAGACACCTGTAGTATGTGGGTGATGATTACTTCGAGAAAATAAACCCAGGTGTTTGGGGTTGATCACTAATAATTTCCACTTCCCTCGTAGCCGACCAATTATGTTCTTAAGAACGCTAGCTTTCGGCTTCACCCGTCTGAGGTACATATTCGGGTAATCCGGTCGTAGCAACCGCAGAGGTGCTCCCTTTACCCTCTAGCCGAACAATCGGGAACGTAGAGGGTAAGCATAGGAGCGAGGCAACCCAGCTTGGCCAAAACTTAAGTCAAATTGATTCATATAATGGCTTAAAAGCGATACTAGAAGGGTGCGAACACGACAGAGGCAAATAGATGCACGAAAGGTATATTCATCGGCTTTGTTAAAGAAGCCCTCGGTTATAACCAGGTGGTACATTTAAAGATGTATGCCCAAGGAAAATTAACATAGTTCGGTTTAACCAAACGCGGCCTGGAGGTGCTAACCACCCGAAAAAAAGTAAAAAAGAAAAGGAAAACTACAACAAAAGAAAGGCTAGCTAGAGTGGAGAGACCGGACTAGCCGTAGAAGCGCCAGAGCCGAGTTGCGTTCCATGGGTTTGGTTCGAGGTGATTGTCCACTGGGTTGTGGATACGATATGCTCCTCCTGCTAGTACCTCATCGATTATGAGGACCCTCCCGTTTGGGCGAGAGCTTGTTATTTTGCTTCTTAGGGAGACGTAAGACGAGTTTTCCTATGTTGTATGTCTTCACCTGAACTTCCCTACTCTGGTAGCGTCAGGCCTGCTGTTGACAAAACATAGAGTGGGACCGCGCTATGTCACGCTCTCCTTCCAGGGCGTCCAGGGCGTCGTGCCGATCTAACTCGGTGTTGGGGATATGACCCCACGATATAACCCGCCATATAAAGGCCGGGTCATATCACTAGCGACTCTTGGAGCTAAACTTCAGATGGGCCAGAGCGATCAAGATGTGGGACTGGAAGGGCGGCTCACGAGATGGGCCAGCTTAGGGCCCAGAACCAGAAGGCGGCGGTGACGGCCCAGAAGCATAAGCCATCGCATGATGACTTGCTAAAGGAGCAAGGCAACTCAGAGTTGGACTTAGTCACGGGTCATAACAAGACCCAGACCCTTGTAAACCCAGGGGCCTCGACCTGTATATAAAGGCGAGTCCTCAGGATAGATAGATCACGTTACAATCAATCGATAGCTAGGTCAAGCGAATATGTTCCCTTGTAATCGATACTCAAACAATAAGCAGAAAAGCAGGAGTAGGCTTTTACCTCCACCGTGAGGGGGTCAAACCTGGGTAAACATGTGTCTCTCGGCCCGCTCAACCCCGTCAAGCTAATCACCGTTTGCGATGGCCTCACGTCTAAGTCCTCACACTATGACATCTGTCATGAAAAAACCACGACAGTTGGCGCCCACCATGGGGCCAGCGCACGGTTGTTTCGAGTTCTTGAAGGGCTCTTTCCTAGGGATCGAGGGATATGCCATTGGAAGGATGACCAAGAGTTATTGCGGCAAGCTCTACATCGACAACGACGGTTGGGGCCCCGAGGGCGACTCAATCGAGTACGAGTACCGGTCCCCTTCGGTGGAATCCATGTCTTCATCGGCAAAATCGGCAGATCTGAACCTTAGCCGGACATCTGCACCGACCTCGTCGAGCCGGCTCGGCGCATGCAACCAGCCCGGGCCCAAGCCGGCCGGAAGCAAGTCTTCGTTGGTTTTATGCAGGGCGTGGAGCTCGCGGAGAATTCTGTGTCTGGAGGAGAGACTCTCGTCCAGGTGATGAGTCCTCGACTGGCGAGACGGAGTCAATCTACCACCTTCAAGACGACGGGCTTGGGGCTATTCTGATGGCAACATTATTTCGGACCCCTACGAGCCGCCGAGCTGAGTCGCCACCTTCATGGCAGGGACGGCACCGGCTCTCAACACTGTGACGGTCGGGGCGACAGCGACAACTGGTCCTTCAGCGTTCGGCTCAGTCAGGCCTCCGGCTCAAGTTCTGTCTGAACTGATGAACGCCCTAACAACCTTGCTGGCAACCGAGGTCACTGCGGAAAATTAGGCAGAGCGTAATGTAGAGATTGCAAAGATTCGCGAGCAGATGACTAAGGCCCAGGAGGACATCAACGCTGAAATCACACGGACGGCCGAGTTACAAGCTCAGGTTAATGCAGAGGTGGAGCATTGAAGACGCAGGCTTGGCGTCTAAACCTTGAGCAGAACGCTTCCAACACGGTCCATCAGCGGAGATACTGGAGCCATCTACCATCAAGTTATGAGCTTGTGCATTTATTCAACACACCATGTGCAGGCCCAAGTGCCCCAGGGGCACCGGTTATACCCCAATTAACCCCTAATGCACTGAGGAGCAGAGTGGCGGCACAGCCGCTCCAGTTAGAGCCGGCCTGAAGGGAAGATCCAGTCCAAGACCCTCGCCCATTCGGACGCCGCCGCCACACTTTTCGACACTGCCAGGTCACTTCTCTAACCAAGTGGATAACATGGTAGCAGCGGCAACCCGGCTTACTGCAATTCCTATTACCGGTGAGTCACCAGTTGTAGTAGAAACCCGGAACGCCATCGAGCTATTGCAAATGGTGATTGCATAGCAGGACAACTACTCTTGCAGCAGCATCGTGTTCATTCTACACCACTGCTGAGTCGTAGCTACAGCAGGCATGTTGAGTCACCGATGGTTTCAAGCAGTGAACAACGTCGTAACCCGCCCCAGGACAACCCGCCCCTTAACCCATGGACAGATGCTCAAGCAATTGTGGATGGTGCCAGAGCCCGGCGTGGGGGCAGAAGCAGTAAACCAGGGGGCTTATCAGACACCCATGACGGTTCCTTCAGCCTCGGTGGGGGCTGGGTCAAATTTCAGAACCATCGGAGTGTCGTGCCTAGTGTCGGCTTCACGTAACGAGCGTATTCCCAAGGATTTTAAGGGTCCTCGCAAGGTACCTAACTACACGGCGGATCTCCCTCCAGAGGGTTGAATTGAGAGCTACGAGCTAGCCATGGATATGTTGGACGTCAGCGATGCAGTATACGCCAAGTATTTCACTATGATGTTGGAGGGGTCGGCTCGCACTTGGTTGAAAAACCTGCCCCCCCCCCCCAATTCTATCAACACTTGGGCGGAGTTGAAGGAGCGCTTCATCAGAAATTTTCAAGGAACCTGCAAGCAGCCAATGACAATCTTGGATTTAGAACACTGTGTGCAGCGTGAGGATGAGTCGGCCCATCATTGGGCTCGCAGAGTCGCCGCCATTATCCACTCCTCCGAAAATATTGGGGCGGCTCAAGCTGTTCTGATCCTTGAGAAGAACTGTCACTTTGAGTCCCTTAAACGGAAGTTAGGGCGGCTTAAGCGTAAGTGGACGGATATGGGCAATCTCATGGATGTACTCACCAGATACGCCGACTCTGATGGAACAAATGATCCCGGCTCTGATGAGGATTATTCGGGTAAGTGCAAGAAAACCGGTGGTGCCAAGGGTCAGCAACAAAATTCCTCGACACAGAATGGCAATCAAAATAACCATGGCAATGGTGGAAAGCGCAGACACCCTGATGGAGGGTCGGACTTTGTGGCTAACAATAATGCCGGGTTCAAAAATCAGCATCGTATGGCAAGCAGCCGTATAATGGAGGGAAGCCCAAGAATTACGAGGAAGCTCTTAATGGGCCATGTGAGAAGCACAGTTATCCTAACAAGCGAGCTAGTCATGCTTGGAAGGATTGTCATATCATGCGAGAGTACATGAACCAGTCTTTTCAGCATCATGGCAACAATAATGGGCCGCCCAGCGGGTCAGGTTCTGGAGGCTTCCAGGGAGCCGGCTTTGGTGGTGGTGGCTCGAACTCTAGTTATCAGGACCAGGGGAACCATGGTGGTCACAATCAACAGTCTGGGCATGGTAATCAGCAGCAGAATAATCAGTCGGGATACCAGAGTAATCCCAAGCAGCTAAACAGTGGCCAGTATCACGTTTTCACCACGAGCATGTGCAAGCATGACCGGAAGGTCCATAAGCGGGTTGTCAATACAGTTGAGCTGGCGGTGCCTCAGTATTTGAGATGGTCAGAGCACACGATAACGTGGAGCCGAGCGGATCACCCACCCCGGGTTGATGATCCGGGTCATCTAGCCCTGGTGGTAGCCCCTCAAGTGGGCGGTTATAAGTTCACGAATGTTCTTATGGACGGCGAAAGCAGCATCAACATATTGTATGATGATACTTTTCGATGAATGAATCTGACAGACAAGGATCTTAAGCCGTCCTCCACTGTGTTTCATGGAGTGGTGCCTGGCAAGTCGGCTTACCCTGTTGGAAAGCTTGCTCTGGAAGTAGCTTTTGGTGATGAGTATAATTACAAAGCAGAGACACTATGGTTTGAGGTGGTCAAGATCAAGAGTCCTTATCTTGCACTGTTTGTACGGCTGGCTTACGCTAAATTCATGGCTCGCCCCTGTTATATTTATCTGCAGCTCAAGATGCCAGGGCCACGAGGAACAATTACAGTTCATGGTAATTGAAAGATAGCCTTGGAGTGTGAAGAGGCAGACGCTGCTTATGCAGAGGCGGCTTATGCAACTGATGAGCTCATGTTTAATAAAGATAATGTTGACCTGGCTGATATGACCCCTCTGAAAAAGCCCACCACCGAGAAGGACCCTCTGCTCAAATTTAATTCGGCAAAGGACACATACCAAGTTGACTTTGTCCCTGGTGATTCTTCACAGCAGTTCGCCATTGGGACATGCATGGATCCTAAATAGGAAAGTGCGCTCATTGAGTTCATCCATGAGAATCGGACATCTTTGCATGGAAACCTTCTGACATGCTGGGTGTACCGAGAGAGTCGCTGAGCACCGCCTTAATTTGGATCCTAAGATGAAGCATGTTCAACAGTTCCTCCGTCGTTTTAACAAAGAGTGGTGTAAAGCTATTGGAGAAGAGGTGGCTCGGCTCCTAGCTGCCCGGTTCATAATTGAAGTCTTTCACCCTCAGTGGTTGGCTAATCTTGTGCTTGTGCTTAAAAAGAATGGCACTTGGCGTATGTGTGTTGATTACACCAATCTTAACAAGGCTTGTCCAGCTAATCCGTTTGCTCTGCCCCGCATAGACCAGATCATTGATGCCACGGTGGGTTGTTAGAGTTTATGCTTCCTAGATGCTTACTCTAGTTATCATCAGATCAAGATGGCAGTTGAGGATCAGGTGAAGACGGCCTTCATCACCCCCTTTGGAGCTTCCTGTTATGTTTCTATGACTTTTGGGCTTAAGAGTGCTCAGGCGACTTACCAGCGTTGTTTTCAGAATTGCTTTCATGAGAAGATTGCACGCGACGTTCATGCTTATGTGGACGACATTGTGGTCAAGTCCAGGAAGAAGAAATCCTTGCTTGATGATTTAAAGGAACCTTTGACAATCTCCGGGTGTACAAGATGATGCTTAACCCGGCCAAGTGTGTCTTTGGTGTACCAACAGGAAAATTGCTAGGTTTTCTGGTTTCAGAAAGGGGCATCGAAGCTAACCCAGAGAAAATACAGGCAATCACTTCTCTGTCCAAGCCGTCATGTATCAATGATGTTCAGCGCCTCACGGGTCGTATTGCGACTTGAGCTGTTCTATAAGCCGCCTGGGCGAGAAGGCGATTCCCCTATACCAGATGATGAAAAAGACTGATCATTTCGTCTGGAGTGATGCTACTAATGAAGCATTTGAGGCACTTAAGAAGCAATTGGCTGAGCCGCTCATCTTGGCTGCTCCAATTGACAAAGAGCCTTTGCTCCTGTACGTGGCGGCTAATAACAAGGCCGTCAGCGTAGCAGTGGTCGTGGAGCGCAAGGAGGCCGGTAAAGAGTATCCGGTCTAGAGGCCGGTTTATTGTGTCAATGAAGTTTTGACAGAGCCCAAGCAAAGGTACCCACATTGGCAGAAATTGATGTTTGGGGTGTTCATGGCTAGCCACAAGTTGAGGCATTATTTTCTTGGGCACCCAATCACTATGGTCAGTTTAGCTCCTCTTGGGGATATCATTCAAAATAAGGAAGCCACAGGTAGAGTTGCTAAGTGGGCAATTGAGCTTGGGCCTCATCATCTAACATATGTGCCTAGGACCGCCATTAAGTCTCAAGCATTGGTGGATTTCATTAATGGCTGGACAAAGTTGCAAGCGCCAGAGGAAAAGCCAGATAATACATACTGGACGATACACTTTGATGGGTCCAGGCAATTGGAAGGCTCGGGGGCTGGAGTTATTTTGGAATCTCTGTGAGGTGACAAATTTTGTTATGTCTTAAGGCTCATGTTTCCCTGTACTAACAATGCAGCTGAGTATGAAGCTTTGCTCCAGGGCTTCGTATGGCTAAGGAGATGAACTTAAGTCGGCTTAGATGTCTTGGCGACTTAGACTTGGTGGCACAGCAAGTTTCAGGAAAGTGGGATTCTAAAGACCCGCTCATGGCAGCTTCCGTCAAGCAGTGACTAACATCGCTGGTCATTTCAAAGGTTATCAAGTGGATCACATATATCGGCGGCTTAATGAGGCGGTTGATGCACTGTCCCGTCTTGGGTCTCAGCATAAGTCGGTTCCCCCTAATGTGTTCCTTGATGTGCTGCATAATCCTTCTGTCAAGTTACCTTCGGAGGAAGACTTAGCCATCCCTGACCCAGAGGGACAGTTGGTGGCGGTTCTATGTGCTATTCCAGATTGGATTGTGCCTTATCGGGCTTACTTGACCAAGGGTGAGTTGCCAGAAGATGAACTTTTTGCGCGACAGATCATAAGGTGGTCTAAGTCCATGACAATTGTCATTGGGGAGTTACACAGATGTAGTGTCACTGGCGTGTTTCAATGTTGTGTTTCCCCTGATGAAGACCGAGAAATTTTGCAAGAAATTCATGCAGGAGAATGCGGTCATCACGCTGGGTCAAGATCTCTCGTGGCTAAGGCTTTTTGACATGGTTTTTTTTGGTTGACGGCTCACGCTGATGTAGAGGACATTGTCCATAAGTGTGATGGTTGCCAGAAATTTGCATGTCAAGCTCATGTGTCGGCTCAAGAATTGCGAATGATCCCAATAACCTGGCCATTTGCGGTCTGGGGGCTTGATATGGTAGGTCCCTTCAAGAGGTTTAAGGACAAGAAGACTCACCTTTTGGTTGTTGTTGACAATTTTACCAAGTGGATTGAAGCAGAGCCGGTCAACAATTGTGAGGCAGCAACTGCAGTTCAGTTTGTGAAAAAGTTGATCTTCCGCTTTGGTTATCCTCATAGTATCATCACTGATAATGGGACAAATCTGTCTAAAGGTGCTATGAAGGAGTTCTATCAAAGAGAACACATCCGTCTTGATGTATCTTCAGTGGCTCATCCACAGTCCAATGGCCAGCCAGAGTGTGCTAACCAAGAGATATTACGAGGAATCAAGCCCGGGCTCATGGTTCCTTTGGAATGCACGCCCGGTTGTTGGGTTGACGAGTTGCCTTCCGTTCATTGGAGCATACGGACTACCCCCAACAGATCAACTGGCTACTCGTCGTTCTTCATGGTTTATGGCGCAGAGGCGGTTCTCCCAAGTGATATTCGTCATGACTCACCCAGGGTGGCGACTTACATTGAAACAGACAACGAGATGGCGCGTCAAGACGCTCTGTATGCCTTGGAAGAAGAACGTGACCTCGCGGCGGCTCGATCGGCGATTTACCAACAAGACCTGCGCCGCTATCATAGCCGCAGAGTTCGAAGCCATACTTTCCAGGAGGGCGACTTAGTGCTCCATTTGATTCAGGATCAGACGAGCATGCATAAGCTTTCAACTCCTTGGGAAGGACCCTTCGTGGTTAGCAAGAACCTCAATAATGGGTCATACTATCTCATCGACATACCTGAGCACAAACAACCACGTACCTCTGAGGAGGAGACAAGCAAGCCCAGGAATATTGCTCATCTTCGGCCTTACTATACTTGAGCCAGTGGCTCCAATCATTCTACATACATATTGTGTATATATCTTTTATGATCAACGTAATAAAGCTGGCACCCCTGAAAACTCGGGGTCTCTATAGTTTCATCTCATATATTGTGCATGAGTCTTTCGTTAATTGATCATAAGGTAACTTGGGGGCTTCCAACTCATCGAGTTTAGCTATCTCACCCTCTTGACCCGGCGAAAACGCCACCCTATTGGTTAAACCTGCCTGTATGCTTGATGCTACTCCGAAAAGATGACTCGCCGTACTCTTGACAAGTCAATCTTTATGACCCTGAACTTGTCAAAGTTAAAACGGTGGCTTAAGTCATGTGAGAGTCGGCTTACAGAAAGCGAGGATAAACCAAGGCTATCATGCCAAGCTTCATTGAAGCAAGACTCGAGCCTCGAAAGATGGTCTTTTTTGTCGAGCCTCGAAATCCAACTTATAATTATTTGGATATATATTGCTCTTTATTTTTGTGTTTGCAAGAATCTTTGCTCTTGATCATACTATTGCAAAGACTTTAAGTCGCCGGGTCAAAAGAATTCCGAGTTAGCATTGGTCAATATTGAGCTTCTTTGGCCATGAGTCGTTGGGTTATCAACCCCCAGTTGGTTGTCAGCAATCAGCTATTACGACTATATGTCGTAGGAATATACCTCTCCGGATTGCTTGGATATGGAATTTGGGCCTAGATCTTGAGGATGAAGGTTAAAATAGTGTAAGACATCCCGGAAGAATTTTGATTCGGGTGGAGAAAAGCCTCTGAGGAGATGGTCTATAAAGACTACAACCTCTCCTTCACCGGGTTTGGGAATGTCGTCTCCTTGGTCGGCTCGCCGACCGATTTCATCCTGAGCTGGCAAAATGCCTTGTTCTGTGAAATCCTTAAGTATAAGATCAGAAACATGGGAAGGCACCCAGTTGCAGATTGTGGTCTTCGACATGCTGAATCACCTAAACAAGGTTGAAAAATGCAGAAGTATAAATGGCGAGTTACATCATTTGTATGATAAGATGGCATTATAAGTTGCAGTTAAGGGCGAGATAGCGTGATCATTAAATGATGGATAAGCCACCCAATAGAAGAGCCAGCCTGACAACAGTTGTTTCTGAATATCTGGCGGGTTACAATCACTATGGTGAGTCGCCAGTTTAACAACAACAGTTTCTAAATATCTGGCGGGTTAATAATTATGGTGAGTTGCTAGATTGCATAAAGGCATTTCATGCTAAGTCAAGGGTTTCCTGAAAAATTCTACTAAGTGCTATACAAACAAGTTTCTACCAAAGCAATTATGATTATGGATCTACTGAACAGTCTAAAAGGAAAATAATTGCTAAACCCAAGGACAACGGTGGAAGCAATGGGTAAACTATTCGATGATTCTAGCAAGGATATAAGTGTATTCAAATGCGAGGTTAATCTTGAATCTGCTACCGCGGCATTTTTAGGGCATCTCAGAGAAAGTATAAAGATCTAACTCAAGATAGAAGGAAGAGGTACAGATGAACACCGATGAACTCCATGAACTCAGACGAGCTAGTATGAATCCGAGAAGGGGAGATCTGAGTACCTGGTTGTGGTAGTAGATGGCGGAGATGCACCGCTGAACTCCGACGAACGAAGGGTGGCACTATGGTCCCGGGCAAGGTGGCCGATGAAGGTCGACGGCGCGGCAGAGCTCCGGTCGCAGGAGGCTTCGAGAGGAAGAAGAAGAAGAAGCGGAGGGGGCAAAGTAAAAGTGAAAAGAAGGACCCCCATGCGTATTTATAAGGAAAAGGCAATGATAAATGGCAGGTGCAAAAATCGAGGGGGCGCAGTAACTTTTAGAGCAAAAGGCGCCTCAGTTTTCGAGATAAGTGGATATGCGCAAAGATTCGTTATGACATCATGAGGGACTCCCTGAAATTGTGGAAGTGACATCATCATTTCATATGCCGGGTCATGAAGTTTTTCCAACTGAGATTTTGGGACCCGGAGGTAAGACTCGCCAGACTAATTGATTGAAGATTGACATGAATAAATTCAAATCAATCTGGGGCCTGATGTTGGGGATATGACCCCACGATATAACCCACCGTATAAAGGCCGGGTCATATCACTAGCGACTCTTGGAGCTGAACTTCAGATGGGCCAGAGGGATCAAGATGCAGGACTAGAAGGGCGGCTCACGAGATGGGCCGGCTTAGGGCCTGGAACCAGAAGGCGGCGGTGACGGCCCAGAAGCATAAGCCACAGCATGATGACTTGCTAAAGGAGCAAGGCGACTCGGAGTTGGACTTAGTCACGGGTCATAACACGACGCGGACCCTTGTAAACCCAGGGGCCTCGACCTGTAAATAAAGCCGAGTCCTCAGGACAGATAGATCAGGTTACAATCAATTGATAGCTAGGTCAAGTGAACCCGCTCGTTTGTAATCGATACTCAAACAATAAGCAGAAAAGCAAGAGTAGGCTTTTACCTCCACCATGAGGGGCCGAACCTGGGTAAACACGTGTCTATCGACCCGCTCAGCCCCGTCAAGCTAATCACCGTTTGCTATGGCCTCACATCTAAGTCCTCACACTAGGACATCTGTCGTGACAAAACCACGACACTTGGCTTCCTTTTCTTCGTACATGCGCACTCTAGGCATGTCGTGAATGAGGTCATAGCGGAGGAATGCTTCTGCGCCGTACACCATAAAGAACGACGTGTATCCCGTGGATCGATTAGGGGTGGTGCGTAGTCCCACAATATGGAGTCGAGCTCCTCCACCTGGTGGCAATCGGAATCTTTTAGGGAATGTACCAGGCAAGGCTTAATACTGCTCATGATTGGTCCATTGGCCCGTTCGACCTGTCCGTTGGTCTGTGGGTGATATACCGAAGCATAGTCGAGCTTGATACCCATGTTAGTGCACCGGCCCTTTACCTCTTGGGTTGTGAAATTGGATCACTGTGGGGGACACCGTAATGGTGGACCACGCCGGATATAAAGTCGATGACCTGTCCGGACTTAGCTGAAGTTACTGGTTTCACCTCGATCCACTTAGTGAATTTGTCGACCATGACTAGTAGATATTTCTTCTTCTTGGTCCCCCCCCCTTTAAGTGGTCCAACCATGTACAGCCCCCAGACCGCGAAAGGCCAGGTAATCGGTATCGTCCGAAGAGCCGTAGGGGGCATTGGGCTTTGATTTGCAAAGAGCTGTCATCCGGCGCAATGTTGGACTAGTGTCTATGCGTTCGCGCGAGTGGTGGGACAGAAGAACCAGGCTCGGAAGGCCTTGCTGACCAGGGTCCGAGATGCCGCATGGTGACTGCCCATGCCAACGTGTATCTCGGTCAAAAGTTATTGCCCCTCTTATTCAGATATGCATCTCTGGAGGACTCCGGTAGTGCTTTTTTTGTACAGTTCACCCTCGTGGACCTTATAAGCTTTAGAGCGCCGAATTATGAGCCGTGCCTCAGTATGGTCATCGGGGAGCTCTTGACGAAGAAGATAGGCAAGGAGGGGCTCGGTCCATGGCGCGATTACTACCATGACTTCGTGAGCCGAAGGTGTTTCTTCAAGTGTCGAGCCTCCAATGATTTCTTCGTCTTGGTTCGATGACAGGAGGGATGATCTGTTCTGGGCCATTGGCTCCATCGTCCTTGCCCTCATCCTGCCACACCACAGATGGCTTGAAAGGCCGCTCCAAGAAGGTGTTCTTAGGGACTGGGTCACGCTTGGCGCCCATGCGAGCAAGGACGTCAACAGCTTGATTGTTGTCTCTGGAGACATGGTGAAATTCCAACCCTTCCAACCGCGTGGATATTTTAAGGACGACATTCCGATATGCCGCCATCTTTGGGTCTTTAGAATCGAATTCGCCGTTGACTTGGGAGATGGCGAGGTTAGAGTCTCCCCGCACCTCGAGTCGTTGTACGCCCATTGACGTTGCCATCCGGTCCATGCAACAGAGCCTCATATTCGGCCGCATTGTTAGAATTAGTGTACATAATATGTAGTACATACTAGATATTGTCGCCAATCAGGGATGTCAGGATCACCCCAGCCCCCACTCCGGCTAACATTTTGGAGTCATCGAAGTACATCGTCCAATGTGAGTATGTATTGTATTCTCTGGGGAGCTCGGCTTCTGTCCATTCGACGAGAAAGTCAGCCAACACCTAAAATTTAATAGCTCGGCGTGGTTTGTACACGATTTCAAAAGGGACGAGCTCTATAGCCCATTTGGCAATGCGGCCTGTGGCATCCTTGTTGTTGATAATGTCGTCCAGGGGTACTTCGGATACCACGTAACCGAACACTCTTGAAAGTAGTATCAGAGTTTTCGGGATGCCATAAAAACTGTATAAGCTATCTTCTGGTAATGCGGATACCGAGATTTGCACGGGGTGAGCACTTCTGATACATAGTAGACTGGCTTCTGCACCCAGAACTTGTGACCCTCTGCTTCTCGTTCTACAACGAGAACCACACTCACCACTTGATTTGTGGTCGAGATGTACAACAACATTGGTTCACCTATGCCGGGTGCTGCTACTATAGGATTGTCGGCCAATAACGTTTTTATTTCTTCCAGTGCGACAGTTGCTTCATCGGTCCACTCAAATTTTTTGGTCCGTTTGAGCGGTTTGTAGAGCGGCGGTGCCTTTTCACCAAGGTGGGAGATAAAGCGACTCAAGGTCGCTACATAGCCAGCCAGTTTTTGGATGTGCTTCGGCTCCATAGGGATCGATAGTTGGGATAGGGCTCGGATTTTAGCCAGATTGGCCTCTATTCCTCTATGGGAGACAATAAATCCGAGAAGTTTACCAGTGGGAACACCGAAGATGCATTTGTCCGGATTGAGTCGTATATCGTAAGCCCGCAGATTATCAATGGTTTGGCGGAGGTCGTCCACCAACTGGCTGACGTGCTTGGTTTTGATGACCACGTCGTCTACGTATGCCTCGACTGTCTCGCCGATTTGATTTTCCAGGCATGTCTGAATCATGCGCTGGTAGGTGGCGCCTACATTTTTCAACCCAAAGGGCATTGTGTTGAAGCAGAATGGTCCATAGGGAAGGCGGTTCCGGCTTGGTCGGACTCCTTCATTTTGATTTTATGGTATTCGGAGTAGGCATCAAGGAAGCACAGTGAATCATGGCCGGCGGTGGAGTCAATGATCTGGTCTATGCGAGGTAAAGGAAGAGGATCCTTAGCGCAAGCTTTATTAAGGTCTTTGAAGTCGACGCACAGCCGCTAGGATTTGTCCTTCTTGGGCACCATGACCAGATTTGCCAACCACTCAGTGTGTTTGATTTCTCAGATGAATCCGGCTTCGAGTAGTTTTGCTAGTTCTTCACCCATAGCTTGAGCTTAGGTTCAGAAAATCGGCGCAACGCCTGTTTGACTGGCTTAAAGCCTTTGATTATGTTCAGTCTATGCTCCACTAGTCTTCGTGGGATTCCTGGCATATCCGAGGGGTGTCAGGCAAATATGTCCCAGTTTTCGGGCAAGAACGTGCGCAATGCTTCGTCAACCGCGGGTTCTAGCTGAGCTCCAATGGACGTTATTTTGTTGGGGTCCGTGGGATGCACTTGAAATTTGACGATTTCATCTGCTGGTTTGAAGGATGTGGATTTGGGTCTCTTACTGAGGATTACATCATCCCTATCCACCATTGAGCGGAGAGTGGTTAATTCCTCGGCTACGAGGGCCTCGGATAGTGCTTCGAGGGCGAGCGATGTTGTTTTCCTTTCGGCCCAAAGATCTCTATCTGGGTCGCTTATAATTGTGATCACGCCATTGGGCCCTGGCATTTTGAGTTTCATATACCCGTAATGTGGTATAGCCTGAAATCTTGTGAATGCGTAAGGCCCCAATAGGGCGTGGTAACCATTATGGAAGGGAACAATGTGGAAGAGTAGTTCCACGGACCTGTAGTTCTCTGGGGTGTCGAATACTATGTCGAGAGTGACTCGTCTGGAGCAGCGCACCTCTTTTCCGGGGATAATCCCTTTAAAGGTAGTGTTGCGTTGTTCGACACGAGATCTATCGAATTGCATTTTTTTCAAGGATGTCCTCATTGATGAGGTTTAAAACGTTGCCCCTGTCCATTAGCACCTTGTGGAGTCTGAAGCCGTCCACTATGGGATAGAGGACTAGGGCGGCGGATGCTCGAACGGGGCGGGCCCTTGGCTCGTCTTCCTCGTCGAAGGTGATTGGTGTATCCATCCATGAATTTGCTGCTGTCACCTGGTGGATTTGAACAAGCTCTCGAAGGGCTCTTTTCCTCTGATTCTTTGAGGAAAACGTCTCGTAGATTGTCAGGATCTCAGTGTCATTGTCTGGGGGTATTGTTGATCGTCTGGTGGAGGGTGAGATTCCATGGATAGAATCTCCACTCTTTGGGACTTGCCTGACCACCCAGCAAGCTTCAAGGTTGTGGGTTGGGTTTGTGTTCAGCAGGACCGAGTGTATGGGACATGGTTTGTCCAGTAGCTTGTCGAGGACTATTCTGGATCCTGCGAGAGGTTTATTCTTTTTCTCGGCGGGCTCGTATTCGGCTGACCGTCGTGGGTGCGCGCGCTTTACCCGAGCTTTTCTGGGGTTTTCGGCGTTGGTTGATTCCACGCGCATCTGTTGAGCATGTCAGGCGCTTTCCATGGCGCAGTATTTGCGTACCAGGTCAGATAGCTCGGCGAAGTTTTGAACATGGCGATGGGCGAGGTCATTTAAGATTCCTTCATCTTGGCAGTTGTGCCGAAAGGTTGCTACGATTTCCTGGCCGCTGCAGTCCGCCATTCTGTTTTTGACAAGGAGAAATCTGGCCCAGAAGTGGTGGACCCTTTCTCTAGGCTGTTGCTTTACGTACATTAGATCCCATATGTCCGTCTTCCCTGAGTTACTTGGGAGTACTCACCGTGGGGGTGGGCGGGAAAAGACATTGTGTCCCAGTGGGTTGTGGGTCCGGGGCTTTGGCGGCGGTGTCCTGCGCCATCGCGATGTCTGGTGCGCCGAGCTCAGAATTCGAACTATCAACCGGGTACCGTTGCACAGACTCAAGGTCGTGTGTTGAATCGGGGCTTGATCACAGGCTCCTTTCAGGACGAACATTGGATTCCAAGCTGGAGGCCTGGACCCGATGATCGTAAATTCGAACATAATCCGTTTTTAGCTTTCATGATTGCAGGGGCGAGTCTTTGGCCAAGTCCTCGATGATGACAGCCAGGTGTGTGACAGACGGGACGTGAATTTCTCTGTCATCAGTTTTAAGCCCAATCCGATCATAAACCAAGGACCGGCCGTTAGAAATTCCCATGCTTGGATCCGGTCTGATAACGCATTCAATGATGAGAGGTCTGCCGGGTCCATGCTCCTGGAGTACTTGGGGTCGACCCGCAGTATCGCTGCTCCAGGGGCGTTCGAAGTCGCGCTCGGGCAGTGTTCGGCCGGAGCTAGTCCAGACGTATCGACGGGATCAGGCTTTAAGGCCAGACCCAGGGTGACGACAGTCCTCATGGCGGGGTTTACTGCTCCCGAAGTTAAGACGTCGGGGTTCGCGAGTTCTTCGAGGGAAGCCGAATATTTCGTCAGAATAAAATCTCCCCGGGAGTCGGTGACGAACTCTAGGTTCCCAAACCTGATCTCCTGATCGGGGGCAAAACTTCGGACTTGGCCAAGGCGGCCGACCGGATAGGCATGTAACAGGATACTGCCGAACGTGAAGGTTTGGCCGGGGACGAAGATGTCCCCGGTGCGGATGCCATCGTTGATGACTAGGCGAGCCATTGATCCTTCATTGATCCAACAGCGGAACTCACAGTGAAAGCACCAATATCGGTGTCAAAACCGGCAGATCACGGGGTAGAGGGTCCCGAGTTGTGGATCTTGAATCAATGGGGAATAGGAGACGAAAGGGACGATGTTTACCCAGCTTTGCGCCCTCTCGAAGAGGTAAACCCTATGTCCTGCTTGATTTTATTGATATGTGTATGATGGTTATAGAGTCGATCTACCACGAGATCAGATGAACTAACCCTAGATGAGTAGGATGATGGTTCTTCTTCTAGCCTCTACAAACTAAACCCCTTGGTTTATATAGGCACCAGGGGCCCTAGGGTTAAACATGGTTGATTACAACAAAGAGATAAACATGTCGATTCTCCTATCTTGACTTGGAGGACACACCAAGGCTTCGAAGGTTTCCTGTGCGGACACGAAGTCGCCCTATAGCTCGGCCTTCCGATAGGAGTCATAGAGCGGCCCACCTGTCCGGCCTACGAGAGCTAGGCCGGCAGCCCGAGGACCCCTTAATCCCGGACTCCCTCACACCCCTCGATCGCTATCCAGCATGCATCTTAAGGTATTAAGTTCATGACAAATGGAGTAATGCTTGAAGCATGATGACATAATGTACACAGAATAAAACCAACCAATATGATCAAACCTCGTCGTTTTATCCTTAGTAGCAACAAAACAATACGTGTCTTCCTACCCCTCCTTTCATAGAGTGACAACACCGCAAGATTGAACCTACCACAAAGCACCTCTTGTCGGTGTCAAAACCGGCAGATCTCAGGTAGGAGGTCCCGAGCTGTGGATCTTAGATCAATGGGTAACAAAGGGGCATAGAGACAGTGTTTACCCAAGTTCAGGCCCTCTCGAAGAGGTAAAACCCTACGTCATGCTTGATTGTATTGATGTGTTTGTATGACAATATAGATTGATCTACCACAAGATTGGATGAACTAAACCCTAGGTGGGTATGATGATGGTTCTCCCCCTCTACAGGCTAAATCCTCTGGTTTATATAGACACCAGGGGTACCTAGGGTTACATGTGGTCGGGTACCACTAGGGGATAAAAATGCCGACTCTATTATCTTGACTTGGAGGATACACCAAGGCTTCGGAGGTTTTCTTCCAGAACACGGAGTCGCTTATAGCTTGGCCTTCCAATGATAGATCAAGAGTGGCCCACTTGTCCGGCCCACGAGAGATAGGCCGGCAGCCCGGGAACCCATTAGTCCGGGACACCCTCGGTAGCCCCCGAACTAGTCTTTGAAGTCGAGGTATGTGCAGAAATCATCGGCTTTGTGGACTAGTTCCTCCCCTTATGTGGTGGCTTTAATAATCTCTAGCCACACGTCCCCCGAGCTACGTCATAGCTTCGAAGTGTATATGTAACTTAGCCTCAAAGGCCAGTCGCTCAAGTGTGAATAGTATACCCACATTTGACAACTTTTGTTGAAAGGTCACGGTTCGCCGCAACCACTAGCCAGTTATGAAAGCTCGATTAGCAGCTCGAGGTAGTTTCTCCATAGGCACGTCGCATCAATATGAGACCGTGCCCCGTTATTAAGGGATATGATCAATGATTCGTGCTATCCCACACGCGCACAACGGCACAACTATATCGGGAAGAGGTGACGTCTGTGGCACAGTAAAAGGACTCTTGGTATTACGGTAGACGATAAAAGAGGAACAACCACCATTTCCTTCGCACACTCTCACTTCCTCCTTTGCCATTGCCTTCCCAATCTCCTGAGCTCCAGCGCCCAGATCCATCCTTCCTTCCAAAAACTTCTCCGACCATCTCCTCGATCCGGCCATGGTCGGTTCTGGGTCTAAAGTCAAGTGGGAGGCCTCCATCGTCCCCGAGGACGCCATCTAGGAGCTGAAGAGCGCGGGCTACCTTCCGGCCAACGTCGCTTACCGCGTCTCAAAGGGCCAGGTCATCCCCATGCCGAGGCCAGGCGAGAGACATCTCTCTCAATTGTTCTCTGTCGGTCTCTATCTTAACACGTTATCAGCACACTCGAACCAGCGAGTTCGGCCAAGATCACGGAACGAAATCCGATAACAGGAGAATATGAAGGAAGGTAAGGAAATCACGTTGATTCTCACCGGTGCCTTCCTCTCGAGAAGGCTAGCCATCTCCGCGTGCACGGCGCATTTGCGCGCTCGGACTAGAGAGTCCCCAGCGATGGAGCGGTCGACAACCCTCGGCCCGTCGATGCCCCCGGCGAGGCCCCTCGCACGCGCGGCGCTTGTGCCCGCGCCCATTGGCTGATGGCAGTCAACAACCATGGCCACCCACGGCGTGGCGTGTTTCCCGACCCACGGCGACTCCTCGTGCATGGTGGGGCTCCCCTCGTCCACCCATGGCGGAAGCCGCCCTGGTCGTGGCCTCCCTTTGGAGCGCGTGATGCGGCTCTCACCATGGCGCAACCCTCACCGGCCTCCCACGGCTATGCGCGACAGCAGCGGCTCCCTCCCGGCGCGAAGGCGGTGCCCTACCTGAAGCGGCCCCTCTACCCGACACTGATGTATGTTGAGCCGCAAGCCTCTGAGGCTCGGTGCCCATGCAAGGTACGGCCCGGCCTAGGTGCGTGGCACCCTCCCTACCGCGGCTCATGGTGGAGCCCGCAATGGCTCTTCGGTGCGCGGCATCCGCACCTTCTACGTCCTGGTGACGACGAAGGCGGGCAATGAAGGCGAGGCAGCGCACGACGCGGCTCCGGAAAACCGTTGCGGAACGCCTGCACGGATGGACCTGTGGTGGTGGTCTCTGTGTTGAACTGGAGCAATCGATAGAATTAATCGATTTGTATCCACAGGACCACACCAACGAAGAGAAAGGGAAACCTTATCTCTTCCCTATTTTGCATCCAGACACCCAATGTTTGAGGTATTGGTCGAATAGGCGAAAGCTGATTTCTCTCGTGATTTTGTGTCAGATTATTTCAGCTTGGCCCAACTACTAGTGTTATTGATTAACACTTGTAATGTTTAGGCCATGTATAAATCTACATTTAGTCCATTTTCTGTAGAGTTTTAAAATTCCAGAAATGTGTGGCTGTTATTTACTTGATCTATAACATGTTCTTTACCGGTACAACGACATTGTTTACAATTGAGATTAAGTTTTCTCGCACAACCATGTTGATTTGCGATTGAGAAATATTTTTTCTTGCAAAATAATCTCATTGCGATTTAGTTTTCTCGCACAACATTTTCCTAAGTATGGATTCTGTGTGCACTACATGTCACATAGGGAAGCTAATTTTAAGCCACGCGCACCTTAAAGTCTACGCTGAACCACTCAGACACCTTAAATACATCAAGTCGAGGTAAGTGGCTCTTCCCAACCATTGACTAGACTATTCATGGTTTAATAGACACATCTACATGATGGTCTCAAGTGTGTCTTTATCCACACGAAAACTATTGGCATATTATCTTGACCATTAATTTCAAGCAAATCGAATGGACAACATTGCAAAATTCTCCTTGCATGCCTTCACTACGGTCCTAGGATTGAAGTTTAGCACTTTGTCCAATATGTCTAGACTCAAAATGGTTTGGTAGAATCCTTTATCCAAAGAGTTAAGCTCATTTCATTATCTTTACTTTGGAGTTGCAACTTATCAACTTTACGTCGGAGTCGTGAAATTTTACACGCTTATGATCAAACTGCATAATATTATTCCCCTCTTTCATTGGAACGTGGAAATCTACCAAGTATTTCCCATCTGCGGTAATTTAGTCACATACCGATATCACCACCCCGGCATACATCATTGGCCCCTCAACATATAGTCGAGATCTATGTGAGGAATAATTGTATTTCTGTCAATACCTCAAGCCCCTCAGATGTGGAGTTATTCAAGGCCAGTATGTCGATTCAATGAAGAACATTTCCAGGCATTAGGGGGAGAGTTCAAGTACCACAAAGAATGCCAGAAAATTAATGGAATGTTCAACACATTTCTGCCTCAAATCCACGTACTCAAATATTTGAACAAAGCGTTCAGAAGATTTGCAGCACATTACAAATAACCTGTCAGATTCATTTACTAACTATAAAGGTGTCATACAGTCCTACAATCCTGCAAAAATATGCCGGAAAGAGTGGAGGTACCAATTAAAGCCACTCAACTCCCCGTTCAAAGCAACAGGGGGAGAAGTACGACAATACTACATCAGGATTCTGCTTCTCGCAAATAAGGATATCAAGGTCATTGAATCAGTGAATGCAAATCAACTTCACATTGACAGACACCTAATGGATAGTACTACACCCGGTGGATGGGAACCTCCACCAACCCAGGTCATAGTGCACACAATGACCGGAACATCGGAATACCCGACTCAATCGCATTGGGAAATCACGAGCAGTCGCCATGGGTAGTCACCATGGGTAATGATATTTCCATCAACTATATATTTATATATAGATTCTGAAGAAACATATAACCGAAAGTCCACAATTGCCGACATACATTTCTCAACTAGATTGTAAAAACCTGTCAAATGATTCAGATCCGAAGACCATGTTCATGGCAAAGTGTGAACAACACACAGACTAAACTCAAGCAAAGGATATAATCTAGGTAGAAATAATCTTGCTCAATAAAGGAAAGGTATTCACATAAGCAATACCTACACGGTTTTCTTCTGGAAACAGAATGAGAACAACGAGGTGGTGAAACATAGAGTAAGCATTGTAGCACAAGGGTTCACGCAGATACCCAACTATTCTTCAGAGGTGGAATCTCTTTCTGATAACTCATATAATTGACACTACAAAATCATCTATCTTTGTAGTTGATAGATGTAGTGATTACATATCCATGTGGATTACTAGATTCAGATATAGATGGTTCCCGTTGAAATCTCACTTCTGAATCGAAATGCAAAATGCAACATACATTATAAAAAATTAGTAAGTCACTATACGGCTTATTGTTATATTTTGGTACAACCGACGTAGTGAGTTTCTTATTCACAAGGATTACTCCTACACTGATGATTACCCGTACATGTTAAGCATGTGATCATCTAAAGGACGGAATTTGACATGAAGGATCTAGGTAAAACCTCGAGCACCTTCACTCATACATTATGGTACACTATGTTGTTTATATCCAAAATATATTGAAGAAATTCTTCATGAACAAATCTTATGCATCAATAACTCGTATGGCTTCGTTCTCTAGACACAGAGAAAGATACATTAAAACCATGAGTTGATGGGAATGCGATAGTGGGACGTAGAGTTTCATATCCTAGTGCCATTGGACCCACCACACATAATTGGTTGGGGCTCAAGAATATCTTTCGATATCTCCAAGGCATCAAACATTTTATCCTAATCTTTTAGTTTCAAAGAAATCTGGACACTAATATAATTGGATACATCGATGAGATCCCTACAGTGTCAGGTTGTAGATAAAGTTTGTGTTCCTGTTAGGTGTGATAACCATCTCATGAGTCTTTGAAACAAACCTCGTGGCTACATCCAACAACCATTATCTCTAAAATAATATTGCTTGTGTTGCCCGGATGCAAACAGATTACATAATAAACAATATGACTATATTGCCAATCTTGTTAATCAAATCATGCGACAACTTTCCTGATTTGTTCATCAAGCCTCTATCAACTTCTACATTCCAGAAATATGTTCATGGAATTGATACGTGACGGCTTCGGAATTGGCAAGAATCAAGGGGGCTATCTTCCTGAATGTTCAAAGCATCATATTATACTCTTTTTCCTTAGTTTACTTTTGGAGGTTCAGTAATATCAACACAAGATCATATGTCATACTTTCTGTTTTCCTTACTAAGGCTTCGAAGAAAATATATACGACATATTTATTGTCCTCTAAATTCTATGAGTTTCTCATATTAATTTAAAAGAGACACTAACCATTATATGCTAGCATCATTTTCTCCTTATTTTTTCCACCGAGTTTGAAGGGATTTAGCAACATATCAAACACAATACTCATGATATTGCATGAACAAGTGTAGATTAGAGATATTGTTAACATGTGTTAATTATGAGGGAATCTCGGCAACTGTCGCACCGGTTCCTGCCATCTCTCCCCAATGGATGCCTCTTCAATGCATCCCTTCTGCCTGTATTAATACCTACAATCATCTAATGAAAGGACACTGATTCACTTTACATCGGCAACTGTCGTATAAATACCTACAATCATCTAATGAAAGACACTGATTCACTTTACATCGCCAACTGTCGCATCAGTCCCTGCCATCTCTCCCGAATGGAATACCTTCTGCCAGTATAAATACCTACAATCATCTAATGAAAGGACACTGATTCACTTTACATCTATCTCAATTGTTCTCTGTCGATCTCTATCTTAACAGAACCATTGCCAGGTTTCCATGCGTTAGGCTACCATGTGAGCCAACTCCTCGAGAGGTTAGAGATAAAATGAAATTTGTATACGATGGATGGAAAATGTCATACACGCTCAAAGTATTGGAATCACGTGGGAACTCACGGTGTGGATACCGAACTCACGTGATGTCCACACGCGATTTATCGTTGGGGCTGGCTCCAATATGAATATATGGAGTGACCCTCGCATTACAAGGAAAATTATGGTAACCGTATCCCACATCTGGCGGCAGGTACACATCTCTAGCTCTCCGTGGCCACGGTCAGGCTAACCGTGGCCACGATCAGCTGGGAGCCAGCACGAGGGGGTGAACTTAACTGGGATCTCAATCAGCTGCTTTGCTACATCTCTGCTGCTAGCTCTGATCGTAACATTTGGTGTTCTGGATAATTCTGGAAGTGCTAGGAGACATGATTGCCCCTTCGATCAAGTGACCAGTAAGTTTCCATCACACTTTGTTTCAGTCAGGGTATGCTGTAAAGTCTGTAGGCAGTTGTGTTTTTGTAAAACGGTCTTTACAAGGGGGAAAATAACCAACAGTTTCATTTCTGCCTAGTAAAATCTTAATAACAGGTTATGAGTTTTCAAGCATGTGTGGGCATTCAGACATGAATGCAACAAATAATATATGGTCAAATATATATACAGAAACAACAATAAGTACTGATCTTACAGGGTATAATCAATGACAACGGGCTCATATAAGACAAAAGGGAGGGCTCATATATTGGGAAATGTGAATAAATGCAACATGTAAGTAAATCAAGTAAGCATTTCCCAAAAATAACAACAAAGGTGAGGGACATATCAGTAGAACTACTTCCATGAGCACCAACAAACCAACCCTGATTCAATTCAAGTCATAACTTCCTGATCAATCAAACAAATATGAAGGTTATCCAGATATTGCCAACTAGTTCCTGATGCATGGACATTAAACTTGCGTGACTAGACTTGAATACATGGCAACTTATATGCAAATACTTAGGAGAGTGGACTTGGTTGTTCAAATATGCTTGACAATCCTTAGTTCATGACCACTTTGACATTTAACACGATCGCCAGGCATGCAACTCTGAACTATAATAGGAGAGCCCCCTAATTCTACACTAGTTAATTAAGGTGGGGAGAGGTGATCACTACCACAGAGCAACCATATGTACTCCCTCTGTTCAAAAATACAAGTATTTTTAGAGATTCCAATAAGGGACTAGGAGCAAAATGAGTGTCTATACAAACATATGTAGTTTGTATTGAAATCTCTAAAAGACTTATATTTAGAAACAGAGGCAGTATAAAGGATATATACATATTAACCTAGGTATATGGACAGATGTGCAAGACGAAGAAAAGAGTTGATATTACTAGCACGGCTAAACAAACGAGCAAGTGCTTTAAGAAAGTTAGCGTTACACATGATAAAAGACTGATATTGTCTGGGTCACGCCGCGAGATAACAAAATACAGTAGACCATAAATACTAAAGCAGACACACATGCGACCCCGAGAATCTAATGGATACTGAACAGCGAGATTATTGCATCGTCCTTTTCACGCTTTCACGACAAGGGCTGACGAACCCTACGAGCCACCGGCGGAGAATTCGGCGCAAAGCGTTACACCAAGCAGGTTCGATCGCTCGTATAAACGGTAGGTTCGTCAACCGCCTGACCCGCACGACTTAACGCCTACCACGAGGCCCGCCAGCTGACCTCGGACCAGGAAAGCGCGAGAATTGCAGCCTTAAATGGGCTGATTCACGATCGTGTTCGTCAAACTTATAACCTGCAAAATGAATCGTGACGGTTTATTTCGCTTCGTCGTTGGGACAACATAACGAACCTCAAACGTTAACGCCATGCCATCAAGGATTCAGGTGTGAGCATTAGATCCAACAACACATAGGAAAAGAGATACAGAAACAACTATAAACTGGAATAGATTGGCAAGGATACATTGACGTGGATGTTCGAACTGTACAGTACTGCAGAGCCGAGCAACGTATAGATGGTCAAATGACTTCACACTAATCTCTAGAACCAAAATTGCAAATTCTACACATACAATAAAATGCCCTAGAAAAATCATGGTCCGAATAAATATTCTAGTATTATCCCAGCGCAGCGAAAGGTGAGTTTTTGGCTATTAATGCCAGCTAAGGTCAACTGGTCACTATCCCTAAAGCACAATCTACCTATGCTGCAGATATTGCACAAAGAAAGTACAACAGACAATTGATCATGCTTACCAATTTCAAAGCAAGCTTGAGAACAAACTAATGGGGAATGCACAAATATGTAAACCAAAAATGAAAACATACAATACTGAATATTATCAGAGATAAAAGTATGATTATCTATACAACTACATAATCCAAATCTGCAAACACAAGTATTTTCACCTTGCAGGGCTTCAAGTGCAATAGTAGCTTGGGCAGGGCTATCAAAATCAACGAAACACAGGACATGAGGATCTCCACCAGGCTGCAGCAAAGTTGACAGGTCAAGATATGTCATCATTAAAATATAATATACAGTTTCTTAACACAAATAAACCAACAGAAGGGCAAAATATACATACGTGTCTTGACTCTTTGTTGACAAGCCTCACTTCACGGAAACCAACAAAAGGGCGGAATATATCTGTAGTGGAGAAGGTTAAGGAGCAAAAGCACTTATGGAGCGAGATGATACACTTCTAAATTCTCTGCTGGTGCATCATATTGAACAAGCAGCTTGTCAGGGCATATAAAATAAATGGAGAGGGACTGAACAACAAAGATAAAGGCTGCAAGAACAAGAGTGTCATTAACCAACAGGAAAGGAACTATATGATGAATATCAGTGGTGTGACATCAAAGAATACTCAACCATCAATTAAGAAATGAAGTTAAGCACATCATGGTAGCAACATAGCTTATAAGGATACGTGAAACCTCCCTACGGGTGCAGTTTGCAGGCAGACCTTCAATATACAAGGTGTTGGATGCATCCGGGGGAAGAGGAGGCTCAGGTCTTGCACCATACCCCATGGCTCTGCTGTCCATACCAACGACACCCATCATACGGCGGTCATCAACAGGATATCCACTCATTCCACCACCAACCATTGCAGCTCCACCCATGGCACCAACAACTGCCCTACTTGGTTCATTGGCTGCCACAGAAGGCATCTAGAAGCACAAGAACAAGGCTAAAGTATCAAGACAAAGTGCTCAGAATAATTATGTGAGTTCTTACAACGAAGTTAACAATACCCCATTGCGTAAGTAGCGGTCGTAAGATGCTCCAATTGCTTCATTGTCTCTAAGTGAGTGGTAACCTGCATTTTCCCGCGGATAATATCCAGCCATCTCTTGTCCTCCAGGACCATCTGCAAAAACAATAAAAAAAACAAGGTTTCATGTAAATCTCACTAGCCAACAATATCTTTAATTAATATAACCAGCAAACTAAGAATATTCAGTAGATAAACAAGTTGTAAAAAGGGCATAATTACAAGGAGAAAATATGGAAGCACACTAACAGTTAGAGAAGTTAGAGTAGCTACATACAAGCATTTAACTGTCATGAGAACTCCAGGATTTCTTATAAGGCAGGCAACACCAGTCGTTACACACCATTGATCCACACACACATTTGGTACTAACTATTAAAAACTGGTATAATGAAATCCAAACAACCAACAAAAAGCTCTGACTAAAATTGAGCTACGAGAGCCAGATTTGAAGAGTACATCTATTATTTTTCCTCTAGCAACGGAACCGGGGAGACGAAGTGATGTGGCAACAATTATTGCACCAAAAGTCCAATCAGCAGATTTACCACATGTATCACTTGAGTTTTTCAAGCCTGCAAGCATCTCTCGGTATCGTTCTTGAAAATACTCCGGACAGATTTGTGGTAGAAAATCAACCCTTTTTTAGACTCTAAAATAAAAGGTAGTAGTTCTGGTACGGGTATCGATCTAGTGCTATGATAATGCTGGAGTATTACCCCCATATAGGCTAAACCCGCTACGACGTTTACAAAATTAGTGACCGTATTACTAGATCTAAGCAATATCTCATCTACAACTATATAAAACCAAAACTACCACTAACCACGAGACAATACAGACGCACAAGCACAAACAACGACATAAAGAGCAAAACAACCATCATAGCGAGAACAAAAGGATCCAGATCTAGATTCTAGGGGGCAGATCCGAGGGCCGCGAACTCACCGCCATAGTCTGGGCGCGCGCGCTTAAGCGACGGCGCGGCCGCCTGCTGCTGCTGTTGCTGCTGCTGCTGCTGTTGCGCCATCGCCGCCTGCTGGTGCTGGTGCTGGTGCATGCCCCCCGCGGCCGTCGCGGCCTGCGCAACGGTAGCTGCAGGGGCCATCCCCGCCGCGGCCGCCGCAGCCGCCACCATGGCCTGCTGCTGCCGCGCGTCGGCGTACCTCCAGTAGTTCTCCGCGGCCATCGTTCGCCCTCGTAGGCAGGTCAGACGGCGGGCGATGTGGGGGCGAGGCGAAGTCTTCGTGCGGCTAGGGTTTCCGAGCACGAGAAACAAGGGAGAGAGAGAAAGTGTTTCGGTTTGGTCTCGGCGTGTAGGAGAGAGAAAGATAAAGAGAGATCGGATGGCATCACGTGGCGGTCGTTTGTCAGGAAAGCGTACCATATGTTCGTCTGGGCCGCAGAAGCTTCGCGACCGAACGGCTCCGGCGTTCGGGCCGTGATCCAATATGCGTGGCTCAGGCGGTTCGGGCCACATCATGCATGGGCCGCTGTGATAGTTTTTTAGTAGTAGCACAATGGATTGCCTAAAACAAAAACAAAAAAGCATAATGGTGCCAGCTGAGTATGCTCGCAGGAGCTATATCTCGCTCACGGCGAGATCGAATAAAGTCTCGCCTGAAAGATTTCCTGTGTGATACAGTACTAGGCCAGCCTGTATTCGTGCAATACATCATCATCACTTGCTCACTGCTGGCTCGCTGTTGCTTCGGTTTCCTCTACGTGACTTTTATGTTTCATTTATTTTTTTATTCACCTTTTTTTTCATTTTTCTGTTCTTTCTTTGTTTTTCACGGGGATATTTCGTTTCTTTCTCTGTTTTTACCAGTATATTTTCATTGATTTTTTCTTTCTTTCTCTGTTTTCATACACATTTTGAACAACTTTTTAACATTTTATGAGTACATTTTTCATACATATTTTATATTTTTATATATCAGGAATGTTTTTTATATATACATTAAAAAATTCCAGATACGTGATTAAAAAAATTAAACATATTTTTATGTCTATTTTCTACATACACATTGTACTTTTTTTGTATACATTGGAAACATTTATATGTGTGTTTAACATTTTTAAAGTACATGGTTAAATATTTTAAAAACATATATCTTTTGATGTCTACTTTTCCCATAAACATTGTACATTTTTTGTCTTAAAAACAGAAATATTTTCTATATGCGTGTTTAAAATTTGTTAAAAGAAAGCGTTAACAATCGGACCGCTGGCCGAATTTCATAGTCGACGGGAACGTCTCCTCCCGCTAAACGCACATTATCGGAAGTCTGAATAAGTACAAGAAAATGCGAGCATCAATGTCAAGTCTGAGACTTGAACTCTGGTGGGCACGAGATAGCAATGTGCTCCTAACTATCCAACCACAGGTTGGTTCGCAAGTGGGTTATATATTAACACTCAGCTGCAGCACGGATCCAAGAAGTATTGTGAGAGTATAAAGTGAACCATGTATTCCCTCAAAAAAAAGTGAACCATGTATTAATAAAGTACTAGCAAAAAAACCCGTGGGTTGCAACGAGAGAAGAAGATACCACATACCCATAACCCAAATAATCATGAGTCAAGAAACCAACAGGTACATGTTCTTTATTTCAACATGACACCCTATCTTGTTGACATTTGTCCGTCGTTGCATTCTTGCATACGATGATCATAGTGCTTATAGAACCACAACACGCTTGAACGTGGTCAATCATAAACCGTCTCTCTCGTGGCATAAGACGAGGTTTTTCTCTTGCTACATTTATTTCGTCTCCAATTTGTTTGTACGCTATTGATTAAGGTTGCACTCTAAATAGCATTTCTTTTAAATAGTTAAGAGGTAAAAATAACATCATATTCGGATTCTACTCATCTTTCTAATCAAATTTCATGTATAACATGTTAAAATTGGAGTTATGGTTTAAAAGATATGGATATTTCAAAAAAAACATTTGTTCTACGTAGACTGCGGGTTAATTAGCATAAAAGACATGGTGTTTTTTTATAAAAAACGCAAAAAGATCCAATTTGTCACTTAAAAGTGAACTGCAGGTTGATTACCTGAAAAATGTAGGGGGTTTGCATAAAATTCGAAAAATGTTTCATTTTGCCACTTAAAATAGGACTGTGGGTTGAATATCAAAAAAACACAGGGACGTTTTTACAAAAATGCCTACGACATACGACCAGAAGCAGCAGTAGCTTTATTATTAGGTAAAGATTACTTAGTTATAACTAACTAATTTACATGGGTAGGGTGTGGGTGCATGCGTTCATATAGGTGAGTGTATCCTTGTGTATGTGATCGACTTCTATGGTACTGTGTTGAAAAAAACTACTATGCATGTTGACTTTTAATTTGATTGTATGTGGCGTTATAACCTTTTTTGACATCAAAGTACTCTTTATTGCAAGGTGATTATCATATTATCTTTTACAAGAGTATCAACAATCTCTACGGGTGGATCTTTCATCCACCCCGCACACACCTTACTTCTATCTAGTTTTTGCTAAATCGTGGGCAGCACAATTATGCCTCTAGGAGCATGCTAAAAAAGTGCGGAAAATCACACGCAAGGTGATATATATCATCAAAAACTGCCGCCGATAGACCGAAAGAGCAACCTCCATTCTTCATTGTCTCTATCACTTCGATGTTGTCGAAGTTCACATCTATGCGGTTACACCCGAATGTAGTTGCCAAACTGAGACCAAACTGTAAGGCCGGTACCTCGGCCATAAGCGCATCTCTGCACCAATTGATTTCCCCGTTTCCCGCCACGACGAATCTGTCATTCGAGTCTCTGATGACAGCGCCACACGAGCCCTTGAGTAAGTCTGGGTCAAAAGCCCCATCCACATTTAGCTTCACATAGTTGCTCCTTGATCTTTCCCAGCCATGTCGCTTGATCGTTGCCTTTGCATCACTCGCCATAGTATTGTTAACATCCAAAGCTCTGATTGCCATTGCCATGAACTTGGGTTCTTAGACCTTTTCATTATGCACTAACTTTCTCTTCTCCCACCATAAATACCAGGAACCAATGGCAATTGCTTCCATTGAATTTCCCAGACCAAGGAACACCCATTCTTCAGCTGGTTATAGCAATAAATACTCTAGCACAACTTCTCCCGCACAACGCATGCTTTATCAATAGCAAAGTCCAAACCCAGTAACCGCCATACCTCTTTAGCTTTTCCACAAGTGACTAACAAGTGCTTGGTATCCTCCGCTCTATACCGCATGTAGGACATTTCCCACTGACTTTTATATGTCTGTTATCCAAAGTCAGACGACAAGGTAGCAATCCTAAGTTCCTAACAAAGTTCGCCAAAGGAAAATTTTAACCTTAGCAGGACAGCTTAAGCTCCAGATTGTCCCCCATATTAGTGAATTCCGTGAGGGTCCGATTGTATTTTCTCCTAGTATTTTATGTCCATATTGGTTGTGCCACTCCGCAAAGTATGCCGATCTCACTAAGAAACTCCCATTTTTGCACAAGTTCCATGCTACAAAGTCCGACATATCAAATTCAGACAACGAAATCGCAAGGATCTACGCGACATCAACTTGTCAGAATGTTTGAGGAACCAACTCTTCATCCCAACATCCCGGAACAGGGTCAATGAAATCACTTACTTTTGATAGTAAATTGTCTCCATGAGCCGTGATCACTTTCCTGGTAGGTGAGTTAGGGATCCATTCATCATCTCAAACATTGGTCCAACTACCATCACCGATCCTCGATATATGACCTATTTTTAGTGTCTGCATCCCCAACATAACACTTTGTCATGTGAATGAGGCTCTCTTTTCCAGAGTTGCATTCAATATATCACAATCTGGATAATATTTGGCTTTGAGAACATGGGCACAAAGGGAATCCAAATTACCAATTAATCTCCAAGCCTGTTTCGCAAGCAAGGCTAGGTTAAAACAATGAATATCCCGAAATCCTATTCCACCTTCTTTCTTTGGCACACACAACTTCCACCATGCAAACCGGTGTATTCTCCTCTGATTGTCACTATCACCGGACCAATAATGCGACATCGCATCTGTAATTCCTTTACAAATCTGTTTTGGAATTTTGAAAATCAACATTGCATAAGATGGTATAGCCTGTACAACTAATTTGAGTAGCACTTCCTTTCCTCCTGTTGAAAGTTGCCTTTTCTTCCATCCCATAATTCTTTTCATAACTCGGTCCACCAAAAGCTGGAAACAATATGTCCTACCTAAACCCACCGTGGATGTTAAGCCTAGATAAGTATCCGATATGCCACGACCATTATACTCAAACTGCTGCAAATTTATTCCTTCATCTCAACTATAGCATTAGGACTAAAAAATACACTTGACTTGTCCACACTAACTCTAGTATTAGGGCACAATATGATGCAAGGATTTCTTTCACACACTCAACATTCTCAGTATTGGCCTTCATCGGGATTAATGAATCATCTGCAAACAATAGATTAGTGATGGCTCTTGCTTCCCTACGCACCTCCACTCCCTCAAGCTTCCCTTCTTCCTCGGCTTTAGAGGAAAAGGCACTACAAAAAAACACTCCCGCGATGATAAGTCTTTGTCACAGCAGGTCATGTTTTCTGTCATGCATGTACATCTATGACGATTTTATGACAGAATCAAGATAGTCATACATGTGTTGTCGTAGAAGTGTTCCGTGACAATACTGAAATTATCATCACTGAAAATAAAAAAATTCCGTTTTGTTGTGGGCAGATGAGCAGGGATCATATGGTGCGAAAGCCGAAATGGCCAAGAGTCTCTGAATGGCATTAGTGGCCGCAGATTCACCGAATTCAAGGTAATAAATCCCACTGATAAGAAATACATAGGCCTTACGCCCACTTACCACTTCAATGAGTGTCCAGTTCCATGACGATAAATGCCGCGTCATGGAAGTGTTTTTGTCAAGGGTAACCGACACGTGGAATCCACCGTAATGGGTCGCCATTAAGCTATCGGGTTCGATTTTGGATCCGATAACCTGCTAACAGCCTGGACCAATGGCGATTTTCCACGTGTAAATTTCTCATTCGCCGGAGGATCCACGTGTCAGCTCAGTGTTGGGACAGATGCCATCCCTAGAATGGATGGAATGCGCCTATGATACGTCGACACGTGGCAGGCCCAATAATGTCCCATTTAAGGTAAAAAGGGCAGCCCAGCCAAAGGCCCACAATATTTTACCAAACACTAGTGGGTCGGCCCGTTAACAGCCTGCCATGTTTTAGGTCAAATTACGGCCCATATCAGATCTAGCCCGTTCACAGCCTTTCGTGTTTTGGGCTAAATTACGGCCCATATCAGATCAGGCCCGTTAATAGGCCATTGTGCTTTTGGGCCCATTCTAAGCCGGGTTTGTATTTTGGCTTGTTAAAGGCTCGTTTAACAGTTTGGCCCGATAATTTTTTTGGCCTGTTAGCGGCCCTTGGGTCGTTGTCGGCCCGGTTTCACTTTAGGCCATTTAACGACCCGTGCTGCAACTGGGCTATTTCTTGTCCTAAGTGACTTTCGGCCTCTTAATGGCCCGTAGTCTTCATGGATAAATTTCAGCCCAACATGCCTATCGGCCTGTTAATGGCCCGTGACACAGTTGGGCCTAATTACGACCCGCTTTGAATCAGAGATATAATTCCGTCCATTTTACATTAGCAAATTCAGAGATATAATTTAAAATAGTATTAACATAATATGGCATTGTCCGTATCATCGGCAAAATCAATTAAGACGAAGCAGGAAATGAGATGATGCAGACGTGGGCAGCTTCACCACACCACAAGATTAGAGATCTAGAACACATGCATACATACAGGGCTAGAGAAAATAAACAGATTTGTTTTGATTAATGTGGATGGTATCAATAAGGGACATGTTTTTACAACTACAACTTGAAACTGGTAGTTGTTGCAAACATCCAATCGGATGCAAACACCAAAGTAAACAACAGTGGAGGAAATGATGCCTATCCAAGTCTATACTAGAACAAAGTTTGAAGGCTTGAGAAGGATGGACTTACGTTACATGTTAACACGGGCTACACAAAGCCCTTCTCCATGTAGATGGATAATTCAAGAAATTCCCTAAAGAAACTTCTTCATAGGCGTTGCCTTTATTCTACATTTTGTAAAGAGTAAATATAGATCTAATAATTTTGGAAGAAACAGAGGATAATGAAGCTTTTCAAAAGTTTAGCACTAAATATGGACTTGACTCAGAGATAGTGGCTTATTTTTGTGAATCATTTGCTACTCATGTTGATCTCACTAAGGAGAAGTGGTTTAAATATCACCCACCTATCAAGGAAGAAATTAAAGAACCGGTAATAGCCAAAGATGAAACTATTATTTATAATGTTGATCCAGTTGTACCTACTGCTTATATTGAAAACCCACCTTTTCCTGTTAGGATAAAGGAACATGCTAAGGTTTCAACCGTGGTCAATCAAAGCAATATTAGAGCACCTAAACCTGCTGAACAAATCAAAGTACAACCTGGTGTTGCTATGGTTAAAGATCTCTTGGTAGAAAATATTGATGGGCATGTTATTTACTTCTATGACGAAGCTGCTAGAATTGCTAAACCAGATGAAAAAGATAAACATAGACCTGTTGTTGGCATGCCTGTTGTCTCAGTCAAAATAGGAGATCACTGTTATCACGGTTTATGTGATTTAGGTGCTTACGTAAGTGCTATTCCTTTAACCTTATATCAAGAAATTATGAATGACATAGCACCCGCTGAAATATAAGACATAGATGTTACTATTAAGCTTGCTAATAGAGACACCATCACACCACTTGGGATCGTTAGAGATGTTGAAGTCTTGTGTTGGAAAATAAAATATCCTACTGGTTTTCTAGTTCTTGGTTCCCCACAAGATGACTTTTGTTCCATTATCTTTGGTAGACCTTTCTTGAACACCGTAAATGCTAAAATAGATTGGGAGAAACAAACAGTCAGTGTTAGTTTTGATGATGAATCTCATGAGTTTAATTTTTCTAAGTTCAGTAGAAAACATCATAAGAAAGAATTGCCTAGTAAGGATGAAATAATTGGTCTTGCTTCTATTGCCGTGCCTCCTATTGATCCACTAGAACAATATTTGCTAGACCATGAAAATGATATGCATATGCATGTAAGGAATGAAATAGATAAAATCTTCTTTGAACAACGACCTCTGCTTAAACACAATTTGCCTATTGAAACTCTAGGAGGTCCACCTCCACCTAAAGGTGATCCCATGTTTGAATTAAAACAATTGCCAGACACTTTGAAATATGCTTATCTTGATGAGAAAAAGATATATCATGTTATTATTAGTGCTAACCTTTCAGAACATGAAGAACAAAGATTATTGAAAATTCTGAAGAAGCACAGAGCAGCTATTGGATATACTCTTGATGACCTTAAGGGCATTAGTCCCACTCTCTGTCAGCACAAGATTAATATGGAACCTGATGCTAAACCCGTTGTTGATCATCAACGATGTTTGAATCCTAAGATGAAAGAAGTGGTAAGAACTGAAATATTAAAGCTTCTGGAAGCAGGTATAATCTATCCCATAGCTGATAGTAGATGGGTAAGTCCCGTTCATTGTGTCCCTAAGAAGGGAGGTATTATTGTTGTTCCTAATGATAAGAATGAACTCATTCCACAAATAATTTTTACTGGCTATAGAATGGTAATTGATTTTAGAAAATTAAATAAAGCAACTATAAAAGATCATTACCCTTTGCCTTTTATTTATCAAATGCTAGAAAGATTATCTAAGCACACACCTTTTTTTCTCGATGGATATTTTGTTTTTTCTCAAATACCTGTTTCACAACCTGATCAAGAGAAAACCACATTTACTTGCCCTTTCAGAACTTATGCTTATAGACGTATGCCTTTTGGTTTATGCAGTGCACCTGCTACCTTTCAACGATGTATGACTGCTATATTCTCTGATTTTTGTGAAAAGATTGTTGAGGTTTTCATGGATGACTTTTCTGTTTACGGAACTTCTTTTGATGATTGCTTAAGCAACCTTGATTGAGTTTCGAAGAGATGTGAGCAACCAACCTTGTATTGAATTTGGAGAAGTGCCACTTTATGGTTAATGAAGGTATTGTCTTGGGGCATAAAATTTCTGAACGAGGTATTGAGGTGGATAAAGCTAAAGTTGATGCAATTGAGAAAGTGCCATGTCCTAGAGATATTAAAGGTATTCGAAGTTGTCTCGGTCATGCTGGTTTCTATAGGAGATTTATTAAAGACTTCTCTAAAATTTCTGGGCCTCTTATAAATCTTTTACAAAAGGATGTTCCATTTGTTTTTTATGATGATTGTGTAGAAGCCTTTGAAACACTTAAGAAAACCTTAATTTCCGCACCTATTGTTCTACCACCTGATTGGAACTTGCCTTTTGAAATTATGTGTGATGCTAGTGATTACGATGTTGATGTTGTTTTAGGACAAAGAGTTGATAAGAAATTAAATTTCATTCATTATGCTAGCAAAACTCTAGACAGTGCCCAAAGAAATTATGCTAATACTGAAAAAGAATTTTTAGCGGTTGTGTTTGCTTGTGATAAATTCAAATCTTACATTGTTGATTCTAAAGTTACTGTTCACACCGATCATGCTGCTATTAAATATCTTATGAAAAAGACAGATGCTAAACCTAGAGTCATTAGGTGGGTTCTCTTGCTAGAAGAATTCGATTTACATATTACTGATAGGAAAGGAGCTGAGAACCCTGTAACTGATAACTTATCTAGGTTAGAGAATATTCTTGATGACCTACAACCTATTAATGATAGCTTTCCTGATGAGCAGTTAGCTGCAATAAATGCTTCCCATAACACTCCTTGGTATGCTGACTATGCTAATTATATTGTTGCTAAATGTATACCACCTAGCTTCACATACCAACAAAAGAAAAATTTCTTCTATGATTTAAGACATTACTTTTGGGATGTCCCACATCTTTATAAAGGAGTAGATGGTATTATTAGACGTTGTGCACCTGAGCATGATCAGGGACAAATCCTACGGAAATGTCACTCTGAAGCTTATGGAGGGCATCATGCGGGAGGTAGTACTGCTCACAAGGTATTGCAATCTGGTTTTTATTGGCCTACTCTCTTCAAGGATGCCCGTAAGTTTGTTTTATCTTGTGATGAATGCCAAATAATTGGTAATATTGGTAAGCGTCAATAAATGCCTATGAATTATTCACTTGCTTTTGAGCCATTTGATATTAGGGGTTTTGATTATATCGGACATTTTCCTTCCTCTAATGGGTATACACATATTTTGGTTGATGTTGATTATGTTACTAAGTGGGTAGAAGCTATTCCAACTAGTAGTGCTGATCACAACACTTCCATTAAAATGCTTAAGAAATTATTTTCCCAAGGTTTGGAGTCCCTAGATATTTAATGACTGATGGTGGTTCACACTTTATTCATGGTGCTTTCCGTAAAATACTTGCTAAGTATGATGTTAACAATAGAATTGCATCACCCTATCATCCTCAATCTAGTGGTCAAGTTGAACTTAGCAATAGAGAAATAAAGCTAATATTACAAAAAAACAGTTAATAGGTCCCGAAAGAATTGGTCTAAGAAATTGGATGATGCACTTTGGGCCTATAGAGCAGCATATAAAAATCCTATTGGTAAGTTTCCCTATTAAATGGTTTATGGAAAAGCTTGTCATTTGCCTCTTGAGTTAGAACATAAAGCATATCGGGCAATTAAAGAACTGAACTATGATTTCAAACTTGCTGGTGAAAAGAGGTTATTTGATATTAGCTCACTAGATGAATGGAGAACCCAAGCCTATGAAAATGCCAAGCTATTTAAAGAAAAAGTTAAAAGATGGCATGACAAAAGAATCCAAAAGCGAGAATTTAAAGTTGGAGAATATGTTCTTTTGTACAACTCTTGTTTCAGATTCTTTGCAGGAAAGCTTCTCTCTAAATGGGAAGGACCATATATCATCGAAGAGGTTTATCATTCAGGAGCCATCAAAATAAATAAATCTGAAGGTACTAACCCGAAGGTTGTCAACGGGCAAAGAATAAAACATTATATCTCAGGTACGCCCATTAATGTTGAAAGCAATATTATCCAAACTATGACACCGGAAGAACACATAAAAGAAACCTTCCGGAACACTCCAGAATAACCGAAAAAGAGGAGGTACGTGATACGGTAAGTAAACGGACTCCGAAAAATCTGTAAAAATATTTTCTGTCGGTTTTGGAATATATTAAAAATTAGGAAAATAAGAAACAACCATGAAGGTAACCCTGGTGGGCACAAGACACCAGGGCGCGCCTGGCCTGGCTTGCCAGGCGCGCCCAGGTGGGTTGTGCCCACCTCGGGTACCTTCCGGACTCCGTTTTCCCCGTTTACTTGTTTCCCAAGATAAAAAAATCTTTATATACCCCCAAACGCATTGAACACTGTATCACGGAGATCTATTCTTGTTTCTTGCTATTTTTCTGTCAGAGTTTTCAAGTCAGGCATCATGTCTTCTCCCTCCTCCAACAACATAAAAGAAGATGCTTGGTTGATGAAGATGGAACTAAAGAGAGAAGAACCAACGGAAGCCTCCAAGGAGGACAAGAGCAAGGAAACTGTCGGAGATCAAGTGCCTGCGGTAGAGCAGGCCTTGCCTGCTGAGGAGGAAGAAGATATCCTTAAACCTTACTATGATCATCTTACCCCCACTGAGATCGAAGCTTTTCGGATCATTGAAACGGTTCGTGTGCGAATAAATTTTATTGGAAATTGCAATTCATGGAAGAATTAATAAGGGAAGAGAAGATTCACATGCAAATACACTACCTTGGACATCTATTATAATTGTGAGCCCCCATCAATATATTATATGCCCAAATTGTTGACGTTGGACAAGGAAGACAACGTAATGATTTATGCTTGTTCATATTCACACAGAAGTTATATTGTCATAGATCCTTTAACATGTGATGCTTGCTCAATATCTTTGCTAGCCAAAAATTCCGCACTAAGTAGAGATACTACTTGTGCATCCAAAACCCTTAAAACCATATCTTGTTTTGAGAGTCCACCATACCTACCTATGGGTTGAGTAAGATCCTTCAAGTAAGTTGTCATCGGTGCAAAAAGGCAATAAAAATTGCTTCTAAATGTGTTAGATCATTTTGTGTAAGAGAAAATTGAGCGTTGTACGAACTTGTAATGGCAAAATAGTAAAGGCGACAAACTACATAATAAAGGTGGCTATCACAAGGGGCAATATAATGTGACGTTTTTTTGCACTAAGAGATTGAGAATACAACCAAAAAGCGCATGGCAACCTCTGCTTCCCTCTGCGAAGGGCCTATCTTTTACTTTTGTGTATTTACTTTTATGCAAGAGTCAAAGTATTCTTCCCTATTCCTTTTTATTTTCTCTTTTGCAAGCATCATGTGGTGAGGAAAGATCTAGGCACATATATCCAGTTGAATATGGGTGTGCATGAGGTATTATTGTTAACATCACCCTTGAGGTGAATACGTTGGGAGGTGAAACTATAAGCCCCTATCTTTCTATGTGTCCGGTTGAAACTTTTTGCTCATGTGTATGCGGTAAGTGTTAGCAATCATAGAAAACTATATGATGGTTGAGTATGTGGACTTGCCAAAAAGGCTCCGATACGTGACCCTTCCTGAAAAGATGATGGATTGTAGTTGCAGAGTTGACTGAGAACATAGTTTGTTGGTCTTCAATAGAGTTTATGCTTTATACTTCGATGTTGTGATGAATTGTTACTTGTTCATGAGAAGTTTATGATAAAAGTTATGTAATAGAAGTTCTATAATAAAGTTTGTTGCCATTATAATAATATACATGATGCTTCTATGTCCGTATTTTGTTTTTATCGACACCTCTCTCTCTAAGCATATGGACATGTTTTTCGATTTCGGTTTTCGCTTGAGGACAAGCGAGGTCTAAGCTTGGGGGAGTTGATACGTCCATTTTGCATCATGTTTTCCTACTGTTATTTATAATGTTTTTATGCATAATAAGGCTTTATGGAGTAATTCTAATGCCTTTTTATCTCATAATATGCAAGGTTCACACAAAGAGGGAGAACCGACAGCTGGAATTCTGGACCTGAAAAGGCTACGCCAGACTTACCTATTCTACACATCTCCAAATGAGCTTAGACTTCACGGAGATTTCTATGCAATAATTAAGAATTATTGGAGCAAATAACTACCAGAGGGTGCCCACCAGGTGGGCACAACCCACCTAGGCGTGCCCTTGTGGGTTGTGCCCTCCTCGGCCCACCTCCAGTGCCCATCTTCTGGTATATAAGTCATTTGGACCTAGAAAAAATGAGGAGAGGACTTTCGGGACGAAGCGCCGCCGTCTCGAGGCGGAACTTGGGCAGGAGCACTTTTGCCCTCCGGCGGAGCGATTCCGCCGGGGGAACTTCCCTCCCGGAGGGGGAAATCATCGTCATCATCATCACCAACAACTCTCCCATCTTTGGGAGGGCAATCTCTATCAACATCTTCAACAACACCATCTCCTCTCAAACCCTAGTTCATCTCTTGTGTTCAATCTTTGTACCGGAACCTTAGATTGGTACTTGTGGGTGACTAGTAGTGTTGCTTACATCTTGTAGTTGATTACTATATGGTTTATTTGGTGGAAGATTATATGTTCAGATCCATTATGCTATTTAATACCCCTTTGATCTTGAGCATGATTATCATTTGTGAGTAGTTACTTTTGTCCTTGAGGTCACGGGAGAAATCTTGTTGCAAGCAATCATGTGAACTTGATATGTGTTCGATATTTTGATAATATGTATGTTGTGATTCCCTTAGTGGTGTCATGTGAACATCGACTACATGGCACTTCAACTTATTAGGGTCTAAGGGAATGCATTGTGGAGTAGTTATTAGATGATGGGTTGCTAGAGTGACAGAAGCTTAAACCCTAGTTTATGCGCTACTTCATAAGGGACTGATTTTGATCCAAAAGTTTAATGCTATGGTTAGATTTTATCTTAATACTTTTCTCGTAGTTGCGGATGCTTGCGAGGGGGTTAATCATAAGTAGGAGGTTTGTTCAAGTAATAATAGCACCTAAGCACTGGTCCACCCACATATAAAATTATCAAAGTAGCGAATGCGAATCAAACCAATATGATGAAAGTGACTAGATGAAATTCCCGTGTACCCTCAAGAACACTTTTCTTATTATAAGAGACCGTTTTGGCCCGTACTTTGCCACAAAAGGATTGGGCGACCTTGCTACACTTCATTTACCATTACCGTTACTTGCTCATTACAGAAAGTGCAACTAATCCCTGGGTGGTTTTGGTAATTCTTAACAACATATAGCTCATTGAACTAATACTCTTTCAAGATGATCATTTAAGTAAGTTCAATGATTGTCATGCATGGACTAGAGATAGGGGTGGGCAAAAAAACCGAGGACCGAACACCGGAGCCGAAATAACCTAGACCGAAGCCGAAAAACCCGAGGACCGAACCAGCATTTAATCTCAGTGTTAGAATGGAGACATGCATTTTATCTGGTGCTGGTACAAAAGGAAAAGAACAAGGCTTCACATTTCCATTAGTTGTGGACAACAGTAGCACATTTGATCAGTTAAGGGCAACAATTGGTGCCAAATATCCTTGGGGATTATATGATGCTGTGGAGATAAGGTATTGGGATGCATCCAAAGTTGCTTGGGTTCCTATTCAGTCTGATAGTGAGTTAGGTGTCATGTTTGCTACCAATGCACAAACCATGTCATGCAATATGGAAATCAATGTTATTCATAGGCCTAGATCACAGAAAAATTCCAATCCCACTGGTTCAAGGCCCTCTAGTACTAAAGCATCTAGAAAACTGACTAAAACAAGGGCAACAAGAAGCAGCTGCAAGCCACCTACAACTCCTAGTGCAAATGTTCAGTCAGAGCATTCTTGCAGTAAAACCCAAGCTAAACCTAGCACAGCTGTTGATCCTGTTGTGGAGGAAGCAGAGCCTGATGCAGTACCTTTGTCTGATGAAGAGGATGAGAAACTTTACCCAGGATATACTGAGCACAACATGGAGGAAGATAAAGCAAATGAGTCCTACATTCCTGCTGAACTTTTAGATACAGATGAAGATGAGAAGCTAGAGGAAAAGGACAATGCAGAATTTGGAACTGAAGATGAGGACATACCTGTAATGATGTATGACAGAGAAAATCCCTCTATTGAGGAGGGGGTAGTTTTTCCTTCTCCAGTTGAGTGTAGAAATGCAGTTGCAACTTTCTCAATTAAGAGTGAAACAGAGTTCATTATTTTGAAAAGTGACCCAACAAGGTTTACTATCAAATGTGCCTCTGAGAGATGTAAGTGGAGACTACATGCCTCTTTAATGAGGAGAAGCACATTATTTCAGGTACTTATGCATTTTCTTCTTTCTGTAGTTTCTATAGTAATTGTGAAACAATTCTGTTGCATTTACTAACTGTTTGTTCTTCTTCTTTTTAGATTAAGGTCAACCCTTACCCTCACAATTGTCCAAGTGTTAATAGATCTCAGAGATTGAGGGCTGCAAAGAGAAGATGGATAGCAGATGCTTGTATGCAGTGGCTTAGAAATAATCCAGGCATGGGCCCAAAGGAAATTCAGCAGAGGTTGACTGAGAAATATGGAGTGGAGGTGCCATACAGTAGGTGTTATTTTGGTAAAGAGCTGGCACTAGACAAGATGTTTGGGAAGTACAGTGAGAGTTTCAGTCTTATTTATTCATTCAAAGCTGAAGTTGAGAGAACATCACCAGGCAGTGTAGTTGAAATCGACAAGCACACTGTGGAGTACACAGTGAGAGGAAAGAAAATGTACAAGGAGTGCTTCAGAAGAGTTTTTGTGTGTTTCAAGGCATGTCAAAAAGGTTTCTTGGAGGGGTGCAGGCCTTATCTTGCTGTGGATGCAACTGCACTGAATGGTAGGTATAGGGGTCAGCTTGTTTCTGCTTGTGCCCTTGATGCTCACAACTGGTTATTCCCTGTTGCCTATGGTGTCATAGAAGCAGAGTCAACTGAGAGCTGGACTTGGTTTTTTCAACAACTGAAGAAACTCATAGGGCATCCAGATGGTTTAGTCATACATACTGATGCTTGCAAAGGATTGGAGACAGCTGTTGATGATGTATTTGCTGGAGTAGAGCACAAGGAGTGCATGAGACATTTGGCTCAGAACTTCAGCAAGAAGTTCAAAGGCAAGTTCTATGATGACAATTTGTGGCCATGCTCACTTACATACAGCATAAAGAAGCACAACTACCATCTAAATCAGTTGCACAGCAGGCCCAAAGTTAAAGAATATTTAGAGGAGCACCACACAAAAATATGGGCTAGGGCACTCTTCAATGATACTTGCAAAGTGGACTATGTGAACAACAACCTAGCTGAAGCTTTCAACTCAAGGATCAAGAAATACAAGGTGCTTCACATAGTAGATTTGTGTGACAAGATCAGGCAGTATATTATGCAGAAATTTGATATCAGGAACAGGATTGCCATTGACCATTTTGAAGGCCACTTGATTGTTCCATCTGTAATGAAGGCCTTAATGGCAAAAACTAAAGGTTTAGAGATGACTTTGATTAGGAGAAGCCCAAAAGAGGCTGAAGTTACTGCTACTGAGAAAGAAAAAAGAGAATGGAGGTACCCAGTTGACTTGGAGAACTGGACTTGTAGTTGCAGACAGTGGCAAATAACTGGTAAGCCATGCATCCATGCTCTCTTCTTTATCACTGCTCTAAGAGGTGAAGCTAGTGCAATAGATCAGTATGTGCACAACTTTTACTCTGTTGAGAAATTCAGAGCTACATATGCTGATAACCTTCCAGCTTTGGTGTAACACACCGCATGTAACTTGCCATATTTGTAACTCCGACTCTTGCCATTTCCGGCTATGTGATATGTTTTTCCCTCCGTTGTTGGGTTTTGTCTTTCGTTTTGTTTTTTGTCATGTCATGCATTTTCATATCATATCATCATGTGCATTGCATTCGCATACGTGTTCGTCTCATGCATCCGAGCATTTTTCCCGTTGTCCGTTTTCCAATCCGGCGCTCCTATCTCCTCCGGTGCACCCCTCTAGTTTTCTTTCGTGTGCATGTGTCAAACTTTCTCGGAATGGACCGAGGCTTGTCAAGCGGCTTTATTATACCACCCGGAGACTACCGGTCAAGTTTCGTTCCATTCGGAGGTCGTTTGATACTCCAACGGTTAACCGGGCCTCCGCAATGTCCATTTGAGTGTCCAGCAAAAACCCCCTCCAAAACCAGCCCAAAACCCACCAAACTCTCTTCCATGCTCTAGGTCGTTCGATCACGATCGTGTGGGCGAAAACCGCACCTCATTTGGAGCCTCCTAGCTCCCTCTACCTATTTATATGTGGGCATCCCGAAAACGAAATCGCAGTCTCCCGTAACCCTAAATCGCCTCCCCGCGGGCGGACGTGTCCAGCCGCCGCCGGACAAAACGCGCCGCCGCTCCCGGCCAGTGGCATCGCGCCACGTCACCCCCGCCGCCGTCTCCACCGCGCCAGGCCCGCCGGGCCCGGATCGGGCCCGCGGGGCCCATCTCCGCCGCCGCGCGCCCGCGAGCGCGCCCTCGCCTCACCGCCGCCGCCCATAGCTCGCCGTGGCTCGCCGCCTCGCGCCGGCGCGCCCCCGCCCGCCGCCGGTCTTCCTCACCGCCGCCGCCGCCCTCGGGTGCTCCGCCACCGGCCGGCGCCGCCGCTCCCTTGCGCCCCCTCGTCCTCTCCCGTCGCCGGCCTCCTCCCTTCTCCTCCCGCCGGCAAGCCGCGCCGCCGCCTCGGCCGCGCCCGAGCCCGAGACGACGCCGGCCCCGATCCCATCTGGGTCAACGGAGGTTGACTCCCGAAACCCTAGTTTTTTTCGCCAAGTCCTCATTTATTCTCAGCAACTTGCTATGTTCCCGATGCCGTAACTTTGTGTATATAGCTCCGATTCGCGCGTATAATATGTCAAATTGTTCGCCTCGTGATGCTCTTCATTTTGTTAAATTGCATCATTTTCATTAGAGGTCATCTTGATGCCCAAATCTTCGTTGGAAGAGGGCTAGTTGCTGTTATTCTCTGGTTCTTATCAGAACTTGGAGATTTGTCTTTTTTGTATCATTTATTCTGTGCATCTTTTGAGCATGAGCTCTACATGTGTTTTGAAGTATGCCATGCCATCTTTCCAGTGGTATAGTCCATGTATTTTTGTGATCTATGTGGTGACTAGTACAAGCATGCAAATTAGGCCCCGTAATATTTCTGATTTCAGGGACTTAGTGATTTCTCTAAGTCCTTGTCTGCTGTAATTTTGTTGCCATGTAAACTTGATGCTACAGAGAGATCCATGCATGTTTTGGAGATGTTCAGTAAGGATGTTTTGTAGATATAGTTGTAATTGATCCATTCCTGCAATTGTTTGCAATTTTAGAGTACCATAGCATGACCCAATCTTGCTCTACTTTTGCTATAAAATATTTCTGGCAGATTCTTAACATGATATGCATTTTTGCCAAGATTATTGTAGTTTATCCATACATGATATGCAATTGTTCTTGCCATGGATAGCTTCATAAACATGCCATCTTGCTGTAGGTATGCTTGGTTTGTCATGCATTTCTCTGTAGTGAGTGCATCAAGCTCTCAAAGAGGCCTACATATTAATATTTCTGCCATGCTCTGTTTTCTGCTAAGTCTGAAACCTGATAACGAAACTTGCTATGTTTACATGCTTGCCATCATATCTTATGGTCCTTTTTGGCTTATGTTCAGTAAGGGACTTTTGTCATGTGTTTTAGTAGAACACTACCATGCCTTGTTTTGCTACGTTAAGTTCCTGTAGCATGTTGATTTCGTGCTCTGAACATTGCTACCTGATGCTGATTTCTGCCATGTCCAGTTTTTCACCAAGTCTGTGAACCTGTAATCTTTTGCACTTTTGCCATGCTTGTTTGAGCTTGATATGTTGTGAACTAGCCGTAGCTCAGTGTTCATCTTTTGTCAAGCATCTCCTGTAGATTACCGTCATATGCTTTGTTGCTATGTTGGGGTGCTGTAGCATTGTTACTTGTTGTATTTTAAATGCTATCTTGCTGTTTATCGCAGATTAGTGTCATTCTTGTTTTGCTTGCCATTTGCAAACCGTGCATCCGATTCCGGTGATCTTTATATCGATTTCGACCGAAATCATCTCATCTTTCCAGTGGCATGCTTGGTTTGCCAAGTTACTGCCATGTTCATCATTTTCCTTCCGGAGCACGCATATGCACCGCATATCATATCTTGCATATCACACATGTTTTGCATCATGTTGCTTGCGCATTTCTCGTTGTTGATTGTGGTTCCGTTTGTTTGTGTTCTTGTTTTGGGTATAGCCGGGAGACGAGTTCGTGAACGAGGAACCTGTCGAGTACGCTTACGAGGATCAAGCTTTCGACAACTCTGAGAACCTTGCAGGCAAGATGACCACCCCTCGAAATCACTTCTATCTTTGCTATGCTAGTTGTTCGCTCTATTGTCATGCCCGCTACCTATCACTTGCTATATCATGTCTCCTATTTCAGCCATGTCAGCCCCTAACCATCCTTTCCTAGCAAACCGTTGTTTGGCTATGTTACCGCTTTTGCTCAGCCCCTCTTATAGCGTTGCTAGCTGCAGGTGAAGTTGAAGTTTGTTCCATGTCGGAACATGGATATGTTGGGATATCACATTATCTCTTATTTATTTAATGCATCTATATATTTTGGTTAAGGGTGGAAGGCTCGGCCTTATGCCTGGTGTTTTGTTCCACTCTTGCCGCCCTAGTTACTGTTTAACCGGGATTATGTTCCTTGAGTTTGCATTCCTTACGCGGTCGGGTGATTTATGGGACCCCCTTGACAGTTCGCCTTGAATAAAACTCCTCCAGCAAGGCCCAACCTTGGTTTTACCATTTGCGACCTATACCTTTTTCCCCCGGGTTTTCTAGAGCCCGAGGGTCATCTTTATTTTAAACCCCCGGGCCAGTGCTCCTCTGAGTATTGGTCCAAACTGTCAGTCGCCGGTGGCCACCAGGGGCAACTCTGGTCTGGCCTATCGGAAGTTTGGACAATCCGGTGTGCCCTGAGAACGAGATATGTGCAGCTCCTATCGGGATTTGTCGGCACATTCGGGAGGCTTTGCTGGTCTTGTTTTACCATTGTCGAGATGTCTTGTAATCCGGGATTCCGAGACTGACCGGGTCTTTCCGGGAGAAGGTTTATCCTTCGTTGACCGTGAGAGCTTATGATGGGCTAAGTTGGGACACCCCTGCAGGGTATTATCTTTCGAAAGCCGTGCCCGCGGTTATGAGGCAGATGGGATTTTGTTAATGTCCGGTTGTAGATAACTTGTCACTTGACCCAATTAAAATACACCAAGTGCGTGTGTAGCCGTGATGGTCTCTTCTCGGCGGAGTCCGGGAAGTGAACACGGTCTGTGTTATGTATGACGTAAGTAGGTGTTCAGGACCTCTTCTTGGTCATTGCTAGATGACGCCCGTTCCATTGCTTCTCTTCTCGCTCTCATTTGCGCAAGTTAGCCACCATATATGCTTTTGCCGCTGCAGCTCCACCTCTTTGCACCTCTTTGTCCTATAAGCTGAAATAGTCTTGATCTCGCGGGTGTGAGATTGCTGAGTCCCCGTGACTCACAGATACTTCCAACACCAGTTGCAGGTGCCGACGATGCCAGTGCAGATGATGGTGTCGATCTCAAGTGGGAGTTCGACGAGGAACGTGGTCGTTACTATGTGTCTTTTCCTGATGATCAGTAGTGGAGCCCAGTTGGGACGATCGGGAATCTAGCATTTGGGGTTGTCTTATTTTCATCTGGATTTTGACCGTACTCGGTCTATATGATTGTATTTTGGATGATGTATGAATGATATTTATGTATTGTGTGAAGTGGCGATTGTAAGCCAACTCTTTATCCCATTCTTGTTCATTACATGGGATTGTGTGAAGATGACCCTTCTTGCGACAAAACCACTATGCGGTTATGCCTCTAAGTCGTGCCTCGACACGTGTGAGATATAGCCGCATCGTGGGCGTTACAAGTTGGTAATCAGAGCCATCCCCGACTTAGGAGCCCCCTGCTTGATCGAATCGCTGACGTTGTTGAGTCTAGAACAAAAGTTTTGAGTCTTAGGATTATATATATCGGAGAGTAGGATTCTTTTACTCCTGAGTCCCTTCGTCGCTCTGGTGAGGTCTCCTGACGTAGAAGTTTTGACTATTCTCTCCTCAAATTTCACTAAAAAATTTTTTAGGATCACGCGGGTATCTTGGAATCGTTCCGATCGATTTGTGACGAGAACATTGTTCTTGGTGCCTCCTGTCATTTAGGGGTTGTGGCAGTGTCCCGGGGAGTTGAGCTCCGAGGTGTTGTCGTCACAATTTTATCGTTGCAGTTCTGGAATACCTGAGTTTCGCCGACATCGAAATCTCTTTTATGCAGTTGTTGATGAGATCACCTCGACGCCACCCAGTACTGGGGCGGGAGTTCGGGAGTATTGCCATAACTTGTATAACGGATGTTTTTCGAAGGTTGAGGTAAACAATTTCCGAAGGTTTCTTGGTTATGTGTTGACGGATGGATACAGCTGGATCTAGGGATTGCTAGTTTGGGTGATATATATTTGTGTCCCCTGTATCCCCTACACCAGATTGCATAACCAGAAAGTTTCGGGAGTTCATAAGTGGGAATTCTAGTAGCCTTAGGATATCTTTCCGACAGATGCATGATATGAGATTGGGGTTCGACGTCTAGTGGTCCGCCTGTATACGGTTGATTTTACAGTGGTCTCGTTGTGTCTTAAAGAGTCCATGGCTTTGCCGACTCGGGGACGCTTCGTATGTCATGTGCACAGCCTTGTACATGATGGTGCTGTACGATTGAGCCCGTGTGGGCCCCACCACGAAAACTTCGGACGAAATATCTATCATATGTTTGTTCCGGCTTATTTTGCAAGCCAATACTTTGTTTTATTTTGTTTTGTGGTATTCGAGTTGCTTCGAATTCATATGTTCATTCCATATCTTTTCAAATGGCTTCTCAACTTATGGAAGTGTGATGACTTACTACGGAATTCATTCGTTCATCTTTGTTCGAATGTTTATTGTGAAGACTATATGTTGCAATTTCTGTTCGTTGATTCTACTTATCTTTTGTCTATCAAGATGCTAACGGATGTCACCCTCTTCAGGATGGCTCCGCCAACGCGTCAGAATCCGGATCGCAATGAAGGGAGTCAAGCGAACCCTCCGCCACCACCTCCACCTCCGGAGGCATGGCAATCAATCATGGCAGCCACCAACGCCAATGCTCAGATGATTCTGCAACTCTTGCAAGAACGTACTCAAGGGCAAGGCAATCAAGGCAATCAAGGTCAAGGCAACAATCAGTTTCACTTTGCCACTCTCAACCAGTTTCTCGCAAATCAGCCCAAGTCTTTCAGCTATTGTGCCGAGGCCACGGATGCCGATGATTGGCTCGTGGACATCAACAAGCATTTTGAATGTAGCAATGTCAGGCCTGAGGACTTTGTCAAGTTCGCTTCTTTCCAGCTCAAGGACCAAGCTGCTAATTGGTTTCAACAATACAAAGATTCCAGAGGAGGTCGTGTGATTACTTGGACTGACTTCTGTCGGGACTTCAAAGCGCACCACATTCCACAAAGTGTTGTTGAGAGCAAGCGTGAGGAGTTCCGCAATCTCAAGCAAGGAAACATGTCTGTGTATCAATACAACATTCAGTTTCAGAAACTTGCTCGCTTCGCTAAACAAGACGTTCCTGATGAGAAGAGCATGATCTATCACTTCAGAGGTGGCCTTAAAGAGGATCTGCAGTTAGCTCTCGTTCTTGTTGAGCCTACGCAGTTTGATCAATTCTACAATATGGCACTGAAGCAAGAGGCTGCTCAGCTCAAGTGTGAGGCTTCTAAGAAGAGAGTCAGGGACGCAGTTCAGTCTTCTTCTTCCTCACTTGTGACAGCTAAGCAACAGAAGTTCTGGTTGCCTCCTCCTCCTCCGTTTCGTCAGCCTTACCAGCAGAAGAACAAAGGTGGCCATGGTTCTTCAAACTCTTCCAACTCTGGCTATCAGAACAAGTCTCAGAATCAAGCTCCCAAGTCCAATGCTCCTTATCACCGTCCACTCTCAGAGGTGACTTGCAACAAATGTCAGCAGAAAGGTCACTATGCTAACAAGTGCTTCAACCAGAGGCGTCTTCCTCCTCCTCCTCCTGTCAGATCTTCCAGCAATGCAGTGGTCAAGCATAATCCAAAGTTTGCAAAGGTGAACATGTTGAATGCAGCTCAAGCGGAGGAATCTACTGATGTGATAATGGGTAATCTTCCTGTTAATGATATTCCTGCAAAAGTTCTTTTTGATACTGGTGCATCTCTTTCTTTCATTTCAAGACCTTTTGCATCCAAGCATGAATTGCATTTCCAAGGATTGCCTAGGCCGTTAGCAGTTGTCTCTCCAGGCAAATGCATGAATGCAAGTTCCATGGTTCCGAATGTTACCATCAAGATGGGCGATTATGCATTTCAGTCTTCTCCAATTGTTCTTGGTGACTCGGATATTGATCTTATTCTCGGGATGGACTGGCTTTCTAAGCACAAGGCTCAACTTGATTGTGCTGCCAGAGAAATTCAATTGACACACTCGTCTGAGGATGTGATTGTTTTTGCCGCTCGTAATGAAACCATTCGGTTTTTCTCTCTCAATGAGAAGGGCGAATTGGATGCCATCTCTCAAATTCCAGTCGTTTGCGAGTATCAAGATGTCTTTCCAGAAGAGCTTCCGGGTATGCCTCCGCACCGGCCAGTTGAGTTCGTTATCGAACTAGAGCCTGGTACTGTACCCGTTTGCAAGCGTCCATACAAGCTTGGACCTAACGAGCTGAAGGAATTGAAGAAGCAGCTCGATGAACAAGAACGTCTGGGTTTGATCAGACCGAGTTCTTCTCCATGGGGTTGTGGTGTTCTTTTTGTCAACAAGAAGGATGGCACGGACCGACTTTGTGTCGACTACCGTCCATTGAACAAGAAGACAATCAAGAACAAGTATCCACTTCCCAACATCAATGAGCTATTTGAGCAACTCAAAGGCGCTAAAGTATTCTCGAAGCTTGACCTTCATATGGGTTATCATCAGATTCGCATTCGTGAAGAAGATATTCCCAAGACAGCATTCAGAACGAGCTTTGGTTCTTATGAATATACTGTCGTGTCTTTCGGCCTTGTCAATGCTCCTCCGGTGTTCTCTCGGATGATGAATTTCATCTTCAACCCCTATACCAATGAATTTGTTCTGGTGTATCTCGACGATATCTTGGTCTTCTCCAAGAATAAGCAGGATCATGCCAAACATTTGCGATTGGTGCTCGACAAGCTCAGAGAGTATCAATTCTATGCGAAGTTCTCCAAATGTGAGTTTTGGCTCGATGAAGTTCTTTTCCTTGGTCACATCATCTCTGCCAAAGGCATCGCTGTTAACCCCGAGAAGGTGTCCGCAGTTCTGGATTGGGAACCTCCTCAAAATGTCAAGCAGCTCCGCAGTTTTCTGGGTCTTGCAAGCTATTGCCGAAGATTCGTTGAGAATTTTTCCAAGATTGCAAAGCCTCTTTCCAACCTCCTACAGAAGCATGTGAAATATGTCTGGTCTCCTGAGTGTGAAGTTGCTTTCAACACTCTCAAACAGAAACTAGTCACAGCTCCTGTCTTGACTCCTCCTGATGAATCCAAGCCGTATGAAGTCTTCTGTGATGCTTCTCTCCAAGGTCTCGGTGCTGTGTTAATGCAAGAGAAGAAAGTTGCGGCTTATACCTCTCGGCAGTTGAAGCCCAACGAGAAGAACTACCCCACTCACGATCTTGAGTTGGCGGCAGTTGTCCATGCATTGATTACGTGGAGACATCTCTTGTTGGGAAGACAAGTGGACATTTTCACTGATCACAAGAGTCTCAAGTATATCTTCACGCAGCCCAATCTCAACCTCAGGCAGACTCGATGGGTCGAAATGATTCAAGAGTACAATCCGAGTATCGAATATACTCCAGGCAAGGCTAATGTCATTGCAGATGCGTTAAGCAGGAAAGCTTATTGCAACAGCTTATTTCTCAAGCCTTTCCAACCGGATCTTTGTGAAGCTTTCCGCAAGCTGAATCTCCAAGTTGTTCCTCAAGGCGTTCTTGCCAACCTCATAGTATCTCCTACTTTGGAAGATCAAATTCGTGAGGCACAACTACTTGATGCCATGGTGAAGAAGGTGAAACGTGGTATCGACAAGGGTCTTTCCAAATACAAGTGCTATCGCATTGATGACAGAGACACTTTGTTCTTCGAGGACCGGTTTGTGGTTCCGAAAGGTGATCTAAGGAAAGTCATAATGAACGAGGCGCACAATTCTCTCCTTTCCATTCATCCTGGAAGTACGAAGATGTATCATGACCTCAAGCAGTCGTATTGGTGGACTCGAATGAAGCGAGAAATTGCGCAATTCGTGAATGAATGTGATGTCTGCCGAAGAGTGAAAGCAGAACACCAACGACCAGCTGGTCTCCTCCAACCTCTTGCTATTCCGGAATGGAAGTTTGATCATATCGAAATGGACTTCGTGACTGGATTTCCAAAGTCCAAGCGCGGAAATGACGCTATCTTTGTTGTCATCGACAAGCTCTCTAAAGTGGCTCATTTCCTTCCTATCAAAGAATCCATCACAGCAGCTCAGCTGGCAGAGCTCTACACCTCCAGAATTGTCTCCTTGCACGGCATACCACAATTTATTTCTTCAGATCGTGGAAGCATCTTCACCTCTAAGTTCTGGGACTCCTTCCAGAAGGCCATGGGCACAAACATTCGCTTCAGCACAGCTTTCCACCCTCAAACTAGTGGCCAAGTCGAGCGAGTCAATCAAATTCTTGAAGATATGCTCAGGGCTTGTGTCATTTCCTTTGGCATGAAATGGGAAGATTGTCTTCCTTATGCTGAATTCTCCTACAACAACAGCTTCCAAGCGAGTTCGGGCAAAGCCCCATTCGAGATTCTCTATGGCAGAAAGTGCCGTACTCCTCTCAATTGGTCAGAGACTGGTGAACGCCAACTTCTTGGCAATGACTTAATCGCTGAAGCTGAAGAAATGTGTAAAGTCATCCGTGATAATCTCAAAGCCGCGCAATCGCGCCAGAAGAGCTATTATGATAGTAAGCATCGTGATTTGGCTTTCGAGATCGGAGACCATGTCTACCTCCGCGTCTCTCCAATGAAAGGCACTCGTCGCTTCGGTATCAAAGGGAAGCTTGCCCCTAGATACGTGGGTCCTTTCAAGATCATTGGCAAAAGAGGCGACCTTGCCTATCAACTTGAGCTTCCTTCCAACTTCGCGAACGTGCACGATGTGTTCCACGTGTCACAGCTCCGCAAGTGCTTCAAGACGCCTGAGCGCACTATCGACTTCGAAGAGATTGACCTCCAAGAAGATTTGTCTTATCATGAGCACCCAGTTGCTATTCTTGAAGAAACTGAGCGCAAGACTCGCAACAAGTCAATCAAATTCCTCAAAGTGAAGTGGTCGCACCATTCCGACCGGGAAGCCACCTGGGAACGCGAGGACCATCTCCGTTCCGAATATCCGGAGTTCTTTCAGTCCTAGATCTCGGGACGAGATCCTCTCGTAGTGGTGGAGTGTTGTAACACACCGCATGTAACTTGCCATATTTGTAACTCCGACTCTTGCCATTTCCGGCTATGTGATATGTTTTTCCCTCCGTTGTTGGGTTTTGTCTTTCGTTTTGTTTTTTGTCATGTCATGCATTTTCATATCATATCATCATGTGCATTGCATTTGCATACGTGTTCGTCTCATGCATCCGAGCATTTTTCCCGTTGTCCGTTTTCCAATCCGGCGCTCCTATCTCCTCCGGTGCACCCCTCTAGTTTTCTTTCGTGTGCGTGTGTCAAACTTTCTCGGAATGGACCAAGGCTTGTCAAGCGGCTTTATTATACCACCCGGAGACTACCGGTCAAGTTTCGTTCCATTCGGAGGTCGTTTGGTACTCCAACGGTTAACCGGGCCTCCGCAATGTCCATTTGAGTGTCCAGAAAAAACCCCCTCCAAAACCAGCCCAAAACCCACCAAACTCTCTTCCATGCTCTAGGTCGTTCGATCACGATCGTGTGGGCGAAAACCGCACCTCATTTGGAGCCTCCTAGCTCCCTCTACCTATTTATATGTGGGCATCCCGAAAACGAAATCGCAGTCTCCCGTAACCCTAAATCGCCTCTCCGCGGGCGGACGTGTCCAGCCGCCGCCGGACAAAACGCGCCGCCGCTCCCGGCCAGTGGCATCGCGCCACGTCACCCCCGCCGCCGTCTCCACCGCGCCAGGCCCGCCGGGCCCGGATCGGGCCCGCGGGGCCCATCTCCGCCGCCGCGCGCCCGCGAGCGCGCCCTCGCCTCACCGCCGCCGCCCATAGCTCGCCGTGGCTCGCCGCCTCGCGCCGGCGCGCCCCCGCCCGCCGCCGGTCTTCCTCACCGCCGCCGCCGCCCTCGGGTGCTCCGCCACCGGCCGGCGCCGCCGCTCCCCTGCGCCCCCTCGTCCTCTCCCGTCGCCGGCCTCCTCCCTTCTCCTCCCGCCGGCAAGCCGCGCCGCCGCCTCGGCCGCGCCCGAGCCCGAGACGACGCCGGCCCCGATCCCATCTGGGTCAACGGAGGTTGACTCCCGAAACCCTAGTTTTTTTCGCCAAGTCCTCATTTATTCTCAGCAACTTGCTATGTTCCCGATGCCGTAACTTTGTGTATATAGCTCCGATTCGCGCGTATAATATGTCAAATTGTTCGCCTCGTGATGCTCTTCATTTTGTTAAATTGCATCATTTTCATTAGAGGTCATCTTGATGCCCAAATCTTCGTTGGAAGAGGGCTAGTTGCTGTTATTCTCTGGTTCTTATCAGAACTTGGAGATTTGTCTTTTTTGTATCATTTATTCTGTGCATCTTTTGAGCATGAGCTCTACATGTGTTTTGAAGTATGCCATGCCATCTTTCCAGTGGTATAGTCCATGTATTTTTGTGATCTATGTGGTGACTAGTACAAGCATGCAAATTAGGCCCCGTAATATTTCTGATTTCAGGGACTTAGTGATTTCTCTAAGTCCTTGTCTGCTGTAATTTTGTTGCCATGTAAACTTGATGCTACAGAGAGATCCATGCATGTTTTGGAGATGTTCAGTAAGGATGTTTTGTAGATATAGTTGTAATTGATCCATTCCTGCAATTGTTTGCAATTTTAGAGTACCATAGCATGACCCAATCTTGCTCTACTTTTGCTATAAAATATTTCTGGCAGATTCTTAACATGATATGCATTTTTGCCAAGATTATTGTAGTTTATCCATACATGATATGCAATTGTTCTTGCCATGGATAGCTTCATAAACATGCCATCTTGCTGTAGGTATGCTTGGTTTGTCATGCATTTCTCTGTAGTGAGTGCATCAAGCTCTCAAAGAGGCCTACATATTAATATTTCTGCCATGCTCTGTTTTCTGCTAAGTCTGAAACCTGATAACGAAACTTGCTATGTTTACATGCTTGCCATCATATCTTATGGTCCTTTTTGGCTTATGTTCAGTAAGGGACTTTTGTCATGTGTTTTAGTAGAACACTACCATGCCTTGTTTTGCTACGTTAAGTTCCTGTAGCATGTTGATTTCGTGCTCTGAACATTGCTACCTGATGCTGATTTCTGCCATGTCCAGTTTTTCACCAAGTCTGTGAACCTGTAATCTTTTGCACTTTTTCCATGCTTGTTTGAGCTTGATATGTTGTGAACTAGCCGTAGCTCAGTGTTCATCTTTTGTCAAGCATCTCCTGTAGATTACCGTCATATGCTTTGTTGCTATGTTGGGGTGCTGTAGCATTGTTACTTGTTGTATTTTAAATGCTATCTTGCTGTTTATCGCAGATTAGTGTCATTCTTGTTTTGCTTGCCATTTGCAAACCGTGCATCCGATTCCGGTGATCTTTATATCGATTTCGACCGAAATCATCTCATCTTTCCAGTGGCATGCTTGGTTTGCCAAGTTACTGCCATGTTCATCATTTTCCTTCCGGAGCACGCATATGCACCGCATATCATATCTTGCATATCACACATGTTTTGCATCATGTTGCTTGCGCATTTCTCGTTGTTGATTGTGGTTCCGTTTGTTTGTGTTCTTGTTTTGGGTATAGCCGGGAGACGAGTTCGTGAACGAGGAACCTGTCGAGTACGCTTACGAGGATCAAGCTTTCGACAACTCTGAGAACCTTGCAGGCAAGATGACCACCCCTCGAAATCACTTCTATCTTTGCTATGCTAGTTGTTCGCTCTATTGTCATGCCCGCTACCTATCACTTGCTATATCATGTCTCCTATTTCAGCCATGTCAGCCCCTAACCATCCTTTCCTAGCAAACCGTTGTTTGGCTATGTTACCGCTTTTGCTCAGCCCCTCTTATAGCGTTGCTAGCTGCAGGTGAAGTTGAAGTTTGTTCCATGTCGGAACATGGATATGTTGGGATATCACATTATCTCTTATTTATTTAATGCATCTATATATTTTGGTTAAGGGTGGAAGGCTCGGCCTTATGCCTGGTGTTTTGTTCCACTCTTGCCGCCCTAGTTACTGTTTAACCGGGATTATGTTCCTTGAGTTTGCATTCCTTACGCGGTCGGGTGATTTATGGGACCCCCTTGACAGTTCGCCTTGAATAAAACTCCTCCAGCAAGGCCCAACCTTGGTTTTACCATTTGCGACCTATACCTTTTTCCCCCGGGTTTTCTAGAGCCCGAGGGTCATCTTTATTTTAAACCCCCGGGCCAGTGCTCCTCTGAGTATTGGTCCAAACTGTCAGTCGCCGGTGGCCACCAGGGGCAACTCTGGTCTGGCCTATCGGAAGTTTGGACAATCCGGTGTGCCCTGAGAACGAGATATGTGCAGCTCCTATCGGGATTTGTCGGCACATTCGGGAGGCTTTGCTGGTCTTGTTTTACCATTGTCGAGATGTCTTGTAATCCGGGATTCCGAGACTGACCGGGTCTTTCCGGGAGAAGGTTTATCCTTCGTTGACCGTGAGAGCTTATGATGGGCTAAGTTGGGACACCCCTGCAGGGTATTATCTTTCAAAAGCCGTGCCCGCGGTTATGAGGCAGATGGGATTTTGTTAATGTCCGGTTGTAGATAACTTGTCACTTGACCCAATTAAAATACACCAAGTGCGTGTGTAGCCGTGATGGTCTCTTCTCGGCGGAGTCCGGGAAGTGAACACGGTCTGTGTTATGTATGACGTAAGTAGGTGTTCAGGACCTCTTCTTGGTCATTGCTAGATGACGCCCGTTCCATTGCTTCTCTTCTCGCTCTCATTTGCGCAAGTTAGCCACCATATATGCTTTTGCCGCTGCAGCTCCACCTCTTTGCACCTCTTTGTCCTATAAGCTGAAATAGTCTTGATCTCGCGGGTGTGAGATTGCTGAGTCCCCGTGACTCACAGATACTTCCAACACCAGTTGCAGGTGCCGACGATGCCAGTGCAGATGATGGCGTCGATCTCAAGTGGGAGTTCGACGAGGAACGTGGTCGTTACTATGTGTCTTTTCCTGATGATCAGTAGTGGAGCCCAGTTGGGACGATCGGGAATCTAGCATTTGGGGTTGTCTTATTTTCATCTGGATTTTGACCGTACTCGGTCTATATGATTGTATTTTGGATGATGTATGAATGATATTTATGTATTGTGTGAAGTGGCGATTGTAAGCCAACTCTTTATCCCATTCTTGTTCATTACATGGGATTGTGTGAAGATGACCCTTCTTGCGACAAAACCACTATGCGGTTATGCCTCTAAGTCGTGCCTCGACACGTGTGAGATATAGCCGCATCGTGGGCGTTACATTTGGAAGGAAAACAACAGTGGGAAATTGTGAATCCAGGATTTAAACTCTGTGCTCCAGTTCAAAACAGAGCACCAGGCAGGCCTAGGAAAAGTAGGATAAGGTCTAGCAGTGAAGGAAAGGGACTTGGTCCCAGGAAGTACAAGTGTGACAGGTGTGCTAGGCCACCATGCAAACAAGTGCAAAAATTCAGTTGATGCAGCATTTGGTGAAGATGAACATTGGGGAGCAGAGAATGCAGAAGAGCCAGCAGTGAAAGAGCTAGCAGATCCACTAGAAGTAGTTGATGGAACAGATGGAGAGGAAGGATATCCACCAGCAGATCCACTAGAAGTAGTTGATGGAACAGATGGAGAGGAAGTACATCCACCAGCAGATCCACTCCAAGAGACAGCTAGAGAGCCAACACCATCATCTACAAATGCTAGTGTAGTCAGGTACATCTGTGTTTGTGTGTATGTTTGTTTATGTTTGTTATCATGCACAAAGGATGAAATGTAATATGTTTGCACTTGTGACAGCCCCAGGAAGAATTACAAGAGGGCAGCAGCTAGAGGAGCTTCTCCAGTTAAGAAGCAGACAACAACACCTCAAGTTCCTGTTGTACTAGCCCCCAACCCAGCAAAGAACACCAAAAGCAGAAGTAGGCTAGCCCCAAATCCAGCTGAGAACACCAGGAGCAAGAAACTGAAGTTCTAGTTCTTGTTGTGCCCCAATATCATTCTGTGTGTCCTATTGAACTGCTTGGTGATGAAGTATTGTGTGTCCTGTTGAACTACTAGGTGATGACCTTGTTTGAAGTTGTTGAACTACTGTGTGTTTTAAGTTGTTGAACTACTGTGTGTTTTAAGTTGTTGAACTACTGTGTGTTTGAAGTTGATGAAGTACTGTGTGTTTTAAGTTGTTGAACTACTGTGTGTTTGAAGCTGATGAAGTTGTTTCAAGTTGTGGAATTTGATGCTTGTTCCCTTAATGATATGTGATGCTTGTTCCCTTAATGATAATTCATGTAACAATATGAACCAAATTGTCGTTGTCGACAACAATTTGGTCATGTACACAAGTAATGCAACAAAATGAACCAAATTGTCGTCATCGACGACAATTTGGTCATGTACCTAAGTCATCTAACAGAATGAACCAAATTGTCATCGTCGACGACAATTTGGTCATGTACCTAAGTCATCTAACAATATGAACCAAATTGCTTTCATCATCCAACAACAAACTGCATTACATTAAGTTTGGTACATTAATACAAGGGATCCCTTACAACAAACATACTTGATTCACTCACTGCCTTGAACATGCAACAAGTACAACACATACAATAATTCCAGCAAACAACACTACCCAAACATTGAGCATCTCATCTCTCTCCTTCAGTTTCTTCTTCAAAGCACGGTTCTTCTTTGTCAGCTCCATATTTTCCCTCTGCAATTTGTGAGACTTGATCCAGCTGCGTTCAACCTCTGCATGTAGATCTTCAAATGCAAGAGCCACACGTAGTGGAGGAGGAAGGTCAACCCAAACCACCCACTTGCACTCATCTGGTAACTAGTTACATCAGAAAAGAACAATAGATTTAGAAATTTCACATTAGCAGCAACCAAATCGGAAACAAATTGGCAATATTAGTTGATTACATCAAGTGAGCATCCTAAAAAACGCCGGCCAGTGCTAGCCCCTCCCCAAGCCACCCGACGAGCAGGAACTAGCCCATGACCAGGGCATCGATGCTTCGACCTCGATTCCAAGCCGCAAAATGATTCGTCTGGGTGATGGTACTCTGAGACAAACTCCACAATCCCAATCCCATCGATCTAAATTGAAAAAGAGCAAAAAAACCAAATGAGAGAAACCCTAGAATGATATTGGGGTCGAATCCTAATGGAGTGCTTCACTTACCTCTGCTTCCAAACCAACCGCGGTCGATGAGCTCGAGGACCCGAAGCTCGTCGTCCGCATCTTCTCCTCCCTTCAGTCCTCTCCCGCGCCTCTGGATCTGTTCTTCACCAACGCCTCTATCTGATTCCCCAAGTGAGCTCGAGGAGGACGAAGCGGTAAGGGGGCAATGGCCACAGGGGAAAAATTGTCCAAAACGGAGCGCCGTATACGGTCAAACGGCGCTGACCAAGCGGAACCGTGACGGAAGGGCAAAAATGAAAGAATCCCAAAGTGGCTTGGACAGAACAGGTGAGTTTCTGAAACTAGGGGTAAAACAGACGAGTGGGACACAACTAGGGGCACAAAATTAATTATCCCAAATTCAAAAACGGAATTACTTCGGTGCATTTGGTCATGACCAGGTTGACCGAATTCCCGAACTGACCAAAGTATTGTACGAAGCCCATCATAACAAAGCCCAATAGCCCAATCCATATGCAGCTTTTCTAGCCTTTTTCTCAACCCAAGCAACGCAACGCCACACGCCCACACCTTATCCCCAAACGAGCTTTAATCTTCACGCAGCACCGCCGCATCCATTTGCTTGCTCTGCCCATGGCTCCCACTCGACGGCGGCGACTGGCGGCAGCGGCCATGTTCCCACACAGCGGCAGCCGAAGATGCACATGCCTCCCACTTGGCGCGGGGCGGCCGTGGGCCATGGCTCCCACGAGACGGCGGCGCGGCGCCCCTGGCTCCCACGAGACGACGGCGGCCGTGCGCATGGCTCCCATACGACGGCGGCGCGTCGCCCCTGGCTCCCAAGCGATGGCGGCCGACGACGTCATGGCTTCAACCATCACAGCCAGCGGTTATACCTAAGGATTCCAACCACAATGTCCGGTTGTTGCTCGCTCTTTTTCTGACTCCCGATTTATTTTTCTTTTCTGATGGATTGAATCCCGATTTGTGCTTCATAACCAATGCTTATCCTGATTTCAGTGCTCTTCGGTTATAACCGAATACTGAACCGAATTGTCAATGCACCGTAGTCTCGGTTACTGCTTTTTTTAAGGACCGAACGGTTAGTAAATCTAGGAAACCGAATTTAAGGACAAACCGAAGCACCGAACCATTCGGTTCGGTCTAACCGAATGCCCAGTCCTAACTAGAGACGTGGACCCCTCAAAATGCTAAGGACACATACTGGCAAAAGCTCAAGACTCTACATTTTCCTTTTAGTGATCCAAGATCACATTGAGTCTATAGGAAAAGCCAATACTACTAAAAGGGGATGAGGTGTTTCTTAATGGCTTGCTTGCTCAAAATGTTTAGTGATATGCTCCAAAAGCCCTCAACCACTTTCTCAATTCCATATATGTCCTAAACCTAAAGTCAAACTCGGCCCCATCGATTTGATCTATCCGGCGCCACCGAGTTCTTTTGACATAGCCATAGCCAGAAACCCTAATCAATTCGGGCTCACCGATAGGGATCTCTGTTTCCCTTCGTAATGTTTCGGTCTAACCGAAATGAGCGATAGCTCCCACCGAATTCGCAATGCAAACTCTCTGCTTCCTTTTCGTAACGTTTCGGTCTCACCAAAATGAGCGATCGGTCCCACCGAGTTTGCCTGACCAACTCTCTGTTTGCCTATTACTGAAATCGGTCTTACCAAGTTCATGTGATCGGTCTCATCGAGATCAAGTTATGCCCTAACCCTAGCGCATCGGTCCCACCGAGTTGATCATGTCGGTCCCATCGAAAAGCCTAACATTCACATTTTGAACTGAATCGGTCTAACTGAGTTTCACTATTCAGTCCCACCGAGTTTGGTAAATTGTGTGTAACGGTTAGATTTTGTGTGGAGGCAATATATACCCCTCCCCCTTCCTCCATTCGTGGGGAGAGCTATCAGAACTTGCCTACACTTCTAGCATTCATTTTCTGAGAGAGAACCACCTACTCATGTGTTGAGACCAAGATATTCCAATCCAACCACAAGAATCTTGATCTCTAGCCTTCCCCAAGTTGCTTTCCACTCAAATCATCTTTCCATCATATCCAAATCTGTGAGAGAGAGTTGAGTGTTGGGGAGACTATCATTTGAAGCACAAGAGCAAGGAGTTCATCATCAACACACCATCTATTACCTTTTGGAGAGTGGTGTCTCCTAGATTGGTTAGGTGTTACTTGGGAGCCTCCGTCAAGATTGTGGAGTTGAACCAAGGAGTTTGTACGGGCAAGGAGATCGCCTACTTCGTGAAGATCTACCCTAGTGAGGCAAGTCCTTCATGGGCGATGGCCATGGTGGCATAGACAAGGTTGCTTCTTCGTGGACCCTTCGTGGGTGGAGCCCTCTATGGACTCGCGCAACTGTTACCCTTCATGGGTTGAAGTCTCCATCAATGTGGATGTACGATAGCGCCACCTATCGGAACCACGCCAAAAATCTCTGTGTCTACATTGCGTTTGCTCCCTCCAAACTCCCCCCTTTACCTTCATATGCAATGATTTACATTCCGCTGCTATACTCTTATAATTGCATGTGTAAGTTGATTGCCTGACTTGTGATAAGTTGCTAAAATCTGCCAAGACTTAAAATTGGGAAAAGGCTAGATTTTTATTTGGTCAAGTAGTCTAATCACCCCCATCTAGACATACTTTCGATCCTACAAGTGGTATCAGAGCTTTGGTCTCCATTTTCCTTGATTTCCACAGCTTTGGTGATCATAGCCTCGGTTTCACAACCTAGGAGAGTATGGCGTCTAGCGAGGGAAATTACCACCGTAGATGTCCTTACTTTGATGGTACTAATTTTGCTAGTTGGAAGCATAAGATGAAAATGCATATTCTTGGACATAACCCTGCTGTTTGGGCTATTGTGTGTATTGGCTTGCAAGGTGAATTCTTCGATGGGAGAGAACCTAATCGTGAAGCTACCGCGAAAGAATAGAAGATGTTGCATGATACGTCTCCAACGTATCTATAATTAATGAAGTATTCATGCTATTATATTATCCTTCTATGATGCTTTATATGCATTTATATGCTATTTTATATGATTTTTGGGACTAACCTATTAACCTAGAGCCCAGTGCCAGTTTTTATTTTTTCCTTGTTTTTCAGTTTTACAGAAAAGGAATACCAAACGGAGTCCAATTGACGTGCCAATTTTTGATGATTTTTTATGGACCAAAAGAAGCCCCCGGAGTAAAAGAGTCGGGCCAGGAGAGTCCCGGGCTGCCCACGAGGGTGGGGGCGCGCCCACCCCCTGGGCGTGGGCCCCTGCCTCGTGGACAACCCAGAGACCCCCCTGACGTGAGACCTACGCCAAAAAATCCTATAAATACTGAAACCTCCAGGGAACAGAATAGATCGGGAGTTCCGCCGCCGCAAGCCTCTGTAGCCACCAAAAACCAATCGAGACCCTGTTCTGGCACCCTGCCGGAGGGGGGATCCCTCACCGGTGGCCATCTTCATCATCCCGACGCTCTCCATGACGAGGAGGGAGTAGTTCACCCTCGGGGCTGAGGGTATGTACCAGTAGCTATGTGTTTGATCTCTCTCTCTCTCGTGTTCTTGAGGTGATACGATCTTGATGTATCGCGAGCTTTGCTATTATAGTTGGATCTTATGATGTTTCTCCCCCTCTACTCTCTTGTAATGGATTGAGTTTTCCATTTGAAGTTATCTTATCGGATTGGGTCTTTAAGGATTTGAGAACACTTGATGTATGTCTTGCATGTGCTTATCTGTGGTGACAATGGGATATCACGTGATCCACTTGATGTATGTTTTGGTGATAAACTCGCGGGTTCCGTGACCTCGTGAACTTATGCATAGGGGTTGGCACACGTTTTCGTCTAGACTCTCCGGTAGAAACTTTGGGGCACTCTTTGAAGTTCTTTGTGTTGGTTTGAATAGATGAATCTGAGATTGTGGTGATGCATATCGTATAATCATACCCACGGATACTTGTGGTGACATTGGAGTATCTAGGTGACATTAGGGTTTTGGTTGATATGTGTCTTAAGGTGTTATTCTAGTATGAACTCTTGAATAGATCGATCCGAAAGAATAACTTTGAGGTGGTTTCGTACCCTACCATAATCTCTTCGTTTGTTCTCCGCTATTAGTGACTTTGGAGTGACTCTTTGTTGCATGTTGAGGGATAGTTATATGATCCAATTATGTTATTATTGTTGAGAGAACTTGCACTAGTGAAAGTATGAGCCCTAGGCCTTGTTTCCTAGCATTGCAATATCGTTTGTGCTCACTTTTATCATTAGTTACCTTGCTGTTTTTATATTTTCATATTACAAAAACCTATATCTACCATCCATATTGCACTTGTATCACCATCTCTTCGCGAACTAGTGCACCTATACAATTCACCATTGTATTGGGTGTGTTGGGGACATAAGAGACTCTTTGTTATTTGGTTGCAGGGTTTCTTGAGAGAGACCATCTTCATCCTACGCCTCCCACAGATTGATAAACCTTAGGTCATCCACTTGAGGGAAATTTGCTAATGTCCTACAAACCTCTGCACTTGGAGGCCCAACAACGTCTACAAGAAGAAGGTTGTGAAGTAGACATCAAGCTCTTTTCTGGCGCCGTTGCCGGGGAGGTTAGTGCTTGAAGGTATATCTTTAGATCTTGCAATCGAATCTTTTAGTTTCTTGTTTTGTCACTAGTTTAGTCTATAAAATAAAACTACAAAAAAATGGAATTAAGGTTGCCTCATATGCTTCATCTTTTTAATGTCTTTCGTGAAAATAAGGATTCCGATAATTGTGCCAAAGTGTTAGAAGAAGAATGTATTAAAATGTTTGGCACTAAATCCTTGGATGATGAGCATGATTGCAATGTTGTTAGTATGAATTCTTTGAATACCCATGATGCTAATGATATACAAAGCCACAAGCTTGGGGAAGCTATGTTTGATGAAGATGATATTTTTTGTCCCCCAAGTTTTGATGAGAAAATTTATTATGATGAAAACATGCCTCCTATTTATGTTGATTATATTGATGAAAGTGGATTTGGAGAGGTCATGACTTTATTTAGTGATGAATCCACTATTTTGGAAGAGGTTCCAATTGATTATGAGAATAAAGTTGATATCTATGATGATTATTGTGATGACTTGTATGCTATAAAGAATAAAGATAACCATGAAACTTGTCATCATGATTTTAATTTGCAATTGGATTATGCTTCACATGATATTTATTATTTTGTTGAGTTTGCTCCCACTATTATTGATGATAATACATTTGCTTATGTGGAGAGTAGTAAAATTTCTATGCAAGTAGATCATGAAAAGAATGCTTTATGTGCTGGTTATATGGTTGAATTCATTCATGATGCTACTGAAAATTATTATGAGAGAGGATCATATGCTTCTACATATTGCAATAATATCAAGTTTCCTCTCTATGTGCTTAAAGTTTTGAAGTTATGCTTGTTTTGCCTTCCTATGCTAGTTGATTATTGTTCCCATTTGTTTGCTCACAAAATCCCTATGCATAGGAAGTGGGTTAGACTTAAATGTGCTATTCATATTCTTCATGATGCTCTCTTTATGTTTCAATTCTTATCTTTTAGGTGAGCATCATTGAAATCATCATGCCTAGCTAGGGGCGTTAAACGTTAGCGCTTGTTGGGAGGCAACCCAATTTTATTTTTGTTCCATGATTTTTGTTCTTGTTTAGTAATAAATAAATCATCTAGCCTCTGGTTAGATGTGGTTTTATGTTTTAATTAGTGTTTGTGCCAAGTAAGACCTATAGGATCTTCTTGGATGATAATTATTTGATCTTGCTGAAAAAGACAGAAACTTTCTGCTCACGAAAACAATTGTTAAAAATCACCAGAAAGTGATAAAATACTTATTCCAATTGCATTAGATCAATAATCAAATTATCTAGGTCTTCCTATTTTTTCAGATTTTTCTGAGTTCCATAAGTTTGCGTTTGATGCAGATTACTACAGACTGTTCTGTTTTGACAGATTCTGTTTTCTATGTGTTGTTTGCTTATTTTGATGAATCTATGAGTAGTATCGAAGGGTATGAACCATAGATAAGTTGGAATACAGTAGATATTACACCAATATGAATTTAGAATGAGTTCACAACAGTACCTAAGTGGTGATTTATTTTCTTATACTAACGGAGCTTACGAGTTTTCTGTTGAGTTTTGCGTTGTGAAGTTTTCAAGTTTTGGGTAAAGATTCGATGGACTATGGAATAAGGAGTGGCAAGAGACTAAGCTTGGGGATGCCCAAGGCACCCCAAGGTAATATTCAAGGACAACCAAGAGCCTAAGCTTGGGGATGCCCCGGATGGCATCCCCTCTTTCGTCTTCGTTCATCGGTAACTTTACTTGGAGCTATATTTTTATTCACCACATGATATGTGTTTTGCTTGGAGTGTCATTTTATTTTGTTAGTATTTTCTTGCTGTTATTTAGAATAATGTTTTGCATCTCTATTTTCAATAAAAACGTCAAGGATAGCCTTTACCATGCTTATTCTGAAAGTATACATGTTGCTGTTTCAAAACAGAAAGTTTATCGCAGTTGCAAAAATTCCCTAGAAAAGCCAGAATATGATAAAATGTTGAAACTTTTTGCATGATAAGCTCTGATAAATTTTCTACAGTTTGGTAGAATTGCATAATGTTTGGAGTTAGGGAACTATTGATACTCTTGCATTCTTTACAGACTGTACTGTTTTGGCAGATTGTTGTTGTGTTTGCATTGCTTGCATATGTTTGCTTGTTTAATGATTCTATTTGAGGATAGGAGTATTAAATATGCAGAGACATTTAGTATGCAATGTTGAATAATAATTTTAGTGATTTGTTACAATAGAAAATGATAAGGTTTTTGCATTGGTTTATACTAACTTATCTCACGAGTTCTTGTTGAGTTTGGTGTGGATGAAGCTTTCGAGATTTAGGAAACCCTGATATGAGAGGAATTAAGGAGACACAAAAGATCAAGCTTGGGGATGCCCAAGGCATCCCAAGATAATATTTCAAGAAGTCTCAAGCGTCTAAGCTTGGGGATGCCCTGGTTGGCATCCCACCTTTCTTTTTCGACAACTATCGGTTAGTATCGGTTGATCCTAAGTTTTTGCTTCTTCACGTGATGTTTGCTATTCATAGAATGTAATTTTATTTTGTTTTGCTTGCTGTTTGAGTAAAATATCAAGTTCTAAAATTCTTAAATGAGAGAGAGTCTTCACATAGCTACATAATTATTTAACTACTCATTGATCTCCACTTATATCTTTTTGGAGTAGTTTGTCATTTACTCGTGTACTTCACTTATGTCCTGTGAGTAAATAGTTGAATGAGCGAATATCATAAATCTGAAATTATATATGTTTCATATGCTTATCCCATGGGGAGTAACGACTTCACATATAAGTGGAGGTGGTAAATTTATTGAAGGTCAGCAAACATTGTATTGGTCACTTGAACAATTCATGAAAGAATATTGAGGGAAGAGAGATTTCACATATAAATATACTATCTTGGACATCTTTTATGATTGTGAGAACTCATTAAAATATGACATGCTAAAAGGTTGATGTTGGACAAGGAAGACAACGTAATGGGTTATGTTTTCTTATATCCGAAATAAAGTATATTGTCATGTATCATTCAACATGCTGAGCTTGCCTTTCCCCCTCATGCTAGCCAAATTCTTTGCACCAAGTAGATATACTACTTGTGCTTCCGAATATCCCTTAAACTAGTTTTGCCATGAGAGTCCACCATAACTACCTATGGATTGAGTAAGATCCTTCAAGTAAGTTGTCATCGGTGCATGCAACAAAAATTGCTCTCTAAATATGTATGATCTATTAGTGTGGAGAAAATAAGCTTTATACGATCTTGTGATGTGGAAGCAATAAAAGCAACGGACTGCATAATAAAGGTCTGTATCACAAGTGGCAATATAAAGTGATGTTCTTTCGCATTAAGATTTTGTGCATCCAACTATAAAAGCGCATGACAACCTCTGCTTCCCTCTTCGAAGGGCCTATCTTTTATTCTTGTCTTATACCTTATGCAAGAGTCATGGTGATCTTCACCTTTTCTTTTTACATTTTATCCTTTGGCAAGCACATTGTGTTGGAAAGATCCTGATATATATATCCGATTGGATGTAAGGCATCATGAACTATTATTGTTGACATTACCCTTGAGGTAAAAGGTTGGGAGGTGAATCTATAAGCCCCTATCTTTCTCTGTGTCTGATTAAAACTTTGAACCCATAAATATCGCGTGAGTGTTAGCAATTGTGAAAGACTAAATGATAGTTGAGTATGTGAAGTTTGCTGAATCAAAGCTCTGACATAGACCCTTCCTGAAAATAAGATGAATTGTAATTGTTTGATGACTAATATCACGGTTTGTTAGTTTTCAAGAAAGTTTATGATCTATACTTTAACATGTGAATAGTTTGTTACTTGATCATGAGAAGTTTTATGAGTTGAGCTACTGTTATGATATATAATGATGCTAGAAAAGGTGATTGAAATTATCATTGATCAAACTTGTGCACCCGCTAGCATTCACACTTCATAAATTATCTCTTTTATCATTTACCTACTCGAGGACGAGCAGGAATTAAGCTTGGGATGCTGATACGTCTCCAACGTATCCATAATTAATGAAGTACTCATGCTATTTATTATCCTTCTACGATGTTTTATATGCATTTATATGCTATTTTATATGATTTTTGGGACTAACCTATTAACCTAGAGCCCAGTGCCAGTTTCTGTTTTTTCCTTGTTTTTCAGTTTTACAGAAAAGGAATACCAAAAAGTCCAATTGACGTGCCAATTTTTGACGATTTTTTATGGACCAAAAGAAGCCCCCGGAGTAAAAGAGTTGGGCCAGGAGAGTCCCGGGCTGCCCACGAGGGTGGGGGGCGCACCCACCCCCCTGGGCGCGGGCCCCTGCCTCGTGGACAACCCGGAGACCCTCCTGACGTGAGACATATGCCAAAAAATCCTATAAATACTGAAACCTTCAGGGAACAGAATAGATCGGGAGTTTCGCCGCCGCAAGCCTCTGTAGCCACCAAAAACCAATCAGGACCCTGTTCCGGCACCCTGCCGGAGGGGGGATCCCTCACCGGTGGCCATCTTCATCATCCCGGCGCTCTCCATGACGAGGAGGGAGTAGTTCACCCTCGGGGCTGAGGGTATGTACCAGTAGCTATGTGTTTGATCTCTCTCTCTCTCTCTCTCTCTCTCTCTCTCTCTCTCGTGTTCTTGAGGTGATACGATCTTGATGTATCGCGAGCTTTGCTATTATAGTTGGATCTTATGATGTTTCTCCCCCTCTACTCTCTTGTAATGGATTGAGTTTTCCCTTTGAAGTTATCTTATCGGATTGAGTCTTTAAGGATTTGAGAACACTTGCTGTATGTCTTGCATGTGCTTATCTGTGGTGACAATGGGCTATCACGTGATCCACTTGATGTATGTTTTGGTGATCAACTTGCGGGTTCCGTGACCTCGTGAACTTATGCATAGGGGTTGGCACACGTTTTCGTCTTGACTCTCCAGTAGAAACTTTGGGGCACTCTTTGAAGTTCTTTGTGTTGGTTTGAATAGATGAATCTGAGATTGTGGTGATGCATATCGTATAATCATACCCACGGATACTTGTGGTGACATTGGAGTATCTAGGTGACATTAGGGTTTTGGTTGATATGTGTCTTAAGGTGTTATTCTAGTATGAACTCTTGAATAGATCGATCCGAAAGAATAACTTTGAGGTGGTTTCGTACCCTACCATAATCTCTTCGTTTGTTCTCCGCTATTAGTGACTTTGGAGTGACTCTTTGTTGCATGTTGAGGGATAGTTATATGATCCAATTATGTTATTATTGTTGAGAGAACATGCACTAGTGAAAGTATGAGCCCTAGGCCTTGTTTCCTAGCATTGCAATATCGTTTGTGCTCACTTTTATCATTAGTTACCTTGCTGTTTTTATATTTTCATATTACAAAAACCTATATCTACCATCCATATTGCACTTGTATCACCATCTCTTCGCGAACTAGTGCACCTATACAATTTACCATTGTATTGGGTGTGTTGGGGACACAAGAGACTCTTTGTTATTTGGTTGCAGGGTTGCTTGAGAGAGACCATCTTCATCCTACGCCTCCCACGGATTGATAAACCTTAGGTCATCCACTTGAGGGAAATTTGCTACTATCCTACAAACCTCTGCACTTGGAGGCCCAATAACGTCTACAAGAAGAAGGTTGTGAAGTAGACATCATTGCAATACAATGCTCAAGCTTGCGATATCCTCTTCAACGGATTGTGCCCCGAAGAATTCAACAAAATCAGCCGTCTTGAGAATGCAAAGGAAATTTGGAATACTTTGATTGATATGCACGAAGTTACCGACTCCGTCAAGGAATCCAAATTGGATGTGCTTCAAAGTCAGCTTGACAAGTTCAAAATGAAGGAAGGTGAAGGTGTCGCTGAAATGTACTCTAGGCTTGCTCTTATCACAAATGAGATTAACGGCTTAGGGAGTGAAGAGATGATCGACAGATTCATCATCAAGAAGATCCTAAGATCCTTGGATGGAAAATATGATACCGTGTGTACTTTGATCCAAATGATGCCCAATTACAAAGATCTCAAGCCAACCGAAGTCATTGGAAGAATTGTTGCTCATGAGATGTCACTCAAGGATAAAGAAGAGCTTCACAACAAGTCTAGTGGTGCTTACAAAGCCTCATGTGATGCTCCTACATCATCAAGTGAGAAACAAGCCTTCAATGAAGAATTGAGCCTAATGGTGAAGAACTTCAACAAGTTCTACAAGAGTAGAAGCAAAGAAAGAAGTTCCAAGTCAAGGTCCTACAATGACAAAAGATCTTCTAGTCGTGAGCGTAATTGCTACAATTGTGGAAGACCCAGACACTATTCCAATGAGTGTACGGCTCCCTACAAAAGAAGATAAGAATCACCTAAAAGGAGAAGCAAGGATCACCTAAAAGGAGAAGCAAAAGAAAAGAATCACCTCCAAGGGAGAGAAGGAGTAGAGATGATCATTATGAACGAAGAACCTCTCGCAAAAGCAAGGATTCGGAAAGGAAGGACAAGTCATCAAGGAGCTATACAAAACGAAGACATCAAGCTCATGTTGGTGAATGGGTATCCAGCTCCGACTCCGATCACCACTCCAAGAGAAGTCATCACTCCAACTCCGAATATACTCAAGATGAAGGTGTTGCCGGTCTAGCACTTGTGTCAACCAACTCCTATGACATTTTTGATTCAAAAATGAAGGAATTGGAAGATGCTTCATGGCTAAAGGCCCAAAGGTATCACACCCCGAGTATGTTGATTTCAATAGTGATGAATATGATTTGCTAGGTGATGATGATTTACTTGTTGATAACTCTAGTGATGAAAACTATGATGAACTTGCTATTAATCATGCTAATCAAGATAAAACGAATGACGATGATAAGAAGGAGATTGAGCGTCTAACTAAAGAACTAAACACCCTTAAGTTAGCTCATGAAACTACCTTAGAATATCATCGAGAACTTTTAAAGACTCATGAGAAGCTACACTTTGAAAAGCTCAACCTAGAGCAAGAGCATGGGTTCTTAAAAGCAATGAATGATGATCTTCGTAAGAAAAGTTCTTCTTACATTGCCAAGCGTTTACTCTTGTCTACTTACATGCCACAAGTAAAATCTAGTAACAAGAACAAGAAAGATTCTTCATCTAGTAGTAACAATAATCATGCTAAATCCAATATTGTTGCTTCTAGTAGTTATCTTGATTCCACTAATGATTCTCTTAGCCAAGTTACACTTGAGCAATAAAATAGCTTATTGAAGGGAATTATAGAGAAAGGTGTTTACAAGAGCCTTGCCGGAAGTAAGAAATTTGAGGAAATTGTACGCAAGCAAGGAAGGCACCGGAAGAATCAAGGTGTTGGTTTTGAACAAAAGTTCAATGCCAATGGAGTTGAGTGGGAAGAAGATCAATACCCCAAGAAGAAGTTTGTTCCTCAACAAGAGAAGTATGATCCTACTTCCTTCAAGGGTACACAAGCTCAAGATGATCTTCCACCACAAGACCACAAGCAAAAAGGCAAGGACAAGCTTCAAGAGGAGATTGATGCATTTGAAGAAGCTCCCAAGGCCTTGGTCAAGTGGGTTCCCAAGACTACATCAAGTTCTACTTCATCAAGTACGACTACAACTCCAAGGATTCCCATCAAGTTGATGTGGATCCCTAAGAAGAAGAACTAGAGAGTTCTTGAGGGTGACCCCGCCAACACACTTCACTCATATATATTTTGGCAAGGACAAGTGCAAACAACTTCCACATCTTGCACTAGTTCAAGGAGTCACAAACCCTCTTGTTGGTAAGACAAGGGGCACGGTAATCTAATGCTTTCATGGACATCATCTTGTGTGTACTTTACTCTATGTCTATGGATATCCTTGTTTGTTCCTTGTGGGACTAACCCATGTAGGTATTGAATGTGCAACCCACTCCAATGGATTGCTCCAAATGATCTACATCAACATTGAGCATCCACATCTTCAACATCTACATGAAGTCATCATCGGCAAAACCCAAGGTTAGTTCATCCCTCTTAGGGGGGGTATCACATCTAGGGGGAGCTTTACTCTAAGAATTGAGCTAAAGCAACTCTAATGGTGTGAACACAACAATGCTTTATGTAAAAGCGGTAACCCCACTTGTGCTTAAACAATGAGTATGATCTACGATCAAATGTTCTCATTTGACTCCTCACTCAATATACTCATATATAGATGACCTAGTCATCGCCAATTGCTTGATAAATGCTAGAGTGTTTGTGCATGCTTTGGCACATATTTCATTTGCCATCTTATTGTGTGAGCATGTTGATTGCATATGTTTCTTATTCAAGGACATCCATTTGTTGCTTTGATTGTTTGGCTCTTTTTCTTTTGCCAAATGGATGGACAAGAATGCCTAAGAACTTCCTCTAGCTATCTATGTTTTTCTCTTCTCAAACTCTATTCATGCTACATCACAAAGTTTGATCAAGTCAGATTCGAACCCTCTGGGTGAGGAGCACTCAGAGTCACCGATTCGTCATAGACTTAAACTTCCAAAACCTCTCTGTGTATTTCGGTCTAACCGATTCATTCCTTTCGGTCATACCGAGTTCACCGAATTGATCTAGGTTTTCAATCTCGGTGCAACCGATTAGAACAGGTCGGTGACACCGAGTTGCAGTAACCGCTTGTGATTCTGCATCTCGGTGCCACCGAGTCATTCCACTCGGTCACACCGACAGGGTCAGGATATAAATACCCATGGGTCAAATTTTGGAAATTTCTCTGAAACCCTTCGCCTGCGCATATCCTGCTCTGCCGACTCAGGTCTCCGGATCGTCCCCTCATCGCCAGTGACCTCCTGCCACTGGTCTCCGTCACCGACAACAGGAATCTTCACCGCCATTGCCGCCGTAGTGAGCTCATCGCCAAGTTAGGGTATGAGTTCGATCCTTTGTGCTTTCTCACTCCGATTCTTAGCACAAAGTCAATGTCATGGTTCTTACTACGTTTGAGATACTTCTATCCAGCAAAAACTTCCTTTAGATTAGTTTTGATTCGAAAAATTAGGGTTAGGTTTCCGCTGAACTCATCTCGGACCGACCAAGTTGTAGAAATCAGTCTGACCGATTTGGCTTAGGCCATTGCACTTGCAACTTTCGATCTGACCGAAACTTGCAAATCTGTGTGACCGAGTTCAACTCTCAGTGAAACCCTAGCAATCTCGGAGTCACCAAACCGTGTCTCGATCTGATCGATCTCACTAGTTCAGACTCTAACATTGCTTCGGTGTCACCGAGTTTAACAAATCGGTAGCTCCGAAATGCTTTCTGTGGAAAACTAAAACTAAGTTTTTGACTCAATTGTTTTGCAAAATCTCTGCACTTTGTGATGCTCATCCACTCTACCTCAACTACATCTATTCACAGGGTCAGCTTTCAGTTTGCAGTGTCAGACATGTCAGATCAAAGTGATAGCCAGAACAATTCTGATGAACAAGTTAACCTGAGTGAGGGCACCAGTCCCTCTGGCAGCTATGATGAGGGTAGCAGAAGCACCCCAAGCAACTTGCCCAAGGTAGCAACAAGGACAAGGTGAAAGAGAAACTCTGATTCAGAGGATGAAGACTATGTTGCTGCTGAGGAAGAAGTTAGCTCCAAGAAGGAAGTTGTCAAGAAGGAATTTGGCACAACAGCTTCAACCAAGCCTGGTCTGAACAAGAAGGCTCCTGCCAAGAGAGTGCCCATGTCCAAAGCCAGAGCCTCAACTCTTGAAGCCTCCAAATCAACTGTTGGAGAGGTTGCTGGTGAGGGCAAGAAAAAGAAGGAAAGGAAGAGAGGGAGATGGTGCAAGCGAGTTGATCCCATGGCAGAATTTGAGAGGCACTCATCTGATGAAGAAGAAGAAGAGGAGGATGCACCAGCACCTAAAGCTCAGAAGCTGACGGGGGATGCCATCAAGTCTGGGGCTGATCCTTTAAAGCCCAAGACTGCCCCCAAAGCTACTGCTCAAGCCACCAAGTCTGCAACAAAGAGAAACACCAGAAACATTCCTGCTGCAGAAAAGAACAAGGCCCCAGTGCCTGAAATAGAAGAAGAAGAGGAAGCCCAAGTGCTTAGAAAGTTGAAGCCCAAGATCCCAGATCATGATGATACACATCTAGTGGCTGAAAACATGAAGATAAGAAAGGATGCAGGTCTCAGACTGTGGAGACAGCCAGATCCCTATGCTGCCAGAAGGAGAACTGCTGTAGACTACAAGTTCCACACTAAGAAACAGCAGGACTTCTATGAGACTGTGCTCCTAGATAAGAAGCCCATAGTTAGTGATATGAAATGGGTTGATTGGGAATATATTGATGAAAATGAAGATCACTTTCCTGGAGTTCATGAGAGCTTCAGAATGAATGGAGTTGATGCCTTTGTGGGTCAGAAATTGACCAAGTGGAATGATGAGCTTATCATGCAATTTTACTCCACAGCTCACTTCTATCCAGATGGAAGGATTGCCTGGATGACTGAAGGTACAAGGTACCAGTCTACTATTGCTGAGTGGGCCAAGCTAATCAATGCCCCTGAAGAGCATGAGGATGATACATATGTGTATGCAAAGCCTAGGAAAGGACACAACTCCATGGCACATATGTAGAAAGAGATTCCAGATGCAGCCTTGGAACATCACAAGTTTGGTTTGTCTATTATCTCCTGTCAGGACTGCCCACAATCAACACTATGAGGCACACATTGTTGCCCAAGTCTGGTGATGACAGGATGATAAGGGGACATTCCATCAATTTGCTGCATATGTTTGATGTGCCAGAAAAGTTCAAGGTGACGACACTAATTGTAGAGACAATCAAGAGGACAATTGCTGATCAGAAGAGATCATGTGGGTATGCTCCACACATCCAGATTCTCATCAACTCCAAGATGGGCACAGGCACATACCTGTTGGATAAAGAGCACCTTCCCTTGAGGCCTGACTTTGAGGACAACACAATTGTCATGGATGCTACAGAACCTACATCAGTAGAGGCTCAAGAGAAGAGAGCAAAGGCAAAAGCAGAGAAGCACAGGTACGCGTCGGTGTTATACGAACGGTTTTTAACCCCTTTCCGCGACGACATTTGGGACTGTCGCCAAGTGAGTGTGTGCGATAGGGTGTCCTTCCCACACGACCCAGAAACCGTCAGGGATATGGAGCAGTGATCCAGAGGCCTTCCAAAATGTAATCGTGTGCGATGCAGCACACACTAAATTCTTTCGCACGTGTGGTATCGGTGATTAAGCGTTTCTAATGACGTAGTGAAACCATACGGTATGTCATAACGAACTGTTTGGAAAACAGTATGTAAGGCACACGGGCCAACATATGAACTGTGTGCGATTTGTGCCCCATCGCACACGAGTTTTCTGCGTAACCCGTCTGCCATGCTAGACTCCATCGCACACGGTTGCCAACAATTACCGTCTGCGATAATGTTCTATCACAAACGGTCCAGGAGCCCCTTCGCACAAATACAAGTGCTGCAGACCATTTGTGATTTGTTGGGTATCACCGACGGTTGCCGCAAGAGTGACGTGTGCTTTTCGTTTGGGATCCCACACGTTTCCTGAAAAAATTACGACCTGGATTGTATTTTGCATTGGGCACGGTTTACTCCCAGTTCTCGTGTGCGATAAAGCGATATCACAAACGGTTCCGGAGACCGTACGCACACGTAGTAGCGCTGCAAATCATTTGTGATCTGCCGTGTATCACCGACGGTTCCGCTATGATTGACGTATGCTTTCTGATGTGGATCGCACACACTCATTTAGTTGAACCGTGTGCGGAGCAATTGCCAGGTTAAAACAAAAATATTCCATTTTGAATCAGCACGCAAAAAGCAAATTCGCCACAATATTCAATTGAACAAATAAACAAAAATATCCCATTTTGAATCAGCACGCAAAAAGCAAATTTGCCATAATATTCAATTGAACAAATAGTGTCCACAGGAAGAACATTCGTCAAATTTCGCAACAATTGCAATTGAACATATGGTAGCTAAATTCCAATGATTTGTCCACACATATATGCATTACATGTAGCGACCCGACCCGAATGGATCGAAGTCTCTGTGCTTAAGTGTCATCCCTGGATCGGTATGCTGACACACACAGTACTCGAGGATTTATAACAAAGATAAATCACATATATAAAGTAACGTAAATACTATTACCTCAGTCCATATAGCGGAAGTAACAACAAGGTTGTGGAGTCCCAACAACACCAACGGCAAAGTTGAGTGTAGACATCGTAACCCTAACATATCACTTACTCGTCGTAAGAATCCTGCAACATGAGACGTTGCAGCCCTGTAGGTCAGTACATTGAATGTACTGGCAAATTCACACCATAGGATAATGATGAATAATATCTACCACTACATGCATATTTGGCTGGTGGAGGCTTCTAAGTTTAATTTTGCATAAAGCTAATTTTTTCCTACAACAAAGGAATACATTTTATTTTACTACCAAGTTAAATTACACATATTGAGAAGGTAACCCCAACTCAATTCCAAAATTACCAAGTAATAATAACCCAACAATTTCATTAAATAGAGTGATGAGATCAAACCAATAATTCAAGTACCAGATATTCAAGATGTCCATAACCGGGGACACGGCTAATCATGATTAGTTTGTACACTCTGCAGTGGCTTGCGCACTTTTCCCCACAAGACTCGATCTCCTCCGTTGGATTTCTCGCACTACATGATGTTTGAGAAACGGATGATCAATACACAATCTTTATGAAGAGGTCCCCTTAACCGATAGATAGGCCGGTACACCTACAATTCCCCTACATCTGCTAGCCCATCATGGAAAGGATTCCCACAACTTACTCAACTATGCCAGAGCCCATAATGGCATGTGGCTACACACGGAAGTTTCTAGCATTAATGATCTTATGATCCCTTTGAGCCTGGGTGGCATTCCATAGGATGATCACACGGGTACCCCGGGATCTCCTAGGACAACACTGGATTCCCCAGGTGCCCGGGCAAGCCACTGGTATCCCCAGAGTGCCCCAACCATTCCACCCAGATGTGTATTAAAGTAGCGACCTTAGGTTTCCCTTAGTTATTATCTCTCACAACTTGCATGATTCTCACATACCAATCCACGTCTATGAGCATGGCTAAGCAATATGAGCATAACGTATATCCCCGGGGTGAATCAAAAAGGTAATAGGTTCCTGCCTCATCAACTACATAGCAATAACCACATGTTCCCAATCCTACTCATGCAATATTTGAGGATGTATGTAATGCAAGTAAAAATGGGTATAGGAAGAATATGATCAAAGTGTGAACTTGCCTTGTACTGTTGATGAAGATGCTTCACACTCATAATTCCTGATAGTTCCACTTGTCACACTCCGTTCAATCTATCGTGAGCAAGCAATTATAACCATACATAAGCAATCACTCAAAGACCCAAAAGAAAATGCAAAGGAAGATTGCGAAAACTCCAAAAGAACCAAATCACATTATTTTGCAAGATCATATCCTAATTTCGATGAAAGTGTGGTGATGGCTCAAGATGTTAGATTACACCTAGGGATTCAATTTGAAAAAGGAATCAATTAAAAATGCGCTACAATTTACAAGATATGATCAAATGAATGTTCGATTAGTTTGAAAGGTTCAAAAGTTGAAACTAATGATGCTGTAGGGAGTCAATAGGAACATGTAGGAAGAAGAATTACTAGATTGGAAATAATGGATCAAAAGATACAAGTAATTCGACATAGCATTAAATCTGCTTAGAATTTTGTGTGATAACTCTTTGTGGACTATGATCAAAATTATATGTTGAAAAGATAACACTAATTATATGAACGGAAAGATTTCTTGGATACAAATCCAACGCAATTGGATTCATCGCAAACGAAGTTACAGATAAAAAGATATGATCAAAAGAAGTTTGAATTTGAATATGAACAAATATTCGAAATTTGAAATTTTCAAAAAGTTGATGGGATAGGTTCACTGGATAGGTGGAATCAAGACAAAACTGTAGGCGTCGGTTTGATCTAATTTGGATGAACGAGTAAAAAGTTATGGCTATTTGAAAAATCAGGGTCAAACTGTTTTATGGAAGAAAAATAGCTATTGCTAAAAGATTTCTACACCTAAAGTATAAATACAGAGACTAATTGATAATCTAATTATTCTATCGTACTAGTCTAGAAATAATAAGCTATGGGGGTATCTAAAAAATGGGATTTTTACATCTGTGCCCCTAGTTCCTTAGCCATACTCAGTCATCCCCACGCTCTTAACTTTTGCTCACTTTTCCCCACTCCCTTGCCCGAAACCCTCAGAACTAGTCACAAACGGTGGATGCCGTCGGGTCAGTGCTTTGACCGTTAACTCTGACGAGTGGGGCCACGCTGACTGTGTCGCCCGTTGGACCTGATGAGTGGGGTCGCGGCAGACGGTGCCGCGGTTAGCCCGTTGCGCCGTGGTTAGACTTGGGCCGTGCGCGCGCTGCAACGACAGAAGCCTGTTATGCATGCACGACATGTCCAGCTAGCCTGCATGCATGCACGTAGCTAGCCTACCTGCATGCGCCACCGCCCGCCGCCACGATGCGCTGACCGGCCTCTTTTTCATGCGAGCCGCCACGGACGCTGACCGGCCTCATTTTCACGCGAGCCACCACGGACGTAGGGACGGTTGCTGCCGCTGGTTCGTATCATCTCCCACGCGTGTCTCCTCGATGTAGAGCATTGTTTCACCCTTTTCGATCCACTCGCATCTATTCAACGTGGCAATTAAAGTGGCATATCGATCGACGCGGCTCGTTTGAACGTAGCAAATCCAAAGCGCGGCCGGTGCCACTCCCCTTCCCTTACCCTTTCCCTATTTAAACCACCACCCCTCCACCTATTCTCCACACATCCATTTGCGCCGCCCCCTTCTCTTCTTCACCCAAACCAAGAGCACTCTCAAAGCGAGGCAAGGATGCAGTACAATGGCCCCACCTTCGAGCTCCCACCGACCGTGCCGGAGAGAGGGTATCCGGCCGACGTCGTCATGGAGAGGACGCTCCGCGTGTGGGCGTTCTCACGCTGGAGGGGTGCAAGGGGGTTTGCCGAGTGGTTCCTCCATGCGGGCTTCGCCCACCTCCCGGCGGGCTCGCCGGTGATGTTCCGACTGGAGGAAGTGCGTCCAAACTCTAGGACTCCGCCGATAGGGCTCGCCATCACCTTCACCTACAGATTTGATGCGTACTACCTCCTCGGCAAGGTGTTTTGGTGTGGATGCGAATTCATCGCATTCACAACCCACAACATCTTCAAAAACTTCGACTGCATCTTCCCCACCCGCGATGGTATGCACAGCCTCCCCTACTACATCAGCCAGGACGGCATGGAGAGGGAGCGGTGAAGAGAAGGCGCCGTGAAGATGGTGGTGAAGTCCCGGTCTCGATCGTGAGCTTGTCTTGCCCTAGGGTGTTAGGGCTTTTTATCTTTTATATATTTCTATCTTAATTATGTCGTTGATTGTACCGTGAACTTTTAATCTTTGTCGTGTTATCCCCTAAGAACTTTGTTATGCTTGCTACCCTTATTTGATATGTCGTTGGTTATCAGTGTTTCTGCTTGCTATTTCTATCTTATTTGACATGAGATAAATCGCTAGATGGATATGGTGCCGTACACGAGCCCTTCTGCTAAATCAATCAATGATTGAGTATTCCTCAATGAAAACCGGCAAGTTTTCGCCCATTTAGAGTAGGGTCAAGTTTTCGCACGTGCGGATAATGGAGTAGTTGAAGTGTCAAAAAGGAAACTAAAGCTAGAAAAATGAGCCATGTTGATGTTGAAAAGAAGAAGAAAAGCTATTTTTTTTGAATTGTTGGTGGCCCTATTCCATATATTGTATGAACAAAAACAAGCTAATTTTTGAATAGTTTGTGGACTATGCTATGGTTTAGGGTACCCTATGTTTTATGTAAGAAGTATGCCATGGTTGCTACTTTTTATGTTATGGATGTATGCTTGCTACGTGAGATATCGGTCGATGGATATGGTGCCGTAGCCGAGCCGTAGACAAGCTCTCTAGATGGATATGATGCCATAGCCGAGCCTAGACACGCTCTCTAGATGGATATGCTGGCTAATGGTGCCACCGGACTTTATTTTGTGTTAGGGGATCCCTTATTTTAGACGTGGTTTCAGATGGATATCATGATCTACATAATTAAGTCTGACATGTTCTTAATAAAAAAACAAAAACAAAAAATCATGTATACAATATTTTTCTTGCTACAAAAACTTGTTTATAATACCTGCATGTCAAAAAATGAAAGTTTTGTGCCGTAGGCTATATACAGAAGGAAATTGCCATGATATGTACAAATAAATTTGACATGTGCAAGTCCAACAATAAATCGATTTACCATCATGCACTATTTTTGTTCGGCATGGCAATAAATGGATTTACTATGGCAATAATCAAGGGAAAAAACATAGCCAGCGTGTGGGCCTTCAACACTCAACGCAATGAGACGGCCCAACCAGAGCTTAGTTTCAATTTGGGCCCTAGAACTACGTTTTTTCTTCTTCTGCGGTCGGTGTTGTCTGACGAAACTGAAAGTGTACAAAACTGATAAAACTGACATGATCCACAAATTAAGCAAAACAGAGCATAGAGCACATCATCCACAAATTTAAGCAAATCGTAGAGCACATGATCCACAAATTTAACCAAATCTAGAGCACATGACACCACACTAATAACATCTCTAACGAGTGATGACCAGCAAGTAAGCAAATCCTAGAGCAACTACACAAAAATAAAAGGGATAAAATCCTAAAGCTATCAGATTCGCCTGCTTGTTCAATTGAATCATCTGCTTCAAGTTCTTGTTCATCTTCTTTATTTCCCCCTTCAGATCTGCATCCCCAACTGTCAGAGCAGCACTTTCAGAGACCAAATTCGTTGTTGCTGACGGCAAATTGAGCTCCCGGGTTGGGGCCCCATTGAATTGAATCCGCTTAACGTAGTCATCCAGCCATTCAAAATGTGTGCATTTCTTCACGATCTGAATCGAAAAAATGAACCCTAAATCCCAGATCGAAAAAGAATTAAAAGCAAATAGAAAAAGAAATTAGAGAAAAATCATGAGATCTAACCTGCCCCTCTGGCTTGCTCTCGCATTTCATGAACTCACACCCATAGTTGCCATTCTCGACCTCCTTCGAAGTCAACCGTATCAGTGTGGTGCTGCATGGGCAGTCAGGACATCGCTCCATGGGAAGTGGACCATACTGGGTCCACGAGGGGCGGAAGGCTGAAGTGGAGCTCGACATATCGCCCAAAGTCGCCGAAGAAGAAGAAGCAGAGGAGTGGCTCTTCTCGTCGCCGGAGAAGAAGTAGCAGAGGAGTGGCTCCTCTCATCGCTGCAGAATAAGCACCAGAATAAAGGGGGTACCCGAAGAAAGGGGAGGCACAACCAACAAGTCTCGCGGATCGCCCCACGATCCAACGATGCGGAGCCGTCCATGTGATCCAACGGCGCGGAGCCTGGTCGCAGCCTGCCCTTGGAATTACTTCTAGAAGACCACATCTCAGGGTTGTCGCTTAGCGCTAGGGTATGATCGGATGGCTGACGTTCGGAGCTAGGGTTAGGCAAAACCCCGCGGGGTTTAGAGGGGTTTTGAGCTGGTCAACGGGGTTTCAAAGGCTTTGACTAAGCATAAATAATTTAAAAAAATCAAAAAAAATTAAACCTTCGCCGTTCGTCGTTTTATAGGACACACTAACGAGGAAAAATACTAAACTTGGTATACGTACATTTAGAGAAAAAAACCTAGCTAGGACGATCGAGGTAAAATGAGCACCATTAATTAAAAAAATAAAAAAATATAAAACCTGCGCACAATGTTGTCTTGTGTGACATGTTACCAACCAAAAATCATAAACTTTGTCTATGGACATTTTCATGAAAAAACCTTCACACATATGAGCTATCATGTACAACGTTTCATAGAGAAAAAGGAGAGGAGGTAGGGTTTCCCTTCGGTTTTTGAATTTTTTAAAAAAAATTCAAAAAATCACCAAAGCTTGATTTCAAAGTGAATAAGAAGGATCTGAACTTAGTTTTCCATTTTCATATGGTAAACGTGTTTTTAATGGTTTTTCTATTAAAGTATATTTTTTTGAATAAAAGTGAAAAATAGAAAGATTAATTCAATAAATAGTGATTCTTCGAATCTACACTATATAGATTGATTTGGTGTTAATAAAAAATATTTGGCTCATTTGGAGTAGGTCCAAAAAAACTTGATTACAAATGGGGCTGTTTACCCTAGCTTGGGAGCTCATTTGGAGCACATTTCTCATGACTACAAGTTTTGTAGACGCAAAAGAGATCGGATTGATCAGCCTAATTATAATAGTTCAGCAAACTGTGCAACTCACACCATAGGGGAATGGACTGAAGTGTTGGTTCAAATTCAAAGTTTGCCTAAAATTCCAAGTTTGCCTGAGTAGTTCAAATTCAAAGTTTACATATAGAATTATTACACCTTACAAGTTTTCACAGTACTTCAAATTGATGACAGAATCCTTATTAAAAATCTTTAAAGTTCAAAGTTTATGACTTTCATTCAAGTTCAAATTCAAATCTTTGCCTTGCTCCTTGTGTTCCGGGATGGGTTAACCATCTTGCTTCTGGTTTCCCTGGCTGGGATACTTTGTGCATTTGAAAGCTTTGTTTTGTTGCTTCTGATCTTCACTTCTGGTGGTGGCGGTTTTGTTAAGCTTTGACTGATCGAGCAAGTGATGACCAGTTGACGGTCATCTATGGGCTCACTAATCTTTAAAGGAACTTCAGACAAAATAACTTCCTCCTCTCTTATAGCTTCAAAACCTTCGTAAGCCATGGTTTCAAATTCCGCATCGGATGATGGTTCAACCGAAGTTTCTTCCTCTCTAGGTCTTTTCTTTCTTGTGCCTCTAATTATCCTAGAGCTGGGTCAAACAGAAATAAGCTTAGCCACTGATAAAAAAAAGAACAAATGCAAAAAATGGAAAGATTGCACACATACCAAGCTGCTACTTCAGTTGCTTCATTCTCTAAGCTTGTTGCATTCTCCTCTGCTGCTGCATTATCCTCTAAACTTGCTGCATTCTCCTCTGCTGCTGCATTCTCCTCTGCATTTGCTGCTGCCCATTGTTCCTCTTCTCCAAATGATGCATCAACTGGATTGGTACAACGTCTAGCAATATGCCCTAAGATACCACATCTTTTGCACTTACGCTGTTTTTTTACACGACCCTCTTCACCAGCTCTTATCCTGTTTTTCCTTGGTCTTCCTGGTGGTCTAGTTAGTACAGGAGAATGGAGTTTGAACCCTAGGTCTACTATGTTCCATTGGTCTTTTCCCAAGAGTGCAGGCACATTTTCAGCATAAGCAGCCCTAAATTTGGCAACAGAGAAATATTCAGAGCAATACTGATCAACTTCACCATCTTCACCTCCAATAACAGTCATGAGATGTAGGGCATGTATGCACGGCTTCCCGCGGATCTGCCATTGCCTACAGCTACATTCATTGGTTGCAAGGTTCACTGGATATCTCCATTCCCTATTTTTACTATCAGTGTATGTCACCTCAGCCTCGTATGTCGACGGTCGAATGCATTTCATTCTTAGTCCTCTTGCCTTGGCATGCAATGCCTTAATCAAAGATGGGAGCATAAGATGGCCAACATATTGTGTTTCTGCAATTCTTTTACGAAGAGCCATCTTTACCATGATCATCTGCCTGATCTTATCAAATGCTTGCCACAACAAAAGCCCTTTCACTGACTTGAACTTTGCATTGAAACACTCAGCGAGGTTATTGTTCACATAGTCTACTTTGCAGATTTCATTGAATTTTCTTCTTGACCACAGCTTCCCACGATGTTCATCCATGTACTCCTTCACCAAAGGATTATGAGCATACAACACTCTCAAATGGTGCTCATGCTTCCTCAAGCTGCATGTGTATGATGCTGGCCATAGATTCTCATCATAAACTTTTCCTTTGAATTTCTTTTTAAAATTCTGCGATAGGTGTCGCATACATTCCCTATGTTCCACTCCAGGGAATACAATTTCTATTGCAGTTTCTAAACCCATGCAAGCATCTGTGTGTATAACTAAACCTGAGGGTGTACCTATAATGTTGCGCAACTGCTGCAGAAACCAAACCCAACTCTCCTCACTCTCTACCTCCAACACACCAAATGCAACTGGGAATAGCCAGTTGTGTCCATCAATTGCAGAAGCTGCTGCTAGCTGGCCTCTCCATCTTCCATTCAAAGCAGTTGCATCGATAGCCAAATAGGGCCTACAACCATTCAAAAACCCCTTCCAGCAAGCCTTGAAACAAACAAAAGCCCTCCTGAAGCACTCCTTCTCTATTGCCTTCCCTTTTAATTTGTACTTAACTGTATGCTTGTCAATCTCTACAACACTCCCTGGACTAGCCGTCTCCACTTCAGCTTTGAAGGTGTAAAGCAACTGAAAACTCTCATTCCATGGACCACTAATCCTATCAAGAGCCCTTTCCTTAGCATAGAAAATCTTCATGTATTGTACATTAATCTTGTACTTCTCAAATAGCTTCCCATGGAGTGCTGTTGGACCAATTGTTGGTGTTTCCCTCACCCAATCCAAGATTGCATCTGCCACCCACCTAGTCTTTGCAAGCTTAGATCTGTCCTTCCCCCCCCCCCCTCCAGGTGGGCAAGTGTGCCTGTGTGGGTTGCTTTTTATCTGAAACAAAATGAAAAATGATGTCAAATACAATTAAGAAACAGTACACATGATCTGAATATAGAATGGATAAATAATCTGATAACAATATTCAGTTGTAATACCTGAATCAATTTGCTCTTTCACATAGTGGATGCATGCAACCTCCACCTACACCTATCATAAGGGCAATGAACAGTGAATCTTCCTGGCTCGCTCCTATCAACCTCATAAGAGTTTTCAGTGAGAATGCAATATGTAGTCACTGCATTACGACAATCCACCATCGATTCGAATATGGTTCCTGGAGTAAGGTCAGGATTCTCCCTATTCCACTCAATTGTTGGCATGTCCTCACCATCATTTTCTTGTAAAAATAAGGAGTCAATGTTCTCCTCCCTCTCTTCATCATCAATGTCATCAAATCTAGCACGGCTGCTAGGCTCCTCTGCATATTCATCTTCCATTGCCTGTTGACTGACTCTATCTACTAGTTCAGGGAATAGAATCTCATCCTCATCATCATGTCGAGGCACTTCCTCGTCAGGCTCTACATCTACTTCTACATCAGGTGCAGAAGGGAGAGGAGAAGTGGCAGAATTAGCGGCAGCCGACATGTTGTGGCTTTCAGAACCACTAGGTTTACTTGGTCTCGACCTACAAGGAGTGCGAGGACGCTCGCTATTAGCAGAGACAGATGATGTCTGAACACCCTTCGGGATACGTTGTTTGCGTGCCTGAAGCACACCGATATGGATTTTACCGAAACGGCTGTCAGCATTCAAACTAAATAGCAATCCCAGATGCTCATCACAAGTTAATGGGAGAAATCTCTGCTCGGTACTGTCGAAATATCTCAGTTCAACAGCATCGGCAGGGCTCCACGGATACTCACAACAGAGTGCCTCACGGAAATCTCTGAATGAAACGGTGGTTTCTACCACTTTAGGATAGAAAAATCCAGAAATCACACACGGTTTAGTTCCACGCAGCTCGCTAGTTTCCATTCTAACCGCCAGCCGAAAAGCAAGTGCAGGATCAACCCTATTCGATTGAAATAAGATAAAGGGCGCAGTTAGGCCGAAAATTTTCAGATAAATTGCACTAATTCACGCCAACAGTGGTCAAATACAGCCTAATTTACGGATCTCCTAATCAATTTGAGAGGAAAACGATGCTTACCCAGGTGGAATCCATGAATTATCAGCTTCTGATTCGACCCAATCATCTCCACGGTCGATGGGCCAGACAGGGTGCCCCCCCAACATCGCTTCCTAATCCTAGATGGGGAGAGAGGGTAGATGCGGCGGAGGCGGCAAGAGTGCAGTGGAGGCGGCACGACAGCAGCAGAGGCGGCACGACAGCGGTGGAGGGGGCGGCGCGGAAGCGACCGGATCAGATTCAGGTTACCGTGAGTGTCAGTTTCGCGGCCCCACTGGTTATCACGTAATGGTCAAAATGTGGACTCCGCCCTACGCGGCCCCACTAGTCAGAGTTAACGGTCAAGCCATTGACCCGACGACAACATCCGCTGTGACCAGTTCTGATGGTTTCAGGCAAGGGAGTGTGGAAAAGTGAGCAAAAGTTAAGAGTGTGGGGATGAATGAGTAGAACTAACAAACCAGGGGCATAGAAATAAAAATCCCTAAAAAATACAAAGAAAAATACCTTTATAAGGTAGAGAAAAGACGAATTCGGAGAGAGGAGACAACTTCCAGAAGTCCCGCCGGAGAGAATAAATATATATTTTTCTTTAGTGAATCTAGTCAAACCAAAATATTGATTTATCCCGAATCAGATGATTTTTGAAGGCTCTATAGATCTATATTTATATGTGGAAAAGAGGTTTAGGGGTCAAAGGCTAGACAATGTGGGACTAAACATATACGTACGCAGATGAAATTTGAAAAGATCATACGCATGGGCTAAAAGTTCGGCTCGGCCGCGCGCTGTAGGTTTTTTTTGATTCGGTTAACTGAAAAAAAACATTTGTGAAAAAGAAAATCTGAGGAAATAATATGGCCGGTTGGGTCTAGCCCATATAGGAGAGAAGAAAAATAAAATGATGGGGCGCTCGATGCCACTATGCAGCGCACGTGGGCGACTGTTAGTTCCAGGCGCATGCGCAGTTTAAAAAAAATAGAAACAGACAAGGAAAAACTGAATAACGAAAATAAAATAAAATTTTATATAGGCATATTATATATCAAAATTTTCATACGAAGATTTCCTAAAACATGAACTATTTTTCAAGGGCAAATAAGTTCAACAAAAAAATAAATAAAGCAAACAGTGCAACTAGCTCATTTAAAAACCAAATAAAAATATTTTAAAATACCAAAATGATTTCAAACCCATTTTTCTCCAATTTTCTAATGTAGGGAATCATTTTACCCTATTTTCCATATATTTTATTTTTGGAGAAAAATAATTTGAATAAAAACCAGATAACTCCAAATTAAAAATGGTTTTCAAAATACCTTCAAAGGGACTTTAAATTTGATTCTTTTAAACTTCCAACTCATATTTCATATGATTTGAAGAAGTCATTATATCTTCTCTCTTGAAAATCATTGGGTTGCGTAAAGTTTCTGAATTTGAAATATTTCCAAATGAAATTCCAATATTTTCAAAACCCTTTTAATTTTAAATAGAAGAAGTCATGTCATCTTCTCTCTAGGGTTTTGTGTTTGAAAAGAATTTGAATTCATGGAGATCAGAAAGCAAAGTGAAAGTTTGGGAAAGTCCTTTTATTCCCTCTCATTTAACTTTCAAAAAGTTTCAAATTTCACTCAATTTCACACAAGCAACCACACCATAATCAAGCAAACAGTCAAAACTATTTATTTAATATAACATTCCAAAATTTAGAATTTTGGGATGTTACATTACATAATTAATCAAAGTGTACGAAATACGAAGACCTCATCAGATGGAAAACAATGGATCCATGCGTTATATGTTTAGCGGCTAACGCTTACTCAATGTTTTAGGAGAACGCATGCTAAAATCTTCATTATCACCAATGGGATTGATGTAGTGATCCAGGAAGAAGTCACTGATAAATCTCCGAACCATCAGCAATTCAGCGGCCGAGAGCGGTTCAGGGGTCCTCGGTTTTAAGATGAGCTGTAGTATTTTTAAGATCAGAATGTGCCATATGAGTGGAGTAGAAGATATTAATTAAGATAGACTTACTGGTACTAACTCGCAGGATCGTCAGAACTATCAGCAGATTTGCAGATGGAGATCATGTGTCTACAGACATAGTATGCACAAAGGTTGGTCCCTGCTTCTTGCTGAGGACACTGAATTTTTTTGTACAAAATTAGTCATGTATTTGTCCTGTTAGGAACAACCTAACCGGTGTTAGATGTATTACTTTTTCTTTGGACAAAATAGAAAGAGTTTATTTAGAAGCTTGAACATTTGACTAGCATAAGGAAAGGTATTTGCAGACTGTTGGATAAATTTTCCGAAAATAACGGATATCGGTGTGTTACCGGAGAAACGATCTCGTGCTTCAGAGGTTGTTCCATCTTGAACAGGTTCCCTGGTTTAGTTTTCCACAATGCGAGCACACTACAAATGATGATGAATTTTGACAACATCAATTATTGAACCAGATATGAATGCAAATTAATTTCAATGTCATAGAATTCAATACCTATCCAAGAATTCCTGAACATGCATCAGATCCTGAGTGTTTTTTGACTCTCTGAGAGAATCGATGTAGTAAAATGTGTTCTTGTTTGGAACAATGAATACCAATATCCAGTGATTGCTACATATTAAGAAAGCCATGAACTTACGAATGATGTCGAAATCTGAAAGACAATTAGCGTGTGCATGGTTGTTTACTTGACTTACCGTTCATGATATGGCCAGAGAAATGATTCTGCATGGGACGTGTTTTCGAAGATACGAACGACTGTGTTAATGGCCCAGTCCCGTCGGTCCTTACCATCTAATGCTGTGCCATTTGCTAATGCAGGATCTATGAAATAGACACTCTCCCTTTTTCTTCTTTGCGTGTTCAATCCCTTGAGAGGAATAAAATGCAGTTAGCTGTTTATCATTTACAACCTTGTATGGAGAAGTTGATCAGAGTTTGTTAAGTACTTACAAAATCAGGCATCTAACAAGAGTGGCATCGAGCACGTTGAAGTTGAAGAAGAGATGTAAGTCCTCGAAACTCACATTGATGGAACCAATATCGTGTCGGAAATGATCTCTATTGTAGTGGACTAGCAAAGCATGATGTCCTGCTGACATTTGATCCATGCAATATTCATGTAACTTGCGGCAACTGGAGCTGCACTCATCAAAGTATTTGCCAACAAGAAATGGCTGGCCATGGACGTAATTGCGTGCTTCAAGTATGTCTGCTTTACTTTTAGCAAGCAACAATTCTACTTCATCATCCATGGCATCAGAAATAATATTACACCCTGATTCAAACAAGCTGCTGTTAATATGGTTCTGGGTGATGAGTACTTTAAGTAAGAGGCAATCATTCTCTTTCCTCTTCACTCTCCCGCTGCGCTTCCTCGTGGTCGTGGGTGTAGCCTTTTTGGCCACTTCCTTCTTGGTACTTTAAGCATTTCTGGTAGAACGTCTGGTTGGCTGCAAGGTAGACTGCCGAGCAGACGGTGAAGCTTGGACGGACTGCTTAGCAGACGGTTTATCTATGCCGGACCGCTAAGCTGGTTGTGATGCCGTGACGAACTGTTGGGCTGTAGGAGCAGAGGCATCAGACTGCTGACCATGCGTTGAAGCTATGTCAGGTTTCTCGCAGGTGGTGCCAACTTGTCGGTGTGCTAAGGAGGTCGTGCCAATGCGTTGGTTTGCTGAGCAGGAAGTGCTGACGCATGTATGCTTATCACGCGCCTGCGGACCGACGGACTGATGCGCAGTCGGTTCTGGACCTACAGACTGCTTAGCAGGCGGTTTTGAAGCATCAGACTGCTTAGCAGTCTGTTCCACCAGGTTGGTCTGTTGAGCATGTGTGCAGCTGGGTCTGCCCCCGCTGCTTCAGCGGCCGGCATCTGAACCGGTGGTGCGTCATCAACAGTTGTAGGCCTTGCCACTAGCTGCTTTGGGAAGAAGGATGACATGGCATGTACGCCACAAAGTCGGGCTGGCTGATCACAGGTTGATGCATCAGCCCGCGAGAGCTGCTGTGGCAAGGAGAGCGTCACCGGTTGAGGGGCGACAGTGGTTGCTCTTGGCGGGGCTTCAGGAAGCTCATCGATGAACACTGTTTCCTTTCGTGGCCACTGGATGTGATGTAAAAATGTTTCTCCCAAGGTCCTTTGCTCATAGAAGTCTCCTAGGACATTCTTCAGGGCAAATTCATTGAATCCAGGCTTTACTTCAGTCACGTAGCACTTCACACAACCCGACTTCAATGGCACATTGTCCAAAAAGAGGCCATCTTCCAAGAAGGGTGGGCAAACCCAGGCTGTTGCACATTTTAATGTACCTTCATAATGTGTAAGCACGCCCTTCAGTCTGTCTTTCATTCCAGATAGATCAGATATAGCATCATCACGAGAAGCTGCAGTCTCAGTGTCACTGGGGTCAGTTGATGCACATCTACTCTTGTGCAGTGTTGTCGCGCAATAAGTAGCATCCTCCATGCCCGCCTCCCCTTCCATCTGCTGGCTATCTGTCAGTGTTAGAGTCTACTACATCGTCATTGACTCCTCAACATCCTTTTGAACATCCGGATAAATCTCCTTCTTCAACCTTTCATAGAATGCATTCTGCTTCATTTCACTCCTCGCTTTTTTCATGCTGAGCCTCTCTTCTTTGCTGAGTGTGAAAGCCCTCTTGTGCGGGACATTAACACCTATACCCCTTGCACGACCAGGGGCTCTTTTGTGTCCAGAGCAATGGACAGAATTTCACATGGCCCCGAGTTCCTGTAGAACCTTCCAGGGATCTTGGAAGCCTCTAACATCACTTCATACAGTTTGGCGTCACGTGCGTTTTCAAAGTAATAAGTTCCGTCATCACATCTCTTTGCACGTGCCCGCAAGTAGTCTCTGGTGCGTTCACCCCTGATTTCACTAAAGGCTGGATTCTCACCCGTCGCTACCGCTTCTTTGTCCTCATGTTCCCATATCAGTTTCATGCCGTAGTATCCGGCCACACCCATACGGTGGGGGTGTATGTTCTTCTTGTGAAGTTCTGATTGCTTCAAACTCTTCTCAGCAAACTCTTTAGTTGCCCTGACCCTTTTGAATTCTACCCAGTCTTCCTTTGTAATTTGGGGGTATGCGGGGATTGGGTCCTTGCCTTCACTCAAGTACTTCTTGTATAGCACGTGCTTCCAGTTTCTCCAAGCATCCCTAGCCTTCTTCAGTGCAGCGTGTTCCACCTGCATTCTCCACTGCTCTGGAACGTTGAAGTGATCCATGATCTCCCGGACTATCCTTCGCCGTGTTTCTGTGTCAGCCTTCCGAAACCCCGGCAGATTAATGTTGAGCCTTGCCTTGCCAACAAATCCACACACACTCCTGAACCTCATGTGTGCTTTATCTGGTTTAGTTGGAGCCCAAGACTTTAAATCAATCTCGGTTACTTCATATACACCTTTAGGCTGGTGTGTGGGCTTCCTTGGAGCGTTCCTCCGTGTACTGACCGGAAGGGTAATTGCTGCAGCTCTATCCCGTTCAAGACTACTTGATCCCTCACAATCTGCTGAAGACCTAGGGTTGTCCGAATCAGATGAAGATACATGGCCTGAATGAGTGCTATCGCTGCTACTCGGCATCTATAGAGAACACATGCAAAACTCAGGAAAGGAGGATAAGCATAACACTAACAACTTTGTATCAAGCTTTCTAAACATGCCATGGAATAATTTAGAAAATGTACGGCTAATTTGTTAAGTTTGTGTGACTTGGGCGCCCGCGATATGTAAATAGGCAGTAACTTATTGGAACAAATACAACTTATATGTAGTAAGGAAGGTAGATAATGAACATATATACAATCTCCGTTATTTTATAGCCAATTTGGGAACATACGGAACCAAATTGGAAGAGGGATTGTGAGGAAATATGCCTCACCGCGATGGAGAGCAGTAACTAACAGGCTTCTTAATGCAAACCCAGCCGGACCACAGGAGAGGCGAGGGTTACTGCATCGATATGCTCGAGGGTGGCTGGCGAGCAAACGAAGACGGCGAGGCATGGGCCGCCGCGTGTTGGGGACGACAGTGGAGGTAGGCTTGACGCCGAAGAGCGGGCACACGACCGAGGTGAGCACGGCGGCGTCGGAGAGGGTTCTGCTGTGGATCTGGGGGAGGGAGGAGCTGGCGGAGGAGATTTGGTGGACTAGTTGAGTGAAACGCGGGCGGACGGTGGGGGGGTGTTGGGGACTCCGGGTGTTAGCGGCCTAGGTGAAAAGGGTGAAAAATATCCCCGGTCGCTGCGCGCGCGGAAAGGCCTATACAAACGGTTGCCTCTAAGCGCTCGTGTGCACAGACAGAATAATTTCGTTTGAAATGAAGACGTACTAATTTTGAAATGAAGACGTAAGTTCATCGTTTCGCCTCTAAATTTTTCCCACGTAAACCAATCACAATTTTACCACGGGTTTGATTTGCTGGCGCATTTCAGGTCTCGTGTGCTATATGTAAGACATTTTTTGGCATTTACCGTGCATGTTGGCATATAAATCAATTCCTAGTCAGACTGCATTTCCTGTCAAAAGGGATGAGGATTGCCGTTTGATCTGGGAGCATCCAACGGTGCAGACGTACGATCCGTGGGGTTTGGGTTCTGGCCAATCAGAACACACGACTCAGATCGCGCACGCAGCAAGGGGGGCATCGGCCACGGTTTGGTAGGCACACGGCTTTCGTGTGTGAACCGTGTGCTATTTGAAAACATTTTTTGGGAGGGGCTATTTGAAAACATGTACATGTGTTGTGGAAAGGGTTGAGGATCGCCGTTCGATCAAGGAGAATCCAACGGTGCAGACGTACGATCCGTGGGGTTTGGGTTCCGGCCAATCAGAACGCACGACTCAGATCGCGCGCATGGCAGAGGGGGGGGGGGTGCATTGACCACGGTTTAGTGGACACACGGCTTTCGTGAGTGAACCGTGTGCTCTTTGAAAACATTTACATTACCTAACATCATATTTTTGTTCGAATGAAAACATGAGTTCATCGTTTCGCCTCCATTTTTTTCACGGTAAGAAATCACAATTATAGTGGAGAGTGTCATATACTAGTATCATATAGTGTATGATACTACCTTTAATTAATTATAGCGCATAGTATAATACATAGAGTATAGTATCATATATAGATCATATGTATTGCCATGCATGACACAAATTAGCATCGCATTTAACATGATACAGTATCTATCTATATGTTACTCCAACCCTCTTTATATATTTAATTCTTTGCCACATCAACATACTTGCTATTTCCGAGTGCATGACATCGTCGGCTATGATACCACCACTATGGCCAGCCTTATATAGTGGGGAGTATCATGTACTATATATATAGTATCATGCATATGATACTAGTGTATGATACTACGTACGTACCTTCATAGTGCATATATAGTATCATAGAGTAGTATATATATATTGTAGATGACCGTATTTATGGCCATGCATGACACAAAGTAGTATAACATTTATTATAAATATATATATTTACGGTATCTACCTATGTTACTGCTTCTTTGCCACATCATCATATTTTCTATTCCCGAGTGCATGATACTGGCTATGATACCCCCACTATGGCCACCCTAATAAGGCTGGTCGTAATATGGGAGTATCAAGCGGTATGATGCATGCCAACTAGACTTTTTGGATGATGTGGCACACAATTAAATGAGGAAAGAGAGGGTGTGGTATCATATCATGACACCATATCATATTAAATATTGTACTACTTTGTGTTATGCATGGCAATTAATAAGGAACCTAAGATACTAACTTATGATACTATGCATGCGCACATTACGGAGGTATTGCCGATCATATACTAGTATCATGCATATATACTCCCTCCTTTCTGGTTTATAGGTTATCTCAAAATTTTAGTTTTTCCATTTTATAAGGCTCAATTTGGTTGTTCCCCATCACATGTCCAGATTCCAAGGTGCATTAAATCATTGCATGCAAGTATTAAGAGAAAGTTGACCAATGCATGTACTTTATATATGCATGCATGTATTGCAATTAATACATTGGAAAACATAATTTTTTGAGGAAAACAAAAGCATTAATTGGGTGTTTTTGCAAACTACAAAAAGTATTCCACCACTCACCATCTACCTTGGTTGGTGAGATTTTTGAATTTAGCCCTATAAGGCTGGTTGTAATGGGGAGTATCATATACTAGTATCATGCATATGATAGTGTATGATACTACTTCTGTAATGCATAGTATCATAAGTTAGTATCTTAGGTTGCCTTATTAATTGTCATGCATCACACAAAGTAGTAGTACAACATTTAATATGACACGATATCATGATATGATACCACATCCTCTCTTTCCTCATTTAATTGTGTGCCACATCATCCAGAAAGTCTAGTTGGCATGCATCATACCGCTTATGATACTACCATTACAACCAGCCTAAACCGGAAAGGAGGGAGTATGAGACTAGCCACAATGGAGAGTAATATACACTAGTAACTGATGGTAGCTGCAACTACGTCGGTATTTCCCCGGAGAGGGAGGGATGATGTAGCACAGCGACGATAGGTATTTGCCTCAGTTAGGAAACCAAGGTATCGAACCAGTAGGAAGACCAAGCAACACAACGTAAACAACGCCTGCACACAAACAACAACACCTCACAACCCGACGAGTTAAAGGGGTTGTCAATCCCTTCCGGGGTACGGCGCCTCAAGATAGGCAAGCGGACGTGAGGTAAATTGTAGTAGATTGATAGAAAATTGTAGTAAATTGTAGTAGATTGATAGGCAAGCGGATGCCAAAATAAATAAATAAAGATAAAACACAGCAAGGTATTTTTGTGTTTTTTGGTTTAATAGATCTGAATAAAAATGCAAAGAAAAATAGATCGCAAGGCAAAGATATGAGGAAGAAGACCTGGGGGCCGTAGGTTTCACTAGTGGCTTCTCTCGAGAAAAATAGCAAACGGTGAGTAAACAAATTACTGTTGGGCAATTGATAGAACTTCAAATAATTATGACGATATCCAGGCAATGATCATTACATAGGCATCACGTCCAAGATTAGTAGACCGACTCCTGCCTGCATCTACTACTATTACTCCACACATCGACCGCTATCCAGCATGCATCTAGTGTATTAAGTTCATGGAAAACAGAGTAATGCAATAAGAACGATGACATGATATAGACAAGATCCGTTTATCCATATGTCGGTAGATATAGATCTCGTCTTTTTATCCTTAGTAGCAACAATACATCCGTGTCAGTTCCCTTTCTGTCACTGGGATCGAGCACCGTAGGATCGAACCCACTACCGGGCACCTCTTCCCATTGCAAGATAAATAGATCAATTGGCCAAACAAAACCCAAATATTGGAGAAGAAATACGAGGCTATAAGAGATCATGCATATAAGAGATCAAAGAAACTCAAATAACTTTCGTGGATATAAAAAGATATGACTGATCATAAACTCGAAGTTCATCAGATCCCAACAAACACACCACAAAAGAGTTACATCATATGGATCTCCAAGAGACCATTGTATTGAGAATTCAGCGAGAGGGAGAAAGCCATCTAGCTACTAACTACGGACCCGAAGGTCTACAAAGGACTACTCACGCATCATCGGAGAGGCACCAATGGAAGTGGTGAACCCCTCCGTGATGGTGTCTAGATTGGATCTGGTGGTTCTAGACTCTGCGGCGGCTGGATGAATATTTCGTCGACGTCTCTAGGGTTATGGTATTTTTGGGGTATTTATAGAGCAAAGAGGCGGTCCGGGGGGCACGCCCTGGTGGGTTGTGCCCCCCTCGGGGCAACCCCCAGGTGCAACCAGGGCCCATTGCCTTCCTTCTGGCCCATAAAAAATCATCGTGAAGTTTTGTGGCATTTGGACTCCATTTGATATTGATTTCCTGTGATGTACAAAACATGGAAAAAACAGCAACGGGCACCTGGCACTATGTCAATAGGTTAGTGCCAAAAAATGATATAAAATGACTATAAAATGATTATAAAACATCCGAGATTGATAATAAAATAGCATGGAACAATAAAAGATTATAGATACGTGGGAGACGTATCAGTAACATACACATATCCCTAGACTATGTTACTACCTTCATAGTGGGTAGTAACATAAGTATAGTGTCATGCAAAGCTTCATTTATTAGGTTATAGACTCGTATTGCATTGGGACATGTGATGTTACAGTAACTAGCTAAGTTACTGAAATTATCTCTCTCCTCATTAACTTATTGCCACATAAGCAAGTTTGCTGAGTTGGAGTCGATGTTACTGCTGAAGTTACCCCCACTGTGGCTAGTCTGATACTAGCTAGTCGTCTATGATATACTAGCTACCTCACTAAGAGCATGGTTAATAATACAGCCAAGGGTCGGCTATAAGAAGTTGCCATGTCATATACAGCCAACCTCTTAGCGGGAATGTACAATAATAAGTTTTAAATACGTACTAGTTTATCAATAGTTGGCCCACCTTACATCCTCACAAAGTGTCTTGGGTCTCGTGTTGCAGCTGGCTCTACTAACCAAGATCCCACTCCTATTCTCTTTCCTCCAACTAATAAGCACATATATATTATTCTATTCCTTATAGCCTGCTTAGACTACCCACAGTGGGAGTAACATAGGTAGTAACATCACACGTATCTAGATAAAATAGATGACGTGGCAAGCAATAAATGAAGAAAGAGAGGAAAGTGGTAACATAGCTAGTTAGACTAGCCACAATGGGTAGTAACATATATAGACTAGTAACATGCACATGTTACTAGTCTATGTTACTACCTCTATAGTAGGGAGTGACATATGTGTGGTAACATGCAACACTTCATTTATTAGGCTATAGACTCATTTTGCCTTGATATGTGTGATGTTACTCATACTACTATTAACTAGCTATGTTACCACTTTCCTCCATTTCTTCATTTATTGCTTGCACATCATCTATTTTATCTAGATATGTGTGATGTTACTACCTATGTTACGCCCACTGTGGGTAGTCTTACTAGCAGTATGAGTAACATGACACATCTCAAGGCAAGATGAGTCTATAGCCTAATAAATGAAGTGTTGCATGTTACTACACATATGTTACTCCCCACTATAGAGGTAGTAACATAGACTAGTAACATTCTATATTACTACCCATTGTGGCTAGTCTTATGTCACTCTATTGTGTACTTGCTCTAATGCATAGTATCATAGAGTAGCTAGTATCATATGTAGTACTTTATTTATATTGTCATGCATGACACATAATAGCATAGCATTTATTATGATACAGTTTCATGATATGATACTTAACCCTCTCTTTCTTCATTTAATTAATTCTATGACAGCTCATCAAAATTGCCTAGTTGGCATGCATGATACTAGCTATGATTCCCCCTTACTATCAGCCTAGCAAAGGTGTACAGATCATTTGTGCGTCGCTTTGTGAGTTTTCATCCGTTTGTTCGAGAAGCGGGGAGAAGTTTCAAACATTTCGGCCGCGAGGTGTGGCCACTAGCGTAGGCCTAGTTGGTATTTTAATTACAGGAAATTCAGATGGAGTTCGGACATCATCAAAATCGATGTGTGCCTGTGGCGTGCTCTCACAACCCCGTGGAAAAAAATTGGTAAAGTTTGACACAAGTTTTGATGAAAGCTCCTTCCAAACCGGAGCATCTCACATGAAGGATCGTGGCTTTCCAAAAGGAGATGTGTCAATTCAAACTCCTGTGGCCGGTGACTTCATCGTTTGGCCTCATAAAAATTTCCACGTTACGAATCACCATTATACCACGGGTTTGATTTTCTGGCGCATTTCAGGTATCGTTAGCTATATTTAAGACATTTTTTGAGATTAACGTGCATTTTGTGCATAAAAATAAAATTACAACCGGAACTGCATGTGCTGTCGAAAGGGATGAGGATCGCCGTTCGATCTGGGAGCATCCAACGGTGCAGACATATGATCCGTCGGGTTTGGGTTTTGGCCAATCAGAAAGCACGACTCACATCGTGGGCGGGGTGGCGGGGTTTGGTCGGCACACGGCTTTCATCAATGAACCGTGTGCTATTCGCAAACCAGATAGCATATTTTTGTTCACATATACTGTAGTGAGATCAATTGAGTGTGCTACCTCTATGATATAATAATAATAATAACAAAAAACAGTTCGTATTCATTGCCTGAGCTGACAGCATATCAAGGTCAACATATTAACGGTTCTTACATCAACAGAAAACCGGGCATAACTCACAAATTCAGTACACGCGACAATTCTAAATTGAAGAATTAAGTTGCCGGGTAGGCATAAAGACTAGTCTTACGGCTTAATTCCCATGTACATGGGGGAACTGGGATCATTAAGTTGACCCCGAATGAACTTGGGTTTTTTGATGATTTTACGCTGCTCTGTTACACGGGTGCGTGATCCCTTGGCTGGCAACTCATCAAATTCATCGTACTCGTCCTCATTGGCAACATCGTCGACACCTAGTACCCTTCTCTTCCCATGCATCGCTAAATGGCCGTTCTTATGCAAGGGGTCTTCCACAAAGAAAATCTGGGTAGCATCGCTGGTAAGAATTAATGGGTCCGCGTGATATGCCATCGTTGTCCTGTTAACACAGGTCTTCCTGTACTCATCAATCCTTACCTGACCAAGAGGGATCCATGCGCACCTGAATAATGCCACCTTAACTTTCACATAGTCAAGCTCCCAAATCTCTTTGACGGTTCCATAGTATACCCTTTTATCAGCTTCATTTACAGTCATGCATTCAATTCAAACAGAGCTGTTCTGATACAAGGTCTTCTGATCACGTTCCTCAGTGTAGAACGTGTGTCCATTTATGTCATATGCTTGGTACGTCAACACCGTAGGCTTTTGTGCCAACCACATAGCAATGTCATCGATGGATCCTTGTGCCAAACGATTCTTTAGCCATTCGGCGTAGTTCTTAGTGTGCTCCTTCATCTCCACATCTGATGAAGGCACCATTGGTAAGAAGCTTTGGCATATCTCCGCCAAGTGTTCTTCGGTATAAGCGATGAGAACTGGGCTGTTAAGTAGTACCGTCAAATGGGCTTTCTCTGCCAATTCTTCGGGTGCAGCCATTTGCGTGCCAGCAAGGACCGGCTTACCTTTTCACCTCGTGGCGAGAGAGGGGCAAACCTATAGGTATTTGTTTCATGTATTCAGTGCAAAACTCAACCACCTCCTCCGCGGTATAACCTTGTAGGATGCTTGCCTCTGGATGGTTTCGGTTCCGACAAAAGCGCTTCAGTATTCCCATGAACCGCTTGAAGGGATACATGTTGTGAAGAAACACAGGACCACAATACTTTATCTCGTCGATAAGGTGCACAGTGAGATGGACCATGACATCAAAGAATGACGGTGGGAAAAACATCTCTAGGTTGGACAATATTCTTGCAATATCATCTTGCATATGATCCAACTCTTCAGGATTTACAACTTTCTGTCATAGTTGGTTGAAGAAATCACAGAGGTCAATGAGTGTGTTTCTTATATCTTTGTCCATCAGATTCCTGATGGCCACCGGGGGAATTTGTGTCAACATTACGTGGCAATCATGTGACTTCATGTGTCCCAACTTCATTTTACCTGAGCTCACATCCACGATACTTCTGATGTTTGCGCAGTAGGAAGAGGGTGTCTTAACTGACAACAAATAGGTGAAGAACCGTGTTGCTTCTTTTGTGCTGAAATTGTAACTCTGGCGAGCTTTGATGAATTTGTCATCATCTTCTGCTTCACTCTTGCGTTTTGATTGACCAACAAGCATATCGAGCCGTGAACCGTCACCATCCTTTCTTTTACCTTTAATCTTGAGCAGAGTACCAAGGATGCTTTCACATACGTTCTTCTCTACGTGCATGACATCGATGCAGTGATGTACACGTAGAATATCCCAGTAAGGTAATTTCCAGAACACCGATTTCTTCTTAAACACTTGACCATTGGGTGTTTGTTTCACTGTCAAAGGGTGGTTCTTGCCAAGCACAACATTAATTTTTGTAGCCATGTTGTGGACCACCTCCCCGTCATAGGATCTTGGCCCGCACCTGCCTCTGCCGTACCATCAAATTCAGCTTTCATCTTTCGGTATGGGTGTTTTTTTCCGGAAGAACCTACGATGACGCAAATACACTGTTTTGCGCGAGTTGGGAAGTCTTCTGCTAGCTGTCCTATCCATGCATGTGACACACCCTACATCTCCCTTTGTTTTCTGCCCCGATGTGTTGCCTAATGCCGACATATCTTGAATGGTGTGCACCAGCATCGCATGTAGATCAAAAATCTCCTTTCTGTAAGCATCATAACATTTTACAGCAAGCGCATCTATCCACACTGTCAATAGTTCTTCTACCAGTAGCTGAAAGTAAATGTTGATGTCATTTCCAGGTTGCTTCAGGCCTTGGATAATCATTGACATCATAATGTATTTTTTCTTCATACACAACCAAGGAGCTAGGTTATATATGCACAGAAGCACCGGCCATGTGCTGTGATTGGTGCTCATATCGCCAAAAGGATCCATCCCGTCAGTACACTCCCTGAGCCTTATAATTCTAGGATCCTTGCCAAATTTGTCAAACTTGTTATCGATTAATTCCCACTGAGCCCCATATTTTGGGTGCCTCATAAACCTATCAGCAATTCGCTCATCAGGTTGCCAGCGCAACCTCTTTGCCTCTCTAGGGTTTGCAAACAAATGCCTCAACCTTGGAATTAAAGGCAATTACCAAACAACCTTGAACGAGATTCCTGTCTTGATCTCGTCGTCCAATTTGTACTTGTCCTTTGCTCTCCTGCGCTTGTATCGTGCATGCTTGCATGTGGGACATGCACGCAAATCTTTGTACTCACCACGGTACAATATATAAAATCATTCACACAAGCATGTATCTTCTATACTTCAAGTTCCAATGGAACAATTTTCTTCGCTTCATTCGTGCTTCGAGGGAGTACATTATCTTCTGGGAGAATTTCTTTGAAAATACCTAACATCTCTGTGAAGCCCTTGTTTGATAGACCATTTGCTGCTTTAAATCTGAGAAGCGCCAGGGTGGCACTCAACCTGGAATATTTCTTTTTGCAACCTGGATACAATTCTTTCTTGGAGTCTGCATCAATGGTTGGCAGATCCTTGTACCCAGTCATATCCTTTTTTGGGCCCTCGAAATCTGCAATCATAGCAGCAAAATCGGGCATATCAAGATCTTCGTCATCTGCGTCGACATCTTGGTTTTCCAGTGGGCGTTTCGGCTTTCCGGTGTTCCATTGGTAGCTTGACGCCTCTACCCCGATGTTAGATTCAACATCCATGTGAAACTGATCGGGGTTTGGTATCTCGTTGCCCTGGGTATCTTCATCCATGACCTCCTCTTCACCGTGTCTGGTCCAACGTGTATATCCATCCATGAATCCCCTAGAGACTAAGTGCATCTGGACATCTGCAACTCCATGTGACTCTGTATTGGCACAATCAGTACATGGACACAGGACGTAATCCGCATCACCAATTCTCCTCTTTGTACTTTCAGCCAAATTCATGAACTCTATCACACCACTGATAAAATCTGCGGTTTTCCGATTCTTCATCCATCGAGATCGTCCCATCTGCAGCACACGAATGGTAATTAAATACAAAACAACAACATTAATACATGGATTAACTGCTGCCCAAAGATGCGTGTATAAATCACAAGGTTTTTTTTAATAATTACTAAGGGCACTCCATGTTGTTATCCAGATGTGCAATGGCAAAAATTAATGGCCAGTCAATTTACACGCAGAGTACTAGTACAACACTACCTTAGGAATTGAATACCTTAGTTAAGCCACTCATGAAATAAATACCTTAAATACCTTAATTAATTAGCCGTGCGGCGACCTCCACCCAGCAGACAGACAAGCGCGATGCGGCGGCACGCCGAGACAACAGGGTCAAGGAGCAAAGCTTAGTGCGGCTGCCGCCTGAAGTTCGACCTCCACTATCCCGCCATCGACCGCGATGGATGTGCTCGAATCACGCCGTCGCCGACCTCGATGGTTGAGCTCCTCCTATCTCCCGCCGCAGACCGAGGATTGACCTCCTATGACGCCACCACCGCCCATCGACCAAGGATTGACCTCTTCTCCGGTAGCCGCTGCCTAGGCCTCCGCCGCCATTTCTATACGCAGAGCGGGTATTTTTTACGGATATCCGCGGAGCGGCTATTTACATAGTATCTCACCGTAACTCAATTATATGGATAGGGTAGTACATCACATACGCTTATGTAACGGCAACTGTGTCTAACTTACGTTGTCTTCTCACACGGTTTGGTGCAGAAATCGTGTGTGACGTTGCAATACCTAACACACAAACGACATGTATAAACAGTGTGTCGTGTACAACATATAGTGCCATAAGTAGTTCCTGACTGTTAGCTTATCTCCATAGTTTCCCCATTTCCCCCAAATCCCTACATAGCCTCCAAATTCCCTCGTGTGGCGCTGACATTGGGGGAATGCGAACGAGTGGTGCCGATGGTTTCGATGCGGCTGCTCCTGCTCGTATCGCCGCCATGACGGCGGTCGCCGCCGAGCACTTGCCTAACATCATCAGAAGGCAGGTGTACTACGGATCCGAATCGTCATGTCAGGTTCCAATCTATCCTGATCTATTTTAGCATGTCCAAAGTATAGCTCCTTGCTGAATCCGTCCTGAATGAACCCCCCCCCCCCCAGGAAAGCGATCTGCCGCCGGATCCGGAGCATGACTCCAGACTCCCGCAACACGAGTTCGACTCCGAGTTTGGCGCCACCGAGAAGTACCAAAAGGTGAGTTGTGTGCACGGGCACACTCCCGCTCGACGTGTATGCACAGAGGGATTTGACATTGGCAGGAGGTTTCTTAGTTGGCCCTTAGAGGTTAGTGCTAATTAAGTTCATCATTTTACTTCAGTTAATGCCACCGCTCATCCAGAATACTATTTAACATTGGTAGGGATATGAGGCTTGTGCCTTTGTTAACTGGCTGGATGAAGAATGGCATGGCAGGGCTCGGAGTGTTATCACCAAGCTCGCAGAAGATAATGTAAAGCTGAAGAAGAAACTGGCTGATCTGGAATGTACAATCAGTACGATGAAGCAAGAAAGAATCAATCACAGGCAACAGATGAAAGAAAGAGACAAGAAGGAACTAGCATGTGTAGTTGTGGTTGTCACATTAGCCATGTTCTATGCATTGTTTGCAATGATGATTAGGGGTTTTGTTTGACAGTATTGCTAAAGCACATCTAGATGTGCTCTAAGTAATGCACATCTAGGTCCTATGCCATTGATGTTACGTGAAGATTCGTGCAGATATTTTACTTTGTCTTTTTTCTTTTCCTTTCTAGTTTGATTATTACTGGCTTTATCAATAAGAAGAGCTCAATGTATTGCTTGCCAACTGTCCTACTCTGTTCGCACCGGTAGTGGTGCATAATCCCAAAACTCGTTCCTTGTTTTTGTCCTGAAAAAGGAAACCAGCCAAATAGCCAATAGGAGTCCTGCGCAACCCCGGGAATTTGGAGCGACTAGGCACAAATAATTGCGGTTGATTATATCAACGGTTAGATAATAAGTCAACCACCGCTTCAATTGGCAGTTCCTCTTCTCTGCGTACCTCGCTTAAGTTTCCACCATCTTCATTGTCCCCGGCAGGCCGCGCTACACACTGGCACACACTCTGCAGCCATGTTGAGCGACATCGAGGACGACAGTTTGGCCAACAGTCTGGCGCCCGATGATAGGTCAACATCGGAATCATCCCGCTCGTCTTCCATGAGTCCGACGTCGAGCCCAGACCTCGATTATATCCGGTTCATGGAAGGGACGCCGCCTCCGGAGTCGTCAGACGACAACCAGACGGACGAGGAGCCGTCAGTGGACGAAGAAGAGGACGACAATGATGATGAGGAGGAATGGTCGAATGACGAGGAGGAGGACGATGACAGCAACGACGATGACGACGGCGGCGGCGATGAAAAGCCAACGGTCAGCGACAAGAAGCGTCCTCGCCAAGACGATGTCCCGAGGCCATCCAACAACAACAACAACAACAAGAAGGACTAAATTAAGCAGACTGTATATATCTCTATTTATCCTGTCAATCTCATCGCAGATGGTTAGTAATATGTATTCGATAGAGATCTTCTACACTATTGCCCACAGGTTGGTTTGTTGAACTGTGTGCCCTGACGAGCACACAATTCACAAAAAAAGACCGTATGGGCTGTCGGTAATGATCGCATACAATTCTGATTACCGATCTGTTTGCCGGGTATCACACACATCTTGTTACACCGAATCGTTTGTGTTCACCTCAATCATCGCAAGCGGTTCATCAGAGTGAACTGTATGCCGTATATCACACACACCTTGATCTGGCTGCCCGTTTCTGTTGTTCTGTCTCATGGCAAACAGTTCGTACAGATCAACCATATGCCCCTCATCGCACATGCAACTAAAATCCGAACCGTGTTTGATGTATCATCCATCACAAACTTTTTGCACCTTTTTTGACGGTTTTTTACATCACGGTTTGTGATTAATGCATCACACACAGTTTCGTCGAAGGGTCTCTGATCGTAGTGTCGCGTTAGCAGCATCCTGCAGTAGTGAAGGCAACCAAGATGCCAAGTGCTGAAGAGGCTTCACAAGTTTTTCTCAAGTCAAAGCAAGACCAACTTGGCTATCTTATTCAAGCCACTTTGAGGATTGAGAAAGGATTGGCCACCCTGACTCAGAATCAAGAGAGTCTTGAGAGAATATTTGAGACCAAACTTCATGACTTGGATGTCAAGGTGACAGAGATTCAGACTTCTGTGGAGAAGATCAAAGAAGAGCTTGAGGACAAGAGTGACAAGACCACCACTGATTCCTATCAAAGGGTGCCCAGAAGATAGAGGTCTGCAGCAGTGCCAGTGTCAGACACTAGAGCCACCACTTCAACTCATGCAGCGACAGCTTTAGTTACCCCTCCGGTTGCAAATCCACCAGCTCCTTCAACCTCTTCAGATTTATTTGTTGCTGGACTCCTCTCCACGCCACCTCCTGAAGATCAAGCTTAGAGAGCCGCATATCACTATGCATTTTCAAGCTTTTTGGTAACTTGTTGCCAAAGGGGGAGAAAGTGTATAGATCATATGCTTTGAGAGAGAGAGAGAGAGAGCTTTGCTTCTTTTTGCCTCTTTTGCTGCTACTTATTTGCTACCTTGTTTGCTTGCTTGGATGATACTTTATGGTTATGTGTGTGAGATACTTGTATGATCATGTGTTTGATCATATCATACTTTAATGTTTGTGCTTGAATGATGATATTATATATCTCTCATGTATGATCATTCACTTTGTCTTGGTGATGAGTGTATATTTCATATGCTATCATTTTGAGCGCTCCACCAAGATGTATGTGACATGGAAGAGTAACCCATGTTCCTAATCGATTGTGCATTTGCATCCAAAAGCAAAATTTAAATAATGCACAAATTTAGGGGGAGCTCTTGCTTATCACATACTTCTCAATGCGATGATGTATTTCATTCTTATTATCATTTGTCGAAGCTTTGATCTATATGTTGTCATCAATTACCAAAAAGGGGGAGATTGAAAGTGCAACTAATCCCTGGGTGGTTTAGTAATTATTAACAACATATAGCTCATTGAACTAATACTCTTTCAAGATGATCATTTCAGAAAGTTAAATGATTGGCATGGCATGGACTAGAGATGTGGACCCCTCAAAATGCTAAGGACACATATTGGCAAAAGCTCAAGTCTCTACATTTTCATTTTAGTGATCCAAGACCACATTGAGTCCATAGGAAAAGCCAATACTATTAAAAAGGGATGAGGTGTTCTTTATGGCTTGCTTGCTCAAAATGATTAGTGATATGCTCCAAAAGCCTCACTTGGAGCTATATATTTTATTCGTCACATGATATGTGTTTTGCTTGAAGCGTCATTTTCTTTTGTTAGGATTTTCTTGCTGCTATCTATAATAATGTTTTGCATCTTTTACTTCAATAAAAATGTAAAGTATAGCCTTTGTCATGCTTATTTTGCAAGTCTACATGTTGCTGTTTGATACGTCTCCAACGTATCTATAATTTTTGATTGTTCCATGCTATTATATTATCTGTTTTGGATGCTTAATGGGCTTTAATATGCTCTTTTATATTATTTTTGGGACTAACCTATTAACCGGAGGCCTAGTGCCAGTTTCTGTTTTTTTTGCCTATTTTAGAGTTTTGCAGAAAAGGAATACCAAACGGGGTCCAAACGGAATGAAACCTTCGCGATGATCTTTCTTGGACCAAAAGCAATCCAGAAGACTTGGAGTCGAAGTCTGGAACTCCACGAGGAAGCCACGAGGCAGGAGGGCGCGCCCAGGGGGTAGGCGCGCCCCACCCTCGTGGGCCCCTCGTAGCTCCACCGACATACTTCTTTCGCCTATATATACTCTTATACCCTAGAAACATCAGGGGGAGCCATGAAACCACTTTTCCACCGCCGCAACCATCTGTACCCGTGAGATCCCATCTTGGGGCCTTTTCCGGCGATCTGCCGGAGGGGGAATCGATCATGGAGGGCTTCTACATCAACACCATTGCCTCTCCCATGAAGCGTGAGTAGTTTACCACAGACCTTCGGATCCATAGTTATTAGCTAGATGGCTTCTTCTCTCTCTTTGATTCTCAATACAAAGTTCTCCTCGTTGTTCTTGGAGATCTAATCGATGTAATACTCTTTTGTGGTGTGTTTGCCGAGATCCGATGAATTGTGGATTTATGAACAAGATTATCTATGAACATTATTTGGTTCTTCTCTGAAGTCTTATATGCATGATTTGATATCTTTGCAACTTCGAATTATCGGTTTAGTCTGGCCTACTAGACTTTCTTGCAATGGGAGAAGTGCTTAGCTTTGGGTTCAATTTTGCGGTGTTCTTTCCCAGTGACAGTAGGGGCAGCAAGGCACATATTGTATTGTTGCCATCGAGGATAAAAAGATGGGGTTTTCATCATATTGCTTGAGTTAATTCCTCTACATCATGTCATCTTGCTTAATGCGTTACTCCGTTCTTATGAACTTAATACTCTAGATGCATGCTGGAAGCGGTCTATGTGTGGAGTAATAGTAGTAGATGCAGAATCGTTTCGGTCTACTTGACATAGACATGATGCCTATATTCATGATCATTGCCTTAGATATCTTCATAACTATGCGCTTTTCTATCAATTGCTCGGCAGTAATTTGTTCACCCACTGTAATACATGCTATACTGAGAGAAGCCACTAGTGAAACCTATGGCCCCCGGGTCTCTTTCCTATTATATTACATCTCTTTTATTTACATCGCATCTCGTTTACTATTTTGAAATCTTTACTTTCCAATCTATACAACAAAAATACCAAAAATATTTACTTTACTATCTCTATTAGATCTCACTTTAGCGAGTGACCGTGAAGGGATTGACAACCCCTTTATCGCGTTGGTTGCAAGGTTCTTGATTGTTTGTGCAGGTACTAGGTGACTTGTGCGTTGTCTACTACTGGATTGATACCTTGGTTCTCAAAACTGAGGGAAATACTTACGCTACTTTGCTGCATCACCCTTTCCTCTTCAAGGGAAAACCAACGCATGCTCAAGAGGTAGCAAGAAGGATTTCTGGCGCCGTTGCCGGGGAGATCTACGCCAAGTCAAGACATACGAAGTACCCATCATAAACTCTTCTCCCTCGCATTACATTATTTGCCATTCGCCTCTTGTTTTCCTCCCCACTACTTCTAAAATGATTTTCTAAAACCTTTGCCTTTTCTTCACCCCTCTTCCGTTCGTCTCTTTTCGCTTGCTTCTTGTGTGCTTGTGTGTTGGATTGATTGTTTGTCACGATGGCTCAAGATAATACTAAATTGTGTGATTTTTCCCATACCAACAACAATGATTTTATTAGCACTCCGATTGCTCCTACTACCGATGCTAAATCTTGTGAAATTAATACCGCTTTGTTGAATCTTGTTATGAAAGAACAATTTTCTGGCCTTCCTAGTGAAGATGCCGCTACCTATCTAAACAACTTTGTTGATTTGTGTGATATGCAAAACAAGAAAGATGTGGATAATGATATTGTTAAATTGAAGCTATTTCTGTTTTCGCTTAGAGGTCGTGCTAAAACTTGGTTATCTTCTTTGCCTAAAAATAGTATTGATTCATGGAATAAGTGCAAAGATGCTTTTATCCCTAAGTATTTTCCTCCCGCTAAGATCATCTCCCTTAGGAACGATATTATGAATTTTAAGCAACTTGATCATGAGCATGTTGCACAAGCTTGGGAGAGGATGAAATTTATGATACATAATTGCCCTACACATGGTTTGAATTTGTGGATGATTATACAAAAAATTTATGCCGGATTGAATTTTGCTTCTAGAAATCTTTTAGATTCGGCCGCGGGAGGCACTTTTATGGAAATCACTCTAGGAGAAGCCACTAAGCTCCTAGATAATATTATGGTTAATTATTATCAATGGCACACCGAAAGATCCACTAGTAAAAAAGTTCATGCGATTGAAGAGATTAATGTTTTGAGTGGAAAGATGGATGAACTTATGAAATTGTTTGCTAATAAAAGTGTCTCTTCTGATCCTAATGATATGCCTTTGTCCACTTTGATTGAGAATAATAATGATGTGAATTTTGTTGGTAGGAACAATTTTGGTAACAACGCGTATAGAGGCAATTTTAATCCTAGGCCATTTCCTAGTAATTCCCCAAATAAATATGGTAATTCCTACAACAACTCTTATGGAAATTTTAACAAGATGCCCTTTGATTTTGAGACTAGTGTTAAATAATTTATGAGTTCGCAAAAGAATTTCAATGCTTTGGTTGAAGAAAAATTGCTTAAGATTGATGAGTTGGCTAGGAACATGGATAGAATTTCTCTTGATGTTGATTCTTTGAAACTTAGATCTATTCCACCTAAGCATGACATCAATGAGTCTCTCAAAGCCATGATAATTTCCATTGATGAATGCAAAGAAAGAACCGCTAGGATGCGTGCTAAAAAAGATTGCTTTGTGAAAGCGTGTTCTTCTAGTTTTCATGATAATAATGATAAAGATCTAAAAGTGATTGATGTCACTCCTATTAAATCTTTGTTTTCCAATATGAATCTTGATAAAGATGGGACTGGAGATGAGTCAACTTTAGTTAAAAGGCGTCCCAATGATTCGGAGTTTTAGATCTTGATGCGAAAATTAATAAAAGTGGGATCGAAGAGGTCAAAACTTTACATAGCAATGAACCCACTATTTTGGATTTCAAGGAATTTAATTATGATAATTGCTCTTTGATAGATTGTATTTCCTTGTTGCAATCCGTGTTAAATTCTCCTCATGCTTATAATCAAAATAAAGCTTTTACTAAACATATCATTGATGCTTTAATGCAATCCTATGAAGAAAAGCTTGAACTAGAAGTTTCTATCCCTAGAAAACTTTGTGATGAGTGGGAACCTACTATTAAAATTAAGATTAAATATTATGAATGCCATGCTTTGTGTGATTTGGGTGCTAGTGTTTCCATGATTCCAAAAACCTTGTGTGATGTGCTAGGTTTCCGTGAATTTGCTGATTGTTCTTTAAATTTACATCTTGCGGATTCCACCATTAAGAAACCTATGGGAAGGATTAATGATGTTCTTATTGTTGCAAATAGGAATTATGTGCCTGTAGATTTCATTGTTCTTGATATAGATTGCAATTCTACATGTCCTATTATTCTTGGTAGACCTTTCCTTAGAACGATTGGTGCAATTATTGACATGAAAGAAGGAAATATTAGATTCCAATTTATGTTAAGGAAAGGCATGGAACACTTTACTAGGAAGAAAATTAAATTTCCTTATGAATCTATTATGAGAGCCACTTATGGATTGCATACCAAAGATGGCAATACCTAGATCTATTCTTGTTTTTATGCCTAGCTAGGGCCGTTAAACAATACCGCTTGTTGGGAGGCAACCCAATTTTATTTTTCTTCTTTGATTTTTGCTCATGTTTAGTAATAAATAATTCATCTAGCTTCTGTTTATATGTGGTTTTATGTTTTAATTAGTGTTTGTGCCAAGTAGAACCTTTGGGAAGACTTGGGTGAAGTCTTTGCGATCTTGCTGTAAAAAACAGGAACTTTTGCGCTCACGAGATTAGCTGTCATTGTTTACTGGAGAGTGATTTTAGGTTGATTCTTTTTGAATATGATTAATTGACAAATTCCTCACGTCCACCAATTTATTACATAATTTTTGGAGTTACAGAAGTATTCGAAATGCATAGATTTCTACAGACTGTTCTGTTTTGACAGATTCTGTTTTTCGTGTGTTGTTTGCTTGTTTTGATGAATCTATGAGTAGTATCGGGGGGTATGAACCATAGAGAATTTGTAATAGATTAGGTTTAACACCAATATAAATAAAAAATGAGTTCATTACAGTAACTTAAAGTGGTGGTTTATTTTCTTATACTAACGAAGCTCATGAGATTTTCTGTTGAAGTTTTGTGTTGTGAAGTTTTCAAGTTTTTGGGTAATGATTTGATGGATTTTGGAATAAGGAGTGGCAAGAGCCTAAGCTTGGGGATGCCCAAGGCACCCCAAGGTAAAATTCAAGGACAACCAAAAGCCTAAGCTTGGGGATGCCCCGGAAGGCATCCCCTCTCTCGTCTTTGTCTATCGGTAACTTTACTTGAGGCTATATTTTTATTCACCACATGATATGTGTTTTGCTTGGAGCGTCTTGTATGATTTGAGTCTTTGATTTTTAGTTTACCACAATCATCCTTTCTGTACACATCTTTTGGGAGAGACAAGCATGAATCATGATTTATTAGAATACTCTATGTGCTTCACTTATATCTTTTGAGCTTGATAATATTGCTCTAGTACTTCACTTATATCTTTTTAGAGCACGGCGGTGGCTTTATTTTATAGAAATTGTTGAAATCTCATGCTTCACTTATATTATTTTGAGAGTCTTTTAGAATAGCATGGTAATTTCCTTTGGCTATAAAACTAGTCCTAATATGATGGGCATCCAAGATGGGTATAATAAAAACTTTCATATAAAGTGCGTTGAATACTATGAGAAGTTTGATGCTTGATGATTGTTTTGAGATATGAGGATGGTGATATTAGAGTCATGATAGTAGAGTAATTGTGAATTTGAGAAATACTTGTGTTGAGGTTTGCAAGCCCTGTAGCATGCACATATGGTAACCGTTGTGTAACAAATTTGAAGCATGAGGTGTTTCTTTGATTGCCTTCCTTATGTGTGGAGGTCGGGATCGCGCGATGGTTAACTCCTACCAACCCTTCCCCTAGGAGCATGTTCGTAGTGCTTGGTTTTGATGACTTGTACATTTTTTGCAATAAGTATGTGAGTTCTTTATGACTAATGTTGAGTCCATGGATTATACGCACTCTCACCCTTCCACCGTTGCTAGCCTCTCTAGTACCGTGCAACTTTCGCCGGTACCATAAACCCACCATTTACCTTCCTCAAAACAGCGACCATACCTACCTATTATGGCATTTCCATAGCCATTCCGAGATATATTGCCATGCAACTTTCCACCGTTCCGTTTATTATGACATGCTCCATCATTGTCATATTGCGTTGCATGATCATGTAGTTGACATCGTATTTGTGGCAAAGCCACCATTCATAATTTTTTTCATACATGTCACTCTTGATTCATTGCACATCCCGGTACACCGCCGGAGGCATTCATATAGAGTCATATTTTGTTCTAAGTATCGAGTTTTAATCCTTGAGGTGTAAATAAATAGAAGTGTGATGATTATCATTATTAGAGCATTGTCCCGTGTGAGGAAATAAAAAAAAAGAGGCCAAAGAAGCCAATGAAAAAAAAGAGGCCAAAGAAGTCAAACAAAAAAAAGAGAGAAAAGAGAGAAGGGACAATGCTACTATCCTTTTCCACACTTGTGCTTCAAAGTAGCACCATGATCTTCATGATAGAGAGTCTCTTATTTTGTCACTTTCATATACTACTGGGAATTTTCGTTATAGAACTTGGCTTATATATTCCAATGATGGGCTTCCTCAAAATGCCCTAGTTCTTCATGAGCAAGCAAGTCGAATGCACACCCACTTAGTTTCTTTTGTTGAGATTTCATACATTTATATCTCTAGTGCATCCGTTGCATGGCAATCCCCACTTACTCACATTGATATCTATTGATGGGCATCTCCATAGCCCATTAACATGCCTAGTTGATGTGAGACCATCTTCCTCCTTTTTTGTCTTCTCCACAACCACCATTCTATTCCACCTATAGTGCTATGTCCATGGCTCATGCTCATGTATTGCGTGAAAGTTGAAAAAGTTTGAGAATACTAAAGTATGAAACAATTGCTTGGTTGAAACCGGGGTTGTGCATGATTTGAATATTTTGTGTGACGAAGATGGAGCATAGCCAACCTATATGATTTTGTAGGGATGAACTTTCTTTGGCCATGTTATTTTGAGAAGACATGATTACTTTGTTAGTATGCTTGAAGTATTATTATTTTTATGTCAATATTAAACTTTTGTCTTGAATCTTTCGGATCTGAACATTCATGCCACAGTAAACAAAATTACATTGATAATTATGTTAGGTAACATTTCACATCAAAAATTCTGTTTTTATCATTTACCTACTCAAGGACGAGCAGGAATTAAGCTTGGGGATGGTTGATACGTCTCCAACGTATCTATAATTTTTGATTGTTCCATGCTATTATATTATCTGTTTTGGATGTTTAATGGGCTTTAATATGCTCTTTTATATTATTTTTGGGACTAACCTATTAACCGGAGGCCCAGTGCCAGTTTCTGTTTTTTTGCCTATTTTAGAGTTTTGCAGAAAAGGAATACCAAACGGAGTCCAAACGGAATGAAACCTTCGCGATGATCTTTCTTGGACCGAAAGCAATCCAGAAGACTTGGAGTCGAAGTCTGGAACTCCACGAGGAAGCCACGAGGCAGGAGGGCGCGCCCAGGGGGGTAGGCGCGCCCCCACCCTCATGGGCCCCTCGTAGCTCCACCGACGTACTTCTTTCGCCTATATATACTCTTATACCCTAGAAACATCAGGGGGAGCCACGAAACCACTTTTCCACCGCCGCGACCTTCTGTACCCATGAGATCCCATCTTGGGGCCTTTTCCGGTGATCTGCCGGAGGGGGAATCGATCACGGAGGGCTTCTACATCGACACCATTGCCTCTCCGATGAAGCGTGAGTAGTTTACCATAGACCTTCGGGTCCATAGTTATTAGGTAGATGGCTTCTTCTCTCTCTTTGATTCTCAATACAAAGTTCTCCTCGATGTTCTTGGAGATCTATTCAATGTAATACTCTTTTGCAGTGTGTTTGCCGAGATCCGATGAATTGTGGATTTATGAACAAGATTATCTATTGAATATTATTTGGTTCTTCTCTGAATTCTTATATGCATGATTTGATATCTTTTCAAGTCTCTTTGAATTATTGGTTTAGTTTGGCCTACTAGATTGATCTTTCTTGCAATGGGAGAAGTGCTTAGCTTTGGGTTCAATCTTGCGGTGTCCTTTCCCAGTGATAGTAGGGGCAGCAAGGCACGTATTGTATTGTTGCCATCGAGGATAAAAAGATGGGCTTTTCATCATATTTCTTGAGTTAATTCCTCTACATCATGTCATCTTGCTTAATGCGTTACTCCGTTCTTATGAACTTAATACTCTAGATGCATGCTGGATAGCGGTCGATGTGTGGAGTAATAGTAGTAGATGCAGAACCGTTTTGGTCTACTTGACACGGATGTGATGCCTATATTCATGATCATTGCCTTAGATATCTTCATAACTATGCACTTTTCTATCAATTGCTCGGCCGTAATTTGTCCACCCACTGTAATACGTGCTATCTTGAGAGAAGCCACTAGTGAAACCTATGGCCCCCGGGTCTCTTTCCTATTATATTACATCTCTTTTATTTACATCACATCTTGTTTACTATCTTTACTTTCCAATCTATACAAAAAAAATACCAAAAATATTTACTTTACTATCTCTATTAGATCTCACTTTTGCGAGTGTCCGTGAAGGGATTGACAACCGCGTTATCGCGTTGGTTGCAAGGTTCTTGATTGTTTGTGCAGGTACTAGGTGACTTGTGCGTTGTCTCCTACTGGATTGATACCTTGGTTCTCAAAATTGAGGGAAATACTTACGCTACTTTGCTGCATCACCCTTTCCTCTTCAAGGGAAAACTAACGTATGCTCAGGAGGTAGCACTGTTTGAAAACAAAAAGTTTATCGGTGCTGCAAAAATTCCCCATAAAAGTCAGAATGTGATAAAATATTGAAACTTTTTGTACAATAAGTTTTGATAAATTTTCTACAGTGTGTTAAAATTTCAGAATTTTTTAAGTTGAATAAGTATGGATCCTCTTGCATTCTTTACAGACTGTTCTGTTTTGGCAGATTGCTGTTATATTTGCATTGTTTGCATATGTTTGCTTGTTTAATGATTCTATTTGAGGATAGGAGTATTAAATATGCAGCGGCATTTAGTATGCAATGTTAAATTATAATTTTAGTGATTTGTTACAGTAGAGAATGATAAGGTTTTGCATTGATATATACTAAGGTTTTGCATTGATATATACTAACTTATCTCACGAGTTCTTGTTGAGTTTTGTGTGGATGAAGTTTTCAGTATTAGATAAACCGTGATATGAGAGGAATTAAGGAGACACAAAAGCTCAAGATTGGGGATGCCCAAGGCATATCAAGTTAATATTCCAAGAAGTCTCAAGCATCTAATCTTGGGGATGCCCCGGTAGGCATCCCACCTTTCTTTTTCAACAATTATCTGTTGAGCCTAAGTTTTGCTTCTTCACATGATGTGTGCTATTCTTGGATTGTCATCTTATTTTGTTTTGCTTTTTGCTTGCTGTTTTAATAAAACATTTAGATCTGAAAGTTTTTAAATAAAAGAGAGTCCTCAAATAGCTACCCATTTACATAACTACTCGCTTGATCTTCACTTATATCTTTTTTGGAGCAGTTTGTCATTTACTCTTGTGCTTCACTTATATCCTATGAGTAAATTGTTGAATGAATTGAATTTCATGAAGTTGAAATTATATGTTCGCATCTTGCCTAGTGGTAGCTTCACATTGGGTTTAGAAAGTGAAATCTTTTGAAGCTTGACAATCACAATATTGGTCATACAAGCAATTCATGAATCATTACTATAAGGAAGAGAACTTTCACATGCAAATACACTATCTTGGAAATCTTTTGTGATTGTGAGCCCCCAGCAGAATATTATATGACAAAATTGTTGACGTTGGACAAGGAAGACAACGTAATGATTTATGTTTGTTCATATTCACATAGAAGCTATATTGTCATAGATCCTTCAACAAGTGGTGCTTGCCCCCCATCTTTTCTAGCCAAAAATTCCACACGAAGTAGAGATGCTACTTGTGCATCCAAAAACCCTTAAACCCAAATCATATTTTCAAGAGTCCACCATACCTACCTAAGGATTGAGTAAGATCCTTCAAGTAAGTTGTCATCGGTGCAATAAGGCAATAAAAAATTGCTTCTAAAAGTGTTAGATCATTTAGTGTAAGAGAAAATTGAGCGTTGTACGAACTTGTGATGGCAAAGAATAAAAGCGATAGACTGCATAATAAAGGTTGCTATCATAAGGGGCAATATAATGTGACGTTCTTTTGCACTAAGGGATTGATCATACAAACAAAAAGCGCATGGCAACCTCTACTTCCCTCTGCGAAGGGCCTACCTTTTACTTTTATATATTTATTTTCATGCAAGAGTCAAAGTTTTTCTCTCTATTCCTTTTTATTTTTCTCTTTTGGCAAGCATCATGTGGTGAGGAAAGATCTAGGCACATATATCCAGTTGGATATGGGTAGCATGAGTTATTATTGTTGACATCACCCTTGAGGTGAATACGTTGGGAGACGAAATTATAAGCCCCTATCTTTCTATGTGTCCAGTTGAAATGTTTTGCTCATGTGTATGCAGTGAGTGTTAGCAATCATAGAAGACTATATGATGGTTTAGTATGTGGAGCTCTTACTTAGACTCTGTTGAATAAGTTGAATTGCAATTGCTTGGTGACGAAGAACATAGGTTGTTGAGTTTAAAGAGCATTCATTGTTTGAACCTTAACATGTGAATTGGTTGCTACTTTAACATGATGAGTTTTATGAGAAAGAATTGCTATCATGATGCTAGGAAAAGTGATTGAAATTATCATTGATCAAACTTATGCACTTTGCTGACATTCACACTTCATAAATTATTTCTTTTATCATTTACCTACTCGAGGACGAGTAGGAATTAAGCTTGGGGATGCTGATACGTCTCTGTAACATCCCAAATTTTCAATTTGGAATGTTATACATTAGATCATCATTGCATAGCATATTTATTTGCATTTTCGGCAAATCGTCGAAAAATCCTAAGCAACTCAAGGACCCTCGGAGAGAGTTGGGGATTTTCTCGATTTTCATATTTGATTTTTATCAAATAATGAAACAAGGATTTTTATTTTGTTTTTAATTATTTTTCTCTCCGAAAAATATTTCGTATTAAAATAAATGAGAGGAGAAAATATGACTTCTCCAAAATAATTGAAATATTGGAGGAAAAATATTAAAATCAAATATTGGATTTTATTCGAATTTTATTGGCAATTTTAATTGCATTAAAAAAATTTGCACGTTTTCAAAACTGCATTTTTGGGCCAAGAAAATGTTCATCTCGTTCTAATTATTTTAATTAGACGGGAAAAATTTGTTTTAGCATTTTTGGATTTTTATTTATTTTTCTGCGATTTTTTTAGATTCGGCGAAACTATTTAAAAAAACGCCGAGCGCCGACTGGGCGGAAGCCCAGCCGCGCGGCCCAGCCCGCCCGCGAGCCGTCTCCCTCCTGGAGACCGCCCCCGCCGAGTCCCGATCGGGGACGAGACCCGCCGCCGCCCGTCGCCCCCTCCCCAAGGCAGCCCCCCTCCTTATATACCCCCTACCCTGCCGCCTCTCCCTCACCCCGTCCCCGAAGCCACCGCCGCCGAGGAGCCCCGCCGGAGCCGCCCGCCCTGCCGCCGGAGCCGCCGTACGCCGCCGCCCGCCGCCCCGTTCGTCGCCCCCGCCGACGCCCGCACCCCGCCGCCCCTCGCCGCACTCGCCGACCCGCCGGAGCCCGTCCCGAGCCCCGCCGGAGTTGCCCCGACGAGGTAGCCGCAGCCGCCGTTCGTTTTTTTAAAAACCGTTCGGTTTATTTTTTATTTTTTAGTTCGGTTTTATTTATTTTATTTTTTCTTCGGTTTAATTATCTAGTGAACGTTCACCGTTCCGTTCGTTTTAACGAACGTGTTCGTCGGTTTGACGCTGTTAACGAACGTCCATTCGTTTAACTGTTTGTCAGTTTTCTTTTTCGTCGGAATTTCTGCGATTATTCCAGATCGTGATTTCTGATCAGATTTTCGTTCTGGTTTAACTTTTCGCTCGTTTATCGGAATCAGGCGATTCAAGCGCCTAGAGTTTCGTCTCGAAATTCTCTTTCCGTTTAACCTACTCAAACAAGTTTTTGCTACTGTAAAATTTGACTTAGATCTAGATTAGTAAACGAAGCTTGTTTCTTTCGCTGTTTGACTTTCGTTGCTTTGTTTGATTTGATTCTTTTGCAAACCGGAGTTCTTAAGTTGAAATTTCTGGTTAGATCTTTATTTGAGTTTTACTTGTGCATTAGATGAGTGCTTATTGTTTGCTTGTTTGTTTGCGATAGAGTACCCGGAGTGCGCCGCTTGCTACTTCGAATCTCTAGGTTTCACGGATCATCAGCAAGGCAAGTAACACTTTGATCATACCTCTTTTACTACCCAATTTTATTGCATTAGAAAATCCTCAAACATTGCATGGTTAGGATCTAATTAAATTGTGGGTATTGGGAAGTAGTTGAGGTAGTACCTATTACCTGTTTTATTATCAAACCCTTGGGAGTTACTTCTACGTTTGCTTATATTGCTATGCTATGCTTGTAGATGTGGATTGGGTTTGAGAGATATTCACTACAGATGTGAGATTGTTAATTAATGGTTTACTTAAGGTGGCAACTAAAACTCACATCTGGGTGGATTGAGGTACCTGGGTATTCCAGGATTGCCTGTTTTTCTTTTGGACCGCCACCCAGGTTCAAAGGGATCATGAGATTTTTCATGCTAGAAACTTCCGTGTGCAGCCGCAAGCTATTATGGGCTCTAGCATAGTTCATTAAGTTGTGTGAACTCTTACAGTGGTAGACTAGCAGATGTAGGGGATGTAGGTGGTACGGTCTATCACATCGTAAGGTGCAAACGCTTCTGAAAGACTATGTCTCGGTCATCCGTTTCTCAAACATCATGTAGTACGAGAATCCAGCGGAGGCGATCGAGTCTTGTGGGAAAAGTGCACAAACCTCTGCAGAGTGTACAAACTAATCATGGTTAGCCGTGTCCCCGGTTATGGACATCTTGAGTATCTAGTACTTGGATTGTCATGTGAATCTCATCACCATGTTACTTTAATTAACATTGTTGGGTTAATGATGATACTTAATTGGGATTGAGATGCTGTCAACAATCTCAATGTTTAACAACCACCATGATAGTTAAATAAAATTTATTCCTTTGTAGTAGGGAAAAACTAGCTTTTCGCAAAACTGTAACCATAGAGCTTTCTACCAGCCATATATGCATGTAGTATAGTATTATTATGTTCATTACTCTCTATGTGTTACATTGCCAGCATATTCCATGTGCTGACCCGTTTTCGGGCTGCAACGTTTCATGTTGCAGACTTTTCAGACGATGAGTAAGGTGCCTTTAGGTCGTGGTCTTATACTCAGTGATGCCGTTGGAGTTGATGGACTCACTTATCTTCCAAGTCTTCCGCTGTTATCGTATAATATGGCCTTAAGCCATATTTATCATACTTATTCTCTTTTGATATATTCGTTGTAATAAGTGTGTGATTGCTACTCTGTTATAAATCCTCCATTTGTACTGTGCGTGTCAGCATTACTGATCCAGGGATGACACTGGTGCACAGCAGCACAGACTGTTTGAGGTCTGGTCGCTACAAAGGTGGTATCAGAGCACACGTTGACTGTAGGACACGACCACTAAGCTTAAACCCTAGAACACTACTCTCTTCTCTTTTCTGACTCCTCTCCACTTTCTATTCTTTTAGGAATGGCGGATGCAAGGAATAAGTTCATGCAACCAGATGAAGATACACCTTTTGGACGACACTTGAAGGAAGTCACTAAGTACTTAAACATTGGAATACCAAGCATCACCGGAACCTACAACGCCACATTTCCAGAAGAGGAGAGCTGGAAGATTCAAGTTCAAGTTCCAGGAAGGACGTTTACGCCAGTCACTGAGCCTATAAAGTTTTCTTTTGAAGCACCAACCTGGAGTTTAGGGAAGAGCATGGCAGCCCACATCTCTATGGGACGCATTGGAGAAGTCTACCACAGGGAGCTTAAGGATACTATTTATCAGATTTGTGGACGCCGAGGCGAGCAATGGGAGATGATTAGCACCAAGAAGGATGGATCAATTGCAGCTTTCATCCAGGAGTAAAACCAACACATTCGTCGCCAGGAGAACCAGATGTGCTCAGACATGATAGATCTGAAGAAGGCATTAACCAAGAACCATGAGTTGGAGGATGAACTCAAGGCTACACGCGAGGATTATTTGGAAGAAATCGTGGCACTAGTAGGGAAGAATGATGACCTGGAGAAGAAGATTGGAGTATTCATGAGAAATCCAGCATCAAAAGGAGAAGATGATGAATGCGCTTGCCCGGATAACTACATCATCATCGACGACACCGACTCGGACCCCAGTGAAGATGACTTTGTTGATGAAGCTGGAGCAGATATCATGGAGTCTTCGACTGATCAAAATTTCTAGTAGACCACCATATCAGTAGTAGTATTCCCCCATATATATAGTATTAGTTTGAGCACTTTGTAACGATAGTTAGATCGATTGTATGCCTTGTTTGATTTGATTGAGTGATATTGATTGTGTTTGTCTCATGAGCATATGGGTAGTGTTTTCTCTCTAGACCTTATTCTATTCTAAATTCCCATCTTTTCTAAACCTATCAGATGCCTCCGAGACACGACACCGGATTTGTTTTCCCACTGGAGATCACTCAGTTGATTCAGCAGCAGAATGCCCTGATGCAAGTGTTAGTACAGAACCAAGGCAACAACAACAACAACAACAACCCACCACCACCACCACCTGTTGATCACTTAGCCCGTTTCTTGAGGCTAAATCCGCCGGTGTTTTTCAGCAGCACCGAGCCGATTGCTGCAGATGATTGGCTCCGCAAAGTTGGAAGGGAGTTGACCACTGCAGGATGCACAGATGCGGAGAGAGTGCGTTTTGCTGCACATCAGCTTGATGGACCCGCAGCATCATGGTGGGAGAATTACACAGCCACTCACCCTATTGACACTGTCACATGGGACCAGTTTCAACAAGCTTTTCGTACAACCCATGTTTCAGCAGGAGCTATGGCTATGAAGAAGCGTGAGTTTCGCAACCTACGCCATGGAGGACGCACCGTAGGCCAGTATGGGGAGGACTTTAGTAAGTTAGCACCTTATACCCCAGATGACGTTGCTACAGATGCAGCCAAGCAGGAGAAGTTTCTGGAAGGACTGAATGATGAGATGAGCATGCAGTTAATGGTAGCAACCTTCAACAACTACCAGGAGTTGGTAGATAGAGCACTCATGATTGAAGGGAAGCAGCAGCAGATTGAAAACCGTAAGAGGAAGTATGGACAAGGGAAGTATAATTCCGGAGCCCAGCAGAAGCCACGTTTTACCCCGAAATCGGGAGGACAGTTTCAGCATACCCATGGAGGAGGTAATTCGCACAACCATAATGGCTCCAAGAATGGTAATGGGAACGGAGGAAGCAACGAACAGAACCGTACCAACCCTTCAACCCCAGCTAAGAGAGACCTGAGTCAAGCCACTTGCTTTAAGTGCCAGAAGACTGGACATTATGCCAATGAATGTCCCGAAGCCCAGAATGGTAATGGAAATGGAAGCTCTGGGAAGAAGCCGAACCCTTTCAACAAAGGACATGTGAACCATGTTAGCGTGGAAGAGGTTGAAGCACAGCCTGATGCAGTAATAGGTAAGTTTCTGGTTAAGTCATTTACTGCACTCGTTCTTTTTGATACTGGTGCATCGCATTCATACATATCAAGGGGATTTGTGGATAAGTATAAACTGCCAACCCAAGCCCTTAGGTCACCCATGTTAGTAACCTCGCCAGGAGTAGAGTATATGGCTAGTTTATGGTGTGATCGGTTACCATTAAGGATTGGTAACTACGTGTTTCCCTCGGACCTAATAATATTGGAATCGCAAGGATTGGATGTGATATTAGGCATGGATTGGTTATCGAAGTATGGAGGGAACATTGATTGTGTCAGTAAAACAATTTTGCTTACCACCCTAGAAGGAAGGAGGATTAAGTATGTATCCCGGCTTATGCTGAAGAGAACTCAGGTGAATTCCTTATCAGGAGTTGTACAGGAGGAAGTACCAGTGGTGAAGGATTACCCGGATGTTTTCCCAGAAGAGTTGCCAGGCATGCCACCAGATAGAGACATCGAGTTTGCCAGGCACAGGACCAATATCTAAGAGACCGTACAGGATGCCCACAAAAGATTTGGAGGAGATTAAGAAGCAGATTAAGGAGTTACTGGATAAAGGCTATATTCGCCCAAGTTCGTCACCTTGGGGATCACTAGTACTTCTAGTGGAGAAGAAAGATGGATCGTTGAGGTTGGTTGTTGATTATCGAGGATTGAACGAAGTGACCATCAAGAACAAGTACCCACTGCCGATGATCAATGATTTGTTTGACCGCTTACAAGGAGCTAAGGTATTTTCCAAGATCGATCTACGATCAGGATACCACCAGTTGAAGATTTGAGAGCAGGATATACCTAAGACGGCTTTTACCACCAGGTATGGGCTGTACGAGTATACCATTATGTCATTTGGTCTGACTAACACACCTGCCTATTTCATGAACCTGATGAACAAAGTGTTTATGGAGTTTTTGGATAAGTTCGTCGTGGTGTTCATTGATGATACTTTGGTCTACTCAAAGAATGAAGAGGAGCATAAGGAGCATTTGCATTTGGTACTTGAGAAACTCAGAGAACATCAGTTGTACGCCAAATTCAGCAAGTGTGAGTTTTGGCTGAAGAAAGTTGGATTCCTCGGACATGTTATATCCGGAGAAGGAATAGCGGTAGACCCCGCCAAAGTTGACACAGTAACAAGTTGGGAATCACCCACGTCAGTTGGAGAGATCCAGAGTTTCCTTGGACTCGCAGGATACTACCGGAGATTCATTGAGAATTTCTCAAAGATTGCAAAACCCATGACTGAGCTATTGAAGAAAGACACCAAGTTCAATTGGACTGAGGAATGTGAAGCTAGTTTCCAAGAGTTGAAGAAACGTTTGGTTACATCACCAGTGTTGATTCTGCCAGATCAACGCAAGGATTATGAAGTTTATTGCGATGCTTCTCGTCGAGGACTTGGAGCAGTGCTTATGCAGGAAGGAAGAGTTGTTTCATATGCTTCACGACAACTTAAACCCCATGAGAAGAACTATGCCACGCATGATTTGGAATTAGCAGCCGTAGTGCATGCGTTGAAGACATGGAGGCATTTTCTCATTGGAAACCATTGTGAGGTGTACACGGATCACAAGAGTTTGAAGTACATTTTCACATAGAAGGAGTTGAATCTCAGGCAGAGGAGATGGTTGGAGCTCATTAAGGATTATGATATGAGATTGCATTATCACCCAGGGAAGGCTAACGTAGTAGCAGATGCGTTGAGCCGCAAGAGCCATGTCAACACACTCATGACAGGAGAGTTACCCCAAGAGTTAGCCGAGGATCTTCGCGAGCTATGTTTGGAGATAGTACCGAGAGGTTATTTAGCAACATTGGAGATCCAGTCTACCTTGATGGAAAAGATCAGGGAAGCTCAGAAGACAGACGGGGAAATTAACGAGATAAAGGAAAAGATGAGCAAAGGAAAAGCCAAGGGATTTCGTGAGGATGAGCACGATACCTTATGGTTTGAGGATCGCGTTTTTGTGCCTAATGATCCGGAGATCAGGAAATTGATCTTGCAAGAGGCCCATGATTCACCTTATTCGATTCACCCAGGAAATACCAAGATGTATTTGGACTTGAAGGATACATTCTGGTGGACCGGTATGAAGAAGGATATTGCGGAGTATGTAGCAGTTTGTGATGTATGTCAGAGAGTGAAGGCAAAGCATCAGAAGCCAGCAGGATTGCTACAGCCACTGCCGATACCCGAATGCAAGTGGGATAAACTAGGCATGGATTTTATCACGGGATTGCCAAGGACTCGTTCAGGCTATGACTCAATATGGGTTGTAGTCGACCGTTTGACGAAAGTAGCTCATTTCATCCCAGTGAAGACCACTTACACCAGTGCTAAGTTGGCAAAGATATACATGACCAGAATCGTATGTTTGCATGGACTTCCGAGGACCATTGTATCAGATAGAGGAACCCAGTTTACCTCGAAGTTTTGGAATCAGTTACATGAAACTTTGGGAACCAGGCTAGAATTCAGTACAACCTTTCACCCACAGACAGATGGACAGACCGAGAGAGTCAATCAGATTTTGGAAGACATGTTGAGAGCCTGTGCGCTAGATTATGGATCTAGTTGGGACGACAATTTGCCATATGCAGAGTTTTCTTACAACAACAGCTATCAAACTAGTTTGAAGATGGCCCCTTTCGAAGCTTTGTACGGAAGGAGGTGTAGAACACCATTGTTATGGGACGAAGTTGGAGACCGTCAGTTGTTTGGACCAGATTTGATTAAAGAGTCTGAACAGAAAGTGAGGTTGATTCGCGATAGGCTCAAGGTAGCCCAGTCCAGGCAGAAGAGTTATGCGGATTCTAAACGTAAGGAGACAGTTCACGAAGTCGGAGACAGAGTTTATCTTCGAGTATCACCACTTCGAGGAGTGAAGCGCTTTGGAGTTAAGGGAAAGTTAGCGCCTCGTTTTGTAGGACCATACAGAGTTTTGGAGCGTATGGGAGAAGTTGCCTACAAGCTGGAATTGCCTGAAGGATTGTCAGGAGTTCATGATGTATTCCACGTTTCCCAATTGAAGAAGTGCCACGCAGAGATGGCTGAGATACCACTGAGAGATACAGTGCCACTAGAAGGGATTCAGCTGGAAAGTGATTTGACCTATGAGGAGAAGCCAGTTAAGATTCTTGAGTATGCCAGCCGAGTCACCCGCAGCAAGGTTATCAAGTTTTGCAAAGTTCAGTGGAGTCACCACACTGAGGATGAAGCCACCTGGGAGCGAGAGGAAGATATACGGAAGAACCACTCCCACCTATTTTCTAGCCAACCCGAATCTCGAGGGCGAGATTCATCTTAAGGGGGTAGGTTTGTAACATCCCAAATTTTCAATTTGGAATGTTATACATTAGATCATCATTGCATAGAATATTTATTTGCATTTTCGGCAAATCGTCGAAAAATCCTAAGCAGCTCAAGGACCCTCGGAGAGAGTTGGGGATTTTCTCGATTTTCATATTTGATTTTTATCAAATAATGAAACAAGGATTTTTATTTTGTTTTTAATTATTTTTCTCTTTGAAAAATATTTCGTATTAAAATAAATGAGAGGAGAAAATAGGACTTCTCCAAAATAATTGAAATATTGGAGGAAAAAAATATTAAAATCAAATATTGGATTTTATTCGAATTTTATTGGCAATTTTAATTGCATTAAAAAATTTGCACGTTTTCAAAACTGCATTTTTGGGCCAAGAAAATGTTCATCTCGTTCTAATTATTTTAATTAGACGGGGAAAATTTGTTTTAGCATTTTTGGATTTTTATTTATTTTTCTGCGATTTTTTTAGATTCGGCGAAACTATTAAAAAAAACGCCGAGCGCCGACTGGGCCGAAGCCCAGCCGCGCGGCCCAGCCCGCCCGCGAGCCGTCTCCCTCCTGGAGACCGCCGCCGCCGAGTCCCGATCGGGGACGAGACCCGCCGCCGCCCGTCGCCCCCTCCCCAAGGCAGCCCCCCTCCTTATATACCCCCTACCCCGCCGCCTCTTCCTCACCCCGTCCCTGAAGCCGCCGCCGCCGAGGAGCCCCGCCGGAGCCGCCCACCCCGCCGCCGAAGGAGGAGCCGCCGGAGCCGCCGTACGCCGCCGCCCGCCGCCCCGTTCGTCGGCCCCGCCGACGCCCGCACCCCCCCGCCCCTCGCCGCCCTCGCCGACCCACCGGACCCCGTCCCGAGCCCCGCCGGAGTTGCCCTGACGAGGTAGCCGCAGCCGCCGTTCGGTTTAAAAAAACCGTTCGGTTTATTTTTTTAGTTCGGTTTTATTTATTTTAATTTTTCTTCGGTTTAATTAACTAGTGAACATTCACTGTTCCGTTCGTTTAAACGAACGTGTTCGTCGGTTTGACACTGTTAACGAACGTCCGTTCGTTTAACTGTTCGTCAGTTTTCTTTTTCGTCGGAATTTCTGCGATTATCCCAGATCGCGATTTCTGATCAGATTTTCGTTCTAGTTTAACTTTTCGCTCGTTTATCGGAATCAGGCAATTCAAGCGCCTAGAGTTTCGTCTCGAAATTCTCTTTCCGTTTAACCTACTCAAACAAGTTTTTGCTACTGTAAAATTTGACTTAGATCCAGATTAGTAAACGAAGCTTGTTTCTTTCGCCGTTTGACTTTCGTTGCTTCGTTTGATTTGATTCTTTTGCAAACCGAAGTTCTTAAGTTGAACTTTCTGGTTAGATCTTTATTTGAGTTTTACTTGTGCATTAGATGAGTGCTTATTGTTTGCTTGTTTGTTTGCGATAGAGTACCCGGAGTGCGCCGCTTGCTACTTCGAATCTCTAGGTTTCACGGATCATCAGCAAGGCAAGTAACACTTTGATCATACCTCTTTTACTACCCAGTTTTATTGCATTAGAAAATCCTCAAACATTGCATGGTTAGGATCTAATTAAATTGTGGGTATTGGGAAGTAGTTGAGGTAGTACCTATTACCTGTTTTATTATCAAACCCTTGGGAGTTACTTCTACGTTTGCTTATATTGCTATGCTATGCTTGTAGATGTGGATTGGGTTTGAGAGATATTCACTACAGATGTGAGATTGTTAATTAATGGTTTACTTAAGGTGGCAACTAAAACTCAGATCTGGGTGGATGGAGGTACCTGGGCATTCCAGGATTGCCTGTTTTTCTTTTGGACCGCCACCCAGGTTCAAAGGGATCAAGAGATTTTTCATGCTAGAAACTTCCATGTGCAGCCGCAAGCTATTATGGGCTCTAGCATAGTTGATTAAGTTGTGTGAACTCTTACATTGGTAGACTAGCAGATGGAGGGAATGTAGGTGGTACGGTCTATCACATCGTAAGGTGCAAACGCTTCTGAAAGACTATGTCTCGGTCATCCGTTTCTCAAACATCATGTAGTGCGAGAATCCAGCGGAGGCGATCGAGTCTTGTGGGAAAAGTGCACAAACCTCTGTAGAGTGAACAAACTAATCATGGTCGGCCGTGTCCCCGGTTATGGACATCTTGAGTATCTAGTACTTGGATTATCATGTGAATCTCATCACCATGTTACTTTAATTAACATTGTTGGGTTAATGATGATACTTAATTGGGATTGAGATGCTGTCAACCATCTCAATGTTTAACAACCACCGTGATAGTTAAATAAAATTTATTCCTTTGTAGTAGGGAAAAACTGGCTTTTCGCAAAACTGTAACCATAGAGCTTTCTACCAGCCATATATGCATGTAGTATAGTATTATTATGTTCATTACTCTCTATGTGTTACATTGCCAGCATATTCCATGTGCTGACCTATTTTCGGGCTGCAACGTTTCATGTTGCAGACTTTTCAGACGACGAGTAAGGTGCCTTTAGGTCGTGGTCTTATACTCAGTGATGCCGTTGGAGTTGATGGACTCACTTATCTTCCAAGTCTTCCGCTGTTATCGTATAATATGGCCTTAAGCCATATTTATCATACTTATTCTCTTTTGAGATATTCGTTGTAATAAGTGTGTGATTGCTACTCTGTTATAAATCCTCCATTTGTACTGTGCGTGTCAGCATTACTGATCCAGGGATGACACTGGTGCACAGCAGCACAGACTGTTTGAGGTCTGGTCGCTACAGTCTCCAACGTATCTACAATTTATGAAGTATTCATGTTGTTATATTATCATTATTGGATGTTTTACAATCATTTTATAGCAACTTTATATCATTTTTTGGGACTAACCTATTGACCCAGTGCCTAGTTCCAGCTGCTGTTTTTTGCTTGTTTTTTACACCGCAGGAAATCAATATACAACGGAGTCCAAACACTGCAAAACTTTTTGTGGATTTTTTATGGACCAGAAGACATCCAGTGGGCCAAAGAAGCACCTGGGGGTGCCCCTGCTGGAAATATACCCTAGAGGCAATAATAAAATGGTTATTATTATATTTGCTTGTTCATGATAATTGTCTATTGTTCATGTTATAATTGTATTAACCGGAAACCGTAATACATGTGTGAATACATAGACCACAACATGTCCCTAGTAAGCCTCTTGTTGACTAGCTCGTTGATCAATAGATGGTTATGGTTTCCTGACCATGGACATTGGATGTCGTTGATAACGGGATCACATCATTAGGAGAATGATGTGATGCACAAGACCCAATCCTAAGCATAGCACAAGATCGTGTAGTTCGTTTGCTAGAGTTTTTCTAATGTCAAGTATCATTTCCTTAGACCATGAGATTGTGCAACTCCCAAATACCGTAGGCGTGCTTTGGGTGTATCAAACGTCACAACGTAACTGGGTGGCTATAAAGGTGTACTACAGGTATCTTCGAAAGTGTCTGTTGGGTTGGCACGAATCAAGACTGGGATTTGTCACTCCATATGATGGAGGGGTATCTCTGGGCCCACTCGATAATGCATCATCATAATGAGCTCAATGTGACTAAGGAGTTAGCCACGGTATCATGCGTTACGGAACGAGTAAAGAGACTTGCCGGTAACGAGATTGAACGAGGTATGGGGATACCGACGATTGAATGTCGGGCAAGTAACATACCGATGGACAAAGGGGATTGTATACGGGATTAAATGAATCCCTGACATCGTGGTTCATCCGATGAGATCATCGTGGAACATGTGGGAGCCAACATGGGTATCCAGATCCCGCTGTTGGTTATTGACCGGAGAGATGTCTCGGTCATGTCTGCATGGTTCACGAACCCGTAGGGTCTACACACTTAAGGTTCGGTGACGCTAGAGTTGTTGTGGGAAATTGTATGTGGTTACCGAAGGTTGTTCGGAGTCCCGAATGAGATCCCGGATGTCAAGAGGAGTTCCGGAATGGTCCGGAGGTGAAGATTTATATATGGGAAGTCCAGTTTCAGTCGCCAGAATGGTTTCGGGGGTTATCGGTATTGTACTGGGACCACCGAAAGGTGTCCGGGCGTCCACCGGGTGGGGCCATCTGCCCCGGAGGACTTAGTGGGCTGAATATGGGTGGGAACCAGCCCCCTAGTGGGCTGGTGCACCCCCCAAGGGCCCAAGGAGCCTAGGGTTGGAAACCCTAGGAGGAGGGGGCGCCTCCCACCTGCTTGGGGGCCAAGTTTCCCCTCCTGGCCGCCGCCCCCATCTAGATGGATCTAAGGGGCCGGCCCCCTCTCCCCTTCCCCTATAAATAGTGGGGGTGGGGGGGGTGGGTGGGAGGGCTGCAGGACCCCTTCCCTGGCGCAGCCCTCCCCCCTCCAACTCCTCCTTCTCCTCCGTAGTGCTTAGCAAAGCTATGTCGGAGAACCACGAGATCCACCGCCACCACGCCGTCGTGCTACCAGAGTTCTCCCTCAACTTCTCCTCTCCCCTTGTTGGATCAAGAAGGAGGAGACGTCCCCGGGTTGTACGTGTGGTGAACGCGGAGGCGCCGTCCGTTCGGCGCTTGGATCGGATCTTCCGCGATTTGAATCGCCGCGAGTACGACTCCAGCAACCGCATTCTTGTAACGCTTCCGCTTAGAGATCTTCAAGGGTATGAAGATGCTCTCCCTCTCCCTCATTGCTAGCATCTCCTAGATTGATCTTGGTGACACGTAGGAAAATTTTGAATTATTACTACGTTCCTCAACAGTGGCATCATGAGCTAGGTCTATGCGTAGATTCTATGCATGAGTAGAACACAAAGTAGTTGTGGGCGATGATTTGATCAATTTGCTTACCTTTACTAGTCTTATCTTGATTCAGTGGCATTGTGGGATGAAGCGGCCCAGACCAACCTTACACGTACTCTTACGTGAGACCGGTTCCACTGACAGACATGCACTTGATGCATAAGGTGGCTAGCGGGTGTCTGTCTCTCCCACTTTCGGATTCGATGAAGAGGGTCCTTATGAAGGGTAAATAGAAATTGGCATATCACCGTTGTGGCTTTTTGCGTAGGTAAGAAACGTTCTATCCAGAAACCCATAGCAGCCACGTAAAACATGCAACAACAATTAGAGGATGTCTAACTTGTTTTTGCAGGGTATGCTATGTGATGTGATATGGCCAAAAGGATGTGATGAATTATATATATGTGATGTATGAGATTGATCATGTTCTTGTAATAGGAATCATGACTTGCATGTCGATGAGTATGACAACCGGTAGGAGCCATAGGAGTTGTCTTAATTTATTGTATGACATGCGTGTCAATGAAAAACGCCATGTAATTACTTTACTTTATTACTAACTGTTAGCCATAGTAGTAGAAGTAATAGTTGGCGAGACAACTTTATGAAGACACGATGATGGAGATCATGGTGTCATGCCGGTGACGAAGGTGATCATGCCGCGCCGCGAAGATGGAGATCAAAGGCGCAAGATGATATTGGCCATATCATGTCACTTTATGATTTGCATGTGATGTTTGTCATGGTTGCATCTTATTTGCTTAGAACGACGGTAGCATAAAATAAGATGATCCCTCACTAAAAATTTCAAGAAATGTGTTCCCCCTAACTGTGCACCGTTGCGAAGGTTCGTTGTTTCGAAGCACCACGTGATGATCGGGTGTGATAGATTCTAACATTCGCATACAGCGGGTGTAAGCCAGATTTACACATGTGAAACACTTAGGTTGACTTGACGAGCCTAGCATGTACATACATGGCCTTGGAACACAAGAGAACGAAAGGTCGAACATGAGTCGTATAGTAGATGTGATCAACATGGAGATGTTCACCGTTGATGACTAGTCCATCTCACGTGATGATCGGACACGACCTAGTCGATTCGAATCATGTATCACTTAGATGACTTGAGGGATGTCTATATGAGTGGGAGTTCATTAAATAATTTGATTAGATGAACTTAATTATCATGAACATAGTCTAAATTGTCTTTGCAAATTATGTTGTAGATTAATAGCTCGCGCTTTAGCTCCCTATTGTAATACGTTCCTCGAGAAAGACTAAGTTGAAAGATATTGTAAGCAATTGTGTGGACTAGGGCCGTAGTCTGAGGATTGTCCTCACTGCTACACAGAAGGCTTCTGTCTTTGATGCACCACTTGGTGTGCCAACCCCTCTGGCGTCGTCTGTGGATGTTGTGAACATCTGGCAGACATGTTCTGATGACTACCTGATAGTTTAGTGCGCCATGCTTTACGGCTTAGAGTCGGGGCTCCAAAAGCGTTTTGAACGCCATAGAACATATGAGATGTTCCAAGAGCTGAAATTGGTATTCAGGCTCATGCCCGTGTTGAGAGGTTTGAGACCTCTAACAAGATCTTTGCCTACAAGATGGAGGAGAATAGCTCAGCAAGTGAGCAGGTGCTCAGAATGTCTGGGTACTTCAATCGCTTGAATCAAGTGGGAGTTAATCTTCATAAACAGATAAGAGAGTGATTGACAAAGTTCTCCAGTCACTATCACCAAGCTACTAGAGTTTCATGATGAACTATAACATGCAAGGGAAGATGATCCCGGGGCTGTTCGTCGTGCTTAAGGCCGTGAAGGTAGAAATCAAGAAGGAGCATCAAGTTTTGATGGTTAACAAAGACCACTGGTTTCAAAGAAGGGCAAGGGCAAGAAGGTAAACTTCATGAATGGCAAGCCAGTTGCCGCTCCAGTGAAGAAACCCAAGAACCCAAACCCGAGACGAAGTGCTTCTATTAGGGGAACGGTCACTGGTAACGGAACTGCCTCAAATACTTGGTGGATAAGAAGGCTGGCAACTTCAACAAAATTATATTTGATATATGTGTTATTGATTTGTACCTTACTAGTACTCCTAGTAGCACATGGGTATTAGATACCAGTTCAGTTGCTAATATTGGTAACTCGAAACAAAAGCTACGGAATAAACGGAGACTAGCTAAGGGCGAGGTGACGATGTGTGTTGGAAGTGTTTCCAAGGATGATATGATCACCATCGCATGCTCCCTCTACCTTCGGGATTAGTGTTGAACCCAAATAAATGTTGTTTGCATTGGTGTCTGCGTTGAGCATGAACATGATTAGATCGTGTTTATTGTAATACGGTTATTCATTTAAGTTAGAGAATAATGGTTATTCTGTTTGCATGAATAACACCTTCTATGGTCATGCACCCAATGTGAATGGTTTATTGAATCTCGGTCGTAGTGTTACACATGTTCATAACATTGATGCCAAAAGATGTAGAATAGATAATGATAGTACCACTTTCTTGTGGCACTGTCGCTTAGGTCATATTGGTGTAAAGCTCATGAAGAACCTCCATGCTAATGGACTGTTGAGTCACTTGATTCTGAATCACTTGACACATGCGAACCATGCCTCATAGGCAAGATGACTAAAACCCCGTTTTCTGGAACAATGGAACGGGCAAGTGACTTGTTGGAAATCATACATGCTGATGTGTGCAGTCCGATGAGTGTTGATGCGAGCGATGGATATCGTTATTTTCTCACCTTCACCGATGAATTGAGTAGATATGAGTTTATTTACTTAATGAAGCATAAGTCTGAAACGTTTGAATAGTTCAAGCAATTTCAGAGTGAAGTTGAGAATCATCGTAACAAGAAGATCAAGTTCCTATGATCTGATCAAGGGGAGAGTATCTGAGTTATGAGTTTGTCAATCACTTAAGACAAGGTGGAATCGTTTCACAGTTGACGTCACCTGGAACATCATAGCGTAATGGTGTGTCCGGACGTCGTAATCGCACTCTATTGGATATGGTGCCATCTATGATGTCTCTTACCGATCTACCTCTATCATTTTTGGGGTTATGCATTAGAGACAAACTACATTCACTTTAAATAGGGCACCATCTAAGTCCGTGGAGACGACATCGTATGAACTATGGTTTGGCAAGAAACCTAAGTTGTTGTTTCTTAAGGTTTGGGGCTGCGATGCCTATGTTGATAGGCTTCTGCCAGAAAAGCTCGAACCCAAAGCGGACAATTGTGTCTTCATAGAATACCCAAAGAAGACGATTGGGTATACCTTATATCTCAGATCTGAGGGCAAAGTCTTTGTTGCTAAGAACAGGTCCTTTCTCGAGAAAGATTTTCTCTCGAAAGAATTGAGTGGGAGGAAGATAGAACTTGATGAGGTTGTTGAACCTTCACTTCAACCAGAGAGTACCGCATCACAGAAAGATGTTTCTGTGGCACCTACGTCAGGTGAAGAGAAAGCTAATGATGATGATCATGAAGCTTCAGATCAAGTTACTATCGAACCTTGTAGGTCGACAAGGGTGTGTACAACTTCCGAGTGGTAACCCTGTCTTAAAGGTCATATTGTTGGACAATGATGAACCTATGGGCTATGGAGAAGCGATGGTGGGCCCGGATTCCAACAAATGGCTGGAAGCCATGAAATCCGAGATAGGATCCATGTATGAGAACAAAGTATGGACTTTGGTGGACTTGCCCGATGATCGGCAAGCCATTGAGAATAAATGGATCTTTAAGAAGAAGACAAACGCTGATGGTAATGTCACCATTTATGAAGCTCGACTTGTCTCAAAGAAGTTTCCGACAAGTTCAAGGAGTTGACTATGATGAGACTTTCTCAATCATAGCTATGCTAAAGCCTGTTAGAATTATGTTAAGTTGCTGCATTTTCATTTACGAAATCTGGCGGATGGATTTCAAAGCAAAGTTTCCTTGACGGTTTCCGTGAGGAAAGGCTATATGTGATACAACCAGAAGGTTTTGCCGATCCTAAGGATGCTAAAAGGTATGCAAACTCCAGCGATCCTTCTATAGACTAGAGCAAGCATCTCGGAGTTGGAACATACGCTTTGATGAGGTGATCAAAGCTTTTGGGTTTATACAAAGTTTGCAGGAAACTTGTATTTTCAAGAAAGTGAGTGGGAGCACTACAACATTTTGATAGGTATATGTGGATGACATATTGTTGATCGGAAATGATGTAGCATTTGTGGAAAGCATAAAGGGTTGTTTGAATGGAGTTTTTCAAAGAAGGTGGAGGAATCCGTGGCTAGTTTCAAGCAAAGTCATGAGGAATTGAAGAAGGAGCTGGAGGATTTCGCCGCCCGATGGTCCATCGATGAGTAGAGACAGTAGCGACCCAGATCGTTGTCTGCAATTTCCTTCTTCTCTTGCCCTCGTGTCTTCCGGGCTTTGCCGCATGTGGCATTTTAAAATATCCGGAATATGTAAGACAATTATTATCTGCGCCATTGTAAATTTGTCATCTTATGATCCGTTGCCATTTTATTTGTGGTCGTATTATCCGTTGCCCTATGTGGCAATTTAAATTAGGGAGGAATACGAGTTGAAAACACGAACAAAGCAACTGCTGCCATGGGATCACAAGCAAACACCCTCCGTCCAGGTTCTTTAATTAACCCATTAATGGAGAAGTTGTGAGCGAGGCTGGCGGCGGCTGGTGCATGGAGGTCAAAGAGCTCACTTCCCGGTGAGCATGGGCGGCCTTGCTGCTCACACGTGTCCCGTCGAGCCTGCGAGGTGGACAGGATGCACGCGTCTCGTTGACCTGCGCGGCGGACTGCTCGCACATGTCCTGTCGAGCCTGCGCGGTGGACTTCTCACGCTCGTCCCGTCTAATCAAACAGCTGGATGCACGCCACCGAGTATGGTTAAATTTCGACACGGTTAATATAATACAACCGTTTGCAATATTAATGTGTCAGCTTTTTGTCTCAAAAAGGACTTCGTTGGCTACTAATGTGTGCGCCTCTTCTCAAACTGGACAATTTTTTTACCACGACATATATGTGCCATGTCATGAAACCATGCCAAGTTTCATGTGTTTTGGGTGACTTTTTGATTTACTGGGATTTAAAAACCGAGATTCTCAATGTTTCAGGACGACGACAAGTTTGTAATTCATCCCCATTCCTTAAATGAGACCTAAACATGCACCCATTGACACATGTACGATTTCCCACCCATTTTGCTTCACTGGAGCATGTGGTTGTAGTTCAAATTTGAATTATGGACTACATTAAATGCATAAAAAACTTAGTAATTAGTAATATATATACAATGGCCAAACAAACCTTGAACAGTTTCAAATTTTAGCCCGACACTCCTGTTATTCTATGTTGCCTGTAGAAAACAAAGTTCAAGGCGAGAAGAGGCAACGATTATCGTCCGGCCCACAAGAGGGGCATGTTTCCCTACCGGAACCACGAGGGTTGCGACAGGCTCCGGTTTGTAAAAGGCTTGTAATATAGCTTCATCCAAATTATACAATTATATCTACCATGTGGTGACACCATGCCAAGTTTCATGATTTACAGAGATTTAAAACCCGAGATTCGCAATGTTTGTGACCAAGCCAGGACGGCGAGACGGTTGAATTCATTCCCATTCGTTTCTAGCCATTTTGGTGCACTGGAGCATGTATTCACTACAAAAAAAGACACTTCCGTGATGATACGTGTTTGTCACAGTAGGTCACGTTTTCTGTCATGCATGTACATCCATGACGATTTTATGACAGAATCAAGATAGTCATACCTGTGCTGTCGTAGAAGTGTTCCATGACATTACCAAAATTATCATCACGGAAGTGTCCACTTCCATGACGATAAATCGCGCGTCACAGAAGTGCATTCGTCAAGGGTGACCGACACGTGGCATCCACCGTAACGGAACGCCATTAAGCTATCGGGTCCGGTTTTGGATCCGATAACCCGTTAACAGCCCCGACCAATGGGGACTTTCCACGTGTAAAATCATCATTGGCTGGAGGAAACACGTGTTGGCTCACCGTTAGGACAGATGTCATCCACTCATTGGACCCAAGGCGCCTATGATACGTCAACACGTGGCACGACCCAACAGAGGCCCATTCCTGTGAAAAGGCCGGCCCGTTTGACTTGGTCAAAAGGTGGCGGGCCGGCCCACGGAAAGCCTGTTAACGGCATGTTCGCATATAGCCCATTTACGGCCCGCTAACTCACGGCCTATTACGGCCTACCGGAATTAGGCCCAGTAGCGTCATCTGGGCCATCCAATATGATTCCAGCCCATTGTAACTTCCAGCCCATGTATGGCCCATGACGTATTTTGGCCCATATGAGTCCCTTTGTAACTCTTGGCCCATTAACGGCCCGTGGTGAAACCGGCCCGTAATGAACAGTGTATCGTTTTATACCCATTAGCGGCCCATTATTCTATTGGGTCATTTCCAGCCTGTGTTACCTTTCGGCCTTCTCAGGGCCCATTTATTCTTGGGCTCATTTCCAGCATTCGGTTACTTACGGCCCGTTACTGGCCTTTTCTGCTTGTGGGCCAAATTAAGCCCATGGATATAGTTTGCCCTTTTTTGGCCCGTTAATCTGTTGGGCCATTATCATAGCATCATCAAATACGGCCTATTAACAGCCCGTTATGGCCAGCCCATAAAACGTACGATTTCCACTCTAGCCCGTTTACGGCCCCTTATATGGCCCGTACAAGGCCCATAGATGAGACGGCCCGTAGAAGGCCCATGGATCCTACGGGACGTAGAAGGCCCATTGACCCGACGGCCCATAGAAGGCCCATGGAACCGACGGCCCATAAAAGGCCCATGGATCCGACGGCCATAGAAGGCCCATGGATCCGACAGCCGATAGAAAGCCCATGGATCCGACGGCCCATAGAAGGCCCGCGGATCCGACGGCCATATAAGGCCATGGATCGTCCATCCCGTAGATGGCCCATGGATCATACGGCCTATGGAGGGCCATGGTCACTACAACGTTTGGGCGAGTTGGCCCCCGTTTGAACGATAGAGCATATTCAAAGAATTATCCTACTCTATACTATCACCTCTAAAAAACATACACTATACAATAAAGAGATTAAGGCATAGAAACGTAGAATAATCCTACACTATACAATAAACAAATTACAGCCGATTATACCCACTGGGCATTATGGTTCGGCACCAGTGATAATAAAGCATACACAAACAGCAAATTACATACACTGGGCAAATACAGCTCATACATCATGGATGCGCATCAACATAACTTACCATTTGAACTATAATCTCTTCAGATAATAGGATTGGCCGGATTTAGATAGCACAAATTTCAGTCTGCAAAATCTCCAATTCCTTCATTGCTACCTCAGTGTCTTGTTTCATTTTTTGACTCCTGCATCTAACACCTGCATGTCTAGTCTCAACTTGTTGATTGTACGTTGAGAATCATGTACACGTTGTCTTGCCACCTCTAGTTGATGCTCTAGAACATCAGCACATTCCAATTCCAATCCATAATCATTCGGTAACGGCCATGCCGCACTGCTCGCAGATCTTTTTGTTGATGTCACTTCGTCCTGAAATGTTTCTGTAAGTACACATGACTAGGGCAAAAATATAGTTACAACAGTGAAGCGAGGAAGACAGACTATTTTGTACATGGCAAAACAGGACTAACAATAATGTTACACGTCATGAAGCATAAGCAGGTGATATTTTAAAAATTATAAAAAAGGTAGTCTGTGCAGCCTGCATACAGAAATCTCTCTTAGCTCACCAGATGAGCATGATGTTGGGGCCCAATCCAAAACACAGACAAGTTACAAATTTAGACAGCACGTTGCGTAGAAGTAAGCAAGCAGTTGGCCATTCTGTAGCTCAATTAAAGTCTTAGGGAGCATAATGAACAACAGAGGGTTTCATACAAACATACTACATCAAGCAAACTATGCAATCAATAGCCTAGTATAAACTAGATTGTGAGCCTCATGCAATAATAGTTGGTTAATAGACTTCAAAGCTTCAGGCACACTTCGGCAGAGTAATTAAATGGTAAGGCCTTTAATTATGTCAACTAATAGTTATACAAGTACCCAACATCATGCATCATTCTTTGGGCATCTCATTAACCGAGGACAAATAAAGCAATTGAAAAGAGCAAATTAACTATGCCTGAAACAAACAAGGAATTGAACTGTTGAGTTGGATACAGTGACTTACCTTAACAGGTTGAAGAGGCTCAGCGTAGCTCCTACTTCTCTTGCAAGGCTCCTTCCTAACATCTTGTACTTGGAAATCCTCAATCTTATCTTCATTGCACCCCCTCTGCAAGGTGACACAAACTAGTTACTCGTCTCCTTGGAAGATAAATATGCATACTTTCCAGTCTGTGAACACAAAAGGATGAGATTATAACAAAACAACACCATATAATGAAACATGCCGCATCTCTTGCACTTGCACACAATGAAATGAGCATTTACTATGTCTGCACTATGTAAAAACTAGGCATACCTTCGAACTGGATCTCCAAGTACTCTTGGAGAGCCTACTTTAGTGTACAGCCAAACCTTTATGTCACCTATGAGTTAGAAAAGGCCCCACTACAGCAGCCCTTAGTGTTTAAATCATTGACAAGCTCTGTTAGAGTGTTAGGTCAAGAACAACAAGTAATCAAAGCAAACAGTCCTAGTATGGCTGGCTGATGCAAACAAGCAATTGAACATATGTGTGAGCAAATCTTACATATCAAGTGAGGGAGTCCTGGATTAGGGGGTCCTCGGACAGCCGGACTATATCCTTTGGCCGGACTGTTGGACTATGAAGATACAAGATTGAAGACTTCGTCCCGTGTCCGGATGGGACTCTCCTTGGCGTGGAAGGCAAGCTTGGCAATACGGATATGTAGATCTCCTCCCTTGTAACTGACTCTGTGTAACCCTAGCCCCCTCCGGTGTCTATATAAACCGGAGGGTTTAGTCCGTAGGACAACAACAATCATACCATAGGCTAGCTTCTAGGGTTTAGCCTCTACGATCTCATGGTAGATCAACTCTTGTAATGCTCATATCATCAAGATCGATCAAGCAGGAAGTAGGGTATTACCTCCATCGAGAGGGCCCGAACCTGGGTAAACATCGTGTCCCCCGCCTCCTGTTACCATCCGCCTTAGACGCACAGTTTGGGACCCCCTACCCGAGATCCGCCGGTTTTCACACCGACATTGGTGCTTTCATTGAGAGTTCCACTGTGCCGTCATCATAAGGCTGGATGGCTCGTCTTGTTGTCAAGGACAACATCACCTCTGGGGGAGCCCTGGCTGTAGGCCAAACTCTCCGACTAGGCGGTTTCGTCATGACTGCCCGTTCAGCCGTTGCGCCGACGATGACTTCTCGGGTCATCGAAAACAGCCTCCACGTCGGCTCGGAATTCGCCGAGCAGCTGGATCCAATGGAGCTCTCTTCCTTGAATGAGCTCTTAGATCGCATCGCCGCCTTGGGAGTCGCTACGGACTATAATAAGATCGGGCTTAAACCCGACCAAAGGGAGATTAACTCTCCGCCGGTCACCCATCAGATAGCGGTGGTGGACGAGCAAAGCAGCGATTCTTCCTCTATCTTGAGGACAAACTATGTCCGGATTCCCGAGCTCTCCGAGCCGGATACCCGTCTACGGGAGGACATGGCCCAAGCCTTGAACCAAGAATCAGGCAGCGGGCCAGACCTATTGGGCAACATCCCGGAGCCCGAACTGCCAAGCTCGAAAACTCCTCCGCCCCTGGGTCTCTGATCGGGTCAGGGTTCGGACCTAAATCTACCCACCCACCCAGATATAAGTGATCTTTCCCACATTAGACAAGAGCCCTAAGAGACAGTACACCACTATTGGGCCAGATTCCTCCTTGTAATGAGCAAGGTTAAGAGCGGATACCATGCCAACACACAGCCTTAGAGCATGTTGGGTACTTCGGCAGGTAGCCAAGAGCGGTGAGGATCTCCTCATCAACAATACCGTAGAGCACCATCCCGTGGAAAACAACAATACAGTATTGACAGTCTTCGAGACCTCCCCCTCGAATAATAGGCGCCAGCGAGCACTCCGCAGCCTTGCCGAAGTCTGCCACGTGGCAGCAATAAATCCATGGAGCGATACGGCTATCACCTTCAATGCCAGTGATGAACCTAAATTCCGAACAGCCCGAGCACCAGCTGCCTTGGTCCTTAGTCCAATTGTGGACGGCTTCCGGCTTACTAAAGTGCTCATGGACGGCGGCAGCGGATTAAACCTCATCTATGAGGAGACTCTTCGAAAAATGGAAATAGACAAAAGCTGCATTGAGCAAAGCAGCACGACCTTCAGAGGAATCATCCCTAGTCGGGAGGCACGATGTGCTAGGAAAATCACACTAGATGTGGTATTCGGCACGCCGGAGAATTACAGGTCCGAAGAAATCACATTCCAAGTGGCCCCGTTCAATAGCGGATACCACGCCCTTCTAGGGCGGGAGGCATTCACGATCTTCCAAGCTATACCCCACTACGGGTACATGAAGCTCAAAATGCCCGGACCCAATGGAATCATCACTCTAGCTAGTGATCCGGACATAGCACTCCGCACCGAAAATAAAACAGCCGCACTGGCCCTCGAGGCGTTATCCGAAGCCCTCACGGCCGAAGAATTAACTGCGCTACGCTCCACAATGGACAGGGACGACGTGATACTCGACAAAAGATCCAAGTCCACCTCTTTTAAACCAGCGGATGAAATAGTCAAATTCCAAGTCCATCCAACGGACCCTAGAAAAATAGCATCCATCAGGGTACAGTTAAACCCCACAGTAGACGCCGCGCTACGGGAGTTCTTGCGCGTGAATTGGGACATCTTCGCCTGGCATCCTTCAGACATGCCAGGAATCCCACGTAGGCTGGCCGAGCATAGCCTTAACATTCTAAAGGGATTCAAGCCGGTCAAGCAAACTCTTCGGCGCTTCTCTGAGCCTAAGCGACAAGCCATGGGAGAGGAGCTAGCCAAGTTACTGGAGGCCGGATTCATTCGAGAAATAAAACATCTGGACTGGCTAGCAAACCTGGTGATGGTACCAAAGAAGGACAAATCCTGGCGCCTATGTGTCGACTTCAAGGACCTTAACAAGGCTTGCCCCAAGGATCCCTTCCCCCTCCCTCGCATCGATCAAATTATCAACGCTACCGCAGGACACGACTCATTGTGTTTCCTCGACGCATACTCTGGATACCATCAAATTAAGATGGCTGAGTCCGATCAAGCCGCAACGGCATTTATCACTCCATACGGCCCCTTCTGTTTTAACACCATGCCTTTCGGGCTCAAAAACGCCGGTGCAACCTATCAACGCATGATTCAGACATGCTTGGAGACACAGATCGGAAAAACAATGGAGGCATACGTAGACGATGTGGTCATTAAAACTAGACACGTCGAATCCTTAATAGACGACTTGAGGCTCATGTTCGACAATCTCCGAACATACGACATTAAGCTCAATCCGGAAAAATGCGTCTTCGGCGTGCCCGCCGGAAAGCTCTTAGGCTTCATCGTATCCAACAGAGGAATCGAAGCAAATCCGGCTAAAATCTGAGCTCTGTCATAGTTGGCCATCCCAACGGACCTCAAGCAAATCCAAAAACTAACTGGATGCGTGGCGGCCTTAAGCCGCTTCATCTCCCGATTAGGAGAAAAGGCACTGCCTCTTTATCGCCTTCTTCGACGCACCGAACACTTCGAGTGGACGGATGCAGCCACGGCCGGATTAGAAGAAATAAAAGTCGTTTTGGCCATAAACCCAATCTTGGCCGCGCCAAATGTCGGCGAACCAATGCTGTTATATATAGCGGCAACACACCAAGTTGTAAGCGCAGTGCTCGTCGTCGAACGAGAGACGGACAGACATAAGTTCCCGCTTCAAAAGCCGGTATACTACGTATCCACTATCCTCACTCCATGCAAATCACGGTACCCACATTATCAAAAGATAGCATACGTGGTCTTCATGGCATCCCGGAAACTACGACACTACTTTCAAGAGTGTTCAATTACGGTGGCCTCTGAAGTACCACTCAACGACATAATAAACAACCGTGAGGCCACAGGCCGGATTGCTAAATGGGCTATTGAGCTCCTCCCGTTCGACATAATATACAAACCACAGCGAGCCATTAAGTCACAAGTACTGGCTGATTTCGTCGCCGAATGGACAGAAGCCGAACTCCCTAAAGAGTACGGCGCGTACTCCAATTGGATCATGCACTTTGACGGCTCTAAAATGCTTGCTGGTCTGGGGGTTGGCGTCGTCCTGACATCCCCCATAGGAGATACAGTCCAATACATACTCCAAATACTATACACAGACTCCAACAACGCAGCAGAATATGAGGCCCTGTTACATGGTCTCCGGATGGCAGTCTCCATGGGCATTCAACGCCTGGAGGTGCGTGGGGACTCGAACCTCGCAATATCTCAAATAAATGGAGACTTCGATGCCAAGGATCCAAAAATGGCGGCTTATCGCAACACCGTCCTCAAAATGTCAGCTCGGTTCGAGGGGCTTGAATTCCACCATGTGGTCGGGGAAAACAATCAGGCGGCGGATATCCTCGCCCGCATCGGCGCTAAGCGCGACCCTGTCCCACCTAATATCTTCTTGGAAAGGCTGTTTAAGCCATCCGTGATATGGGAAGGAGAGACCGGTAACAATAGTCCGGACCCGGCCACAACGCCAGACACCGAACACTCTGACGTAATCGGAGGCTTTGCCACCGAAATAACACCTTCGACCCACGTGATTATGGCCGTCATCGCCCCGTGGACAGAACCCTTCTTGGCTTACCTAACTAGGCAGGAACTACCTGAGGACCCAAACGAGGCACGTTGCATTGTGCGACGGTCTAAAGCCTACAAGGTTCATGAGGGAGAGCTTTATAAGAAAAGCGCTACCGGAGTCCTTCAAAGGTGCATCTCCGAAGAGGAAGGACGGCAACTTTTGGCAGAAATTCATGCTGGACTTGGCGGCCACCACGCCGCAGCTCGGGCCCTTGTAAGCAAGGCCTTCCGTACAGGTTTTTATTGGCCGACAGCCCGGGCAGACGCACAGGACCTCGTTCAACGTTGCGTCGGTTGCCAGCTTTTTGCAAACCAAAGCCATATTCCACCTACCGCTCTCCAAACAATCCCCATCACTTGGCCCTTTGTGGTCTGGGGGCTTGATATGGTCGGACCCCTTAAAGGGGGAAGCCATAAGAAAAAATACCTATTGGTCATGGTGGACAAATTCACCAAATGGATAGAAGCCAAACCAGTTAAAACGGCCGAATCCGGACCAGTGATAGACTTCATATCCGGGGTTGTACACCACTATGGCGTTCCTCACAGCATCATCACCGATAACGGCTCGAACTTTACAGCCGACGAGGTAAAACTTTGGTGCAGCAACATGGGCATCAAGCTTGATTATGCTTCTGTCTATCATCCGCAAACTAACGGTCAAGTTGAGCGAGCAAATGGTCTTATCATGAGCGGCATTAAACCCGGATTAGTGCGATCCTTGAAGGAATCCGATACGCACTGGGTAGAGGAGCTCGACTCCGTACAATGGGGGCTGCGGACCACGCCGAATCGCACTACCGGATACACACCATTTTTATGGTGTACGGCGCAGAGGCGGTGCTGCCCTGCGACATAATTCATGACTCACCTAGAGTGCACATGTATGAAGAGAAAGAAGCCGAGCTTGATCGGCAGGACAGTTTGGACGCCCTAGAGGAGGAGCGTGACGTGGCAAAAGCCCGTTCCGCATTCTATCAGCAACAGGCTCGAAGGTATCAAAGCAGAGAAGTACGGGCCAAAACTTATAACGTTGGCGAACTCGTTCTACGCCTACCGGAGAAGAAAAAGAACAAGCTCAAGCCCAAATTGGAAGGTCCCTTCGTTATTGACCAAGTTCTGACCGGTGGAGCGTACCGTCTGCGGGATGCATTGGACAATCGACTCGAGCCAAACCCATGGAACGCAGCCAGACTCCGAAGGATCTACGCCTAGTGCCGGACTCTATGTTCGTCTCCTTACCTCTGTCAATTTTTTATATATTCGTTATCTGTCTTTTCTTTCTTTCTTTCTTCCCTTTTTTCTTCTAGGCCTTAAAAGGCTAAAATGTGTCTTGGCTACACAATCTTGACGCACTAGCCGCGCTCATGATACCAGGGGGTTTCTTATACAGAAGCTTAATATAGCTACGTTCCGGGCTCAAGGCCCCATACATGTGTTACTTTTCACATTTACCTTTTTTCGCCATTATATGCATCGATATGACTTAAGTTCTGGCCAAGCTGGGTTTCCTGGCTCTTGTGTTTATGCCCTACGTTCCCGTTAATTCGGCTAGGGCATAAGGGGAGCACCTCTGCGATTGTTACTGCCGGGTCAGCCGGATGTGTACCTCAGACTGGGTGAAGCCGAAAGCTAGCGTTCTTAAGGGAATATTCGGTCGGTGAACTAAAGACGATTTTTATATATTGTACCACATGCCCCCAGATGTTTATATCCTGTGTCTCTTTTCGTAGTTCGGACATGCACATTAATGCATGTGTACCCAGGGAAAGGAACCCTTAACTGAACTATTCTCCCTGGAAGATGTTTATTACTATTCATGTAATATAACATAGCTAGTTGGGTACTTGTCTGTTCAAGCACTTATGACCCCTACGCCTGGTTTCCATGCATACCCCAGTTTTTACATAACTGAGCGGGTATTCGGGTACACTCCGGACTGTCGGGTCAGGAGGTCGAAGCGAAAAGGTCCGCCATGACAAATGATTACAATCCGGCTAGGGACAATATATGTCACTTGAAGTACACAGTCACTTAGCCTGACTAAATTCTTCTTCTATACCATCCAACAGGCTGTCTAGCCTACAGTCCTGTTGGGAATACTTTGCGGCTAATTCTACCTGGTCATAAACCAAACTGATGGGGATCTCTTTCCCATCAGGCCCCACAGGTTCGACCTCGGCCATGTGGTCCGGGTCAGCCTTGGTATATCGCGTCTTCACCATGGCCCAGGCTTCCCTTGCACCTTGTCGGCAGGCTGATATCTTCCATAATCGGAAGCGCCGCCGCGCTCCCTTGAGCTTTTCTACAAGCTCTCTCATGCCTCCTGGCAGGGAGGCGGATGGCCACAAGGCTTGGGCAATGCCCTGCATCACCTGCCGTACCTGTTCGTGCAGTTGTGAGAGCTCTGGCAGAAGATCGCCTGTAGACCCGGGCATCTCCTCCGCGGGACGACCCGTCAGCATACCTACAGATATAACTCTGTCAGCCGGTTTCTTCGCCGAACTCTTTAAAAGTTCATTCAAGCACTTACTGAAAATGCCGCGTCGAAGCCTCTTATTCTCCTTTACGGAGTCAGCAAGCTGGGCTCGAACATCTTTCAGTTCAACGCCCAACCGGGTATTGGCGTCTTGGAGATCGTTTTTCTCCAGCCTAACCTGTGTAAGCACGCGCTCGCCAGCCTTTAGCTGTCGGTTAGCATGTTGCTCATCCCCTCGCATGACCTCCGGATTCACTCCGGAGTCATCTGCAAAATCTATTGTTAGATTTGCACGCATGCCGCATACTACCTGGTACATGACATTCTTTGCAATGGAAACGAGTGTTACCAGATGGGGCCTTCTCGGACTCCTTCACTGCGGCAACTGCGGCCTGAAGCTGGGCTTTGCACTCCTCCAGCTCTTGAGACAACTGGGTATTCTTCTCCGTAAGAACCTATGCAAACAACGATCCTTAAATCAGTTGTGCCAACTGTTTCAAGTCTCAGGGGCTACTGATATACATAATTATTAGATTTTCTTACCCGTATATCCTTTGCATACTGGTCAATGGCCCTGGCAAGACCATTTTGAGTAGCTCGGATGTACGCGTCTCCTGAGTTGAAGGCATCAAACGCCTCTTGGGAGAAACAAGCGTCTCGGAGTACGGCCCGGCGACGCCTGTGATTCAAGGCGCTCTTCACTTCGGAATTCATAGCGGACAGCCTATCCGCATCCTCTGTAGGAGGAACATCCGGTGTTGGCCCCATGTTAGCGTCCGCCTCTAAGTCCGGCTCTGGAGCCCGACTGGTGGAGGCATGGCCGGCAACCTCTCCGGATATAGTCCGGCGAGCGTTTTTCCTACTAGGAAACATGGGCGTTATTATATTTTAAAAGACGACAACCACGGAGCAGGGTTCTTTTTCATACCTCTGCGACGGCGTCTCAGTCCTGACCGCCTTCCTTTTAAGCCTACCCGGCTTCGGTGCCCCTTGTTGGTGATTCACTGCGGGTTCGGCATGGCGTCCCGAGGGCCTTCCCTGTAAGACACCATATGTGTGCGGTAGGTGAAGTGCAGAAAAAAGGGATCCTTCTTGGAAGTTAGGACTCCGGTTTTACTTACATGCGATGCAGGGAGCAGTCCTGGATAATTGGCTACGATAGCCACCATGGCACCGTCGCAGCTTAATTGATAGAACTTCCTGTCAACAAGCTCCACAAATGTGTCCGGATCTACTTCGAGTCTGGGGTCGAGGGCCCGGTCCGGGTCCTCTAGTTGTGGAGGCGGGCTGTGGACCTCCCTTACAGCTTTTCGCAGTTCCTGCTATGAAATGGCAAGGTAAATACTCATGACGAAGAATGCGGGAAGGTTTGGAGTAAAAAGTAGCAGCTCACCCAGCTTGGAGGGTTGTACATGGAGAATCCATCCCATGGCTTAATGCGGATGAACTCCTCTTCCTCTCCTTTGTACAAATCGGACATAATTTTTGCTAGAGCAGCGACTGAGTCCGGTCCCTTACGACCGCAGCGGGTGGCATCGTCTTCTCCGTTGAAGTGCCACATGGGTTGCCCCCGTATTGAAGTGGCTGCACCCCCCGCATTATACATATTGACATGACCTCGATTACTGTCAATCCTGACTAGGGCCAGGGTCTGTATCCGACCCATCAGGTAAAGGACTTCCCTGTTATCTTCCTCCTGGGGCTCCGAGGGCGCCAGCTGCGGCGTTTCTTCAAGGGAGCGTTGTCGAACTCAGGAAGACCCATCCGAATAGGGTCCGGAAGGGGGACATCCTCCATGTAAAACCACTCCGAAGTCCAGTCTTCGGATGTCTTCTTCGGAGTACCGGACAGGTATCCGGTCCTGGTGATGCGCCATATTTCGGCTCCGCCCACTTGATATATTGACCCCTCCTGTGTACGGGGTACGAGGCAGAATAGCCTCTTCCATAGCTTGAAATGAGCTTCGCAGCCCAAAAACAACTCGCAAAGGGCGACGTAGCCAGCGATGTGTAATATGGAGGCGGGAGTAAAGTTATGCAGCTGGAGGCCGTAGAACTCCAGGAGCCCGCGGAGGAACGGATTGATTGGAAATCCGAGCCCCCTTAATAAGTAAGGGACAAGGCATACCCGCTCCCCCATGGATGGGTTGGGAAAGCTATCCGCTTGCTCCCCGCCGTTGTAGGTGGCGAGGCCGGCTCGAACGGGGACCATGTACGCTGGTGGGAGGAATCCCTGGGTCTGTAACTCTACTAATTGGCTGTGAGGGACGGAACACTTCTTCCAATTACCTGGCTTAGGGCTACGGGAGCGGGAGGAGGAGCTGCGATGGCCGGCCATGGTGGGATGGAACTTTCTGGGCGCGCTCCGATGGATACTCGCTGTGGGAGGATGGTGTGAACTGGATCTGAGGATCCTCGCCTGCTTGAATAGACGATTTACTTACATGGTTAGGGTGGCAAGTGTAAAAATGCCCCGACTTCTCGCATTCGCTTGACGCGTGGAGGATAGCCATTATTAGGCACAGAAGCCAAGGAGTGCAACATTCACGGGAAGCCGGACACTACTCGACAGGTACTCAGAATTTGGAGGAGAACCCGCCTTGCAATGCCGAAGACAATCTGCGCGCCGCACTCATCGTCATTGAAGCCTGGTTCGGGGGCTACTGAGGGAGTCTTGGATTAGGGTGTCCTCGGACAACCGGACTATATCCTTTGGCCGGACTGTTGGACTATGAAGATACAAGATTGAAGACTTCGTCCCGTGTACGGATGGGACTCTCCTTGGTGTGGAAGGCAAGCTTGGCAATACGGATATGTAGATCTCCTCCCTTGTAACCGACTCTATGTAACCCTAGCCCCCTCCGGTGTCTATATAAACCGGAGGGTTTAGTCCGTAGGACAACAACAATCATACCATAGGCTAGCTTCTAGGGTTTAGCCTCTACGATCTCGTGGTATATCAACTCTTGTAATACTCACATCATCAAGATCAATCAAGCAGGAAGTAGGGTATTACCTCCATCGAGAGGGCCCGAACCTGGTTAAACATCGTGTCCCCCGCCTCCTGTTACCATCCGCCTTAGAGGCACAGTTCGGGACCCCCTACCCAAGATCCGCCGGTTTTGACACCGACATCAAGAAAATAAGCAAAGAAGGAGGCTTAAAGACCATCACTTGACTGACCAGATTTAAGGGGCATTTAAACATCATGTGCAACGTATGAACTAACATAAACATTGCTTATTCCAGATTCTACAATGGAATGCACATGTATTAGGTTATGCCATGTATGATGATGCCTAAATGTACACTATAGCAGGCAGGAGTGATTCATCATTGCACGCACACTTGAATTGCAGGTTAAGGGCCAGTTTTATTCCGCCTTTTCAGGGCTTATTGTCAAAATAAGCCATAAAAGTTGTAAAGAAGTCATTTTTGAGTTATGGGCTTGGGCTTAACTAATTTCGCTTTGGAGGGGGGTGTTTCGGGTAGAACCTCACTAAAAATTGAAGGGAAGGGGAATAGTGAAATGACTTTGTTGTCTGCCTATATTACACTCAAAATGCAACTGCTGACGCCTGCGTCACACCTCACCCTCAAGTAAAAACAAACATGCAAGCGTTCATTGCCCTGCCCGCTTGCATCTCCTCTCCCCTTTCCCTCTACCTCGATCCCCTGCCTGCGGCACTAGGGTTCCTCCAGCGAGCCGTCGCCACTGGTCCCATCTGGCCTGGTCCTCGACGATGCTCTGTCTAGCTAGGCTACATGGCCGGCGGGTAGGGGCAAATCTCCCTGGCTGCTCCTCCCTCTGGCGCCGCCCCTCATTCTCATGGTCTCCAGCAGCTGCTCCACTGTGGTTCGTCCAACGCACTACTCCGGCAGGCGCTGCACAACTACGGCTGATGCCACACTGCGGCAGAAGGCACCTTATTCCCCCTCCCCACCTCCCAGGCCGTGGCCTTGAGGTGCTGTTGAAGGATGAGCTCATCCAACAAGGTGAGGATCTCCTCTGATTTTTTGTCAAATTTTCATTCTGATCCATTATACGATGAATTGCTATGAGATTCTTCTGCTGCTGCTATATGATGCATTGCTATGAGCTGCTCCTGCTGCTGCTATATGATGAATTGCTATAAGCTGCTGCTGCTGCTATATGATGAATTGCTATGAGCTGCTGCTGCTATATGATGAATTGCTATGAGCTGCTGCTGCTGCTATATGATGAATTGCTATGAGCTGCTGCTGCTATATGATGAATTGCTATGAGCTGTTGCTGCTGCTATATGATGAGTTGCTATAAGCTGCTCCTGCTGCTGCTGTATGATGAATTGCTATGAGCTGCTCCTGCTGATGCTATATGATGAATTGCTATGATGTGCTCCTGCTGCTGCTATATGATGAATTGCTATGAGTTGCTCCTGCTGCTGCTATATGATGAATTGCTATGAGCTGCTCCTGTTGCTGCTATATGATGAATTGCTATGAGCTGCTGCTGGTATATGATGAATTGCACACTGCTTCTGCTGCTGCTATATGATGCTTTCAGGTGGTGCTGCTATATGATAATAACCAGCCACTTGGACCATCGAATTTCAATAAATAATTGTTCTTCATTTAAATGTGGGTCATGCGTTCTTCGTTTAAATTAGGCAATGGGATCTCTATGGAAAACATTGACCAAAGTAGATTGTGCCAAGTAGATGGTATCTTTGTATTTGCATTTTGAGCAAATAATGATGGTCTGTTTTCCTATCATATTAATTACTGCATTGGGTTCAATTTGTGATGTTTGCAAGTCAAATTAATTTTCATATCGGCAGCAAAATGAAAAAATATAATGCAATCTAGACTTTTCACTGATCATACCAAAGATAAGCTGAAAACGCAATGAAAAGAACTGGTTGGCTTATTACATGGAGCTTATATTCACAGGTGCTTATTTTCTTAGGATAACTCATAATAACTGTCCCTAAGAAACTTGGCCAATAGAACTGACATACAAATAACATGTCATGATGATTTCAATGGACGAGTGACGTACCATAGCACACTGTATAGGCTCACCACTGGCTCTCCTTTTTTACGATGTTCCATGAAATTGCTACATACATCTTGTACTTTTTCATTGTGTAACCCTATATGCAAGTTGACACGGCTAATTTCAGACATCTCTACATGATAATACATTGCATATCCCTTGCGCATATTTAAACCACCAATTAATGATTGTGTGCGTAGCATAAACTAGCCATGACTCTGTGTGCTGGACTAGCAGGCACTCTAAGGGAGCCTAATGTAGTGCACTGGAATTCCTACATGCCACCTACGATTTTGTGTAATGTACTACCTCTGTTCCTAAATATATGTCTATGTAGAGATTCCAGTATGGACCACATACAGATGTATATAGATGCATTTTCGAGTGTAGATTCACTCATTTTTCTCTGTATGTAGCCTATAGTGGAATCTCTAGAAAGACTTATATTTAGGAACGGAGGTACGAGGTAGTATCATGTATGACATCTACATATGTAATTTAGCAGCCATTAGTAGAAATCATTGTCTGCACAAAGGGATTACTGGTCGAAAATCCTAGCAAAGCACGCTGGCAGGCACAGAACAATACAAGAGAGAGAGATACGCGCTTACAAGATCATAGCAATGCCTCGGTCCAGGATCTTGGTTGGCCAAGCTGTTAGATCCAGAAGAAACATCATCCTTGTAGTTTTTGCCAGCTACATAACAGGTAACAGCGACCTGTTAGTATATTTGAAGTACATCGGGCAGGTGATGTTGGACGGGTTTAAAGGTGACAAGTACCTAGGCCGTGGCGGGTGCTTGGCATCTTGCCAGACGGTGGGAATCAGGTTAGAAACGTCAAGGGTGATGACGCTGTGCTGGCTGTCGGGGTCCGGTAAGGAGATCTAGAACCGTCGAGTAGGGTGTTTGTGGAGCGGCTCCGGTAGGGTGGACTACGGTGTGGGCGAAGCGGATCTGTGGCCGTGGACGAGGGCGTAGGTGAAGCTGCTCCGGTGGTTGGGTTAAGGATGGTGTCGACGATGCGGATCTGCGACCGTGGACGGGGCGTCAGAAGCTGCTCCGGTAGGTTGGATGAGGGTGCAAGGAAGCGGATCTGAAGCCGTGGACTTGTGAGTTGGCAAAGCGGCTCCGGTAGGGTTGAGAATGGTATAGGCAAAGCGGTGGGGTTGACGATGGTGTCGGCGAAGCAGCTCCGGTAGGGTTGAGGAAGGTGTCGGCGAAGAGGATCAGAGGCCGTCGACGGGGGCGTCTGTGGGGCGGCTCCGGGGGGGTGTGGACGAAGCGTCTCCGGGGGGTGTGGACGAATGAGTCGCTGCAGATGCACTACGGTTGACGAGAGTACCGGCTAAGCAGATCCGGCGCCGTGGACAAGGCCGATACTAAATGGGCTATGGTACAGTGGTGGATGAACAGTCTACTTGTTTCTAGGGGAGGTGGGAGGGGTAGATGCGGCCGCAGAAGCAGATCTGGCAAGGTGGACGCTGCTGGCAGTGAATGGGCTCTAGTACACCGGTGGATGAGCAATCTAGGGTTTCGAGAGGGGAGGGGAGAAAGGCCGATGAAGTACGGACGGCGTGATGTGAGATGCTCTGGTGTTGTGGAGTTAGTCCTTTTTGCGGGAGGGGGAGAGGAAATGGGGGTGCCGTGTAGTGGGGGGAACCGGAAGTTACCAAAGCAGCCCCGACCTATTATGTAGATGAGGGCGGTATTGTAACTGTTGGTCTCCATGCACCAAGGACAAAAGGGGAATTTTGCATGCTAAAGACTAAGGTGGCAGAAATTTTAGAAGGAGGCGGGAGATTTTGCCCCCCGCGGGATCGTTCGTATCTAGTTTCAACTAATTTTGGACCGTGCTAGCGGGAAGGTCATGCGAGACTGTGTACATGGGGCACGCGTCAGCAGTTAATAACTGGTGTGAAGTCCACCCCAGAAAAAAGACAATAACTCGGGATGATGCGCCGATAACTTGGACGTTCACACGGGCGCGGCCAATCGTACGGGTGTAGTGGCGCGTTCACAAAAAAGGGATCAAACGCTCAGCCTATGTATTTCTCGTGTAAATAGATAATTTAGTGCAATCGGTCATTTACTTAAAACATAATGCATTGACGTGTTAGTGTAGAGGCGCACAAAAAGAAATGGATATTGTAGTCCGCTACTTAAAAGTGTTACCTCATATGATTACATAGCCTCCATTTCATAAATTGTGTACCCGTTGAATTCATATATGAATATTACATATATTACTTCATAATAGAACCATAAATCATCCAAGACTAATGATTTTGAATGCAAGAGTAACAATGGTGCATGTACATGATAGCTACATTGGTTGTTTGAAGAAACATCACTGTAACTTTGGCATGCACAACTGAAAAGGTTTATTTAAATAGAAAAAAATGTGATATGTGAGTGTCCAATCTTTATAGCGTTGAATCGATATTGTACCTTTGGCCACGATACGAAGTAGATATTGATTTATGTTCAAGCGATGCATGTCCACAATCGCTAGATAGTGATACGTGAATGAATTGTGCAATCTCTCTCACACGCATACATATCTCATTTCCTTGTGGGCATCGAAATCACACATGCGCACTTCGTGTATTTCTCTCCCTCTGTCAAGGTTAGAATTCGTCTTTCTACCCCGTCCTACAAGTCTCTCACATAGAAACACACACGATCTCTCTGTCGAACACGCCCACCCCTTTAATTCCACCACCAACAGCCACTAATGTCTCAAAGTATAATAATGTCTCTCACACATATGCCTAAGGTTAACTCGAGTTCCGGAACCATATGAATACATACAATGGGATTCCAGCAGAGCACCTTTTGTTTTGAGATTTCGCTCTCTCTCTCTCTCTCACACACACACACACACACATTGTTTGTCGCTTCATTTTTTCCGGCACTTGCATGCAGACCGTTTTGTTTATCTTCGTGATGCTTTAAGTATGCCTCGCACAAATGCTATCTACCTATCCCTTAATATAGCTAGATATGTGTCACACAAACTCCTTCTCCCTACAAGCAAGATGCCCATGCGTTGCACGGAACATCAAGATGCATTTGTATGAGTAGTTTATCTTGTGGGAGAAAAGGATGAAGGAGGGAATGCCTTATTTGAAAATGCGGAGAGGGGTGTGGGTATCTTTTTGCAAAATTGCCACAGTTTCCTTCCTATCCGTCGGATACAAATCGGATGGCCTATATTGCAGGATGGCACGAACACCATCATCACCAACTCTGTCTTTTATAAGAGTAGGGATATGTAAGTGTCACTGCCCCCTGACACACACACCTACACCCACACAACCACACACACACACTTCCCAACACCGAAGGTAGGGTGACACCTCGATCTTGATACTAATCTATCGACTGGCTTCTCTCTCAAACACACACACACGCACACACACTACCCGACACCGAAGGAGTAGGGTGGCACCTCGATCTTGATAGTAATCTATCTACTCCTCTTTCAAACACACACACACACATACACACACACTCGCTAGTTGTGCCTTTGTGCCTACCGTGCACACTCTCGATACGTCTTTCTCTCCCTCCCCCTCCCCCACCCCAACAATGACAGCAGAAGGGTGACAACTCGATCTGATCATAATCTGTCAATTGGTTTCTCTCTCGAACATTGTGTCTCTGTGCCTCGCTCAGTAGCCCCCTCGATATGTAGACTTCTCGCGCGTGCACAGCTGTAGTGACGATGACGCTGAACCCAATGTGCCTCATTTTTACCGGCCTCATGTGATAGTTTTCACCCTGTTTTCTGTTAATTAACAAGGCAACCTTTTCTTTGTTATTACTAGTGAATCTGAAATCATTCGGGGCAAACATAAAATATATCACTTCAACCCAATTATCGTAGTAACTATTTTAAAAGAACTAGCTAGATGCCCGTGCGTTGCACGGAAGATGCATTTGTATGAGTAGTTTATCTTGTGAGAGAAAAGGATGAACGAGGGAAGGCCGTATTTGCGAACGTGGAGAGGGGTGTGGGTATATTTTTGCAAAATTGCCATAGTTTCCTTCCTATCCGTTAGATATAAATCCGACGGCCTATATTGCAGGATGGCACGCACACCATCATCACCAACTTTGTTTTCTACTCCCTCTGTTCCTAAATATTTATCTTTTTAGAGATTTCAACAAGTGACTACATATGGAGCAAAACGAGTGAATCTACACTCTAAAATATGTCTACATACACATCTGTATGTGGTAGTCCATTTGAAATCTGAAAAAGACAAATATTTAGGAACGGATGGAGTATAAGAGTAGACATGGAGATATATCTCCATCATGGTCTACAACAAAAATGTGCTGGACTGGTTAGCGCCGGATGCTCGCAACGCGATGACATGAGTTCGAATTCTGTCTTTAACTTTAGATTTTTATATTATATATTACTTATTTAATATATACTTCTTTCGCTACTGTACTAACAGTGGAACCCACAGAGTACTTAGAATACAAGATTAAGGATGGACTTGTTTCTTTTTAACTTTCTGTACGAAGCTGTAGCCACCCTGCAAGTCACGTGTACACTGTACATGCAATTAACTTTTTATAGAGGGACAATCATACACGCAATTAACTCAAATGGATTGGATGTCACTCTATTATTTCCAGCATAAGAGCATCTCCAACGGCAGTCGGCAAATTTCCTCCTGCTTCCTTCCGCGGAGGACGACATCAAACGCCAGCGGCATACATTTACATGAACTAAGCGGTGCCAATCCGGCTCTCTTGGTATAATTAATACTCCCTCCGTCCGGAAATACATGTCCTAGAAATGGATGTATCTAGACTTATTTTAGTTATAGATACATACAATTGATCCATTCTTAGAACAAATATTTCCCGCCAGCTGGAGAGGGAGTACAGAATCTAAATGGCCGCCCGCGGATCCCTTTGTCTTCCTCATGTCCGGTAGACACTTGCGGGGTCGACGAAGGTCCTCGGAAGAGACGAAGAAGCAAAGAAACCACCTGAATGCGCAGTCGTCGCCTCGGCAGTGGCCTTCATGGGACCCAAGTGGCGGCGGCCTCCCGTGTTCTACTTCTCCTCGATGATGGTGGCGGACACGGAGAAGCTGGCAACCGACTCGTCGCTCTCCACGCACCCGGCTTCTGTCTCTGCCTGCATGGCGCTGCCGCAGGCATGGGAGGCGCGCCCACAGAAACGGGAGGCGTGGCATCGCAAACACTGGTGGCGCGGTACGATGCGACAGTGATGACGCCCGTACCGGTGTGCTCGCCGCCGTGCCTGCGTGGAGCAACTCGCCACTCCTCATTGAGCTGAACTGGAGCGGCGAGTTGCTGAACCACGCGCCTGCTTGGGGCGGCAACTGGCTCTGTCTGGACAAATGAGGTTGGTGAAGCACCGAGCGGCCTCCCCCGTATCTGGAGGGCTCGGCGGGCCACCCATCCAAGTAATATGCCAGAGAACGGCTCCTCGGAAGCCATCAGAAGAGTGGAGAAAATGGTGAAGGAGGAGATGGGGGAGCGGCGGAGGGGTGCGATTCTTGCCCGTTGTCTGTCTGGCCTCATGTAAATAGAGGGCGGACGGTAGGATCTTGGCCGGTGTCTGGCCTCGTTTAAACAGAGGGCGGACGAGAGGAGCTCGGCCGGTGTTGCGTTTAATTCCGGCCCGCTCATGAATGGACGTGTGGCCAGAGTAGGTTTCTTGGTTTGCATGCGGGTTTAACGAAGGGGTTTGATGGAGGCGAGGAGGCGTGTTCAGCCGGGTGTGCAGCGGGCGGCGCAGTACTATTCGATTTGACAGCGGGCGACGCAGTTCCGATACGACCTTAATGCAGACGAGCGAGGGAGTAGCGGTTCCCGAAATGTTGAACGGCCAATGCATCCTCCTTCAATTAATGCATGAGGGAAGTAATGGGAGGAGGACTGGGAAAAGAGGCTGCATGATGTGAATGCAACGCAGTTTGCCCTCATATAAAGGCACCCCTCCATTCCAATGCATCTACCACATCGTACGCACCTAAGCATTTGCCTAAGCACTTACACTAAGCGCAAAAGAGCTCACTCCAGACCCATGGCGGCGATGCACGCGAGCGGCTAGCGGCTGTGCCAGATGGTCCACGACGTCGGCCTGCGGCATGGCGCCGAGGATCGTCTCCAGACGGTGTTGGAGACCGGCTGGTGGATGGCCGCCGTCGACGCCAACTACGACTCTCAGTTGGACCAGATGATCGTTGCCACCACCAACAAGTTCACCGTCCTCAAGAAGCTCGCGGACGACATCGCCGTACTCCTCCAGCCCGCGCGCCCGGGCTCCTCATTGCCTGCCACCCTAATCGTCCTCCATGGCCGGAACCTCTTTCAATCACTGGTAGCCCAGCGACTGCCCGCCGACGCCACGAAGAATGCCCACCTGGAGGTCGCGCTCGCCGCGAGGCGCCTTGCCCTGCAAGAATTCGTCGACCTACACATCCACGTGTACGAGCAAATCGTGTACATAGGTATCTACAAGGCCAGTGAGGACGCTACGACGTTTGCCTCCCTCAACCGGCTGGAAGCCTTGGATGCCTTTGCTGAGAAGCACCTCGACCTCGCCACAAAAGCCGCCGCTCCTTAGCCGCCGGTCGGTGGCCCGGCGCACTAAGTTGAGGAGGAGGAGGTCGTACATTGATGGATGCATCTTTCTTCTTGCCTTTTGTAACCACCACTACAATCGCATCATCATAGTGGCCTTAATTCTTATTGTGCTGTTGCATTATCGTTCCAGTCAATACTGACATGTGCGATCCCTTTGCTTAATTATATGCATCACTGTAACTAGTACTCCATCCGTCAATTTATAAGTTGTGCTTACCTTTCCATCAACTTCGTGCAACGCGTGGGCATCTTGCTAGAAACACTTGAACATGTCGAACCGCGTGTGACCAAACCGACGATGCGCCAACCTAGCTACTACGTACCCTGCTTATCTGGTGGAAATAGCCCCGCCCTAGCGTTTCCAATCGTTATTTCTATCAATCGATCGTGCCAAGGAGCAGAACCAAAATGTTACAATTTATACATGTTTCTCTACTCCTACTCCTATAAAAGAATCAGTTGGTGATTGATACGTCTCCAACGTATCTATAATTTTTGATTGTTCCATGCTATATTATATTCTGTTTTGGATGTTTAATGGGCTTTATTATACACTTTTATATTATTTTTGGGACTAACCTATTAACCGGAGGCCCATCCCAAATTGCTATTTTTTTGCCTATTTTAGTGTTTCGCAGAAAAAGAATATCAAATGGAGTCCAAACGGAATGAAACCTTCGGGAACGTGATTTTCGGAACAAACGTGATCCAGAGGACTTGGAGTCTATGTAAAGAAATCAACGAGGAGAGCACGAGGCAGGGGGCGCGCCTAACCCCCAGGCGCGCCCTCCACCCTCGTGGGGCCCATGTTGCTCCACCGACGTACTTCTTCCTCCTATATATACCTACGTACCCCAAACCATCAGGGGCATCCACGAAAACCTAATTCCACCGCCGCAACCTTCTGTACACGTGAGATCCCATCTTGGGGCCTTTTCCGGCGCTCCGCCGGAGGGGGCATTGATCACGGAGGGCTTCTACATCAACACCATAGCCTCTCCGATGATGTGTGAGTAGTTTACCTCAGACCTTCAGGTCCATAGTTATTATCTAGATGGCTTCTTCTCTCTCTTTGGATCTCAATACAAAGTTCTCCTCGATTCTCTTGGAGATCTATTCGATGTAATCTTCTTTTGCGGTGTGTTTGTCAAGATCCGATGAATTGTGGGTTTATGATCAAGTTTATCTATGAACAATATTTGAATCTCCTATGAATTCTTTTATGTATGATTGGTTATCTTTGCAAGTCTCTTCGAATTATCAGTTTGGTTTGGCCTACTAGATTGATCTTTCTTGCAATAGGAGAAGTGCTTAGCTTTGGGTTCAATCTTGCAGTGCTTGATCCCAGTGACAGAAAGGGAAATGGCATGTATTGTATTGTTGCCATCGAGGATAAAAATATTGGGTTTATATCATATTGCATGAGTTTATCCCTCTACATCATGTCATCTTGCTTAAAGCGTTACTCCGTTCTTATGAACTTAATACTCTAGATGCATGCTGGATAGCGGTCGATGTGTGGAGTAATAGTAGTAGATGCAGAATCGTTTCGGTCTACTTGTCATAGATGTGATGCCTATATACATGATCATACCTAGATATTCTTATAACTATGCTCAATTCTATCAATTGCTCGACAGTAATTTGTTTACCCACTGTAATACTTATGCCCTTGAGAGAAGCCACTAGTGAAACCTATGGCCCCCGGGTCTATTTTCCATCATATTAATCTTCCAACACTTAGCTATTTCTATTGCCGTTTATTTTACTTTGCATCATTATCATGAAAATACCAAAAATATTATGTTATCATATCTATCAGATCTCACTGTCGTAAGTGACCGTGAAGGGATTGGCAACCCCTTTATCGCGTTGGTTGCGAGGTTCTTATTTGTTTGTGTAGGTGCGTGGGACTCGAGCGTGATCTCCTACTGGATTGATACCTTGGTTCTAAAAAACTGAGGGAAATACTTACGCTACTTTACTACATCACCCTTTCCTCTTCAAGGGAAAACCAACACAGTGCTCAAGAGGTAGCAAGAAGGATTTCTGGCACCGTTGTCGGGGAGATTCACGCCAAGTCAAGTCAAGACATACCAAGTACCCATCACAAACTCTTATCCCTCGCATTACATTATTTGCCATTTGCCTCTCATTTTTCTCTCCCCCACTTCACCCTTGCCGTTTTATTCGCCCTCTTCTTTCCGTTCGCCTCCTTCTTTCTTTTGCTCCTCGCACTTTCCGCCGTTATGTCTGAAATTGGGGAAATTACTGTCGATATGGACAATAATAATAACATGGAAAATTCTGATGCTCTTGCTGAAGAAGCCCCTATCTTACATACAAAAAAATTCCGAATCGGTAGTGGTAATATTATTGGAAAAGGAGTTATCCAAGATTTCTTTACTTGTGCTGGTGCTTTGCCTTCTATGGGTAGTTCTATTCTTCATAGAACTAGTAGTCTTGCCAACACTATCGCCATGCTTGTAGTTGAACTTGAAAGGCAACTTATGCACATGCATCCTTGCATACAAAGGATTTTCCTAGAATTTTCTAATATTGAGCATTCTTCTGTTAAGCGTGCCGCTACTATCTTCTTGGCTCATGAGTTCAGATTATAATAAAAGAGGCCAAAGAAATCTTTGCACACTATAGGGTGGACGCTGGTCATCCTCCCATAGAGGCAATCCTCTTTGATCAAGAGGAAATAATGCGTTTTCAATCTCTAGACTATGTTGCTTTTAATGAAAACCTTAGAAAAAGGGTTCCTACCAATGTTCTAGTTGATAGAATTTCCGAAATTAATAATGATTTTGCTATTCAAAATAATGAGCTAGGATATTCTCTCGAGTATGGGCTCACGAAGTTCTGTCAGAAGAATGCTTATAATGATGAATTGGTTGTGCAATACGAAGGGCCGAAGGAGGAACCTATACCTCCCAAAATTGATCTTGGGGACTTCTGTCCCATGAAATTTAGCCCTTTTGATTACTTTTGCTTGCCTCAAAGAAAACTTGTTGCTGAACGTAGAGAATATGAAATGAGTTTTCGTGATCTATCCTATTATTATGGCAATACCTAGATCTATCCTTGCTTTTATGCCTAGCTAGGGGCGTTAAACGATAGCGCTTGTTGGGAGGCAACCCAATTTTATTTTATTTTTTGGCTTTTTGCTTATGTTTAGGAATAAATATTTGATCTAACCTCTGGTTAGATTTGTTTTTATGTTTTAATTAGTGTTTGTGCCAAGTTAAACCTATAGGATCTTCTTGGATGATAGTTATTTGATCTTGCTGAAAATTCCAGAAACTTTCTGTTCACGAAAACAATTGTTAAAAATCACCAGAACGTGATAAAATACTGATTCCAATTGCAGTAGATCAATAAACAAATTGGCTAGGTCTTCCTATTTTGGTAGATTTTTTTCAGTTCCTGAAGTTTCCGTTAGTTACAGATTACTACAGACTGTTCTGTTTTTGACAGATTCTGTTTTTCGTGTGTTGTTTGCTTATTTTGATGAATCTATGGCTAGTAAAAGAGTTTATAAACCATAGAGAAGTTGGAATACAGTAGGTTTAACACCAATATAAATAAATAATGAGTTCATTACAGTACCTTGAAGTGGTGTTTTGTTTTCTTTCGCTAACGGAGCTCACGAGATTTTCTGCTAAGTTTTGTGTTGTGAAGTTTTCAAGATTTGGGTAAAAGATTTGATGGATTATGGAACAAGGACTGGCAAGAGCCTAAGCTTGGGGATGCCCATGGCACCACAAGATAATCTAAGGACCCCAAAAAGCCAAAGCTTGGGGATGCCCCGGAAGGCATCCCCTCTTTCGTCTTCGTCCATCGGTAACTTTACTTGGAGCTATATTTTTATTCACCACATGATATGTGTTTTGCTTGGAGCGTCTTGTATAAGTTGAGTCTTTGCTTTTTAGTTTACCACAATCATCCTTGCTGTACACTCCTTTTGAGAGAGACACACATGATTCGGAATTTATTAGAATACTCTATGCGCTTCACTTATATCTTTTGAGCTATATAGTTTTTGCTCTAGTGCTTCACTTATATCTTTCAGAGCACGGTGGTGGATTTGTTTTATAGAAACTATTGTTCTCTCATGCTTCACTTATATTATTTTGATAGTCCTACAAAACAGCATGGTAATTTGCTTTAATTATGATAGGCATCCAAGATTAGTAAAAAAAATTAGAGTGTGTTGAATACTATGAGAAGTTTGATGCTTGATAATTGTTTTGAGATATGAAGATGGTGATATTAGAGTCATGCTAGTTGAGTGGTTGTGAATTTGATAAATGCTTGTGTTAAAGTTTGTGATTCCCGTAGCATGCACGTATGGTGAACCGTTATGTGATGAAGTCGGAGCATGATTTATTTATTGATTGTCTTCCTTATGAGTGGCGGTTGGGGACGAGCGATGGTCTTTTCCTACCAATCTATCCCCCTAGGAGCATGCGCCTAATACTTTGCTTTGATAACTTGTAGATTTTTGCAACAAGTATATGAGTTCTTTATGACTAATGTTGAGTCCATAGATTATACGCACTCTCATCCTTCCACCATTGCTAGCCTCTCTAATACCGCACACTTTTCGCCGGTATCATACACCCACCTTATACTTTCCTCAAAACAGCCACCATACCTACCTATCATGGCATTTCCATAGCCATTCCGAGATATATTGCCATGCAACTTACCACCATTCCGTTTACTATGACACGCTTCATCATTGTCATATTTCTTTGCATGATCATGTAGTTGACATTGTATTTGTGGCAAAGCCACCGTTCATAATTCTTTCATACATGTCACTCTTGATTCATTGCATATCCCGGTACACCGCTGGAGGCATCCACATAGAGTCATATTTTGTTCTAAGTATTGATTTGTAATTCTTGAGTTGTAAGTAAATAAAAGTGTGATGATCATCATTATTAGAGCATTGTCCCAAGTGAGGAAAGGATGATGGAGACTATGATTCCCCCACAAGTCGGGATGAGACTCCAGACGAAAAAAAGAGGCCATAAAAAAAAGAGAAAAGGCCCAAATAAAAAAAGAGAGAAAAAGAGAGAAGGGACAATGCTACTATCCTTTTTCCACACTTGTGGTTCAAAGTAGCACCATGATCTTCATGATAGAGAGTCTCCTATGATATCACTTTCATATACTAGTGGGAATTTTTCATTATAGAACTTGGCTTGTATATTCCAATGATGGGCTTCCTCAAAATGCCCTAGGTCTTCGTGAGCAAGCAAGTTGGATGCACACCCACTTAGTTTCTTTTGTGGAGCTTTCATATACTTATAGCTCTAGTGCATCCGTTGCATGGCAATCTCTACTCACTCACATTGATATCTATTAATGGGCATCTCCATAGCCCATTGATACGCCTAGTTGATGTGAGACTATCTTCTCCTTTTTTGTCTTCTCCACAACCACCATTCTATTCCACATATAGTGCTATGTCCATGGCTCACGCTCATGTATTGCGTGAAGATTGAAAAAGTTTGAGAACACCAAAAGTATGAAACAATTGCTTGGCTTGTCATCGGGGTTGTGCATGATGTAAATATTTTGTGTGGTGAAGATAGAGCATAGCCAGACTATATGATTTTGCAGGGATAACTTTCTTTGGCAATGTTATTTTGAGAAGACATAATTGCTTAGTTAGTATGCTTGAAGTATTATTATTTTTATGTCAATATTAAACTTTTGTCTTGAATATTTCGGATCTGAACATTCATACCACAATTAAGAGAATTACATTGAAAATTATGCCAAGTAATATTCCACATCAAAAATTCTGTTTTTATCATTTACCTACTCGAGGACGAGCAGAAATTAAGCTTGGGGATGCTTGATACGTCTCCAACGTATCTATAATTTTTGATTGTTCCATGCTATGTTATATTCTGTTTTGGATGTTTAATGGGATTTATTATACACTTTTATATTATTTTTGGGACTAACCAATTAACCTGAGGCCCAGCCCAAATTGCTGTTTTTTGCCTATTTCAGTGTTTCGCAGAAAAAGAATATCAAACGGAGTCCAAACGGAATGAAACCTTCGGAACAAACGTGATCCAGAGGACTTGGAGTCTACGTAAAGAAATCAACGAGGAGAGCACGAGGCAGGGGGGGCGCCTACCCTCCCAGGCGCGCCCTCCACCCTCGTGGGGCCCACGTTGCTCCACCGAGATACTTCTTCCTCCTATATATACCTACGTACCCCCAAACCATCAGGGGCATCCACGAAAACCTAATTCCACCGCCGCAACCTTCTGTACCAGTGAGATCCCATCTTGGGGCCTTTTCCGGCGCTCCGCCGGAGGGGGCATTGATCACGGAGGACTTCTACATCAACACCATAGCCTCTCCGATGATGTGTGAGTAGTTTACCTCAGACCTTTGGGTCCATAGTTATTAGCTAGATGGCTTCTCTCTCTCTTTGGATCTCAATACAAAGTTCTCCTCGATTCTCTTGGAGATCTATTCGATGTAATCTTCTTTTGCGGTGTGTTTGTCGAGATCCGATGAATTGTGGGTTTATGATCAAGTTTATCTATGAACAATATTTTAATCTCCTTTGAATTCTTTTATGTATGATTGGTTATCTTTGCAAGTCTCTTCGAATTATCAGTTTGGTTTGGCCTACTAGACTGATCTTTCTTGCAATAGGAGAAGTGCTTAGCTTTGGGTTCAATCTTGCGGTGCTCGATCCCAGTGACAGAAAGGGAAACGACACGTATTGTATTGTTGCCATCGAGGATAAAAAGATGGGGTATATATCATATTGCATGAGTTTATCCCTCTACATCATGTCATCTTGCTTAAAGTGTTACTCCGTTCTTATGAACTTAATACTCTAGATGCATGCTGGATAGCGGTCGATGTGTGGAGTAATAATAGTAGATGCAAAATCGTTTCGGTCTACTTGTCATGGACGTGATGCCTATATACATGATCATACCTAGATATTCTCATAACTATGCTCAATTCTATCAATTGATCGACAATAATTTATTTACCCACCGTAATACTTATGCTCTTGAGAGAAGCCACTGGTGAAACCTATGGCCCCTGGGTCTATTTTCCATCATATTAATCTTCTAACACTTAGCTATTTCTATTGCCGTTTATTTTACTTTGCATCTTTATCATAAAAATACCAAAAATATTATCTTATCATATCTATCAGATCTCACTCTCGTAAGTGACCGTGAAGGGATTGACAACCCCTTTATCACGTTGGTTGCGAGGTTCTTATTTGTTTGTGTAGGTGCGTGGGACTCGAGCGTGATCTCCTACTGGATTGATACCTTGGTTCTCAAAAACTGAGGGAAATACTTACGCTACTTTACTGCATCACCCTTTCCTCTTCAAGGGAAAACCAACGCAGTGCTCAAGAGATAGCAGTGATGGTGGTGTGTCTGCCATCCATCGTTTCTGACCATTAGATCTGCATCTAACGGCTGTGAGGTAAGTTGTGGCATTTTTGCAACAATAGCCCACTTCTCTGCTCCAATTTGCAGAAAACTCCTTATTATCTTGAAAGCAACCACATCCCTCCCTCACCTCATCAAAACAGCCTGAGAAATATATTTTGAGTGAAAAGTACTCCCTCCATTCCTAAATATTTGTCTTTCTAGAGATTTCAATAAGTGACTACATACGGAGCAAAATGAGTGAATCTACACTTCAAAATATGTCTTTATAATCCGTATGTGACAGTCCATTTGAAATCTCTAAAAAGACAAATATTTAGGAACGGAGGGAGTAATATATTAGGTGTATATCAAAACAAGAGTGATTTCTTTCAAGTTTGTGAACAAGTACTACTATTCTACTACTTTGGATCCGTCGCAACGCACGGACACATTGCTAGTAAAAGGAAAAGGCCTGCCGCGTTCGCGTCGCACTCCCCCCCCACACGCCCGGGAATCGGGAGTACTCCACGGCCCGTCCGGCACGACAGATAGCTTAGGGAAGGCGTCTTGCCTAGCATTTTCACTTTCATGTGGAATCGCAGTTGAGCAAACCGACTATTGGTAAACCGCACCCCGCCCGACGCCGGTTGGAAAACAGAAACGAGGGGAAGATCTAGCTGTAGCACGGAAGGCAAGAAATTTGGTGTCAGATAGGGCTCGTTGATAGAGTAGGAGCATTCCGTACTACTCTACTCCTACTAGTACCAAGTTTGTACTATACAACTAGTACTACCACTATACAACTAGTAGGTACGTGCACGACACAGCATCGTAGGAACAAAAAAGGGAAGATCTTGTTTTGGGTGATTTATCTTTTTTTTTCAGTCAACGTAGTATGAATAATATGATGTGGGGGGGGGGCACCCATGAAGCTTATGTGGCTTAGTTGCATGGCTACGAAAGGTTAGAGAAAAATAAATAGATAATGTGTTTAGAGTGCACTCCACTAAATAGATATACTTTGGATCCATTGCAACGGGCCGGCACATCTATATCTATACCCCCTATATAGTGTGTGAATAACTTTGAAAGTTGGTCGTTGGATGAAGCCAATCTGATGGTACGAAGATAGCAAATCCGAGCACTACTGGCCGTTGGATATCATCTACATTCCACCAGATTCTGCCACATGTAGAATCTAGAAGACTCCATGGTTGAACTTCATTCATGACTAACTTTGCCACAACTAAGCTTAGGCAAAGTGTGTCTGCCACAAAAAATGTGGCTAACAAAATGGCCACCACAAGTGTGGCAAGATTTGGCAAGAAGTTGAGTCTATGACATGTGGACCATGTAGCTAGAAAAGTGTGGCAAGCCACAAGTGTAGCAATGAACCAAACACATGCCTGGTGTGTTTGGTAGGGTGTATGAAGGGTGCATGATCCCAAGAGTTCCCTTCTCGGCCCACTTTTGGGTGTTTGGTAGAGTGTATGGAGGGTGCATGAGTCCACACTAGCTTAGCACAAATACACTAGAAGCATGCATGAAGAGAGCATACATGAAGAGGGGTGTTGAGTTGAGCATGCATGAAGAGGGAACAATGAGACAAGAACGCAACCAAACACACTTGTGGCACACCTAAGCTTAGGCGTGGCAACCTTAGGCTGCAAACCAAACATCTATACCCCTATATAGTGTGTGAATAACTTTGAAAGTTGGTCGTTGGATGAAGCCAATCCGACGGTACAAAGATGGCAAATCCGAGCACTACTGGCCGTTGGATATCATCTACATTCCACCAGATTTTGCTACATGTAGAATCTAGAAGACTCCACATGTAGAAGCATAATGCACAAACCACCAGAATCTCATGCGTGCAATGCACGTGTACCTTACTAGTAGTTGGTAGTAGTAAGAAACAAATTCCGGGTTTGGCATGAGCTCGTACTGCGGGAGCACCACAAGGCCTGCAGCAGGAATTAAATTTCCCTCTCAGGGCCACGGGACCGAATTTCAGTGGCTTAGTGCTTGGCCTATGAGTCAATGACATGGGGACCTTAAATGCGGCTGGCCCACATGTCATTCTCATGGTGGTGGTGTGGTTCGCGACTCACTTGTTCGAGATGAACCGTCCGGTGGTGGCGTGGCCGTGGCGAGGGCGCCACAGCTGGGCGTCGGGGTGTTACGAGGCGTAGATGGCCACACCGGCGGGTACTACCTGTAGTACAGAAGTACTCGAGCTGAGGATTGATGCCCGGGACGAAATGTGTCACAGCCGCTGGATGAAAATTCGATGGTGCGGGAGTACGGATTGGAGCACAGCAGCGGAGCAGGCAAACCGCATCCAATCGGGTGTGGCTGTGCTAGAAATTTAATAGTCGCCATAGTTCAGCTGGCCCGCATGTCATGCACACAAAGGCAGAGGAGCGGTGGGGCCGAGAGGGATGAGGCGCACGTCGGGGGGATGAGGATCCCCTGACGTGAACAATCCTACCATTCTGTCACTGACATGTGGGACCCCCAAGTGTGGGTCCCACCTGTCAGCGAAGGAAAGGCAGGGTAAGGCAGTGATAGCCACGTCAGACGATCCATTTCCATGTCGGGGGACGTCGTGCTTACAGGTAGGGTTGGAGCGGCGTCGTGGGAATCGCGTGTGGGTGTGGCAGTGGTAGAAAGAAGAAACGTGATGGTCGTCGTGGTTCAACTTCCATGGACAAGCTGTCATGTCTGCTGACACATGTATATCAAAACTAGAGTGTTTATATTTCAAGCATGTGAACAAGTATTATTCTACTACTTTGGATCCATTGCAACGCACAGGCCAGCACATTGCTAGTAGTAGTGTCTATCTCTATCTCTAGAGGCCTTCCCTCGTTCATCCTTTTCTCTCACAAGATAAACTACTCATACAAATGCATCTTGATGTTCCGTGGAACGCATCAGGATGTTTCCTTGGGGGTCTCTCCAGCGCGGCGTGGCCGTAGTTGCAAGTTGACGCCCCTTGAGATGCCGACGTTGAGGGGCACTCGGATTTCCTCCGATGAGCAGGTAAGATGAGTTTGATCACGTAGTAAATGCATTCTAAAGACTACTTCCGTGTCCATTTCCTAATTCTCCCCCTGCCCACTGTTTCACAGGTTAGGCTCGGTGCGAGTGGAGATTGGCTTGCATATGTACGGGAGGGTACCAACATCAATTTGCACAACATTTACAACGGTGACACCGTTCCCGTAGAACCTTTGTCCAACATTGGGATCAGCCATGCAACGGGCCACTGCATGAATTGGTACGATGGAACCACGGTGAGATTGAATAAGATAGCACGAACCTTGCATATGGCGGTCAAAGGTGGACCATGCCGTCTGCGACCGATTTGTTGTCGTACGAGTACGAAGACGCTGTGCTCCTTTCTAACCGCATCTTCGCGGTGACAAACCAGGGGACTTGTTTCGTATGGGACACATCCTACGATATACTCCCTCTCTCCCAGTTTATTTGTTTTGAATCTTTTTGTTTTATAAGTTTCAAATTCAAATTTCGAGCTCCCCATCACATGTTGAGATTACACTGTCCATTAAATCGTTGTGTGCATGTATAGTAAAGAAACAAATCTCGAGTTTGGCACGAGTTCCTACAGCGGTAGCACCAGCCTGGCGCAGGAGTTACATTTCCCTCTCAGGGCCCTCGGGACTGAGCTTCAGTGCCTTACTACACCTGCCTTTGAGTCAATAACATGTGGACCTGATAGGTGGCTGGTCCACATGTAATGCTCCCGAAGGCAGAGGGGAAGTGGGGCCGAGAGGGGTGAGCCGCAGGTCGGGGGACGTGTGGTGTCATGGGTTCATGCGGCGTCATGGGAATCGCGTGTGGCTGTGGTAGAAACTTGATGCTCGCCGCATTTAAGGTGGCCCACATGTCATGCACACAAAGGCAGAGGGGCGGTGCAGCCGAGAGGGGTGAGGCGCACGTCGGGGGACGTGGTGCCGTGGGTTGGAGCGGCGTCGTGGGAATCGCGAGTGGCAGTGGATGAAACGTGATGGTCGCCGTAGTTGAACTTCCATGGACAAGCTGTCATGTCTACGGACACATGCATTGCATACCGATCACTGGAAGGAGTAGTAGAGAAAGCTAGGCGGATAAATAGTTACTTATAGTCAAGCGGACCCACGCTACTACTTGTTCCAAAGACATGCACACCATCGAAATAGTCCATCTATATCAATATACACCGAGAGGGAATAATTTTTTTACAAGAGAGGAAATAGTTCATCCATCCATAATGTCCTGCTGCTGGTGCGGCCTTATCTTCTTCTTCTTCTTCTTCTTCTTCTTGTTCTTCTTCTTCTTCTTCTTCTTCTTCTTCTTCTCATTTTCTATGGGAGACGGCTTCGCAACAAGCTCTTTGGACTCACATGGGCATCGAGGGCGGCATATTTTATCTGCTCGTACGTCAAGGGATAATTCTCCCATCCAGACGACCTTAATGCCACCGTCTCGTCACCCTTCTGAAGATTTGTACCGAGCACAAAATTTGCTATGTCGAATAGGGATGGTGTCTGTTTATCACAATCTTCTACAGGAATTTTGATTCTGGTTTGTAGGTCAGCGATGCTTTTCAAATCAAGGTTGTAAGGCTACAGCTTCTGTTTGTCCCCTTCGATGGCTGCCCCACAGAAGTATATGTCCTCCCGAGACAAGAAATCGTGAAGCTCACCTGGTATGGAGGGCGCGTGTATGATGTGGTACACCAAAACATCATCTTCGAGGCACAGCTGAAGGACGGCGGCGCGTTGGATCTTCCGAGTGGCACGCTCCGTGTACTCTGCGTCGAGACCGATGACCCTCGTCTCTACCTTTTCTAGGGAGTTGGATACATTGTTGATCCACTTCCGAACAACCCTTGGGTGGACGGTCACGGTGGCAACTATTCTCAACGAGCCTTCGACGAGGATATGTTGGACGCTAAAAACCTGCATCTCGATCTCTTTCGCCATTTGGAACCGCTGGAACGGAGGGCTATGGTTTGGAGAATTAGGATTAGATGGCTAGTCTAACTAAAGTAGTAGATGATTATTTAAAGAGATTAAAACAATGTGAACACAGTGGGGTTTGGATGCAAATGAAGACGAAGGGGAGGTGAAGAAGCCGAGGAAAATTGGTTCCCGATGGAGAAGTAAATGGGAGAAGTGGCGTGCAGGCAGTTGATTAGACGGCTAGGTAGACTAAACGAAAAGGCTATGCGGGTAGACTGAGGAGTCGTACCTATTCGTGTACGTGCCCATCCTTCCTGATAGGTGGGACCTATGCAAACAGATAAAAAAATGTGTCATAGCTGGTTCAGATGGATATTGGCATGTGCGTGGCAGACACAACATTCTCTGGTTAAGGAATACACGGTTATCCTCATCAAAAAAGAAAAGGCCCATCTTCGCACTTCCGCATGCACGAGAATTTGGTTCTGCTCGCAATATGGATGGTACCTGGAGGATGAAGTGAACAGGCTTGCTAGCACGGGAGACCTATTTCCACTATACAGTACTGAAGTACTCATGTTCCTACTACTACTAGTAGTAGTACAACTATGGTACACTTGATGGTCAAAATACTATTCATCCGGTCCTCACAGTGAAGTGACAACACCCTGCGCCTGACACTAGTCCAGGCGGCGTGTTCAGGTTACCAAAGTCAGCCTCACCATGTGCACTGTGCAGTCTGTCACCGCCGCTGTACAGCACATTAGCATGCCTCGCCTCGTCTCCCTCTCCCCTCCCATAGCACCACTCCATCTCCATCTCCATCTCCATCTCCGTCTCCATCTCCGTCTCCATCTCACTGTGCCCCCGTGTACCGTCGCCTCGCTCGCCTCCCCCAGTACCACTATTCCCTCTCTAGCCGCTCCAACACCTACAGCCTTCTCCCCCGTAAATCAAGCCCCCAAAAACCCCCACCTTCCAAACTCCACCATGGCCGAACGCGAACCGCGCAACATCCATATGAGCCGCGATTGGAGCAATCTCCCCAGTGACATCCTCGACCTCTGTTGTTCGTGTATGGATATGTTGAGTGCCCTGCGGCTGGCTGCATGCTCGAGGGACATGCACACGGCCATCGTCGAAGCGAGGCCTAAGCTTTTCAAGACACCCTGCTTGCTGCTATCTGGTCTTGCGAGATTGGCTCACCATGATACGGAGGCGTACATGATGCCCCTCGACTTCAATCTGATCTCCATTAGCCGAAACTTCTTTGCAGGTATGTAGTGGGCCGCCGTACATCATTTCCCTCGACTTCGATCCGATCACCATCGGCCGAAACTTCTTGGCAGGTATGTACTGGGTCGGCAAGAACTCGCACTGGATGGCTGCCTTCAGAGAAGACGGTAAAAAGTTGGTGCTCGTGAACTTCCAGGCCTCCCATGAGATTATCCTTCCTCCGTTGGATTATATAGAGTTTTACCATCGCGGTCCAAGTCATCTATATTACCACGTCAGTTGGACGGACCTTGTTTTGCAGAAGATTGTAATCTGCCAAGTGCCCACAGGACATGCGAATTACGCAGACTTCAAGCTAATTGCCTTGTTCGACCGCGGACTCGCCTATCTTTACGCTGGTGCCTTCTTTAGCTGGAGACAACTCAGCTCGCAGTGGATCATCGTCAAAGCTGATACACACTTCTGTGATGCTATTGAACACAATGGCATCATCTACGTGGTCGACAAAGCAGATGGCACCACGTATTGCTAGGATGGCGCGTGTAAGTTGTTTCCGTCTCATGTTAATGATGACGCCATGACACTGTTTGAACTTTTTGTGATGATTGGCATATCCCTGTTTGAGCAGAATTTGAGTAGAACTATGGCAATGTATTAGATACGCCGTAAATCAGCAATATTTTGAATGAGTCAATTCATGCGATTGTGACCATGTCATTACAGCCAATTTGTACCCCTGAATAATCAAACGGTTAGGAATATATGGATATTCTCCTTATTTTACAGTAATCTATATACTACTACTAAATATGAGTGTGTATCAATGGCCATGTTAGTTTCCTCATTTTCATGATGTAGAAACATGCACCACACTGTTGGTTTCATCTAACCATACATTAGGGAAGTAAATGTGCATATGGAGAACTCTATATTTGGAAGTAGTGAAATCATGTAATGCTTACCATGTGTACATACCTATATTCGCCCTTCAGCAATCAATGGCTAGAATAATATCCTCACAAAATTTTGCCCACAGAACACGAGTATATAACAATGCATGGTCTGTTAGTTACCTTGAAGAATTTGTTTGTGAGGACAGAACATGATTACATAACATGCATGACATTGTAGTTTCCTGTGAAGAATCGATTGCGAGATAACATGAGTATAACCATGCATGGCACTTCTATATTTTCGAACCCAGTATACATTTCCCTGTATTTTCCTCCTAGTTCCAACAGGGACATATCAATGCTGTTTCTTGCATTATCCTACTCATACTCTGAACAATGCTGATCTTACATTAACAATGCCTGTCATTTTTGATATGATGCAGTGTCCCTACAGTTACTGCCCTTTGTAATCACACCACCTTTGCCAAAAACAGGGAAGCACAACTGGTTCCTCGCTCGATCAGACGATGGCAAAAGACTGATGATCATTCGGACACATGAGCCGGAAAATTTATATTGCAAAAACCCCACTGTATACAAGCACCGTGAAATACGTGAGTATCCGGACAGTGGCTATTACGTCTATGAGCAGGATACCAGCTTGTTGGGGCCTTCAGGATTTTTTAGTTGGGGGCGGGTAAACAGCCTTGGTTCACACTCTGTGTTTCTCGGACTCAATTATCCGATTAACCAGGAGATCACCGTTGGCAAGGACCTTGATGGTAGAGAGGCTCTGTTTGCTATGGAAAACTGCTACACGGCGAGCCCTAGGAGTTTGGGAGCAAACTCCCCTGATTGTCAACGATACAGCCTGCAGCCAAAAGAAGGTGAGAATGACTAAGGCATCCGGATTAACTTTGATCCTTGGATGTCTCAATTGCGACAGGCAGTGATGTGGTTCAAGCCTTCAGATTGATAGGTAATTGGGCTGTTGCATCGAAAGGGTGGAGTACTGGTGTCTCCGGATCATTGGTCGCTGAAGCGGGGCTGCAAATTATGATGGTGTTGGATCATCTCTTCGAATGACTTTGTTGTCTTTGCTGCTTGTTCTGGATGGGTAGTTCTTTCTTTTGTTATGCATATTCCTTGTCATTTGGTCATCCTCGTCTATGTCAGTCTTACTATGTAATAGTTCCCTTTGTTTAGAATGTCATTCTCGTCTGGATCACGAGAGTCTGGGCGCTGCAGATGGGTGCGTTTTGGTGGTGTAGCAAGACTTCTTATGAACTATCATGTCTTGCTATTTATGTCAGTAGTAGTCACTAGTCAGTGTTTGAATGTTGTATATATCGTTGTTTCGAACTGTTTATTGTCTCGAACTACTGGTGGGCTAAATGAGGGCATCACCATTCTCTAGTGTTCAGAGTGTATCTCCTTTTTTCAAGTTATACAATTTGAGCTTAGTGTCTTTTCGATGATGTACACTTGTTTGGGCCAGTGAGGTGTCGTTGAATATGGGCCGAGTAGTAACACAATGCCAAACAGGTCAATTATGACTCTTAGGCCGGGCTCTCAAAAGATCCTAAAAAAAGGCCGGGCTCTCCAAAAAAGAAAGAATAAGGACTCTTAGGCCGACATGTGGGCGCCACCGGTGTTTTCGTGCGCTTGCGCGCCGAGAGCATATTGGCGCGTGTTTGAAATTCATGCTACCTTTTCATCCCCAATCTCCCGCCCCCCCCCCCACCTCTGTAATCTCGATTCCTACTCCAGTTCCCCAAATGCCCCTCCTGTACTCCCTGTACTCAAGCGCACTATCATGTCGCCGGTCAATGCGGATCTCCGAGCCGGAGATCCTGAGGTCCGTCCTGCCTTCGGTCGCTGCGTGCTGTCGCTCAATAGTGGCATGGCGGCGCTTGACGACCAGTTTGCCGGCAAAGTGCTGATGGTAACCATCAACGGCGACCGGCCTCCCGTCTCGCCGGACGACCTTGTCAAAGCTCTTGGCATTGCGCATGACATCCAAATAAGTGACTTGCTCGTCGAAGTCTGTCCGCCACCGGCTGATTTCTTCGTCAGGTTCCAGACAACTTTCGACTGCAGTTGTGTGTTCGAATCTTCCCGGCGTTTGTTCTGCGATGGCGCGCTGGTGAGCTTTGATCGGTGGCACCCAGGATGGGGCTCAGTGCCCTCTGAGCTTGAGTTTTTAACAAAGCTTACCTTCCACGGCATGCCTCGATGTGCTTGGAACAACGAGTCCATGAATGAGATTATCAACGACCTTCGATGTGAGCTCGTAAGTATGTTTGTTCCTCCAGACAGCTGGGCTCTGACGGTTATGGCATGGATGAAGAAGCCGTCCACCATACCGAAGGTGATTGGTGTTGAGATACCGGTGCAGGAACCGGGGTTGTACTATTCGTCGCCACCAAGGCCGCCGCGGACCACGTTAGGGATGTACCTGTATCGAGTGTTCGTGCATGTCGAAGAAGTGGTCAATCCATCAATCGAAGTCCTGCCGCCGCCGCTAGTGCCAGGGTCCGTCGACGACGTCCATTGCAGGAGTCAACGTCAGACTTTCCCCGTGTTGCTCGGAACGATGGATGGCACATGGCCTACTCCATCGCGCGGCGGAGGCCACTACTTCTTTGATAGAAGAGGCAGGGCTGGCTGCCTGGATGTGCTCTAATTTGAGGTAACAACTGAATCTTGTTAGATACTAGTTAAATCCGAGCTATGGGTGTGAAGCACTGATGTGCCAGTACATTTGATTGTGACATGTTCTAATTTTGTACCTGAACTTTTTTTAGAAAGGGCTATACGTCAACTTAATGTGCTAGCAGAACTTATTGTGTTGTCTGTCTGTTTTCTTTGCACAACATTCAAGATATTTCCCCATCATTGATAAAGACGATGAACCGTCATGTACGAGTTCGTTGGTTTCAACATAGCCCTACCCGTAGCGATCCACTGCTTCCATCCTGATTGTGCCGCCTGCGTGAAATTTTTGTATGCAAGTTCAGTGTGCTATGATGTTCTATATGATTGTGTAAACTATATAAGTTTTTACTGAGCATCAGCAATGCATATGGCTGAAAGATGTATTTACGAGCATCGACCGATGGGTCTCTCTCTCTCTCACTCACACACACACACGCACACACGCACAAGTGGGACCCATTGAATTATTTCTTTGCTCGTGACAGCTTTTAATTAGGTTCCACTGTAATCTAACTTTTTTCTTAAGTTATTAATTGAGCTCAGTGACTTCAAAAAGTTGTTCAGAAGCCTTGTTTGGGCCTTTCCGGCGTCGTTGAATGTGGGCGGAATAGCCATGTTTGGTTGTACTATACTACACATGCCTTTTTTCAACATCAGCAATGCAACTGGGCTGACAGTTGTACACAATATCCGGGTCAACTTGTTATTCTCCGCCCCGCTGAGCTGCGAAATTTCCTAGGAGTTATGCATTAGGCTTAGCAAGAAAATTGACTTTAATAAATAATAAATGGGACGTAATTATAATAAATGGGCAGTAAGTATAAAAAAATCCACCAAACGCATAATTAGTTTAAAAATATATTATTTTTGGAATTTGAAATTTTTAATTTCATTACTTGTTGCGCGCGCAATATTTCGTTGGATTTACTTTATTTTGAAATTATATTTAATCTGACTAGAAATTTTGGATAAAAATATTTCGGATCCCATAAAAATGTGGGAATTTTTTTGAATTCTGTTTTGAGCGGTTGGTTGAAATTATTAATCGTTGTCCTAGCTAGAAAATGGGCTGTACTTTTAACACACTGTAAATGGGATGTAGTAAATTCCATTAGAATTAAAAAATGGGTCGTACATTCTTACAAATCACAAATGGGCTTTATGTTCTCTGCCACACACTTGTGGGCCTTCTAAGTTGACGCGTCCCCTAAAAAAAGAACTAAGTTGACGCGTATGCAAGGCTTTGTCAACAACACACGGTTCTGGCAGCTGTGGCCGTTGGATGTCCATCCAACGGATGTCGTGCTTCTTCTTCAATCTTGGATATTCTTGCTTCAGCCGCCCAAAAAATGATTCCTCCCCCTGACATCTGGGGCGCACCGTTTCGGAGGCTGACCTGTGGGCCTACTAAGTTGACGCGTACCAAGGGCTTTGTCAAATTAGTCAATATAAATGATTCTAGCTGTAGTGACCGTACGATGTCCATCCAATGGCCGTAGTGCTTCTTCAACCTCTGGTCTTCTTGCTCCAGCCGCCCAAAGCAGCGCCGGTCGTGCCGCGTGCTCCTGCCTCCCGTGGCCGGCTGTGATGCCGCGGAAGCCTCACCGCCCCCTACTACTCCCACCGCTGGCTAGGCCATCCCTCTACTCACCCACACCCCCTGTTATTCTGCGGTGACGTCAGCCTCACACCGCAGCTGAACCGGTGAACCCTCGTACTCCTCTCCGCGCGGGCTTCCACTTCCGCATCTTCCCCGGCTCCGTGTCGTCCCCTTCCTAGGCCTCGCCGTCGTCCACCGCCGTGGTGCTCTCGGCGCGGCGTGGTCAATGTGGTCAACGACCGACTTCCATCGGAAGAGTACCATACTGGAGAGGCAGACAGCTGGGTCAACGGCAGCCGCAAGGAAGTGCCTCCTTATTACGCGCAAAATAATGATTCCTCCACTTGACAGCGGGGACCCACCGGACGGGCCACCGTATTTTGCGAAAAAAACGTTTCCCCCTGACTGCTGGGACCCACCAGCTACATCTTCGCACGCAAGGAAGTGCGTCCGGGCAAAAAAATGATTCGCCCCCCTGACTGCTGGGACCCACCAGCTACATCTTCGCACGCAAGGAAGTGTGTCCGGGCAAAAAAATGATTCGCCCCCCTGACTGCTGGGACCGACCAGCTACATCTTCGCACGCAAGGAAGTGCCTGACAGTCGGGACCCACCTGGTCGAAGCGTACGTAGCGTTGTCATTCTGGTCGCGAACGTGTACGTACATACTGGTCGATGTAGAGGCGCGCATGTGTCGTAGTAGAGGCGCACACGTAGCATGTACACGTACGTACAACGGCAGTGTGCAAGAAAGAAAATACGGCCATGTACGTACATACGGGCTGGGTCTCGAATGCCTACTCGCGCATATGTACGGCCAGGGCTCGTGTACATGGCTGGGTCGGAACGGAGAAACTGCGTCGTCGTCGTGTTCATGGGGAGCCAACCGGCTGGGTCGGAACGGAATGCGTCATCGTGTTCATCGGGAGGGCTTGGACAGAACAACCGATGGAAACGAGGCCTGGCATACCGCAGAATGGAGGAAACGGCCTTGTGTTTGATCGGCCACGGTCGAAGCGGGATCCTGTTCATCGGGAGGGGTCTGGGGTACCACAAAACGGAGGGAACGGGCCTCCTACGGTCGAAACGGGGTCCAGTTGATCGGGAGGGGTGTGGCGTACCGCAAAATGGAGGAAACAGACTTGTGTTGGAGCGCTACAGTCAAAAAGGGGGTCCTGTTCATCGGGAGGGGTGTGGCGTACCGCAAAACGGGACTCCACGGGCTACTGTTCATCTCCACCGTCGACACCTCCAGCCTCCACGGGCTACTGTTCATCCACCATCGACCTCCTCCAGCCTCCACCTGCGACTGTTCATCCACGGGCTCCTGTTCATCCAGCCTCCACCGCGTGCTACTCCACCGGCTACTGTTCAACCAGCCCTCTCCACGGGCTCTTGTTCAACCACCCCTCCACGGGCTACTGTTCATCCAGCCCTCCACCGTCTACTGTTCATCCAGCCCTCCACGGGGTGGTCCTGTTCATCCAGCCCTCCACGGGGTTCGTTCATCCAGCCCCAACCGACTCGATTGATCGGGGTCTTGTTCATCCAGAGGCAACACCACGGGGTCCTGTTCATCCACCCCCATCAGGAACTGATCATCAAAACCCCCCCAGCAACGCTCACTGTTCATCTAGAGGCAGCATTGATCGGCTTGAGTTAGCAGCAGTAGCGAAGGAATCGCTTGACCGGGTTCAGTTAACAGCCATCGATCGATCGCTTGGGTTTAGTAACGCGTAGCCTGCAGTGCAATCTCTCGGGTTCAGTAGGAGAACGCCTCGCTCGGGTTCAGTTAGAGCCCAACGCCTCGCACCCACGCGCGTGTGTGTATGAGAGAAACGCGCAAACCTCCGTGCATCGCTCGGCCCCGACCACCCACCGTAACCGGGAACACCCCGATATTTTCCTCGCCCTCGCTTCTACCACTGTTTTTTCTGTCATGGACGGCCCAAAGAATGTCATGCAGCTGCATCTCCGGCCCGCCCAGGATGAAAAGCCCATTTTCAGTCATGATTTTTTGTCATAGAAGTAGGAGCCCACCACATCTATGATGATACCGGGTTTTGTCACAATTATCGTCATTGAAGTGTCAGAAGTATGACAGAAAAAATTTCGTTCGGCCAAAAATGTCACGGATGTGTCTTTTTTTTGTTGTGATTTGTAGTTCAGATTTGAATTATGGACATTAAATGCCTAAAAAACTCAATTAATGAATAAAAAGGTCAAACGAACCCTGAATAATTTCAAAGTTCAGCGCGAATCTCCAGTTGTTCTATGTCGCGTGTAGAAGAAAATACGAGGCTAGAAGAGGGAGTGATTATCGTTTGGCCCACAAGGGGACACGTTTCCCTATCGAAACCACGAGGGTTCTTGCAACAGGCTCCGGTTTGTAAGAGGTTTGTAATAAAGCTTGGCCCAAATTGGCAATGTTTTTACCACGACATATATGTGCCATGACGTGACACCATGCCACCTTTGATGACTTTCTGGTGAGTTTAGGATTTATGGGGACTTAAAAACCGAGATTCGAAGTGTTTGAGGACGAGCCAGGACACCGGTACGGTTGTAATTCATTCCCATTCCTGGCATGAGACCTAAACATGCACCCAAGGACACATGTATAATTTTTCTAGCCATTTTGGTGAACTGGAGCATGTATTTGTAGTTCAGATTTGAGTTATGGACATTAAATGCCTAGGAAAATCAATTAGTGTATAAAAAGGCCAGACGAACCCTGAATAAGTTGAAATTTCAGCACGGATATCATGTCGTTCCATGTTTCCCGTGGAAGAAAATACAAGGCGAAAAGAGGTGGTGATTACGTTTCGCCCACAAGGGGAACACGTTTCCCTATCGGAAGCACGAGGCGTCTTTGAGAGAAGCTCAGGTTTTTGTAAGAGGTTTGTAATAAAGCTTGGCCCAAATTGGACAATGTTTTTACCACGACATATATGTGCCATGACGTGACACCATGCCACCTTTGATGACTTTCTGGTGAGTTTAGTATTTGTTAGGACTTCAAAACCGAGATTCGAAATGTTTGAGGATGAGCCATGACACCGGTACGGTTGTAATTCATTCCCATTCCTGGCATGGGACCTAAACATGCACCCAAGGACACATGTATAATTTTTCTAGGCATTTTGGTGAACTAGAGCATGTATTTGTAGTTCAGATTTGAATTATGGACAATAAATGCCTAGGAAACTCAATTAGTGTATAAAAAGGCCAAACGAACCCTGAGTAAATTTAAATTTCAGCACGGATATCTTGTCGTTCCATGTTGCCCGTAGAAGAAAATACAAGGCAAAAAGAGGCAGTGATTACTTTTCGCCCACAAGGGGGACACGTTTCCCTATCGGAACCACGAGGCTTCTTTGAGAGAAGCTCCGATTTGTAAGAGGCTTGTAATAAAACTTGCGCCACAATGGACGAAAAAAATCCTCGACATATAAGTGCCATGTCATGACACCATGGCAGGTTTCATGATTTTCGGCTTAGTTTTGGATTTACGGGGATTTAAAAACCAAGATTCTTCTCACGAAATGTTTTTAAATAGCACACGGTTCACTCACGAAAGCCGATATTCAATGAAAACTTCGTGGAAACCATATTTTAAAGTTTCATAAAAATCTGAAAAATGTGGGATGCTATGAAGGTGATGTTTTATTGCGACACAAAATTTCAAGTTGAAAAACATTATGAGATGTGAGCTATGAAAAAGAGAAATTCAGCACTGAATAGTGACATTACTATTCGGCACTATTCAATGCTGATTTTGTCTTTTTCATAGCTCACATCTCGTAATGTGTTTCAACTTGAAATTTTGTGTGGCAATAAAACATCATCCTCTTAACATCTCGCATTTTTTTCAATTTTTTTTAAACTTCAAAACATCTTTTTCTCGTGGTTTTCACCAGTTTCCACCGAATGTTGGTTTCCGTATGATATTCCCCCCGCTGCGCGCGCGATCTGAGTCGTGCGTTCTGACTAGCCAGAACCCAAACCCCACGGATCGTATGTGTGCACCGTTGGATGCTCCCAGATTGAACGGCAACCCTGAACCCTTTCGACAGCACATGCAGTACATGGGTAAGCACTGTGCGCATGCGTCGTGTAGCTCACGCTTCCTTCTCTACTAGGTTTTCATTCAAAATAGGCTACCGTTTCTCGCCACTCCTCTCATCGGTTTCCCGCCTCTTCTCCCATATATGCATGATGTAGATGTTCGTTTAATTCTTATAGTTCATCTCATCCAAAATCAATTAGTTTTATAAAAAACTATTTTAAGATTCATGGAATTGTGCATTGTAAAGGTAAAAACAAAAAGTGACAATTCATTTAGAAAAATAGTTTGGGCAATTAAGATATGGAAGATTCTAGAGAACAAAGGACAAGTGCTTGTGTTTTGAGGTTTGTGCATTATGCTTAAGTTCAACCATGGAGTCTTCTAGATTGTAAATGTGGCAGAATCTGGTGGAATGTAGATGATATCAAACGGCCAGTAGTGCTCGGATTTGCCATCTCTGTACCATCGGATTGGCTTCATCCAACGACCAACTTTCAAAGTTATTCGCACACTACATAGGTGTATAGATGTATAGATATATATATATATAGTTGTGTCCCATGCTAGGCAAAATAAAGTTAGAGCGCATGCGTGGGACGACACCCCCCCCCCCCCGCCGCCACCTCGAAGTTGGGAAACTGACAAGTACGTATTGAACCAGGCTTGGAGTCGGGTACGGTGTTCGGTTTGTAATGTAGTTGGTGGCCCATCGAAGTTGTGCATTTGGGATTTAAATACATCATACACCATCGAACCCATACATATTTTCAGGCCACATGTAGTGTATACGGGGTGTTCTGATCGACCACGTCTCCCTTGTGCGGTTTTTTGTGACGACATGCATATCTGTGGGCTCCCCGAGTGTATATATATCATCCCTTTGACCGATAATGAGGGGTATGTGTTGGCCATGAATGGATTCCTCCTAGTTCATGTTAGGGCCGGTCACCATCAAATGTAGGTCAACCAAAGCTCAAGCTCATGCATTGTCAGGATTCCCTCCCAGATGCTCGGATTGCTGGGTTTGACCTACATCAAACCCTGCGTATCTCGTCCTTAACTACCTTGCCTTCATGCTTGTTGTCTGTATCGAGAGGTAGGCACCACATCTAAATTGTACATTATTCTATATTGAAAACACACATCACCCCTTCCTAGCGTACATCATTTTGGGCCGCGTGCAAGAGGTGCTGGTTTTGTGGTCCCTCTCGTGCGATTTTTATGATGGTTCAATCTATTGGCCCAAGCGGTTTATCGACAACAACAACTGTCATTTGACCAAACGATAGATTCATTGGTCCGTCTTATGGTAGGTCATGGCGACATGCATGTATGACCAAAGTATCGATCATTACGTGCATCCGGCCCGCTGACACGAAGTGGGAGGTGGTGGGCCAAGCATCCTAGCTAGGTATGACATTATGTCATTATATATATCCTAGCTAGGTGGTTGTTAGGGTGCTTTCGGGTTTGCGAGGCAGGTGCCACCAAAGTTATGCATTGTGTATTTAAAGTTTTAAACATCCCCAATATTCATACATATATTTGGCCACTTCCAGGTGCTTCTTGACATCTGGCCCCTCTCATCGATCTTCAACGACGCGCTCAATCATGGGCCCGCACGGTCAAAGTTGTGCATTGGAATTTTGAACATCACAGACCACCCTTTTCACTCATATATTTGGGCCACATGCTGGTGTGGCTGTCTTTTGACCCTCTCTAACGTAATTTTTTGCTGCAAAGACTCGGATGACCCTCAACGGACACAGGGTATAATATCTTAACCGTGTGCGATACAAGTGCGATGTGAATCACCACGCCTGCGCAAGCACGAGCAAATTAAGGTGGAGGTACTGGCTCAACCGTGTTCAAGTGCGCTGAAATCACCACGACCGCACAAGCACGAGCAAATTAAGGTGGAGGTACTGGCTCAACTGTGTGCGATTCAAGTGCACTGAAATCACCACGATCGCGCAAGCGCGAGCAAAGGGTGGAGGTACTGGCTTAACCGTGTGCGATGCAAGTGCGTTGTAAAACCACCACCTGTGCAAGCTAAAGGCGGGTATGTTTATTTGGAAATTAAGACGAACCGTGTGCGATAGACCAGCTAGCTAGAAATATAAAAAACAAACTACCCGCCTTGAGCGTTGCAAAAATCGGCGGATCCGCGCCACTTTTCCTTATTATCATACACGCTTATTGTTATTGGACAGTGCGCGATCTTGGGCACTCCCGCCCACATCAATTCATTTACCCAAATTTTAGTAGCCACCGTACTTCAACCGTCACCCACACTCCTCCAGCACCGACCTTATAGTAAAATTGCAGTAGCCGAGGCATTTGAACCGTCGCCCTCCCTCGTCCACCACCATCTCCACCCACCATTACTAAAAAAATTAGTAGCCGCGGCGTATCCTCAAACACCAATCCCCCTCCACAGTCCCCCACCCGCCCCCTCCCCCCTCAAACCCTAGCTCGCGGCGGCCACCGGTGTCGCCGCCAACCCCTGTCGGTCTGCCCGTTCCTCCTAGCTTAGATAATAAAGTTCATGTTACCCAGCAATTCCCATACCGTTGCCCCACTCCCCCTGAGTTTTTAGATGAGGCCTGCGGTGTCCCTCCCCGCCAGATCCACATCCCCCGCTCCAGAATGTCGCAGCCTAAGCTCGACCACGTATCCCGGGGAGCCCGACGAGCGTTCGGTCAAGAAGAGGTTTATCATGGCCTCTCTGGCGGACGTTGGCGAGGTGGCCGCCGTTCGCCCCGACCTGTCGATCCCGGAGAAACACGTCGCCGTGGAAGCCGGCAAAGACGTTGACTACGTTTCCATGCCGAAGGCTTCATGTCGGCGGGCTAGCATATTACTGTATCTCGGGAAAGCTGGCTACGACATCAAGCTCGTCCACACCGACGGCTTCATGCGGGCCATGTCACAGGTTAAGCGGTCCATCCCCAACCCCTCTGGTTCAACTGCTGCCGATCTCTTCGACGGCCCTGCCGCTGATCTCCTCTGCCAAGCGGTCAAGGATTTGCGAGCTTTATACGCCATCGAGCCCATTTTGTCATTTGTGAAGGACACATTCTACGTCGGCGACTTGGGGTCCTCAATTGCCAAGTCAGATCTCATCGACCACGACCATGAGGAGGGCACCCACGATGGTTCTTCCAAGGTGAAACAGTCCATCTGTGACATCAGAGAGCGCACCATGGGTCTGTGCTCTTCCAACTGGAAGGATCCCGTCCATGAAATGTGAGGCGACATTCTATCAGCAAATCCTACCTTTTCTAGCTTGCCAACCCGTACCCTTTGTTGTAGTAGCATTTGCCGTGCGGTGCTTTAACTGTGCCATGTTTAATTATTTCAGTTATGCAAAAATGTATTGTTCAATAGGTCTATGTGATGTTTAAGTATGACTTGTCCACTTCAGTTTCACGAATGGCTATATTTGGTTGTTTATAGTGAGTAGATGCCTTGTTTATCTGTATTTGGTTAGGTTGGTTGGAGTGAGCATTTTTCCAGTTATTGAGCAGATGCCTTGTTTATCTGTATTTGGTTCTTAGTTTGGTTGTAGTGAGCATTTATCCAGTTATCAAGCAGATGCCTTGTTTATCTGTATTTGATTGTTAGGTTGCTTTTTTTAGCATTTGTCTAGTTATCAAGCAGATGCCTTGTTTTTCTATATTTGGTTGTTAGGTTGCTTTTTTAGCATTTGTCTAGTTATCAAGCAGATGCCTTGTTTATCTTTATCTGCTTGTTAGGTTGGTTGCAGTGAGCATTTGTCCAGTTTTCAAGCATATGCCCTGTTTATCTGTATTTGCTTATTAGGTTGGTTGCAGTGAGACTCTGTCCAATTTTCAATGGCTATATTTGGTTGTTATACAGGTCATTTATGCCTTGTTTATTTCAGTCATTCACAATGTGGTGTTCATTATGTGCAATTCGGAACTGTGCTGCTCGACTACATCAATACCATTTTGAACGGCTATATTTGGTTCCAGTTATTCCTGGTGTAGTTGACACATGCCCTTTATTTCAGTTTTACACATTTATCCACTATGATGTTTAAGAATTACCTACGTTCTATTCATTTTCAACAATACCAGTTTGAATTGCAATATTTGATGGCTGTTAAGCCTGCTGTCCGTAACACTGCCTTCCATTTTATATCTGCTTTAACAGCATGCTGAAACCAACATATTCAAGCTATCATTTGGAGATGATGTTGTTTACCTTTGCTATATTTGTTTGATGTTAAGATTGCTGTACTTATCATGCCTTTCCACTACTTATGCAGGACAACAATGGGAGTGGACACCATTTTCCGCCGAGGTTAGCTTCATCCCTCGGCTTGTACTCCCCCCGTCGTTCCATAATGTAGTGCATATAGATCCAGGCCTGTACACTAGTTAGCTTCTAATATTGACTTGTTGCTTGTAGGTACATATGCCCTTGGCAAGGATCCACACATCGACCCTTTTTGTGTATGGGGCAATGAGATATTGATGAACAAGCATCAAGTGAGGAAACTGATAAGGATTATTAGCAAAAAGATACGAATGGTGGCAAGCAAATTATTTGTTTATGCTCTATCCCACACAATAGTGAGCTGTAGGATGGTAACTACGAACTCTGCAGCCTTCTCTTTTTACTGCCCATAATGAGTTGTTAGACAACAATGTCTGAATCTTTTTTGTTCCTAGTGGTTCCTGAAGCAGTTCACTCAAGATTACCTCGCAAAGTACATGATTGGTGGACACGCAATGAAGGTTAAAGTATTTCATCTAGACTACAATGAGCATCGAGAAGTCCTAATGAAGATAGTGAAGGATGGACGGGCAGCCATCACAAGGGGTTGGCCTAAAGTAGTGCGCACATTACGCATGGAGGAGGGCACAATATGGGCATTCCGCTTCACCTTCTCCAGCAACCAGAATGTCTTTCGCCTCTCTCTTTACAGTCTTTAGTACAACTGTGGTTCATCATTCTTTACTTGGTGCTTCTGTAGTTCTTCGGTATATGTACCTGTGCATCGAATTATGGATTCGTGGTTGAACCTATATTTGTAATAAACATGGTTGGATATGAAATAAGTGATTGCCTACTTTGAAATTCAAAACATGTGATTTTTAAATTAGGGATTACACTGCACACGGTTTGCGAAAGCGAAACGTCTGCGATATACATGGAGATCAAAAACCTTTCTAGGATCCACTACGTGTGCGATCAATCTCCACTGCACACACGACTTTCTCTTGAAAACTGTTTGCGTTAGGCCACCTTGCGCAAACGTTTACCACATAAAAACTGTGTGTGATGGACAACCTTTGTCACACAGTTTCTTCTACGCACCGTGTGTGATGCATTCAATAATGCAAACGATAAAATTATTAATATCGTGTGAAATGGCAACGCTATCGCAAACGATTTAACGGGAAAAATTGTGTGTGATGTACCTGTGAATGGAAACGTTTTCCTTGGAGCGACTGTGTGGGATGTACATACGAACGGAAACGTTTAGCGGGGACTGACTGTGTGGGATGTACTTGCGACCGGAAAAAAATTCGCCTGTATAATTGTATTTTTTTAGCTCTACTATATGTATTTCTGTATTTGAGCGCTCGCTAGTCGCACACGACCTCATTTTGCCGAGCGTGTGTGCCAGGAGGGCATATCCCTGACGGTTTCTGGGTCGTGTGGGAAGGATCCCCCTATCGCCCACACTCACTTCGCGACGGTTCCAAATGTCGTCGCGGAAAGGGGTTAAAAACCGATTGTATAGCACCGACGCGTACCAGTGCTAGTTCGGTGAAGAGATGGTGATAAAAGTGTAATATTGATGGTAGAAATATATTTTTATAATCCGAATAAATAAAAACAGCAAGGTAGAAAATAGTAAACGGGCACGAAAACGGTATTGCAATGCTAGAAAATGAGGCCTAGGGTTCGTACTTTCACTAGCCCAACCTCTCAACAATGCTAATATAATTGGATCATATAACAATCCCTCAAAGTGCGATGAAGAATCACTCCAAAGTTCCTATCTAGCGGAGAAGATAAGAATAAATTGTTTGTAGGGTACGAAACCACCTCAAATCTATTCTTTCCGTTCGATCTATTCAAGAGTCCGTACTAAAATAACACAAAGCTATTCTTTCCGTTCGATATATCCTAGAGTTTGTACTAAAATAATACCAAAACAAATTCATATTCATAATACTCAATCCAACACAAAGAACTTCAAAGAGTGCCCCAAGATTTCTACCGGAGAAACGAAGACAAGAACGTGCATCAACCCCTATGCATAGATTACCCCAATGTCACCTCAGGAATCCGCGAGTTGACTGCCAAAACATATATCAAGTGAATCAATACGATACCCCATTGTCACCACGAGTATTCAATTGCAAGAAATATATCAAGTGTTCTCAAATCCATAAAATTATCCAATCCAATAACCACGAAATCTCAAAGGGAAAACCTCAATTCATCACAACAAGATAGAGAGGGGAAAACACCATATGATCCCACTATATTAACAAAGCCCGCGATACATCAAGATCGTGACATCTCAAGAACACGAGAGAGAGAGAGAGAGAGAGAGAGAGATTAAACACATAGCTACTGGTACAAACCCTCAGCCACGAGGGTGTACTACTCCCTCCTCATCGTGGTGGCCGCTGGGATGATGAAGATGGCCACGGGAGATGATTCCCCCCTCCGGCAAGGTGCCGGAACGGGGTCTAGATTAGTTTTCGGTGGCTACAAAGCCTTGCAGCGGCGAAACTTCTGATCTAGGTTCACCCCGAAGGGTTTTGGAATATTTGTGAATTTATAGGGTAAAGAGGGGGTGCGGGAGGCCACCGAGGTGGGCACAACCCACCTGGGCACGCCTGGGCCCCCAGGCACGCCCTAGTGGGTTGTGCCCCCCTCAGGGCACCCCCCAGGTGCTGCTCTGGCCCATCATGGGTGTTCTGGTCCATAAAAAATCTCTAACAAGTTTCACGGTGTTTGGACTCCGTTTGATATTGATTTCCTGCGATGTAAAAAACAAGCAAAAAACAGCAACTGGCACTGGGCACTGGGTCAATAGGTTAGTCCCAAAAAATGATATAAAGTTGCTATAAAATGATTGTGAAACATCCAAGAATAATAAAATAACAGCATGACTACTTCATAAATTATAGATACGTTGGAGACGTATCACGACCCAGGAGGCGGCGTCCCTTCCATGATCCAGATATAATCGAGGTTTGGGCTCGACGCCGGACTCATGGAAGATGAGAGGGATGATTCCGATGTTGACCTATCATCAGGCGCCAGACTGCTGGCCGAACTATCGTCCTCGCTGTCGCTCGACATGGCTGCAGAGTTTGTGCCAGTGTGTAGCGCGACTTGCTAGGGACGATGAAGATGGTGGACACTTAAGCGGGGTATGCAAAGAAGAGGAAATGCCAATTAAAGAAGGGGTTGACGTATTATCTAACCCCTGATATAATCAACCGCAATTATTTGTACCCAGTCGCTCCAAATTCCCGGGGTTGCGCATGACTCCTATTGGCTGGTTTATTTTTTCAGGACAAAAAGAAGGAACGAGTTTTGGGATTATGCACCGGTACCGGTACGAACGGAGTAGGACAGTTGGCAAGAAATACATTGAGCTCTTCTTATTGATAAAGCTAGTAATAATCAAACTACAAAGGAAAAGAAAAAAAGACAAACAAAAATATCTGCACGAATCTTCGCGTAACATCAATGGCATAGGACCTAGATGTGCATTACTTAGAGCACATCTAGATGTGCTTTAGCAATACTGTCAAACAAAACCACTAATCATCATTGCAAACAGTGCATAGAACATGGCTAATGCGACAACCACAACTATACATGCTAGTTCCTTCTTGTCTCTTGCTTTCATCTGTTGCATATGATTGATTCTTTCTTGCTTCATCGTACTGATTGTACATTCCAGATCAGCTAGTTTCTTCTTCAACTTTACGTTATCTTCTGCGAGCTTGGTGATAACACTCCAAGCCCTGCCATGCCATTCTTCATCCAGCCAGTGAACAAAGGCACAAGCCTCATATCCCTACCAATGTTAAATAGTATACAGGATGAGCGGTGGCATTAGCTGAAGTAAAATGATGAACTTAGCACTAACCTCCAAGGGGCAACTGAGAAACCGCCTGCCAATGTCGAATCCCTCCGTGCATACAAGTTGAGCGGGAGTGTGCCCATGCACACAACTCAGCTTTTGGTACTTCTTGGTGGCGCAAAACTTGGAGTTGAACTCGTGTTGCGGGAGTCCGGAGTCATGCTCCGAATCTGGCGGCATATCGCTTTCCTAGGGGGGGGGTGGGTCATTCAGGACGGATTCAGCATGGATCTATACTTTGGACATGCTAAAAAAGATCAGGATAGATTGGAACCTGACAGGACGATTCAGATCCGTAGTACACCTACCTTCTGATGACCTTAGGCAAGTGCTCGGCGGGGACCGCCGTCGTGGCGGCGATACGAGCAGGAGCAGCCGCACCGAAACCATCATCACCACTTGTCCACATTCCCCCAATGTCAGCGCCACGCGAGGGAATTTGGAGGCTATGTAGGGATTCGGGGGAAATGGGGAAACTGTGGGGATAAGCTAATGGTCGGGAACTACTTATGGCACTATATGTTGTATACAGCACATTGTGTGAGAAGACAACGTAGGTTAGACACAGTTGCCGTTATATAACCGTATGTGATGTACTACCCTCTCCATATAATTGAGTTATAGTGATACCGTGTAAACAGCCGCTCTGCGGATATCCGTAAAAAAAATAGCCGCTCTGCATATAGAGATGGCGGCGGCGTAGGCAGCGGCTACCGGAGAAGAGGTCAATCCTCGATCGATGGGCGGTGGTGGCATCATAGGAGCTCAATCCTCGGTCTCCGGCAGTAGATAGGAGGAGCTCAACCATCGAGGTCGGCGGCAGCGTGATTAGAGCACATCCATCGCGGTCGATGGCGGGATAGTGGAGGTCGAACTTCAGGCGGCAACCGCACTAAGCTTTGCTCCTCGACCCTGCTATCTCGGTGTGCCGCCACATCGCGCTTCTCTATCTGCTGGGTGGAGGTCGCCGCGTGGCTAATTAATTAAGGTATTCAATTCCTAAGGGTAGTGTTGTACTAGTACTCTGCGTGTAAATTGACTGGCCATTAATTTTTGCCATTGCACGTCTAGATAACAATATGGAGCGCCCTCAGTAATTATGAAAATAAAACCTTGTAATTTATGCACGCATCGTTGGGCATCACTTAATCCGTGTATTAATGTTGTTTTTTTAATTACCATTCATGTGGTGCAGATGGAACGATCTCGATGGATGAAGAAGCGGAAAACCGTGAATTTTATCAGTGGCATGACCGAGCTCACGAATTTGGCTGAAAGTACAAAGAAGGAGAATTGGTGATGCGGATTACATCCTTTGTCCATGTATTGATTGTGCCAATACAGAGTCACATGAAGTTGCAGATGTCCAGTTGCACTTAGTCTCTAGGGGATTCATGGATGGATATACATGTTGGAGCAGACACGGTGAAGAGGAGGTCATGGATGAAGATACCCAGGGCTGCGAGATGCCAAACCCCGATCAGTGTCACATGGATGTTGAATCTAACATCGGGGCAGAGGCGTCAAGCTACCAATGGAACACCAGAAAGCCAAAATGCCCACTAGAAAACCAAGACGTCGACGCATATGATGACGATCTTGATATGCCAGATTTTGCTGCTATGATTGCAGATTTTGAAGGCCCAAAAAAGGATATGATTGGGTACAAGGATCTCCCAACCATTGATGCGGACTCCAAGAAATAATTGTATCCAGGTCGCAAAAAGAAATATTCCAAGTTGAGTGCCACCCTGGCACTTCTCGGATTCAAAGCAGCAAACGGTCTATCAAACAAGGGCTTCACAGAGATGTTAGGTCTTTTCAAAGAAATTCTTCCGGGAGATAATGTGCTCCCCAGAAGCACGAATGAAGCGAACAAAATTGTTTGCCCGTTGGAACTTGAAGTGCAGAAGATACACGCTTGTGTGAATGATTGTATATTGTATCATGGTGAGTACAAAGATTTGCGTGCATGTCCCACATGCAAGCATGCACGATACAAGTGCAGGAGAGCAAAGGACAAGTACAAATTGGACGACGAGATCAAGACAGGAATCCCGTTCAAGGTTGTTTGGTACTTGCCTGTAATCCCAAGGTTGAGGCATTTGTTTACAAACCCTAGAGAGGCAAAGAGGTTGCGGTGGCATCATGATGAGCGAATTGCGGATAAGTTTATGAGGCACCCGAAAGATGGGGCTCAGTGGGAATTTATTCACAACAAGTTTGAAGACTTTGCCAAGGATCCTAGAAGTATAAGGCTCGGGGAGTGTACCGACGGGATGAATCCTTTTGGCGATATGAGCACCAATCACAACACATGGCCGGTGCTTCTGTGCATATATAACCTAGCTCCTTGGTTGTGTATGAGGAAAAAATACATTATGATGTCAATGATTATCCAAGGCCCGAAGCAACCTGGAAATGACATCGACATTTACTTTCAGCTACTGGTAGAAGAACTGCTGATAGTGTGGATAGATGCGCCTGCTGTAAAATGTTATGATGCTTACAGAAAGGAGATATTCGATCTACATGCGATGCTGGTCCACACTATCGGTGTCAAACCGGCAGATCTTGGGTAGGGGGTCCCGAACTGTGCGTCTAAGGTCGATGGTAACAGGAGACAGGGGACACAATGTTTACCCAGGTTCGCGCCCTCTCTTATGGAGGTCATACCCTACTTCTTGCTTGATTGATCTTGATGAATATGACTATTACAAGAGTTGATATACCACGAGATCGTAATGGCAAAACCCTAGAAGTCTAGCCTGTATGACTACGATTATTATTATTGGCCTCTACGGACCTAGCCCTCCAGTTTATATAGACACAGGAGGGATCTAGGGTTACATAAGATCGGTTATAGAGAAAGGAATCTTCATATTTGGACGCCAAGCTTGCCTTGCACGCCAAGGAGAGTCCCATCCGGACACAGGAGAGAGTCTTCGGTCTTGTATCTTCACAGCCCTTTAGTCCGGCCCATGTCCAACAGGATGGACGCCCGAGGACCCCTTAGTCTAGGACTCCCTCAGTAGCCCCTGAACCAGGCTTCAATGACGAGGTGTCTGGCGTGTAGATTGTCTTCGGCATTGCAAGGCGGGTTCCCCTTTCTGAATACTCCAAGATAGTCTTCGGACGCAACGAACGTGTCCGGATCTACAACACAAGTACCATACACAGCCGCAAAGAGTATAATATTTCATGAGTCCAATCCGCTCACAACTTTTGTAAGGTGACATTACATCTACCCGGTCATTATTTCGAACCGTTTTCATCTGCCGTTCCACGTTTCGAGATGCGGTTTTCATTGGCACGTCTTGTCAAAGCAGAGATCGTGTCCCCTTATTGCGGGATTCCCATCAATACGGGCATGGGTAATCCAACCGTGCCGTTTGCACAACCCTTGGGAACAGGCGAGTTTTAAGGCGAGTGGGGAGGCGCTTGATATTCACTGCCTTTATAAGGAGATAAGGATTCCCTTTTCTTCACCCACGCCTTCTCTCTTTCTTTGCCCTTCCATTCTCGAGCTCCAGCACTCAAGTCCTCATCTTTTCCGCCTTAAGAGAGCACTCAACCATGTCCGGATCTGGAGCGCAAGGTAAGTGGATGGCCTCCTCCGTCAAGGAGAAGGACATCACCGAGCTTCGGGAGGCCGGGTATCTGGCAAAAGAAATCACCCACCGGCTTCCGGCCAAGGGGCAAGTCGTCCCCACCCTGAAGCCCAATGAGAGGGTGGTGTTCATCCCCCATTTCGTCCGCGGGTTAGGGTTTCCTCTCCACCCTTTCGTCCGCGGACTTATGTTCTATTATGGGCTAGATTTCCATGATCTAGCCCCGAACTCCTTCCTCAACATCTCGGCATTTATTGTCGTGTGCGAGGCCTTCCTCCGCATTCCTCCCCACTTTGGACTATGGCTCAAGATCTTCAACGTGAAACCGAAGGTTGTGGATGGCCAACACGCGGAGTGCGGAGGTGCCATGGTGAGCAAGATGCCCAATGTCACATGGCCCAAAGGTACCTTCGTGGAGACTGTCAAGGAGTGGCAGAAACTATGGTTCTATATTACAGAGCCTCGCGACGCCGCTTGGGCCGTGGCTCCCAAATTCAAGTCCTGTGCCCCAATGCGGCTCACCTCCTGGCTAGAGAAGGGCCTGAACTGGTCTTCGTCAAACGAGCTAATAGCGCTGCAAACGCGCATTCAGAGCATGGTGGACAAGAACATCAAGCTTGTCAACGTGATTTAGGTGATGCTAGTTCGCCGGATCCTTCCATGCCAAAGCCGGACTTGCCATTTATAGGAGTTCGATCCGGCCAAGCACCAGACTCTGCAACAGTTCTTCAGAACTATGCACGAGGACATATGGAAGGTGCTCTTCACGGGCAAGGAGACGCCACCGGCGACGACCGAGGACCGTGGGCATGCACTAGCCCATCCTGCCAGTCCGGTAAGTTTTTCCCGTTTCAAGATGCATCCTTTACTTGCTTGTTTAGTGAAGATACTTAGGCATCACCACTCATTTCTCAGGGCTGGACGAAGAAGGCGGAGCGGATTCAATGTTCGTCTCGGCTGCCTGAGGAACCAGTCATCCCGCTCTTGGCGAAGATGCTAGTTCCGGCGCCCTACAAGGCACCGGAGAAGAAGGCCAAGGGGGCCAAAAGTGGCCCTCGCCGCAAGGGCGCTTCGGACAGGACGTCCGAAGACAACGAGACTCCCTCCTCCGCTGCCGAAGACGAAAGCAGCTCTCCCCCTGAGGGGGGAAGGAAGAAGAAGGCGGCCTCCACAAATCTGGAGGCAGAGGCATCCAAGAGGGGGAAGGGTTCCCTCGCGGATAACTCCGTGTGGGATGTTGACAGTAGCCCAGAGCCGCGCCCCCGAAACAAGCCCCTGGCCGCATCGTGAGTACTAAAAGCCCTAATGCGTCCATATATCCAGACTCTCTTCTTCATAGTTTTAATATGTTGAATTATGCTATTGCAGTCTGGCCCATGACAGCTCCCTGCGATCCTCGTCAGGAGGTTCGCTGGATTCAAAAGCGATGGCCAGCGAGTCACCGCCGGCCGCTCACTCTCCCACGGCCAAGGGCGACGAGGAGGTGCTGTCCCAAAGGACCTTCCCAGGCTAGGGAGAGGTTCAGGAGGCCATCAAGGTGGCGCCAGAGGGTGACCCTCCGGCCGCCGGACACTCGGGAGAGAAGACCCCCATGGAGACTGGCGATGGGGGCCATGTTCAGTTTGGCCCCCAGCCGAATACATTTCCGGAGTCCTATACGGTTCCGAAATCCGGCGAGCAGCCTCCTTCGAGAGAAGGAGGTGTGCCTATCCCGCCGGTGACCTCTGTCCAACCAGAGGCACTGGATAATCTGCTGGAAGCGCTACGAGGCGCTTCCATTGTGGATGAACACCGTATCCTTATGGGTACGGTGATTGAGAGGGTTCAGTCCATTAAGAGCGGACTGACCAAAGCCTGCAGCATCCTGCTGACAGGCTTTGAGGTAAGCGACGCAAAAAGAGAAAGCCCTAGTATAGACAGTAGCCCCTGAGACACTGTCCGATGTTCGGAAAGAAAAGCCGGACAGAGGATCAAGTAATTTTCGCAGGAAACTAACTAAACATGTCTTATATGAATAAGCAGGCGTCGTTGTTGGCCACGACCTCTCATGCTGCTAACATCTCTGGACTAAAGCAGAGTCTGTAGCGGGCCGAAGAAGAGCTCGGCCTTGTAAGAAGGCAGCTGGAGGACAAGCAAGGTATGTTGTGACTTGTTGTATATTCGGAAAGAATGAATGATGTGTATTTGACCGTACTGCCATAATGTTTGTAGGAGCGGCGACCGAGGTCGAGGTCCTTAAAAAGGCACTGGCCGAGGCCAAGGAGAAAACTGCCAAGGAACGAGCCGCCCGTGAGAAGCATGAGGCCAGGCTTGATGAGGTCCAGCAAGAGTTCCAGGATGCCGTGAAAAAATGCGAGACCTTGGAGCGTGATGTTTCGGCTCAAAAGACCGAACTCGCCAAGGCTGGCCAAAGCGCGGAGGAGGCCCGGGTTGAAGCCCAGGGCGCCCTCCAGGAGATCCAGGAGGCCAAGAAAATCGGGCGGGTAAGGCGTTTAGTATGCAAAGCAAGTATGTGAAGAAGAAGTATTTCTTACTAACCCGGATTTGGAGTTCTCCAGGGGAGTTTGCGGATCTGCCGCGCAGTGTTTCTGATGCTGCGGAATTCTTCCGAGCCGGAGAAGGGAGCTCAACGGACAAGCTGTTCTGGTCGCAATACCTTGCGCCAGAACATCTGGTGCCCTTTAGTGATCAACTAAAATAGTTGGTCGAGCTGCATAGGGTGGCCGAACTGGCCATGAAGGATTTAATAATCCTGCAGCTACTTCGGTCTCGTGAAGCGGCTGGTGAATGCCTGCCCTTGGCTGGACGTCGTCAAGCGGTCAGTCTGCATCGAGGGCGCGCGCATGGCCTTCACCCGCGTCAAGGTGTGGTGGGCGAAGATTGACGCCGTCAAGCTTCTGACCGAGGGACCACCTGAGGGCAAGCAGCACCGCACGCCCGAGAGGTATTTTGAAGACGTCCTAGAGGGGTCTCGTATTGTGGCGACGCAATGTGCGCAAGACATTATTTTTGAATGAATACATTCATGTTGTCTCTGCCTTGTATGATGAAACAAAGTCGTTATGTAATATAATGTTTGTTAAAAAAAATTAACTCCTGTGCGGCCGTGTTTTGTGAAATCTGAGAGTTGGCCAGTCAAAGGTTTGTGCCCCCATGTAGGTAGTACGGTGGTGTTCGGGATGTAATCTAAACACTCATGATCCAATTGTTTGGTCCTTGAAGGAGGTGTTTAGAGCAACGAACCAGGCAATCAGACTATGCGGCTTTAACACCCTCACTTAGCCATAGGAGTTTGACGATAAAAATATAGGCGCAACTCCTAGTATCCGAACTGGGATGCTGTAAACACCTGATTGGGTAAGTACCGATCCCTCGCGTAAGCAGAAAAATCTCTAAGGATTTGAGACCTCCGAAGAGCTGACCGGCTCTCGCCGCATCATGACAGTCAGTTTTCGGCTTTCTCTACTGAGGTGCTCATCCGGGTAAACCAGGGCACAATCGCAGTAGTTCTCCCTTTACTACCCTAGCCGATATAATGGAACATAAGGTAGCAAGCACAGGAGCCGGGCAACCCAACTATTGACCAAAGACATGATTCGGAGCCAATGCATATAGTGCTAAATTCGGGGTGCCGAACTATACTGTAAAAAGTGTTCGGACTTTGTTGCCGTATTGCGGGGAGCTATGAAGTCCCTGGCAAATTGAAACGTACCAAAGTGTACGGGTGCTATCTGATAAGGTTATCAAAAGAAAAGGAAAACAGGAAAGAAGGAAGGGTAGTAAGCTAGAGCCGCAGAATTTGGGCCGCAAACTGTTTCCATTATAATTTGAATAATACGTCAAAGCGCATTAGTACAAGTAGTGCAATAAGCAACATGCTATTTAATATGCCACAACCAAGGGAGAGCTGCATGTGGGTCCTGCAAACTGGTAGAGTGATCGTTAAAGAGACCACCTAAAAATTCCCATATACGTCCATGCTTACTGCCGTCCTGGTGTATTTATCCTTCCAAAGGACTGGTGATTAGGCCATCAGGCAAGACCTGTGGAAAAGTAACCCGAAAAGGAGAAAAAAAGGAAACAGTGATAGTATGTGTGTCCAGGGGCAGTCAAGCCGTATTGTGGATCACAGGCTAGTTATGGCTCCGTCTATGCCCATAGTATTTTGAGTGCGTAGTTATGTACGCACGGTACGAATGCCGCTATTTGGTCGGGACTGGGATGGAGGCCGAATTGCTAGTTGAGCTCTTGACGAGCTGAGCTATCCTGCTGCAGGATAGCCGGACTCTCTTGACAGTGTTCGGGAGCTCGGCCGCCGAATTAAGGTTCTGCTTGAAAAGGCCGCTCTGTACTTCTGCTGCTAAGGCAGTGGTGTGCTCCTCGGTGCGGAGGGAGCGTTCCGTGTTTCCATTAACTGTTATGACGCCGCGTGGCCCGGGCATCTTGAGCTTGAGATAAGCATAGTGTGGCACCACGTTGAATCGAGCAAATGCGGTTCGTCCAAGCAGTGTGTGATAACCGCTGCGAAAGGGGACGATATCGAAGATTAACTCTTCGCTTCTGAAGTTGTCCGGAGATCCGAAGACGACCTCTAGTGTGATTGAGCCCGTACAGCAGGCCTCTACACCTGGTATGACTCCTTTAAAGGTAGTCTTTGTGGACTTGATCCGTGATGGATTAATGCCCATTTTGAGCACTGTATCCTGATAGAGCAGGTTGAGGCTGCTGCCACCATCCATGAGGACTCGCGTCAAGTGGAATCCATCAATTATTGGGTCAAGGACCAGTGCGGCTGAACCGCCATGACGGATACTGGTCGGATGATCCCGACAATCGAAGGTGATCGGGCATGACGACCATGGATTAAATTTTGGGGCGACTGGCTCTACTACATAGACGTCCCTGAGCGCGCGCTTGCGCTCCCTCTTGGGGATGTGGGTAGCGTATATCATGTTCACCGGACTTGAGGGGGAAACTTCTTCTGTCCCCTGTGTTCGGTGGCCGGGGCTCCTTGTCATCGTCCTCACTTTGCGATCCCTTCTCCTTGTTCTCGGCATTTAACTTGCCGGCCTGTTTAAAAACCCAACAATCTCTATTGGTATGATTGGCTGGTTTGTCTGGGGTGCCATGGATCTGGCACGGACGGTCTAGTATGCGGTCCAAGCTGGATGATCCCAGGTTGTTTCTTTTATATGGCTTCTTCCGCTGACCGAACTTGGAGCCACTGAATCCGGCGTTGACTGTAGTGTCATCAGTGTTATCACCATTGCTTCGACATTTGTGCCTGTTGCGTCGGAGCTTGCCGTTGCTGTTTTTGACCTCGGAGGTACCCGCTTTGCTTGTCGTGTTTTTGCTATGAGCCAGCCAACTATCCTCATCCGCATAAAAGCGGGTCATGAGTGCCGTGAGGGCTGCCATGGACTTCGGCTTTTCTTGGCCGAGGTGGCGGGCGAGCCATTCGTCGCGGATGCTGTGTTTAAAGGCCGCTAGGGCTTCGGCATCCGGACAGTCGATGATCTGGTTCTTTTTAGTTAGGAACCTAGTACAGAATTTCCTGGCTGACTCTCCGGGCTGTTGAAGTATGTGGCTTAAGTCATCGGCATCTGGTGGCCGGACATATGTACCTTGGAAGTTGTCGCGGAAGGCGTCTTCCAAATCCTCCCAGCTGCCAATAGAGTTTTCAGGCAGACTGTTTAACCAGTGCCGAGCTGGCCCTTTGAGTTTTAACGGGAGGTATTTGATGGCGTGGAGGTCATCTCCGCGGGCCATATGGATATGGAGAAGAAAATCCTCGATCCACACCGCGCGATCAGTTGTTCCATCGTATGATTCAATATTCACGGGTTTAAACCCTTCTGGGAATTCATGCTCCATTACTTCGTCAGTGAAGGAAAGAGGGTGTGTGGCGCCTCTATATCGGGCCACATCGCGACATAGCTCCGATGGAGTCCGTCTGCGGTTTTCGGCCCGGGCATGACTAGGCTTGCCACGTCCGAATAGATAGCCGTCGTTGCGTGTCAGGGCACGTCCTCACGATCCGTAAATCGATCTGGTATGTCCTGCTCTACTGTCCAGGTCCTGCCGAAGGTCATATGTATAACCCCGAGCTGTTTTATCTCTGCTTTTATGGTGAGGTGGGGCGGGCTGGTGTTCGGCTTGAGTTGCCGCTTTGTCCCGACCACGTGGTGGTCGGTCAGCCGCATTGCGCGATGATGGTACGGGCTCCGGCACCTCATCATCGAACTAAGGTAGAAATTTGCACTTCGGGTAACTTTTGGCTGGGCGCTTGGGGCCGTATTCTTCGGCTGCTAGGACATTAGTCCATCTATCGTTGAGCAGATCTTGGTCAGCTTGAAGCTGCTGTTGCTTCTTTTTAGGCTCCTTGCAGTGGCTATTAGCCGACGCTTAAAGTGCTCCTGCTCGAGAGGTTCCTCAGGCACGATAAAATCCTCGTTGCCGAGGCTCACCTCATCCTCGGAGAGTGGAAGATAATTACTGTCCTCCGAGTCATCGTGTATGGCCTGTTCATCAGGGCTAACTTGCCCGTTTTCCCGTTCCTCCTATTCGGAAGATATCTCAACGGGGTATTCATTATCTTCGGCATCGTCCGGAGTATTGCTTTCTCCCGTGCCAGTATTGCTATCTTTTCTACGACGTGACTTAGAGCGGCGCCGCTGACGCCGACGTTTTGGCTGTATCACAGGAGGTTCATCCTCAACTGGATCTTCTTTGTCATAGTCGTTAGTTCTTTTGGTGTATCCACCATGTACACGTCGTAAGAAGAGGCGGCCGTCCAGCGTCCGGTAAACGGCGGGTTTTGGCCCTGCTCCTCAACGGCGTCGTCGTCCATACCGTCGATGTCTTCGGAGCCGTAATCGAGCATGTCGGTTAAATCTTCGACAGTGGCTATGAAGTGGGCGGTGGGTGGGAAGCGAAGTTCTCCGTCATCAGCCTCCAGTTCGAACCGGATATAATTTGGCTGCGAGCCCCCCCACTAAGGATAGTGCTTTTAACGAGTTTAACACATCGCCCAAAGGCGAGTGCCGAAAAATGTCCGCGGAGCTGAATTCAACGATCGAAGACTGATCGAGCTCGACGCACGTGGATGCACATGGTTCGGAACCTGTAGCCGGAAACGAGTCCGAGGCTCCGGTGACACAGATTCCACTCGAGGTTGGGTCTGTGTGCGGCTCTAACGCCGCCGGGACTGCGGCATCCGTGGCGGGGTTGAGCTTCCCGTCTTCAGATGGCGCGATCTGCTCCAGATCTAAGGCCAGAGCAGTTACAGGTGCTATCTCCTGGGTATGGTCCGATGACAGATTTAAGTCATGTTCATCGTGGTGACGGGGAGCGGCTGCCGTGGTCTCGAATCCGTCAAAGATCAAGTCTCCACGGATATCCGCGACGTAGTTCAAGCTCCCGAATCTAACCTGACGGCCAGGGGCGTAGCTATCAATCTGATCCAGGTGGCTAAGCGAGTTGGCCCGCAGTGCGAAGCCGCCGAACACAAAGGTCTGTCTGGGGAGGAAGACTTCTCCGTGGACAACATTGTTGTAGATGATTGAAGGGGCCATCAAACCTTTTGAGGACGGCGCACAAGAACTCTCAATGAAAGCACCAATGTCGGTGTCAAAACCGGCGGATCTCGGGTAGGGGGTCCCGAACTGTGCGTCTAAGGTCGATGGTAACAGGAGACAGGGGACACAATGTTTACCCAGGTTCAGGCCCTCTCTTATGGAGGTAATACCCTACTTCCTGCTTGATTGATCTTGATGAATATGAGTATTACAAGAGTTGATCTGCCACGAGATCGTAATGGCTAAAACCCTAGAAGTCTAGCCTGTATGACTACGATTATTATTATTGGCCTCTACGGACCTAGCCCTCCGGTTTATATAGACACATGAGGGATCTAGGGTTACATAAGATCGGTTACAGAGAAAGGAATCTTCATATTTGGACACCAAGCTTGCCTTCCACGCCAAGGAGAATCCCATCCGGACACGGGAGAGAGTCTTCGGTCTTGTATCTTCACAGCCCTTTAGTCCGGCCCATGTCCAATAGGCCAGTCGCCCGAGGACCCCTTAGTCCAGGACTCCCTCACACACCATTCAAGATATGCCGGAATTAGGCAACACATCGGGGCAGAAAACAAAGGGAGATGTAGGGTGTGTCACATGCATGGATAGGACAACTAGCAGAAGACTTACCAACTCGCACAAAACCGTGTATTTGCGTCATCGTAGGTTCTTACGGAAAACTCACCCATACCAAAAGATGAAAGCTGAATTTGATGGTACAGCAAAGGCAGGTGTGGGCCCAAGACCATATGAAGGGGAGGTGGTCCACAACATGGCTAAAAAAAAATTAATGTTGTGCTTGGCAAGAACCACCCTTTGACGGTGAAACATACACCCAAGGGTCAAGTGTTTAAGAATAAATCATTGTTTTGGAAATTACCTTACTGGGAGATTCTACGTGTACGTCACTGCATCGATGTCATGCACATAGAGAAGAACATATGTGAAAGCATCCTTGGTACTCTGCTCAAGATTAAAGGTAAAAGAAAGGATGGTGATGGTTCACGGCTTCGATATGCTTGCTGATCAATCAAAATGCAAGAGTGAAGCAGAAGATGATGAAAAATTCATCAAAGCTCGCCAGAGTTACAATTTCAATATAAAAGAAGCAACATAGTTCTCCACCTATTTGTTGTCAGTTAAGACACCCTCTTCCTACTGTGCAAACATCAGAAGTCTTGTGGATGTGAGCTCAGCTAAAATGAAGTTGGGACACATGAAGTCACATGATTTCCATGTAATGTTGACACAAATCCTCCCGGTGGCCATCAGGAATCTGATGGACAAAGATATAAGAAACACACTCATTGACCTCTGTGATTTCTTCAACAAACTATGGCAAAAAGTTGTAGTCCTGAAGAGTTGGATCATATGAAAGATGATATTGCAAGAATATTTTCCAACCTAGTGATGTTTTTCCCACCGTCATTCTTTGATGTCATTGTCCATCTCACTGTGCACCTTGTCAACGAGATAAAGTATTGTGGTCCTGTGTTTCTTCGCAACATGTATCCCTTCGAGTGGTTCATGGGAATACGGAAGCGCTTTTGTCGGAACCGAAAACATCCAGAGGCAAGCATCCCTTCGAGTTCTTAAAGGGCAGCTTCGAAGGGATCAAGGGATACGCTGTGGGCCGGATAACCAAGAGTCGTCGCGGCAAGTTCTACATCGACGATGCAGGCTGGGGCCCCGAGGCTGGCTCAATTGAGTACGGGTACCGGGTCCCCTTCGGCGGAATCCACGTCTTCATCGGCAAGATCGGCGAACCGGGCCCTGAGCCGGACACCTGCACCGACATCATCGAGACGGCTCAGCATGCACGGCCTGCCCGAGTTCAACCCGCCGTGAAGCGTGCCTTTGTTGGTTTCATCCATGTTGCAGAAGTTGAAGAAGGATCTGTGTCTGGTGGTGAGATGGCCATCTACTCTAATGGTGAGTCGTCTACCGGCGAGACCGATTCAATGTATCAACTGCAAGACGGCTGGATTGGGGGCTGTTCCGATGGCGATAGTATTCCGGACCCCTATGAGCCGCCAAACAGGGTTGCGATCTTCATGGCCGGTACACAGCCGGTGCTCGGTTCAACAACCGCCGCGGCTATGACGTCTAGTTCAACTGCTGCGGTGACGGCTGGGGCTAGTGGCACTGCGCGCCCGCCGGATCAAGCTTTGACAGAGTTATTGGAGGCTTTGGCGACTCTGATGGGGGTGGAGGTAACCCCGTATAACCAGGAACAGCACAAGATAGATGTGGAGAAGCTACGAGATGAGATAGCTCAAGCCAAGGAAGAGCTGGCGGCTGAGAACGCTAGGATGGCCACAGAGCGAGCTGCTTTGGATGCCCAGGCACAACGGATCTAGGAAGAATCTTTTCGGCTCACCTTGGATCAGAACGCTTCAAACGAGATCATGAGGAGGAGGCACCAGAGTCGTTTACCCCCGGTTTACGACGCGAGGAACCTCTTCAATATGCCTGGAGCAGGGACCAGTGACCCGCCGGTGGTGAACCGGGCAGTTGAGGTGCCTAGACCGGAGCGCCGGTTCCGCCACATGCGATAGATCCGCCCCGCTTGAATAATAATCCGCCCCAGCACATTCCGACACCGCCGGGTCACTATTCTAACCCTTTGGATAATATGATTGCTGTGGCGATGCGATTGGCGGCTCTACCAGTTGAAGGCGAGTCTCCAACAGCGGTAGAGACACGGAGGGCTAGAGAGCTTCTTCAGACGGCTATGGCTTAACATGCGGCTTATTCTTATAGCCGCGAGCGGATAATATGATTGCTGTGGCGATGCGATTGGCGGCTCTACCAGTTGAAGGCGAGTCTCCAACAGCGGTAGAGACACGGAGGTTTAGAGAGCTTCTTCAGACGGCTGTGGCTCAACATGCGGCTTATTCTTTAAGCCGCGAGCAGATTCACTCAACCCCTCGACCGAGTCGGAGTTATAGCAGGCATATTGAGTCGCCCGCTGTTTCAAGCAATGAGCAACAGCGCAACCAGCCTCGTGGACATGACCCGGCGCGCGGAGGTAATAATGCCCAAGCTTTGGTGGATCAGGGCAGGGCGCGTCGGGAGGCTGAGCTGGCGGCTCAATTAGCGGCTCAGCAACAATCTTCGGTCTATCCATCGGCTTCGGTGGAGGCAGGTGTGACCTCTAGAACCTTGGGTGTACCATGTTTAGTGCTGGCTCTGCGTAACGAGCGTCTACGTAAGGATTTCAAGGGTCCTCGTAAGGTACCTAATTACAGAGCAGATCAACCCCCTGAAGCTTGGATTGAGAGTTATGAGATGGCAATGGAGATGCTGGATGTTAGCGATGTTGCGTCCGCTAAGTATTTCACCATGATGTTGGATGGGACGGCTCATACTTGGTTGAAAGGGCTTCCTGTTAACTCCATTAGATCATGGGCCAAGTTAAAAGCCGTTTTATCCAGAATTTTAAAGACACGTGCAAGCAGCCTATGTCAATCATGGAATTGGACTCCTGTGTCCAAGGTGAGGGCGAGTCAACAACCCATTGGGTGCACCAGGTCTCAGCCATCATACACTCATCGGATAGTATCAATGGCGGTTCAGCAGTCCTGATGTTGGAGAAAAAATGCCGTTTCATGCCCCTTAAGCAGAAACTGGGGCGGCTTAAACGTCACTGCAACGACATGGGGGAGCTAATGGCGGCTCTCGTCAAGTATGCCGACTCTGATAGTACCAAGGACCCCGAGTCTGATGATGAAAAGCCGGGTAAGGGAAAGAAGAGCAGCAACACAAAACGGCAGTAGCATAACCCGGCAAGTCAAGGTGGCAACGGTAAGCGCAAGGTTGATGGTAATTTGGATTTTGTGGCCAATACCAATACACAGAATAATAATCAGCGCCGCAAGGGAAAGCCGCCCCCTCGGTCTGGAGGGCCAAAATTCAATCTTGAGGCGATGATGAATCAGCCCTGCCCGAAGCATGGTACGCAGGAAAAGCTGGCCACTCACCTCTAGAAGGATTGCTTCATTATGAAGGAGTATAGAAATTCCAATTTTTTCCAGAACAATCATGGACTGAACGGCGGCTCAGGATCCGGCTCTCACGGTCCGGGTTTTGGTGGTGGCGGTTCAAATTCTGGTTTCCAGGGCCAAGGCAATCAAGGTGGTTTTAATCTACAGTCTGGTCAAGGGAATCATCAGCAGTAGTCTGGTTATCGGAGTAACCCGAAGCAATTGAATAGTGGACAGTACCATGTTTCCACCACAAGTTTGTGTAAGCGGGATCAACAGCTTCATAAAAGTGCGGTGAATGCGGTTGGGCCGGCAATTCCCCGTTACTTGCGATGGTTTGAACACCCTATTCTGAAGCCGTGAGGATCACCCGCCCCGGATTGATAATCCGGGTCACTTGGCTTTGGTGGTGGCCCCTTAGGTTGGAGGGTACAGATTCGCTAAGGTGCTCATGGATGGGGGCAGCAGCATCAACATTCTTTACTATGAAACCTTTCGTCACATGAGCTTGATTGACAAAGATCTTAAGCCGTCGAATACTATTTTTCATGGTGTGGTGCCTGGTAAGTCGGCGTATCCAGTGGGCAAGATATCTTTGGAGGTGGCTTTTGGTGATGATCATGATTCCAGGTCGGAGACGCTGACTTTTGAGGTGGTTAAAATCAAGAGGCCTTATCATGCTCTGTTTGCTAAGTTCATGGCAAGGCCTTTTTATGTTTATTTGCAGCTTAAGATGCTGGGTCACAAGGGTACCATCACAGTACATGGGAGCCAGAAGATAGCCTTGGAATGTGAAGAAGGCGATGGCGCTTATGCTGAGTCTGTTTGTGCAACAGAAGAGTTAAACTTTTAAAAGGATAATGTTGACCCGGCGGATATGACATCTTTGAAGAAGCCAACTACGGAGCATGATCCTCTGTTGAAGTTTAAGTCAGCGGACGACACTAAATTGGTTGATTTTGTTCCTGGTGATTCATCCAAGCAGTTCAGTATCAGTGCTAATCTGGATCAGAAATAGGAAAGCGCGCTCATCGGGTTCATCCGTGAGAACCGGGACATCTTTGCATGGAAACCTTCAGACATGCCAGGTGTACCGAGGAAACTCGCTAAGCACACTCTCAATATTGATCCAAAGTTTAAACCGGTCAAGCAATTCCTTCACCGTTTCAATGAAGAGAGGCGCAAGGCCATTGGTGAAGAAGTTGCCCGGCTCTTGGCGGCTGAGTTTATTGTTGAAGTTTTTCATCCTGAGTGGTTGGCTAACCCAGTGCTGGTACTTAAGAAAAATGGTACTTGGCGTATGTGTGTGAATTACATGGACTTAAACAAGGCCTGTCGGGCCGATCCTTTTGCTCTCCCTCGTATTGATCAGATCATTGATGCTACGGCGGGTTGTGAGCGTTTGAGCTTTTTGGACGCTTATTCCGGTTATCATTAGATCAAGATGGCAGTTAAGGACTAGGAGAAGACAGCATTCATCACTTCTTTTGGAGCCTTATGTTATGTGTCTATGCCTTTTGGGCTCAAGAGTGCCCAGGCGACTTACCAGCGGTGTGTGCAAAATAGCCTTCATGATCAGATTGGGCGCAATGTTCATGCTTATGTGGATGATATTGTGGTGAAATCCAGGCAGAAGGAAACCTTGATAGATGATTTGAAAGAGACCTTTGACAATCTCCGGGTCTACAAGATGATTCTTAACCCGGCCAAGTGTGTCTTGGGCATACCAGCAGGCAAGCTCTTGGGCTTTCTAGTTTCTGAATGGGGTATTGAAGCTAACCCTGAGAAAATAAAGGCTATCAGTTCCCTGGCTAAACCGGCGTGTATCAATCATGTTCAGCGTCTGGCCGGTCGTATTGCGGCCTTAAGCCGGTTCATAAGCCGGTTGGGTGAAAAGGCTATCCCTCTGTACCAGATGATGAAGAAGACAAATCACTTTGTCTGGAGTGATGCTGCTGATCAGGCATTTGAAGCCTTGAAGAAACAGTTAGCTGAGCCGCCGGTTCTTGCTGCTCCCATTGATAAAGAACCTTTGTTGCTATATGTGGCTGCTAATAGCCGAGCTGTCAGCATGATGATTGTGGTGGAAAGGAAGGAGTCAGGCAAGGAATATCCGGTTCAGCGGCCGGTTTATTACATCAATGAGGTGCTCATTGAGTCCAAGCAGAGGTATCCGCATTGGTAGAAGCTGGTGTGTGGGGTGTTCATGGCTAGTCGAAAGCTCAAGCAATATTTTGTGGGTCATCCCATCACTTTGGTTAGTTCTGCTCCTCTGGGGGATATTATTCAAAACAGAGAAGCCACAGGTCGGGTAGCCAAGGGGGCCATTGAGCGAGGACCCCATGGTTTGAAGTATATGCCTCGCACAGCCATAGTCTCAAGCACTTGTGGATTTCATCAATGATTGGACAGAGCTGCAGATGCCTGAGGAGAAGCCGGATAGCACATATTGGATTATTCACTTTGATGGGTCCAGGCAGTTGGAAGGCTCGGGGGCTAGAGTTATTTTGACTTCCCCACGAGGTGATAAATTTTGTTATGTTTTAAGGTTGATGTTCCCTTGTACTAACAATGCAGCTGAGTATGAAGCCTTACTCCATGGTCTTTGGATGGCTAAAGAGATGAATCTAAGCTAGGTGAGGTGTTTCGGTGACTCAGATTTGGTGGCTCAACAAGTTTTAGACACTTGGGATTCTAAGGACCCAATCATGGCGGCTTATCGCTGAGAGGTGGATGCAATTGCTGGTGACTTCAAGGGCTATCAAGTAGAGCATGTTGATCAGAGGAAAAACGAGGCGACTGATGCTTTAAGCCGATTGGGGTCCCAGTGTAAGCCGGTGCCACCCAATGTTATCCTTGATATTCTGCATAACCCTTCAGTCAAATTGCCTATAGAGGAAGATCTTGCTATTCCTGACCCGAAGGCACAGCTGGTGGCGGCTCTACATGCTATTCCTGATTGGACAGTTCCATATTTGGCTTATATGACCCGGGGTGAGTTACCTGAAGATGAAACTTTGGCCAGGCAGATAACCCGGCGGTCTAAGTCAATGATTATTGTCAATGGAGAGTTGCACCGTTGCAGTGTCACAGGGGTGTTTCAACGTTGTGTTTCTCCTGAGGAGGGCCGTGAGATTCTACGAGAGATTCATGAAGGAGATTGTGGTCATCATGCCGGCTCTAAGTCTCTCGTGGCCAAGGCTTTTCGTCATGGATTTTATTGGATGACGGCTCATGCTGATGTAGAGGATTTGGTCAGTAAATGTGATGGTTGCCAGAAATTCTCAAGATGAGCTCACGTGCCGGCTCAAGAGTTGAGGATGATTCCAATTACTTGGCAGTTTGCAGTCTGGGGGCTTGATATGGTTGGACCTTTCAAAAGGTCCAATGATAAAAAGACCCACCTTTTGGTGGCGGTTGACAAATTTACAAAATGGGTTGAAGCAGAGCCGGTTAGTAAATGTGACGCGGCGATAGCGGTTCAATTCATCAAAAAGGTGATTTCTGTTTTGGTTTTCCCACAACATTATAACTGATAATGGCACTAATCTATCCTAAAGGTGCTATGAAAGAGTTTTGTCAACGAGAGCATATTCGACTTGATGTTTTGTCAGTAGCTCACCCCCAGTCCAATGGTCAAGCTAAGAGAGCCAATCAAGAAATTTTGAGAGGCATCAATCCCCGGCTTATGGTCCCTTTGCAGAGGATGCTGGGTTGTTGGGTGGAGGAATTACCCTTAGTGTTATGGAGCATCAATACCACCCCCAATAGATCTACGGGTTACACACCTTTCTTCATGGTTTATGGAGCAGAGGCAGTTCTCCCTAGTGACATCCGTCACGATTCGCCTCGTGTGGCGGCTTATGTTGAAGCTGAAAAAGAAAAAGCACGTCAGGGTGCTATTAACCTTGGATGAGGAGCGTGACCTTGTGGTGGCTCATTCGGTGATTTACCAGCAAGATCTGCGCCGTTATCATAGCCGCCAGGTTAAAACCAGGACCTTTCAGGAAGGCGATTTGGTGCTCCGGCTTATCTAGGATCAAACTGATATGCACAAGATTTCCCCACCTTGGGAAGGGCCCTTTGTGGTCAGCAAAAATCTGAACAACGGTTCATACTACCTTGTCGATGTTCGAGACCACAAGGACTCACGCACGTCGGAGGAGGAGACCCGCCGGCCATGGAATATTGCTCATCTTCGGCCTTATTACACTTGAGCCACCGACTCTTGTGATGTACATATTTTGACAATGTATATATTATGATGAATATAATAAAGCCGGCATCCATGATAATTCAGGGCCTCTGTTGTTTCATTTCTGAGAATAATGAGTCTTTATTGTCACTTCATATTATCACTTGGGGGCTTCCTGCTCATTGAGCATAGCTATGACTACCCTCTTGATCCGGCTTGTACGCCATAGTTACCAAATACTTGGGGGCTTCCTGCTCATTGAGCATAGCTATGACTACCCTGCTGATCCGGCTTGTACGCCTGGAATGAAATATTACTTGGGGGCTCTTTGTTAATGGACAGAGCTTTGATGACCCTTGTAATAGGCTTGGAGGCCAGGTGTATTCACCAAAAAATCCGGTTATCCTGCCTTTGTAAGCCTGCCACTCCGCCTAGGTAATCCTGGAATGACTCGCCGTACTCTTGACAGTCAATCTTATACAGACCCTGAACTTGTCAAAGTTAAAACGGCGATTGGTCATGTGAGGCTAGGCTTACAAGGTTTGTATGAAGGTTTAACTCAGTGGCTGTGCGGCCCTTGAAAAGCACTTGACTTTGAGGCTTGGCAGCCTATGAGAGCCTTGTTTTTTGATTTATATTTGATTTGAACAATTTTTCAGATTCATCTCTTATGACATGTTAATACATGGTTGAAGACTGATGAGGGCTCTGTTGCCTTATGGTTCATATATGAATCTAACCGGAGTTTGTTAACCCGGCCTGGCCTTGGACTTTAAGTCGCCAGCATATGATGATTTTTGTGCTTGGAGTACTGGCTCTATGTTTGGGATGATACCCCTTGCTGCATATGGCATTATGGGCCGGCGGTATGAATCAATTGAAGAAGACGTTGTGCTCCCAATCTCTGGGTTGTAACCCTTACTGCACAGGTATGACAGGCCGGCAATGTGAGCAAATATCACAGGTATGATATTTTGTTATAATTATATGAGGTTGTGATTAAACCAGCCCTGGTTATGGACTATTTTAGTCACCAGTGGTTTTTATATGGGGTATTGTGACCTGCCCTGGGGTAAACCGCCAGGGCACTTATGATCTGTTTGTGTGCAGGACAAATGATAAATCTAATCTTCATAATTGATGATATCATGAGCATAAGTGGCAGATCTTCAACTGATGGATCAGTAGTGTTATGCAAACAAAACGTGCATGATGGCACGGCAGATCACAGTTTAACTAGCCTATTACAAGGCATCTGGTAGCCCAAAGAGGACAAGTGTTTCTGGAACATAAACATTAAAGTGCTATGGTTAATACACCGGCTCATGACTCTTAGCGGGTTGAAGCCTCCAGATCATCATGTGCTCCTTCAGCTCCTTGATCATCCACTAGCTGGAAGTCAGGCGTAGCCTAGTTGATACCGGTCAACGCTCTAAACATGGATCAAAGTCAGGAGCGAAGGTGTGCTTACGAGTCGGCGGGATGAGGTCCGTCTCCTGATGAACCGACGCCTTCACTTTTTTATTCTTAGCATCATAAGCCGCCTGGTATGTGGACATATTTGTTTCTTCAGCCATCTTACTTGCTAACGGACGCATTGCTCTTCCTATCTCTGCAAAGTCGTCAGCACTGAAGGCAGATCCGTCCTCTTTGACACTTGGGCAACCATTGGCCAAGTCTTCTGGATCCAGGTCTGCTTGCCACGCTTTTGCCTGTCTTAAAGCAGTTAAAGCGCCGGCTCTGGCAGATGCTCGCTTTAAATCATCGATCCTTTGGGGCAGCACTGATAACCTCTCCAATGTATCCTTGATGAGAGTGGGTGGAGATTTCTTATGCATCGCAGCAGCAATTGTACGTTGGGTGCCAGTGTATAGCTGTTCTACAAGAGTGTAGACAACCTTCAGCTTGAGGCGCATATCTGAGCCCAGCTTGACGCTTCGGGAGCCTATATTCATAAAAATCTCGATAAGTCGGCCGATGAATATGATATGATTACTGGTGACAGGGAATTATTTTTCTACTTACCGAAGATGGCTGATGCCATGTTATTGATTTGATGTTTTAAGCCAGACAACTCTTCAGTCACCGGTTTAAGGGCTGCTTCGGCCTCCTCTGCTCTCTTCAATAGAGCCGCCTTCTCGGTCTCCCAGCTGTCTTTGTCATTGCTGAAGCTTTGTTTCAACTGTTCAATGTTTTCCAGTGCAGTCTTCAGTTCTGACTTGGCCTTGGATGTTTCAGACTGCTGAGTTTTGATGTTGGCCTTCAGATCATTGAGTTGTGAATCCTTCTTAGTTAGTTCAGCCTGTGACATGAGCGAACATGGAGGATATTAGGATCATGATTATTTTTGAAGTCCCAAGCACAATACAAGTATTTTCCTTGGCACTTGGGGGCTAATGCCTATTGCTTTTTTCAAAGAAGAATTTATCTGCTGACCCAGGAACACTAATATGATCCGGTTTACAAAAGTGACATACGGAAGTGTTGATTTCATCAATGTCGGTAAGTCCCAGTTTAACTATGCTAGTTAAACCGACCCTTGAGGGCTACGGATGCGAAGTTGATTGCTGCTACTTAAAGTCCCGGCTTAAACTTGATGCTTTAAGCCGGCCCTTGGCGCTACTAGTGATGACGTTCAGTTCTTTATGGCAACTGGAAAGTCTACATCATATTCAATCCTATCATATCCTATAGACTTGGCGGCTGATAGACATATAATAATGAAGAAAATGGTGATTGGATTACCTCATAGCGTTCCTTTATCAAATTGACTAAACCGGCTTCAAAATCACAGCTGGTGTATAGACGGTTCAAATAGCCGGAGTGGATTGCTTGGACGCTGAACCGGGAGTAGCCCTCTAAGTCTAATTTCCACTTGCCTTTATCAGTAGCAGAAAATTCTTCCTTGGCGCTGTGCTTGGATAAGGCAGTAGGATTACCTGGCATTGTATAACCAAGGCCGGTGATGGTGATATCATCAGCCTTATCTCCAGTAGGCTTGGCGGGGCTTGGCGGCTTAGAGATGACTGGCTCAACATCCATATGACCTATGGTAATGTCCTGCTCTTCTGGTGGCGGGTCGTCAATGGTGGCCTCAGCGGTTGGATGAGACGCTTCTGGCATTTGTTTTTCCGGCTCAAAATGGCTGGAGTCTTCGGCCGGCTTGTTCGGTTTCGCTTTCTTGCTAGGCTTGGCTATACTGCTAAAAATAAGAAGTACAAAGATGTCAAAATATCAATCAGACATGAAGTTTCAGACATGGAATACGCCCTTACCCAGGCACAGTCCTGAAGGCTGGGATTTGAGTTCCCGTTGAGTCGCCGGAGGAGGAATGAGATGTTCCCTGATAGTTTGAATCGGACGGGTTAAGAGGTTGTCGCAAAAGACCCACCATGGATAAGATAAGTCAGAAATATTTGAAACCTCCGGTCGACGTTTGCGAGGTGCTGGGGTGTTCGGTAAGCCGGAGGAAAACTCCGCCGCCCCTGTTCCGGATTGTACGGCGAGCTTCATGTTGCTGCTTCTTCAAAAGAAAGTTGGGATCCAAGTGAGCTAAAGGGTGAGAAAATATCACTTTCCGGCTTGCTTGTCGAGTTTTCTGTGTTGGCAGAGGTTCTGAGCCGGAGGAAAGAGTAATTACCTCTGCATCATCTGCATGGCTGGCCTCCGCTTCATCCTGATAATAGTCATTGTCAATAAGATGTACAAAAACAAGCCAAGGGAATCAAGTTCTACCTCCGACTCGTCATCATCATCTTTGTCATCCAAATTGAATAATTCGGCAGTGTTGGACTTCTTCTTAGCCGGCCTTTTGGTCACCCTATTCTTTGTCCCGATTTTCGTCGGTTTCTCTGGCAACTTCTTGGTCCAGAAGGGTGAGTCGGCCTGTAAACATTGAATGAGTATCAGCAAGCAGCACAAATGAAAATATGAGTCAAGTATGGCACTAAAAAAATACACTTCTGTGATGATACGTGTTTGTCACAATAGGTCACGTTTTCTATCATGCATGTACATCCATGAAAAATTTATGACAGAATCAAGATAGTCATACCTGTGCTGTCGTAGAAGTGTTCCATGACATTACCAAAATTATCATCACGGAAGTGTCCACTTCCATGACGATAAATCGCGCGTCACAGAAGTGCTTTCGTCAAGGGTGACCGACACGTGGCATCCACCGTAACGGAATGCCGTTAAGCTATCGGGTCCGGTTTTGTATCCGATAACCCGTTAACAGCCCCGACCAATGAGGATTTTCCATGTGTAAAATCATCATTGGCTGGAGGAAACACGTGTTGGCTCACTGTTGGGACAGATGTCATCCACTCATTTGACCCAAAGCGCCTATGATACGCCGACACGTGGCACGACCCAACAGAGGCCCATTCCTGTGAAAAGGCCGGCCCATTTGACTTGGTCAAAAGGTGGCGGGCCGGCCCACGGCAAGCCTGTTAATGACCTGTTCGCATATAGCCCATTTACAGCCCGCTATCCCAGGGCCCGTTTACGGCCTATCCGAATTAGGCCCAGTAGCGTCATCTGGGCCATCCAATATAATTCCAGCCCGTTTTAAGTTTCGGCTCATGTATGGCACATGACGTCTTTCGGCCCATATGAGGCCCTTAGTAACCCTCGGCCCCTTAACGGCCCATGGTGAAACTGGCCCGTAATGAACAGTGTATCACTTTATACCCATTAACGGCCCATTATTCCGTTGGGCCGTTTCCAGCCCATGATATCTTTCGGCCTTCTCAGGGCCCATTTATTCTTGGGCTAATTTCCAACATTTGGTTACTTATGGCCCGTTACTGTCATTTTCCTATGGGCCAAATTCAGCCCGTGGTTACAGTCGGCCCGTTTGTGGCCCGTTAATACGTTGGGCCGTTTTCATGTCGAAAAAACCCGTTGGGCTGTTTTCATAGAGTTATCAAATACGGCCAATAAACGGCCCGTTATTGTCCATGAATAGTACGGCCCATGATTTGCGAAATGAAGATACGCCCCGTAGAAGGCCCATGGATCGTACGGCCCGTAAAAGGCCCATGGATCGTACGGCCCGTAGAAGGCCCATGGATCCTACGGCCCATATAGAAGGCCAATGGATCCTATGGCCCGTAGAAGGCCCATGGATCATACGGCCCGCAGGAGGCCCATGGTTACAACAGTCCGTGTGTTGCCATGATTATTTTGGCCTAGTTTCCAAAAATAGGTTATTGTGGCCACTAGAAAAACACAGAAAAAGAACTGCAGTGACTACAAGCAAACAACTAAACAAGACAATAAGGAAATAAATAAGCAAGCAATTAACGCTAGCCTATTACCGCTATTACACATATTACATCCACTTGGCATCAAAGTTCACCACCAGTGCAAATATAGGGAACAAAGCAGCATATTACATACAATGGCCGTCAAAATTGGCCACCAGTGCAAATAAACGCGGCAGCAAAACAAGAGCATAACTGAAACAACTTCATAAGAGCTCAAGAAACGTGGTATCCACCATGCTGGCAATAAGCTTAGAAAGCTTATTAGCTTTTTCCTGTTTGGTGCTAAAATCCTCCAACGCTTGCTGTTGCACCAGAAAGTATGCATCTGAATGCTCCAGGGACTTCCGCAGTCCTTCTGCTTCTTGTCGCAGCACAGCAGATCGATGTCTTTCAACTTGTAGTTGAGACTCAAGAAACCGAACTGATTCAGACAGTGAGTTTGAATAGCTTGTGCAAGCAGTAGTGGCTAGTAACTCCAACACTGAACCAAGACAAGACTTTGGGGTTGTCTCACTGTCTTCGAGATAGTCTTTCTTAGCTGTTTTATCAGCTTTGTTGGAGACCAACAAGGATGTGTCACTATCCTGAACCTTATCTGCATTACTTCCTTTACCATTGCTTAATAAGGCACTCTTCCCCAATATTCGGTCAGCATTCTAAAAGAAGAAACAAGCAGACACATAACAGTTTAGCATGTACTAGTATATGAAACTCATTTCGGTGAACCAGTTCATTAGTAAGGTGGACAGGATTAAACTACCAAGTCTTTTATTGCCAAGTACTAGTACATAATAAAAGCATCAAACAAACATATATCTATGTCCTATGGTCACTGCATTGTCTTGCCAAATCAAAATAGAGACACGGTTCAAATCATATCAGTTCAAGACAAAGCAGCAGTGAAAGAATACAAAGCGTGGGAAACTACATGGCACAACAAGATTTCATATGGGTACCACGGGTCTACATGTACAACAACACTATTCGCTCTGTTGTGATGCTAGTAATGTGCATGATATGAGAAGTCAACTGTATACAGAATTGAAATTGAAATCAACAGAGCTATTGATAAGACCAAGCCTGTTAAAGAAACATGCGTGAACATACCTGCTGTGCCATTGAAGTTTCGATTGGATCCTTCAATTTAAAAATAAGTTTTATGAGTAAATACAGTGATACAAGAGCAAAGCAGTATGCACGATAGCAATCATAGTTAAAAAAGGCGCGCCTAAGCGAGCGCTTAAGCGCGCCTAGGCTCTAGGCGTTGGCGAAACGCATTACGCATAACTACGCTTAATCTGTGCATAACTGCGCATAAGCATGCGCTTTGGTCTGTAAAGCGCAAGGCGGTGGCAAAACGCACAATTAACGCCTAGCGCTTTTTTGAACTATGATAGCAATGGAATCTTAAATTAGAACAGTTGTTCTTCAGGTTTAGGCACTTGTTCTACATGAACAGAGTACAGTAAGACCCAAGAATATAGTACTTAAAAATAGAAAACGAGCTCATAGACCTTACCACATTCTTGGTTCGGGACCAGTACAGAACAAGGCATTCCCAGTCATCGTCCAGTAAATGTGACTCAGGAGAACGTAAGGGAATTTGATGAGTTTCTTTGCCGGTGAAGTACGTTTTCTTCAGGTAATTCCGATACTACCACCAAGCATTCTTGAAGATAGCAGAGGTATTAGCACATGTTACCTCATCCTGAGTTTCCAAATCGGTCCTTCTCTATAGAGAAAAATGGGGAAATTTGCTGTATTATAACCATCATGGAGGTAGGATGTATGGGACAAAGCAAAGTAATTGCCATGAATAACATTACTTACACATAACTCCTGGACAAACACCAGCAACTGGCATTTTCCTTCATCTTCAGTATAATATTTCCAAGATGGGAAGATACGCACATACGATTTAACAACATCAAATGTGATAGATGCTAAACTACGACTAGCTGGTTGTGCTTCCTCCGCAGGAATAGGCGTACTAACTGGTGGAGTTGGGGTTCGCCGTGGTAGTACTGGCCCTTTGGGCACTGGAGCTGCCTTACTAATTGCTCTTGTTTGGGAGCTCTGTGGTGGAGATGGTGCTGTGTCAACAGGAATTGGGTTACTATTTGCTGGGGTTGGGGTTAGATTGGGTGAAGCTGGTTCTCTGTCCATCGCAGTAGGGGTACAATCTGCGAGAGTTTGGGTTATGTGTGGTAGGGCTGGTTCTCGTGCATGTACAACCGGGGTTCTATCTCCACCAAGAGGTAGCACTGTTTTATTTGAAGACCGTGTTTTTAGTCCGCTAGATCCTGGCATCACCCGCTCCAATTCAAATGGCTGATAAACAGGAAACATAGTTGAATGTACAGACATTGTATGAGAGACATATGCAATAGATAGTGTGGAAAAGAGAGGGCATGAAATAGTTGACATGTATATTGTTTAACTAAAACGGATAGCATAACATAATTTCACATATATGATGTCTATCTAAACTGGATAGCATAGCATAACATAATTCCAAGATATGATGAACAACTAAACATGATCGCATGACATAATTCACCTACATGTTATCTAAGTAATCAGGATCACATCATTTAATTCAGATATGTGATTTATATGCTAAACAGAGGGCATTAGATATGATGTCTAAACTAAGAACATGGTGTTGAATATTGTGTATATGATGTCTAATCTATGCAATGCAAGACACCATATGCATGATATGAGCAGTATAACCGTGCCAAGTTAGAGCATACACCTCGGTGGGGGAATAGGACTGGTCATCTGTCTCTGAATCCATCTCTGAGGAGCTATCGGGACCCAACAAGAGATCTGCTTCGACAGGTAGCACTATTTGCGATGAAGGCCTTGTTTTCACTCCAGATTTTTCAATCTCCCACCCAAATGGCTGATTCACAGGAAGAGTTGTTTAATGTACAAACATTGTCGACAAATGGAAATGTAGTGAAGAAAAGGATGGACAAGATATCATTCAAATATATGATGCCTGGTTAAACAGGATGGCATTGCACATTTCACGTATATTATGGCTGGCTAAAAGACATGAGACTTCACAATTCCCATATATGATATAGAAACTAAACAGGTGGCATTACAGAACATGTCTAAACTAAGCAGATGACATATATGATGTCAAAAGTAGGCACTGCAAGGCAACATATGCATGATATGACTAACATCATCATGCCAAGGTAGAGCAAACACCTTGGGGGGGTAAATAGGAGTGGTCAGCAGCGTCTGAATCCGCCTTAGAACAGATATCTTCCTCTGGATTACAATCTGGAGAGGGGTGGGGAGGGTTTGCCATTGAACCCACCATGGAGCGATGTCTGCATGACATTGTATTGATGCGCAAAACTCTTCTCTTTTTCTCTACATGTTCAGCATGACTGTGTACAATATCTGACATGCATACGAAAAAAATATGGTGAGATTATGTAAGGAGAGCATGCAGAAATTTAGAGTGATGGTAACAACCAGTGGATGGATCCAAAAATAATGATAGCAGGCTGATGATTGCTTTAATTTAATAAAAAAGACAGATGATTATTGCTTTACTATTTGTTTCCCACCCAAGATGAACAACATAGGCATACTATCGTGGTTTCTGAGTAAAAGCTTAATACTTGTATTATGCTTGGGACTTGTAAAAATTCTGAGTAAAAGCAAATATGCATTAGCCCCCAAGTACTAAGGGCATAATTTGTTATGTGCTTGGTACTTTAAATATGTACTGTCAACTCATTATGTATCTGTCTCTTTACAGGCGGAGCTGAGCAAGAAGGAACGCCAAACCGCTGATCTGCAAGAGAACATCAAAACCCAGCAAGTTGAAGCCTCCAAAGCGAAAGAAGAGTTGACCTGCGCTCTAGGCGCTATGGAGAAACTGAAAGAGGGCTTCAACAAAGAGCGGGCGGATTGGGAGACTGAAAAAGCCACTTTGATAAAAAGGGTTAAAACACAGAAGCCGCTCTTAAACCGGTGGTTGACGAGCTGACTGGTGTAAAGCGGCAAGTGCATGCTATGACCGCTGCTGTGTTTGGTAAACATCCTTCCTTTATGCTTTCAACATATCCTCTCATGCGTTGCCGGTTTACTGATGTTTGTAATGATACAGGAACCCGCATTAGCCATCTGGGCTTTGATGTGCAGAAGAAGTTGAAAGTTGCCTACACGCTGATAGAGCAACTGTATACCGGCGCACAACGGATTATTTGCACTGCTTCGCACAATAAGCCACCCCCGACGTTGATCAAGGATACCTTAGACAGACTATCTATGCTGCCTGCCCAGATAGAAGAGCTGAAGAGGTCTACTGCAAGGGCTGGCGCTCTGACCGCGCTAACCCGGGCAAAAGCATGGGTGCCTGATCTTGATCCGATGGACGTGGCTAAAGGCTACCCAAGCTTGAAAGAAGACGGATCAGAATTTTGCACTGAAGATCTCCGCGCCATAAACCGGGAAGTACGTCCACTGGCTTGTCAACTTGCTGAAGAAGCTGATCATTCACATTATCAGGCGAGTTATGATATCAACCAGCGGGTTGCTGCACCAGCTCCTGAAACTCAAAGCCTGATCCCTCCAATCCGTAAGCACACTTATGCCCCTGATATTAAACTGTCCACCCTTATAAGCGACGAAGCTGTGTTCCAAGCTTTAACTGGCATCGACTGGACAACTGTTGACTTCCAGCCGCTGGGTAGGAACGAAGAAGAAGAACCGGTGCAAGATGACCCGCAGCCGTCAGGTCAAGCTGCTCAGTGATCATAACCCGGGCGCCAGTTTAACCTTCCATACTGCAGTGTTTATTGAAAAACAATTATTCCTTTGGGTACTGAAACGCCTTGTAATAGCTAGTTAAAACACTTGGTCTATTATGCCTTCGTGCATATTTATCTGCAACTGATGCGTGTTAATCATGCTTTGAGATAAGATATTCATAATCCATAGCTATTTATTCCAATTGTTCCTGCAGATAAAAAGCTTAAAATGCCCTGGCGGTTTACCACCGGGTGGGTCATGATACCCAACTATATATATGACCAAGTTTTATAACCAAGGTTGTAAAAGATAACCAAGTATGGAAATATATGATACCTGCGACCTTTAGGCATAGTGTTCGCTGACCAACCTTGTAATGAAGGTAATAACCTTAATCCGGAGTAAAAGTATCTCCTGTTATATTATATAATGCCGGTTTACAACAAAACCATTCCGGGCTGTGATAAACACCGGCTTATTCCATACTGGTGACTATGAGTCAAAACCAGACCGGGCTGATAGTCCCCGGATTATAACTTGGTCATGTACTCACAACTTGTAGTTGACAGCCCAACCGGGTTGATAAACACTGGTTTGAAAACATCACAAATCTTAGCAAAAGAAAAAGACACTTAGCAAAAGGCAAATAAAACCGTTGTAGTCGAGGCTTTTCACGGGCTGCCAGGCCCCAAATTTGATCAAGAGGTGTTGCTATGGTTCGGGTTCGACCAAGCCCCCAAGTGATGCTGTGGCATTACGCTGATCAAAAGGCATTGCTATGGTTCGGGTTCGACCAAGCCCCCAAGTGATTCTGTGGCTTTACGCCGATCAAGAGGCGTAGCCATGGTTCGGGTTCGACCATGCCCCCAAGTGATGCTGTGGCATTACGCCGATCAAGAGGCGTGGCTATGGTTCGGATACGACCAAGCCCCCAAGTGATTCTGTGGCTTTACACCGATCAAGAGGCGTAGCCATGGTTCGGGTTTAACCATGCTCCCAAGTGATTCTGTGGCATTGCGCCGATCAAGAGGTGTAGATATGGTTCGGATACGACCAAGCCCCCAAGTGATCTGATATCAAGCTTTAAGAAGCTAAATCAAGGGGTAAAGCGGACACCGCTTTGTAAGCTCCATGTAACCACACGTGATGTAAGAAAACAACAGATACCTCGCTTTAGCTGAGGTTCCGGTTTATTATATTGATCATAATATATACAATGTCATAATATGTACATAAGCGGAGCCTGTAGCTCAAGTATAGTAGGGCCAAAGATGAGCAATATTCCACGGCCGGTTGGTCTCATCCTCCGATTTACGTGAGTCTTTGCGCTCTCGAACATCGATTAGGTAGTACGACCCATTGTGCAAATCCTTGCTGACCACAAAAGGCCCTTCCCAAGGGGGGGATAGCTTGTGCATATCCGTCTGATCCTGGATGAGTCAAAGCACCAAATCTCCTTCTTGAAAGGTTCTGGTTCTAACCCGGTGGCTATGATAACGACACAGATCTTGCTGATAAATCGCCGAACGGGCTGCCGCCATGTCACGCTCCTCATCTAATAGGTCAAGAGCTTCCTGCCGTGCCTTCTCGTTATCTGCTTCAACATATGCCGCTACACGAGGCGAGTCATGACGGATGTCTCTACGAAGAACCGCTTCCGCTCCATAAACCATGAAGAATGGCGTGTAGCCTGTCGATCTGTTGGGTGCGGTATTGATGCTCCATAACACTGAAGGTAACTCCTCAACCCAACAACCCGGCGTCCGTTGCAAAGGAACCATAAGCCGGGGTTTGATGCCTCTCAAGATCTCTTGATTGGCCCTCTCCACTTGACCATTGGACTGGGGGTGAGCCACTAATGACACGTCAAGCCGGATGTGTTCACGTTGACAGAACTCCTTCATGGCACCCTTTGACAGATTGGTACCATTGTCTGTTATAATGCTGTGTGGAAAGCCAAACCGGAAGATCACCTTTTTGATGAATTGAACTGCCGTGGCTACATCACACTTACTAACTGGCTCTGCCTCCACCCACTTCGTGAACTTATCAACCGCCACCAAAAGGTGGGTCTTCTTATCCTTGGACCTCTTGAAAGGCCCAACCATATCCAGCCCCCCAAGTTGCAAACGGCCAGGTGATTGGAATCACCTCAATTCTTGAGCTAGTACATGAGCACGCCGTGAGAATTTCTGACATCCATCACATCTTTTAACCAAGTCCTCGGCATCAGCATGAGCTGTCAACCAATAGAAACCGTGATGAAACGCCTTGGCCACCAAAGATTCTGAACCGGCGTGGTGTCCACAATCTCCTTCGTGGATCTCAAGCAAAATTTCACGGCCTTCATCAGGAGATACACAGCGTTGAAACGCCCCTGTCACACTACAATGATGCAACTCTCCATTGATAATAGTCATGGACTTGGACCGCCGGGTTATCTGCCTGGCCAAAGTTTCATCCTCTGGTAACTCGCCCTGGTTTATATACGCCAGATACGGGACCGTCCAATCCGGGATAACATGTAAAGCCGCCACCAACTGAGCCTCCGGATCAGGAACAACCAAATCCTCTTCACCAGGGAGCTTGACGGACGGATTATGCAAAACATCCAGGAAGACATTAGGTGGAACCGGTTTACGTTGGGAGCCCAGGCGGCTTAAAGCGTCTGCTGCTTCATTCTTCCGCCGGTCCACATGATCCACCTGATAACCTTTGAAGTGACCTCCAACAATATCCACCTCCCGACGATATGCTGCCATTAGTGGTCCTTGGAATCCCAAGTGCCAGACACTTGTTGAGCCACCAGATCCGAGTCACCGAAGCATTTAGCTCGGCTGAGATTCATCTCCTTAGCCATCCGAAGACTATGGAGTAAGGCCTCATATTCAGCTGCATTATTAGTGCAAGGGAACATTAAACGGAGAACATAACAAAACTTATCACCTCGCGGGGAAGTTAACACAACTCCAGCCCCCGAGCCCTCCAATTGCCTGGACCCATCAAAAATGAATAGTCCAATAAGTGTGATCCGGCTTCTCTTCTGGTGCTTGTAATTCTGTCTAATCAATGATGAAATCCACAAGTGCCTGAGATTCGATCGCCGTTCGGGGTATGTATTTCAACCCGTGAGGCCCGAGCTCGATAGCCCACTTAGCAATCCGACCAGTTGCCTCCCTATTCTGGATTATATCCCCCAAAGGAGCAGAGCTGACCACCGTGATGGGATGACCTTGGAAATACTGCTTAAGCTTCTGGCTTGCCATGAAAACCCCATACACCAATTTTTGCCAATGCGGGTACCTCTGCTTGGATTCAATGAGTACTTCACTAATATAGTAAACCGGCCGCTGAACCGGATATTCCTTTCCTGCCTCCTTGCGCTCCACTACAATAGCCACACTAACAGTCCGAGCGTTAGCTGCCACATATCGCAACAATGGCTCTTTGTCAACCGGAGCAGCGGGAACCGGCGGATTAGCTAGCTGCCGCTTTAAGTCCTCAAATGCTTCATTAGCGGCGTCACTCCAGACGAAGTTATCCGTTTTCTTCAGCATCTGACACAAAGGGATGGCCTTCTCGCCGAGGCGACTGACAAAACGGCTCAATGTGGCAATCCGGCCTGCCAGGCATTGAACATCATTGGTACACTTCGGTTTAGCCAAGGAGGTGATGGCTTTGATTTTTTTTCCGGATTAGCTTCAATGCCCCTGTTAGACACCAAAAAACCCAAGAGCTTGCCTGCAGGTACACCAAAGATGCACTTGGCCGGATTAAGGATCATTTTATAAACCCACAGGTTATCAAAGGTTTCCTTCAAGTCATCAATCAATGTCTCCTTTTTCCTTGATTTCACCACAATATCATCCACATAGGCGTGAACATTGCGGCCGATCTGTTTATGAAGACAATTCTGCACACACCGTTGATATGTTGCATGTGCACTCTTGAGCCCAAAGGGCATGGAGACATAGCAGAAGGCTCCAAAGGGAGTTATGAAGGCCGTCTTCTCCTGGTCCTTAACTTCCATTTTGATCTGATGATAACCAGAATATGCATCCAAAAACTTAACCGCTCACAACCCGCCGTAGCATCAATAATCTGATCAATACGGGGAGGGCAAAAGGATCTGCTGGACAAGCTTTGTTGAGATCTGTGTAGTCCGCACACATACGCCAAGTGCCATTCTTCTTGAGGACCAGCATCGGGTTAGCCAACCATTCAGGATGGAATACTTCAACGATAAATCCAGCCGCCAAGAGCCTGGCTACTTCTTGTCCAATAGCTTTGCGTCTTTCTTCATTGAACCGGCGGAGAAACTGCTTGACCGGTTTATACTTAGGGTCAACATTGAGAGTGTGCTCAGCGAGTTCTCTCGGTACACCAGGCATGTCAGAAGGCTTCCATGCAAAGATGTCCCGATTCTCACGGAGGAACTCGATGACGCGCTTTCCTATTTCGGATCCAAGTTAGCGCTGATGCTAAACTGCTTGGACGAATTGCCAGGCATGAAGTCAACAAGTTTAGTCTCATCAGCCGATTTAAACTTCAGGGCCGGATCATGCTTCGTAGTTGGTTTCTTCAACGAAGTCATATCTGCCGGATCAACATTGTCTTTGTAAAACTTCAACTCCTCTATTGCACAAACCAACTCAGCATAAGCCGCATCACCTTCCTCACACTCCAGAGCAATCTTGCGGCTTCCATGCATGGTTATAGTTCCCTTGTGACCCGGTATCTTGAGCTGTAGATAGACATAACAAGGTCGTGCCATAAACTTAGCATAAGCTGGCCGTCCAAATAGGGCATGATACAGGCTTCTGATTTTCACCACTTCAAAGGTCAAGGTTTCTGATCTCGAGTCATGCTCATCTCCAAAAGCCACCTCCAGAGCTATCTTACCAACAGGATATGCCGACTTACCAGGCACCACACCATGGAACACCGTATTGGATGGTTTAAGATTTTTATCTGTTAGCCCCATGCGACGGAAAGTTTCATAATAAAGGATATTGATACTACTCCCTCCATCCATGAGTACCTTAGTGAACTTATAACCTCCCACCTGAGGTGCCACCACCAGAGCCAGATGACCCGGATTGTCAACCCGGGGTGGATGATCATCTCTACTCCACACAATGGGCTGCTCGGACCAGCGCAAATAACGGGGCACCGCCGGTTCAACGGCATTCACCATCCTTCTATGAAGCTTCTGATCGCGCTTGTCCAATCCTGGTGAAGACATGATACTGTCCGCTATTCAACTGCTTCGGGTTGCTCTGTTAACCCGACTGCTGCTGCTGCTGATTGCCCTGATGATTATAGCCACCTTGGTTACCTTGATTACTTTGATTGTTATGTGCACCCTGATTACCATGGAATCCCGAACCGGAATTTCCTCCGCCATAACCCAGCCCATGAGAGCCAGGGCCCGAACCGCCTCCTGGTCCATGATCATACCGGAAAGAATCAGAATTTTTGAACTCTTGCATGATATAACAATCTTTCCAGAGGTGTGTAGATGGTTCCTCCTTCGTCCCATGCTTTGGACAGGGCTGGTTCAACAGATACGACAAACGGTCCGGATTAGGATTCGGCATTCCATTCCGCCGGGGCGGTTTACCCTTACGCCGCTGGCCCTTGTTGTGCGTGTTAGTGTTAGCCACAAAGTCTAAACCGTGGTCCACTTTACGCTTGCCGCCGTTTCCATGACCCGCCGGGTTGTGGTGCTGCCCCTTGGCGTTGCCGCTCTTCTTTCCCTTCCCTGTCTGATCATCGTCAGACTCGGGATCCTTGGTACTATCAGAGTCGGCATACTTCACCAGTGCAGCCATGAGGGTTCCCATGTCATTACAATGATGTTTGAGCCATCCCAACTTCAACTTCAAGGGTTGAAACCGGCAATTGCCTTCCAATGTTAAAACTGCGGTGTCAGCGTTGATGCGGTCTGATGAATGCAAAATCTCCGAAACCCGGCGCACCCAATGGGTTGTTGACTCTCCTTCCTCCTGGACACAGGTAGCTAAGTCCACAATTGACATGGGCTGCTTGCATGTATCCTTGAAATTCTGAACAAACCGGGCTCTCAACTCAGCCCATGACCTGATAGAATTAGCCGGTAAACTCTTTAGCCAAGTGCGGGCCGTTCCTTCTAGCATCATGGTGAAGTACTTCGCACATGCCGCATCATCCACGTTCAGCATCTCCATGGCCATCTCGTAGCTTTCAACCCATGTTTCAGGGGACAAATCGGCGGTGTAATTCGGCACCTTGCGCGGGCCCTTGAAATCCTTGGGCAGGCGCACATTGCGCAACGCTGGCACAAGAAATGGCACTCCCAAGGTACTAGAGGTAACTCCTTGTTCCACCGATGTGGTTGGACGAACCGGAGTAAGCTGTCGGGCCTCATGCTGCGCCGCTAACTCGGCCTCTCTGCGTGCCCGAGCTCGGTCCACCACATCCTGGGCCTCACCGGCACCACCCGCCGGGTTATGGCCACAGGGCGGATCACGGTTCCGCGCATTGCTTGATACTGTCGGTTCATCCATACGCCTATTGTAACTCCGGCTTGGACGGGGAGTGGAATGAACCCGATCGCGACTATATGAATAAGCCTCCTGCTGAATCAAGGCTGTCTGAAGAAGCTCCTTAACCCGACGCGTCTCGACCGCTGCTGGAGAATCGCCTTCGATCGGGATGGCCGCCAGCCGTGAAGCGGCAGCGACAATGTTGTCCATTGGGTTAGAGTAATGACCCGGTGGTGTGGGGACATGAGGTACCACAATGTTGTTCTGATGAGGCGGTGTAACAGCCCCAAAATTGGGTTATCAATTTTTGTGCTGTTATTCTCTCCTGGCACTCATTTTCAAAATTTTCTCCTGAGTTTGCTGGATGACCCTGAGAAAATTTTGTCATTTCCAACCTTTCAAAATCCTGCTCATGTCTTTTTTAGTGGGCAAGACCTCATTTGCATCAGCTCAATTCCTCTTAAACCCTAATTCCAAATTTTTGGAATTTGGATATGCCCTTGTGATTACAAAGGAGCCACCATTTTCCTTGTTCTGTTGATCCTCCCAATTGATCCCAGAGATCATCCTATCTTTCTTAACCTTGGATATGCAAAAATATTGCTAAGTCCAATGCAATATTTTTGAATTATGATTTATTCCTTTTCTTGCCTTTCTGAGGAATAAAATCCAAAGGCATATCTAGCCATCTCCTAAATTCATGAGAATTGGTGGAGTTGATGCTTATGCCTAATCCAAGCTCTGGCAAGTATATTGGCCATAATTAAATAAGGAAAATTGCCTTTTCCTATTTAATGCCAATATTGCATTTCTGCCAATTTTCAAAGGAACTACTATTTTTATAGTAGAGAAAATTCCCACATAAATTGTGGAGCTTGTCCTTGCTATATAATCACTAGTTCCATCCTAATATCATGATTCCATAGTTCAAAATTTGGCACATGATCCAATGCAAGTTTCTGCCTTCTCTAAAATTTTGCAAAGGAAGTGCTTTATTGCTAAGTCCAATTGAGCTGCAATTTGGCAGGGTGTTTAACATTGTTAAATAACCCATGGATACCAAAGATTAGCTCAATCCATTCAACCTAGCACCCTGTGCAATTTTTCAAAGTTTCTGACCAGAACACAAGTTTGTGAAGGAAGTACCTTCATAGTGTTTCTAAATGGGATGAAACTTTTCCATCCTCTCAAGTATCTCAAATAATTATCCTCCACCCAAATTCAGTTCATTTCATTGAACTATGTGAGCACAGGAGCAATTCTTGTTTTCTGTCCAAATTTTCAGTTTGTGAAGCAAGTGTATTTTATCTTGCTCCATTATGGCTGATAATGTTTCCAGGCCTTCTCCTACTTATATAACCTATCTCCACAAGATTGTGTCTCATTTCACTTGACCAATTGCCCTGAGGATTTTTCTGAAGTTTTTGGACAGAAATGATAGCTGTGAAGGAAGTACCATTTTGGTGAGTCCATTTGGTATGAAATTTTTATAGCATCATGGTATGCTCAAATCATCAGGCTTTTCCTAGTTATAGCCCAATCCATCACTCCTAGTGAGTGTTTCATCATGATTAAGTTTCTTGGTCAGTTTTGGTGGTTGTACAGCAACTATGGTAAATAGTTGTCCATTTTACCTCAAAACTCCCAAGACCGTAGTCCTTTCTACCCCAAGCCTCCTGGACATCAAGTTTACCTTTTACCCTCTCTGGTTTAATCTCTAGGATGTTGCCAAGTTTGCAACAGCAAACTTGTGGAGCTTGTTTCACTCATCTCCATTTGTCTCTGCCCGATCTTTCACCATGGTAACACTCCACGCTGGAAGGACTACGCGGTAGACATGAACTTACATCAGTAAAAAACCCAGAGCATGCCATGCCAGTGGTGACCACGCGTGTAACCAGCCAAAACGCTGGTCTAGCCACTGTGGTCGTCGGCATCGCTGCCCCAACCGCCTCTGGCCTCGCCATTAATGTCCAGTAGCCCCCCCTCGTCGTCGTCTTCCCTCTGGACCGTTGCCCCCCTTCGTTTTCTTCTCCGGCGAGCCGTGCCAACGACCGAAATAGTGCGCTCCTGTGCATCGTCGCCTTCCTCCCCGATGTCCTCTTCCTTCGTTCGTCCGCAAGCTTTGCTCGATTCCGTGAGCCTCTGGCCCTCGTCCTCACCCTCCTCGTCGCCTTCCCGCCGCTTCCCGTGAGTATTGGCCGCGTCTGCCGACAATGCCCCTCGCCGGGGCACGAACACGTCGCCTGCCGCATGCCACCTCCTCGAGCCCTCCCCGCGGCTATATATAGTGCCCCGAGCTCTCTCGTAGTCCTCAAGCCTCCCCAAGCCACTCACCCCTCCCCGGAGTCGCTCTTCAACCACCACCGCCACCGTGGTCGCCGCCTCGGGTCTCGCTCGATTCCGGTGATCCCGAGCTCCCCTCGCCATTCCTCCACCACCATCGCATCCCCCATGCTCCGGCGAGACGCTCCGTAGCCTCGGCCTCCCATCTCCCCCACCGGAGCGCCCTCTTCGCCGGCGACCGAAGCTCCCCTCCGCCGCGGGCCTTGCTGCTCTCTCTACAGCGCCTCTCATCGGCAACGGAGACCACCATCCGATGCGTCTCTCTGCCCTGATCTTCTGGGTAGGTCGTGCGCCTCGAGAGGTGGCCGGACGCGCCGGCAATCGCCGTCGAGGGGATCTCCTCCCTCGGCCTCGCTCGCTCCTGAGCCGGAGGTAGAAGACGCCAGGGCCAGGCGGGCCCTCCTCGCGCGGCCCCACCTGTCGGCGACCGAAGGGCCGGACCCAGTGCCACGTCAGATAAGTGGCGGCGCCCCCGCCGCAATGCCGCTTTCCCCGCGCGAAAGCGCATTTATGGAAAGTGCGCTTTCAATCTCAGAAAGCGCATTTTTCCTCTCCTTCGGCCAGGAATACGTTTCCCTCTCTGGAAAACGTATTTTCAGAAAAGACACGTTCTGTTTAAACTACCAGGGACCTGTTTGTAGAAGTATTTTTACAGACTAGTCCCTGAGCTTTAAACATCCGTATCTTTTTACCCGTAACTCCGAATAAGGTGATTCCAGCGCTCATGTTCTCTGTTCGTCGAGCTCTTTCTGTTGGTATCATTTTCATAATATTTTCACACAGTGAAAATGACCATTTTGCCCTTGACCGTAAACAGCCTCCTCCGAGAGAGAACTGTTTCCGGCAAATCTTTCCGCGATCGTTTCGCACTTCTTCCCGGAGTATTTGCCGACCCCCAGGCAAGCCAACCTCTTATCATGAGCCCCGAACTTGCATGTTGACTTTGCTTGCACCTTGTGTGTGTGTAGTTCAGTTGTTTCGCATCGTTCTCGTCTGCAGTTATTCCATTATGCCTGTCATGCACGCTTGTGTTTTCATGATATCTTTGCCATGCTAATTAGAATGTTATTATTAATAATGCCATGTCACTACTCTACTTTATTTGCATGTCATCGTTATAAAATGTTATGAGGATTGTAATGCACCGTTGATATGCTATTACTTGGTATTGTCACGTTATTTATGCTATAGTTGTGCACTTGAGAAGTTCAATATTTTGTTCATGCATTTGTATGCTGCATGCTCATTGTAGCGTTCATACTCATGATGATGGAGAAGGAATTAAAATGACTTAATAATAACAAACCTCCTCCGTCATCGATGGGATCGAGGCATAGTGCCACCAAATCGAACTTTTTTAGTGCAGCCACATTTGCCTTATGGGAAGGCCTTAATGCGATCTATTGCCGTGCCTCTCGTCGGTGCCTCCCACTAGGGAAGGTTATGGGCGTGCTTACCCTGATCAGGTAAGCGGACATAACCTTGTGTGCTCGTTTTTGAGATTTTTGGTACCAGTCCCCGAGTGGGAGTGTCCCCGAGTGGGAGTTGACCACGACGGTGGTCGGGGTGTCTTTGGTAGACACGGGGCCACCCAGGACCAGCCCGTTGGGGATTGGGTCGCAGTGGCCGGGAGAGCGTCATGGAAGTAGGTTGGTTTCGTCGGAATGCCGTTGGTCCACCCGAATGGAATGACGAGGCCATGGGTTCCGTGGTGTGGGTACAGTGTGCTACCTCTACAGAGTGTATAAAGTCTATCGATAGCAACAGTTCGTAGTAGGTCCCACTATCAGGTCTTGGTCGAAATGGAGGATAAACCTGAAATAATTAAATTGGTAAATAAATATGTGATAACAAGAATATGGTAACTTGAACTATGAGATAGTCGTGAGGAGTCACGACGATATCTTGATGATGAGATAAGTGGTTGTGATCGCCGTAAGGATCACGGGCCAAATATTGGTCGTGGTTGTGATCGCCGTAAGGATCACGGTTGGAGACCAAGTGTTGGTCGTGGTTGTGATCGCCGTAAGGATCACGAGTTGTTCTTGAGAAAGACCACTTTGGTGGTGTGTTTGTGATCCAGAGATGATCACAGTTGATAAGAGAGTCCGAGGGACTCGGTGCACAAGTTTGGTTGCATTGCTGGAATAATATATCATTATTTGCATTTAAAGAACCATGATAGAATAGAAGATGATTGCATAATGTTAACATGCTATGTCTGCATTGGATATTATTGGTAGTTTATTTTCAGCATAGTTTGTTGATGCCATGCTATGCTTTGATTGACATGTTAAGTTATGCTATGATTGAGATAAAATTCTATGTTTTGCTATTACAATGTTATATTCATGTTCTGATATGCCATGTCATTGCCATGTTAGTAGATGTTATGATTTTTTTCATGCTTAGTTGATTTTTATCATGCCATGTTTAGTAATTGATATGAGATAGGGTGTTGCATGCGCTCGGTTCTTGCTTTGTCTTCTGCTTGTTTGGATGCTATGTATTTGGTTGTCTTGCAAGTACATTCAATGTACTGACCTGGCGTGTCATGCCAGTTTTGTAGGTCGTACCCGTATTGCTCGCTTGATCCGTCGTGCTAGGCCGTAATCTTGCCAGTCTTGTGAGTTGTGGAGCCCGGCCAGAGTTGTTATGCTGCCAAACCAAGACTTCCGCCGCCATTTTTATCAGACTTCCGCTGTCATTTAATAGCCTTAGGGCTATGCCAGATAATTGTATTCATCAATGATGTAATCTCATATACATGTATTTGATGAATATTTTTGTACCTGGAATGCTGTATTATGGACCTGTCGTGCGTCAGGTGTTATCCTGGGCTGACGTGCGAAGGCCCCCTGCTCCATGCGGATCGGGGTGCCACAGGCGGATCCACCTAACGTGGCTGAACCGGCGCCCCTGCTCTGGGTGCCTCTGCCCGGTTTACCGCCGGCGGATTGCTGGTTCCATCTCCTGGGGTGTTAAAGAGGTCTCTAGCTTCATAAACCGGCGGCAGGCGAGATCGGTGCCTCCTCTTCAGGACTTCGTTCGACGCACTCTGATCCAGCATAATCCGGTAAGCTTGTGCATCCAAAGCGGCCTGCTCCGTGGCTATCCTGGTATCCTCAGCTGCTAGGTCGGCTTTTGCCTGGGTGATCTGATCTTTCACTTTCGCGACTTCCGCATTGTGTGAATCCTGATCCACCGGGTTAACCTCCGCCATCAGTATTGCCAACATATCAAACAAATCAGATAGAACCTGAGCCGGCGGTCGCACAGGGCCTCCTGCCCCAGCCGCTGCCAACGGGATAATCCAAGAACTAGATAATCCAAGAACTAGATACTCAAGATGTCCATAACCGGGGACACGGCTAATCATGATTAGTTTGTACACTCTGCAGAGGTTTGCGCACTTTTCCCCACAAGACTCGATCTCCTCCGTTGGATTTCTCGCACTACATGGTGTTTGAGAAACGGATGATCGAGACACAGTCTTTCAAAAGCATTTACTCTCTACTCCGGGCAGACCGTTACACCTACAATCCCCCTACATCTGCTAGTCCACCTCTTCAAGAGCTCACACAACTTACTCAACTATGCCAGAGCCCATAATGGCTTGTGGCTGCACATGGAAGTTTCTATCATGAATAAACTTATGATCCCTTTGAGTCTGGGTGGCGGTCCATAGGATGATCACACGGGTACTCCGGGATATCCAAAAATACAGGCAACACTGGGTTCTCGAGGTGCCTCAATCCACCCAGATGTTTATTTAAGTAGCCACCTTAAGTTGAACCATTAATTAACAATCTCACATCTGTCATGGAAATTCACTCAAACCCAATCCACGTCTACGAGCATAGCATAGCAATATAAGCAAACGTGAAGTAACTCCCAAAGGTTTGATTGTAAACAGGGCAATAGGTACTACCTCATCAACTACTTCCCAATACCCACATGTTATCAATCCTACTCATGCAATGTTTGAGGGTTGAATCTAATGCATAAAAACTGGGTATGAAAGGGATATGATCAAAGTGTGAACTTGCCTGCAATGTTGATGAAGATGATTCACACTCAAAACTCTTGATAGATCTACTCGTCACACTCCGTCAATCTATCGTAAGCAAGCAATAGTAACCACACATAAGCAATCACTCAAAAGATCGAGAAGAACGAAGAAGACACTTCGGAAAACATCAAAACCAAGCAAATAACTCTTGCAACATAAAACAATTTCTAACAGTACCAAAATTATGTGAATTTGGCCTTATCAGAAAGTTTAGGTCAAGAGCTTCGCTTTGCAAAAAGAATCAACTCAAACGGAGTTACGGAACTTAAGTTATGAACACAAAAAGTTTGAATATGAATTTGAACAAATTTCGAAATTTGAAAATTTCAAAAAGTTAACGTGACAGGTTAACTGGATAGGTGAAAACAAGACGAAACTATAGGCGCTGGTTTCATCTAATTTGGATGAACAAGTAAAAAGTTATGGCTATTTGAAAAATCAAGGCCAAGCTGTTTTGCAGAAGAAAAAAAATAGCTACGGATAAAAGAATTCTAGATCTAACGTATAAATAGAGAGAACGAATAAATATACCTTTATAAGGTATAGAAAAGACGACTTCGGAGTGTGGAGACAACTTCTAAAAGTCCCGCCGGAGAGGAGAAATATATTTTTAGCTAGTCAAACCAAAATATTGATTTAACCCGCAATGGATAATTTTTGGAGGCTCTATGGGTCTATATTTATAGGTGGAAAAGAGGTTTAGGGGTTAAAGGCTAGGCAATGTGGGACTAAACGTAGACGAACAAATAAAATAAACGGTGAACCGCATGGGCTAAAAGAATCACGGGCCGCGCGCGCACGTACATGGCGCTGCAGTTTCTTTTCTTTCTTTTTTGAAATTGAAAAAAAAGAAAAGAAAAACTATGGAGAGAAAAAAAATGGGGAAGCATTATGGCCGGCTGGGCCTGGCCCATTTAGGAGAGAAAAAAACGATGGGACGCCAGATGCTATTATGCAGCGCAAGGGCGATAAATAAATATGGGCCGTACGTACAGTTTTTTTATTAGAAACAGAAAGGAAAACTGTATAACGAAAACAAAAACAAAATTGTACATAGGCATATTATATATCAAAAATTTCAGAAAAAGATTTCCTACTGCGTGAGCATTTTTCTAGCATTAAATAAAATCCGCAAAAATTCAAGTAAATCAAAGAGTGCTACTGCTCTACTAAAATCCAATAAAAATCATTTTCAAAATACCAAATTAATTCAAATTTATTTCTCTCCAATTTTCTGTTGTAGGGAATCATGTTACCCTATTTTCCATATATTTTTATTTTGGAGAAAAATAATTTGAATAAACCCAAATACTCCAAATTGAAAATAATTTCCAAAAGGACTTTAAATTAGATCCTTTTAAACTTCCAACTCATATTTCATATGTTTTGAAGAAGTCATTTTATCTTCTCTCATGAAAATCATTGAGTTGCTTGAAGTTTCTGAATTGGAAATATTTTCAAATGATATTCAAATATTTTCAACACCCCTTTTCATTTAAATAAATGGAAGAAGTCATGTCATCTTCTCTCGAGGGTTTCGTGATGAAAAGAATTTGAATTCATGGAGATCACAAAAGCAAAATGAAAGTTTGGGAAAGTCCTTTTATTCCCTCTCATTTAACTTTCAAAAGATTTCGAATTTCACTCACTTTCAGTCAATCAATCACACAACAATCCAACCAATCACACAACAATCCAACAAACAATCAAATCTATCTATTTATTATAACATTCCAAAATTTAGAATTTTGGGATGTTACACATGACCACTGTTAATCAACAGGTGGCGTAGGCGGGACCGACACGTCCTCACCCCACTGTCCCCGCCTAGTTATCCGTGGCGCGAATAGCAACCATATCCTTTCGGGTCGGCCACACCGCTCACCCTTCGCCATTAAGGGAAAGGGGCCACACCATGCGGGCATGTCTCGCATAGCTGCCTATAAAAGCCCCCTTTCCGCTCGCCGTATCGCTCACCCCTCAGTCAACCATGTCCTTGCAGAGAAGCCTAGCTAGTAGCACTCCAGCCATGACTGGCACCATCAAAGCTCCCAAGTTTCACAGCCGCACCGGTGCCGTCAACCACCCCGGCTTTCCACCCCTTCTTGCTGAGATGCTCACCAAAGCCTTTGGCTGTAAGGCTAGCCCCGATTACCTGGTGTTCCAATCATCACCCGTCCCTCACCTTCATCGCTTCGATGCAAGAGTGTGCATCAGCCTAGCAGCGGATGGCCAGCCGTTGGTTTTTCAGGGTAGAGCTATGCCTACCTCTGATTTAGCCATTCAGGCCGTTGCTGTCGAGGCTATGCTTCACCTCTGAACCAGATACCCGCATATGGCAGCAAGGCGTGATTTCTGCTTCTACCCCATTGTGACAGAGGTAGGAATGCAGCCTTCTCCCGCTAGCCAAGGAGATGACCCCGCAATCGCTCGCCTGGTGCAGTATATTACCGCCCAGGGGATGATGATTTCCCAGATGCTTGCCGAGTTTCGAACTCTGGACAATGATGCGGTGCGAGTTGTCAAGGAAGCTTACTATGAGGCTCGTAAATTCGCATATCAAGTCATCTGTCCAACGCCATCCGAACCAGTGCTGTCCTCTCAACCCGTGTTGTGGCCTAGACCCAACATCGTTACCCTCGACAAGGCTCTTTTACGGATCCACCAGCAGCATTTGCTCGGATCAATTTCAGCCACACCCCCAGCAGCCAAACCCCAACCCATAGTAGTGTCGGATGATGAAGATGGAGATTGGCTCAGTCTTCGTCCTCCCGGAGAGCCCCAGCAAGGCAAACCCTCTGCATGACCTCAGTCAAGCGGTAAGATGATCAGTCTGTCGGTTCATCCTCGATATGAGGGTAGAACTATGTATCCCTAGATGAGTTGCTTCGTTTAGCGCGTAGCGCGTTCATGTTCTGTTGTCTGCTGGTACTGTTGTAGTCCGTATGTTGTGTTCTATGTATGTTTTTGTGCTTTTGTTTTTGTGTTGTTTTTGCTTGTCTCTCTATCAAGCAGAAATGTTTGACAGGGTTGACACTGTGTTGCTAACAAGATTTTAATTAGTAGATCACATACACTAAAATAACATTGACTCGTCTCGAGTCTATAATAAAATGCGCGCTGGTGTAGGTATATATATGCCAGGATTATATATATACCCACTAGCAATTCAACACCTTAGAATGATTTTGCCTGGTGTGTTTTCCGTTGCATGTTTATTGCCTCTGTCTGTTTGCTAGTTTAGATTTTTCTGCATACTGCACGCATACCCGGTTCACCCACGAGTACATTCGGGCAGTACTCGGGGAGATGCAAAGTCACATACCCCTATTTATGTGTGCATACACCGTGTGCCGGATTTTCAAATCCAGAACCTCGCAGAGGTATTTCCGTCTGGAAATTCCTCGTCTCTAATTCTTTCTCCCGATTTCCTTTCCGGAGGAACACTGCCAACTTTATTTCACTCGATCCAGTACATCTACCCCGATACAGGTTTCACCCTTGATTCTACCTCGACACCTACGTTTCGTGGAGGAATCCGCGATTTTTTTTCTCGGTGCCCCCAACTCGTTTGAATTTAACCAAAGGGTTAAAAATTAACCCCGAGGTTATTCTCCGGAGTTGTTATTCTTTCGTTTGTGCTGTAACCCTAGGAATCTCGAGGATGAGATTTCTTTTTAAGGGGGGAAGAGTTGTAACAACCCCAAAATTGGGTTATCAATTTTTGTGCTGTTATTCTCTCCTGGCACTCATTTTCAAAATTTTCTCCTGAGTTTGCTGGATGACCCTGAGAATTTTTTTTCATTTCCAACCTTTCAAAATCCCGCTCATGTCTTTTTTAGTGGGCAAGACCTCATTTGCATCAGCTCAATTCCTCTTAAACCCTAATTCCAAATTTTTGGAATTTGGATATGCCCTTGTGATTACAAAGGAGCCACCATTTTCCTTGTTCTGTTGATCCTCCCAATTGATCCCAGAGATCATCCTATCTTTCTTAACCTTGGATATGCAAAAATATTGCTAAGTCCAATGCAATATTTTTGAATTATGATTTATTCCTTTTCTTGCCTTTCTGAGGAATAAAATCCAAAGGCATATCTAGCCATCTCCTAAATTCATGAGAATTGGTGGAGTTGATGCTTATGCCTAATCCAAGCTCTGGCAAGTATATTGGCCATAATTAAATAAGTAAAATTGCCTTTTCCTATTTAATGCCAATATTGCATTTCTGCCAATTTCCAAAGGAACTACTATTTTTACAGCAGAGAAAATTCCCACATAAATTGTGGAGCTTGTCCTTGCTATATAATCACTAGTTCCATCCTAATATCATGATTCCACTGTTCAAAATTTGGCACATGATCCAATGCAAGTTTCTGCCTTCTCTGAAATTTTGCAAAGGAAGTGCTTCATTTCTAAGTCCAATTGAGCTGCAATTTGGAAGGGTGTTTAACATTGTTAAATTACCCATGTATACCAAAGATTAGCTCAATCCATTCACCCTAGCTTCCTGTGCAATTTTTCAAAGTTTCTGACCAGAACACAAGTTTGTGAAGGAAGCACCTTCATAGTGTTTCCAAATGGGATGAAACTTTTCCATCCTCTCAAGAATCTCAAATAATTATTCTCCACCCAAATTAAGTTCATTTCATTGAACTATGTGAGCACAGGAGCAATTCTTGTTTTCTGTCCAAATTTTCAGTTTGTGAAGCAAGTGTATTTTATCTTGCTCCATTATGGCTGATAATTTTTCCAAGCCTTCTCCTACTCATATAACCTATCTTCACAAGATTGTGGCTCATTTGACTTGACCAATTGCTCTGAGGATTTTTCTGAAGTTTTTGGACAGAAATGATAGCTGTGAAGGAAGTACCATTTTGGTGAGTCCATTTGGTATGAACTTTTTACAGCATCATGGTATGTTCAAATCATCAGGCTTTGCCTAGTTATAGCCCAATCCATCACTCCTAGTGAGTGTTTCATCATGATTAAGTTTCTGGGTCAGTTTTGGTGGTTGTACAACAACTATGGTAAATAGTTGTCCATTTTACCTCAAAACTTCCAGGACCGTAGTCCTTTCTACCCCAAGCCTCCCGGACATCAAGTTTACCATTTACCCTCTCTGGTTTAATCTCTAGGATGTTGCCAAGTTTGCAACAGCAAACTTGTGGAGCTTGTTTCACTCATCTCCATTTGTCTCTGCCCGATCTTTCACCATGGTAACACTCCACGCTGGAAGGACTACGCGGTAGACATGAACTTACATCAGTAAAAACCCCAGAGCGTGCCATGCCAGTGGTGACCACGCGTGTAACCAGCCAAAACGGTGGTCTAGCCACTTTGGTCGTCGGCATCGCTGCCCCGACCGCCTCTGGCCTCACCATTAATGTCCAGTAGCCCCCCCTCGTCGTCTTCTTCCCTCTGGACCGCTGCCCCCCTTCGTTTTCTTCTCCGGCGAGCTGTGCCAACGACCGAAATAGTGCGCTCCTGTGCATCGTCGCCTTCCTCCCCGATGTCCTCTTCCTCCGTTCGTCCGCAAGCTTTGCTCGATTCCCTGAGCCTCTGGCGCTCGTCCTCACCCTCCTCGTCACCTTCCCGCCGCTTCCCGTGAGTATTGGCCGCGTCTGCCGACAATGCGCCCCTCGCCGGCGCACGGACATGTCGCCAGCCGCGTGCCACCTCCTCGAGCCCTTCCCGCGGCTATATATAGCACCTCGAGCTCTCTCGTAGTCCTCAAGCCTCCCCAAGCCACTCACCCCTCCCCGGAGTCGCTCTTCAACCACCACCGCCGCCGTGGTCGCCGCCTCGGGTCTCGCTTGATTCCGGTGATCCCGAGCTCCCCTCGCCGGTCCTCCACCACCATCGCACCCCCCATGCTCCGGCGAGACGATCCGTAGCCTCGGCCTCCCATCTCCCACCGGAGCGCCCTCTTCGCCGGCGACCGAAGCTCCCCTCCGCCGCGGGCCTTGCTGCTCTCTCTGCAGCGCCTCTCGTCAGCAACGGAGACCACCATCCGATGCGTCTCTCCGCCCTGATCTTATGGGTAGGTCGTGCGCCTCGAGAGGTGGACGGACGTGCCGGCAATCGCCGTCGAGGCGATCTCCTCCCTCGGCCTCGCTCGCTCGCGAGCCGGAGGTAGAAGACGCCAGGGCCAGGCGGGCCCTCCTCACGCGGCCCCCCTGTCGGTGACCGAAGGGCCGGACCCAGTGCCACGTCAGATAAGTGGCGGCGCCCTCGCCGCGACGCCGCTTTCCCCGCGCGAAAGCGCATTTCTGGAAAGTGCGCTTTCAATCTCAGAAAGCGCATTTTTCCTCTCCTTCGGCCAGGAATATGTTTCCCTCTCTGGAAAACGTATTTTCAGAAAAGACACGTTCTGTTTAAACTACCGGGGACCTGTTTGTAGAAGTATTTTTACAGACTAGTCCCTGAGCTTTAAACATCCGTATCTTTTTACCCGTAACTCCGAATAAGGTGATTCCAGCGCTCATGATCTCTGTTCGTCGAGCTCTTTCCATTGGTATCATTTTCATAATATTTTCACACAGTGAAAATGACCATTTTGCCCTTGACCGTAAACAGCCTCCTCCGAGAGAGAACTGTTTCCGGCAAATCTTTCCGCGATCGTTTCGCACTTCTTCCTGGAGTATTTGCCGACCCCCAGGCAAGCCAACCTCTTATCATGAGCCCCGAACTTGCATGTTGACTTTGCTTGCACCTTGTGTGTGTGTAGTTACAGTTGTTTCGCATCATTTTCGTCTACAGTTATTCCATTATGCCTGTCATGCACGCTTGTGTTTTCATGATATCTTTGCCATGCTAATTAGAATGTTATTATTAATAATGCCATGTCACTACTCTAATTTATTTGCATGTCATCGTTATAAAATGTTATGAGGATTGTAATGCACCGTTGATATGCTATTACTTGGTATTGTCACGTTCTTTATGCTATAGTTGTGCACTTGAGAAGTTCAATATTTTGTTCATGCATTTGTATGCTGCATGCTCATTGTAGCGTTCATACTCATGATGATGGAGAAGGAATTAAAATGACTTAATAATAACAAACCTCCTCCGTCATCGATGGGATCGAGGCGTAGTGCCACCAAATCGAACTTTTTTAGTGCAGGCACATTTGCCTTATGGGAAGGCCTTAATGCGATCTATTGCCGTGCCTCTCGTCGGTGCCTCCCACTAGGGAAGGTTATGGGCGTGCTTACCCTGATCAGGTAAGTGGACATAACCTTGTGTGCTCGTTTTTGAGATTTTTGGTACTAGTCCCCGAGTGGGAGTGTCCCCGAGTGGGAGTTGACCACGACGGTGGTTGGGGTGTCTTTGGTAGACACGGGGCCACCCAGGACCAGCCCGTTGGGGATTGGGTCGGAGTGGCCGGGAGAGCGTCATGGTAGTAGGTTGGTTTCGTCGGAATGCCGTTGGTCCACCCGAATGGGATGACGAGGCCATGGGTTCCGTGGTGTGGGTACAGTGTGCTACCTCTGCAGAGTGTATAAAGTCTATCGATAGCAACAGTTCGTAGTAGGTCCCACTATCAGGTCTTGGTCAAAATTGAAGGAAATATGCCCTAGAGGCAATAATAAAGTTATTATTTATTTCCTTATATCATGAGAAATGTTTATTATTCATGCTAGAATTGTATTAACCGGAAACATAATACATGTGTGAATACATAGACAAACAGAGTGTCACTAGTATGCCTCTACTTGACTAGCTCGTTGATCAAAGATGGTTGTGTTTCCTGGCCATAGACATGAGTTGTCATTTGATTAACGGGATCACATCATTAGGAGAATGATGTGATTGACTTGACCCATTCCGTTAGCTTAGCACTCGATCGTTTAGTATGTTGCTATTGCTTTCTTCATGACTTATACATGTTCCTATGACTATGAGATTATGCAACTCCCGTTTACCGGAGGAACACTTTGTGTGCTACCAAATGTCACAACGTAACTGGGTGATTATAAAGGTGCTCTATAGGTGTCTCCAAAGGTACTTGTTGGGTTGGCGTATTTCGAGATTAGGATTTGTCACTCCGATGGTCGGAGAGGTATCTCTGGGCCCACTCAGTAATACACATCACTATAAGCCTTGCAAGCATTGTGACTAATGAGTTAGTTGTGGGATGATGTATTACGGAACGAGTAAAGAGACTTGCCGGTAACGAGATTGAACTAGGTATCGAGATACCGACGATCGAATCTCGGGCAAGTAACATACCGATGACAAAGGGAACAACGTATGTTGTTATGCGGTCTGACCGATAAAGAGAGCATCCAGGTTCCGCTATTGGTTATTGACCGGAGAGGTGTCTCGGTCATGTCTACATAGTTCTCGAACCCGTAGGGTCCGCACGCTTAATGTTACGATGACAGTTATATTATGAGTTTATATGTTTTGATGTACCGAAGGTTGTTCGGAGTCCCGGATGTGATCACGGACATGACGAGGAGTCTCGAAATGGTCGATACATAAAGATTGATATATTGGATGCCTATGTTTGGACATCGGAAGTGTTCCGGGTGAAATCGGGATTTTTCCGGAGTACCGGGAAGTTACCGGAAACCCCCGGTAACTTAATGGGCCTTAGTGGGCCTAGGTGGAAGAGAGGAGAGGAGGCCAGGGCAGGGCCGCGCGCCCCTTCCCCCCAGTCCGAATAGGACAAGGAGAGGGGGGCGGCGCCCCCCTTCCTTCCTCCCCTCCACCTCTTCCCCTTTCTCTCCTAGTCCAACATGGAAAAGGGGGGGAGTCCTACTCCCGGTAGGTGTAGGACTCCTCCTGGCGCGCCTCTCCTCTAGGCCGGCCGAACCCCCCTTGCTCCTTTATATACGGGGGCAGGGGGGCACCTCTAGACACAATTGATCAACGATCTTTTAGCCGTGTGCGGTGCCCCCCTCCACCATATTACACCTCGATAATATCGTAGCGGTGCTTAGGCGAAGCCCTGCGTCGGTAGAACATCCTCATCGTCACCACGCCGTCATGCTGACGAAACTCTCCCTCAACACTCGGCTGGATCAGAGTTCGAGGGTCGTCATCGAGATGAACGTGTGTTGAACTCGGAGGTGCCGTGCGTTCGGTACTTGATCGGTCGGATCGTGAAGACGTACGACTACATCAACCGCGTTGTGTTAACGCTTCCGCTTTCGGTCTACGAGGGTACGTGGACAACACTCTCCCCTCTCGTTGCTATGCATCACCATGATCTTGCGTGTGCGTAGGAAATTTTTTGAAATTACTACGTTCCCCAACAGTGGTATCAGAGCCTGGTTTTATGCGTTGATGTTATATGCACGAGTAGAACATAAGTGAGTTGTGGGCGATATAAGTCATACTGCTTACCAGCATGTCATATTTTGGTTCGGCGGTATTGTGAGATGAAGCGGCCCGGACCGACATTACGCGTACGCTTACGCAAGACTGGTTTCACCGTTGCGAGCACTCGTTGCTTAAAGGTGACTGGCGGGTGTCTGTCTCTCTCACTTTAGTTGAACCGAGTGTGGCTACGCCCGGTCCTTGCGAAGGTTAAAACATCACCAACTTGACAAACTATCGTTGTGGTTTTGATGCGTAGGTAAGAACGGTTCTTGCTAAGCCCGTAGCAGCCACGTAAAACTTGCACTAACAAAGTAGAGGACGTCTAACTTGTTTTTGCAGGGCATGTTGTGATGTGATATGGTCAAGACATGATGCTATATTTTATTGTATGAGATGATCATGTTTTGTAACCGAGTTATCGGCAACTGGCAGGAGCCATATGGTTGTCGCTTTATTGTATGCAATGCAATCGCCATGTAATTGTTTTACTTTATCACTAAGCGGTAGCGATAGTCGTAAAAGCAATAGTTGGCGAGACGACAACGATGCTACGATGGAGATCAAGGTGTCGCGCCGGTGACGATGGTGACTGGCGGGTGTCTGTCTCTCTCACTTTAGTTGAACCGAGTGTGGCTACGCCCGGTCCTTGCGAAGGTTAAAAACAGCACCAACTTGACAAACTATCGTTGTGGTTTTGATGCGTAGGTAAGAACGGTTCTTGCTAAGCCCGTAGCAGCCACGTAAAACTTGCAACAACAAAGTAGAGGACGTCTAACTTGTTTTTGCAGGGCATGTTGTGATGTGATATGGTCAAGACATGATGTGATATAATTTGTTGTATGAGATGATCATGTTTTGTAACCGAGTTATTGGCAACTGGCAGGAGCCATATGGTTGTCGCTTTATTGTATGAAATGCAATTGCCATGTAATTTTTTTACTTTATCACTAAGCGGTAGCGATAGTCGTAGAAGCAATAGTTGGCGAGACGACAACGATGCTACGATGGAGATCAAGGTGTCGCGCCGGTGACGATGGTGATCATGACGGTGCTTCGGAGATGGAGATCACAAGCACGGTGCTTCGGAGATGGAGATCACAAGCACAAGATAATGATGGCCATATCATATCACTTATATTGATTGCATGTGATGTTAATCCTTTATGCATCTTATCTTGCTATGATTGACGGTAGCATTATAAGATGATCTCTCACTAAAATTTCAAGATAAAGTGTTCTCCCTGAGTATGCGCCGTTGCGAAAGTTCTTCGTGCTGAGACACCACGTGTTAATCGGGTGTGATAGGCTCTACGTTCAAATACAACGGGTGCAAAACGGTTGCACACGCGGAATACTCAGGTTAAACTTGACGAGCCTAGCATATACAGATATGGCCTCGGAACACAGAGACCGAAAGGTCGAGGGTGAATCATATAGTAGATATGATCAACATAGTGATGTTCACCATTGATACTACTCCATCTCACGTGTTAATCGGACATGGTTTAGTTGATTTGGATCACGTAATCACTTAGATGATTAGAGGGATGTCTATCTAAGTGGGAGTTCTTAAGTAATATGATTAATTGAACTTAAATTTATCATGAACTTAGTCCTGATAGTATTTTGCAAATTATGTTATAGATCAATAGCTCGCGTTGTTGCTTCCCTGTGTTTATTTTTGATATGCTCCTAGATAAAAAAAATATGTTGAAAGATGTTAGTAGCAAAGATGCGGATTGGATCCGTGATCTGAGGATTATCCTCATTGCTGCACAGAAAAATTATGTCCTTGATGCACCGCTAAGTGACAGACCTATTGCAGGAGCAGATACAGACGTTATGAACGTTTGGCTAGCTCAATATGATGACTACTTGATAGTTTAGTGCACCATGCTTAACGACTTAGAATCGGGACTTCAAAGACGTTTTGAACGTCATGGACCATATGAGATGTTCCAGGAGTTGAAGTTAATATTTCAAGCAAGTACCCGGGTTGAGAGATATGAAGTCTCCAACAAGTTCTATAGCTAAAAGATGGAGGAGAATCGCTCAGCTAGTGAGCATGTGCTCAGATTGTCTGGGTACTACAATCGCTTGAATCAAGTGGGAGTTAATCTTCCAGATAAAATAGTGATTGACAGAATTCTCTAGTCACCATCACCAAGTTAGTAGAACTTCGTGATGAACTACAGTATGCAAGGGATAACGAAAGTAATTCCCGAGCTCTTCGTGATGCTGAAATCGACGAAGGTAGAAATCAAGAAAAACATCAAGTGTTGATGGTTGACGAGACCACTAGTTTCAAGAAAAGGGCAAAGGGAAGAAGGGGAACTTCAAGAAGAACAGCAAGAAAGTTGCTGCTCAAGTGAAGAAGCCTAAGTCTGGTCCTAAGCCTGAGACTAAGTGCTTCTACTACAAAGGGACTGGTCACTGGAAGCGGAACTACCCCAACTATTTGGTGGATAAGAAGGATGGCAAAGTGAACAAAGGTATATTGGATATACATGTTATTGATATGTACTTTACTAGTGTTTATAGCAACCCCTCGGTATTTGATACTAGTTCAGTTGCTAAAGTAGTAACTCGAATTGGGAGATGCAGAATAAACAGAGACTAGTAAAAGGCGAGGTGACGATGTGTGTTGGAAATGGTTCCAAGATTGATATGATCATCATCGCACACTCCCTGTACTTTCGGGATTAGTGTTGAAACTAAATAAGTGTTATTTGGTGTTTGCGTTGAGCATGAATATGATTTGATCATGTTTATTGCAAATACGGTTATTCATTTAAGTTAGAGAACAATTGTTGTTCTGTTTACATGAATAAAAACCTTCTATGGTCATACACACCAACGAAAATGGTTTGTTGGATCTCGATCGCAGTGATACACATATTCATAATATTGAAGCCAAAAGATGCAAAGTTAATAATGATAGTGCAACTTATTTGTGGCACTGCCGTTTAGGTCATATTGGTGTAAAGCGCATGAAGAAACTCCATACTGATGGGATTTTGGAATCACTTGATTATGAATCACTTGATGCTTGCGAACCATGCCTCATGGGCAAGATGACTAAAACGCCGTTCTCTGGAACTATGGAGAGAGCAACAGATTTGTTGGAAATCATACATACAGATGTATGTGGTCCGATGAATATTGAGTCTCGTAGCAGGTATCATTATTTTCTGACCTTCACAGATGATTTGAGCAGATATGGGTATATCTACTTAATGAAACAGAAGTCTGAAACATTTGAAAAGTTCATATAATTTCAGAGTGAAGCAGAAAATCATCGTAACAAGAAAATAAAGTCTCTACGATCTGATCGTGGAGAAGAGTATTTGAGTTACGAGTTTGGCCTTCAGTTAAAACAATGTGAAATAGTTTCACTACTCACGCCACCTGGAACACCACGGTGTAATGGTGTGTCCGAACGTCGTAATCGTACTTTATTAGATATGGTGCGATATATGATGTATCTTACCGATCTACCACTATTGTTTTGAGGTTATGCATTAGAGACAGCTGCATTCACGTTAAATAGGGCACCATCAAAATCCGTTGAGACAACGCCTTATGAACTGAGGTTTAGCAAGAAACCAAAGTTGTCGTTTCTTAAAATTTTGGGGTTGCGATGCTTATGTGAAAAGGTTTCATCCTGATAAGCTCAAACCCAAATCGGAGAAATGTGTCTTCATAGGATACCCAAAGGAGACAGTTGGGTACACCATCTATCACAGATCCGAAGGCAAGACATTCGTTGCTAAGAATGGATCCTTTCTAGAGAAGGAGTTTCTCTCGAAAGAAGTGAGTGGGAGGAAAGTAGAACTTGATGAGGAAACTGTACCTGCTCCCTTATTGGAAAGTAGTTCATCACAGAAATCTGTTCCTGTGACTCCTACACCAATTAGCGAGGAAGTTAATGATGATGATCATGTAACTTCAGATCAAGTTAACTACCAAACCTCGTAGGTAAACCAGAGTGAAATCCACACCAGAGTGGTACGGTAATCCTGTTCTGGAGGTCATGTTATTTGACCATGATGAACCTACAAACTATGAGGAAGCGATGATGAGCCCAGATTCCGAGAAATGGCTTGAGGCCATGAAATCTGAGATGAGATCCATGTATGAAGAACAAAGTATGGACTTTGGTTGACTTGCCCGATGATTGGCGAGCCATTGAGATTAAATGGATCTTCAAGTGGAAGACAGACGCTGATAGTAGTGTTACTATCTACAAAGCTAGAATTGTCGCAAAAGGTTTTCGACAAGTTCAAGGTGTTGACTACGATGAGAGAGTTTCTCACTCGTATCTATGCTTAAAGTCTGTCTGAATCATGTTAGCAATTGCCGCATTTTATGAAATCTGGCAAATGGATAAACAAAACTACATTCCTTAATGGATTTATTAAAGAAGAGTTGTATATGAGGCAACCAGGAGGTTTTGTCAATCCTAAAAGTGCTAACAAAATATGCAAGCTCCAGCGATCCATCTATGGACTGGTGCAAGCATCTCGGAGTTGGAATATACGCTTTGATAAGTTGATCAAAGGATATAGTTTTATACAGACTTGCCGTGAAGCCTGTATTTACAAGAAAGTGAGTGGGAGCACTACATAATTTCTGATAAGTATATGTGAATGACATATTGTAGATCGGAAATAATGTAGAATTATTCTGCAAAGCATAAAGGAGTGTTTGAAAGGAGTTTTTCAAAGAAAGACCTCGGTGAAGCTGCTTACATATTGAGCATCAAGATCTATAGAGATAGATCAAGACGCTTGATAATTTTTTTCAATGAGTACATACCTTAACAAGATTTTGAAATGGTTCAAAATGGAACAGTCAAAGAAAGAGTTCTTGCCTGTGTTACAAGGTGTGAAATTGAGTAAAGACTCAAAACCCGACCACGGCAGAAGATAGAAAGAGAATGAAAGTCATTCCCTATGCCTTGGCCATAGGTTCTATAAAGTATGCCATGCTGTGTACCAGATCTATTGTATACCCTACACTGATTTTGGCAAGGGAGTACAATAGTGATCTAGGAGTAGATCACTGGACATCGGTCAAAATTATCCTTAGTGGAATAAGGATATGTTTCTCAATTATGGAAGTGACAAAAGGTTCGTCGTAAAGGGTTACGTCGATGCAAGTTTTGACACTAAATCTAGATGACTCTAAGTCTCGGTCTAGATACATATTGAAAGTGGGAGCAATTAGCTAGAGTAGCTCTGAGCAGAGCATTGTAGACATAGAAATTTGCAAAATACTTACGGAACTGAATGTGACAGACCCGTTGACTAAAATTATCTCACAATCAAAACATGATCATACCTTAGTACTCTTTGGGTGTTAATCACATAGCGATGTGAACTAGATTATTGACTCTAGTAAACCCTTTGAGTGTTGGTCACATAGAGATGTGAACTATGGGTGTTAATCACATGGTGATGTGAATTATTGATGTTAAATCACATGGCGATGTGAACTAGATTATTGACTCTAGTGCAAGTGGGAGACTGAAGGAAATACGCCCTAGAGGCAATAATAAAGTATTATATATTTCCTTATATCATGATAAATGTTTATTATTCATGCTAGAATTGTATTAACCGGAAACATAATACATGTGTGAATACATAGACAAACAGAGTGTCACTAGTATGCCTCTACTAGACTAGCTCCTTAATAAAAGATGGTTATGTTTCCTAGCCATAGACATGAGTTGTCATTTGATTAATGGGATCACCTCATTAGGAGAATGACGTGATTGACTTGACCCATTCCGTTAGCTTAGCACCCGATCGTTTAGTATGTTGCTATTGCTTTCTTCATGACTTATACATGTTCCTATGACTATGAGATTATGCAACTCCCGTTTACCGGAGGAACACTTTGTGTGCTACCAAACGTCACAACGTAAATGGGTGATTATAAAGGTGCTCTACAGGTGTCTCCAAAGGTACTTGTTGGGTTGGCGTATTTCGAGATTAGGATTTGTCACTCCGATTGTCGGAGAGGTATCTCTGGGCCCACTCGGTAATGCACATCACTATAAGCCTTGCAAGCATTGTGACTAATGAGTTAGTTGCGGCATGATGTATTACGGAACGAGTAAAGAGACTTGCCGGTAACGAGATTGAACTAGGTATCGAGATACCGACGATCGAATCTCGGGCAAGTAACATACCGATGACAAAGGGAACAATGTATGTTGTTATGCGGTCTGACCGATAAAGATCTTCGTAGAATATGTAGGAACCAATATGATCATCCAGGTTCCGCTATTGGTTATTTACCGGAGAGGTGTCTCGGTCATGTCTACATAGTTCTCGAACCCGTAGGGTCCGCACGCTTAAAGTTACGATGACAGTTATATTATGAGTTTATATGTTTTGATGTACCGAAGGTTGTTCGGAGTCCCGAATGTGATCACGGACATGACGAGGAGTCTCGAAATGGTCGAGAAATAAAGTTTGATATATTGGACGACTATATTCGGACACCGGAAGTGTTCCGGAGAAGTTTCGGATTTAACCGGAGTGCCGGAGGGTTACCGGAACCCCCCCGGGGAAGTATTGGGCCTTAGTGGGCCTAGAGGGGAGAGAGAGGGCAGCAGCCAGGAGGTGGCGCGCCCCCTCCCAGGAGGAATCCTAGTTGGACTAGGAGAGGGGGCGCAGCCCCCTTTCCCTCTCCCTCTCCCTCTCTTTCCTTCGCCCCCTCTTTTCCTAGTTGGACTAGGAAAGGGGAGTCCTACTCCTACTAGGAGGAGGACTCCCCCCCTCTCCTTGGCGCGCCTAGGGCAGCCGGCCTCCCCCTTGCTCCTTTATATACGGGGGCAAAGGGCACCTCTAAACACACTTGATATATGATATTTTAGCCGTGTGCGGTGCCCCCCTCCACCATATTACACCTCGATAATACCGTCGCGGAGCTTAGGCGAAGCCCTGCGTCGGTGGAACATCATTATCGTCACAACGCCGTCGTGCTGACGAAACTCTCCCTCAACACTCGGCTGGATCGGAGTTCGAGGGACGTCATCGAGCTGAACGTGTGCTGAACTCGGAGGTGCCGTGCGTTCGGTACTTGATCGGTCGGATCGTGAAGACGTACGACTACATCAACCGCGTTCTGATAACGCTTCCGCTGTCGGTCTACGAGGGTACGTGGACAACACTCTCCCCTCTCGTTGCTATGCATCACCATGATCTTGCGTGTGCGTAGGAAATTTTTTGAAATTACTACGTTCCCCAACAGTGGCATCCGAGCCTGGTTTTATGCGTTGATGCTATGCACGAGTAGAACACAAGTGAGTTGTGGGCGATATAAGTCATACTGCTTACCAGCATGTCATACTTTGGTTCAGCAGTATTGTGAGATGAAGCGGCCCGGACCGACATTACGCGTACGCTTACGCGAGACTGGTTTCACCGTTGCGAGCACTCGTTGCTTAAAGGTGACCGGCGGGTGTCTGTCTCTCTCACTTTAGTTGAACCGAGTGTGGCTACGCCCGGTCCTTGCGAAGGTTAAAACAGCACCAACTTGACAAACTATCGTTGTGGTTTTGATGCGTAGGTAAGAACGGTTCTTGCTAAGCCCGTAGCAGCCACGTAAAACTTGCAACAACAAAGTAGAGGACGTCTAACTTGTTTTTGCAGGGCATGTTGTGATGTGATATGGTCAAGACATGATGTGATATAATTTGTTGTATGAGATGATCATGTTTTGTAACCGAGTTATCGGCAACTGGCAGGAGCCATATGGTTGTCGCTTTATTGTATGAAATGCAATCGCTATGTAATTGTTTTACTTTATCACTAAGCGGTAGTGATAGTCGTAGAAGCAATAGTTGGCGAGACGACAACGATGCTACGATGGAGATCAAGGTGGCACGTTCCTTACTGAAACCATCAGGCTTGTTGTGAGAAGCTCTACTTGTGAGAAGCTTATACCCAAACCTGCCCCAAATGGGAAAACAAAATTTACCACAGCATTTTGATGCCGCTGCATGATAGCATGCCAAGTTTCATGAATTTCAGACGAGTTTAGGATTTGCTAGAATTTAAAAACCATGTATCTCAATGTTTGCAGCCGAGTGACGGTGGCAGGGTGTTTGACATTCATTCTCATTTCTTGCATGGGACCTAAGCATGCAACCAAGGACACAGATTTGAATTCTCAACCAATTTATATGCATGAGAGCTTGTGCTTGTAGTTCAAATTTGAATTATGCACATAAATGCATTGAAAACTCAATTAATGTATAAAAATGTCCAAACGAACCCCGAAAAATTCCAAAATTTAACACAACACTCCTGTTGTTCTATGTTGACACTAGAGAAAAAATTGAAATAAAGAAGAGGCAAAGGATATCGTTTCGTCCAGAAAGGTGAAACATTCCCTACCGTAACCATTAGGCTTGTTGCGAGAAGCTCCGGTTTGTGAGAAGCTTATACCCCAACCTGCCCCAAATGGGACAATATTTTTACCACTGCATGTTGATGCCGTTGATAGCATGTCAAGTTTCATGAATTTCAGACAAGTTTTTGATTTACTAGAATTTTAAAACCATGTATCTCAATGTTAGCAGGCAAGGACTGTGGCAAAGGTGTTTGACATTCATTCCCATTTCTTGCATGGGACCTAAGCTTGCAACCAAGGACACACATTTGTTTTTTCAACCCATTTATATGCACTGGAGCATGTGCATGTAGTTCAAATTTCAATTATGCACATAAACACATAGAAAACTCAGTTAATCTATAAAAATGTCAAAGCAAACCACGAAAAATCCCAAAAAATGACACAACACTCTTGTTGTTCTACGTTGACACTAGAAATGTTTTGAAAGCAAGAAGAGGCAACGGATATCGTTTCATCCACAAAGGTGACACGTTTCCCTACCGGAACCATGAGGCTTCTTGTGAGAAGCTCTGGCTTGTGAGAAGATTATACCATAACCTACCCCAAATGGGACAATATTTTTTACCCCAGCATGTTGATGCCATTCCATGATAGTATGCCAAGGTTCATGAATTTCATACGAGTTTTGTATTTACTAGAATTACAAAAGCAAGCACCTCAACGTTTGCGGGAGAGCCACGGTGCCGTGGTGTTTGAAATTCATCCCCATTTTGGTGTACCGCGGCATGTGCATGTAGTTTAATTTTGAATTGTGCGCCTTAAATGCCTAGAAAACCAAGTTAATGTATAAAAATGTCCAAACGAACCCTGAATATTTCCAATTTTTTGACCACACACCTATAGTTGCATGTTCACTGCATATAAAAGTTCTAGCAATTCAAACACCATCCATTGCAGCTTTGACCCCATTATGTAATTCAAATCAAGACAAAAAATCAAGTAGATCGCACACAATTTATTATCACCAACCGTGTGAGATGCAGCATAAAATATTTTGGAGCACCGTCGGAGTATAGTATGCATATGGCTTACACGAGAAGGTGCGTCAGCTACAGTCCACAACTGGCGTGTCAAGCACACTAGCTCGCTCCCCAAATATCATTTCACTGTTCAGTCGTCGCTGGTGAAAGATGGGGATGTGGACCCACTTCAAGAGGGCAACTTTGGTGGCCCACTCCGGCGAGAGCGCGGCCGCAGCCACCAGGCGCGTGCCAACAAGCTTCATGAGCATAGCCGCAATCTACGACCGGGTGGCCAAGGCAACCCAAACGGCCGTTGTTGCGTGGCGGCAGCAACATCTGCCTCGAGGATAACAACTGGCAAGAGCGGCACAATAGCTGTCCGTTCTGCAGCGGAGGCCTTAGCCCTGATTGAGGCCACCCACAACCATGTCGAGGTCACCCACGCCCAGCTCATGGCGGTCACTGCACAAATTGAACCAAGCTTCTCCGACAATGGTCGGCAACCCACGACCGAAGAGTTGGCAATCACCGAGAGCGTTCGAGCAGCCCTCCATTCCTATGTGGCATACCTTGCCATGATGGAGCCTGCCCAAGCCCAGATCACGGCCGCCCACGCCCAGCTCATGGCGGCCTATTCCAAAGATTTGGCGGATGCGAATGGCGAGATGCTTGCCGAGTATGGTATGATGGATGCCATGGAGCCCCTTCCCCAGGAGATCATCGGGCGCGAGCTGGACATGGACGAGGCGGCAGAGATCGACGAGCACCAGCCGTAGTAGTACTCTTTGTTTTGTTTAATTAAGAGCGTCAGTTTGGTCAGCTAGCTCTATTTAGTTGCTGAAATTGCTCAATTAAGAAGTGTGGGTGTGCTGTAGTCTCCTTTCTGTACCCAAATTATGCAATGACGTGGATGACCACTGTAACTAGGGAAATTCGAACCAAAAATTTTCACATTCAAACTCATCACACACGAGTTAAGCTATATGAATCGTTTGTGATGTTCACATATCGTACATAGCGCTGAATAAGGGACCGTGTCTGATGACAGTTGTTTTGCTTAACCGATTCAAAATTTTCGGCTTCCATGGAAATATCTACCTCCCTGCCCCCTCCCCCTTACCAAAAGCCACATTTCCCCTGTTTCCACCTTCCTTTCCAAGTTGAAACCTTCACTCCTTGCTTGCAGCACCGCCTCGTCGCCGGCGACCCTCCTTCACGCTGCTTGGCCTCGTCTATCCAGGCAGGTAATCCACACCCGACTGGCATCCTCCTCCTCCTTCCACATCCGACATGCCCCAACCGCCGGCGAGACACCTTCCACCCAAATCACCGACCCCTCCACCAAATAAGCACTGCCCTAAGCCATGGTGCACGCAATATAGCCAAGAGCTCAAGGAGCATTTGGCAGCAGAGAAGCAAATCGCGGCTGCACGCGCGGATGAGGTTAAGATGGCCGCCATTCGTGCCGACCCCCATATCTTGGAGGAGCACCTCGCCATCGCGGTCACCGTCGATGCCTCGCGCGCAGACTCCGCGACGCGGTTGGCTGTTTTAAGCGACAGTTCATGGCGTTTTCTCAAGGCCACCCTCGGTGCCTTCAACGAAGACTACAAGGTCTTTTCTCAACGTGCACGTGCTTACCTCAACTCGAGAGCCAGCAGGTTGGTGCCCGGAGCGGCTCAGGCAACTCACCACTATGACGAGGGCACCCACGATGCGGAGGCGTCACCCTCTTCCATGTCCAAGGAGCCAATCATCATCGATATCTCCGACGATGAGGAGTAGCTTGTCTTATTAGCTCACTATAAGGACCCATGTTCAGTTTGCTAGCTACGCCGGTTAAGCATGCTTGGTTTACCCATTGCATGTGCTGCTCCTGCCTTTCCTTAACAAATTCTAGTGAATTGTTCTATCAACTTTTACCATGCAATCTGTTGCTCTAGTGTATATGTTCTATATGTCGTGTAATGTGATGCTCACTTATTAACTGTTTGGTTAATTAGTTTTTGTGTTCAGTTAACTGTTTGGTTCAATTCTGCAAATATGATGTTCAATTCTTCAGGGTGCAATTTTGTATTGTCTTCCATGCGAGGAATAAATTGAATTTATCTTTACAAAATACATGAGAAATAAATACAATTGCTATATTTCCAAGTTGTCAAGCATGCTTTGTCTGGTTAACTGTCTAATCTTCTAGTATTTCATACATTGTGCAATGTGGTGCTCAGTTAATGTTTGGTTTATTTGTTGTGGTGTTTAGTTAACTGTTTGGTTCAATTCTGAATGCAATGTTCAATTGTTGTGGATGCATTTTGTTATTGTATACCATGTGAGAAATAAATCGAATTTGGCTGCACTAAATACATGAGAAACAAATACAATTGCTATATTTCCAAGTTAAGCATGCTTGGTTTGGTTAACTGTATGATCTTCTATTATGATTATGTTATATTGTGCAATCTGGTGGTCAGTTAATGTTTGGTTCATTTGTTGTGGTGAGTTAACTGCTTGGTTCAATTCTGCAATGCGATGTCCAATTGTCGTGGGTAGAATTTTGTATTGTTGTGCATGTGAGGAATAAATCAAATTTGGATGCACTTAATACATGAGAAACATATACAATTGCTATATTTCCTAGTTCTTAATCATGCTTGGTTTGGATAAATGGGGTTTCCATGTGGCTTGAATTAATCTGATGAATCTGCAACATGCTTATTTTTCATCAACATATTTTACTAATAGCATGCGAACCCTCACTTAACCTGATCACTAACTACCTTATATATGTTGCAGGGAAATAATGGGAAGCAGTGAGGTTTACAATCAAGGTTTGCACATGCATGGTCCTTTGTCTAGTAGCACATTATTGTGCAATTGAAGGAACCATTCTAATATTTAGGTTTTTAACAATTTGGTCTTGCACATGTAGGTCCTGCTGTCAGAGGTTTTGACCCACTGTTCGACCCTTTTTGCATATGGGGAAATGAGATGTCCATGAATATCAGTCAAGTCAAGAAACACAGAAAGATTGTTAGGATAAAGAAATTAGCGACAAAAAACAACAAGATCTTTGTCTGCACAATGAAGAAAGACATCATTTCACTACATGATGGTACTAACTATTATACCTTGCCTTTTTATTCCTTTGCCCCATTTCCAATATAGAGAAAATATTTATGCACATCCTTGTTTTCAGGCCTTTCCAAAGCAGTTCACTGATGATTACCTCTCAAACCACCTGTATGGTCAGGAGGCAAGGAAGGTATTCATACAACACCCACGTTCAATATTGAAGTGTTCCTGAAGAGGACGAAGGATGGACGGCCAATCATCCACGGGCACTGGCCTGAAGTTGCAAAGACCTTCAACATCAATGAAGGCTCAATATTCGCCTTCCGCTTCAGCAGTTTTCCAGATGAGATTCATCTGTCTATGTACCGTCTATGATGTTAATTTCGAAAGGTTATAGATTCTGCATGTGAAACTTAGTGTTGGTGCAGTTGTGTAATGGGGTAGCTGAGTGCTGAAGTTATATGATGTTGTACTCTGATGTATTTCAATTATGAGGTCGTGCTTCCTTAATATGAAAATGAAATATATTGTGTGCCTAATATGAAATGTCAATTAGATTAATAAATTGATTATTAATAATAGGACAATTATCCTGCTAATGGTCAATTAGCCTGCTAATTGGGTTTTTCTATTGCAAACAGTTACTGAGAAAACACCATGGGCGATGACCTTAGGCAACACACACAATTTCTAGGATTAAACCATGTTGGATAATGAACAATAATACACAACATCCTCTTGAAAATTGTTTGCGTTAGGCCACCTTGTGCAAACGTTTACCACATAAAAAGTGTGTGTGATGGACAACCTTTGCCACACAGTTTCTTCTACGCACCTTGTGTGATGCATTCAATAACGCAAACGATAAAATTGTTAATATCGTGTGCAATGGCAATGCTATCACAAACGATTTAATGGGGAAAATTGTGTGTGATGTACCTGCGAACGGAAACGTTTTCCTTGGAGCGACTGTGTGGGATGTATATATGAACGAAAATGTACTTCTTGGATTAACTGTGTGGGATGTACATACTAATGGAAACATATTCCTTGGATTGACTGTGTGGAATGTACATACGAACGGAAATGTTTAGCGGGGACTGACTCTGTGGGAGGTACTTACGACCGGAAACGATTTCGCCTGTATAATTGTATCTTTTTAGCACTATTGTACGTATAACCGTATTTAATCGATCGCCGGTCGCACATGACCTCATTTTACCGAGCGTGTGTGCCAGGAGGGCATATGCCCAATGGTTTCTGGGTTGTGTGGGAAGGACCCCCTATCGCAGTCACTCACTAGGCGACGGTTCAAAACGCCATCGCGGAAAGTGGTTACAAACCGTTTGTATAGCACCTCGTTGTACCAGTGGAAGTTGATAAAGATTGTTAGTAAAATGGGTCGAAATATGGCAGTTAAACTATTTTTTTACACTTTATCCAAGACAACAGCAAACTGCAGGATGGTAAGTAAGAACTCTGCAGCCTTCTTTTTACTGCCCATAAGGAGTTGTGTTAGATGACAATGCCTGAATCTTTTTCCTTTGAAGTGGTTCCCAAAGCAGTATACTCAAGGTTACCTCTCAAACTACATGATTGGTGGGCATGCAAAGATTAAAGTATTTCTACCAGAACACGATGATTATCTAGATGTGTTCATGAAGACAGTGAAGAATGGGCGTTCGGGCATCACAAGGGGTTGGACTAGAGTCGTGCGTGCCTTCTGCATGGAGGAGGGCACAATATGGGCATTCCTCTTCACCTTGTTCAGCAACTAGAATGTATTCCGCCTCTTTGTTACCGTCTTTAATAGTACAAGTATACAATTGTGGTTCATTATTCTTTATATGGTGCTTATGTAATTCTTGAACATATGTACCTGTGAATGAAATAATGCATTGGTTGTTTGAACCTGATGGATATGAATAAAGCTATAGCATACTTTCAAATTCAAATCCAGTACAATTTGAAATAGCAGCAATTACATTACAGTGAAATTACGCTCTACAGGTCGTTACGGCGCACACGGTCAGTAAAACGCAAACGTTTGTGATATAAACCATAATCCAACACGGTTCACAGAGAGGGAACGTGTGCGAGCATGCACACAGTTGCCGTTTGCAAACCGTGTGTGATGTCTGAAAATATCACAAATGGTGCGGGCAAACTAAACGTTTCTGATAGTTTCCTTATCGTACACGATTTGCAACATTGAACTGTTTTTGATGTGGTACGCATCGTAAACGTTGCACCATAGAATAGCGTGTACAATAGTTATCATGTACGATGATGTTACGATCGTCCGACGTTTTGTAATCCTATCCGACACTGGTATGACGATTAGCTAATCTTCCTAATTAGTTATCGCACACAGTTCGAGAAAAGTGAAGGTGTGTGATTGTCTGCTGATCATACACGTTCTATAATCGTGAACCATTTGTGATGGGACTCACATCGTAAACATATCACCACAGAATACCGACTGTGTTGGTAATGCGAGCACAAACGAGTAGGGAGTATTGTATATGCATCAAGGCTCCCTATCCCCGATGGTTTCTGGCTCGTGTGGGAAGGACCCCCCTATCGCAGTCACTCACTTGGCGACAGTTCAAAATGCCATCACGGAAAGGGTTAAAAATCATTTGTATAGCAACTCGTTGTACCAGTGAAATAACATCATTTCACCGACAAGTTTGAAATCATAGTTGAGCTCTTTAATTGCCCAATAAGCTTTATGTTCTAATTCAAGAGGTAAGTGACATGTTTTTCCATAAACCATTTTATATGGAGACATACCCATAGGATTTTTATAAGCAGTCCTATAAGCCCATAATGCATCATCAAGTTTCATAGACCAATTCTTTCTAGATCTATTAACAGTCGTTTGCAAGATCAAATTTATTTCTCTGTTACTTAATTCTACTTGACCACTAGACTGAGGATGATATGGAGATGCAATTCTATTGTTAACATCATATTTAGTAAGCAATTTACAGAAAGCACCATGAATAAAGTGTGAACCACCATCAGTCATTAAATATCTAGGGACTCCAAACCTCGGGAAAATAACTTCTTTAAGCATTTTAAGAAGTGTTGTGATCAGCACTACTAGTTGGAATAGCTTCTAACCACTTAATAACATAATCAACAACAACTAGAATATGAGTGTACCCATTAGAGGATGGAAAAGGTCCCATATAATCAAAACCCCAAACATCAAATGGTTCAATGACAAGTGAATAATTCATAGGCATTTCCTGACGTCTACTAATATTACCAATTCTACGGCAATAGGAGGTTGTTCATCAGGAAAGCTATCATCAATAGGTAGTGGATCATCAAAAATATTTTCTAACCTAGATAAGTTGTCTGCTACGGGGTTTTCAGCCCCTTTCCTATGAGTAATATGTAAATCAAATTCTTGTAGCAAGAGAACCCATCTAATAAGTCTAGGTTTAGCATCTTTCTTTTCCAAAAGGTATTTAATAACAGCATGATCGGTGTGAACAATTACTTTGGAATTGATAATATAAGATCTGAAATTATCACAAGCAAAACAACTGCTAAAAATTCTTTTTAAGTAGTAGCATAATTTCTTTGAGCATTGTCTAGAGTTTTAATAGCATAATGTATAACATTTAATTTCTTATCAACTCTTTGTCCTAGAACAACACCAATAGCATAACCACTAGCATCACACATAATTTCAAAGGGTAGGTTCCAATAAGGTGGTTGAACAATAGGTGCATAAATTAAGGCTTTCTTAAGTATTTCAAAGGCTTCTAAACAATCATCATAAAAAACAAATGGAACTTCTTTTTGCAAAAGATTAGTGAGAGGCCTAGAGATTTTAGAGAAGTCTTTAATAAATCTCCTATAAGAACCAGCATGACCAACGAAACTTGTTATACCTTTGATATCTTTAGGACACGACATTTTTTCAATAGCATCAACTTTAGCTTTATGAACTTAAATACCTCTTTCGGAAATTTTATGCCCCAAGACAATACCTTCATTAACCATAAAGTGGCACTTCTCCCAATTCAAGACAAGATTAGTTTCTTCATATCTCTGCAAAACTAAGAGAATATAGCAGTCATACATCTTTGAAAGGTAGCAGGTGCATTTCATAAACCAAAAGGCATGCGTCTATAAGCAAAGGTACCAAAAGGGCATGTAAAAGTAGTTTTTTCTTGATCCTCTTGTGACACAGGTATTTGGGAAAAACTAGAATATCCATCTAGAAAGCAAATGTGTGTATGTTTTGATAGTCTTTCAAGCATTTGATCAATAAAAGGTAGAGGATAATGATCTTTCCTAGTAGCTTTGTTTATTTTTCTAAAATCAATTACCATTCTATAACATATGACAATTCTTTGTGGAATCAATTCATTCTTATCATTAGGCACAACAGTAATACCTCCCTTCTTAGGAACACAATGAACATGACTTACCCATCTACTATCAGGTATGGGATAGATTATACCTGCTTCCAGAAGCTTTAGTATTTCATTTCTTACCACTTCTTTCATCTTTGGATTTAACCGTTGTCGGTGTCAAAACCGGCGGATCTCGGGTAGGGGGTCCCGAACTGTGTGTCTAAGGTCGATGGTAACAGGAGACGGGGGACACGATGTTTACCCAGGTTCGGGCCCTCTCTATGGAGGTAATACCCTACTTCCTGCTTGATTGATCTTGATGAATATGAATATTACAAGAGTTGATCTACCTCGAGATTGTAATGGCTAAAACCCTAAAAGTCTAGACTGTATGACTATGATTATGATTCCTGCCGCTACGGACTAAGCCCTCCGATTTATATAGACACCGAAGGGGACTAGGGTTGTACAAAGTCGGTTACAGAGAAAGGAATCTTCATATCAGGGCGCCAAGCTTGCCTTCCACGCCAAGGAGATTCCCATCCGGACACGGGAGAGAGTCTTCGGTCTTGTATCTTCACAGCCCATCTGTCCGGCCCACGTATCATAGTCCGGACCCCCGAGGACCCCTTAATCCAGGACTCCCTCAGTAGCCCCTGAACCAGGCTTCAAAGACGAGGTGTCCAGCGCGCAAATTGTCTTCGACATTGAAAGGCGGGTTCCTTCTCCGAATACTCCAACACAGTCTTCAGACACAACGAATGTGTCCGGATCTGCAAAACAAATACCACACACTAGTGCAGAGAGTATAATATTTCATGAGTCCAATCTGCTGACAACTTTCTTGTAACGTGATATCACGTCATCACCCGGTCATTATTTCAAACCATTTTTCGGCCTGCCGCTTCGAGATCCGGTCTCACTGGCACGTCTTGTCAAAGCAGAGATCGTGTCCCCTTATTGCGGGATTCTCATCAATACGGGCGTGGGTAATCCAACCGTGCCATTTGCACAGCCCTTGGGAACAGGCGAGTTTTAAGGTGAGTGGGGAGGCGCTTGATATTCACTGCCTTTAAAAGGAGATAAGGATTCCCTTCTTTCACCCATGCCTTCTCTCTCTCTCTGCCCTCGCAATCTCGAGCTCCAGCGCCCAAGTCCTCATCTTGTCCGCCTCAAGGAAGCCCTCGACCATGTCCGGATCTGGAGGGCAACGCAAGTGGATGGCCTCCTCCGTCAAGGAGAAGGACATCACCAAGCTTCTAGAGGCCGGGTATCTGGTGAAAGAAATCGCCCACCGGCTTCCGGCCAAGGGGCAGATCGTCCCCACCCCGAAGCCCAATGAGAGGGTGGTGTTCATCCCTCATTTCGTCTGCGGGTTCCTCTCCACCCTTTCGTCCGCGGACTCATGTTCTATTACAGGCTAGATTTCCATGATCTAGCCCCGAACTCCTCCCTCAACATCTCGGCATTCATTGTCGTGTGCGACGCCTTCCTCCACATTCCACCCCACTTCGGACTGTGGATTAAGATCTTCAACGTGAAGCCGAAGGTGGTGGATGGCCAACATGCAGAGTGCGGAGGTGCCATGGTGAGCAAGATGCCCAATGTCACATGGCCCAAAGGTACTTTTGTGGAGACCGTCAAAGAGTGGCAGAAACTGTGGTTCTATATCACAGATCCCCGCGATGCCACCTGGGCCTTGGCTCCCGAATTCAAATCCGGAGCCCCAATGCGGCTCACCTCCTGGCTAGAGAAGGGCCTGAATTGGTCTTCATCGGATGAGCTGATAGCGCTACAGACGCGCATCCAGAGCAAGGTGGACAATAACATCAAGCTCGACAATGTGATCCAGGTGATGCTAGTTCACCGGATCCTTCCACGCGAGAGCCGGACTTGCCATTTATGGGAGTTCAATCCGGCCGAGCACCAGACCTTGCAATAGTTCTTCGGAACTACGCACGAAGATATCTGGAAGGTGCTCTTCAAAGGCAACGAGACACCACCGGAGACGACCGAGGACCGTGGGCACGCCCTGGCCCATCCCGCCAGTGCGGTAAGTCTTTCGCATTTCAAGGTGTATCCTTTATTTGCTTGTTCAGGGAAGGTACCTAAGCCTCACCATTTATTTTTCCAGGGCTGGACAAAGAAGGCGGAGCAGATTCGGTGTCCGGCTCCACTGCCAGAGGAACCAGCTATCCCGCTTCTGACGAAGATGCTGGTCCCGGCGCCTTACCAGGCACCAGAGAAGAAGGCCAAGAAGAAGGCCAAGGGGGCCAGAAGTGGCCTCCGCCGCAAGGGAGCTTAGGACATGATGTCCGAAGACAACGAGACTCACTCCTCCTCCGCCGAAGACAACGACGAGGAGGAGGAAGAAAGCAACTCTCCCCCTGAGGGGGAAGGAAGAAGAGGGCGGCCTCCAAAAATCTGGAGGCAGAGACGTCCAAGAAGGGCAAGGGCTCCCTCGAGGACAACTCCGCGTGGGACGTCGGCAGCAGCCCAGAGCCGCGCCCCCGAAACAAGCCCCGGGCCGCATCGTGAGTACTAAAAAACCCGGATGCATCCATATATCCGTCCTCTCTACTTCATAGTCTTAACATGTTGAGTTATGCAATTGCAGTCCGGCCCACGATAGCTCCCTGCGATCCTCATCAGGGGGTTCGCTGGATTCAAAGGCGATGGCCAGTGAGTCACCGCCGATGACTTACTCTCCCAAGGCCAAGGGCGACGCCGAGGTGCTGTCCCGAAGGACCTTCCCAGGCCAGGGAGAGGTCCAGGAGGCCGTCAGGGTGGCGCTATAGGGTGACCCCTCGGCCGTCGGACACCTGGGGGAGAAAACCCCCATGGAGACTGGCGATGGGGGCAATATCCAATTCGGCCCCTAGCCGGACACCATTCCGGAGACCTCTGTCCATCCAGAGGCATCGGATAATCTGCTGGAAGCGCTACGAGGCGCTTCCATTATGGAGGAACACCGTATCCTTATGGGTACGGTGGTTGAGAGAGTTCAGTCCGTTAAGAGCGGACTGACCGAAGCTTGCACCAGCCTGCTGACAGGCTTTGAGGTAAGTGACGCAAAAAAGAAAGTCATAGTATAGATAGTAGCCCCTTAGACACTGTCCGGTGTTCGAAAAGAAAAGCCGGACAGAGGATCAAGTAATTTTCGCAGGAAACTAACTAAATATGTCTGATGTGAATAAGTAGGCGTCGTTGCTGGCCGCAACCTCTCATGCTGCTTTGGTCTCCGGACTAAAGCAGAGTCTGGAGCGAGCCGAAGAAGAGCTCGGCCTTTTGAAAAAGCAGCTAGAGGACAAGCAAGGTATGTTGTGACCTGCTGTATATTCAAAAAGAATAAATGATGTGTATTGACCATAGCGCCTTTATATTTGTAGGAGCGGCGACCGAGGTCGAGGTCCTTAAAAAGGCGTTGGCCGAGGCCGAGGAGAAAGCTGCCAAAGAACAAGCCGCCCGTGAAAAGCATGAGGCCAAGCTCGATGAGGTCCAGCAAGAGCTCCAGGATGCCGTGAAGAAATGTGAGTCCTTGGAGCGCGATGTTTCGGCTCAAGAGACCGAACTCGGCAAGGCTCGCCTAAGCACGAAGAGGCCCAGGTTGAAGCCCAGGGCACCCTCCAGGAAATTCAGGAGGCCAAGAAAATCACGGCGGGTAAGGCTTTTAGTATGCAAAGCAAGTATGTCAAGAAGAGGTATCTCTTACTAACCCGGATTTGGAGTTCTCCAGGGGCGTTTGCGGATCTGCCGCGCAGTGTTTCTGGCGCTGCGGAATTCTTTCGAGCCGAAGAAGGGAGCTCAACGGAGAAGCTGTTCTGGTCGCAATACCTTGCGCCAGAACATCCGATGCCCTTTAGTGATCAGCTAAAACAGCTGGTCAAACTTCATAGGGTGGCCGAACTGGCCATGAAGGACTTAATAATCGGCATTGGTATACTAGCTGTGCAAGAGCATTAAACTAAATACAAAAGTCTGAAGGTAACTAGCATTATTAACTAATGACAGTATAACAAAAATTGCAAACCATGTACCTTCAAGGTAAATATCATTTCGAAGTCGAGGGGACCTAAAAATTGCTATCCCAATCTTGATAATCGATCAAACATAAAAACTTGATCGAACGAATCAAGAGAATAGCCGGAGGAGGAGGTGCCCACTCTTGACCTTTCCTCTTGACACTGTACAAAAAAAATTGAGTTATCTCATGAAAGTGAGGTATGTAATCTATACGCATTAACAGTGCAAAAATCTGAAGGTAGTAACAAGATTCATCGTTGGTATACTGGCTGTACAACAGCATTAGAATGCCTTAGCTGAAAAATCATTAATACATCCACAATCAACAGCTAACCCTGAAATAATCCAGTGACATTAAATGGCATTGCTTAAATTTATCGGTGGCATTAGACTGAGTGCGGCATTAGTTAAATGTGGCATCACTTTAGCAGTAGCATTGCTTGACTTGACCGCTGGTGTTATACTAATAGCAAAAAAAGTGGCAATAAGAGCATGGGAGGCCCATTCGGACAGTGGGCGCACCAGTACGATGTACCTCCACGAACGCATAGAGTGGTGAGGGAGGTATGGTTGCCTAGAGCAACAAATATCCAGGCAGCATATGTGGATTACGTCCCACTTTTGTTCTCTTTAGCTACTGATTTTCCCCTTTTCAACCTAGATGCGGGTTCGATGCCTAGTCTCTTGGACAATACAGTCTCCCTTCCTTTCCTTATTCAACCCAGACATGGATTAGTCTGCATGAAGTAGGATTTCCTTTAATAGTGCAAGTTAAGGTTTTCGTCTGCGTGACCAGCAGAGCGGAGGATAGCAAATTGGGAAGATGGTGGAGTGGAAAAAGATCCAGATGCAGTGACATGGCAGATGGGGCAATAGAACAAGGGTATGATTTGAAAAAAGGTAGCATACCTGAGGGTCGGTGGGAAGTGGCTTCGCTCGTGGTCGTCGTCCTCCGCACACACTACGACAACGAGCTTGGGGACGGAGGCCATCCCGCACGGGTGTTAGGTCTGAGAGGACCACCTTGTCGTCAGTGCATGACCTCGCTCGCCGACGACGAGTGCTGAGGGAGTCCTGGACTGAGGGGTCCTCGGGCGTCCGGCCTGTTGGATATGGGCCGGACTAAAGGGCTATGAAGATACAAGACCGAAGACTCTCTCCCGTGTCCGGATGGGACTCTCCTTGGCGTGGAAGGCAAGCTTGGGGTCCAAATATGGAGATTCCTTTCTCTGTAACCAATCTTATGTAACCCTAGATCCCTCCTATGTCTATATAAACCGGAGGGCTAGGTCCATAGAGGCCAATAATGATAATCGTAGTCATGCAGGCTAGACTTCTAGGGTTTTAGCCATTACGATCTCGTGGTAGATCAACTCTTGTAATACTCATATTCATCAAGATCAATGAAGCAGGAAGTATGGTATTACCTCCATAAGAGAGGGCCTGAACCTGGGTAAACATTATGTCCCCTGTCTCCTATTACCATCGACCTTAGACGCACAGTTCGGGACCCCCTACCCGAGATCCGACGGTTTTGACACCGACATTGGTGCTTTCATTGAGATTTCCACTGTGCCGTCCTCAAAAGGTTTGATGGCCCCTTCAATCATCTATAGCAATGATGTCCAAGGAGAAGTCTTCCTCCCCAGACATATCTTTGTGTTCGGCGGCTTCGCACTACGGGCCAACTCGCTTGGCCATCTGGAGCAGATCGATAGCTACACCCCTGGCCGTCAGGTCAGATTCGGGAGCTTGAACTACGTCGCGGATATCCACGGAGACTTGATCTTCGACGGATTCGAGACCACGGCAGCCGCTCCCCGTCACGATGATGAACATGACTTAAATCTGTCATCGGACCATACCCAGGAGATAGCACCTGTAACTGCTCTGGCCATAGATCTGGAGCAGATCGCGCCATCCAAAGACGGGAAGCTCAACCACGCCACGGATGCCACAGTCCCAGCGGCGTCAGAGCCGCACACAGACCCAACCTTGAGTGGAATCTGTGTCACCGGAGCCTCGGACTTGTTTCCGGCTATAGGTTCCGAACCATGTGCGTCCACGTGCGTCGAGCTCGATCAGTCTTCGATCGTCGAATTCAGCTCCGCGGACATTTTTCGGCACTCGCCTCTGGACGACATGTTAAACTCGTTAAAAGCACTATCCTTAGCGGGGGGCTTGCAACTGAATTATATCCGGTTCGAACTGGAGGCTGATGACAGAGAACTTCGCTTCCCACCCACCGCCCACTTCATAGCCACTATCGAAGATTTAACCGACATGCTCGATTACGGCTCCGAAGACATCGACGGTATGGACGACGATGCCGATGAAGAGCAGGGCCAAAACCCACTGTTTACCGAATGCTGGACGGCCACCTCTTCTTACGACGTGTACATGGTGGATACACCTAAAAGAACTAACGACGATGAGAAAGAAGACCCAGTTGAGGATGAACCTCCTGTGATACAACCAAAATGCCGGCATCAGCGGCGCCACTCTAAGTCATGTCGTGCAAAAGACAGCAATACTGGCACGGGAGAAAACAATACTCCGGACGATGCCGAAGATAATGAAGACCCCGTTGAGATAACTTCCGAACAGAGGAACGGGAAAACGGGCAAGTTAGCCTTGATGAACAGGCCATACACGACGACTCGGAGGACAGTAATTATATTCCACCCTCCGAGGATGAGGTGAGCCTCGGCAACGAGGATTTTATCATGCCTGAGGAACCTCTTGAGCAGGAGTGCTTTAAGCGCCGGCTAATAGCCACTGCAAGGAGCCTGAAAAACAAGTAGCAGCAGCTTCAAGCTGACCAAGATCTGCTCAACGATAGATGGACTGATGTCCTAGAAGCCGAAGAATACGGCCTCAAGCGCCCAGCCAATAGTTAGCCGAAGCGCAAATTGCTACCTCAGTTTGATGATGAGCCGCCGGAGCCCGTACCATGATCGCGCAATGCGGCTGACGGACCACCACGTGGTCGGGACAAAGCGGCAATTCAAGCCGAACACCAGATCGCCCCACCTCATCGTAAAAGCAGAGATAAAACAGCTCGGGGTTATACATATGACCTTCGGCAGGACCTGGACAGTAGAGCAGGACATATCAGATCGATCTACGGATCGCGAGGACACGCCCCGACACGCAGCGACGGCTATCTATTCGGACGTGACAAGCCTAGTCACGCCCGGGCCGAAATCCGTCGGAGCTACGTCGCGATGTGGCCTGATATAGAGGCGCCACACACCCTCTTTGCTTCACTGACGAAGTAATGGAGCATGAATTCCGAGAAGGTTTTAAACCCGTGAATATTGAATCATACGATGGAACAACTGATCCCACAGTGTGGATCGAGGATTTTCTTCTCCATATCCATATGGCACGCAGAGATGACCTCCACGGCATCAAATACCTCCCGTTAAAACACAAAGGGCCAGCTCAGCACTGGTTAAACAGTCTGCCTGAAAACTCTATTGGCAGCTGGGAGGATTTGGAAGACGCCTTCCGCGACAACTTCCAAGGTACATATGTCCGGCCACCAGATGTCGATGACTTAAGCCACATAGTTCAATAGCCCGGAGAGTCAGCCAGGAAATTCTGGACTAGGTTCCTAACTAAAAAGAACTAGATCGTCGACTGTCCGGATGGCAAAGCACTAGCGGCCTTTAAACACAGCATCCGCGATGAATGGCTCGCCCGCCACCTCGGCCAAGAAAAGCCGAGTCCATGGCAGCCCTCACGGCACTCATGACTCGCTTCTGTGCGGGTGAGGATAGTTGGCTGGCCTGTAGCAAAAACACGACAAGTGAAGCGGGCACCTCCGAGGTCAAAAACAGCAACGGCAAGCTCCGATGCAACAGGCACATACGTCGAAGCAATGGTGATAACACCGATGACACTACAGTCAACGCCGGATTCAATGGCTCCAAGTCCGGTCAGCGGAAGAATCCATATAAAAGAAACAACCTGGGACCATCCCGCTTGGACCGCATACTCGACCATCCGTGCCAGATCCGTGGCACCCCAGACAAACCAGCCAATCATACCAACAGAGATTGTTGGGTTTTTAAACAGGCCGGCAAGTTAAATGTCAAGAATAAGGAGAAGGGATCGCAAAGCAAGGACGATGACGAGGAGCCCCGGCCACGGAACACAGGGGGACACAAGAAGTTTCCCCCTCAGGTCAAAACGGTGAACATGATATACGCTACCCACATCCCCAAGAGGGAGCGCTAGCGCGCGCTCAGGGACGTCTATGCGATAGAGCCAGTCGCCCAAAAATTTAATCCATGGTCGTCATGCCCGATTACCTTCGATCGTCGGGATCATCCGACCAATATCCGCCATGGCGGTTCAGCCTCACTGGTCCTTGACCCAATAATTGATGGATTCCACCTGATGCGAGTCCTCATGGACGGTGGCAGCAGCCTCAACCTGCTCTATCAGGATACAGTCCGCAAAATGGGCATTAATCCATCACGGATCAAGCCCACAAAGACTACATTTAAAGGAGTCATACCAGGTGTAGAGGCCCGCTGTACGGGCTCAATCACACTAGAGGTCGTCTTCGGATCTCCAGACAACTTCAGAAGCGAAGAGTTAATCTTCGATATCGTCCCCTTTCGTAACGGCTATCACACACTGCTTGGACGAACCGCATTTGCTCGATTCGACGCGGTGCCACACTATGCTTATCTCAAGCTCAAGATGCCCGGGCCATGCATCGTCATAACAGTTAATGGAAACACGGAATGCTCCCTCCGCACCGAGGAGCACACCGCTGCCTTAGCAGCAGAAGTACAGAGCGGCCTTTTCAAGCAGAACCTTAATTCGGCGGCCGAGCTCCCGGACACTGTCAAGAGAGTCCGAACTATCCTGAAGCAAGACAGCTCAGATCGTCAAGAGCTCGACTAGCAATTTGGCCTCCGTCCCAGTCCCGACCAAATAGCGGCATTCGTACCGCGCATACATAACTACGCACTCAAAATACCATGGGCATAGACGGAGGCATAACTAGCCTGTGATCCACAATACGGCTCGACCGCCCCTGGACACACATACTTTCACTGTTTCCTTTTTTCTCCTTTTCAGGTTACTTTTCCATGGGTCTTCCTTGATGGCCTAATCACCGGTCCTTTGGAAGGATAAATACACCAGGATGGCAGTAAACATGGACGTATAGGGGAATTTTTAGGTGGTCTCTTTAACGATCACTCTACCTGTTTGCAGGACCCACACGCAGCTCTCCCTTGGTTGTGGCATATTAAATATCGTGTTGCTTATTGCACTACTTGTACAAATGCGCTTTGACGTATTAATCAAATTATAATGGAAACAGTTTGCGGCCCAAATTCTGCGGCTCTAGCTTACTACCCTTCCTTCTTTCCTGTTTTCCTTTTCTTTTCATAACCTTATCAGATAGCACCAGTACACTTTGGTACGTTTCAATTTGCCAGGGGCTTCATAGCGCCCCGTAATACGGCAACAAAGTCCGAACACTTTTTACAGTATAGTTCGGCACCCCGAATTTAGCACTATATGCATTGGCTCCGAATCATGTCTTTGGTCAATAGTTGGGTTGCCCGGCTCCTGTGCTTGCTACCTAACGTTCCGTTATATCAGCTAGGGTAGTAAAGGGAGAACTACTGCGATTGTGCCCTGGTTTACCCGGATGAGGACCTCAGTAGAGAAAGCTGAAAGCTGACTGTCATGATGCGGCGAGAGCCGGTCAGCTCTTCGGAGGTCTCAAATCCCTAGAGATTTTTGCCGCATTACGCGAGGGACCGGTACTTACCCGATCAGGTGTTTACAGCATCCCAGTTCGGATACTAGGGGCTGCGCCTATATTTTTATCGTCAAACTCCTATGGCTAAGTGAGGGTGTTAAAGCCGCATAGTCTGATTGCCTGTTTCGTTGCGCTAAACACCTCCTTCAAGGACCAAACAATTGGATCAAGAGTGTTTAGATTACATCCCGAACACCCCCGTACTACCTACGTGGGGGCAGAAGCCGACGACTGGCCAACTCTCAGATTTCACAAAACACAGCCGCACAGGAGGTAATTTTTTTAACAAACATTATATTACAAAACGACTTTGTTTCATCATACAAGGCAGAGACAACATGAATGTATTCACTCGAAAATAATGTCTTGCGCACATTGCGTCGCCACAATACGAGACCCCTCCAGGACGTCTTCAAAATACCGCTCGGGCGTGCGGTGCTCCTTGCTCTCAGGTGGTCCCTCGGCCACAAGCTTGACGGCGTCCATCTTTGCCCACCACACCTTGACGCGGGCGAAGGCCATACGCGCGCCCTCGATGCAGACCGGCCGCTTGACGACATCCAGCCGAGGGCAGGCATTCACCAGCCGCTTCACGAGACCTATGTAGCTTCTGGGTATAGCTTCGGCAGGCCACAACCGGATTATTAAATCCTTCATGGCCAGTTCGGCCACCCTATGCAGCTCGACCAACTGTTTTAGCTGATCACTAAAGGGCACCAGATGTTCTGGTGCATGGTATTGCGACCAGAACAACTTCTCCAATGAGCTCTCTTCTCCGGCTCAGAAGAATTCCGCAGCATCAGAAACACTGTGCGGCAGATCCGCAAACGCCACTGGAGAACTCCAAATCCAGGTTAGTAAGAAATACTTCTTCTTCACATACTTGCTTTGCATACTAAACGCCTTACCTGCCGCGATTTTCTTGGCCTCCTGGATCTCCTAGAGGGCGCCCTGGGCTTCAACCCGGGCCTCCTCTACGCTTTGGCGAGCCTTGGCGAGTTCGGTCTTTCGAGCCGAAACATCATGCTCCAAGGTCTCGCATTTTTTCACGGCATCCTGGAGCTCTTGCTAGACCTCATCAAGCCTGGCCTCGTGCTTCTCACGGGCAGCTCGTTCCTTGGCAGTTTTCTCCTCGGCCTCGACCAAGCCTTTTTAGGGACCTCGACCTCGGTCGCCGCTCCTACAAACATTATGGCACTACGGTCAAATACACACCATTCATTCATTCTGAATATATAGTAAGTCACGGCATACATTGCTTGTCCTCCAGCTGCCTTCTTACAAGGCCGAGCTCTTCTTCGGCCCGCTCGATGCTCTACTTTAGTCCGGAGACCTCAACAGCATGAGAGGTCGCGGGCGGCAACGACGCCTTCTTATTCATATAAGACATGTTTAGTTAGTTTCCTGCGAAATTACTTGATCCTCTGTCCGGCTTTTCTTTTCGAACACCAGACAGTGTCACAGGGGCTACTGTCTATACTAGGGCTTTCTCTTTTTGTGTCGCTTACCTCAAAGCCTGTCAGCAGGATGCTGCAGGCTTTGGTCAGTCCGCTCTTAACGGACCAAACCCTCTCAATCACCGTACCCATAAGGATACGGTGTTCATCCACAATGGAAGCGCCTCGTAGCGCTTCCAGCAGATTATCCAGTGCCTCTGGTTGGACAGGGGTCACCGGCGGGATAGGCACACCTCCTTCTCTCGAAGGAGGCTGCTCGCCGGATTCCGGAGCCGTATAGGACTCCGGAAACGTATTCGACTGGGGGCCGAACTGAACATGGCCCCCATCGCCAGTCTCCATTGGGGTCTTCTCTCCCGAGTGTCCGGCGGCCGGAGGGTCACCCTCTGGCGCCACCCTGACGGCCTCCTGAACCTCTCCCTGGCCTGGGAAGGTCCTTTGGGACAACACCTCATCGTCGCCCTTGGCCGTGGGAGAGTGAGCGGCCGGCAGTGACTCGTTGGCCATCGCTTTTGAATCCAGTGAACCTCCTGACGAGGATCGCAGGGAGCTGTCATGGGCCGGACTGCAATAGCATAATTCAACATATTAAAACTATGAAGAAGAGAGTCCGGATATATGGACGCATTAGGGTTTTTAGTACTCACGATGCGGCCAGGGGCTTGTTTCGGGGGCGCAGCTCTGGGCTACTGTCAACATCCCACGCGGAGTTATCCGCGAGGGAACCCTTCCCCCTCTTGGACGCCTCTGCCTCCATATTTGTGGAGGCCGCCCTCTTCTTCCTTCCCCATCAGGGGGAGAGCTGCTTTCTTCCTCCTCCTCCTCCTCGTCAGGGCGCCGGAACCAGCATCTTCGCCAAGAGTGGGATGACTGGTTCCTCGGGCAGCGGAGCCGAACATTGAATCCACTCCGCCTTCTTCGTCCAGCCCTAAAAAATACATGGTGAAGCTTAAGTATCTTCGCTAAACAAGCAAGTAAAGGATGCATCTGGAAACGGGAAAAACTTACCGGACTGGCAGGATGGGCTAGTGCATGCCCACGGTCCTCGACCTTAGACGCACAGTTCGGGACCCCCTACTCGAGATCCGCCGGTTTTGACACCGACAAGTGCGTCAATGCTGCACGTCCTTTTCTTCCCCGGCGGATCTATGACCACCGGTGAGGAGGGAGAGAGAGGCCGTCTTTTTTAGATCTGGAGAAGGGTGATAGTGTGAGAAGCAAGTGGGCAGCCCTTCGCAAGAAAGCGCTGAAGCTCCAGCCTATATATCTTTTTTATACTACTAGTACTAGAGGTGGAGTAGTGGTAGAGTAGTTTATATTTTCTCTGCATACAGTACTAGTTAGTCGTGCTTCAAAATTGAACGGCACGCCATTAAAAAAATAAAGGTCTACAACTAATGCGGCACCTCGGGCCAACGCGGCCAGATCGCATTTTGCACGAGAAATTACACACCATGTTACGTTGACATGTGGTCCCGTTCCCACATGTAAGTGAGACAACGACGAGTCCTTTTGTACAGTTTCCGAACGGACGTCTATGTAGGCCGGGGCGCCTCTTCGTGTACCATGGCAACCGTCCACCGACTCTTCGCCTTTCCATCTCGATTTGGAACTGATGTCGCACGCTCTTCCTCCCTCCTCCATTTGCCTTCACCCTTCCTTCTGCCATTGTTCGATCGTCTTCTCCATGGAGGGAACAGGCTGGAAACGACCCTGTTATTCTTGCCCCGATCTAAATGATCATGCCGTGGAGGAACTCATTGATCGGTGTGACATCATCACCTCGGCTAGCATGGCAGGTTCGTTCAAGGCCATTATCGACTCAACTACTAACATCATTACAAGGAACCCAAGGGTCCAGGAGCGGTTTGATCTCCCCTATCTTCTTCGCCGTGACCCTACTGACTGGCGCACGAACGACGGAGGCCTCGCCTTGTGCAAGTTTATGCCGCTTGATAATGATACGTGTGTTGTTAAGATGCCATCGCTTGAGGGTAAGGCTTGGGCAGGCGCGAATGGATATTGGGTTGTTTATATTGGGTACAACTGCGAGTGGGAACTTGTGAATGTGTACACTCGTCACCGGGTTCCACTTCCAAAAATCTCAGACTGCCCAGAGGTTCAGCACACCGGTATTCTACGTACGTTCAACTACGATCATGGTGACTGTCCTCTACAGAAGATAGCAATTTTTCGAGTTCCAGACCGCTCTTGGGGTTATAGGAATGCTTGTGTTGTCGCTATCTATGACAAGCTTGTTGCCGTCCTTCATAGTTCGACTCGATGGATATTGCTCAAAAATCAGTTTCTATACACGGATGAGTACTGTGATGCAATTCAATATGAGGGTCTTGTGTTTTCTGCCACCACTCGTGGCACTATTTTTGCATGGAATCCTTATGCTTTCGGTACGTTTGTCTTCCACCGCAATTATAATTGTTTCATCCACATGCATGCGGGGTTAGCTAGTTTCCCTTTACTAATTAACCTTCTTGTCTTTCCAAGGTCCTGTGAACATTCCGCCACCTATATTTGAAAATTTTTATAACCAAGGGGGAGATGACAATGATGATGATCACGAGCACGGGGACCCATATACTCAGTGGCGCCTGGCAACTTATTCTGATGGATCACCTCTTCTTGTCTGTATACAGGGCGCTGCTGATGTTACTAAGGAAGCAGGTGTTGCCTCCCATGGTCGCACTCTCCGGACCTATTCCAACATCCGTTGTAGGGTATTCGGGATGGATACTACTGTGCTAGCGCCAACACCTTCTCCCTTGTTTAGTATTGATACTCTTGGAGGAAACTCGCTCTTCCTTAGACAAAACTATCCAATGATGGTGAAAGGCGATCCAACTGCTGTTGACGCAATGTTACTACCATTTATGAGAAGCAACTGTATCTATACCTCGGACATTGCTATGGTTCCCTACCGTGGCTATCACAATATGCGTCCTGACATAGGCCGCTACAGCCTGGATGATATGTCCTGCATTGGTCTCGAGATTGACAGTAGCTGCCCCTTCCCAGAGAATCACTTCTGGTTCAAAGCAAGCGTTTCCAACGCCGAGGATTGGTTGAGCTGAAGTTCATTTCATTGCTTGTTATTTGTTGTGTGATGAAAACTCTAGTATTTACTAGAATGTTTTGTTGGAACTAATCTATAATCCAACATGTATCCGCGTTGTCATTGTGTGTTGATGACTTGTTGTATGTAATGAATGGTACATTTGCATATGCATGTCATAAACTCAATTTATAAATGGTTTTCGACTCACTTCTTGGAGTGTTAGTGCCATAGTAGTATAGCCAGCATCCATAGTAGTATGAAGTTTCCACATCACATAGAGCCAACCAATAGTTAGTTCTAGTTAGATCAACTAGAGCTAGGTGTCGCACGGAGGCCGAGAAATATGGTGATAGTGTGACTGCGTGAGGTGGGCTTGTACGTAGTATGATGTAGGCACAGGGCTTGCTGTGTTTCCTACACCTCCGGTCTAAATGTGGAGAAGATTTGGTCGAGTTCTTCCTCCTTTTGCTGACACGTGGGACATCCAGCATCTAGGTCGTGTGATGCAAGAAAATGGAGTGGTAGTTGAAGCCACGTGATGTGCATCTTGGGTTAAACTGTAAATAGAATCTTACTACTCTTGAGTAACTCCAAAAGCGGCCACCGAAGATATTTATTGGATTTGTTTTTTATCACCAGCACGTCGAGGCGAAAGATGTGATTGCGTTCTCACTGACATGTGGGACCGCATGTGAGCAAACAGACGATGGGCTCCGCGCGTCTGCTGGCTGGCTGAGAAGAGAGATAGAGGAGGGCTGAGCACGGACTCCTAGAAATTTGTTCTACATAACCAGCACCTCGATATAGGTTCGATATAGTGGGGTGGCATGGGCCATAACTATCATTCACGTCTAGCAGTATGGCACACGCCATCCACACGAGTCCCATCCGACACCAATTTTCTTGGAGTTCGTGCTACAGCCAGCTCTTCTCCCTCCTGTTTTCTCAGCCATCGCGCAGTGGGCGGGGTGGGGGTTTGCCGATAGTCGGTTTGCTCAACTGCGGTCCCACTTGTAAGTGAAAATGCAACATAGCACGCATTCCAGTTGAGCGGCGTGCCGGGCTAACCGTGTGGGGGTGCGCCGCGAACACGGCAGACTTTTCCTTTTGAACTTGTAACTTGTAAAATTTGGTTCTGCTCCATGGCGCGACCGATAGATAGAAATAACGATTTTCCCTAGAGTAATGAGAAGTTTGGTTCTGGCGCGGTTCATGCTTGGAGTACGTACGAAAATTATGAAGTTGATGCGAAAGGTAAGATAATTACTAGTAGTACCATATACTACTACATTGATTTGACGGAAAGATAAAGATACATACGGAACCATCAACGACATCCTCACGCCCTAGTGCACCGGGTCACCAACCGACGTGTGAGGAGCAGCGGCGTTGGCGGCAAGCTCAACGTTCTTCTGAACAATGCCGTCCAAGGTTGCCCTGCGGCTCAAGAAGGCCAGCGACCTATCGACCCTGTGGACGATTTGCACGTAGACGTGGGTGATTATGTCGACGGTGTCTTGCTGCGCCAGGCGCTGCGCGGCGAGCGCGACCTTGAGGTGGACATTCTATGGCGCGACAGCGGGCAGTCGCAGGGCCACCAGTGCGTCGAACAGGTTGTCACCATAGAGGCCGTTGAGGGTGGTGGGCATTGCAGAGCCTGGGCGCGTGGGCTGGAGGCGTACATCAAGGTCGTCCGCGAGCTTCTTAAGGACGGTGAACTTGTCGAGGAAGCCTACGAGGACCTTGTCGAACAAGGAGACGAAGCTGTCGTCCAAGCAGCTTCTCGCCCTGGCAGCCTCAAGCACGACCTAGAGAGGTTCCTCGGTGCCAGGCCGCAGGCTGGCGTCGTGGACCATCTGGCACAGCCGGCTGATGCTCGCGCTCATCGCCTCCATGGGTGTAGCTTCTAGTCAACTGATCTTGCGATTGGAGTGATCACTGTCGGCGTTCTGGGAACGGGGGTCCCCAGACTTGCCTGCCTGCAGCCCACGACGTGGCTCCAGTAGCGGCCTGGTACGGCCCATCTTCACCAGCAAACACTCAAGACCCTCACAAGGGGCCAAGCCTCGCGAGGCGGACGATGCAAGACCTCCTCAGGCGCGGCCTCACTAGGCTGGCTCATGAGGAGCGGAGAGATCAAGGCGAGGGGCACCTCGTGAGGTTTCTGTGATGTGAGCCGTGACGACCAAGGCCAGGCGGGCGCCAGCGGGCGCAGAGTACCCGTTGCCTCTTTGGTGCTAAAGGGCAAGCGCAGGCGAGGAGTCCCGAGGCATCAGGCAAAGGTTTCCATATCGGTGCAACGAGACCAAGACCAGCAGGACGGCAGGACGGAGGTCATCGCGGAGCCCACGATGGTTTCACCACGAGAGCCTTTGGCAGGCGAAGACCACCTTTTGTCAGGATAGCTTGTCCTAGTTGTCCCCCTTCAAATTGGCCGTTGTGGGATCCCTTCCCGCCTAACATTTGGGGAGAGGACCCGGGCCTCTATAAATAGGACTATCCACCACCTTAGTAGGGACGGATCATTCAGATCATCCTCGACCACACAAGCTCACCGAGCTCAAGAACACCTCTCCTTAGGAGGCTGTTCTTCCCTTGTACCTGTTCATCCTCAGCCTACAAGGCAATCCACCACACCACACTTGAGTAGGGTATTACACCACATCGGTGGCCCGAACCCGTATAAACTCTTGTGTCCCCTTTTCTTTGAGTTCGACGTGCTGAGCTTTGAGATCGTGGCGAGTGTGTGAGCTAGGGGAGGGAGAGATCTTCGTGTGCAACCCAGTGTTCGAACCTTGAGGGTTTTGCCGGAACCTGAAATCCGACATTTGGCGCGCCAGGTAGGGGTTTGCCGAAGCCTCTCTTCCATCAGCAGACCTGTCAACATTCCGCGGTGCCGATGTCCGGCGACCCGAGGGCCAACACCGACCGCTGGGCAGCTTGGCCAGGCTGGGCGGCATCGTCCGCCCAAGAAGACCTCAACTCCGCGCTCCAAGCGGCACGCGCGCCGCCGAACGCTGCGGGGCGCGGGCGGCGCGGTCCGACGCCTTCCACCCTGACCCCGCAGCGCGCGCGGGCCGCCGCAAGGGCCTCGAGCTACGCCGCGGCGACGGCGCCGCACACCCGACGGGAGCAAGCAAACATGAGGGCCGCACTCATAATGGTGCGGGAGCTGCTGCGGTGCCGACAAGCAGAGAGCGGCTGCGATACGTTGCTGGAGTGCATCGCTGAGCTGTTGGACACCGCGACCAGGGGTACGCCGCCTTCTGCTCCCTGCCTACGCCTCAAGTTGTGGCCAGATCGCACGGTGGGTCTCGCCGTGCCCGCGTGCTCCCAGGCGCACCAGGAGGGTTCATTGGCAGCGACGCGGCCAGTGGAGCCGGGCACCCAGTCGCACCTATGCCTCCCCTGGTGGGCGCAGTCGTGAATGTTGCCCCCTACGGCCCCAGCGGGATGCCGCCCTTCCATCCTCGGGGCGGCGCGCTGGGCCCGATGGCATGGAGCGAGGGGCACTTCGGCGGGGTTTCCAAGACGACGACTCTGGAGGCCTATGTGCCCCGCATGATGGACCAGGAGTACACGCCGGAGGATGACCCCAGCTCGTTCCTCGAGCCGGGTTGGGAAGAGGAGACGCTGGAAGTTGAGGCCTTCTAGGAGCCACCCGGGAGCCTCACCAACCCCGTCGGCGACAGCAGTTGCAGGGTACCGCTAATCTCTCAGGAGCAGGCTTACGCTAACCATGGGTCACAAGTGGATCAGGTCACAGCAGTGGACGACGGCCCCAGCACGGTAGCCTCCTTTCCGCCAGGGGAAGCGCACTGGGGGCTGCCTGGGAGGAGCCAGGAGCAAGGCCCCTCCCCACGTCGCACGGAGCAAGGCGTCGCCCGGAGGTAGGTCCTATGTCGGGGAGGCACTGGCGAGCCTTCCCCCCGGCAGAGGGCCCGTGGTCGCCGAGGGCGCCGCTAGCGTCCCCTTTGCCCCTTGGCATCGTCCTGGTTTCCGGACGACCCAACGGTGGTCGAGGGTGCCGCAAGGCGGGGCCCTCGTCTAGCGATATGAAGCAAGGCTCACGCCTGTGAAGGTCTCCGCTCGTGACACTCTCACGTAATAATGAGTGGGGCTGTACACGCCCCGGAGTCTCCGGAGTACCGCCCTCGGGCCTCGGGGGCTCCCGCCCACGTCCTAGTGGAAGCACCATGCTCCGCGCTGGCCGTCGACACTGTCCCCCCAATGACTATGCTCACAGCCAGTGAAAGCACTTAGCTCCGCGCTGGTGGGAAGACAAGAAGACTACATAGGTGCCGGACGCGGCCATTTTCTTTTGACCTCTTTTCTGTAGCTCAAATTTGCAGCCTTTGATTTTGAATTTGAAGTTGTATTTCCATTGGCAATTGTGGGGGGCATCCTTTCTCGTTCGTGTTGATTTCGTGAGTTTCTGGATTCGTTCTTTGTTTTGAGATTTACGTCCGCTATCTCCCCCCCCCCTTCCGAGCACCTCGCGAGCGGGGGCTAGCAGCGGCATACACGCGCTACGCGCGCACCTCGCCATCACTGGCGTTCACTTCTCGCGAGGCCCTCACGGGTGGACTAGCGGACCCCTCAAGAAACCAAAACTTTGCGAGCCCGCAAGGGGCTCCCCTCAGGAGAAATGCACATCCACAGCTGCCAAATCAGCTCGAAGCCCGACTAGACCAAAGTAAGTTACGGCAGCAAGCCCGCAAGGGGCTCGCAGGCACATAAGAGCGCGTTTAAAGCCTAGCCTAAGGAGTAAAATGGTAGTCTGTTTACATGAGGGACCCCCCCCTCCCCAAAATGCTCTTACATTGTGAGGGGTCGTGCCCAAGCTTTTGCGTGCAGGTTCAAAATAAAGGAGCGCGGGCTCAGTCGGACATATCGCTCGCCGCGTCTCCTGAGTCACTCCCGGACAGGCCGCTGGCGCTGTCGTCGGTGCTATCTTCACCATCATCAACTACGCCACCCTCGTCCGCCACGACCACCACCGCATCATCATCAGAAGCAAAGGCCCTAACTAGAGCATCCACATTGTCGTCCACCCAGCGCGCTAGGTTGTCCCGGATGACCTCAGGCACTGGGGCAATGGCGGCGTCAAAGTTAAAGTCAGGATTGGTGTTTAGGAGATGGCTGAAGAAGCGGGAGAACGCGCGCCCGAGGAGGCCTCGGCTCTTTTCTTCCACAAGCTCGCGAGCCCTCTCGGCCCGGTTCTCCAGGCGCGTCACGACGTCAGTGAAGAAGCGAAGATGGCTGGCATAGTCCTCGGCGTGGGGGTGAGGGGCGTGCTCATCACAGATGGTACCTAGCGCCTGATTGGCCTTCGCCCTGAGGTCCCGAAGCATGGGAACATGCTCACGCAGTAGCGTCTGCCGGCGAAGCGCCTCTTCCCTGCTCTGCTACGCGAAGGACTTGGCGCTGGTAACCCGCTGCTGAAGCGGGAGCAGCTCAGCACGGGCGGAGGCCATCTCGGCTTGCACGGAGATCAAGGCAGCTGCTGCGGCCTTCTCGCGCTGCTCCGCCTCGGCCAACCCTGACCTGAGGGCGGCGGTCCTACCCTCATATTCGGCTCCACGACCTTCAGCTTCAGATCGTACCTATTAGCAAGATCAGCACGAGCCTCAGCCACTCTGCGGTCAACTTCCTCCTAGGTCCTGGCCTCACGCGCACTGGCAGCATCTTCCGCTTCGGCGACCTGGCGCTCCCTCGTCTCCAACCGCTCAAGCTCGAGACTGCGCTCTGTAGCCTGCAGCATCAACGCTTCCTCGCGCCTCATGATCTCCACCTTATCAGATGGTGCCCCCTTCATCAACGCCAAGGCAGCCCTGTGCGCCTCCACTTGCCACTCCAGGGAGGCATTCAGGGCCAGGAGCTCCTGCCTGTGCTTCTTGGCGGCCTCGCAACAGAGGTCAGCCTCCCTGGCCTCCTCCAAGGCCCGGGCGCTGGCCTCGCACGAGGATGCAAGGGAGGCCTCGGCCTTCGCGTTGGCGTGCTCGTGCTGGAGGCGCCCGAGGTTGATGGCCACCTTCAGTTGATGCCATTCGTCCATCAGCCGGAGACCCTCAGCTTCAAGGCGGGCGTCGACGTCCACGAGTTCTTCCCCAAGCCGGCTCAGCGCACCTATCGCCTCCCGGAAGAGCTCGTGGCGGACAGCACCCCGCTTGCGGGCGAGCTCGAACGCATGACCAGGCCCGTCCCTCGTGCCGGAAGTCGTTGAAGATGTCTGAGGTGGCTCACCTCCTCCCAGCAGGGGGCTGGGGACTGGTGCCCTGCCGGGCGCCCCTCGGGCCCTGGCGAGGGCCCCAGAGAGCAGCGGCTCGTCACCTGAAGGAGAGGCCGGGGCTGAGGCCACCCAGCCACGGCCGACAACCAAAGGAGGAGCCCTTGGCACGCCTACCATGCCCCAAGCAAGGCCACGAAGGAGAGATGGCAAGAACGCGGGCTCGAGGCGCCAGTCGGGCGTGCTTGCCTCTCCGGCCGACTTCGCGCCATGCGCGGCAGGCTGGCTTGGGGCGCTCAAGGCCAGCAGGGGGCTTGAGGCAGGAGGATATTGCTTCTCGCAAGATTTCGCCGCCTCGGCAGAAGGGACCCTAGGGAGCCACAGTCAGGAGGGGATGCAGCACTCGAGAAACTACAAAGATAAGGTACTCACTCGTCTACGGCGATGTATTTTCTCTGTTTCAATGGCCGGAAGGCATCACCACTACAGTTTGGAGACCCTTCCCTCTTCTGGAGCGCATCGAAGTTCAGTCGAAGCCGACCGAAGCCCGGGGTACGGTCGCTAGCCCCGGGCTCAGCTGGGGAAGCTCCTGAGGAGGTGACCTCAGGGGTGCCATACTGCGTGGAGACCTCGGCCTCCGCCTCGCGGCTACCCGCCGGGGCGTCGGGGGCTGTGGCCTCAGGAGCATCAGGCTGCGACGCTCCTCCGGCCGCTTCATCAGGACGATTCTCTAGGGAGCCATGGGCCGGCCCTGCAGGAGCCCCGAGCAGCGCCAATCCTTCGGCAGCCGCGTCGGTAGTGGCCAGTGATGGTTGGCCCCCTGCGCCCACTTCCGGAGATGTCGCCGCGCCGGTGGCACGCAAGGGAGCCACAGAGACCGGGTTCTTGCGAGGCCCTTCAAGACCGGACGGGCATAGTCCCCATTCGTCAAAAGGGGGCATCTGCCTCACGGAATCCACCTTGTTCAAGCAGAAGTACAAGAGGCAACCTTCCTCTGGCATGTCGGCTGGCGACGGGTCGCCCGTCAGGATGTCGAGCACAGTTTGTTGCGCCTCAAGAGGAAGCCCGGACTCGTGAAGCCTCATACGGTCCTTGCTGCCGAACAAAGTCCACATTGGTCGAGAATGGCACTGGAGCGGGGCAACACGACGCCGAATGAACTCCTTCACCACCATGGGCGCGGTCACGCCAAGATCCTTCAGCCTCTTCAACTAGAGCTAGACGTAGGCAAGGCATGGGTCGGCGAGCCTCTCGTGGCCCCAGCCAGAACTGGGAACGGCGGGTGCTGACGGGAGCAAGAGCAGATGGTTGAGCACGCCGACATCCACGAATACCAACAGCTGCCGGAACTTGCTCGTAGACGGCGGGAGCTCGAAGTTAATCCCCGAGCCGGCCGTCACGGCACAACCTCGAAGCTCAGACACCCCGAGCACTGCCGAGGGTCGGCCAGGTGCAGCGAGAAGAAATGGCGAAGTAAGGCCACGGAGGGAGCAATGCCCACCATGGCCTCGTAGACAAAGGCGAAGACAACGAGGAGGGTGATGGATTGGGGATCTAAGTGCAGCATATGAATCTGATAATGGGAAAGCACGGCATTGAAGAAGGAGGAGAAAGGGGGAATCAAGCCGGCCCATAGGGCATCAAGGAGAATATGGACCTAAGTGGCTGTCCTGACAATGGAGGCGCGAGATGCGGGCCAGGCCACCGTCTTCCCCCATTATTTGAAGCCGGCGGCAAGAGTTGGGCGGACCTTGCCCATGGCTTCTTGGTTGAGCACCACCGACCTCCCAACAGCCGGCTTGAAGGCCAGGGGTGGTTCAGCTGAGGACTGGAGCTTATTCTTCCCCTTCTTCGGTCAGCTCGGTGCCATGGCGACAGAGAGGACAGAGCTCAGTCAGATTGGAAGAAGGGGCTATTGTTTCGCGGAGGCGGAAGAGTAGGTGGAGCACGTCGCCAGCGACGAAGGAATAACTGTGTAGGTCGCGGTCGCTGCCTTGCCATGCGAATATCAAGGCTGCGTGAGGAAGCAGAGACGCCCACGTCCCATCAGTCGCCACACGTCAATCAAGGCCGCAAGCGGTTGGGGCCCGCAACGCTCCACACTTGCCATTTGGATTCGCCTCGAAGCCAAGTCCGAGCGTGCCTTGGGCCCGGGGGCTACCGTTGGCGTTCTGGGAACGGGGGTCCCCAGACTTGCCTGCCTACGGCCCACGGCGTGGCTCCAGCAGCGGCCTGGTATGGCCCATCTTCACCAGCAAACACTCAAGACCCTCGAGAGGGGCCAAGCCTCGCACGGCGGATGACGCAAGACCTCCTCACGGGCGGGCTCACTAGGCTGGCTCGTGAGGAGCGGAGAGATCAAGGCGAGGGGCACCTCGTGAGGTTCCTGTGACGTGAGCCGTGACGACCAAGGCCAAGCGGGCGCCAGGCGGGCGCCAGCGGGCGCAGAGTACCCGTTGCCTCTTTGGTGCTAAAGGGGCAAGCGCAGGCGAGGAGTCTCGAGGCATCAGGCAAAGGTTTCCATATCGGTGCAACGAGACCAAGACCAGCATGACGGCAGGACGGAGGTCATCGCGGAGCCCATGAAGGTGTCACCGCGAGAGCCTTTGGCAGGCGAAGACCACCTTTTGTCAGGATAGCTTGTACTAGTTGTCCCCCTTCAAATTGGCCGTTGTGGGATCCCTTCCCGCCTAACATTTGGGGAGAGGACCTGGGCCTCTATAAATAGGACTAGCCACCACCTTAGTAGGGACGGATCATTCAGATCATCCTCAACCACACAAGCTCACCGAGCTCAAGAACACCTCTCCTCAGGAGGCTGTTCTTCCCTTGTACCTATTCATCCTCAGCCTACAAGGCAATCCACCACACCACACTAGAGTAGGGTATTACACCACATCGGTGGCATGAACCAGTATAAACTCTTGTGTCCCATGTTCTTCGAGTTCGACGTGCTGAGCTTTGAGATCGTGGCGAGTGTGTGAGCTAGGGGACGGAGAGATCTTCGTGTGCACCCCAGTGTTCGAACCTTGAGGGTTTTGCCGGAACCCGAAATCTGACAATCACTCTTGCCCTTGGTTAGGGTGCGTAGGTGCGTAGGATTTCGTAGATTGGACTGGCGGGGAGCCTTTATATGAGAGGTGCAGACTACGTTGCATTCACGTGTGTGTTGGCCATCTACTCCTCGGCCCTCTACTGCACCTGCCTTTGGCTATATGACAGGTGGGCCAGCCACCTGTTGGGCCCACGTGTCATTCACCCAAACGCAGGTGCAGTAAGTCAATGAAGCTGTGTCCCCCTCCGTCCCAAAACACTTAGGCACGGTACATTAACTCCCTCCTTGTTTCTTATTTTGTGACATGTCAACTAGTGAGAGATGTGGGTTGTCCATGCTTTCAATGACTTGAGACTACCAAACATGAAATGCAGTGGTTAGTTCATTGCATGCAATCCTATTAATTTGCAAAAATACATTAAGTTCTCTCGCTTTCCCCTTCGTCTTGGTCACGGTGCACAACCTAAGAGCATGGTTAATAGTATAGCCAGCTACTGGCTATATGATGTTGCCATGTCATATAGAGCCATCACTTGTAGCCACTCATACAATAAGGTTAGCTATAAGGCTGGCTATAAGAGTACTACTTTTTCTCATCTTCTCTCTCTTTCTTCATATTTATTGTATATTGGCCTAGGAATCCGCATATATCTAGGCTCTTGCATGAGAGCTCACTCCTCTTTTTCACTTTCTCTAAGATGACTTAGACTAGCCAAAGTGGGAGTAGCTTCAGCAGTAACATCGAGTCCAACTCAACAAATTTGCTTATGTGGCAATGAGTTAATGAGGAGAGAGGTAGTTTGTGTAACTTAACTAGTTATTACTGTAACATCACATGTCCCAATGCAATATGAGTCTATAACCTAATAAATGAGGCTTTGCATGTTACCATATTTATGTTACTACCAACTATGAAAGTTAGTAACATAGTTTAGGGATATGTGTATGTTACTAGTGTATGTTACTCTTCATTGTGGCTAGTCATACACCTAGAGGGAGGGAGTAGTCTCAAGTCATTGGATGCATACGCTCCCCACGTCTCTTATTGGGTGATTTCTTTTTTCGTGGCAAAAAACAGGGAATGAGGTGGGTAGTTAATGCATCGCGCCTAAAAGTTTTGGGATTACTATTTGGTTTTCGTAACGTGACTAATGCACCAGTACGGAGGGAGTACAATAGTAGTCTTTGATTGCAATTTTTTGTTGGTAGCTTACAAAGTTGAGCGCTCGGTGAGTACAATAGTAGTCTGATTGATGAGACTTCAGATTTGAGCCATCTACCGGAAGGAATAAAACAATAAACCATGTATTTATTTACAGAGGGAATACTACATTTTTTGTGACATGCATTACTAGATATTGCTAGTCAAATACTAAATCCAGATGGACGTGGTAGTACTACTAAATCCAGACGGTGGTGCTAGTACTAGTAGTAGTAGTACCAATGTAGTAGCACTGTACAACCCGTTGGTCAAATTATTACGTGCTGCTCCTCGCAATGAAGTGAGAAGATCCTGCGCCGGAGATGACACCTGAGTATAGGCGCCGTGTTTGGCATAACATAAGTTAGCCTCACCGTCTGCAGTCACTATGATCATGGCTATAGAGCTAGCCTACTTACAACTAGCCGTGTTCGACATATGGGTGTTTGTTTCCAGGGACTTTTTGGTGTAGGGACTAGAAAAAGTCCCTCTTAGAGACTTTTTAAACAAACAGGAGGGGCTACTAGGGACTAAAAGTTGCTTTTTGGGACTAAATGAAGAAGACTCTCAAGGAGAGTCTTTTTTGGGACTTTTCCAACAATGCCCCTCCCTGCACACATTGCCCCGCTGCCCCATGGTGTTGTTTGGTTGTTATTTTTCTGTATACTAGGGGTAGCATGGTCTTTTACATGTCATTTAATAACCTCTAGGGAGGGACTAGGGACTTTTTAGTACCTGGAAACAAACAGGGAGGGACTTTTTAGGAACTAGGGACTTTTTAATTGGGACTAGAAAAAGTCCTAGGACTTATGAACCAAACAGGGCCATAATTTCCCGTGCGTAGATGCCCGTGCATTGCACGGAACACCAAGATTGGGGGTGGACGACACCAGCAGCAGCCATCGCGCCAGATTTTTCCATGGCCTTCTAGATGTGGTGGGGAGGAGACAAGGCTGATTGTGAGAGACAAGGAGTTGTTTGTAAATAGGGAACAAGTGCGGGCATCTTTTTGCAAAACTGGAGAAGTTTGATTTGTATGCGTCAGATCTAGATCCGACGGCTATTGGTGAAAGATGGCAGGCACAACATCATCACCAACTCAGGACCTCTTTGATTCGCAGGATTTTGAAAACGCAGGAATAGGACACGGCAATATTACATGTTTCAAACTGATATTACAAATGTTAGGAGTAATGCTGCACCTACGAAGAGGGAAACTAGGAAGTTTACGTAAGAACTTTCGTTACTTTAGGTGGATGCAACATTATCGTACAAACTAAAATCCACTGCCCTGACAAGTCACTAATGTGCAAACAAATTTTCGAGGTTCTGGCCACTTGATGTTTCAAAAACAAATTCAGCTTCTACAGAGACTTTGTCATTTAGGCTTAGACGCTTGCGGTGATCAGCACGCCATTCATTGTTGCGCCAGAGAACACCAAACCTCATTACCTTGAGCACACTTGCCTCCAGAACAAAGAACCTAGCCAATTTAATCTCAGATGTGCTACCTCGGTAGTCGATCAAAACAATTTCTGTAAGATGGAGATCAAGGCATTCGATGAGATTGTTATAGTGCAGCACATTTTTCACTTTCGGGTCTTTTTTTATCGACAAAAGAAGAGAACATATTAGAGCAGCTGGCTGTATAAGATTGTCGTGTCATCAAGAAGTAACAATATCATTCGCTCATACGATAGGGTTGGCTAGCTAGTGATATTTTTTCACTCTCTCTCTCTTTCTCTTTCCTCTCATTTACCTAGGAGCACGTGAAGAGCTTGGGCATTTGTTGCCCTCCGCTATGTGGCCGATGCCATATTTCTCAAAAGTATGCCACATAATACGCATCAATGTCAAATGAAAAGATTTTGGCACCGCTCTCGCGATGTGAGAGAGTTGGCACCGCTGTGCACACAGACCCACATGTATAAACAAATCAATCAAACCAACTACACCAGCCTCTCACTCTCCCAAACAAGTTTTTTATTGCCTCGGTCCTCTCTCTCTCCCACGCAAGTGTTTTTTCATTGCGTGAGTTAATTTGGCACCAGAGCAAAGTAGGTGATCCAGATTGGGGCACCAGGTGAGCAATGGAGGGGCATCGATGCCAAATGCATCACAAGTGAATTTGGCACGTGTTTTGGCCTACATAGTTGTGGGCCGTTATAGCCCACTTTTGTACTACCTCATATTTGGTGTAATATTTTGACCATAGATTTACCTAAGAAAATGCCAATGCATGTCACCAAAAATTATACCATTTGAAATTATGTTCAAATACGAATCCAACGATATAATTTTTAGTGACATGCATTAACATTTTGTCAGTTAAATCTATGGTCAAATTTTGATACTACAAAATAGGAAGAGTAAATCAGGATGGAGGTAGTACTTGCTCTTAGGGTAACCATAGAGTTACTAGTCTAAGTTACTTTCCACTATGACTAGCCTAGGCTACTATAGTAGTACAACAACAAAACGATGCAGGTGATCACGTGATAAAAAATACTAAAAACGATGCAGTTTTGAACACTACACTTGTCATCGTAATTTGGGAAAATTACAAAAAAAATTGAGCCACGTTGTGATTACCATTTACTAATAGGAAAGAAGTTTGACCTCGATGAGTAGCTTCTTCGTGCACGGAAAGCATGTAAGGAATCCAACAACTTGATCAAGATTGGGCCGATAGATTTTATTGCCAAGATCTTCACTGTGCGCATAGACTGTGTCAAGCTTGTGGGAATCATTTTCTGGAAGACGGTCATATATACATCAAGAAGAAATTTAAAAATGTGAATTTCAAGAAGATGGAGAAGAAGATGAGTGATGTACCTGAACGATTACGGATCCAATAAAGAGTTCGGAGAATTTGGCAGACGAGTACACCAACGCTGTCAATTTCGGCGTGTCGCTGACCCTGATTTTTGTTGGACCTTCTAGATCAGATACAAGCAATCTCTCAAGGAAAGGCGCATTCTAAATGACCATAATGTGGAACAGTTGGAGTGATCTATTCCCAATTGATGTCTTATTGCGGGGCCAGCAAGACACATAAATCCATCGGAGATTCATCGAGGCTATGTGGAGGCTAATGAACCCGTGGATCTGCTCAAGACGAAGGTACTCGAGCGCAGTACAGCTGCAGAGCAGGTGCTCCATAGCCTGCTTCGAGATGCCAACGTTGAAGAGGTCGAGCTGCTTGAGTTGAGGGAGAAGAAGGGCGGGCGCGACATTAATCTGGGGAAGATAGTAGGAGCTGAAGCTGGCGCGGCGCAGCGTTGGCGTGAGGCGGAGCGCGGACGGTGGCAGAGAGTGACATCGTCCAGCTTCAAAGCTGAGCTCCTCGAGCTGATCTAGGGCGGGGGATAAGAACCACTCGTCGAACTTGGCTTGGACCTTCCAGTTGGTACTGAACATGCGGATGTCAAGGCGTCTGGCTGGCCCAGGGTGCGATGAAAGGATCTTGGAGACTGTGGCCATGCGTTTGCAATCCCCGTCGCAGAGGCAGCTGTCGACGATGAGGTTGAGGGGGACGCGACGCCAGAAGGGGCGCCACCGCCGGGAGAGCAGGGCGGTCCGCACGGTAGATTTGGTGGGGAGGAGGCCGATGATGACGAGCAGCATGTCGTCAAGGAGGCTGCTGATGAAGTCCTGGCTCGCCGGATGCGGTTTTGGCTCGAGCCGCCTCCGCTTGTTGGATGCCTCGCCGTCCATCTCAACCAACGGCGACGCCGGTGTACACGTGTGCTGGTGTGTGTTGTGTGCTGGCCTGCTGGGTGTGCGTGAGTGCGTCCTTCTGTGCATGCCACCGCGCAGTGGTGAATTGTGCGCGAGTGCATCCTTCACGCGGAAGAAGTGTGTCCTCAATGCACCCTCAATTTACTAGCGTGCGGGGTGCTACCCCGAGTGGTTTCAACTTTGTTTACTTCACCGCGTGTCAGATGGGCCTCTAGTTTACTTATTTTCACCCACTTCCACATGGGCCAGCACACGAAGATAGAGAACACGAGCTGACAAGGCAGCATGTGGACTGGTTAACCGGTCAACTAAACAATATACAGAGCTATACGCTTACACAGTGAGCATATAATCCGTCGGTATAGAGAGTTCAGGTGAGAGGGGAGGCTCGTGAGAGATAGCATAGAGAGAAAGAGCTACTCCCTCCGCTCGATAATGTAGTGCCAACATTTTTTTTAAGTCAAACTTTTGAAACTTTGACCAAGTTTATAAAGAAATTACTTATATCTACAATACCAAAGATAAATGATAATATGAAGTAAGTACATGTTGTGATGAATCTAATGATCGTTCCAGATGTAAATGTTTTTCTCCACATATACCTGGTCAAACTTTTCCGAGGTTTGACTTTTCAAAACATCCATATGCTTATGGACGTGAGAGAGTCCCTAACTAGAGAGAGAGAGAGAGAGTGTGTGTGTGTGTGAAATAGAAAGAGCGAGTGAAAAAAGTGTGTGTGCGTGTGTGAAAGAGACATGGACAACACACGATAAAAGTAGAGAAAAGGCGTGTTTGTCTTATGCAAACATATCACACATGGATCTTCGACAACGGAAGCAAGGTGAGGAGATAGTGTGTGGTTGTTTGCAACCGAGAGAGAAAGACCCCTAGCACGTGGCCAAGAGGGGTCTGACAAACAAGGGAGAGAGGTCGAGAGAGACGTACGGAGAAAATGCAGACATGGGGAGGAGAGAGTGTATGTTTGTCATAGAGAGATCCCCTGGAGATCGTGATGGGACTACATGGGTGGGAGATCGAGTGACAAGGTGTGTGCGCGATAGAAGATACCCCGAGAGATCGAGATAGACATATGGATGGAAGGAGACAATACATGGGTTCCTGATGGCTAGTGAGAGATAATCATACTTAGGGGGGAGTGCGTGCGCCTATGATGGAGTGAGGGATTATGGTACTTAGGGGGTGCGTGTCACATAGAGAGAGAACAAGGGCAGAGAGTGTTGGATGGGTCTATATGTAGCGCGAGCGAGACATGTGTATGTGTGAACCAGGGAGATATAAAGTTTGAGAGATATAGAGGAGCCCCGATAAGGCTGAGTGGTGCGTCAGATAGGTGAGAGAGGGAAAGAGATATTCCATCCGCTCGATAATGTAGTGCATGTAAATTTTTTAGAAGTTGAACTTTGGAAACTTTGATCAGGTTTACGCAAATGTTATTTATATCTACAATACAAAGATACATCATACGAAACTACATCTCATGATAAATCTTATGGTATATGTTTGCCGTTCTAGATGTAAATGTTTTTCTCCACGTACATGGTCAAACTTTGTGATGTTTGACTTTTCAATATATCTATATGCTATGGACCGAAGAGAGTGCCTCAGTCGAGAGAGATCAAGTGTGTGTGAAGGAGAATGAGTGAGTGTGCAAAAAGGGTATGTGTGTGAAAGAGAAAGGGACAACAAACGATAAATTAGAGAGAGAGAGTGTGTGTGTGTTTTCGTTTCTTATGCAAACATATCACGCATGCATCTCCGAGATAGAAAAGCGAGGTGAGGAGATACACGAAGATAGCTAGTGCGTGATTGTTTGCAATGGAGAGAGACACCCCTATAGCACATGTCCAATAGAGGTCTGGCCAACAAGGAACAAAGGTCGAGAGGGGCACATGGAGAACATGGACGCATGGGGAGGGAGAGAGGGTGTGTTTGTGATAGAGAGAACCCCTCGAGATCGTGAGGGGACTATATGGGTGGGAGATCAAGGGAGGTGCGTGCGCGATAGAAAGATGCCCCGAGAGAAATCGAGATAGACCATGCACATGTTTGTGATGGAGACTAAGATTAGCTAGTCATATACATATAGGGGGGACTGCGTGTGCCTACATTTGAGTGAGAGACCATCATACTTGGCTAGGCATGAGATTGTGTGTGTGAGTGTGTGCATGTGAGATGGAGAGAAAACGAGGGAGAGAGATAGAGTTTTAGATGGGTCTATCGAGTGCGAGTGAGATATGCATGTGTATGTGTGACCCAGGTAGATGGAGAGTTTGAGAGAGAGAGGGAACATCTCCGAGACGATAGAGTGGTGCGTGAGAGAGTTACGGGCAATGAGCCAAGGAATTTTTGTGCGTACGATGAGTGCACCAAAGATATTTAGCTTGGACTAGAGAATCATGCATAGTGTGCGAGAGAGACCTATAGATGGAGTATATATGCATGCCAACTAGAAAGACCCCCCCCCCCCACACACACATAGAGAGAGACATGGAGAGGGACCAACAAGGTTTGTGTGTTGGATGCGTGTGACAGAATTGAAGATTGTAGGTGAAAGAGAGAGAGAGAGAGAGAGAGAGAGAGAGAGAGAGAGAGAGAGAGAGAGAGAGCAGGAGTCCGGGAGAGGGGGAGGTCGCGTTTTATGCATCAAAGACTGATATAAACCATGTTTCGATATAAACTTGCATTCAAATATTTAAATTGGAGAACATGTTGTCTGCAATCCACACATGAACGGAGATATGCGTATATCAAACAAGTTCATTAATTTGACTTTCAACATGTTCATGGAGCACTATAATACTGTACAACATGCTACTCGATTGAGGTGTTCAATTTTGGATTTAGTTCACTATTTTGACCTGGTGAACGGGCTATTTCATTGAATCGAGATATTTCATTTTGGGTTCGATTCCCGTTTTTTGAGTGGGTCAACTATTTGTCATATAGTAAATCGCTAGCAACGAGCATGTAAAAACACATTACTCCCCAGCATCATCTCTCCATCTAAAATAGAAGTGGCAAGCTAATATTTCAAAATTTGATTCAAATCGACTTGGTAAGGTAGACGTGGATGCTTGATACGTCCAGTTTGCATCATGCTTTTATATCGATATTTATTGCATTATGGGTTGTTACTAAACATTATGTCACAATACTTATGCCTTTTCTCTCTTATTTTACAAGGTTTACATGAAGAGGGAGAATGCCGGCAGCTGGAATTCTGGACTGGAAAAGGAGCAATATTAGAGACCTATTCTGCACAACTCCAAAAGTCCTGAAACTCCACAAAAGTCAGTTTTGGAATATAAAAAAAATATTGGGCGAAGAAAGCACCAGAGGGGGGTCACCCACCATCCACGAGGGTGGGGGGCGTGCCCTACCCCCCTGGGCGCGCCCCCTGCCTCATGGGCCCCCTGGCAGGCCTCCGGTGCCCATCTTTGGCTATATGAAGTCTTTCGCCCTGGAAAAAATCAGAAGGAAGTTTTCGGGACGAAGCACCGCCGCCACGAGGCGGAACCTGGCGAAACCAATCTAGGGTTCCGGCGGAGCTGTTCTGTCGGGGAAACATCCCTCCGGGAGGGGGAAATCATCACTATCGATCCTCTCATCGGGAGGGGGTCAATCTCCATCTACATCTTCACCAGCACCATCTCATCTCAAACCCTTGTTTATCTCTTGTATCCAATCTTTGTCTCAAAACCTCAGATTGGTACCTGTGGGTTGCTAGTAGTGTTGATTACTCCTTGTAGTTGATGCTAGTTGGTTTATTTGGTGGAAGATCATATGTTCAGATCCTTTATGCATATTAATACCCCTCTGATTATGAACATGAATATGATTTGTGAGTAGTTACGTTTGTTCCTGAGGACATGGGAGAAGTCTTGCTATAAGTAGTCATGTGAATTTGGTATTCGTTCGATATTTTGATGAGACGTATGTTGTCTTTCCTCTAGTGGTGTTATGTGAACATTGATTATATGACACTTCACCATTATTTGGGCCTAGGGGAAGGCATTGGGAAGTAATAAGTAGATGATGGGTTGCTAGAGTGACAGAAGCTTAAACCCTAGTTTATGCGTTGCTTAGTAAGGGGCTGATTTGGATCCACATGTTTCATGCTATGGTTAGGTTTACCTTAATACTTCTTTTGTAGTTGCGGATGCTTGCAAGAGGGGTTAATCATATGTGGGATGCTTGTCCAAGGGAGGGCAGTACCCAAGCACCGGTCCACCCACATATCAAAATATCAAAGTATCGAACGTGAATCATATGAGCATGATGAAAACTAGCTTGACGATAGTTCCCATGTGTCCTCGGGAGCGTTTTCCTTTATTTAAGAGTTTGTCCAGGCTTGTCCTTTTCTACAAAAAGGATTGGGCCACCTTGCTGCACCTTATTTACTTTTATTACTTGTTACCCGTTACAAATTACCTTATCACAAAACTATCTGTTACCGATAATTTCAGTGCTTGCAGAGAATACCTTACTGAAAACCGCTTGTCATTTCCTTCTGCTCCTCGTTGGGTTCGACACTCTTACTTATTGAAAGGTACGATTGATCCCCTATACTTGCGGGTCATCAAGACTCTTTTCTAGCACTGTTGCCGGGGAGTGAAGCGCCTTTGGTAGGTGGAATTTGGTAAGGAAAAATTTATATAGTGTTCTGAAATTTACTGTCACTTGTTACTATGGAAAGTAATCCTTTGAGGGGTTTGTTCGGGAAATCTTCACCCGGACCAGTGGAGCAAAGAGTTTCTCCTCAACCTACTGAACCTACTGAAAATATTTACTTTGAAATTCCTTTGGGTATGATAGAGAAACTGCTTGCTCATCCTTTTACAGGAGATGGAACATTGCATCCCGATTTGCACTTAATCTATGTGGATGAAGTTTGTGGATTATTTAAGCTTGCAGGTATGCACGAAGATGTTATCAAGAAGAAGGTCTTCCCTTTATCTTTAAGGAAAGGCATTGACATGGTTTAGGCTATGTGATGATACTGGATCATGGAACTACAACCGATTGAAATTGGAATTTCATCAGAAGTTTTATCCTATGCATCTGGTTCATCATGATCGTAATGATATATATAATTTTTGGCCTCGCGAAGGAGAAAGCATCGCTCAAGCTTGGGGGAGGCTTAAGTCAATGCTATATTCATGCCCCAATCATGAGCTCTCAAGAGAAATTATTATTCAAAAAATTTATGCTCGGCTTTCTCTCAATAATCGCTCCATGCTCGATACTTCTTGTACTGGTTCTTTTATGATGAAGACTATTGAATTCAGATGGGATTTATTGGAAATAATTAAACGCAACTCTGAATATTGGGAACTCGACGAAGGTAAGGACTCAGGTATAACAGCTAAGTTTGATTGTGTTAAATCTTTTATGGATACCGATGTTTTCCGTGAATTTAGCACTAAATATGGACTTGACTCTAAGATAGTAGCTTCTTTCTGTGAATCATTTGCTACTCATGTTGATCTTCCTAAGGAGAAGTGGTTTAAATATCATCCTCCCATTGAAGTAAAAGTAGTTGAACCTATTAAAGTTGAAAAAAAGACTATCACTTACAATGTTGATCCTATTGTTCCTACCGCTTATATTGAGAAACCACCTTTCCCTGTTAGAATAAAGGATCATGCTAAAGCTTCGATTGTGGTTCGCAAGAGTAATACTAGAACACCTACACCCTCTAGCAAATTAAAGTTGAACCTAGTATTGCTATGGTTAAAGATCTCTTGGTCGATAATATTGATGGACATGTTATTTACTTCTGTGATGAAGCTGCTAGAATTGCTAGACCCGATACTAAAAATAAACATAGACCTATTGTAGGCATGCCTGTTATTTCTGTTAGAATAGGAGATCATTGCTATCATGGCTTATGTAATATGGGTGCTAGTGCGAGTGCAATACCTCATTCTTCATACGAAGAAATTATGCATGATATTGCACCTGCTGAGTTAGAAGGTATTGATGTTACAATTAAGCTTGCCAATAGAGATACTATTTCACCAGTTGGGATTGTTAGAGATGTTGAAGTCTTGTGTGGGAAAGTTAAATATCCTACTGATTTTCTTGTTCTTGGTTCCCCACAAGATGACTTTTGTCCCATTATATTTGGTAGACACTTCTTGAATACTGTTAATGCTAAGATAGATTGCAAAAAGGATGTTGTTACTATTGGATTAGGGGATATGTCTCATGATTTTAATTTTGCTAAATTCCGTAGACAACCCCATGATTAAGAATTGCCTAGTAAAGATGAAATTATTGGTCTTGCTTCTATTGCCGTGCCTCCTAACGATCCTTTAGAACAATATTTGCTAGACCATGAAAATGATTTGTTTATGAATGAAAGAAGGGAAATAGATGAAATATTCTTCAAGCAGGGACCTATTTTGAAACACAATTTGCCTGTTGAAATTCTAGGGGATCCTCCTCCACCCAAGGGTGATCCCGTGTTTGTGCTTAAACCATTACTTGGTACTCTGAAATATGCTTATCTTGATGAATAGAAGATATATCCTATTATTTTTAGTGCTAACCTTTCAGAGCAGGAAGAAGAGAAATTATTGAAAACTCTGAAGAAGCACCGTGCTGTTACTGGATATACTCTTGATGATCTTAAGGGCATTAGTCCCACTCTATGCCAGCACAAAATAAAATTGGAGAAAGACGCTAAACCGGTTGTTGATCACCAACGACGGTTAAATCCTAAGATGAAAGAAGTGGTAAGAAAAGAAATACTAAAGCTTCTGGAGGCAAGTATAATTTAACCTGTCGCTGATAGTCAGTGGGTAAGTCCTGTCCACTGTGTCCCTAAGAAGGGAGGTATTACTGTCGTTCCTAATGATAAAGATGACTTGATCCCACAAAGAATTGTTATAGGTTATAGAATGGTAATTGATTTCCGCAAACTAAATAAAGCTACTAAAAAGGATCATTACCCTTTACCTTTTATTGATCAAATGCTAGAAAGATTATCTAAACATACACATTTTTGCTTTCTAGACGGTTATTCTGGTTTCTCTCAAATACCTGTGTCAAAAGAGGATCAAGAAAAGACCACTTTTACTTGCCCTTTCGGTACCTTTGCTTATAGACGTATGCCTTTTGGTTTATGCAATGCACCTACTACCTTTCAAAGATGTATGACTGCTATATTCTCTGACTTCTGTGAAAAGATTGTTGAGGTTTTCATGGATGATTTTTCCGTATATGGAATTTCTTTTGATGATTGCTTAAGCAACCTTGATCGAGTTTTGCAGAGATGTGAAGAAACTAATCTTGTCTTGAATTGGGAGAAGTGCCACTTTATGGTTAATGAAGGTATTGTCTTGGGGCATAAAATTTTTGAAAGAGGTATTGAAATTGATAAAGCTAAAGTTGATGCTATTGAAAAGATGCCGTGTCCTAAGGACATTAAAGGTATAAGAAGTTTCCTTGGTCATGCGGGTTTTTATAGGAGGTTCATTAAAGACTTCTCAAAAATTTCTAGGCCTCTAACTAATCTCTTACAAAAAGATGTTCCTTTTGTCTTTGACGATGATTGTGTAGAAGCATTTGAAATACTTAAGAAAGCCTTGATTTCTGCACCTATTGTTCAGCTACCTGATTGGAATTTACCCTTTGAAATTATGTGTGATGCTAGTGATTATGCTGTAGGTGTTGTTCTAGGACAAAGAGTTGATAAGAAATTAAATGTTATTCAATATGCTAGTAAAACTCTATACAGTGCCAAGACTAATTATGCTACAACTGAAGAGGAATTTTGAGTAGTTGTATTTGCTTGTGATAAGTTCAGACCTTATATTGTTGATTCTAAAGTAACTGTTCACACTGATCATGCTGCTATTAAATATCTTATTGAAAAGAAAGATGCTAAACCTAGACTTATTAGATGGGTTCTCCTACTAAAAGAATTTTATTTGCATATTATAGATAGAAAGGGAGCCGGGAACCCCATTGCAGACAACTTATCTAGGTTAGAGAATGTTCTTGATGACCCACTACCTATTGATGATAGCTTTCCTGATGAACAATTAGCTGTCATAAATGCTTCTCGTACTCCTCCATGGTATGCTGATTATGCTAATTACATTGTTGCTAAATTTATACCACCTAGTTTCACATACCAGCAAAAGAAAAAGTTTTTCTATGATTTAAGACATTACTTCTGGTGTCAGCGTCCTGGGAACAGAGGTCCCCAGACTTGCCTGCCTGCGGCCCGCGGCGTGGCTAAGCTAGCGGGCCCGTACGGCCCATCTTCATCAATAAAACACTCAAGCCTCGTGAGGCGGACGACGCATGACCTCCTCAGGAGTGGCCTAGCCAGGCAGGCTCACGAGGAGCGGAGATATCAAGGCGGGGCAAACCTCACGAGGCTCTCGTGACGTGAGCCATGACGATCGACACCAGGCGGGTGCCAGCACGCGCATCGTCCTTGTTTCCTCTTTGGTGCTAAGGAGGCAAGCGCAGGCGAGGAGTACCGAGGCATCAGGCAAAGGTTTCCATATCGGTGCAACGAGACCAAGACCAGAAGAACGGCAAGACGGAGGTCATCGTGGAGCCCAAGACGGCGTCACCACCAGAGCCTTTCGCAGGCGAAGACCACTTTTGTCAGGATAGCTTGTACTAGTTGTCCCCATTCAAATTTGCCCGCCATTGTTGGCTCCCTTCCCGCTCAATATTTGGGAAGAGGACCAGGGCCTATATAAGTAGAACTAGCCACCACGGTAGGGGCATCTCAACTTGATCCAATCCGATCGAGAGCCTACCCTAGCCACAAGAACACCTCAACCTGAGGAGGCTGTTCTTCCCTTTGTACTGTTCTTCATCCGCCCAAGAGGCAATCCACCACCACCACACTGGATTAGAGTATTACACCACAACGGTGGCCCGAACCAGTATAAATCTCATGTCTTTCTGTGTTGTGAGTTTGTCGAGTTCAACCGCGAGATCTTAGTGAGCTAGGGCGTGGATCGGTAGGAGGGAAAGACTTCGCGCGCACCCCAGAGTTCGAACATTAAGGGTTTACCGGAACCCCACATCCGACATTTGGCGCGCCAGGTAGGGGTGCGCCGGAGCTTCTTCCTCGACAATCGACTTGCCGACGTACCACAGTCAAGATGTCTGGCGACCCAAGAGCTGAATCAGACCGCTGGGCAGCCTGGCCGGCCCGGGCGACAGCGCCTGCTCATGAAGATCTCGACCCCGCGCCCCAGGCGGCACGGGCGCCGTCCAACGCTGCGGGGCGTGGGCGGCGCGGCCAGGCGGCGTCCACCCTCACTCCACGACAGGTACGAGCCGCTACAAGGGCAGCAAGCCATGCCGCGGCAACGGCGCCGCACTCGCAGCGAGAGCAGGCAAACATGCGAGCAGCACTCACCGTGGCAAGGGAGCTACTGCGGTGCCGGCTGATGGAGAGCGGCCGGGACGCGCTATTGGAACGCGTTGCCGAGCTGCTAGACGCGGCGGCCTCGGGAGCGCCGCCTTTCTGCTATCGGCTCCCTTCTCAGGCCGTTACGGGGCCACGTGGCGGGCCTCACCACAACCACGCGCCGTCGGGCGCGCATGGGGGCTTCGTCAACACCAGCGCGGCCGGCGGCGCCGGGGGCTCCACCGCCCCCATACCGCCCGCGACAAGCACAGGCACCAGCGTTGCCCCCAAGGTCTCGGCGAGATGCCGCGCTACTATCCTCAGGACGCCACGATGGGTCGAGCAACATGGAGTGTGGGGCACTACGGCGAGGTGTTCGGGGTAACATCCCAGGAGGCCTACGTGCCCCGCATGATGGACCAGGAGTACACACCGGAGGACGACCCCAGCTCGTTCGTTGGAGAAGATTGGGAAGAAGGGGCGCTAGGAGTCGAAGCCTTCCAGGAGCCGCCGGGAAACCACCATGACCGCGTGTGCAACGACCACTACAGGGTACCCCTAATCCCTCAGGAGCAAGCTTACGCTAACCATGAGTCGCAGGAGGAACAGATCACCACAACGGCCGGCGGCCCCAGCTCGGCGGCCATCCAGCCAGCAGGGGGATCACGTTGGGGGCTGCAGGAGAGGGCTCGCGAGCCAGGCACCTCCCCACGGCACGCGAAGCCAAGGGACACCCGGAGGTAGGCCCTCTGCCGGGGAGGTGCCGGCGAGCCTTCCTCCGGCAGAGGACCCGTGGTCGCCGAGGGCACTGCAGGTGTCCCCTTTTCCCCCTTTGTGTCGTCCTGGTAGCCGGTCGGCTCAAAGGTGGGAGAGGGTGGCACAAGGAGGGGCCCTCGTCTAGCGATATGAAGTAAGGCCGGTACCTGTGAAGAAGGCCCAGTGCCTATGAAGCTCGCCGCCCGTGACACTCTCACGTAATAATGAGTTGGGCTTGTACACGCCCCGGAGTCTCAGGGGTGCCGGCCTCAGGCCCTGGGGCTCCCTCCCACGCCTAGTGGCAGCACTTAGCTCCGCGCTGGTGAGAAGACTTGAAGACCGGAAGACTAAACTAGGTGCCGGACACGGCCTTTTGCTTTGATCTCTCTTTCTGTAGCTTTGCTTTCTTGATCTGGATTTAAGTTGAAGCCGAGTTTTTGTCGATACACGCGGGGGTGCCTCTTCTCGTTCGAGCAGTTTCTTGCTTTCTGGATTTCGATTTGTCTGGGACTCATGTCCGTCGCCTTCCCCTCACGAGCCCCTCGTGAACGGGACTGCGCGAAGCACACGCACGCCGAGCGCGCACTAACGCTGCAACTGGCGCTTGCCTCTTGTGGGGCCCTTCCTAACGGGTCGACAAGCTCCGTAGGACTCTCAAGAACTCGTAGCCTCACGACCCAGCTTGAGGCTGGCACTGACTAAGGTAACCCACGACAGGAAACTCACCCCCGGATTTATGAGTTCGCGAGGGCACTTGCTCAATACCACGTAGGAAAGTAAAGGCTGCAACTTGCTTACATGAGGGGCTCCCACTCTCAAAATGCTCTTACAAGTTTTCCATGGGCCACACCCGAGTTTTGTGAACAGGGCAAAACGACAGGAGAACATGGAATCAGCCAGAAATGTCACTCGCTACATCACCCTCGGACGCGTCACTCGCGTCACCATCATCTTCGTTGGCACCGTCGCCGCCGTCGGCGATGCCCCCATCGCCGTCGTCAACCACGTCGCCCTCATCTGCGACGACCATCACCGCGTCATCCTCCGAAGTGAAGGCCCTGACCAACGCGTCCACATTGTCTTCAACCCAACGCGCCAGGTTGCCCTGAACGGCCATGGGTACGGGGGCGATGGCGGCGTCAAAATCAAAGTTGAGGTCGGCATTCAGAAGGTGGCTGAAGACACGAGAGAAAGCGCGCTCAAGCAGGCCACGACCCCTTTCGTCCACAAGCTGGCGAGCTCTGTCAGATCGGGCCTCCAGGCGCGTCACCACCTTGGTGAAGAAGGTTAGGTGGCTGGCATAGTCATTCGAGTGAGGGGCCGGTGCATCCTCGTCGCAAATATGGCCCAGGGAGGTATTGGCCCTGTTCCGGAGATCCTGAAGCATGGGGGCATGCTCGCGCTCCAGCGTTCGTCGTTGGAGCACCTCCTCCCTGTTTTGCCGTGCGACGGCCTCAGCGTCACCAACCCGCCTCCGAAGAGAAAGCAGCTCGGCGCGGGCGGAGGCCAAGTCCTCCTGCGCTGTAACCAGGGCGGCGGCCGTGGCCTCCACACGCCTCTCAGCCTCATCCAACCTGGGCCTGAGGGCAGCGGCCCTGCACGCATCCTCCGTACCGGTGAGCTTCAGCTTCAAGTCGTACCTACCCTCTAGGTCCGCGCGAACCTCAACCACCCGGTGATCGACCTCCTCCTCGACTCTGGCCTCGCGAGCCCCGACGGCATCTTCTACTTGAGCAACTTGACGCTCCCTCGTCTCCATTTGCTCGAGCTTGAGGCTGCGCTCCACGGCTTCCAGGGCCAGCGCCTCCTCGTGCTTCTGGACCTCCTCTTCCTCCGCGGGCATCCCCCTCAGCGATGCAAGAGCGGCCATGCGCGCCTCCACCTGCTGCTAAAGGAACGTGCTCCAGGCTTGGAGCTCCCACGCGCGCTTCTCTGCAGCCTCGCGGCGGCGGTCAGCCTCGCGAGCCTGTTCCAAGGCTCGCGAGTGGGCTTCACGGGAAACCTTGAGGGACGCCTAGGCCTTCGCGTTCTCAAGGTCACGCTGATAGAGGCCGAGGTTGATGGCTGAGGGAGTCCTGGATAAGGGGGTCCTCGGACTGCCGGACTGTTGGACTATGAAGATACAAGATTGAACACTTCGTCCCGTGTCCGGATGGGACTCTCCTTTGCGTGGAAGGCAAGCTTGGCAATTTGGATATGTAGATCTCCTCCCTTGTAACCGACTCTGTGTAACCCTAGCCCCCTCTGGTGTCTATATAAACTGGAGGGTTTAGTCCGTAGGATAACAACAATCATAATCATGGGCTAGCTTCTAGGGTTTAGCCTCTACGATCTCGTGGTAGATCAACTCTTGTAATACTCATATCATCAAGACCAATCAAGCAGGAAGTAGGGTATTACCTCCATCGAGAGGGCCCGAACCTGGGTAAACATTGTGTCCCCCGCCTCCTGTTACCATCCGCCTTAGACGCACAGTTCGGGACCCCCTACCCGAGATCCGCCGGCTTTGACACCGACATTGGTGCTTTCATTGAGAGTTCCACTGTGCTGTCACGATAAGGCTTGATGGCTCGTCTTGTTGTCAAGGACAACATTACCTCTGGGGGAGCCCTGGCTTTAGGCCAAACTCTCCGATTAGGCGGCTTCGTCATGACCGCCCGTTCGGCCGTCACGCCGACGATGACTTCTCGAGTCATCAAAAACAGCCTCCACGTCGGCTCGGGATTCCCCGAGCAGATGGATCCAATGGAGCTCTCTTCCTTGAACGAGCTCTTGGATCGCATCGCCGCCCTGGGAGTCGCTACGGACTATGATCGGATCGGGCTTAAACCCGACCAAAGGGAGATTAACTCTCCGCTGGTCACCCATCAGATAGCGGTGGTGGAGGAGCAATGTAGTGATTCTTCCTCTATTTTGAGGACAAACTATGTCCGGATTCCCGAGCTCTCTGAGCCGGATACCCGTCTACGGGAGGACATGGCCCAAGCTTCGAACCTAGGATCAGACAGCCGGCCAGAACTATTGGGCAACATCCCGGAGCCTGAACTGCCAAGCTCGGAAACTCCTCCGCCCCTGGGTCTCAGACCGGGTCAGGGTTTGGACCTAAATCTACCCACCCACCCAGACATAAGTGATCTTTCCCACATTAGACAAGAGCCCCAAGAGACGCTACATCACTATTGGGCCAGATTCCTCCTTGTAATGAGCAAGGTCAAGGACTGTCGCGAGGAAGACGCAACTTCATTATTTTACAAAAATTGCACGGACAAGGGAATCCTCAACGCCATAAGTCGCCATGACATAGCACACTTCGCTGACTTGGCGGCCATAGTACAGAAGTACTGTGCGATGGAAAGCGCCTGGAAAACCCAAACAAAATTCTAGGATCCTCAGGCTCTCACTAAACCCCCTGTCCGAACTAAAAGGGTGTACTCTCGTAAGTCACCTGATCCAATTACAAAGAAACCAAAGCCCACAACAGGGCATGGAACTATATTGGAGGGATGGCTCAATGGGCCATGCAAAATTCATAGTACACCGGATACCATGCCAACACATAGCCTTAGAGCATGTTGGATACTCCGGCAGGTGGCCAAGAGAGGTGAGGATCTCCTCATCAACAATACCATAGAGCACCATCCCGTGGAAAATAACAATACAGTATTAACAGTCTTCGAGACCTTCGCCTCAAATAATAGGCGCAATCAAGCACTCCGCAGCCTTGCCGAAGTCTGCCACATTGCAGCAATAAATCCATGGAACGACACGGACATAACCTTCAATGCCAGTGACGAACCTCAATTCCGAACAGCCCGAGCACCAGCCGCTTTGGTCCTTAGTCCAATTGTGGACGGCTTCCGGCTTACTAAAGTGCTCATGGACGGTGGCAGCGGATTAAACCTCATCTACGAGGAAACTCTTAGCAAAATGGAAATAGACAAGAGCCGCATTGAGCAAAGCAGCATGACCTTCAGAGGAATCATCCATAGTCGGGAGGCATGATGTGCGGGAAAAATCACACTAGATGTGGTATTCGGTACGCTGGAGAATTATAGGTCCGAAGAAATCACATTCCAAGTGGCCTCGTTCAGTAGCGGATACCACGCCCTCTTAGGGCGGGAGGCATTCACGATTTTCCAAGCTATACCCCATTACGGGTACATGTAGCTCAAAATGCCCGGGCCCAATGGAATCATCACTCTAGCTAGTGATTCGGACATAGCACTCCGCGCCGAAAATAAAACCGCCGCACTAGCCCTTGCGGCAGAAGAACTAACTGCGCTGCGCTCCACAGTGGACAGGGACGACGTGATACTCGACAAAAGACCCAAGTCCGCCTCTTTTAAACCAGCAGACAAAATAGTCAAATTCTAGGTCCACCCAACGGACCCTAAAAAAACAGCATCCATCGGGGCACAGCTAAACCCCACAACAGACGCCGCACTGCGGGAGTTCTTGCGCGAGAATTGGGACATCTTCGCCTGGCATCCTTCAGACATGCCAGGAATCCCACGCAGGCTGGCCAAGCCTAGCCTTAACATTCTAAAGGGGTTCAAGCCGGTCAAGCAGACTCTTCGGCGTTTCTCCGAGCCTAAGCGACAAGCCATGGGAGAAGAGCTAGCCAAGTTACTCGAGGCCGGATTCATTAGAGAAATAAAACATCCGGACTGGCTAGCAAACCTGGTGATGGTACTAAAGAAGGACAAATCCAGGCGCCTATGTGTCGATTTCAAGGACCTTAACAAGGCTTGCCCCAAGGATCCCTTCCCCCTCCCCCGCATCGATCAAATTATCGACGCTACCGCAGGACACGACTCATTGTGTTTCCTCGACGCATACTTCGGATACCATCAAATTAAGATGGCGGAGTCCGATCAAGCCGCAACGGCATTTATCACTCCATACGGGCCCTTCTGTTTTAACACCATGCCTTTCGGGCTAAAAAACGCCGGTGCAACCTATTAACACATGATTCAGACATGCCTGGAAACACAAATTGGCAAAACAGTGGAGGCATACGTAGACGATGTGGTCATTAAAACCAGACATGTCGAATCCTTAATAGACGACTTAAGGCTCACGTTCGACAATCTCCGAACATATGACATCAAGCTCAATCCGGAAACATGCGTTTTCGGCGTGCCCGCCGGAATGCTCTTGGGCTTCATAGTCTCCAATAGAGGAATTGAAGCAAATCCGGCTAAAGTCCGAGCTCTGTCACAGTTGGCTATCCCAACAGACCTCAAGCAAATGCGGAAATTAACTTGATGCGTGGTTGCCTTAAGCCGCTTTATCTCCCGATTAGGAGAAAAGGCACTACCTCTTTATCGCCTTCTTCGACGCATCGAACACTTCGAGTGGACGGATGCGGCCACGGCTAGATTGGAAGAAATAAAGGCCGTCTTGGCCAGCAACCCAATCATGGCCGTGCCAAATATCGGCGAACCAATGCTGTTATATATAGCGGCAACACACCAAGTTGTAAGCGCAGTGCTCATCGTCGAACAAGAGATGGACGAACATAAGTTCCCGCTTCAAAAGCCGGTATACTACGTGTCCACTGTCCTCACTCCATGCAAATCACGGTACCCACATTATCAAAAGATAGGATACGCGGTCTTCATGGCATCCCGGAAACTACGACACTACTTTCAAGAGTGTTCAATTACGGTGGCCTCTGAAGTACCACTCAACGACATAAGAAATAACCGTGATGCCACGGGCCGGATTGCTAAATGGGCTATTGAGCTCCTCCCGTTCGACATAACATACAAACCACGGCGAGCCATTAAGTCACAGGTACTGGCCGATTTCGTCGCCGAATGGACAGAAGCCGAACTCCCTAAAGAGTACGACGCGTACTCCAATTGGATCATGCACTTTGACGGCTCTAAAATGCTGGCTGGTTTGGGGGCAGGCGTCGTCTTGACATTCCCCACCGGAGATACAGTCCAATACGTACTCCAAATATTATACACAGACTCCAACAACGCAGCAGAATATGAGGCCATGTTACGTGGTCTCCGGATGGCAGTCTCCATGGGCATTCAACGCCTAGAGATGCGTGGGGATTCGAACCTCGCAATATCTCAAATAAATGGAGACTTCGATGCCAAGGATCCGAAAATGGCGGCTTACCGCAACGCTGTCCTCAAAATGTCAGCTCGGTTCAAGGGGCTCGAATTCCACCATGTGGTCCGAGAAAACAATCAAGCGGCGGATATCCTCGCCCGCATCGGTGCTAAGCGCGACCCTGTCCCACCTAATATCTTCTTGGAAAGGCTGTTTAAGCCATCCGTGGTATGGGAAGGAGAAACCAGCAACAACAGTCCGAACCCGGCCACAACGCCAGATACCGAACACTCTGATGTAATCGGAGGCTCTGCCACCGAAATAACGTCTTCGGCCCACGTGATTATGGCTGTCATCGCCCCGTGGACAGAACCCTTCTTAGCCTACCTAACTAGGCAAGAACTCCCTAAGGACCTAAATGAGGCACGTTGCATTGTGCAGCGGTCTAAAGCCTACAAGGTCCACGAGGGAGAGCTTTATAAGAAAAGCATTTCCGGAGTACTTCAAAGGTGCATCTCCGAAGGGGAAGGACGACAACTTTTGGCAGAAATTCATGCTGGACTCGGCGGCCACCACACCGCAGCTCGGGCCCTTGTAAGCAAGGCCTTCCGTACAGGTTTTTACTGGCCGATGGCCCGAGCAGACGCACAGGACCTCGTCCAACGTTGCGTCGGTTGCCAGCTTTTCGCAAACCAAAGCCATCTGCCACCTACTGCTCTCCGAACAATCCCCATTACTTGGCCTTTTGCGGTCTGGGGCTTGATATGGTCGGACCCCTTAAAGGAGGAAGCCATAAGAAAAAGTACCTATTGGTCATGGTGGATAAATTCACCAAATGGATAGAAGCCAAACCAGTTAAAACGGTCGAGTCCGGACCAGTGATAGACTTCATATCTGGGGTTGTACACCGTTACGGCATCCCCCATAGCATCATCACCGATAACGGCTTGAACTTTACAGCCGACGAGGTAAAAACTTGGTGCGACAACATGGGCATTAAGCTCGATTATGCCTCCGTCTATCACCCCCAAACAAACGGTCAGGTCGAGCGAGCAAATGGTCTCATTATGAGCGGCATTAAACCGAGATTAGTGCGATCCTTGAAGGAATCAGATACGCACCGGGTTGAGGAGCTCGACTTCGTACTATGGGGGCTGCGGACCATGCCGAATCGCACTACCGGATACACACCGTTTTTATGGTGTACAGCACAGAGGCGGTACTTCCCTGCGACATCATTCATGACTCACCTCAAGTGCGCATGTACGAAGAGAAAGAACCCGAGCTTGATCGGCAGGACAGTTTGGATGCCCTGGAGGAGGAGCGTGACGTGGCAAAAGCCCGCTCCGCATTCTATTAGCAACAGGCTCGACGGTATCAAAGCAGAGAAGTGCGGGCCAAAACTTATAACGTTGGCGAACTCGTTCTACGCCTACCGGAGAAGAAAAAGGACAAGCTCAAGCCCAAATGGGAAGGTCCCTTCGTTATTGACTAAGTTCAGACCGGTGGAGCGTACCGTCTGCAGGACGCATCGGACAATCGACTCGAGCCAAACCCATGGAACGCGGCCAGACTCTGAAGGTTTTACGCCTAGTGCCGAACTCAGTTCGTCTCCTTACCTCCGTTAATTTTATATATATATATATATATATATATATATATATATATCTGTTACCTGTCTTTTCTTTCTTTCTTTCTTCCCTTTTTCTTCACAAGGATAAAATGTGTCTTGACTACACAATATTGACGCGCTAGGCGTGCTCATTATACCTGGGGGCTTTTTATACAGAAGCATAATATAACTATGTTCCAGGCTCTATGCCCCCCGCACATGTGTTACTTTTCCACATGTACCTTTTCTTCACCGTTATATGCATCGATATGACTTAAGTTTTGGCCAAGTTGGGTTGCCTGGCTCTTGTGTTTATGCCCTACGTTCCCGTTAATTCGGCTAGGGCATAAGGGGAGCACCTCTGCGATTGTTACTGCGAATATTCGGTCAGTCGGATGTGTACCTCAGACTGGGTGAAGCCGAAAGCTAGCGTTCTTAAGGGAATATTCGGTCGGTGAACAAAAGATGACTTTTACTTATTTTAATAAATGCCCCCAGATGTTTATATACTGCGTCCCTTTTCGCAGTTCAGACATGCACATTAATGCATGCGTACCCAGGGAAAGGAACCCTTAACGGAACTATTCTCCCTAGAAGATGTTTCTTACTATCCATGTAATATAACATAGCTAGTTGGGTACTTGTCTGTTCAAGCACTTATGACCCCTACGCCTGGTTTCCATGCGTACCCCAGTTTTTACATAACTGAGCGGGTATTCGGATACACTCCGAACTGTCGGGTCCGGAGGTCGAAGTGAAAAGGTCCGCCATGACAAATGATTTACAATCCGGCTAGGGACAATATATGTCACTTGAAGTACACAGTCATTTAGACTGACTAAATTCTTCTTCTATACCATCCAACAGGCTGTCTAGCCTACAATCCTGTTGGGAATACTTTGCGGCTAATTTCACCTGGTCATACACCAAACTGACAGGGATCTCTTTCCCGTCAGACCCCACAGGTCTGACTTCGGCCATATGGTTCGGGTCAGCCTTGGTATATCGAGTCTTCACCATGGCCCTGGCTTCCCTTGCACCTTGCCGGCAGGCAGATATCTTCCATAATTAGAAGAGACGCCGCGCTCCCTTGACCTTCTCTACGAGCTCCCCCATGCCTCCTGGCAGGGAGGCGGATGGCCACAAGGCCTGGGCAATCCCCTGCATCACCTGCCGAACTTGTTCGTGCAGTTGTGAGAGCTCTGGCAGAAGATCACCTGCAGACCCGAACATCTCCTCTGCGGGACGACCCGTCAGCATACCTACAGATATAACTCTGTTAGCCGGTTTCTTCGCCGAACTCCATAAAAGTTCGTTCAAGCAGTTACTAAAAATGCTGCGTCGAAGCCTCTTATTCTCCTTTACGGAGTCAGCAAGCTGGACCCGAACATCTTTCAGTTCAATGCCCAGCCGGGTATTGGCATCTTGGAGATCATTTTTCTCCCGCCTCACCTGTGTAAGCACGCGCTCGCCAGCCTTTAGTTGTCGTTGAGCATGTTGCTCATCCCCCCGTACGACCTTCGGATTCACTCCGGGATCATCTGCAGAATCTTTTGTTAGATTTGTATGCATGCCGCATACTAACCGGTACATGTCATTCTTTTTGATAGAAACAAATGTTACCAGATGGGGCCTTATTGGACTCCTTCATTGCGGCAACTGCGGCCCGTAGCTAGGCTTTGCACTCCTCCAGCTCTTGAGACAACTGGGTATTCTTCTCCGTAAGAACCTACGCAAATAATGATCCTTAAATTAGTTGTGTCAACTGTTTCAAGTCTCAGGGGCTAGTGGTATACATAACTATCAGATTTTCTTACCCGTATATCCTTTACATACTGGTCCGTGGCTCTGGCAAGACCATTTTGAGCAGCTTGGATGTATGCGTCTCCTGAGTTGAAGGCATCGAACGCCTATTCAGAGAAACAAGGGTCGCGGAGTATGGCCCGGCGACGCCTGTGATCATGGCACTTTCCACTTCGGAATTCGTAGCGGACAGCCTATCCACATCCTCTATAGGAGGAACATCCGGCGTTGTCCCCACGTTAGCATCTGCCTCTAAGTCCGGCTCTGGAGCCCGGCTGGGGGAGGTGCGGCCGGCAGGCTCTCCGGATACGGTCCGGCGAGCGTTTTTCTGCCAGAAACCATGGACGTCATTATATTTTCAAGACGACAACCACGGAGCAGGGTTCTTTTTCATACCTCTACGATGGCGTCTCTGTCCTGACCGCCTTCCTTTTAAGCCTACCCGGTTTCGGTACCCCTTGTTGGTGAGTCACTGCGGGTTCGGCGTGGCGTCCCGAGGGCCTTCCCTGTAAGACACCAGATGTGTGCGGTAGGTGAAGTGCACAAAAAGGGATCCTTCTCGGAAGTTAGGACTCCGGTTTTACTTACCTGCGATGCAGGGAGCAGTCCAGGATAATCGACTATGATGGCCACCAAGGCACCGTTGCAGCTTAACTGATAGAATGTCCTGTCGATGAGCTCCACAAATGTGTCCGGATCTTCTTCAAGTCCGGGGTCGAGGGCCCGGTCAAGGTCCTCTGGTTGTGGAGATGGGCTGTGGAACTCCCTCACGGCTTTTTGCAGTTCCTTCTATGAAATAGCAAGGTAAATACTTATGATGAAGAATGCGGGAAGGTCTGGAGTAAAAAGTAGCAGCTCGCCCAGTTTGGGGGGTTGTACATGGAGAATCCATCCCGTGGCTTAATGCGGATGAACTCCTCGTCCTCTCCTTTATATAAATCGGACAGTATTTTCACAAGAGCGGCGACGGAGTCCGGATCTTTACGACCGCAGCGGGTGGCATCGTCTTCTCCATTGAAGTGCCACATGGGTTGTCCCCGATATTGAAGTGGCTGCACCCCCCACATTATACATATTGACATAACCTCGATTATTGTCAATCCTGATTTGGCCAGTGTTTTTATCCGGCCCATCAGGTAAAGGACCTCTCTGTTATCTTCCTCCTGGGGGCTCCAAGGGCGCTAACTGCGGCGTTTCTTCAAAGGGGCGTTATTGAACTCAGGGAGACCCATCCGAATAGGGTCCGGAAGGGGGACGTCCTCCATATAAAACCACTCCGAAGGCCAGTCTTCGGATGTCTTCTTTGGAGTACCGGACAGGTATCCGGTCCCAGCGATGCGCCATATCTCGGCTCCGCCCACTTGATATATTGACCCCTCCTGTGTACGGGGTACGAGGCAGAATAGCCTCTTCCATAGATCGAAATGAGCTTCGCAGCCCAAAAACAGCTCGCAAAGGGCGACGTAGCCAGCGATGTGCAATATGGATGCGGGAGTAAAGTTATGCAGCTGGAGGCCGTAGAACTCCAGGAGCCCACGGAGGAACGGATGGACTGGAAATCCAAGTCCCCTTAATAAGTAAGGGACAAGGCATACCCGCTCCCCCATGGATGGGTTGGGAAAGCTCTCCGCTTGTTCCCCGCTGTTGTAAGTGGCTTGTCCGGCTCGGACGGGGACCATATACGCTGGAGGGAGAAACCCCTAGGTCTGTAACTCTACTAATTGGCTCGGCGGACGCAACACTTCTTCCAATTGCCTGGCTTAGGGCTACGGCAGCAAGAGGAGGAGCTGTGATGGCCGGCCATGATGGGATGGACTTTTTCTACGTGCGCTCCGATGGATACTCGCTGTGGGAGGATGGTGTGATCTGGATCTGAAGATCCCCGGCACTTTAAATAGACGATTTACTCACATGGCTAGGGTGGCAAGTGTAAAAATGCCCCGACTTCTCGCATTCGCTCGACACGTGGAGGATAGCCATTATTAGGCGCAGAAGCCAAGGAGTGCAACATTCATGGGAGGCTGGACACTATTCGACGGGTACTCAGAATTTGGAGAAGAACCCGCCTTGCAATGCCGAAGACAATCTGTGCGCCGGACTCGTCGTCATTGAAGCCTGGTTCAGGGGCTACTGAGGGAGTCCTGGATAAGGGGGTCCTCGGACTGCCGGACTATATACTTTGGCCGGACTGTTGGACTATGAAGATACAAGATTGAAGACTTCCTCACGTGTCCGGATGGGACACTCCTTTGCGTGGAAGGCAAGCTTGGCAATTCGGATATGTAGATCTCCTCCCTTGTAACCGACTCTGTGTAACCCTAGCCCCCTCCGGTGTCTATATAAACCGGAGGGTCTAGTCCGTAGGACAACAACAATCATAATCATAGGCTAGCTTCTAGGGTTTAGCCTCTACGATCTCGTGGTAGATCAACTCTTGTAATACTCATATCATCAAGACCAATCAAGCAGGAAGTAGGGTATTACCTCCATCGAGAGGGCCCGAACCTGGGTAAACATTGTGTCCCCCGCCTCCTGTTACCATCCGCCTTAGACGCATAGTTCGGGACCCCTACCCGAGATCCGCCGGTTTTGACACCGACAATGGCCACCCTCAGCTTGCGCCACTCCTCCGTCAGCCGGAGACCTTCAGCCTCAAGGCGCGAGTCGACACCCGCGAGCTCTTCACCAAGTCGACTCATTGCGCCCATCGCCTCCTGGAAGAGCTCGTGACGAACTACGCTCCGCTCGCGCTCGAGCTCGAACACTCGGCCCACCTCGTCCTACACCTCGGGGGCTGTGGGCAGGGCACCAAGTGGCACACCACCTCCCGGCAAGGGGCTGGGGGCTGGCACTGCACCTGACGTCAACCAGTCCTCGCGAGGAGCCCAAGCGAATCGGGGCTCGCTGCTTGAAGAGGAACCGAAGAACGAAGCCAACCAGCTACTGTCCATGAGCAAAGGAGGGGGCTTGGGCACGCCCACCAAGCTCCACGCCAGACCATGGGGGAGGGGCGACCAAGCCGCAGGTTCAACACGCCGTGAAGGCGAGAGCGCTCCTTCAAACAACCCTGCTCCAGGGGCTGCAAGTGGACCCGGGGCGCTCAAGGCCGATGAGGGAGTCGAGGAAGGAGGAGGCCGCTTCTCAGAAGGCGTAGCCGCCTCGACGGAAGGAGCCCTGAAGAACTGACGTCAGGAAATGGAAACAGCACACAAGAAGCCACAGCGATACGGTACTAACACGTCGACGGCGATGTACTTCCTTCGTTTCAGTGGCCCAAAGATGTTGTTGACGCTCGGGGACCCTTTCCTCTTGCGGAGCTCCTCGAAGTCCACGCAAAGCCGATGGAAGCGCTAGACATGGCGGCCAGCGCGGGGCGAGGCTGAGGAAGAGGTCGGAGGAACCACTTCAAGGGTGCCTGGCTGCGGCGCACAGTCGGGCGCCATCTCACCACAACCTCACGGGGCACCCGGGGCCTTGGCCTCGGGAATCACGTGATGCGCCACCTTAGCAACCGACGCCTCATCAGAGGGATCGCGAACTCCCGAAGACGACGCCCCCGGATCACCACACGACATGTGCTCCTCGGCACCTGGGCCACCCGCCTCTGTGGGAGCTCGCCCCCCTGCACCCTCACTCGGGGCGAGCTCGGCACCAGCAGCGAGGAAGGGAGCCACGACGACAGGATTCTCGCAGGGCCCCACCAGGCCGAGCGGTCGCAGCCCCCACTCATCAAAGGGAGGCATGCTCTCTACAAATTCATTCTTGTTCCTATAGCGATATAGCAGGCAATTCTTCCCAGGCAGTTCGGCCGGCAAAGGGACACCCGTCAAGACCTTGAGCACTGTTTGCCGCGTCCCGAGAGGGAGCCCGGACTCCTGAAACCTCATGTGGTCCTGACTCTTGAGCAAGGCCCACATCGGGCGGGAGTGGCGCTGAAGCGGAGCAACCCGGCGTTTGACGAATTCCTTCACCACCATAGGCGCGGTCACGCCATGCTCCTTCAGCTTCCCCCACCTGTACCAGACGGGAGTGAGTCGGGGGCTCGTGAGCTTCTGATGGCCCCAACCGGAGTTTGGAACAGCAGGCCCCGCCGGAGCTTGGAGCAGGGGCTGAGCACGCCGGCATCAACAAACACCCATCGTGTATGGAACTCGCTCGTGGATGAAGGAAGCTTGAAGTCAATCCCCGCGCCCGCCGACGCGGCCACGGCCTGGAAGCTCATGCACCCCGAGCTTTGCTGAGGGTCGATCAGATGCAATGAGAAGAAATGGCGGAAGAGGGCTACAGAAGGGGTGACGCCCACCATGGCTTCGCACACAAAGGAGAAGACGGTGAGAAGAGTCACTGATTGAGGGTCAAGATGCAGCATGTGGATCTGATAATGCTCGAGCACCGCGTTGAAGAAGGCAGAGAAGGGAGGAATCAGGCCAGCCCAGAGGGCATCAATGAAGATTGGGATTTCAGTGGCCGCCCGCGCCATGCGAGTGCGAGATGCAGGCCAAGCCACCGTCTCTCCACACTCGTTGAAGCTGGAAGCAAGCATGGGACGGACCTTGTCCATGGCCTCGTCGTTGAGTACTCGGGATCGACCCAGCGCCGGCTCGACGGCCGGAGGAGCGCTTGGTGGAGACAAGGGCTTCTTTCCCTTATCTGCTTGCTTCGGCACCATGGCAACGAAGCGGGCAGAGGGCAGGTCAGATTGGAGAAGAGGAGCAGAGTCTCGAGGAAGCAGGGAGATTGGGGAAGCAAAGCGCAGGCGGCGGAGGAACAACTGTGTAGGCTGCGGGGGCCGCATAGCCGGGTGGATTCAAAGGCAGCATGGGGAAGCGGAGACGCCCACGTCCCATCAACCGCCACGCGTCAACCGAGGCCGCAGGCTTTGGGGGCCCGCGGTGCTCTGTACTTGACCCTTGGCTTCGCCGCGAAGCCAAGCCCGAGCGCACCTTGGGCCCGGGGGCTACTGTCGGCGTCCTGGGAACGGGGGTCCCCAGACTTGCCTGCCTGCGGCCTGCGGCGTGGCTAAGCTAGCGGGCCCGTACGGCCCATCTTCATTAGCAAAACACTCAAGACCCTCGCGAGGGGCCAAGCCTGGCGAGGCGGACGACGCAAGACCTCCTCAGGAGTGGCCTAGCCAGGCAGGCTCACGAGGAGCGGAGATATCAAGGAGGGGCAAACCTCACGAGGCTCTCGTGACATGAGCCATGACGATCGACACCAGGCGGGCACCAGCACGCGCAGCATCCTTGTTTCCTCTCTGGTTCTAAGGAGGCAAGCGCAGGCGAGGAGTACCGAGGCATCAGGCAAAGGTTGCCATATCGGTGCAATGAGATCAAGACCAGAAGAATGGCAAGACGGAGGTCATCGTGGAGCCCAAGACGGCGTCACCACCAGAGCCTTTCGCAGGCGAAGACCACTTTTGTCAGGATAGCTTGTACTAGCTGTCCCCCTTCAAATTTGCCCGCCATTGTTGGCTCCCTTCCCACTCGATATTTGGGAAGAGGACCAGGGCCTATATAAGTAGAACTAGCCACCACGGTAGGGGCATCTCAACTTGATCCAATCCGATCGAGAGCCTACCCTAGCCACAGGAACACCTCAACCTCAGGAGGCTGTTCTTCCCTTTGTATTGTTCTTCATCCGCCCAAGAGGCAATCCACCACCACCACACTGGAGTAGGTTATTACACCACAACGGTGGCCCGAACCAGTATAAATCTCGTGTCTTTCTGTGTTGTGAGTTCGTCGAGTTCAACCGCGAGATCTTAGTGAGCTAGGACGTGGATCGGTAGGAGGGAAAGACTTCGCGCGCACCCCAGAGTTCGAACCTTAAGGGTTTTCGGAACCCCACATCCGACATCTGGGATGACCCACACCTTTATAAAGGAGTAGATGGTGTTATTAGACATTGCGTACCTGAGCATGAACAGGAACAGATCCTACGCAAGTGTCACTCCGAGGCATATGGAGGACACCACGTTGGAGATAGAACTGCACATAAGGTATTGCAATCCGGTTTTTATTGGCCTACTCTTTTCAAGGACGCCCGTAAGTTTGTCTTGTCTTGTGATGAATGTCAAAGAATTGGTAATATTAGTAGACGTCAAGAAATGCCTATGAATTATTCACTTGTTATTAAACCATTTGATGTTTGGGGCTTTGATTATATGGGACCATTTTCTTCCTCTAATGGGTATACACATATTTTAGTTGTTGTTGATTACGTTTTTTTGACTATATACTGCAAGGCAACAGCCTCACAGTCCTTTATTAATAACTAATAGAAAGCAGTATAGTTACAATTATACAAATTTACAGAAAAAAGAGAGAAAAGATACTTACAAGCAAAGAGGCTAAGAAAGGTTAGCTATCCAAGATAGTAAACTATCTTTATATTTACACCTAATCCTATGAGACAGAAGAGAAATGTCATGGATAAAGTTCCTTCTCCAAGCTCTAAAAGAAGGTTGCTCATTTATGAAGATCTTCCCATTCCTTTGTGTCCAAATATTCCAAGTAGCAGTGAAGACAACCTCAGTGAAGAAAGGATGACCGAAATCCCTCCTAACTGATTGAGCCATCTCATATGTGGTTTGGTTCGGTTGAACGGACCAAGAAATCCCAAGATAGTTCCAAACCCTTTGGCTAAAATTGCAAGCAAAGAAAAGATGAGCCCGATCCTCATGTTGTGCAAGGTTGCATAGCACACATGTTTCATCCTGGATGATCCAATGACGACGTTGCATCATATCCCTAGTGTTCAAACGATCCATTAATAGAAGCCAGCCAAACACTTTGAACTTGAGTGTGCATGCACACTTCCAAATCCATTTAAAGATGGGGTCAACCACTTGGTGTGAGAAGCAAGAGTCATAGTATATCTTTGACATAAAAACACCAGACTTCGAAGGCCACTTCCAAATGTCTTTGCTCTCACCATCTAGATTGATCAAAGGCAGCAGGGCCTGGAGCTGTGTTAATTCTAAGTAGGCCTCCTGTGACAGAGGCAAATGGAAATGATCCAAGACATCAGGCCGCTCCATAAACTCCTTGACAGTGATTGCATCATCAACTAAAAATGAATGTAGCCTCGGGAAACAGTCGTGTAAAAGAACAACACGATTTCCCAGTTGCCAAATGTCGAGCCAAAAAAGCATCGTGTCGCCTACATGAACTTGTGGAACAGCAAGCTTGCAGAAATTAGGGTATAAATGCATGACATCACGCCACCAAAAGGAGCCACAGTTCTGGGTGCTTTGAGGTGGTGACGATGCATAATAAGTGTCCCAAATTAATGATACCCAAGGCACATCCACTTTATTATAGAACTTGAAGAGATGCTTTAGTAACAAAGCCTCATTTTGAATGCCCAAGTTAAGAACACCCAAACCGCCGAATTTCTTAGGGCGACAGACTAAATCCCAAGCCGCCAATGATTGACGCGGGTTATCCGTGTTGCCCCTCCACAGACATTGCCTCATGATTCGCTCTAACTGCTGCGAAATGCCCTTGGGAAGAGATAAGGTACACAAGAAGTATATTGGCATGGAGCACAACACTGACTGTAGAAGTTGCAGTCGGCTTCCTTGATTTAGCAGGCATGAGGAAGCAGATAAGCGTCACTCAACACGATCAACCAGGGGCAGTAGATCATAGATTGTAGGCCTAGAAGTTCCCATTGGCAAGCCTAAATACGTGAATGGCATTGACCCAACATCGCATCCGAGCAAAGAAGCCACCCTAGCACCTTCCGCATCACTCATGTTTATTGGAATGAGTGAGGACTTACTAAAGTTTACACGTAGTCCTATTGATGCCGCAAATGTGTCAAGCATCTCCTTGAAAGCAATAAGCTGATCATCAATCGCAGGTAGAACAATTAAAGTGTCGTCGGCATATTGTACAATCGGGTAGTCGCTGGAGTTGGTTGGGATTGGCAGTGAGAGGATATTCCTGGAGCACATCTCGTTGACTACAGATTGCAATAAGTCAACCGCAATCATAAAGAGCAACGGTGAGAGAGGATCCCCCTGACGCACGCCCATTCTGCAAACAAAGTGATTGCCAGGCACGCCGTTGAGAAGCACAAAAGAAGATCCCGTGGACAATATGCTATTGATCCATCCAGTCCACCGGGAGTCAAAACCCTTGCTTTGTAAAATTCTGAGAATAAGTTGATGCTCAATTGTGTCGAAGGCCTTCGTGAAATCAAGCTTAAGAAGGACGATGGGTCGCTTCGAAGCTTTGCATTGGTGTATATACTCAAAACACCAGGCCAAGCAATCTTGAATAGAACGACACCGAAGAAAACAATATTGATTGCGGTGGATGCATCTTAGTATCACTTTCTGAAGGCGGTTAGCAAGCAGTTTAGTTAAAAACTTCAAGCACGTGTTGGTCAACGAGATGGGCCTAAAGTCTCCGACAACTTCAGGGCTCAGCTTTTTGGGTATCAGAGTAATTAATGAAGTATTAAGACATTCCAGATTGCATCTACCCTCATAGAACTCCTGCACAAGTTGCATGAAATCCTCCTTTAGGATTGGCCAACACTTCTTTAAGAACAAACCAGAAAAACCATCGGGGCCAGGAGCACGATCCGGTGGCATGTTCTTAATGACAGATTCAACCTCGGAATCAGAGAAAGGTTGGGATAAATCCTCAAGGCCATCAACACGCGCAATTAAGGTGTCCAAATCAAAACCCATGTGGATTCCTTTTGCCTTGCCCATTCTCTGATTAAAATCAGACCAAAACATGCCAGCTAGTTGTTGATGATCCGAGACCACATTACCTTCTGCATTCTTTATTGAAGAAATTGTGTTTCTCCGAAACCTTTCAGTGGCCATGGCATGGAAAATTTTCGAATTTTCCTCGCCAACTTTAATGCCGCGTATAGTACAACGTTGCTTCCAATATACAAATTGCCAATGTAAGATATCCTCTAGATGCAATTTCACAACACGCCTGAAATTAAACTCCGGCCTAGTCAAAGGCCTAATCTCCTCCAGTCCATCAACATAAAGAATCACTTTGTTGCAGTCAGAAATGAGCGCCTTAACTGTGGACAGATTGAGGTGCCATTGCTTGAGGGCATATCGAAGAGCCTTGAATTTAGAGCAAATAGTTAAGGCAGCCAAGGATCTGGCCACAGACTTGTTCCAAACTTGGGCAACACAATCGTAAAAGCCGGGCAACTCAATCCAATAATTTTCAAAGCGAAAGACTTTAGCCTTAGGAATAGCAGTAGCAACCGAGACCACGCACGGGACATGATCAGAGGCCGTGCGTGCAAGCGGCAGTACTAGCGTGTTGGGATGATCCGAAGTCCATGCAACTGAAGTAAAAAACCAGTCAATCTGTTCAAGTAAAGGTTCAGATTGCATACTGGACCAAGTGAATTGCCGTCCCTTAATTGGAAGCTCAACAAGACCCAAGTGGCCAATCACTTCATTAAACAGAAAGATATCGCTGACATTACCCCCAGGTAGGTTACGATTTTCCAACGACCGCATAAAATTGAAATCACCCAAAACCAGCCAATTATCATCACAATTGATGTCAAGATTGTATAACCATTGCACAAAATCATCGCGGGCAGGACCCTGGCAAGGGCCGTAAACTAACACAAGGGTCCAAAATTCAGAAGTATGCTTAGAGCGGAATTCCAGAATAATACCATACTGTCGTGCCTCAATTAATTTACCCTCAAAGAAAGAGGAGTTCCAAATGATGACATGCTAGCCGAGGCTCCCACCGAAGGCACATACGAAAAATTGTCAAAACGTCATGGACAAAACTTCCTAATAAACATGTGATCAATATGCATGCACTTCGTTTCTTGGAGACAGACCACAGAGCAGCCACTTTCATCAATCTTTTGTTTAACCGCTAATTGTCGTGCTTCAGAATTAAGACCACGCACGTTCCAACATAAAACCTTCTAGTCTTTAAACCTGGACTGATTCATTACAAACCATAATAGAAAGCAACAAAAGTAGATCACGCAATGACCTACACTGACCAACTAAGCATAGCCATGGGAGAGAGAACCCAAAATGAAAACATAAATAAAGATAGATGACGTTTAAAGCGGTACGCCATGGACCATAAAGCTGTCCGATGCAACTAATCATCAGAACTCTTGTTGCTGGAGGAGGTAGAAGGATCAGCCTCAAGCTTATCCTTGGAGTTCTTCTCAGGAGCAATACGCAGACGTGCCCCGATATGCTGAAGATCAGTAATATGCGTTGGTGGAGGCACTGTCGGGTTCCCCTCCGGCTGTGAAGAGCTGGTTCGCCGCCTCTTGAAAGAACGCTGGGTCTTGATCTGCTGGGAGCCTCTGCTTGGGGATCTATGATAGCCATCACAAAGCGCACTTAGACGTGCACTGCAGCGCACCTCTGTATCTACCAAGATTTTAGCAGATCTTGGTTTCCGGCCACGCTTGGTGGACACCTTAGGGACAGCAGAGAACTCAAAGGACTCGGTGACAGGATCAGAGAGATCATCAAAGCAAAGAGCCCTTGCAACTGGTCTCCTAACTAGAGAAGTCTGGCGTGGAAGGCTGTAAGAGGATTCCGGCGGAGGCTGCAGAGAGAAGCTGACATCTGCTCCATTGTAACAAATATCCCATGAGCACTTAGATAGCAGCAGGGACCCAAATGCAGTCTTGAACACAAACTGTGGGATTTCAGCAGAGAAAATAGCCGGCAAGAACTTATGGAAAGTGCGTTGCCATTGCATAACAGGTGGCAGAACAGGGCCAAATACAGTGAGAACTTGCCCAATATGAAGAGGAGGCTGCATAGGGGCCGCTAGATGCTGCAAGATCGCCATATCATCAACTGGTTGAGCACTAACAGAATCATCTGAAACTTGCAGAATGATAGATTCCTGCGACTGGTTCGCCTCAACATGATTTTCATCCACAAGCTCCTGCTGCTCATGCAGATCATCATGTGGAGCCTCCTGGTGATGTGGTTCATGATCGTGAGTCGGTGGTGGTAATTCATCCCAACCAATTTCAGGAAATTCCGGCATAACCCAGTTATGGTTCTGAAATTGCAGATGCCCAGGGAGTGGGTGAGGGTTGCCATCAAAGGGCATCGGATCCTCATCAGGTGGTAAGATATCAGCAAAATCTGCGGAGAATATGTATATCGGGGCAGACCAAGAAATGTGCGAACCCCCAAAGTCAGCAAACTCTTGGTAGACCACATCACGCGGCACTAAGGTAGTTGCCGGAAAAGAAACGTACGCCAATGTACGAACAAGCAGAGGATCATCCTGGTGCCAGTGATGGAAACGGCCAAAAGTACTGATTGCATCTGCAATATACTGCGTGCGCCTATAATCCAGGGGTATTCCAACAATCATAACCCATCCCCGACGAAAACCCTGAATACCTCTAAAATTAATACCCTCATCATGTGGCACAAAGCAAACAAATCTATCATTGTCAAGTTGGAACGGAGGATGTTCTACTAGAGCCTTCCTAGCAACCGGACTATGGAAACGCAAGAGTCCAACTCCTTGAATCGAAGGCTGAGCATCAAGAACAGCGCGGCCAAGATTGTTGACAACAAAATCACTGACCATATTTCTGAAGATGGGAACTTCTTCAGGCAGGCGAGCAGGCTCGACGATGGCAATGGCGTATTCTTCATGCTGACGATCAGGAGCCACTGCTAGAGAGTAGAAGGTGCGTGGATGACGCCGCGGACCACCGTCGATGATCTCGAAACCCGGCGGGACGAAAGGCGTGGGGTCGAGGGCGAAGGTGGCCATTGCTGGATGCGATGAAGGGGCTGATGGCGGGGTAGGATCCGCGGTGGATAATGGTGCAGCTAAGCTGGGCGGTGGTGGCGAGGTAGGTGGCGGTGGCGTGGTGGGCGGTGGCTCGGCGGGCAATGGCGGAAGCGATGGGGTGGCAGGCGTGATGGGACTGGGCAAAGACCCCAGAGGGTTGTGTGAGGGGGAAACCGAGGCGCCGGGCGAGTATATCTCCGCTGACCGACCTGGCGAATCAGGATTGACCCAGGACCCACTTGTAAGCCGGAGAAGGCGCAGAGTCAGAGCATCCTTTGGCCCTGTGGCCCAATCTAAAGCATCGACGGCAACGGGCCTGCTTGGTGCATGAGCTGGTATGATGAGACATAGATAAGCAGTTCTGGCACTTCCAAACGTTGAACACAATATCATCAATAATATCATTAACCTTAGCAGAAACACCAGGAGAGTCCGGTCGGTCAGCATCCATAATTAGTTGAGAATAATTTCCAATCGCAGAAACAGAATTATCCAATATATCCACTGATGGTTGGGGAGTAGATTGGGCCGAAGAAACCGTACATGGGATTGGAGAGCCATGTTGGGCTGGTGATCCATGTTGGGCCGGGGATTCCGGTGCAACGCAACCAGATGACACGGTACCAAACGTAACCTGCAACTCATTGCCTAAACAGATCAGTGTAATTCCGGAAATCACGGCAGTATTCTTGGCAGGGACGTTGATCATTCCGAAAGAGATGGGTGGCGTCACCACCGTCCACTGAAGGTTGCTCGCCGGCGGTGATGGCATGATCACCTTCTCGATAGGATTAAGTTCACAGCCGGCCTCAGAAACCGTATCAACACAGAGCTGAGTAGCTGGGTATCTATAACCCTTACAAGCTGGATACTGTTGGAACATGGCAAAAGAGATTTTCTTCCTTGTCGATGAACCTGATCTAAGAGAGGACTTTGACTGTGGTTTATGCATAGCAATCAAACCCAAAGTAGCACGCTTTTTGGAGGGACTAACCAAAATCCACTCAGCGTCACACTCCTTTCTCCAGATCTCTAACTCACGTTTCCAATTTGGACCACCATTCCCCCAAAGATGAAAATAACATTTGAAATGCGGGCATGCAAACAATCTCAACTGGAGAATGCAAAGGCCAACTTGCTTGCAGGAAACAATGAAAGAAAATACCTTGTCCTTGATGAGTTGAACCAACAAATCAATGGCAGATCCCCCAATCGCTGATTCCAAAGCAGCCGCCACAGAATCCTCATCAAGACGGAAATCATGCCGGCTAAAGGACACAACCATAATGAAATGGCTCGTGTCATCCGAGGGATGAATAGATCTCCCACAAGAAATGAAAACCTTATCTGCAAAGTTGGAGCCCGCCGAGAAATCCAAATCCAACGTTGATCCACCAGAGGTACCCATAGGAGATGGGTGTAGCCGTGTAGATCAAAGCACGCCGGAGTAGATGAGCGGGGAAGATCAACAATTCACTGGCTAGAAGTGTAGATCGCCGGAAAACCTAGGCCGTGGGGTGGGAGGGTGGGTGGGTGGGAGAGGAGCCATATTAAATCTAATATGTTGATTATGTTACTAAGTGGGTAGAAGCTATTCCAACTAGTAGTGCTGATCATAACACCTCTATTAAGATGCTTAAAGAAGTTGATTTTTTGAGGTCTGGAGTCCCTAGATATTTAATGACTGATGGTGGTTCACATTTTATTCATGGTGCTTTTCATAAAATGCTTGCTAAGTATGATGTTAATCATAGAATTGCATCTCCTTACCATCCACAATCTAGTGGTCAAGTAGAACTGAGTAATAGAGAGATTAAATTAATTTTGCAAAATACTGTTAATAGATCTAGAAAGAATTGGTCCAAAAAACTTGATGATGCATTATGGGCCTATAGAACTGCATATAAAAATCCTATGGGTATGTCTCCGTATAAAATGGTTTATGGAAAAGCATGTCATCTACCTCTCGAACTAGAACATAAGGCATATTGGGCCATTAAAGAGCTCAGTTATGATTTCAAACTTGCCGGTGAGAAGAGACTATTTGACATTAGCTCACTTGATGAATGGAGAACCGAGGCCTATGAGTGCCAAACTGTTTAAAGAAAAAGTTGAAAGATGGCATGACAAAAGGATACAAAAGCGTGAGTTTAATGTTGGTGATTATGTTTCGCTATACAACTCTCGTTTAAGATTTTTTGCAGGGAAACTCCTCTCTAAATGGGAAGGTCCTTATGTTATCAAGGAGGTCTATCGTTCCGGTGCCATAAAAATCAACAACTTTGAAGGCACGAATCCGAAGGTGGTGAACGGTCAAAGAATCAAACATTATATCTCAGGTATCCTAATAAATGTTGAAACTAATGTTATTGAAACCGCAACCCCGGATGAATACATAAGGGACACTTTCTAGAACGTTTCAGACACCGAAAAGGATAGGTATGTGGTACGGTAAGTAAACTGACTCCAAAACAGTTCTAATGGCAATTTTTCTCCGTTTTGAATAAATAGGAAAATAAGAATGAGTCCGAAAGGCACACGAGGCGTCCATGAGGGTGGAGGGCGCGCCCTACCCCCTGGGCGCGCCCCCTGCCTCGTGGGCACCTCGTGTGCCCTCCGGACTCCGTTTTCTTGCATGATACTTCTTTTGGTCGGTAAAAATTCATTATATATTCTCCCGAAGGTTTTTACCCTCGTATCACGCAAATATCCTCTGTTTTTGTTTCGAGCTGTTTTCTGCCAGAGTTGTCAAGGCCAGGCATCATGTCGTCCCCCTCCTCCAACAATGAGGGCAATGATGCTTGGCTAATGAAGATAGAGCTGAAGAGAGAAGAACTCGGGGTGATCAACTAGGATGATAGGATCAAGAAGGCCACGGAGGATCAAGCTCCGGCAGCAGAAGAAGAAGACATCCTTCAACCTCATTACAATCTTCTTACCCTGACTGAGATTGAAGCTTTCAAGATGATTGAGTTAGCTCGCATACAAAACAAGTATCTCACACGTGAAAATATTTTGTTGAAGGAGCACATCACCGCACTCAAAGGCATTATCCGCAAATTGGAGGATCTTCTACGCTTGATGTGTGACACTACATCATCCACAACTCCCTCATCACCACCTCCGAGGAAAGAGACATAAACACATGGGTATGGGCATTCCCCTTGGCAGCCCCGGTATCGTATCACCATCACACTCCTATCTTTACCGTTTTTCTTAGTTTGATCCTTTTGGTAATATCTTGATCTAGTAGAATAAAGTTTTAGTATGATCTAGTTTTGAGTTATGCTTTATGATCCTTCTATGTAATCGAGTCCGTGAGCTATATATAATAAAGATTAGTTTTGAGTCGAGGGCTTGGTTATCTTGCTATGATCTTAAGGGAATAATAGGAAAAAGAAAGAATAAAAAGAAATAGACAGATCGTACTGATCTTATGGAGAGTAATGACTTCACATATAAAAGAGTATGATGAACAAAAGTTGTTGAGAGTTGACAAACATAGTTTTGGTCATCGTTGCAATTAATAGGAAGTAATAAAGAAAGAGAGGTTTTCACATATAAATATACTATCTTTGACATCTTTTATGATTGTGAGCACTCATTAAAATATGACATGCTAAAAGGTTGATGTTGGACAAGGAAGACAACGTAATGGGTTATGTTTTCTTATATCCGAAATAAAGTATATTGTCATGGATCATCCAACATGTTTGAGCTTGCCTTTCCCCCTCATGCTAGCCAAATTCCTTGCACCAAGTAGAGATACTACTTGTGCTTCCGAATATCCTTAAACCCAGTTTTGCCATGAGAGTCCACCATATCTACCTATGGATTGAGTAAGATCCTTCAAGTAAGTTGTCACTGTTGCTTGCAATAAAAATTGTTCTCTAAATATGTATGATTTATTAGTGTGGAGAAAATAAGGTTTATACGATCTTGTGATATGGAAGCAATAAACGCGACGGACTGCATAATAAAGGTCCATATCACAAGTGGCAATATAAAGTGACGTTCTTTCGCATTAAGATTTTGTGCATCCAACCATAAAAGCACATGACAACCTCTGCTTCCCTCTACGAAGGGCCTATCTTTTATTTTTGTCTTATACCTTATGTAAAAGTCATGGTGATCTTCACCTTTCCTTTTTACACTTTATCCTTTGGCAAGCACATTGTGTTGGAAAGATCCTGATATATATATATATATATATATATATATATATATATATATATATCCAATTGGATGTAAGTTATCATAAACTATTATTGTTGACGTTACCCTTGAGGTAAAAGGTTGGGAGGCAACACTATAAGCCCCTATCTTTCTCTGTGTCCGATTAAAACTCCATACCCATAAGTATTGCGTGAGTGTTAGCAATTGTGAAAGACTAAATGATAGTTGAGTATGTGGACTTGCTGAAAAGCTCTTATATTGACTCTTTCCGATGTTATGATAAATTGCAATTGCTTCAATGACTGAGATTATAGTTTGTTAGTTTTCAATGAAGTTTCTGATTCGTACTTGATATTGTTAATAGATTGTTACTTTAGCATAAGAAATCATATGACTATATATATATATATATGTGTGTGTGTGTCTTGTTATTATAAGAATGATCATGATGCCCTCATGTCCGTATTTTATTTTATCGACACCTCTATCTCTAAACATGTGGACATATTTTTTGATATCGGCTTCCGCTTGAGGACAAGCGAGGTCTAAGCTTGGGGGAGTTGATACATCCATTTTGCATCATGCTTTTATATCGATATTTATTGCATTATGGGTTGTTACTACACATTATGTCACAATACTTATGCCTTTTTTCTCTTAGTTTACAAGGGTTTACATGAAGAGGGAGAATGCCGGCAGCTGGAATTCTGGGCTGGAAAAGGAGCAAATATTAGAGACCTATTCTACACAACTCCAAAAGTCCTAAAACTCCACGAAAGTCAGTTTTGGAATATATATAAAATATTGGGTGAAGAAAGCACCAGAGGAGGGCCACCCACCATCCACGAGGGTGGGGGCGCCCCCTACCCCTTGGGCGCGCCCCCTACCTCGTGGGCCCCCTGGCAGGCCTCCGATGCCCATCTTTGGCTATATGAAGTCTTTCGCCCTGGAAAAAATCAGAAGGAAGTTTTCGGGACGAAGCACCGCCGCCACGAGGTGGAACCTGGCGAAACCATGTAGGGCTCCGGCGGAGCTGTTCCGTCGGGGAAACATCCCTCCGAGAGGGGAAAATCACCATCATCATCACCATCGATCCTCTCATCGGGAGGGGGTCAATCTCCATCAACATCTTCACCAGCACCATCTCATGTCAAACCCTAGTTCATCTCTTGTATCCAACCTTTGTCTCAAAACCTCAGATTGGTACCTGTGGGTTGCTAGTTGTATTGATTACTCCTTGTAGTTGATGCTAGTTGGTTTATTTGGTGGAAGATCATATATTCAGATCCTTTATGCATATTAATACCCCTCTGATTATGAACATGAATATGATTTGTGAGTAGTTACGTTTGTTCCTGAGGACATGGGAGAGGTCTTGCTATAAGTAGTCATGTGAATTTGGTATTCGTTCGATATTTTGATGAGATGTATGTTGTCTTTCCTCTAGTGGTGTTATGTGAATGTCGACTACATGAAACTTCACCATTATTTGGGCCTAGGGGAAGGCATTGGGAAGTAATAAGTAGATGATGGGTTGCTAGAGTGACAGAAGCTTAAACCCTAGTTTATGCGTTCCTTCGTAAGGGGCTGATTTGGATCCACATGTTTCATGCTATGGTTAGGTTTACCTTAATACTTCTTTTGTAGTTGCAGATGTTTGCAAGAGGGGTTAATCATAAGTGGGATGCTTGTCCAAGGGAGAGCAGTACCCAAGCACCGGTCCACCCACATATCAAATTATCGAAGTAATGAACGCGAATCATATGAGCATGATGAAAACTAGCTTGACGATAATTCCCATGTGTTCTCGGGAGCGTTTTACTTTATATAAGAGTTTGTCCAGGCTTGTTCTTTGCTACAAAAAGAATTGGGCCACCTTGCTGCACCTTATTTACTTTTATTACTTGTTACCCATTACAAATTACCTTATCACAAAACTATCTGTTACCGATAATTTTAGTGCTTGCAGAGAATACCTTACTGAAAACCGCTTGTCATTTCCTTCTGCTCCTCGTTGGGTTCGACACTCTTACTTATCGAAAGGACTATGATAGATCCCCTATACTTGTGGGTCATCAATGCTCGTTCTCCCAAAATTTGAATGAACCGTTAAACACCCTCAGCTGGGTGGAATTCGCCCGAGCAAATAAATGGGAGACGCGAAGTTACCGACCTATGTGGGACATGCATCAATTGGCCCGTTGTACATCGAGGGTAGGTTTGTTACTTCATCCAAGCGCGCCTTCTCCTCGGCTGAAATGACATGTGCCGAATAATTCATAAACCATGGTCGGCAAAACACCCTCTCCTCGCCCGAAATAGCTCGCGCCCACTATTTCGAAACACGCCCTCCTCGCCCGAAATCGCTCGCGCCCACTATATTTCAAAACACACCCTCCTCGCCCGAAATCGCTCGCGCCCACTATATTTCAAAACACGCCCTCCTCGCCCAAAATCGCTCGTGCCCACTATTTGGGAGAAGCAAAGTTACTCTACGATCCCCGACCCTCAGTACACAGACCCAAGCCGAGAAGCCTAAAGGCAGGGGTAGTACTGTAACCCCCTCCCACACACACACATTTTAGACAAATGCGTCCGCAAGACATGGTTCCCCCTCCCAATTCCCCATTCATTCCTCGTGGGTGCCAAATCACCTTCTCCCCGGAAGCTCCCATCTCTCGAGCCGCGAAACCTCAGCCCCTACTCCATGGCGCCCCCACCGCACCAAATTCACAACCGCCCTCCTCTCTAATCCCGGAGATGTTGTCTATTTGTCGTCGTGCACTGGGCCGTGTGCCTCTTACTCCGTGCTGCCGGAGCTGCCTTGACGACGGCCGCGTGAACCGTACCAGAGCCGATTCACCCCCGCTGTTGTTCACGGTGCCGGAGCGGCTCCAACTTTGGACCCGTCCAGAGCCCCAGCGCTGCTTCCCCGTAGTCGTCGACCATCGCAACATCTCTGCTTCCCTGCCGCCGGTAGCCACCGCAACCGCGCCGACCTCACCAACTCGACAGCTGGAGCTGCCTACTTCACAGGGCCACCAGATAGGTCGCACCCTCATCTCAAATCACTTTATTTAGGCGTCAGTTGTCTAAATTTTTATTCTGGGCCAATCAATTCCCAATGGGAAGCAGCACCCCTCGAGCCAGCGGAGCTCCTAGGCTACCGGTTGGCTGGTGTGTAATGTAAGGGTGCGGGGGCGCAAGTTCGCCACAGAAGCAACGCTTAGATGGCTATCTTAGAGTTCCGTGGGTTGAAGGTACTGCTACCGCCGGATCTGGATGACGGCGAGTCTTTGTGGATTGGCCCGGGGGCGGCGCAACCACAACAGTGCGGTGGGGCGGGGAGCGGGGTTTTGGTCGGGGCCACGGACGGCGGAGGCAGACTGCTCTGCCGGTGGTCGCTGGCTCTTTGGGGAAGATTCCGAACAGTGTTAGCCGGGAGGCACAAGACGGCCATCAAGCCATCTGGCGTAGATCGGACAGTACCAAAATAAAATAAAATCGTGTGACCCCAATTTAGTCTTTAGTCAACACATGTGTGACCACTCTCGTACCTTGCTGTTGATCTCTTAGGGTATTTCTTCAGATCAGAGAGACATGTCGTTCTTAACATTATGCGTTTTCTACATCTTCAGCCACACCGTCTTCCGACTCACCGCAGCTGCTCCAACAAGGGAAGCATACACCAGAAGGGAGCTATAGTCCCCACTCAACAGTTCCCTGCATCGAATGCGCGTGTCCGACATGGACAGCCACAACAACTGCAGGGCCATGGACAAGTCAGCACATGATGCTCACTCCAATGGATGGCGGCCAGATAGGTTGTACCCTCATCTTACTTGTGTGCAACATTTATGGCTTTGTTATTCATCTATGCATGGAAAATAGATTATCACATTTCACTGTATATTCATGCTGATCTCTTACGAGTCTTGTTCAGGAGTTAACATTGTTCCATAGTTCAGCTAAGAGACTTGTTCTTTAGGTAACGTTGTTCCATAGTTATCATTTGTCAGCCAATGCTATCCCATACCTGTCAGCCAATGCTCTCCCATACCTTCCGTTGCTTTCGTATTACCTTACCTGGTTGATGATAGATGTGCCATATTGTGTTAATTTGGTGTAGGCTGGTGTGGTCTGGTTGCCCAAACGTTTGTTGTGTCAATGTTGCTTTCCTATTATCTGACCTGGCCAATGATAGCATGTAACGACCAGACCTCAAACAGTCTGATCTCTGTGCTTCAGTGTCATCCCTGGATCGGTAATGCTGGCACACACAGTACTTGAAGGATTTATAACAGAGTAGCAATCACACACTTATTACAATGAATGTCTCAAAAGAGAACTTATTACAATAAATATGGCTTAAGGCCATCTAATACGATAACAGCGGAAGGCTTGGAAGATAGAGTGAGTCCATCAACTCCAACGACATCACTGAGTGAAAGACCACAACCTAAGGCTCCTTACTCGTCGTCTGAAAAGTCTGCAACATGATACGTTGCAGCCCGAAAACGGGTCAGCACATGGAATATGCTGGCAATGTAACACAAGAGAGTAATGAATAGAATAAAGCTATCACTATACGCATATATGGCTGGTGGAGGCTGTATGGTTAATATGTTTTTGCGAAAAGCCAATTTTTCCCTACAACAAAGGAATATATTTTATTTAACTGCCATGGTGGTTGTTAAACATTGAGAAGGTTCACCCAACTCAATCCCAATTAAGCATCATCATTAAACCCAATCAAATTATATTCAGAGTGATGAGATCCACATGATAATCCAAGAACTAGATACTCAAGACGTCCATAACCGGGGACACAGCTAACCATGATTAGTTCGTACACTCTGCAGAGGTTTGTGCACTTTTCCCCACAAGACTCGATCTCCTCCATTTGATTTCTCGCACTACCTGATGTTTGAGAAACGGATGACCGAGACACAGTCTTCCGAAGAGGTCCCTTTAACCGATAGATAGGCATGTACACCTACAATCCCCTACATCTGCTAGCCCATCATGGAAAAGTTTCCCACAACTTACTCAACTATGCCAGAGCCCATAATGGCATGTGGCTGCACACGGGAGTTTCTAGCATGAATAATCTTATGATCTCTTTGATCCTGGGTGGCAGTCCATAGGAGAATCACACGGTACCCCGGGATTTCCAAAAAAATACAGGCAATCACTGGAATTCCCCAGGTGCCTCAATCCACCCAGATGTGTATTAAAGTTGCCACCTTAAGTTAACCATTAATTAACAATACTCACATCTTTCATGAATACACTCAAACCCAATTCACGTCTACGAGCATAGCATAGCAATATAGGCGATGTAGAAGTAACTCCCAAGGTTTGATAATAAACAGGTGAATGGGTACTACCTCATCTACTTCCCAAACCCACAATTTAAAATCAGATCCTAACCATGCAATTGTTTGAGGATTGATCTAATGCAATAAAACCGGGTACGAAAGAGGTATGATCAAAGTGTTACTTGCCTTGCTGATGATCCGCGAAACCTAGAGACTCGTAGTAGCACGCTTCACACTCCGGGTACTCTATCGCAAACAAACAAGCATACAATAAGCAATCAAGCAAGGGCACGGGTAAAACTCAAATAAGAGATCTAACCAGAAAGTTCAACTTAAGAACTCCGGTTTGCAAAAGAATCAAATCAAACGAAGCAACAAAACTCAAACGGCGAAAGAAACAAGCTTCGTTTACTAATCTGGACTAAAGTAAAATTTTACAGTAGCAAAATCTTGTTCAAGTTGGTTAAACAGAAAGAGGGCTTCAATTCGAAACTCTAGGCGCTTGAATCGCCTGATTCCGATAAACGAGCGAAAAGTTAAACTAAAATGAAAATCGGATCAGAAATCAGGATCGAAAATAATCGCAGAAAATCTGAGAAAAAGAAAAACTGACGAACAGGCTAACGAACGAACGTTCACTGTCTGCGGCTAAATGGTGAAAACCGTTCGTTAAAACGAACGTACAAACGGGCGTTCGCTAATTAACTAAACCAAAAAACCGAACCGATCTAATAAAAAAACAAATCTAGGTGTTTAAGAAAACGAACAGTTTTTCCGGCGAAACCGGCGGCGGATCGGGCGGCTACCTCGGAAGAGGGTCGGCGGGCAGTGCGGCGGCGGCGTCGCGGGCGGGAGGCGGCGGCGGCGGGACTCGGCGGCGGCGTCGTCTCGCGGCGGCGGGTGGCGGCGCTAGGGTTTTGGGGGGCTGGGCTGGGGCTGCGGCTCGGGCCTCCCGGCTCTTAAAGGCCAGCCGGGCGCAGTGTCCGGGTCGGACACGGCCCGTTAAGTCAGTTGGCGTTTTTTTAAATAATTCTGACTTGCAGAAAAAGAAAGAAAAGAAATACGAAACGGACTCCAAATATCCCGAAATAAATTTTCCCCGTCTTCTAAAAATAGGCCGGACAAGGTGAACATTTATTTGGGCCCAAAATGCAATTTTCAAAAACGCATATTTTTTCATAATTCAAATAAAATAGCGATAAAACTCCGGATAAAAATCTTATTTGATTTTAATATTAAATCTTCGATATTTCTTTATTTTGAGGAAGTCATTTTATCCTCTCTCTTTTTATTTTTATAAAAGAAATATTCAAAGAGAAAAATAATTAAAATCAAACGATCCTCTTTTCAAAATTCGAGAAAAACTCGAATATGAAAATAACGAAATCCCCAACTCTCTCCGCGGGTCCTTGAGTTGCGTAGAATTTCTAGGATCAAACCAAAATGCAATAAAATATGATATACAATGATGATCTAATGTATAACATTCCAAATTGAAAATTTGGGATGTTACAAACCTACCCCCCTTAAGATGAATCTCGCCCTCGAGATTCGGGTTGGCTAGAAAATAGGTGAGAGTGATCCTTCCGTAGGTCTTCCTCTCGTTCCCAGGTGGCTTCATCTTCAGTATGGTGACTCCACTGAACTTTGCAGAACTTGATTACTTTGTTGCGTGTGACACCTCTGGCAAAATCAAGAATATTAACTAGCTTCTCCTCGTAGGTCAAATCGTTATCCAACTGTATCGCTTCCAGCGGCACTGTATCTCTCAGAGGAATATCAGCCATCTCTGTGTGGCACTTCTTCAACTGAGAAACATGGAACACATCGTGAACTCCGGACAATCCTTCGGGTAATTCCAACTTGTAAGAAACTTCTCCCATACGTTCCAAAACTTTGTATGGTCCCACAAAACGTGGTGCTAATTTTCCCTTAACTCCAAAGCGCTTCACTCCTCGAAGTGGGGATACACGAAGATACACTCTGTCTCTGACTTCTTAAACTGTCTCCTTGCGTTTAGAATCCGCATAACTCTTCTGCCTGGACTGGGCTACCTTGAGTCTATCGCGAATCAGCTTAACCTTCTCTTCAGACTCTTTAATCAAATCTGGTCCAAACAACTGTCGGTCTCCAACTTCGTCCCACAACAACGGTGTCCTGCACCTCCTTCCGTACAATGCTTCGAAAGGGGCCATCTTCAAACTGGCTTGATAACTATTGTTATAAGAGAACTCTGCATACGGCAAATTATCATCCCATCTAGATCCATAATCTAGTGCACAAGCTCTCAACATGTCCTCCAGAATCTGATTGACTCTCTCAGTCTGTCCATCTGTTTGCGGGTGAAAAGTTGTACTGAACTCTAGCCTGGTTCCCAAAGTTTCATGCAACTGATTCCAAAACTTTGAAGTAAACTGGGTTCCTCTATCTGATACAATGGTCCTCGAAACGCCATGCAGACATACATCCTGGTCATGTATATCTTTGCCAACTTAGCACTAGTGTAAGTGGTCTTCACTGGAATGAAATGAGCTACTTTCGTCAAATGATCGACTACAACCCATATTGAGTCATAGCCTGAACGAGTCCTGGGTAATCCCGTGATAAAATCCATGCCTAGCCTATCCCACTTCCATTCGGGTATCGGCAATGGTTGTAGCAATCCTGCTGGCTTCTGATGCTCTGCCTTCACTCTATGACATACATCACAAACTGCTACATACTCTGCAATATCCTTCTTCATTCCGGTCCACCAGAAACTATCCTTCAAATCCAGATACATCTTGGTATTTCCTGGGTGAATCGAATATGGCGAATCATGGGCCTCTTGCAGAATCAACTTCCTGATCTCCTGATCATTTGGCACATATGCGCGGTCCTCAAACCATAAGGTATCGTGCTCATCCTCACGAAATCCTTTAGCTTTTCCTTTGCTCATTCTTTCCTTTATTTTGGCTATCTCCTTGTCCGTCTTCTGAGCTTCTCTGATCTTATCCATCAAAGTAGACTGAATTTCCAATGCTGCTACATAGCCTCTCGGAACTATCTCCAAACATAGCTCGCGAAGGTCATCTGCCAACTCCTTGGGTAATTCTCCGGTCATGAGTGTATTGACATGACTTTTTCGGCTCAACGCATCGGCTACTACGTTAGCCTTTCCGGGATGATAATGCAATCTTATATCATAATCCTTAATGAGTTCCAGCCATCTCCTCTGCCTGAGATTCAACTCCTTCTGCGTGAAGATATACTTCAAACTCTTGTGATCCGTGCATACCTCACAATGGTTTCCGATGAGAAAATGTCTCCAGGTCTTCAATGCATGCACTACGGCTGCTAACTCCAAATCAAGCGTAGCATAATTTAACTCATGGGGTTTAAGCTGTCGTGAGGCATATGAAACAACTCTTCCCTCCTGCATAAGTACGGCTCCAAGTCCTCGACGAGAAGCGTCACAATACACTTCATAATCCTTGCGTTGATCTGGCAGAATCAACACTGGTGATGTAACCAAGCGTCTCTTCAACTCCTGAAAACTGGCCTCACATTCCTCAGTCCATTTAAATTTGGTGTCCTTTTTCAACAACTCCGTCATGGGCTTCGCAACCTTTGAGAAATTTTCAATGAACCTCTGGTAGTATCCTGCGAGTCCAAGAAAACTCCGAATGTCTCCAACCGACGTGGGTGACTCCCAATTTGTCACAGTGACAACTTTGGTGGGGTCTATTGCTATTCCTTCTCCGGATATAACATGTCCAAGAAATCCAACTTCCTTCAACCAAAACTCACACTTGCTGAACTTGGCGTATAGCTGATGTTCTCTGACCTTCCCAAATACCAAACGCAAATGCTCTTTATGTTCTTTGAGTAGACCAGAATATCGTCAATGAACACCACAACGAACTTATCTAAAAACTCCATAAACACCTTGTTCATCATGTTCATAAAATAGGCAGGTGCGTTAGTCAGACCGAATGACATAACGGTATACTCATATAGCCCATACCCTTGTGGTAAAAGCTATCTTAGGTATATCCTGCTCTCGAATCTTCAGCTGGTGATACCCTGATCCCAGATCGATCTTGGAAAACACCTTAGCTCGTTGCAGCTGGTCAAACAAATCATTGATCATTGGCAGTGGGTACTTGTTCTTGATCGTCACTTCATTCAATCCTCGATAATCAACAACCATCCTTAACGATCCATCCTTCTTCTCCACTAGAAGTACTGGGGATCCCCAAGGTGACGAACTTGGGCGGATATAACCTTTATCCAGTAACTCCTTAATCTGCTTCTTAATTTCCTCCAAATCCTTTGCGGGCATCCTGTACGGTCTCTTAGATATTGGCCATGTGCCTGGCAAAAGCTCAATTAAAAACTCAATGTCTCTATCCGGTGGCATGCCTGGCAACTCTTCTGGAAATACATCCGGAAAATCCTTCACCACTGGTACTTCCTCCCGTACAACTCCTGATAAGGAATTTACTTGAGTCTTATTCGACACATGCCGGGATACATACTTGATCCTTCTTCCTTCTGGGGTGGTGAGCAAAATCGTCTTACTGGCGCAATCGATGTTTCCTCCATACATCGATAGCCATCCATACCCAGAATCACATCCAAACCTTGCGATTCCAAAATTATCAGATCTGAGGGGAAAACATGCCTACCTATGGTCAATGGCATCTAAAAACATCCTTGGCTTGCCATATACTCTGCTCCTAGCGAGCTTACTAACATAGGTGTACTAAGAACTTTGGTGGGCAGTTTATACTTATCCACAAATCCCCTCGATATGTATGAATGCGATGCACCAGTATCAAAAAGAACAACTGCAGTAAATGACTTAACCAAAAACTTACCTATTAGTGCATCTGGTTGAGCTTCAACCTCCTCCACGTTAACGTGGTTCACTTCTCCCCTGTTGAAAGGGTTGGGCTTCTTCCCAGAGCTTCCATTACCATCTCCATTCTTAGCTTCAGGACATTCATTAGCGTAATGTCCGGTCCTCTGACACTTGTAGCAAGTAACGTGGCTTAGATCTTTCTTGGCGGGTGTTGCCGGGTTGGAACGGTTCTGTCCGCTACTTCCTCCTGTACCATTCCAATTCTTGGGGCCACTATGGTTATGCGAGCTTCCTCCATTATGAGTGTGGCCTCCATGGTTATGAACAAGTCCTCCCGAGTTCGGGGTGAAACGGGGTCTCTGCTGAGCTCTAGAATTATACTTCCCTTGTCCATACTTCCTCTTGTGGCTGTCAATCTGCTGCTGTTTCCCTTCAAGCATGAGAGCTCTATCCACCAACTCCTGGTAGTTATTGAAATTTGCCACCATCAACTGCATGCTTAGCTCATCACTTAGTCCTTCCAGAAACTTCTCCTTCTTAGCTGCATCTGTAGCGACGTCATCCGGGGCATAACGTGCTAGCTTACTAAAGTCATCCACATACTGGCCAACAATGCGCCCTCCTTGGCGTAAGTTGGGAAACTCACGCTTCTTCATGGCCATAGCTCCTGCTGATACATGGGCAGTGCGAAAAGCCTGCTGGAACCGGTCCCATGTCACAGTGTTAATGGGGTAAGTGACTATGAAATTCTCCCACCATGATGCTGCGGGTCCATCAAGCTGATGTGCGGCAAAACACACACTCTCCGCATCTGTGCATCCTGTAGTTGTCAACTCCCTTTCAATCTTGCGGAGCCAATCATCTGCAACAATCGGCTCGGTGCTACTGGAGAACACCGGCGGATTCAGCCTAAGAAAACGGGCTAAGTGATCAACTGGTGGTGGTGGTGGGTTGTTGTTGTTGTTGTTGTTGTTCCCCTGGTTCTGATTCTGGACTAGTATCTGCATCAATGCATTCTGCTGCCGGATCAACTGAGTGAGCTCCGGTGGGAAAGCAAATCCTTTGTCGCGTCTCGGAGGCATCTGCTGGGTTTAGAAAAGATGAGAAAACAGAGTAGAATGAGGTCTAGGGGGAAAACACTACCCATATGCACATGAGACAAACACCAACATATCACTCAATCAAAACAAACAAGGGCATACAATCGGTCTAGAACTATCATTACAAAAGTGCTTGGACTATACTATATACATGGTGGAATACTACTACTGATATGATGGTCGACTAGAAAAATTGATCGGTCGAAGACTCCATGATATCTGCTCCAGCTTCATCAACATAGTCATCATCGCTATCGCCAGGGTCCGAGTCAGTGTCATTGATGATGATGTAGTTCTCCGGGCAAGTGGAACCGTCATCTTCTCCTCCTGGCGCGGGGTCTCCCATGAAAACTCCTAGCTTCCTTGTCAGGTCGTCATTCTTCTCCACTAGTACGACGATTTCCTCCATATAATCTTCGCGTGTAGCCTTGAGTTCTTCCTCTAGCTCCCTGATCCTTGTCATTGCCTTCTTCAAATCTGTCATGCCTGCGCACATCTGGTTCTCCGTGCGACGAATGTGCTGTTTCAACTCTTGGATGAAAGCTGCAATCGATCTATCCTTCCTGGTGCTGATCATCTCCCATTGCTCATCTCGGCACCCACAAATCTGGTAGATAGTATCCTTGAGATCCTTTTGGTAAACTTCCCCAATGCGTCCCATGGTGATGTGGGCTGCCATACTCTTTCCTAGACTCCAGGTTGGTGCATCAAAGGAAAAGTCTATGGGCTCAGTGACTGGCGTGAATGTCCTTCCTGGAACTTGAACTTGAATCATCTAGCGCTCCTCTTCTGGTAAAGTGGCATTGTAAGTCCCGATGAAGCTTGGTGTTCCAATGTTCAGGTACCTAGTGACTTCCTTCAAGTGGTGTCCAAAAGGGGTGTCTTCATCCGATTGCGTGAACTTGATCCTTGCATCCGCCATCCTAAAGAGTAGAAAATGGAGAGAGGTTAGAAATGAGAAGAGAGTAGTGATCTAGGGCTTTAGCTTAGTGGTCGTGTCCTACAGTCAGCGTGTGCTCTGAAACCATCTTTGTTGCGACCAGACCTCAAACAGTCTGATCTCTGTGCTTCAGTGTCATCCCTGGATCGGTAATGCTGACACACACAATACTTGAAGGATTTATAACAGAGTAGCAATCACACACTTATTACAACGAATGTCTCAAAAGAGAACTTATTACAATAAATATGGCTTAAGGCCATCTAATACGATAACAGCAGAAGGCTTGGAAGATAGAGTGAGTCCATCAACTCCAATGGCATCACTGAGTGAAAGACCATGACCTAAGGCTCCTTACTCGTCGTCTGAAAAGTATGCAACATGATACGTTGCAGCCCGAAAACGGGTCAGCACATGGAATATGCTGGCAATGTAACACAAGAGAATAATGAACAGAATAAAACTATCACTATATGCATATATGGCTGGTGCAGGCTGTATGGTTAATATGTTTTGCGAAAAGCCAATTTTTCCCTACAACAAAGGAATACATTTTATTTAACTATCATGGTGGTTGTTAAACATTGAGAAGGTTCACCCACCTCAATTCCAATTAAGCATCATCATTAAACCCAATCAAATTATGTTAAGAGTGATGAGATCCACATGATAATCCAAGAACTAGATACTCAAGACGTCCATAACCGAGGACACGACTAACCATGATTAGTTTGTACACTCTGCAGAGGTTTGTGCACTTTTCCCCACAAGACTCAATCTCCTCCATTTGATTTCTCACACTACCTGATGTTTGAGAAACGGATGACCGAGACACAGTCTTTCCGAAGAGGTCCCTTTAACCGATAGACAGGCCTGTACACCTACAATCCCCTACATCTGCTAGCCCATCATGGAAAAGTTTCCCACAACTTACTCAACTATGCCAGAGCCCATAATGGCATGTGGCTGCACACGGAAGTTTCTAGCATGAATAATCTTATGATCCCTTTGAGCCTGGGTGGCAGTCCATAGGAGAATCACACGGTACCCCGGGATTTCCAAAAAAATACAGGCAATCACTGGAATACCCCAGGTGCCTCAATCCACCCAGATGTGTATTAAAGTTGCCACCTTAAGTTAACCATTAATAAACAATACTCACATCTGTCATGAATACACTCAAACCCAATCCATGTCTACGAGCATAGCATAGCAATATAGGCGACGTAGAAGTAACTACCAAGGTTTGGTAATAAACAGGTGAATGGGTACTACCTCATCTACTTCCCAAACCCACAATTTAAAATCAGATCCTAACAATGCAATTGTTTGAGGATTGATCTAATGCAATAAAACTAGGTACGAAAGAGGTATGATCAAAGTGTTACTTGCCTTGCTGATGATCCGCGAAACCTAGAGACTCGTAGTAGCACGCTTCACACTCCGGGTACTCTATCGCAAACAAACAAGCATACAATAAGCAATCAAACAAGGGCATGGGTAAAATTCAAATAAGAGATCTAACCAGAATGTTCAACTTAAGAACTCCGGTTTGCAAAAGAATCAAATCAAACAAAGAAACAAAACTCAAACGGCGAAAGAAACAAGCTTCATTTACTAATTTGGACTAAAGTCAAATTTTACAGTAGCAAAATCTTGTTCAAGTTGGTTAAACAGAAAGAGGGCTTCGAGGCAAAACTCTAGGCGCTTGAATTGTCTGATTCTGATAAACGAGCGAAAAGTTGAACTAAAACGAAAATCAGATCAGAAATCACGATCGAAAATAATCGCGGAAAATCCAAGAAAAAAACTGACGAACAGGCTAACGAACGAACGTTCGCTGTTTGCGGCTAAACGGTGAAAACCGTTCGTTTTCGTTAAAACGAACGGACGAACGGGCGTTCGCTAATTAACTAAACCGAAAAAACCGAACCGATCTAATAAAAATACAAATCTAGGTTTTAAAAAAACGAACGGTTTTTCCGGCGAAACCTGCGGCGGATCGGGCGGGCACCTCGGAACGGGGTCGGCGAGCGGTGGGGCGGCGGCAACTCCGGCGATGGCTGGCGGCGACGGGCGGTGGCGGGGCTCCGAGGGGCGGCGGCGTCGCAGGCGGGAGGTGGCGGCGTCAGGACTTGGCGGCGGCGGCGGCGTCTCGCGACGGCGGTGGCGACTCACGGCGGCGGCGGGTGGCGGCGCTAGGGTTTCGGGGGGCTGGGCTGGGGCTGCGGCTCGGGCCTCCCGGCTCTTAAAGGCCGACCGGGCGCAGTGTCCGGGTCGGACACGGCCCGTTAAGTCAGTTGGCGTTTTTTTTAAATAATTCTAACGTGCAGAAAAAGAAAGAAAAGAAATACTATACGGACTCCAAAAATCCCGAAATAAATTTCCCCCCTCCTCTAAAAATAGGCCGGACAAGGTGAACATTTATTTGGGCCTAAAATGCAATTTTTAAAACTGCATATTTTTTTCCTAATTCAAATAAAATAGCGATAAAACTCCGAATAAAAATCTTATTTGATTTTAATATTAAATCTCCGATATTTCTTTATTTTGAGGAAGTCATTTTATCCTGTCTCTTTTTATTTTTTTTAAATAAATATTCAAAGAGAAAAATAATTAAAATCAAACGATCCTCTTTTCAAAATTCGAGAAAAACTCGAATATGAAAATAACGAAATCCCCAACTCTCTCTGCGGGTCCTTGAGTTGCGTAGAATTTCTAGGATCAAACCAAAATGCAATAAAATATGATATACAATGATGATCTAATGTATAACATTCCAAATTCCCCGTCCTCTAAAAATAGGCCGGACAAGGTGAACATTTATTTGGGCCTAAAATGCAATTTTTAAAACCGCATATTTTTTTCCTAATTCAAATAAAATAGCGATAAAACTCCGAATAAAAATCTTATTTGATTTTAATATTAAATCTCTGATATTTCTTTATTTTGAGGAAGATATTTTATCCTCTCTTTTTTTATTTTTATAAAATAAATATTCAAAGAGAAAAATAATTAAAATCAAACGATCCTCTTTTCAAAATTCGAGAAAAACTCGAATATGAAAATAACGAAATCCCCAACTCTCTCTGCGGGTCCTTGAGTTGCGTAGAATTTCTAGGATCAAACCAAAATGCAATAAAATATGATATACAATGATGATCTAATGTATAACATTCCAAATTGAAAATTTGGGATGTTACATAGCAATGGTGCAGGCTGCTGAAGATAAGAAGACAACCTCTGAAAACAACAAGGCAACCCTATTGTTTATTTTCAATAAATCTAGGCCAGGTAATATGGCAATAACTCATGATTAATCTGTTCGGTTCCCCTCCTAATTTATGTTATGATGCAGTGGTCGAGACACTCTCCATTATCAATAATACAAGCCTGCCAAAATCGCCATCTGAATCTGTTTAGTTTCCTCTGTCTCGAATGCAACAGAAAAAATGTATGTTTGTGAACCAATTAATGGCTGAAGCAATGATGGAAATGGTGGAGGAATCAGAGCTGCACATTCATGCGCAACAACAACTGATCAATGTTTTCAGAGACTGTGTAGCAAAGCAGCAAGAACTTGCCCACATGCTTATCGGCGTCATCCGCGCTGAGGTTGTAGATTGTGACATTGTAGATCATTAGGTTCTGTTCATTTACTTGCACTGGCATCAAACTTTGATTGCCCAGTGGATGTAATTTCCAGTAATATATGCTGGATGTGCATCGTTTTTCCCTGTATGCCGTACCTTTGCTTGATCGGTTTTGGTCTTGTGCATAATTGCTCGCCGTAATGGGCTCAAATTATCTAATTGGGCGTAAAGACATGTACGAATTTTAGGTGGCCCATTAAGTTAATGGGCCATTACCAGGCCCAAAGTTAATGGTCGGCCCTCTTACCTCCCGGGTCGTTAATAGGACGACATCGAAGCGGGTAACAGGTGGGCCCAATTGATTTCACGGTCCATTAACAGGTCGTTACTAAGGTCGGGCTACATATGGCCCAACTATATTGTGGGCCTTTAGCAGGCCGAAAGAGACAGCGGGCTCGTACTGGACCATGAAGAGCATGGGCCGCTAAGAGGCCGAAAGTCGGGTCGTACTGTAAATGGCCCAACTGTGTTGTGGTCCTTCAGCAGGCCGAAAGAGAAACCGGGCTGGTATTGGACCATGAAGAGCATGGGCCGTTAAAAGGCCAAAACTCAGGTCTGACTACAAATGGCCCAACTCATTTATGGGCTGTCAACGGGCTGAAAGACACACCTAGCCGGGAATTGGCCCAACACTTAAATGGGTCGCTAAAAGGCCAAAACTAAGGTCCGACTACAAATGGCCCAACTCATTTATGGACCGTCAACAAGCAGAAAGACACACCGGGCCGAAAATTGGCCCAACACTTAAATGGGTCGCTAAAAGGCCAAAAGATGTACCTCCTGAAAATTGGCCCATCCCTTGAATGGGTCGTTAACAGGCCGAAATCACATCGGCCCGGTATTGAGCCCAAATATATAGCAGGCTGTTAACAGGCTCGAACTGACGATGGGCTGCAATGGTGTCAAATCTTTAACGAGCCATTGACGGGCCGAATTGGCACATCTCGTATGGGCCGTGGGCTTAAATGGACCTAACACAAGTAGGCCTTATATGGGCCGGACTGCTAATTTTTACTGGGCTGGCCTTTTTCACCGGAATGGGCCACTGTTGGTCCGTGCCACGTGTCGACCTATCATAGGCGCCTCCTGTCCAATGAGTCTATGACATCTGTCCCAACGGTGAGCCAACACGTGTTTCCTCCGGCCAATGAGAATTTTACACGTGGAAAATCCTCATTGGTCTGGGCTGTTAACGGGTTATTGGATCCAAAACCAGACCCGATAGCTTAACGGCGACCCGTTATGGTGGATGCCATGTGTCGGTCAGCCTTGACGAAAGCACTTTCATGACGCGCCATTTATCGTCATGGAAGTGGACACTTCCGTGATGATAATTTTGGTAATGTCATGTAACACTTCTACGACAGCACAGGTATGACTATCTTGATTCTGTCATAAAATCATCATGGATGTACATGCATGACAGAAAACGTGACCTACTGTGACAAACGCGTATCATCACGGAAGTGTATTTTTTTGTAGTGTAGGGTTTAAGCTTCTGTCACTCTAACAACCCATCATCTACTTATTACTTCCCAATTCCTTCCCTAGGCCCAAATCATGGTGAAGTGTCATGTAGTCAACGTTCACATAACACCACTAGAGGAAAGACAACATACATCTCACCAAAATATCGAACGAATACCAAATTCACATGATTACTTATAACAAGACTTCTCCCATGTCCTCAGGAACAAACGTAACTACTCACAAAGCATGTTCATGTTCAAGATCAGAGGAGTATTGAATATCATTAAGGATCTGAACATATGATCTTTCATCAAATAAACCAACTAGCATCAACTACAATGAGTAATCAACACTACTAGCAACCCACAGGTACCAATCTAAGGTTTTGGGACAAAGATTGAATACAAGAGATGAACTAGGGTTTGAAAGGAGATGGTGCTGGTGAACATGTTGATGAAGATTAACCCTCCCTCGATGAGAGGATCGTTGGTGATGATGACGTCTTTGATTTCCCCCTCCCGTAGGGAAGTTTCCCCGGCAGAACAGCTCCACCGGAGCCCTAGATTGCTTCTGCCCAGGTTCCGCCTCGAGATGGCGGCGATTCGTCCCGAAAGCTCTCTCCTGATTTTTTCTAGGTCAAAACGCTTCATATAGCAGAAGAGGAGCACCAGACAGTGGCCAGGGGGCCCACAAGCCCTAGGGGTAGGGCGTGCCCCCCAGGCTTGTGGCCACATGGTGGGGTCCCCTATAGTAGATTCTTCACCCAATAATTTTTATATATTCCCAAATAATTCTCCGTAAATTTTTTAGGCCTTTTGGAGTTGTGCAAAATAGGTCTCTCAGAATTGCCCCTTTCTGGTCCAGAATTCCAGCTGCCGGTTGTTGGTGAAACAAACCCTGGGTCCGTTGACCAGACCGTGCATAGGCCCAAGATCAACATCCAAGACCAGACCAAGCACAAGAGATCAGTTCTTTGAAGAATCACGGTGCAGATCAAGAAGACCAAGTCAAGCCAGAGAAGCAAGATATCACTAAGGGAAAAGAACCTCCCTTGCCAGGCAGGCGAGCCTGGCGAGGACGAGGTTGCCCCGAAGACGAGCCTCCAGACCACCCCGGCAGGCCTGCCGGGCACAACAGAGGCGAACTACCCCACCAAGGCTTCACTGCTCCACCTCACAGCAACGCAGGTCGCCAATCGGTGCGGTGTCAAGCACCCAAGTGACTAAGTGATTGTTTCGTGCCACATGGCATCCACTTCCTACATGAATCATCTCCAAATGACACCCGTCCAGAGACGTGTCAAATGGGAAGGCGTGAAGCTGGCAAGACAGCCCGGCAAGGCTTGCCGGGCACACGGTGATGTTACACTAAGCGACACATTTAATGTGCTGTGTCCCGCCTGCAGAGTTAGGTATGATAGAACTGTTTGCTATCTAATCAGTACACAATGATTGATTTGCAACTCTAGTAACCCCTGAATCTATAAAAGGAGGCCCATGGCAACCATAGAAAGGATTCAGACTTTTGTACACTCATATGCGTGTAGCCGCTCTCGCCTTGAGGCCACCCTGCCGGGCAAGAGTGTTGCGTTTTCAACCACAGTCCACCATCAATCCACCAAAGTAGGAGTAGGGTTTTACACCTCACGGCAGCCCGAACCTGGGTGAAATTGCCCGCGTGATCTCTGTCGTGCTGTGCCACGCTTCTCCGCTCTTTGTGCAACATGCTCATCCCCCCGCCGAACCACAAAGGGGCTCATGGCCCCATAGGTGGCCGTGGTTTCCCACGACATCTTTGGCGTGCCGGGTAGGGGGATCACTTGCGCGAACCCGAGAGCGTAAGCAGCGTGTCATCTTCATCACCATTTTCTTCATCGACAGCTCCATCAACTATGGCGCCCAAGAAGAAGCCTGGTGCCGCAGCTCAACCATCCACCTCGAAGGTCCCATCGCCCACGGCCGCCGACACCACAGGGGCTGCGGGGACGCATGGGGATGATGACACTGTAGGGGACGTGGTCGACGCAGGCGGCATTGTCACCACCTCCCTTGCAGCCGAAAAAGGAGTGGGAGGCACCAGAGAAGGACAGCACCATCAACATCCCAACGACCATGCTTCGCGAGGTACGGGTAGAGAGATTATCCCTTCTGCACCTCTTCGCCCGACCGAGGGGCACAACCACAGCGGTGGCGCTCGCTCTGGGGCGTATCACAATCCCCCGGCCGCCCCCTTCGCGGGTGCCGCCGCAGGACATGTACTGCTCCCGGAGCAAGCCGACCCAGCCAATGCACCAAACGGAGCTGCTGGTCCACAAGTGCCTCCACCCCGTCCAAGCAGATGGCTCGCGGCGGCGGGAGCACTGCACAATCACTACCGGCATCGTCAGGAGCTGAGTGACACTATGATCTACATCATTACGGCCCATGCCAAGCTCCGCTTCAAAGGCCATGGCGCGGGCCCAGCTGCTGCTAAGATTTCCGCCGGTAGCTGATCAGATGGATGAGTGGAGAGCCACCATTCAGAGCCTGATTGTGTTCCCCGAGGCGGGAGGATCACAGCGAGCTGGCCCGCCACAGCCTCCCCAAGCGATGACGGCAGCCCACGCTACTGGGCGTGCGGGAGGGGCCACCCCCACGGTGCAATCCCCTCTGTGGCAACCAGCGCGAGGGTCGTGTGACCAAGAGTTCGACGACATCACGATGGCTTCATCCGACCCTCAAGCACGTCAAGGCCAACGGCGAGCCCCGGAGGACAGGCAGAGGGATGGCGCACGCGTCACCATCGAGCGATGCCGCGACAACCACCACCAGTCTGATGAGCGCGATGGCCCCAACATTGACGAGCCCGCACTCGGCGGGGGCGGGTACCTGCCTTTCGAGGCTGGGTGCCCCGCCTTCACCCGGGAGTTGCGGCAAGTCCGTTGGCCATCTTCCCCTACATTCAATCCAGAGATACCAGAGAAGTATGATGGAAGGCTCAACCCGGCATGGTTCTTGAGCATCTACACCATCGCTCTTGAAGCTGCCGGGGGAAGAGATGAGAAGGTTTTTGCCAACTACTTCCCTTTGGCACTTATGCCAAACATGAGGTCTTGGCTGATGCACTTGCCAGAGAACTCCATTTCGACCTGGGCTGACCTGTGCCATGAGTCCGTTGGCACGTTCACAGGCGTCCATCAAGAACCAGGGCGGCCCAGCGATTTGCAACTTCTCCCGCAGGAGGAAGGAGAGACTCTATGGAAGTACATGCAGAGGTTTAGCCGAGTCCACAGAAATATTCCAGACAACCACCCGGCAGCTGTGATAGTTGCATTCTAGTCCAACGTGCGCAATAATTGGATACGTTCCAAGATGAATGTTCAATTGCCCAAGACTGTGAAGGAGCTTTAAACTTTGGTGGGCAAGTGTGCTCGGGTGGATGAGGGGAGGAAGCTCCCTGGAGAAGAGGATGGCATCAACATCGACTCAGAGGACGATGACGAGGCTACCAGTCAAAGAAGAAGAACAAGAAGCACAACAAAAGGCGCAAAGATAAGGCAGTAATGACCGTTGAAGGATCGGGCACGCCTAGTACCGGCAAGAAGGCCAAGACTAAAGCCCCCGGCAAGGAAGTTACCGCATGCACTGATTGCCGGGAGGCTGCGGCTGTCGAGAAAGCTGGGAAATGTGACGGGCCGTACTGCAAGATCCATTGGACCAAGGGCCACGATCTTCAAGAGTGTCATCAGGTTGAACAGCTTGTCAAGATGCAGAGGGCTGAGTATGAGAAGAGAGATAAGGAGAAAGGTCAATGGCGCTGGCGGGGAGGGCCGAGGCGGTGAAGTAAGCCACCCCGGCAAGGCTCCTCAGAATCAGGGAAAACCTGCCAAGGGGCGTGAGAAAGAGGATTGCGATGATGAGAGTGATGGAGGAGATGAAGAGGAAACCAGCGAGCAGGAATTCCAGAAGGCCACTAACGCCATGTGCATTGACGGGGGTGCATCACTGCACTCCTCTCACCGCCAACTTAAATGGTGGGCGCGTGAGGTCAATGTCGTGGAGCCACCGGCAGATTCTTGGAAGCCGCTCAAGTGGTCACGCACACCCATCATCTTTGACGAAGAGGACCACCCTGACCGCACCACTGCGGTAGGGTGCTTGCCGTTGTTGGTCTCACCAACAATCCGCAACCTCAAAGTCACAAAGTTGTTGGTAGACGGCGGGGCCGGGTTGAATCTGATTTCTTCAAAGGTCATCAGCAAACTTTAGATAGCAGAGGAAGAACTTGAGGTTACTGGTACGTTTCAAAGAGTCAACCCCGACAGGAGTCGTCCTAAAGGGAAGATCACGTTGCCGGTAACATTTGGGGGCGAGTTGAATTACCGGACTAAGAAGATCATTTTTGATGTGGTCGACCTCCCCCAGCCATACAATGGAATCCTTGGTTGCCTAGCTCTGGCCAAATTCATCGCGGCATCCCACTATGCCTACAACACCTTGAAGATTCTAGGGCCGATAGGCATCATTTCCATTCCGTCAAATGGGAAGGACGCAATCATTTGCGTGGACAAGATGTACCGGGACACAGTCGCGGCAGAGGCCGCTGAGGTCACTGTTCCCGCCAAGGAAAGCAAGAAAAAGAAGAGAGGTAGCAAGAATGCCAACAAGGAATCTGAGAAACATATCTCCTCAGAGATCATTGCGCCCGTTGATGACTTGCGGCAGAGTTCCAACAACAAGAGGTCCAAGGCTGCTGCACCCGCTGTGAAAAAGGTCCTGGCAGGGCTGGCTGGCGCTGATGGTACTTTCATTATCAGTGCCACCCTTGATGACAAATAGGAAAGCGCGCTCGTTACCTTCCTGCGGGCGAATATCGATGTGTTTGCCTGGCAACCATCTGATATCCCCGGTGTTCCCAGGGAGGTAATCTAGCACCACCTTGCTATCTGCCCACACACCTGATACGTCTCCAACGTATCTATAATTTATGAAGTATTCATGCTATTATATTATCCATCTTGGATGTTTAATGGGCCTTTATATGCTATTTTATATGATTTTTGGGACAAACCTATTAACATAGAGCCCAGTGCCAGTTTCTGTTTTTTTCCTTGTTTTTGAGTTTTACAGAAAAGGAATACCAAACGGAGTCCAATTGACGTGCCAATTTTTGATGAATTTTTATGGACCAAAAGAAGCCTCCGGAACAAAAGAGTTGGGCCAGAAGAGCCCCGAGCTGTCCACGAGGGTGGAGGGCGCGCCCACCCCCCTGGGCATGGGCCCCTGCCTCGTGGACGACTCAGGAACCTCCTTGACGTGAGACCTACGCCAAAAATTCCTATAAATACTGAAACCTCCGGGGAACAGAATAGATCGGGAGTTCCGCCGCTGCAAGCCTCTGTAGCCACCAAAAACCAATCGGGACCTTGTTCCGGCACCCTGCCGGAGGGGGGATCCCTCACCGGTGGCCATCTTCATCATCACAGCGCTCCCCATGGCGAGGAGGGAGTAGTTCACCCTCGGGGCTGAGGGTATGTACCAGTAGCTATGTGCTTGATCTCTCTCTCTCTCTCTCGTGTTCTTGAGGTGATACGATCTTGATGTATCGTGAGCTTTGCTATTGTAGTTGGATCTTATGATGCTTCCCCCCTCTACTCTCTTGTAATGGATTGAGTTTTCCCTTTGAAGTTATCTTATCGGATTGAGTCTTTCAGGATTTGAGAACACTTGATGTATGTATTGCCGTGCTTATCTGTGGTGGCAATGGGATATCACGTGATCCACTTGATGTATGTTTTGGTGATCAACTTGCGGGTTCCTCCCACGAACCTATGCATAGGGGTTGGCACACGTTTTCGTCTTGACTCTCTGGTAGAAACTTTGGGGCACTCTTGAAGTTCTTTGTGTTGGTTGAATAGATGAATCTGAGATTGTGTGATGCATATCGTATAATCATACCCATGGATACTTGAGGTGACATTGCAGTATCTAGGTGACATTAGGGTTTTGGTTGATTTGTGTCTTAAGGTGTTATTCTAGTACGAACTCTATGATAGATTGAACGGAAAGAATAGCTATGTGTTATTTTACTAAGGACTCTGGAATAGATCGATCAGAAAGAATAACTTTAAGGTGGTTTTGTACCCTACCATAATCTCTTCGTTTGTTCTCCGCTATTAGTGACTTTGGAGTGACTCTTTGTTGCATGTTGAGGGATATTTATATGATCCAATTATGTTATTATTGTTGAGAGAACTTGCACTAGTGAAAGTATGGACCCTAGGCCTTGTTTCAAAGCATTGCAATACCGTTTACGCTCACTTTTATCATTAGTTACCTTGCTGTTTTTTATATTTTCAGATTACAAATACTTATATCTACCATCCATATTGCACTTGTATTACCATCTCTTCGCCGAACTAGTGCACCTATACAATTTACCATTGTATTGGGTGTGTTGGGGACACAAGAGACTCTTTGTAATTTGGTTGCAGGGTTGCTTGAGAGAGACCATCTTCATCCTACACCTCCCATGGATTGATAAACCTTAGGTCATCCACTTGAGGGAAATTTGCTATTGTCCTACAAACCTCTGCACTTGGAGGCCCAACAACGTCTACAAGGAGAAGGTTGAGTAGTAGACATCAAGCTCTTTTGTGGCGCTGTTGCCGGGGAGGTGAGTGCTTGAAGGTATATCTTTAGATCTTGCAATCGAATCTTTTTGTTTCTTGTTTTATCACTAGTTTAGTTTATAAAAGAAAACTACAAAAAAAATGGAATTGAGTTTGCTCATACGCTTCATCTTTTTAATGTCTTTCGTGAAAATGATGGGAAGGAAAATTGTGCTCAAGTACTAGAAGAAGAATTACATAGAATGCTTGGCATAAAATATGTGAATGATGAACATGATTGTAATGTTGTTAGTATGAATTCTTTGAATACCCATGATGCTAATGATATGCAAAGCCACGAGCTTGGGGGTGCTATGTTTGATGAAGATGATATGTTTAGTTCCCTAAGTTTTGATGAGCAAATTTATTATGATGAAAGCATGCCTCCTATTTATGATGATTATTGTGATGACACATATGCTATAAAGAATAAAGATAACCATGAAACTTGTCATCATGATTTTAATTTTCAATTGGATTATGCTTCACATGATAGTTATTTTGTTGAGTTTGCTCCCACTACTATTGATGAGAATAAATTTGCTTATGTGGAGATTTGTAAAATTTCTATGCAACTAGATCATGAAAAGAATGCTTTATGTGCTGGTTATATGGTTGAATTAATTCATGATGCTACTGAAAATTATTATGAGGGAGGAACATATGCTTTTAGGTATTGCAATAACATCAAGTTTCCTCTCTATGTGCTTAAAGTTTTAAAGTTGTGCTTGTTTTGCCTTCCTATGCTAGTTGATTATTGTTCCCAAATTGTTTGTTCACAAAATCCCTATGCATAGGAAGTGGGTTAGACTTAAATGTGCTTTCCATGTGTTTCATGATGCTCTCTTTATGTTTCAATTCTTATCTTTTATGTGAGTATCATTGAAATCATCATGCCTAGCTAGGGGCGCTAAACGTTAGCGCTTGTTGGGAGGCAACCCAATTTTATTTTTGTTCATTGATTTTTGCTCCTGTTTAGTAATAAATAAATCATATAGCGTATGGTTAGATGTGGTTTTATGTTTTAATTAGTGTTTGTGCCAAGTGAGACCTATAGGATCTTCTTGGATGATAATTATTTGATCTTGCTGAAAAGGACAGGAACTTTCTTTTCACGAAAACAATTGTTAAAAATCACCAGAAAGTGATAAAATACTGATTCCAATTGCAGTAGATCAATAATCAAATTATCTAGGTCGTCCTATTTTTTCAGATTTTTCTGAGTTCCAGAAGTTTACGTTTGATACAGATTACTACAGACTGTTCTGCTTTTGACAGATTCTGTTTTCTATGTGTTGTTTCCTTATTTTGATGAATCTATGAGTAGTATCGGATGGTATGAACCATAGATAAGTTGGAATACAGTAGATATTACACCAATATGAATTTATAATGAGTTCACAACAGTACCTAAGTAGTGATTTATTTTCTTATACTAACGGAGCTTACGAGTTTTCTGTTAAGTTTTGTGTTGTGAAGTTTTCAAGTTTTGGGTAAAGATTCGATGGACTATGGAATAAGGAGTGGCAAGAGCCTAAGCTTGGGGATTCCCAAGGCACCCCATGGTAATATTCAAGGACAGCCAAGAGCCTAGGCTTGGGGATGCCCCGGATGGCATCCCCTCCTTCGTCTTCGTTCATCGGTAACTTTACTTGGAGCTATATTTTTATTCACCACATGATATGTGTTTTGCTTGGAGCGTCATTTTCTTTTGTTAGTATTTGCTTGCTGTTATTTAGAATAATGCTTTGCATCTCTATCTTCAATAAAAATGTCAAGGATAGCCTTTACCATGCTTATTTTGCAAGTATACATGTTGCTGTTTCAAAACAGAAAGTTTATCGATGTTTCAAAAATTCCCTAGAAAAGCCAGAATATGATAAAATGTTGAAACTTTTTGCATAATAATCTCTGATAAATTTCCTACAGTGTGGTAGAATTTCATAATTTTTGGAGTTAGGGAAGTATGATGAATCTTGCATTCTTTACAGACTGTACTGTTTTGGCAGATTGCTGTTATGTTTGCATTGTTTGCATATGTTTGCTTGTTTAATGATTCTATTTGAGGATAGGAGTATTAAATATGCAGAGACATTTAGTATGCAATGTTGAATAATAATTTTTGTGATTTGCTACAGTAGAGAATGATAAGGTTTTTGCATTGGTTTATACTAACTTATCTCACGAGTTATTGTTGAGTTTGGTGTGGATGAAGCTTTCGAGATTTAGGAAACCGTGATATGAGAGGAATTAAGGAGACACAAAAAGCTCAAGCTTGGGGATGCCCAAGGCACCCCAAGATAATATTTCAAGAAGTCTCAAGCATCTAAGCTTGGGGATGCCCCGGTAGGCATCACACCTTTCTTCTTCAACAATTATCGGTTAGTATCGGTTGAGCCTAAGTTTTTGCTTCTTCACATGATGAGTACTATCCTTGAAATGTTGTTTTATTTTGTTTTGCTTGCTGTTTGAATAATATCCCAAGATCTGAAATTCTTAAATGAGAGAGAGTCTTCACATAGCTACATAATTAGTTAACTACTCATTGATCTTCACTTATATCTTTTTGGAGTAGTTTGTCATTTACTCCTGTGCTTCACTTATATCCTATGAGTAAATGGTCGAATGATTTGAATGTCATAAATATGAAATTATATATGTTTCATATGCCTTTCCCGTGGGGAGTAATGCCTTCACATATAAGAAGTAGAGGTGGTAAATTTTTTGAAGGTTACCAAACATTGTATTGGTCACTTGAACAATTCATGAAAGAATATTGAAGGAAGAGAGATTTCACATATAAATATACTATCTTGGACATCTTCTATGATTGTGAGCCCCATTAATTATTTTCAAACCTGAGCAAATTAGTTGAAGTTGGACAAGGAAGACTACATAATGAGTTATGCTTGGGTATATTTGTATAGAAGTTATATTGTTATGGATCCTCTAACATGTGGTGCTTGCTTTTTAGAATCTTTTGCTAGCCAAAATATCCGTACTAAGCGGGAATACTGCTTGTGCATCCAAATTCCTTGAACCAAGTTTCTTCCATGAGTGTCCACCATATCTACCTATATGCGGTATTTACCTGCCGTTCCAAGTAAATTTGCATGTGCCAAACTCTAAACCTTCAAATAATAATCTGTTTTGTATGCCCGAATCGCTCATGTAGCGACTAGGGGCTGTCAGTATCTTCCATGCTAGGTGGGTTATTCTCACGATGAGTGGACTCCGCATATCATTCACGAGAAAAGGGCTGGTAACTGGGATGCCCAGTCCTATGATCAAAAGATCAAAAACAAAATCGCACATAATTTAAACAAAACTCCCCCAGGAAATTTGATAGTTGGATGGCACCCGTTGTTTCGGACAAGCCGTGGAGTGTGAATGTTGGTGGAGGGGGAGTAAAAACTTTACCTTTCTGCGTGGGAACCGCCTATAATGTATCTAGTATGGAAGATATTGGGAACTCTTGGTCGTTATGTTGACAATGAAAGCATACCTCTCAAAATTATTTTCATCTCTGTTTTTGCTTCGAGCTCTGGCACCTCTGCAAATCCTTGCTTCCCTCTGCGAAGGGCCTATCTTGTACTTTTATGCAAGAGTCAGTAGTATTCCTTCTCATTCCAACCTACTCTTTAGTTGGCAAGCATCATGTGATGGAAAGATCTAAGCATATATGGCCATTCAAATATATTTGAGCATGAATTATTATTGTTGAATTACCCTTGAGGTAAAAGGTTGGGAGGCGAAATATTAAGCCCCTATCTTTCTCTGTGTTCGATAAATACTATTTGTTCTAAAAATATGCTTTGAGTGGTAGCAATCATGGAAGACTAAATGATAGTTGAGTATGTGAAGTTTGCTGAATCAAAGCTCTGACATAGACTCTTCATGAAAATAAGATGAATTGTAGTTGTTTGATGACTAATAACATGGTTTGTTAGTTTTCAACAAAGCTTATGATCTATACTTTAACATGTGAATAGTTTGTTACTTGATCATGAAAATTTTTATGAGTTGAGCTACTGTTATGACATATAACGATGCTAGAAAAAGGTGATTGAAATTATCATTGATCAAACTTGTGCACCTACTAGCATTCACACTTCATAAATTATTTCTTTTATCATTTACCTACTCGAGGACGAGCAGGAATTAAGCTTGGGGATGCTGATACGTCTCCAACGTATCTATAATTTATGAAGTGTTCATGCTATTATATTTGTCGGGTAACATAGTAATTTCAAAAAAATTCCTACGCACACGCAAGATCATGGTGATGCATAGCAACGAGAGGGGAGAGTGTTGTCCACGTACCCTCGTAGACCGACAGCGGAAGCGTTATCACAACGCGGTTGATGTAGTCGTACGTCTTCACGATCCAACTGATCAAGTACCAAACGCACGGCACCTCCGAAGTTCTACACACGTTCAGCTTGATGACGTCCCTCGAACTCCGATCCAGCCGAGTGTTGAGGGAGAGTTTCGTCAGCACGACGGTGTGGTGACGATGATGATGTTCCACCGACGCAGGGCTTCGCCTAAGCTCCGCGATGGTATTATCGAGGTGTAATCTGGTGGAGGGGGGCACCGCACACGGCTAAGATATCGTATATCAAGTGTTTTCTCAGGTGCCCCCTGCCCCCGTATATAAAGGAGCAAGGGGGAGGCCGGCTGCCCTAGGCGCGCCAAGGAGAGAGGGGGAGTCCTCCTCCTAGTAGGAGTAGGACTCCCCTTTCCTAGTCCTACTAGGAAAAGAGGGGGGGAAGGAAAGAGAGGGAGAGGGAGAGGGAAAGGGGGCTGCGCCCCCCTCTCCTAGTCCAACTAGGACTCCCCTTGGGTGGGGGCGCGCCACCTCATGGCTGCTGCCCTCTCTCTCCCCTCAAGGCCCACCAAGGCCCAATACTTCCCCGGGGGGTTCCGGTAACCCTCCGGCACTTCGGTTTAATCCGAAACTTCTCCGGAACACTTCCGGTGTCCGAATATAGTCGTCCAATATATCAATCTTTACGTCTCGACCATTTCGAGACTCCTCGTCATGTCCCCGATCTCATCCGGGACTCCGAACTCCTTCGGTACATCAACATACATAAACTCATAATAAAACTGTCATCGTAACGTTAAGCGTGCGGACCCTTTGGGTTCGAGAACTATGTAGACATGACCGAGACACCTCTCCGGTCAATAACCAATAGCGGGACCTGGATGCCCATATTGGCTCCCACATATTCTACGAAGATCTTTATCGGTCAGACCGCATAACAACATACGTTGTTCCCTTTGTCATCGGTATGTTACTTGCCCGAGATTCGATCGTCGGTATCTCGATACCTAGTTCAATATCGTTACCAGCAAGTCTCTTTACTCGTTCCGTAATACATCATCCCGCAACTAACTCATTAGTCACAATGCTTGCAAGGCTTATAGTGATGTGCATTACCGAGTGGGCCCAGAGATACCTCTCCGACAATTGGAGTGACAAATCATAATCTCGAAATACGCCAACCCAACAAGTACCTTCGGAGACACCTGTAGAGCACCTTTATAATCACCCAGTTACGTTGTGACGTTTGGTAGCACACAAAGTGTTCCTCCGGTAAACGGGAGTTGCATAAACTCATAGTCATAGGAACATGTATAAGTCATGAAGAAAGCAATAGCAACATACTAAACGATCGGGTGCTAAGCTAACGGAATGGGTCAAGTCAATCACGTCATTCTCCTAATGAGGTGATCCCGTTAATCAAATGACAACTCATGTCTATGGCTAGGAAACATAACCATCTTTGATTAACGAGCTAGTCAAGCAGAGGAATACTAGTGACACACTGTTTGTCCATGTATTCACACATGTATTATGTTTCCGGTTAATACAATTCTAGCATGAATAATAAACATTTATCATGATATAAGGAAATATATAATACTTTATTATTGCCTCTAGGGCATATTTCCTTCAGTCTCCCACTTGCACTAGAGTCAATAATCTAGTTCACATCGCCATGTGATTTAACATCAATAATTCACATCACCATGTGATTAACACCCATAGTTCACATCTCTATGTGACCAACACCCAAAGGGTTTACTAAAGTCAATAATCTAGTTCACATCGCTATGTGATTAACACCCAAAGAGTACTAAGGTGTGATCATGTTTTGATTGTGAGATAATTTTAGTCAACGGGTCTGTCACATTCAGATCCGTAAGTATTTTGCAAATTTCTATGTCTACAATGCTCTGCACAGAGCTACTCTAGCTAATTGCTCCCACTTTCAATATGTATCTAGATCGAGACTTAGAGTCATCTAGATTAGTGTCAAAACTTGCATCGACGTAACCCTTTACGACGAACCTTTTGTCACTTCCATAATCGAGAAACATATCCTTATTCCACTAAGGATAATTTTGACCGCTGTCCAGTGATCTACTCCTAGATCACTATTGTACTCCCTTGCCAAAATCAGTGTAGGGTATACAATAGATTTGGTACACAGCATGGCATACTTTATAGAACCTATGGCCAAGGCATAGGGAATGACTTTCATTCTCTTTCTATCTTCTGCCGTGGTCGGGCTTTGAGTCTTACTCAATTTCATACCTTGTAACACAGGCAAGAACTCTTTCTTTGGCTGTTGTATTTTGAACTACTTCAAAATCTTGTTAAGGTATGTACTCATTGAAAAAACTTATCAAGCATCTTGATCTATCTCTATAGATCTTGATGCTCAATATGTAAGCAGCTTCACTGAGGTCTTTCTTTGAAAAACTCCTTTCAAACACTCCTTTATGCTTTGCAGAATAATTCTACATTATTTCCGATCAACAATATGTCATTCACATATACCTATCAGAAATGTTGTAGTGCTCCCACTCACTTTCTTGTAAATACAGGCTTCACCGTAAGTCTGTATAAAACTATATCCTTTGATCAACTTATCAAAGCGTATATTCCAACTCCGAGATGCTTGCACCAGTCCATAGATGGATCGCTGGAGCTTGCATATTTTGTTAGCACTTTTAGGATTGACAAAACCTCCTGGTTGCATCATATACAACTCTTCTTTAATAAATCCATTAAGGAATGTAGTTTTGTTTATCCATTTGCCAGATTTCATAAAATGCGGCAATTGCTAACATGATTCAGACAGACTTTAAGCATAGATACGAGTGAGAAACTCTCTCATCGTAGTCAACACCTTGAACTTGTCGAAAACCTTTTGCGACAATTCTAGCTTTGTAGATAGTAACACTACTATCAGCGTCTGTCTTCCACTTGAAGATCCATTTAATCTCAATGGCTCACCGATCATCGGGCAAGTCAACCAAAGTCCATACTTTGTTCTTCATACATGGATCTCATCTCAGATTTCATGGCCTCAAGCCATTTCCCGGAATCTGGGCTCATCATCGCTTCCTCATAGTTCGTAGGTTCATCATGGTCAAATAACATGACCTCCAGAACAGGATTACCGTACCACTCTGGTGTGGATTTCACTCTGGTTTACCTACGAGGTTTGGTAGTTAACTTGATCTGAAGTTACATGATCATCATCATTAACTTCCTCACTAATTGGTGTAGGAGTCACAGGAACAGATTTCTGTGATGAACTACTTTCCAATAAGGGAGCAGGTACAGTTTCCTCATCAAGTTCTACTTTCCTCCCACTCACTTCTTTTGAGAGAAACTCCTTCTCTAGAAAGGATCCATTCTTAGCAACGAATGTCTTGCCTTCGGATCTGTGATAGAAGGTGTACCCAACTGTCTCCTTTGGGTATCCTATGAAGACACATTTCTCCGATTTGGGTTTGAGCTTATCAGGATGAAACTTTTTCACATAAGCATCGCAACCCCAAACTTTAAGAAACGACAACTTTGGTTTCTTGCCAAACCATAGTTCATAAGATGTCGTCTCAACGGATTTAGATGCTACCCTCTTTAACGTGAATGCAGCTGTCTCTAATGCATAACCCCAAAACGATAGTGGTAGATCGGTAAGAGACATCATATATCGCACTATATCTAATAAAGTACGGTTATGATGTTCGGACACACCATTACACTGTGGTGTTCCAGGTGGCGTGAGTAGTGAAACTATTTCACATTGTTTTAACTGAAGGCCAAACTCATAACTCAAATACTCTTCTCTACGATCAGATCGTAGAAACTTTATTTTTCTTGTTACGATGATTTTCCACTTCACTCTGAAATTATATGAACTTTTCAAATGTTTCAGACTTATGTTTCATTAAGTAGATATACCCATATCTGCTCAAATCATCTGTGAAGGTCAGAAAATAACGATATCCGCCACGAGCCTCACTATTCATTGGACCACATACATCTGTATGTATGACTTCCAACAAATCTGTTGCTCTCTCCATAGTTCCGGAGAACGGCGTTTTAGTCATCTTGCCCATGAGGCACGGTTCGCAAGTATCAAGTGATTCATAATCAAGTGATTCCAAAATCCCATCAGTATGGAGTTTCTTCATGCGCTTTACACCAATATGACCTAAACGGCAGTGCCACAGATAAGTTGCACTATCATTATTAACTTTGCATCTATTGGCTTCATTATTATGAATATGTGTATCACTACGATCGAGATCCAACAAACCATTTTCGTTGTTGTGTATGACCATAGAAGGTTTTTATTCATGTAAACAGAACAACAATTGTTCTCTAACTTAAATGAATAACCGTATTGCAATAAACATGATCAAATCATATTCATGCTCAACGCAAACACCAAATAACACTTATTTAGTTTCAACACTAATCCCGAAAGTATAGGGAGTGTGCGATGATGATCATATCAATCTTGGAACTACTTCCAACACACATCGTCACCTCGCCTTTTACTAGTCTCTGTTTATTCTGTAACTCCCGTTTTCGAGTTACTACTCTTTAGCAACTGAACCAGTATCAAATACTGAGGGGTTGCTATAAACATTAGTAAGTACACATCAATAACATGTATATCCAATATACCTTTGTTCACTTTGCCATCCTTCTTATCCACCAAATACTTGGGGTAGTTCCGCTTCCAGTGAACAGTCCCTTTGCAGTAGAAGCACTTAGTCTTAGGCTTAGGACTAGACTTAGGCTTCTTCACTTGAGCAGCAACTTGCTTGCCGTTCTTCTTGAAGTTCCCCTTTCTATCCTTTTGCCCTTTTCTTGAAACTAGTGGTCTTGTTAACCATCAACACTTGATGTTCTTTCTTGATTTCTACCTTCGTCGATTTCAACATCGCGAAGAGCTCGGGAATTACTTTCGTCATCCCTTACATACTATAGTTCATCACGAAGTTCTACTAACTTGGTGATGGTGACTAGAGAATTCTGTCAATCACTATTTTATCTGGAAGATTAACTCCCACTTGATTCAAGCGATTGTAGTACCCAGACAATCTGAGCACATGCTCACTAGTTGAGCGATTCTCCTCCATCTTTTAGCTATAGAACTTGTTGGAGACTTCATATCTCTCAACTCGGGTATTTGCTTGAAATATTAACTTCAATTCCTGGAACATCTTATATGGTCCATGACGTTCAAAACGTCTTTGAAGTCCCGATTCTAAGCCATTAAGCATGGTGCACTAAACTATCAAGTAGTCATCATATTAAGCTAGCCAAACGTTCATAACGTCTGCATCTGCTCCTGCAATAGGTCTGTCACCTAGCGGTGCATCAAAGACATAATTTTTCTGTGCAGCAATGAGGATAATCCTCAGATCACGGATCCAATCCGCATCTTTGCTACTAACATCTTTCAACATAATTTTGCTCTAGGAACATAACAAAAATAAACATAGGGAAGCAACAACGCGAGCTATTGATCTACGACATAATTTGCAAAATACTATCAGGACTAAGTTCATGATAAATTTAAGTTCAATTAATCATATTACTTAAGAACTCCCACTTAGATAGACATCCCTCTAATCACCTAAGTGATTGCGTGATCCAAAGCAACTAAACCATGTCCGATTAACACGTGAGATGGAGTAGTTTCAATGGTGAACATCACTATGTTGATCATATCTACTATATGATTCACGCTCGACCTTTCGGTCTCTGTGTTCCGAGGCCATATCTGTATATGCTAGGCTCGTCAAGTTTAACCTGAGTATTCCGCATGTGCAACTGTTTTGCACCCGTTGTATTTGAACGTAGAGCCTATCACACCCGATTAACACGTGGTGTCTCAGCACGAAGAACTTTTGCAACAGTGCATACTCAGGGAGAACACTTTTATCTTGAAATTTTAGTGAGAGATCATCTTATAATGCTACCGTCAATCAAACCAAGATAAGATGCATAAAGGATTAACATCACATGCAATCATTATAAGTGATATGATATGGCCATCATCATCTTGTGCTTGTGATCTCCATCTCCGAAGCACCGTCATGATCACCATCGTTACCGGTGCACCGTGTTCGTGATCTCCATCTCCCAAGCACCGTGTTCGTGATCTCCATCTCCGAAGCACCGTCATGATCACCATCGTTACCGGCGCGACACCTTGATCTCCATCGTAGTATCGTTGTCGTCTCGCCAACTAATTGCTTTTACGACTATCGCTACCGCTTAGTGATAAAGTAAAACTATTACATGGTGATTGCATTTCATACAATAAAGCGACAACCATATGGCTCCTGCCAGTTGTCGATAACTCGGTTACAAAACATGATCATCTCATACAACAAATTATATCACATCACGTCTTGACCATATCACATCACAACATGCCCTACAAAAACAAGTTAGACATCCTCTACTTTGTTGTTGCAAGTTTTACGTGGCTGCTACGGGCTTAGCAAGAACCGTTCTTACCTACGCATCAAAACCACAACGATAGTTTGTCAAGTTGGTGTTGTTTTAACCTTCGCAAGGACCGGGCGTAGCCACACTCGGTTCTACTAAAGTGAGAGAGACAGACACCCGCCGGTCACCTTTAAGCAACGAGGGCTCGCAACGGTGAAACCAGTCTCGCGTAAGCGTACGCATAATGTCGGTCCGGGCCGCTTCATCTCACAATACCGCTGAACCAAAGTATGACATGCTGGTAAGCAGTATGACTTATATCGCCCACAACTCACTTGTGTTCTACTCGTGCATAGCATCAACGCATAAAACCAGGCTCGGATGCCACTGTCGGGTAACGTAGTAATTTCAAAAAAATTCCTACGCACACGCAAGATCATGGTGATGCATAGCAACGAGAGGGGAGAGTGTTGTCCACGTACCCTCATAGACCGACAGCGGAAGCGTTATCACAACGCGGTTGATGTAGTCGTACGTCTTCACGATCCGACCGATCAAGTACCGAACGCACGGCACCTCCGAAGTTCTACACACGTTCAGCTCGATGACGTCCCTCGAACTCCGATCCAGCCGACTGTTGAGGGAGAGTTTCGTCAGCATGACGGCGTGGTGACGATGATGATGTTCCACCGACGCAGGGCTTCGCCTAAGCTCCGCGACGGTATTATCGCGGTGTAATCTGGTGGAGGGGGCACCGCACACGGCTAAGATATCGTATATCAAGTGTTTTCTCAGGTGCCCCCCTGCCCCTGTATATAAAGGAGCAAGGGGGAGGCCGGCTGCCCTAGGCGCGCCAAGGAGAGAGGGGGAGTCCTCCTCCTAGTAGGAGTAGGACTCCCCTTTCCTAGTCCTACTAGGAAAAGAGGGGGGGAGGAAAGAGAGGGAGAGGGAGAGGGAAAGGGGGCTGCGCCCCCCTCTCCTAATCCAACTAGGACTCCCCTTGGGAGGGGGCGCGCCACCTCATGGCTGCTGCCCTCTCTCTCCCCTCAAGGCCCACCAAGGCCCAATACTTCCCCGGGGGGTTCCGGTAACCCTCCGGCACTCCGGTTTAATCCGAAACTTCTCCGGAACACTTCCGGTGTCCGAATATAGTCGTCCAATATATCAATCTTTACTTCTCGACCATTTCGAGACTCCTCGTCATGTCCCCGATCTCATCCGGGACTCCGAACTCCTTCGGTACATCAACATACATAAACTCATAATAAAACTATCATCGTAACGTTAAGCGTGCGGACCCTTTGGGTTCGAGAACTATGTAGACATGACCGAGACACCTCTCCGGTCAATAACCAATAGCGGGACCTGGATGCCCATATTGGCTCCCACATATTCTACGAAGATCTTTATCGGTCAGACCGCATAACAACATACGTTGTTCCCTTTGTCATCGGTATGTTACTTGCCCGAGATTCGATCGTCGGTATCTCGATACCTAGTTCAATCTCGTCACCGGCAAGTCTCTTTACTCGTTCCGTAATACATCATCCCGCAACTAACTCATTAGTCACAATGCTTGCAAGGCTTATACTGATGTGTATTACCGAGTGGGCCCAGAGATACCTCTCCAACAATCGGAGTGACAAATCCTAATCTCGAAATACGCCAACCCAACAAGTACCTTCGGAGACACCTGTAGAGCACCTTTATAATCACCCAGTTACATTGTGACGTTTGGTAGCACACAAAGTGTTCCTCCGGTAAACGGGAGTTGCATAAACTCATAGTCATAGGAACATGTATAAGTCATGAAGAAAGCAATAGCAACATACTAAACGATCGGGTGCTAAGCTAACGGAATGGGTCAAGTCAATCACGTCATTCTCCTAATGAGGTGATCCCGTTAATCAAATGACAACTCATGTCTATGGCTAGGAAACATAACCATCTTTGATTAACGAGCTAGTCAAGTAGAGGCATACTAGTGACAGGCTGTTTGTCCATGTATTCACACATGTATTATGTTTCCGGTTAATACAATTCTAGCTTGAATAATAAACATTTATCATGATATAAGGAAATATATAATACTTTATTATTGCCTCTAGGGCATATTTCCTTCAATATTATCCATCTTGGATGTTTAATGGGCTTTTATATGCTATTTTATATGATTTTTGGAACTAACCTATTAACCTAGAGCCCAGTGCCAGTTTCTGTTTTTTCCTTGTTTTTGAGTTTTACAGAAAAGGAATACCAAACAGAGTCCAATTGACGTGCCAATTTTTGATGATTTTTTATGGACCAAAAGAAGCCTCCGGAGCAAAAGAGTTGGGCCAGAAGAGTCCCGAGCTGTCCACGTGGGCCCCTGCCTCTTGGACGACTCGGGAACCTCCTTGACGTGAGACCTACGCCAAAAATTCCTATAAATACTGAAACCTCCGGGGAACAGAATAGATCCGGAGTTCCGCTGCCACAAGCCTCTGTAGCCACCAAAAACCAATCGGGACCCTGTTCCGGCACCCCGCCGGAGGGGGGATCCCTCACCGGTGGCCATCTTCATCATCCCGGCGCTCTCCACGACGAGGAGGGAGTAGTTCACCCTCGGGGCTGAGGGTATGTACCAGTAGCTATGTGTTTGATTTCTTTCTCTCTCTCGTGTTCTTGAGGTGGTACAATCTTGATGTATCGCGAGCTTTGCTATTGTAGTTGGATCTTATGATGCTTCTCCCCCTCTACTCTCTTGTAATGGATTGAGTTTTCCCTTTGAAGTTATCTTATCGGATTGAGTCTTTAAGGATTTGAGAACACTTGATGTATGTCTTGCCGTGCTTATCTGTGGTGACAATGGGATATCACGTGGTCCACTTGATGTATGTTTTGGTGATCAACTTGCAGGTTCCGCCCATGAACCTATGCATAGGGGTTGGCACACGTTTTCGTCTTGACTCTCCGGTAGAAACTTTAGGGCCCTCTTGAAGCTCTTTGTGTTGGTTGAATAGATGAATCTGAGATTGTGGGATGCATATCGTATAATCATACCCACGGATACTTGAGGTGACATTGGAGTATCTAGGTGACATTAGGGTTTTGGTTGATTTGTGTCTTAAGGTTTTATTCTAGTACGAACTCTATGATAGATTGAACGGAAAGAATAGCTACGTGTTATTTTACTAAGGACTCTGGAATAGATCGATCAGAAAGAATTACTTTGAGGTGGTTTCGTATCCTACCATAATCTCTTCGTTTGTTCTCTGCTATTAGTGACTTTGGAGTGACTCTTTGTTGCATGTTGAGGGATATTTATATGATCCAATTATGTTATTATTGTTGAGAGAACTTGCACTAGTGAAAGTATGAACCCTAGGCCTTGTTTCAAAGCATTGCAATACCGTTTACGCTCACTTTTATCATTAGTTACCTTGCTGTTTTTATATTTTCAGATTACAAATACTTATATCTACCATCCATATTGCACTTGTATTACCATCTCTTCGCCGAACTAGTGCACCTATACAATTTACCATTGTATTGGGTGTGTTGGGGACACAGGAGACTCTTTGTTATTTGGTTGCAGGGTTTCCTGAGAGAGACCATCTTGATCCTACACCTCCCACGGATTGATAAACCTTAGGTCATCCACTTGAGGGAAATTTGCTACTGTCCTACAAACCTGTGCACTTGGAGGCCCAACAACGTCTACAAGGAGAAGGTTGCGTAGTAGACATCAACGCCCGACCTGTCAAGCAGAAGATCTGAAAGCAAGCCTTGGAGGGGCAGCAGTTCATTGCCGAGGAGATTAAGAAACTTGAGGCAGCTAGTTTCGTCAGAGGAGTACTACATCCAACATGGCTAGCAAACCCAGTGGTCGTACGCAAGGCTAATGGGAAATGGAGGCTTTGCATAGATTTCACGGATCTGAACAAGGCATGCCCGAAGGACCCATTTCCCTTGCCGCGCATCGACCGGATTGTGGATTCAACCTCCGAGTGTGATTTGCTCTCTTTTCTGAATGCATACTCCGGATACCATCAGATCTTCATGTCCAAGGAAGACGAAGAGAAGACCTTGTTCATCACCCCGTGTGGCACATACTGCTTCATCCGAATGCCTTTCGGGTTAAAGAGCGCCGGATCCACTTTTGCAAGGGCAGTCGAGATTGGTTTTGAGTCACAGTTGCACAAAAACGTTGAAGCCTACATGGATCATATTGTTGTCAAAACCAAGGACAGGTCAACCCTCATTTAGTACTTAGAAGAGACGTTTGCTAATCTACGCAAGATCAACTTGAAGCTGAACCCGGAGAAGTGTGTGTTTGGCGTTCCTTCCGGCAAGCTACTGGGTTTCTTTGTGGCCCTAGAGGCCAACCCCAATAAGATCAAGGCTATCGAGCAGATTCAGTTACCTAAGACAGTTAAGGATGTGAGGCGTTTGACTACATGTGTTTCCGTGCTTAGTAGGTTCATTTCCAAGTCTGCCGAGCACGCCCTACCGATCTTCAAAATCTTGAAGAAGGCATGACCTGTGGAGTGGACCCAGAGGCAGATGCTGCACTGCAAGATTTAAAGACCTACTTGTCCTCTGTGCCCACTTTGGTTGCTCCCAAACCACAAGAGCCATTGCTGCTATACTTGGTGGCAACTAATCAAGTGGTTAGTGTGGCGCTAGTGGCTCAGCATGAAGTAGAAGAAGCGGTAACCACAGACAGTGTACCTTTCGGGGAGGAAAGTGAGCATACCCCGGCAAGGTCAGACGTAGATCAAGAAAGAGAGAAGCAAGGTAGCGAAGACAACTCCAAGGACGCGGCAAGGAAAAAAGTGGTGCAGCGCCCAGTGTACTCTGGCATGCAAAAGTTGATTTTTCGCCTTGTCATGGCCTCAAGGAAACTGCGCCACTACTTCCAAGCCCACGAGATCACGGTTGTCACCCGCTTTCCTTTTCAACGGATACTCCGGAACCCTGAGGCTACCATAGTGGGCATTGGTATAGTTTATTGTAGAATGGACGCCAACTCCTGATGAAGAAGCAGAGAAAATTTCAAATGACAAGCAGCTACTTCCCTCACGCATGTGCACTGGTTAGGGCCTACCCCGACGACGCCCGGCAGCGCGTTCGGGTCAGGCCCGAGGGATCATGTCGATGCAACAAACCCTGGGTCCATTACCTAGACCATGCACAGGCCCAAGATCAACGTCCAAGACCAGACTAAGCACAAGAGATCAGTTGTTTGAAGAATTAGAGTGCAGATCAAGAAGACCAAGTAAAGTCAGAGAAGCAAGATATCACTAAGGGAAAAGAATCTCCCTTGCCGGCAGGCGAGCCTGGCGAGGATGAGGTTGCCCTAAAGACAAGCCTCCAGACCAGCCCGGCCGGCCTGCCGGGCACAGCAGAGGTGAACTACCCCACCAAGGCTTCACAGCTCCATCTCACAGCAACGCAGGTCGCCAATCAGTGCGGTGTCAAGCCCCCAAGTGACTAAGTGGTTGCTTCATGCCACATGGCAGCCACTTCCTACAAGAATCATCTCTAAATGACATTCATCGAGAGATGTGTCAAACAGGCAGGCGCGAAGCTGGCAAGACAACCCGACAAGTGTAACATCCCAAAATTCTAAAATTTGGAATGTTCTAATAAATAGATAGATTTGATTGATTGTTTGATTAATTGAGTGAAATTCAAAACTTTTTGAAAGTTAAATGAGAGGGAATAAAAGGACTTTCCCAAACCTTCATTTTTCCTTTTATGATCTCCATGAATTCAAATTCTTTTCACCACAAAACCCTGGAGAGAAGATGACATGACTTCTTCCATTTATTTAAATGACAAGGGGTGTTGAAAATATTTGAATTTCATTTGAAAATATTTCCAATTCTGAAACTTTATGCAACTCAATGATTTTCACGAGAGAAGATAAAATGACTTCTTCGAATTATATGAAATATGAGTTGAGAGTTTCAAAGATCAAATTTAAAGTCCTTTTTGGAAATTATTCTCAATTTGGAGTTATTTGGGTTTTATTCAAATTATATTTCTCCAAAAATAAAATATACGGAAAATACGGTAACATGATTCCCTACAATAGAAAATTGGAGAAAAATTAATTTGAAATCATTTTGGTAATTTTAAAATGATTTTTAGTGGGTTTTATTGAATCAGTAGCATTGTTTTATTTATTCGAATTTCTGTAGATTTTATTTAAAGTTATAAAAATGTTCACATTGTAGAAAATCTTTTTCTGAATGTTCTTATATATTATATGCCTATATAATACTTTTATTTATTTCGTTTTTATTTTTCTTTGTCTAGAAAAATGTTTTTTTTAACTTCTTAGCCAGACCGGGCCAACTGGGCCGAAGCCCAGCCAGCCGGCCCAGCCCAGTCCCGTGCGCCGTCTCTCTCCCGAGCGGGAGACCTGCCGTCGCACGCCATCGTCGCCTCAACATCCGTGCCACCTCCGGACTCCGCGCCCGCCGCCTTTGCCCTGCCCCTCCTCCACGCAACACCTCGCCCCCTCCTCTATATAAGCCTGTGCCGCCGCCGCCCTCTCTCTCGCGCGCCGCTGCTTCTGCTGCATCCCGCCGCCGCCGCATCTCCCGCGCACCGCGCCGCGGCCGGACCTCCCGCAGCTCGCCGCCTCCCCTCGCCGCTCGCCTGCGCCACCGCGCCGCTCCCCGCGTTGCTCCTGCCCCTCGCCGCCGTTCCGTGCCGGAGCCGCCGCCTTGCCTCGCCCCGCTCGCCGGAGCCGCGCCGCCCTCGCCGGAGCTCGATCGGATCCGCCGCCGCCGGTTTATTCTCGCTAACCGGTATAAACCGCCGCTCGACCCGGTTTTTCTTTTCAATTTTTATTATTATTTTATTTCAATCGGTTTAGTTATTTAGGTTAGTTTAATTTGTGGACGTTCGTTCGTTAGGTTCGATAGCAAACGATTTCGTCCGTTAGCGTTCGGTAACGAACGCTCGCTATTTGGAATTTTCTTTTTATTTTTAGTTTTCTGCCAGGGACCCGTTTGTGAATATTTTATTTACAGAATAGTCCCTGTTCTTCAAACGATCACAACTTTTTACTCGTTAGTCCAAATCCAACGAAACCAACGCCCACTTCTTAGTTATGATCCCCTCTATCCAGTAAAACAACTTAACCATGTTTTTGAAAGTTTTAAAATTTGAATTAGAACAGATTTGAATTCAAACTTCTTTTGATCATAACTTGAATTTTATAACTCCGTTCGAGTTGATTCTTTTTGCAAATCGAATCTCTTGACCTAAACTTTCTGATAAGGCCAAATACACATAATTTTGGTACTGTTAGAAATTTTTTTATGTTGCAAAGAGTTATTTGCTTGGTTTTGATGCTTTCGGAAGTGTCTTGTTCGTTCTTCCCGATCTTTTGAGTGATTGCTTATGTGTGGTTACTATTGATTGCTTACGATAGATTGACCGGAGTGTGACAAGTAGACCTATCAAGAGTTACAAGTGCAAATCATCTTCATCAACAGTACAGGCAAGTTCACACTTTGATCATATCCCTTTCATACCCAGTTTTTATGCATTAGTTTCAACCCTCGAACACTGCATGGTTAGGACTTGATAACAAGTGGGTATTAGGAAGTAGTTGATGAGGTAGGAACCTATTTTCCCTGCATTCAAACCTTGGGAGTTACTACTACGTTATGCTTATACTGCTATGCTATGCTCATAGACGTGGTTTGGTTTGAGTGATTCATGACAGATGTGAGAGTTTTTATTAATGGTTAACTTAAGGTGGCTACTCTAATACACATCTGGGTGGAATGGTAGGGGCACCCTGGAGCACCCAGTGGTTTGCCCGGGCACCTGGAGAACCCAGTGCTTGCCCAAGGGGATCCCGCAGGACTCGTGTGATCACCCTATGGAATGCCACCCAGGCTCAAAGGGATCATAAGATTATTCATGCTAGAAACTTCTGTGTGCATCCACAAGCTATTATGGGCTCTAGCATAGTTGAGTAAGTTGCATGAGCTCTAGAAGAGGTGGATCAGCAGGTAGAGGGATGTAGGTTGGTATGGTCTGCCCGGAGTAAAGAGTTAATGTTTCTGAAAGACTGTGTCTCGGTCATCCGTTTCTCAAACACCCTGTAGTGCGAGAAAATTCAACGGAGGCGATCGAGTCTTGTGGGGAAAAGTGCGCAAACCTCTGCAGAGTGTACAATCTAATCATGGTTAGCCGTGTCCCCAGTTATGGACATCTTGAGTCTCTGGTACTTGGATTATCATATTGATCTCATCACGTTACTTAAATAATTTGTTGGGTTATAGATGTTAATTTGGGATTGAGTTGGAGGAACCTTCTCAATATTTTCAACCAACTTTGTAGTTAAATAAAATATATTCCTTCGGAGTAGGGAAAAATTGGCTTTTCGCAAAAACATTATAACCGTAGAGCTTTCCACCAGCCATATATGCATGTAGTGATAGTTATCATTCTTCATTAACCTATGGTGTGAATTTGCCAGTACATTCAATGTACTGACCCTTTGTGGCTGCAACGTCTCATGTTGCAAGAATCTTACGACGAGTAAGTGATACGTTAGGGTTATGATTTCTACACTCAACTTTGCCGTTGGTGTTGATGGGAATCCACAAACTTGTTGTTACTTCCACTATTTGGATTGAGGTAATAGTATTTTCGTTATTTTATACATGTGATTTACCTCTGTTATAAATCCTCGAGTACTGTGTGTGTCAGCATACCGATCCAGGGATGACACTTAAGCACAGAGACTTGACCGTCTGAGGTCGGGTCGCTACAACAAGGCTTGCCGGGCACATGGTGATGTGACACTAAGTGGTGCATTTAATGCGCTCTGTCCCGCCTGCAGAGTTAGGTATGATAGCACTATTTGCTATCTAATCAGTACACAATGACTTATTTGCCACTGTGGTAACCCCTTAATCTATAAAAGGAGGCCCATGGCAACCATAGAAAGGATTCGGACCTTTGTACACTCATACGCGCGTAGCCGCTCTCGCCTTGAGGCCACCCTGCCGGGCAAGAGCGCTGCGTTTTCCACCAATGTCCACCATCAATCCACCAAAGCAGGAGTAGGGTTTTATGCCTCACGGCGGCCGAAACCTGGGTAAAATTTCCCGCGTGATCTCTGTCGTGCTGTGCTATGCTTCTCCGCTCTTTGTGCAACATGCTCATCCCCCCGCCAAACCACAAAGGGGCTCATGGGCCCATAGGTGGTCGTGGTTTCCCACGACACCGGCATTCTCCCTCTTCATGCAAATCTTGTAAGATAAGAGAGAAAAGGCATAAGTATTGTACCACAATGTGTAATAATAGCCCATAATGCAATAAATATTAACATAAAAGCATGATGCAAAATGGACATATCAGGCTCGGGGGTTGTTCACTGGCTATGATGTACAAGTACTACACTATGATATAAGCAAAATGTCTTCGGACAAAAGCACGTGTTTGCGAGCAATTCCAAGCATGAAGGTTATCCGTGATACAAAAATAAAGAAGTATACCTCAAAGATCTTGACGAGGCCCTTGAAGACCCCGTGAATTTCGGCCTCTATGGACCGGAAGCCCTGCAGCGCCGCACAATTAGCGCGTGGTGCTCTCCCGCGATGGAGGAGCCCGCTAAGGCTACCTCATCTCCTCGGGCCATCCCGTGGTAACCCGCCCTGTGGCGAGAGGCGGGGGCGATACAAACTCTAAATCCAACACTGAGGTGCTGGGAACAAAGGCCTCCGGCTGTGGCCTTGGCGCCTGAGTTAGTCTTGGCTGGACCGATGTCCGGACCAGCCCTTCCTTGGTGACCTCGGGGACCTCGTCCCCTTGGCCCTATTTGGCCGAGGTTTTGACCTCGGCCTTGATGACCGGTACCTCGCCCCCCGTGGTGTTAAATAGGGGGCTGGACCAGATGTTGCTCCCCTCAGCCCCTCGAGAGCTGGAGGGGAAGCGGCGGGCTCGGGCGCCTTGCTGTCCATCGATAGCCCGCTTGAGGTGTCGCCGCTGAGGCATACCTTCACCGGACTGGATAAATAACCTTTATAAGTCTTATCTTGATGAACAAGCTTTTTTGAAGACCAAATCTGGTTACAACAAACATACCTTCGAGGTGCTGGCTTCATCCTCCCCAACTCAACAAGGTCATCATCCGACGTTGGAGAAGTTAGCCTTCTCTGGTAGAGCGGGCTTGCTGGCCGACTCGGCGAAAGCCTTACGCGACCTCTTCTGGCCTTTCTGCAGTGCTTCCGCCTCGGTGTCCTCGGACGCCGCCCTCTTCCCGTTAAGGGAGGGGTTCCCTTCCCCCGTGTCCTCCTCCACGCCATCCTCATGGGCAGAGGAGGCGTGGGTCTCCTTGTATCAGGTAACCGAGGTCTCCCATGCCCATAGGCCCGCCCTACCCCTTGGAAGTTTTGACCCTTGGGGATCACCATGTGTGTCTCCTCGATTAAGAAGGCCGTGAGTAGCAGGGTCCTCTACCCCTCGGGCAGCAGCGCTGGGCACAACATTTGTTGCGACTTGGAGATCCACTTCTGCAAATATGAGAACAATTGTTTAGTCGAAGTATATAAGATTCAAAGAAACATGCAGTATAAAACCGTGTATTGGAAATTACCTCGGGGGCGTCGTGGCCGGCTTCAAAGCCGAGGTCCCTCCCTTGCGGAGCAAGATAATTCTCGGACGGCTTCAATAGCAGCTGATGCGGCTCGAAACTGCATCAGTATTTCCCCAAAGAGGAAGGGATGATGCAGTACAACTACGGTAGGTATTTCCCTCAGTTGTGAAACCAAAGTATCAATCCAGTAGAAGAACCAAGCAACACTATGCAAACGGTACCTGCACACAAAGAACAAATAGTTGCAACCCGACGCGTAAGATGGGTTGTCAATCCCTCCACGGTAAAAAGATAGATTGATTTGTGGTAGTTTGGATAAATAGATCTTGATAAAACGCAAAATAAAATAAGTAAAGAAAAAGTGCAGCAAGGTATTTTTGGGTTTTTGGAAATATAGATCTGAAAACAAATTTTGCAAAAGATAGATTGGAAAGCAAATATGATAAAATATATACCCGGGGGCCGTAGATTTCACTAGTGGCTTCTCTCGAGAAAATAGCACACGGTGGGTAAACAAATTACTGTTGGGCAATTGATAGAAGAACAAATAATTATGACGATATCCAAGGCAATGATCATGTATATAGGCATCACTTCCAAGATTAGTAGACCAACTCCTACCTGCATCTACTACTATTACTCCACACATCGACCGCTATCCAGCATGCATCTAGTGTATTAAGTTCATGGAGAAACGGAGTAATGCAATAAGAACGATAACATGATGTAGACAAGATCTATTCATGAAGGAATATACCCCATCTTTTTATCCTTAATAGCAATGATACATGTTGATAACCCATAAGTATAGGGGATCGCAACAGTTTTCGAGGGTAGAGTATTCAACCCAAATTATAGATTCGACACAAGGGGAGCCAAAGAATATTTGCAAGCATAACAGCTGAGTTGTCAATTCAACCACACCTGGAGATTAATTATCTGCAGCAAAGTGATCAGTAGCAAAGTAGTATGATAGTTTGGATAATAGTAGCAGCAATAATAGTAACGGTAACAGTGATAGCAGTGATTTTGTAGCAAGTGCAACAGTAACGATAGCAGTACTAACTTAGCAGAAACAATATAAGATTAATTCGTAGGCATTGGATCGGTGATTCGTTGGATGATATTCATCATGTGACAGTCATAACCTACGGCGATACGGCACTAGCTCCAGTTCATAAATATAATGTAGGCATGTATTCCGTAAATAGTCATATGTGCTTATGTGCATGAAATCTTTTGTCCTACCCTCCCGCAGCAGCAGGGTCCTATTGGAAACTAAGGGATATTAAGGCCTCCTTTTAATAGAGAACCGGAACAAAGCATGAACTCCTCAAACTATGGTCATCACCGGGAGTGGTCCCGACTATTGTCACTCTAGGGTTGCCGGATCATAACACGTAGTAGGTGACTATAACTTGCAAGATCGGATCTAGAACATGGATATAATGGTGATAACATAAACGATCAGAGCTGAAATCATGGCACCCAGGCCCAAAGTGACAAGCATTAAGCATGGCAAAGTCATAGGAACATCAATCTCAGACCATAGTGGATACTAGGGATCAAGCCCTAACAAAACTAACTAGATTACATGATGAATCTCATCCAACTCCTCACCGACCAGCGAGCCTACGAAGGAATTACTCACTTCTGGTGGGGAGCATCATGGAATTGGTGATGGAGAAGGGTTGGTGATGACGAAGATCCCCCTCTCCGGAGCCCCAAACGGACTCCAGATCTGGCCTCCCGATGAAGAACGGGAGGTGACGGCGGCTCCGTCTCGTGGAACGTGATAATTCTTTCTCCCTATTTTTTTTCTAGAAATATGTGATTTTATAGCATCGGTTTCAGGGTCTGCGAGGCCACCAGGTGGGGACAACCCACCTGGGTGCGCCTAGAGGGGGAGCGGGCCCTCGTGGGTTGTGCACACCCAAGTGCCCCCCCGGTGGTTCTTGGCTCCAGAAATTATCTTTTATTGTATTAAAAATCCTCGTAAAGTTTTGTTCAGTCCGAGAACTTTTATTTCTGCACAAAAACAACACCATGGTAGTTCTACTGAAAACAGCATCAGTCTGGGGTTAGTTCATTCAAATCATGCGAATTAGAGTCCAAAACAAGAGGAAAAGCGTTAGGAAAAGTAGATACGTTAGAGACGTATCAACTCACCCAAGCTTAAACCTTTGCTTGTCCTCAAGCAATTCAGTTGATAAACTGATAGTGAAAAAGAAAAACTTTTATGAACTATTTTGCTCTTGTTTGCATAAATAAGCTTAAACAGCACCCAGGTTTTCAGCCAATATTATAACTAACCATGTCGACAATAACTCTAAAAAATTATATTAACTCATATCAATGACATAATCAGCTAGCGAGAAATAATAAGATATCTCAAACAGCAACACGTTATCAAAACAACCATGATACAACATGACAATAGTGGTATCTCACTAGCCCTTTCTGAGATCGCGAAACATAAATGCAGAGCACCACAAAAGTTCAAGCAGCGACTAAACATTGTAATTCATGGTAGAAACGATCCAGTCATGATGCACCCAACATTAGCTACACACAATGCATAAGCATGACAGCAGTGCTCTCAGGTTTTGGCGCTTATTTTAGAAGGTGATGACACAACATAAAAGTAAATAGATAGTCCCTTCGTAGAGGGAAGCAGTGATTTGCAGAGGTGCCAGAGCTCAAGTTTTAAAACAGAGGTAAATGAAATTCTGAGAGGTGCACCCTTCTTGTTTACTTCACGACCATCAGTTAACAATATCTTCCATGCTAAACACATTAGTAGCGGTTCCCAAGCGATAAAGTAAATGTTATGACTCCGTAGGAGTTTTTGTTTGATTATTGTAAGCTCTTTTCTGTTTGCAGTTTGGGACTGGCAATCCCTATTACTGCCCATTTTCTCGTGCGATGGCGAGTGAATAAACACTCGACCTTAGAATAATCCGCTTAGCATGGAGGATATCGACTACCTCCTATCGTTCCATGAACGATCCAGGCACACAAAAAGGATATTTATTTGAAGTTTTTAGAGATGGCACATGCAAATTTACTTAGGACGGCATGGTAATTCCGCATATAGGTAGGTATGTTGGACTCATCTGGAATAACTTGGGTTTCAGGTTTTAGATGTACACGTAGAATTCCCACTTAGTACAGGTGAAGTCTAGCAAATAGGTTGAGAAGTGGCTAGCTAGAAAGCAACAACATTCATGAACATGCATTATGCATAAGTAACATTGGACACTAGCATGAGTAGGATACGAACACCATGAACATAAATATCATAGAGGCTATGTTGGTTTTGATTCAACTACATGCATGAACATGTGCCAAGTCAAGCCACTCGAACACTTAGAGGAGGATACCATATAATCATACTACATCACAATTGTTTTAACGCAATGTTGACATCCAAGATAAATCATTATCCACTCCCAGCTACTTATGCATGGCATGAGAAACTATAATCCCTAATTGTCATTGCAAACATGTTTAATCATAACTAGCTAAATCATGGATACTAGGTTAAACATATTTACAAAAACAGAACAAGTCAAGTTCATACCCGTTTCTCTCTGCCACGACCAGTTCATCAAATGTCATCATTATTGCCTTTCACTTGCACGACCGGATGATAAGAAAATAATAATAGTGCAAGAGTGTCATGGACTAAGCTAGAATCTGCAAACATTTTATTCAACAGGAGAAGGCAAGGTAAAATGGGCTCTTTGTTAGATCATCAATAATGCATATGAGAGCCACTCAGCATTTTCATCATGGTCTTCTCCTCGGTATGACTCAATAAAAGAAAGAAGTTCAGAGAAACACACTGAAATATTTTTGGAGTTTTTGGTTTTAACTGAAAGAAGCAAATAAAAGGGAAAAGCAAAAACGATAAAAACTATTTACACGGGAAAGCTCCCAACAAGCAAAAGAAGAATAAGGAAATATTTTTGGATTTTCTTTTTAGTGCTACACCTAACTACCCTAGAAAGAAAAAGCAAAAAGAAGCTGGAAATATTTTTGGATTTTCTCAAAGTTTTTCAAACACACAAGAAGAAAGCAAGAAAATGAATTAAGCATGGCTAATAAAATGAAAAAGTGTGGACACCGACAACTGGAATGAAATGTGTGAACATGAATGTAATGTCGGTGGAAATACGTACTCCCCCAAGCTTAGGCTTTTGGCCTAACTTGGTAATCACCAGTCGTAGAAGCCATGAGGTCCTATGTTGAAGTGTCGAGGTTTAGGCACCTGAGGATCCCACTGCTGAGGCTCCTCCTGTGCTGCAGCCTGGTTGTTCCGGTAAGCAACAATGTCCTCAGGAATAATCCTGCATCTGTGCCTGGCAATATGATCAAACCAAATAGGTGCATGCAGTGGAATAATATCACGTGTTTTCTCACTGAAAACTAAATTATAACAGATAGGAATATCAGGATAATCTACAGCAATAAACTATTGGTGTTCCATAGCCGAGCGATCTAGGTAAACCTTGGGCAAAGGGTAATCATGCTAGCGTATTTGAATGTTAAAGTGAGTCGCCAAGCGAGTAGCGTAAATGCCACCATGTATTTTTCCCTTGGATCTGTTAATGTGAAGGCGACATGCCACAATAGCTCCCAAGCTATAAGTGATGTCGCCGTAAAGTGCACGGCGTAAAACAGCAAAGTCTAGGGCACTGAGTGCACCCACCTTCTCTCTAGCAAGCAAGCACTTTGTAATGAAAAGAGCAAAATAATGTACAACAGGAAAATGCAAGCTAGTAGCGATGACACCCGATACCCCTCTCTCATCCCCCACTGTCGGAGTACAGTAAAAACCATCAAACTCTGCGGGCCTAGGCTCAGCTAAAGTACCATCACAAGGAAGCATGCAAATGTCACAAGAGTTAGTACGCGGTATCTGATGGGTTTCAGCATATAAATTAAACTGCACCTCAGGGGGATTATTCCTAGAATGGAAATGAAAATTTTGCACAAAGGAATTTGTGAGGAGATGATACTGTTCACATTCAGCGGCGATGAAGTCGGTGAGGCCAGCATTAGCAGCATATTGTGCAAACTCTTGGAGGATTCCGGCCCCTTCCATGAACGGGGTATGCAGCCATTCACACGGTCGTAGCTCCGCCAATCTCCGGGTGCAGAGATCACTATCAGATGACTCCCCAATCACTCCCTTGGAGTTCTTCTTGGAAGCAAACTTCCTAAAGATACTCATGTTTTTCTATGAACAAAAATTCTAAAAAATTTAGTCCCTAAATTTTTTCTCAACAAAACTTTACAAGATTGGTAGCAACTACTCATAGGGATGCATAGAGGCCATAGCAAGCATTCAAACCACTTTAAACTCTAAGAATTCAACATGCAAGCTAATCTACAGCAGCACCAAGAGTAACTAATTATTCAAAATATAAACCACTAAAGCAAAAACTAATTGGACAAATGGATGAGTCACATACCAAGCAACAATCCTCCGAAACAGTTTCGGAAACAGAGCTTCGAGCAAAAGATTGAAATCCGCGGGTTTGAGAGCAAGAACACGAGAGAGAGAGAGAGAGAGAGAGAGAGAGCAATGGTGATTTTTTTCTGGAGGTAGGTGATGATGTGGGATGAAGAGATAAGTGAGGGGGCCCACGTGGGGACCACAATCCACCAGGGTGCGCCTGGGGGTCCTGGCGCGCCCAGGTGGGTTGTGCCCACCTAGTGCACCTCCCTCTGGTATTATTTGCACACAAAATTCTTAAATATTCAGAAAAAATTCGTGTTAAAATTTTAGAGCATTCTGAGAACTTTTATTTTTGGGTAATTTTTATATTGCACGGGAAAATCAGAAAACAGACAAAACATGGCATTTTATTTTATTTAACTAATAAAGACAGAAAACAAAAGGTTGGGACAGAAGGTAGTGCTCACTAAATTCATCAACCTCATACCTCTCAAAAATGATCCATTAGTAAGGTTGATCAAGTCTTATTAACAACCACTTTCGATTAGCATGAAATCGAAGAACTTTCATAAATCACTAAGTTACCACAATGAGGATGTGAATATCCCCAACAATAAGCATTTCATATTTCTTTTTGACAGTAGGTAGAGGTAGTTGAAAACTTCCAATAGTGATTGTCGGAGATTTTTCAATAACATTAATACCATTCACTTGGAATTGTTTCTTCAGAAAGTGCACTGTATGCTCATTACCATTGATATGAAAAGTGACCTTGATTTTATTGCAATTAATAACATCCCCTGCAGTATTCAAGAAGGGTCTACCAAGGATAATCGACATGTTGTCGTCCTCGGGCATCTCAAGTATAACAAAGTCAGTCAAAATAGTAACATTAGCAACAACAACGGGCACATCCTCGCAAGTACCGATAGGTATGGCAGTTGATTTGTCAGCCATTTGCAAAGATATTTTAGTAGATGTGAGTTTATTCAAATCTAGTCTTTTATATAAAGAGAAAGGCATAACACTAACACCAGCTCCCAAATCACAGAAAGTAGTTTTCACATAGTTTCTTTTTATGGAGCAAGGTATAGTTGGAATTCCCGGATCTCCAAGTTTTTTAGGTACTCCATCTTTGAAAGTATAATTTGCAAGCATGGTGGAGATTTCAGCTTCCGGTATTTTCTCTTATTGGTGATGATGTCTTTCATGTACTTTGCATAAGGAGGCATTTTAAGGATATCAGCAAGTGAGTACACAAAAAGACTGGCCTCAGCATTTCAGCAAAGCGTTCAAATTCTTCATCGTCTTTCTTTTTTGTTGACTCGAGTGGGAAGGGCATAGGCTTTTGAACCCATGGTTCTCTTTCCTTATCATGTTTTCTAGCAACAAAATCTCTTTTATCATATCTTCTATTCTTAGGTTGTGGGTTATCAAGATCAACTGCAGGTTCTATCTCAACATCATTGTCTGGTTCTTTGTTATTTGTTTGAGTATCTTCATGAACCTCATCATTATATTTTTCATTATCAGAAGGTGGGTGTTCATTACCAGATTGAGTTTTAGCATCAGAGATAGAAACTTCATTATCATTATCACGAGGTTTCTCTACTTCAGGTTCACTAGAGGCATGCAAAGGCCTATCATTTTTCTTCTTCTTTATCTTTTTAGAAGGACTACGTGCATCAGTGTTAATTCTTTGAGAGTTTTGTTCAATTATTTTTGGGTGTCCCTCAGGATAAAGTGGTTCGTGAGTCATCCTACCTCCTCTAGTCATTACTCTAACAACATGATTATTGATATTATTATTCATTTCATCAAGCAATTCTCTTTGAGATTTAGCAACTTGTTCTAACTGAGTTTGAACCATGGAAGCATGCTTCCCTACACCTCTAACATTATTCGAGATTCTAAATAACAAGTCACTCAAGCGAGCAACCATATCAGAATTGTATTTCAATTGTTTCATAACATTTGCGTTGAAGTGATCTTGCTTTCTAATATAATTCTCAAACTCATAAAGGCATTGGCTAGGGTGCCTATTGTCAGGATTATCATTATCATTGAATTCCATTAGAGAATTTACCTCTACCACCTTAGGTAGTGGTGGTGTATCAAGCCCATGTATTTCTTCAATAAGAGGTAAATTTTTAACATCCTCAGCTTTAATACCTTTTTCCTTCATAGATTTCTTTGCCTCTTGCATATCTTCAGGATTGAGATATAAGATACCCCTCTTCTTCGGAGTGGATTTAAGCGGTGGTTCAGGGAGAGTCCAATCATCATAATTTTTAATATGTTGTTCAATAATTCTTCAGCTTGCCTACTAGTTCGTTCCCTAAAAACACAACCAGCACAACTATCTAGGAAGTCCCTAGAAGCATCGGTTAGTCCATTATAGAAGATATCAAGTATTTCATTTTTCTAAAGAGGATGATCAGGAGAAGCATTAAGCAATTGGAGTAGCCTCCCCCAAGCTTGTGGGAGACTCTCTTCTTAATTTTGCACAAAGTTAAATATTTCCTATAAGGCAGCTTCTTTCTTATGAGCAGGAAAATATTTTTCAGAGAAGTAATAAATCATATCCTGGGGACTACACACACAACCAGGAGCAAGAGTATTGTACCAAGCTTTAGCATCACCCTTTAATGAGAACAAAATAATTTGAGAATATAGTAATAGAAAATTTTCTCATCATGAGAAAATAGGGTGGCTACGTCATTCAACTTAGTAAGATGTGCCCCAACACTTTCAGTTTCATAACCATGGAAAGGATCAGATTCAACCAAAGTAATCAACTCTGGGTCGACAGAGAATTCATAATCCTTATCATCAATAAAGATAGGTGAAGTAGCAAACTTAGGATCATGTTTCATTTTAGCATTTAGAGATTTTTCTTTATACTTGCATAATAATTTCTCTAGATCATCTCTATCCTTACAAGCAAGAATATCTCTAGTTGCCTCCTCACCCATAACATAACCTTTCGGTACCTTTGGCAAATCATATCTAGGAGGGCTAGTTCTAGTAGGTGTTTCAAGATTTCCAGTTTCAAGCTCATCATCAGTTTCAACAATATCATGTTGTGTTACTCTGGCAATTTGTTCATCAAGAAATTCACCTAGTGGCACATCATCATCAAGCAAGGTACTGGCATCATCATAAGCATCATTCATAGCAGAAGTAGCATCATCAATAACTTGCGACATATCAGGATTGATAGCATGTGGTGGTGTTGCAAGTTTACTTATAACAGAAGGTGAATCTAAAGCGGAGCTGGATGGCAGTTCCTTACCTCCCCTCGTCTAAGAGGGAAAAATCTTAGTCTTAGCATCCTTCAGATTCTTCATAGTGATAAATTGATAATAATCCCAAGTGACTCAACAAATATAGCTATGCTCCCCGACAACGACGCCAGAAAAAGGTCTTAATAACCCACAAGTATAGGGGATCACAACAGTTTTCGAGGGTAGGGTATTCAACCCAAATTTATAGGTTCGACACAAGGGGAGCCAAAGAATATTTGCAAGTATTAGCAGCTGAGTTGTCAGTTCAACCACACCTGGAGATTAATTATCTGCAGCAAAGTGATCAGTAGCAAAGTAGTATGATAGGTTGGATAATAGTAGCAGCAGTAATAGTAACGGTAACAGTGATATCAGTGATTTTGTAGCAAGTGCAACAGTAACAATAGCAGTAGTAACTTAGCATAAACAACATAAGATTAATTTGTAGGCATTGGATCGGTGATTCGTTGGATGATATTCATCATGTGATAGTCATAACCTAGGGCGATACGGCACTAGCTCCAGTTCATAAATATCATGTAGGCATGTATTCCGTAAATAGTCATACGAGCTTATGGAAAGAACTTGCATGACATCTTTTGTCCTACCCTCCCGTGGCAGGGGGGTCCTATTGGAAACTAAGGGATATTAAGGCCTCCTTTTAATAGAGAACACAAACAGAGCATTAACACATGGTGAATACATGAACTCCTCAAACTACGGTCATCACCGGGAGTGGTCCCGACTATTCTCACTCCGCGGTTGCCAGATCATAACACGTAGTAGGTGACTATAACTTGCAAGATCGGATCTAGAAAATGGATATGATGGTGATAACATAAACAGTTCAGATCTGAAATCATGGCACCCGGGCCCAAACTGACAAGCATTAAGCCTGGCAAAGTCATAGCAACATCAATCTCGGAACATAGTGGATACTAGGGATCAAGCCCTAACAAAACTAACTAGATTACATGATGAATCTCATCCAACTCCTCACCGACCAGCAAGCCTACAAAGGAATTACTCACTCCCGGTGGGGAGCATCATGGAATTGGTTATGGAGAAGGGTTGCTGATGACGAAGATCAAAGATCCCCCTCTCCGGAGCCCCAAACGGACTCCAGATCTGGCCTCCCGATGAAGAACAAGAGGTGACGGCGGTCCGTCTCGTGGAACGCGATAATTCTTTCTCCCTGACTTTTTCTGGAAATATGTGATTTTATAGCATCATACTACTGGAATCAGGATCTTTGCCGTCAGCCAGCTGAAGGCAAAGAAGGACTTTGCCATCAGCTTACATAAAACAGAAGGCAAAGAAAGAGCTGACGGCAAAGATCATGTTTGCCGTCAGCCAGATCTTTGTCGTCCGCTAGCGGACGGCATAGAAGCTTTGCCGTCCGCTAGCAGACGGCAAAGAAAGAGGGTGTGGCCCACTCACGAGAGCCACCTAATGGCCACTTTCTTTGCCGTCTCCTAGCAGACGGCAAAGCATCTTTGCCGCCAGCTCGCAGATGGCAAAGAAAGTGACCAAACTAACGTCCGTTAGGTAGGCTCTTTGCCGTCTGCTAGGAGATGGCAAAGAACCGTGCCCTAACTAAAATGCCAACGACGCCCTTGCCCCATCTCTCTGTCCTCTCTCTCTCTCTCTCTCTCTACGCCCAATGCCCGAGCTGCCGCCACCCCGCCCCCGTGCCGCCGCCGCCCCGCGCCATCCCGTCGCCGTGCCGCCACTGCCGCCCTAGCGAACCCCTCCTCCGCCTCGCGCCACCCTTGTCGACGCCGCACCCGACCCCGACGCCGTCACCGTCGACTCCCCGGCCCGGCCCCTCCCCCGAGAAGGTCGCCCAACCCCCTCTGCCTCCGACCTCGACCCCGGCTATCGCTAACACCGAGGTGCGCCACCCCTCCCTCTCCTCCATTATCTCTCTCTCTCTCTCTCTAACTGGTCTCTCTGCCGATCGAAGCTACGTAGGCGCAGATCAACGAGGAGGAGAAGGGCGCCCCCTCCTCCACCCGGCCGCCCCGGCGCCCCTCCCCTCCACCACCGCGGCCGCCCCGTCGATCCGGCGCCCCCTCCTCCACCCGGCCGCCCTGGCGCCCCTCCAACGTCGACTTCAGGCTGCTGCAAAAGATGGGATCCAAGTCCGGCAAGGGCCTCGGCAAGAACGAGCAAGGTTTCTTTCTTTCCTCTGTTCTCACCTGCTTGTTTACCCTCTCTCTATGTTCGATTCAGTTCAGTGGTTCGACATGTGGTTCTGTCAAGTGTTGTCATCACTCCGTCGTCATCTTGTTCGAGCTCATCAGTTAGCAATTCGTTTGAAAAATTGACAAGATTGGTAGAATCAATATCCCAAGAAGTATAGCAAGAGGCTGTTGTTGATGCCGCATCCGCATGACCGATGGTGCCAATGTCGATTGTGCTGGTTTTGTTAGCTAACTGGCTGACCACCATGTTAGTTTCCTTGGCTGTGGTTTTGATGAATTTTATAAGCTTGTGTTTTTTAAGTTTTGATTTACATTTAGTTTACTTTAGGTTTAGTTTAGGTTAAGAAGAAAGATGAAAAAAATAAGAAGAGAAAAAGAAGAAGAGGAAGAAGAAGAAGTGGACGAAGAAGAAGAAGTGGAGGAAGAAGAAGTGTATTTTTCTCAAGTGCACTGCTTGTTTTCCAGTTTGTTTATGTCTGTTTTTTTTCAGTTTCATGTAGCCGGCAAGAGATTGTGTGAAATTGCCATGTTGTAGGTAAACACTGCCACACTTAGAATAAAAATGAGGATAACACACTTGATTTAGAACGGTTCGTGTAGAAAACTGCCATGGACCACAATGTCAAATCTGCTTTGTTCCTGAAATTTTTGCCATGTCACCTAGTAAATTTCCGTGTAGTGGAATGAGAGTAGTTCCGCGGGGGTTTATGGCTGATTTACAAATTGAACCATATAGGCATGGTGAGGATATATATTCTCTTTCATTTGATGATCAAGAATATATTGAATAACATGCTACTAATAAATCTTGTTCTCAGCTCTAGTATGTCAACCTAGAGCCACCTAAAATATGCTTTGTTTTTTAGATTACTATGCTCCGTTTTTCAACATTTTCAGTTTCCTTTCATGTCTAAAAAATCCCTAGTTTTGAAGGGTGCCAATTGCCATTGCCAACTAACCTACGAAATTAATTAAGTGTTGTTGATGTTGTTGAGCACAAGTGCATTGCTTTTTTTTCTCAGTTTTCTTTCATGTCTAAAAACTTGGCTCTGTTCCAACTATTGCCAACTAACCTACCAAATTAATTAATTGCAGTTGATTATCTTCTGCTCAAAACATCTACTGTTGTAATGTTATAGGATAATGTTGTAAGGGTAGTAATTGGTCTCCTCTTTTGCTTATCAGAGATAGGGGGAGGCCGCCACCGCAGGCTGCGCTCTGCCACACCGGAGTACGACTTGGAAGGTTTTGAGTTCTTCACGGTCATACTTGAGAATTCCTCCAGGAGGCAGGTATATAAAAGGAGAGATCTCCCCTTCACCCATCTCTTTATCATAACTCTGATGTTTGCTACATCACTCCTAGACCCACGTTGCAGAGGCTGCCTGACACTTTTATGGAGATGCTGGACGGCCATCGGCCAAAGAATGTGAAGCTGCAACAGGCTGGCAGCGAGCTTTACAGGCTTTGGGACGTGGAGGTGGTGATCAGGAATGACCACATGTACATGTGTCGTGGCTGGGAGCACTTCGTCCGTGCCTACGACCTGCGGCACGGGTACTTCCTTGTCTTCAGGTACGACGGCGACGCCATGCTCACCATGAAGGTGTTCAACACGACTATGTGCCGCATGCGCTACCAGGACGACGACGATGCTAGTACGCTCTGCCTCTTCTTCCTCTCCATTTGGCTTTGTCTCACACTGATTGTTAAAAAAACTTTGTTGCATTTGTTCAGGCAATTGGAGCAGCAGAAGCGACTTTGGCTACAGCAAAAGCAGCAGCGAGTCTGGCTACAGTAAAAGTAGCAGCGAGGATGATCCGAAATGGAGTGGGGAAGAAGAGCAGCAGAGTGGGGATGAGGAGGCGAAGCCTATTATGTCTGACGATGACCTCGTGATGGTGGTGGCTGACGATGGCCAAGCAATGGTGGTGACTGACGATGGGCAAGAGATGGTGGTGGCTGACGATGACCTAGCGATGGTGTTGCCTGAAGATGGCCTCGCAATGGTGGTGGTGACTGACAATGACCTCGCGATGGTGGTGGCGCCGGCGATCCCACAGTCGGGCGACATGACCATGCTAGTTGTGGTAGAAGAGTACATCCCACTGCCTCGCCACTCTAAGCGCATTAGGATGATGAAGGAGAAGGAGAAGAAGGAGGAGTGAAGTATGTCAGGTATGTCAGACATACTTGATATACCTGACATATATGATCTGACATACCTGACATACTTCACTTAGTATGATCTATACTTAGTCTCCAAAATGATCTATACTTAACTTTGTTTCCTCCGAAATGAGCTAGTTAGCTCTAATATGCTAAGTTATCTCTAATATGCTTAGTTACCTAGGTTTGCTCAATAATGACATACACTTAGCTTACTTATGTAAAAAAAATGGCATAATTAGCTTACTTAGGTTTGAAATGGCATAACAATCTTGGTAACCTCATACATGTCATATAGTTAGCTTATTTTCCTCGAAAATGACATAATAAGCCTAATTAGCTCCAAAATGATCAATTTTACCTAAGTTAGCTCCAAAATGACCTAAGTTAGCTCTAAAATGCTAAATTAGCTCTAATATGCTTAGTTACCTGGGTTAGATCAAGAAAAACCTTTACTTAGCTTACTTTTGTCAAAAATGGCATAATATGCTTAGTTAACTAAAAATGGCATAATTAGCTAGGTTAGCTCCAAAATGACCAATTTTACCTAGGTTAGCTCCAATATGATCCATTTTACCTAGGTTAGCTCCCAAATGACCAAGTTTACCTAGGTTAGCTCCAATATGACCCATTTTACCTAGGTTAGCTCCAAAATGACCTATTTACCTAGCTTAGCTTTGAAATGACCTACGCACTTAGCATTTTTACCTAGCTTACTTAGAAGAAGAACATAAAGAAGAGGAGAGGAGAAAAAGAAAGAGAAGATAAATTCTTCTTCTTCTTTTTCTTCTTCCTTTTCTTCTTTTTCTTCTAGCTAGTCTTCTTCTTGTTCTTGTTGTTCTTCTTCTTCTAACTTTCATCTTTCCCAATTTGCAGATTGCTTTAGTGAGGAAGCTTGCATTGATGGAGTGTACTCTTCTACTTGTGCTTCCTTTTTGTTTATGGAAACTTGTTGGAAACTTCTTTTCGATATGTATGTATATATGGATATGTTGTTGGAAACTTCTTTTGGATATGTATGTAGATATGGATATGTTGTTGGAAATCATTGTATGTTGGATATGTTGTTGGAAACTTGTATGTTTCTTATGTTGTTCAAAACTTATTGTTGGTATGCTTGTTGAAATTATTTTGAAATGTGTGTGTGTGTGTGTGTGTGTGTGTATATCTATATATATATATCTGTGAAATTCTGTCAAATTGAATGAATTTAAGAAAAAACAGGGGCTATACAGGCACTTTGCTGTCTGCTAGCAGACGGCAAAGAGCTTTGTCGTTAGCCAACTGACGGCAAAGCCGCCACGTGACAGCTACCTGTGCACCCTGGGGGCACTTGGCTGGCCTATATGGTTTCTTTGCCGTCTACCAGTAGATGGCAAAGCACGCCGTTAACCCCTTAACGGCCCTAAGCTGCCACGTGTGCCGTCCAGGTCCTTTGTCGTCTACTGGCGGACGGCAAAGACCATTTCATCTTTGCCTTCCGCCAGTAGACGGCAAAGAGCCCTTCGCCGTAACCTATTCAGCCATGGCATATGACAAAGTGCCTGATTCCTGTAGTGTCGGTTTCAGGGTCTGCGGGGCCACCAGGTGGGGACAACCCACCTGGGCGCACTTGGAGGGGGGCGCGCCCTAGTGGGTTGTGCCCACCCAGGTGCCCCCCTCTGGTGGTTCTTGGCTCCAGAAATTATCTTTTATTGTATAAAAATACTCGTAAAGTTTCGTTCCATTCCGAGAACTTTTATTTCTGCATAAAAAACAACACAATGGTAGTTCTGCTGAAAACAGCATCAGTCTGGGTTAGTTTCATTCAAATCATGCAAATTAGAGTCCAAAACAAGAGGAAAAGCGTTCGGAAAAGTAGATATGTTGGAGACGTATCACATGCATGCCTCGCTACCCCTTCTGTCACTTGGTGAGGACACCGCAAGATCAAATCCATCACAAATCACCTCTTCCCATTGCAAGAAAATCAATCTAGTTGGCCTAACTAAACCAAAGGTTCGAAGAAGAAATACGAGGCTATAAATAATCATGCATATAAGAGATCAAATAAGTCTCAAATAATATTCATGGATATAGATCTGATCATAAACTCAAACTTCATCGGATCCCAACAAACACACCGCACAAAGTCATTACATCATATAGATCTCCAAGAGACCATTGTATTGAGAATCAAAAAGAGAGAAGAAGCCATCTAGCTACTACCTACGAACCCGTAGGTCTATAGTTAACTATTCATGCATCATCGGAGAGGCACCAATGAGGAGGATGAACCCCTCTGTGATCGTATTCCCCTTCGGCGGAGTGCGGGAATAGGGCTCTAGATTGGATCTCGTGGTTCCAGAACTTGCAGCGACTGGAATTGTGTTTCTTCGGCTCCCCTAGGGTTTGTGGAATATTTGGGTATTTATAGAGCTGAGATGCAGTGGAGGAGACCTCATTGGCCCTACAACCCATCAGGGCGCGTCAGGGGCCTCTGGCGCGCCCTGCTGTCTTGTGGGCCCCACGGGGCCCCCAGGTGCTTTCTTGGCTCCCAAGTTGTCTTCTGGTCCAAATAAATCTCCAAAAAGTTTCGCTGTGTTTGGACTCCGCTTGATAGGGATATTCTGCGAAGCAAAAAACAGCAACTGGCACTTGGCACTGTGTCAATAGGTTAGTCCCAAAAAATGATATAAAGTTGCTATAAAATGACTGTAAAACATCCAAGATTGATAATATAACAACATGGAACAATCAAAAATTATAGATACGTTGGAGACGTATCTACAGCATCCACATTCTGGCCAAGGTGGAATGGAAGAAGTGGTGTATGGGCACCGCATCCTCAGGCTTATATGCCCACATTGGGGTAGCTCGAGATTGGAGCGGCAGGACACGGCGGTGGAGCATGACGTTTACCGCATCCACTAGCTGGAGGTTCTTCTTGTCTGTCCAGAACTGTATCTTCTTAGCGCCTTCGCCTCCTCTGGGTTCCCCCAGCCCATGCCCTTCTTCTTCCAGGATACAAGCTTCTTCGGAGGGCCAGCCGAAAATTCCGGGACCTCGGCTTGGCCAGCAGCGAGCGGCTCAGTGATGTAAAACCACTCGCGATGCCACTCCTTAATGGTCTCCACGAAGGTGCCTTTGAACCAGCCCACCTTCTTGCTAATCATCGTGCCCCCGCACTCTGCGAGCTCGGAGCCCCTGGACTTCGGCTTGATGCCGGAGATCTTCAGTCACAATCCAAAATGCGGCTCGATGCGGAGGAAGGCCTCGCAGATTATGATGAAGGAGGCGAGGTGGAGAATGGAATTTGAGGCTAGGTGGTGGAAATCTAGCCCATAGTAAAACATGATCCCGCGCACAAAAGGGTGCAGCGGGAACCTCAGACCTCTTATGAGGTGGGGGATGAAGACTACCCTCTCCCCAGGGTTGGGAGCGGGTACTTGCTGCCGCGGATCCGACACGCGGGTGTTGATCTCAGTGGGGATGTACCCCACGCTGCGCAGCTCTAGGATAGTGCCCTCCATGATGGAGGAGCCGGCCCAGTGGCCCTTGAGGTTGGCGTCCTCCATGGCTAGGGGTCGAGGCGGAGGCGCGCTGCAGAAACAAGATGAATTCGGGATGGGATCTGGGTGCTGGAGCTTGAGAGGCAGCAGGTAGGAAGGAATGGGAGTGTACCTGAGGCGCAGAAGGACTCACAGCCGAGCTATGTTCGGTGTCAGCTAGAGGCTGATGATGGAGAAGTTCGCTTCCCACCCGCCACCCACTTCATAGCCACTGTCGAGGACTTAACCGATGTGCTTGATTATGGCTCCGAAGACATCGACGGTATGGACGACGATGCCGACAAGGAGCAAGGCCAAGACCTACCATTCACTAGACGTTGGACGGCCACCTCTTCGTACGATGTGTACATGGTTGACACACCTAAAAAAGCTAGCGACGATGACAAAGAAGACCCAGTTGCGAATAAACCTTCTGAAACACAGTCCAAGCGCCGGCGCCCTAAATGCCGTTCTAAGTCACGTCGCTCAAAGGACAGCAACACTGGCACCGGAGAAAATAGTACTCCGAACGACGCCGAAAACAATGAAGACCCTGTTGGAGCAACATCCGAACAGGAGGAACAAGACAATGGGCAAGTTAACCCTGATGAACACGCCATGCCCAACAACCCGGATGATGATAGTTACCGTCCACCCTCCGAGGATGAGGAGATCCTCGGCAACGAGGATTTCATCATGCCTGAGGCACCCCTCGAGCAGGAGCGCTTCAAGCGCCAGCTAATAGCTACTACAAGAAGCCTGAAGAAAAAGCAGCAGCAGCTTCAAGCTGATCAAGACCTACTCATTGACAGATGGACTGATGTCGTGGCAGCCGAAGAATACGGCCTCAAGCGTCTAGCCAAAAGTTACCCGAAACGCAGACTGCTACCTCAGTTCGATGAGGAGGCACCAGAGCCCATACCTCCCTCGCGCAATGCGGAATGACCACCACGCGATCGGGATAGTGCGGCGGACCGACCACCTCGCGGTCAGGATAAAACGGCAACTCAGGCCGAACAGCAGCCCGCCCCACCACCTCGTAAAAACAGAGACAAAAGAGCTCGGGACTATACATACGACCTTCGGCAGGACCTGGACAGTAGAGCAGGACACACCAGATCAATCTACGGATCGCGAGGGCGCCTTTCGACTCGTGATGATGGCTACCTATTCGGATGTGACAAACCTAGTCACGCCCGGGCCGATAACCGCAGGCGGACTTCATCGGAGGTGCGCCGCAACGCGACCCGATATAGAGGCGCCGCACACCCTCTCTGCTTCACAGATGAAGTACTGGATCATGAATTCCTTGAGGTGTTCAAGCCCGTCAATATTGAATCATACGACGGAACAACCGATCCCGCAGTATGGATCGAGGATTTTATTCTCCACATCCATATGGCCCGAGGAGACGATCTCCACGCCATCAAATACCTCCCACTAAAACTAAAAGGGCCAGCTAGACACTGGTTAAATAGCCTGCCTGAAAATTCCATCTGCAGCTGGGAGGACTTGGAAGAAGCTTTTCTTGACAACTTCCAAGGCACTTATGTCCGGCCACCAGACGCCGATGACTTAAGTCATATAGTTCAATAACCTGGATAATCTACCAAAAAAATTTGGACTAGGTTCCTAACCAAGAAGAACCAAATAGTTGACTATCCGGATGCTGAAGCCCTAGCGGCCTTTAAAAATAGCATCCGTGACGAATGGCTAGCCCACCACCTCAGCCAAGAAAAGCCGAAGTCGATGGCAGCCCTCACGGCACTCATGACCTGCTTTTGCGCGGGTGAGGATAGTTGGCTGGCTCGTAGTAAAAACACAGCCAACGAGGCAGGCCCCTCCGAGGTCAAAAACAGCACCGGCAAGCTCCGGCGCAATAAACACAAACGCCGAAGTAATGGCGATAACACCGATGATACGGTAGTTCATGCCGGATTCAGTGGCTCCAAGTCCGGCCAGCGGAAGAAGCCTTATAAAAGGAACAGCGAGGGACCATCTAGCTTGGACCGCATACTTGATCGTTCGTGCCAGATACATGGCACCCCAGACAAACAAGCCAATCATACCAACAGAGATTGTCGGGTTTTCAAGCAAGCCAGCAAGTCAAACGCCGAGAGCAAGGAAACGGGATCGCAAAGCGAGGACGACGACAAAGAGCCCCGACAGCCGAACACTGGAGGACAGGAAAAGTTCCCCCCTCGAGTCAAAGCGGTGAATATGATATATGCTACACACATCCCCAAAAGGGGGCGCAAGCGCGCACTCAGGGACGTCTATGCGGTAGAGCCAGTCGTCCCAAAATTCAATCCATGGTCGTCATTCCCGATCACCTTTGATCGTCGAGATCATCCAACTAGTATCCTTCATGGCAGTTCGGCCGCACTGATCCTCGACCCAATCATCGACGGATTTCACCTTACACGAGTCCTAATGGACGGGGGTAGCAGCATCAACCCGCTCTATCAGGATACAGTGCGCAAAATGGGCATTAATCCCTCACGAATCAAACCTACAAAGACTACCTTTAAAGGAGTCATACCAGGCGTAGAAGCCCGTTGCACGGGCTCAATCACGTTGGAGGTGGTCTTCGGTTCCCCGGACAACTTCCGAAGCGAAGAGCTAATCTTCGATATCGCCCCCTTCCGCAGCGGCTACCACGCACTGCTCGGATGAACCGCATTTGCTAGATTCAACGCGGTGCCACACTATGCTTATCTCAAGCTCAAGCTGCCCGGTCCACGCGGCGTCATAACAGTCAATGGAAACATGGAACGCTCCCTCCGTACAGAGGAGCACACAGCGCCCTAGCAGCAGAAGCACAGAGCGGCCTTCTCAAGTAGAACCATAATCTGGCTGCCGAGCCCCTGAACACCGTTAAGAAGGTCCAGACTACGCTGCAACAGGATAGCTCGGCTCGTCAAGAGCTCGATTAGCAATCCAGCCTCCGTCCTAGCCCCCTTCATGAAGTGGCATTCGTACCACGCGTACATAACTACGCACTCAAAACCCCATGGGTACTGATGGAGGCATAACTAGCTCGCGATCCACAGTGCGGCTGAACCGACCCTGGGATTCACACACCTTTACTTTTCCTTTTCATTTCAGGTTTTTCTCTTTTCGAGGTCTATTCGGATGACCCGCTGGCAGAACACACCAAGGAGGCAAGGAGCTCTGGCGTACAAGGGAATCCCCAGGTGGTCTCTGCTAACGATTGCTATACCTGTTTTACATACCCGTACGCAGCTCGCCCTTGGTCATGGCACGATAAATAGCCTTACTTGCTTATCGCATTACTTGTACAAGTACGCCTCGACGTATTAACTACACCACAATGGTAAATGAATGGTAGCGTCAGCTTATTATTTAATTTTCTCTGTCTCCTTACCTTTGTATTTATTACTCATTGCACACATACACTCTGGTACGTATTACTGCGCCAGGGGCTTCATCATGCCCCGCATTACGGCAACAAAAGTCCGAACACTTTTACAGTACAGTTCGGCACCCCGAACTTATAGCATTATATGCGTCGGCTCCGAATCATGTCTTTGGTCAATAGTTGGGTTGCCCGGCTCCTGTGCTTACTAACTTATGTTCCGCTATATCGGCTAGGGTAGTAAAGGGAGAACTACTGCGATTGTGTCCCGGCTCTTCCGGACGAGCACCTCAGTAGAGAAAGCCGAAAACTGACTGTCATGATGCGGCGAGAGCTGGTCAGCTGTTCGAGAGGTCTCAAATCCCTAGAGATTTTTTCCGCCGGTTTTTCTCCGATTAGGCGTGTATAGCACCCCTAGTTCGGCCTTCCGAACACCAGGGGCTTCGCCGAAATTTTCATTGTCAAAATCCTATGGCTAAGTGAGGGTGATAAAGGCTGTATAGTCTGATTGCCTTGTTCGTTCTAAACACCTCCTTTAAGGACCAAAATGTGGAGTAAAGAGTGTTTAGATTTATCCCAAACACCTCCGTACTATCTACGTGGGGGCAGAAGCCGACGACTGGTAAACCCTCAGATTTTAATAAACGGCCGCACAGGAGGTAAAATGTCATTACAAGCATCATATTACATACCGATCTTGTTTCATATTATAGGACAACCCGAATGTTTTCACGGGAATATCACGTCCTTCGCACATCGCTCCGCCACAAGGCAGGATCCCTCCAGGACTCTGTCAAAATACAGCTCGGGTCGACGATGCTCCTTGCCCTCCGGCGGCCCCTCGGTCATCAGCTTCTTGGCATCCAGCTTCGCCCAATGCATCTTGACGTGGGCAAATGCCATCCGTGCACCTTCAATGTAGACCGATCGCTTCACGGCTTCGAGCCATGGGCAGGCACTCACAAGCCGCTTCACAAGTCTGAAGTAGCTGCTGGGTATGGGCTCGGCAAGCTACAGCCGGACTATTAGGTCCTTCATGGCTAGCTCGGCCGACCGGTGCAGCTCGACCAGCTGTTTCAGCTGGTCGCTAAAGGGCACCGGATGTTCTAGTCCAAGATATTGAAACCAGAATAACTTCTCCGTAGACATCCCCTCTTTGGCTCGATAAAACTCGGCAGCATCTGATATGCTGCGCGGCAGATTTGTAAACGCCACTGGAAAACACAAATTCGGGTAAGTACAAGGAATGTTTCCTTCGCATACTTGCTTTTCATAGCGAAAGGCATACCCGCTGCAATCTTTTTGGCCGCCTGAATCACCTGGATGCCTGCTTATTCACATAGACACCTTATGTTAGACTCCTGCGAAAATTAGTTTTGATCCTCTTTTCGGCTCTTTCTTTCCGAACACCGAACAGAGCATCTGGGGCTACTGTCTACACTGTGATATTCTTCCTATAATTACATTACTCACCTCAAATCCTGTTAGAAGACTAGCGCAGGCTTCGGTCAGTCCGCTTTTGACGAACTGAACCTTCTCGATCACCGTACCCATAAGGGTACGGTGTTCATCCACAATGGAAGCGCCTCGCAACGTTTCCAGCAGATTATCCGGTGCCTCTGGTTGGACAGAGGTCACCGGCGGAACAGGCACACCTCCTCCTTTCGGGGAAGGCCGTTCGCTGGACTCCGGAGCTGTGAAGGTCTCCGGAATAGTATCCGGCTGAGGGCCAAATGGAACCCGGCTTCCATCACCAGTCCCCATGGGGGCTTTTCCCTCTATGTGCCCGGCGGCCGAGGAGTCATCCTGGGGCGCCACCCTGACAATCTCCGGAGCCTCCCCCCGGTCTGGGAAGGTCCTTTGGGACACCACCTCGTCATCACCCTAGGGCGAGAAAGAATGAGCAGGTGGCAGAGACATGCTAGCCATCTCCTTGGAGTCTAGCGAACCCTCTGTCGAGGATCGCGGGGAGCCGTCACGAGCCGAACTGGAATAACACAATTTACACATATCAATATTAAAAACTGGAAAGGCCAGGCGTTTGGGTGCGCATAAGGATTTTGGTACTTATGATGCGGCCCGCGGCCTGGTCCGGGGAGGTCGCTCCGGACTACTATCGATATCCCACGCGGAGGTATCTGCGCGGGAGCCCCTTCCTTTCTTGGGCGCCTTCACCTCCAGATTCGTGGAGGCCACTCTCTTCTTCCTCCCCACCTCGGGTGGGGAGTCTTCTTCTTCCTCCTCCTCGTCATCGTCTTCGGCGGACGAAGAGTGAGTCTCGTCTTCAGACATCACGTCCAAAGCGCCTTTTCGGCGAGTGCCCCTCCAGGCCCCTTTGGTCGCTTTCTTGGCCGTCTTCTCCAGCACCTCATAAGGCGCTGGAAACAGCATTTTCGTCAGTAATGGGAATTCTTGGTCTTCGGGCAGCGGAGCCGGACAGTTAATCCCCCCTACTACTTCGATCCAGGCCTGAAATCATGGATAGGAAGGCTTAGGCTTTTTCCTCAAAATATGCTGGTAAAGGGTATACCTTGAAAACATGAAAGAACTTACCGAATTAGCCTGGTGCTTTAAGCTGAGCCCGCGATCCTCGGTCGTGGGCGGTGGCGTCTCGCCGGCCTTGAAGAGCACTTTCCATATGTCTTCGTGTGTCGTGCCGAAGAGCTCTAGTAGCGTATGGTGCTTGGCCGGATCGTACTCCCACAGATAGCAAGTCCGGCGTTGGCACGGGAGGACCCGACGAATGAGCATGACCTGGATCATGTTGACAAGCTTGATTTTCCTGTCTATCATGTTCTGGACGCACGTCTGGAACCCAGTCAGCTTGTCCGAGGGACCCCAGGTTAGGCCCCTCTCTTGCCAGGAGGTGAGCCGCATTGGGATTCCGGATCGGAATTCGGGGGCCGCCGCCCAGTTGGCGTCGCGCGGCTCGGTGATGTAGAACCATCCCGACTGCCACCCCTTCATCGTCTCCGCGAAGGAGTCTTCGGGCCAGGTGACGTTGGGCATCTTGCCCACCATGGCGCCTCCGCACTCTACTTGCTGGCTGCTCACCACCTTTGGCTTCATATTGAAGGTCTTCAGCCATAGGCCGAAATGAGCTGGGATGCGGAGAAATGCCTCGCACACGACAATGAATGCCATGATGTTGAGAATGAAGTTGGGGCCTAGGTCATGGAAGTCTAGCCCGTAGTAAAACATCAGTCCATGGACGAACGGGTGGAGAGGGAATCCCAGCCTGCGGAAAAAATGTGTAAGAAACACAGCCCTCTCACGGGGCTCTGGAGTAGGGACGATCTGTCCTTTGGCCGGGAGTTGGTGAGCAATCTCCTTGGCCAGGTATCCGGCCTCCCGGAGCTCCTTGATGTCCTTCTTCTTGACGGAGGAGGCCATCCACTTGCCTCCAGCTTCAGATCCGGACATGTTTGGAGTGCTTTCCCGGACGAGGAAGAGCTAAAGCTTGGGCGCTGGAGCTCAAGGACGGAAGGGCTGAGGAGGAGAAAAGGCGTGGGTGAAGAAAGGGAATCCTTATCCCCTTATAAAGGCCATGAATATCAAGCGCCTCCCCACTCGCCTTAAACTCCCCTATTCCCAAGGACCGTGCGAATGGCACGGTTGATCTACCCACACCCGCATTGATGAGAATCCCGCAGTAAGGGGACACGATCTCTGCTTCAACAAGACGTGCCAATGGCAACCGCGTCTCGAAACGTGGATCGGCAGACGAAAAACAGTTGGAAATTATGACCGGACAGACGTGATGCCATGTTGTAAAACGCTGTCGGCGGATTGGACTCGTGCAAGTATTATATTCTCTCTGCGGTTGTGTGTGGTACATGTTACAGGTCCGAATACTATCGTTGCATCCGCCTCTGGAATTACGACCTTTACCACAACGGTGAAGATTATCCTGGAGTTCGGAAAAGGGGAACCCGCCTTGCAATGCCGAAGACAATCTGCGCGCCAGACTCCTCGTCATTGAAGCCAGGTTCAGGGGCTACTGAGGGAGTCCTGGACTAAGGGGCCCTCGGGCGTCCGGCCCGTTATCCATGGGCCGGACTGGTGGGCTGTGAAGACATGAAGGCCGAAGACTGTTCCCATGTCCGGATTGGACTCTCCTTGGCGTGGAAGGCAAGCTTGGCGACCAACTATGAAGATTCCTTCTTATGTAACCGACTCTATGTAACCCTAGATCCCCCGGTGTCTATATAAACCGGAGGGTGTAGTCCGGAAAGGATATACTCATTACCATAGTCATACAGGCTAGACTTCTAGGGTTTATCCATTACGATCTCATGGTAGATCAACTCTTGTAATACTCATATTCATCAAGATCAATCAAGCAGGAAGTAGGGTATTACCTCCATAGAGAGGGCCCGAACCTGGGTAAACATCGTGTCCCCTGTCTCCTGTAACCATCGACCCTAGACGCACAGTTCAGGACCCCCTACCCGAGATCCGCCGGTTTTGACACCGACACTCTCCATGACGAGGAGGGAGTAGTTCACCCTCGGGGCTGAGGGTATGTACCAGTAGCTATGTGTTTGATCTCTCTATCTCTCTCTCTCTCTCTCTCTCTCTCTCTCTCTCGTGTTCTTGATTCGGCACGATCTTGATGTATTGCGAGCTTTGCTATTATAGTTGGATCTTATGATGTTTCTCCCCCTCTACTCTCTTGTAATGGGTTGAGTTTTCACTTTGAAGTTATCTTATCGGATTGAGTCTTTAAGGATTTGAGAACACTTGATGTATGTCTTGCATGTGCTTATCTGTGGTGACAATGGGATATTCACGTGATCTACTTGATGTATGTTTTGGTGATCAACTTGCGGGTTCAGTGACCTTGTGAACTTATGCATAGGGGTTGGCACACGTTTTCGTCTTGACTCTCTGGTGGAAACTTTGGGGCACTCTTTGAAGTACTTTGTGTTGGTTGAATAAATGAATCTGAGATTGTGTGATGCATATCGTATAATCATACCCACGGATACTTGAGGTGACATTGGGGTATCTAGGTGACATTAGGGTTTTGGTTGATTTGTGTCTTAAGGTGTTATTCTAGTACGAACTCTATGATAGATCGAACAGAAAGAATAGCTTCGTGTTATTTTACTACGGACTCTTGAATAGATCGATCAGAAAGGATACCTTTGAGGTGGTTTCGTACCCTACAATAATCTCTTCATTTGTTCTCCGCTATTAGTGACTTTGGAGTGACTCTTTGTTGCATGTTGAGGGATAGTTATATGATCAAATTATGTTATTATTGTTGAGAGAACATGCACTAGTGAATGTATGAACCCTAGGCCTTGTTTCCTAGCATTGAATACCGTTGACGCTCACTTTTAACACTTGCTACCTTGCTGTTTTTATATTTTCAGATGACAAATACCTATATCTACCATCCATATTGCACTTGTATCACCATCTCTTCGCCGAACTAGTGCACCTATACAATTTACCATTGTATTGGGTGTGTTGGGGACACGGGAGACTCTTTGTTATTTGGTTGCAGGGTTGCTTGAGAGAGACCATCTTCATCTTACGCCTCCCACGGATTTATAAACCTTAGGTCATCCACTTGAGGGAAATTTGCTACTTTCCTACAAACCTATGCACTTGGAGGCCCAACAACGTCTACAAGAAGAAGGTTGTGTAGTAGACATCAAGCAGTTTCTGGCGCCGTTGCCGGGGAGGTGAGTGCTTGAAGGTATATCTTTAGATCTTGTAATCGAATCTTTTAGTTTCTTGTTTTATCACTAGTTTAGTTTATAGAAGAAAACTACAAAAAAATTGAATTAAGGTTGCCTCATATGCTTCATCTTTTTAATGTCTTCTGTGAAAATGATGGGAAGGAAAATTGTGCTCAAGTACTAGAAGAAGAATTACATAGAATGTTTGGCATAAAATATGTGAATGATGAGCATGATTGCAATGTTGTTAGTATGAATTCTTTGAATACCCATGATGCTAATGATATGCAAAGCCACAAGCTTGGGGATGCTACGTTTGATGAAGATGGTATGTTTAGTCCCCCAAGTTTTGATGAGCAAATTTATTATGATGAAAGCATGCCTCCTATTTATGATGATTATATTGATGAAAGTGGTTTTGGAAGAGTGTCAACTTTAGGAAGTAATGATCCCACTATTTTGGAGGATGTTGAATATTATTGTGATAATTATGAAAGTGGATTTGGAGAGGTCATGACTTTATTTAGTGATGAATCCACTATTTCGGAAGAGGTTCCAATTGATTATGAGAACAAAGTTGCTATCTATGATGATTATTGTGATGACTTGTATTCTATTAAGAATAACCATAACCATGAAACTTGTCATCTTGATTTTAATTTTAAATTGGATTATGCCTCACATGATAGTTATTTTGTTGAGTTCCTCCCACTATTCCGAATGAGAAGAATTTTGCTTATGTGGAGATTAGTAAAATTTATATGCTTGTGCATCATGAGAATAATGTTTTATGTGATAGTTATATTGTTGAATTCATTCATGATGCTACTGTAAATTATTATGAGGGAGGAACATATGCTTGTAGGAATTGCAATAATATCAAGTTTCCTCTCTATGTGCTTAAAGTTTTAAAGTTATGCTTGTTTTGCCTTCCTATGCTAGTTGATTATTGTTCCCATAATTTGTTTGCTCACAAAATCCCTATGCATAGGAATTGGGTTAGACTTAAATGTGCTAGTCATATTCTTCATGATGCTCTCTTTATGTTTCAATTCTTATCTTTTATGTGAGCATCATTGAAATCATCATGCCTAGCTAGGGGCGTTAAACGTTAGCGCTTGTTGGGAGGCAACCCAATTTTATTTTTTTCTTTGCCTTTTGATCATGTTTAGTAATAAATAATTCATCTAGCCTCTTTTTAGATGTGGTTTTATGTTTTAATTAGTGTTTGTGACAAGTAGAACCTTTGGGAAGACTTGGGTGAAGTCTTTGCGATCTTGCTGTAAAAAATAAAAACTTTTGCGCTCACGTGATTAGCTGCCATTTTTTACTGGAGAGTGATTTTAGGTTTATTCCTTTTGCATATGATTAATAGACAAATTCCTCAAGTCCACCAATTTATCTCAGAATTTTTTGAGTTCCATAAGTATTCTAACAAATCAGATTGCTACAGACTGTTCTGTTTTTTGACAGATTCTGTTTTCATTGTGTTGTTTGCTTATTTTGATGAATCTATGAGTAGTATCGGAGGGTATGAACCATAGATAAGTTGGAATACAGTAGATATTACACCGATATGAATTTAGAATGAGTTCACAACAGTACCATTGTGGTTGTTTTAATTTTCTTATACTAACGGAGCTTACGAGTTTTCTGTTGAGTTTTGTGTTGTGAAGTTTTCAAGTTTTGGGTAAAGATTCGATGGACTATGGAATGAGGAGTGTCAAGAGCCTAAGCTTGGGGATGCCCAAGGCACCCCTTCAAGGAAAACCAAGAGCCTAAGCTTGGGGATGCCCCGGATGGCATCCCCTCTTCCGTCTTCGTTCATCGGTAACTTTACTTGGAGCTATATTTTTATTCACCACATGATATGTGTTTTGCTTGGAGTGTCATTTTAATTTCTTTAGTTTTTCTTGCTGTTTGGATAAAATATCAAGATCTGAAATTCTTGAATGTTAGAGAGTCTTCACATAGTTACATAATTATTCAACTACTCATTGATCTTCACATATATCTTTTCGAGTAGTTTGTCATTTGCTCTAATGCTTCACTTATATCTTCTTAGAGCATGGCGGTAGTTTTATTTTGAAGAAATTATTGATCTCTCATGCTTCACTTATATTATTTTGAGAGTCTTTTAGAACAGCATGGTAATTAGCTTTGGTTATAAAATTAGTCCTAATATGATGGGCATTCAAGATGGGTATAATAAAAACTTTCATATAGAGTGCATTGAATACTATGAGAAGTTTGATACTTGATGATTGTTTTGAGATATGAAGATGGTGATATTAGAGTCGTGCTAGTTGAGTAACTGTGAAATTGAGAAATACTTGTGTTGAGGTTTGCAGGTCCCGTAGCATGCACGTATGGTAACCGTTGTGTGACAAATTTGAAGCACGAGGTGTTTTTTGATTGCCTTCCTTATGAGTGGTGGTCGGGGACGAGCGATGGTCTTTTCCTACCAATCTATCCCCCTAGGAGCATGCGCGTAGTGCTTGGTTTTGATGACTTGTAGATTTATGCAATAAGTATGTGAGTTCTTTATGACTAATGTTGAGTCCATGGATTATACGCACTCTCACCCTTCCATCATTGCTAGCCTCTTCGGTACCGTGCATTGCCCTTTCTCACCTCGAGAGTTGGTGCAAACTTAGCCGGTGCATCCAGACCCCGTGATATGATACGCTCTATCACACATAAACCTCCTTATATCTTCCTCAAAATATCCACCATACCTACCTATTATGGCATTTTCATAGCCATTCCGAGATATATTGCCATGCAACTTTCCACCGTTCCATTTATTATGACACGCTTCATCATTGTCATATTGCTTTGCATGATCATGTAGTTGACATCGTATTTGTGGCAAAGCCACCATGCATAATTTCATACATGTCACTCTTGATTCATTGCCCATCCCGGTACACCGCCGGAGGCACTCATATAGAGTCATATTTTGTTCTAGTATCGAGTTGTAATCATTGAGTTGTAAATAAATAGAAGTGTGATGATCATCATTAATAGAGCATTATCCCATAAAAAGAAAGGCCAAAAAAGGGGAAAGGCCAAATAAAAAAAGGCCAAATAAAAAAAGGAAGGCCAAAAAAAAGAAATAAAAGGGACAACGCTACTATCCTTTTTCCACACTTGTGCTTCAAAGTAGCACCATGATCTTCATGATAGAGAGTCTCTTATGTAGTTACTTTCATATACTAAGTGGGAATTTTTCATTATAGAACTTGGCTTGTATATTCCAACAATGGGCTTCCTCAAATGCCCTAGGTCTTCGTGAGCAAGCAAGTTGGATGCACACCCACTTAGTTTCTTTTGTTGAGATTTCATACATTTATAGCTCTAGTGCATCCGTTGCATGGCAATCCCTACTCCTTGCATTGACATCAATTGATGGGCATCTCCATAGCTCGTTGATTAGCCACGTCAATGTGAGACTTTCTCCTTTTTTTTCTTCTCCACACAACCCCCATCATCATATTCTATTCCACCCATAGTGCTATGTCCATGGCTCACGCTCATGTATTGCGTGAAAGTTGAAAAAGTTTGAGAATACTAAAGTATGAAACAATTACTTGGCTTGTCATCGGGGTTGTGCATGATGAGAGCATTTTTGTGTGACGAAGATGAAGCATGGCCAAACTATATCATTTTGTAGGGATGAGCTTTCTTTGGCTATGTTATTTTGAGAAGACATAATTGCTTGGTTAGTATGCTTGAAGTATTATTATTTTTATGTCAATATTAAACTTTTGTCTTGAATCTTATGGATCTGAATATTCTCCCCCTCTACTCCCTTGTAATGGATTGAGTTTTCCCTTTGAAGTTATCTTATCGGATTGAGTCTTTAAGGATTTGAGAACACTTGATGTATGTCTTGCATGTGCTTATCTGTGGTGACAATGGGATATTCACGTGATCAACTTGATGTATGTTTTGGTGATCAACTTGCGGGTTCAGTGACCTTGTGAACTTATGCATAGGGGTTGGCACACGTTTTCGTCTTGACTCTCCGGTAGAAACTTTGGGGCACTCTTTGAAGTACTTTGTGTTGGTTGAATAGATGAATATGAGATTGTGTGATGCATATCAGATAATCATACCCACGGATACTTGAGGTGACATTGGAGTATCTAGGTGACATTAGGGTTTAGGTTGATTTGTGTCTTAAGGTGTTATTCTAGTACGAACTCTATGATAGATCGAACGGAAAGAATAGCTTCGTGTTATTTTACTACGGACTCTTGAATAGATCGATCAGAATGGATAACTTTGAGGTGGTTTTGTACCCTACAATAATCTCTTCGTTTGTTCTCCGCTATTAGTGACTTTGGAGTGACTCTTTGTTGCATGTTGAGGGATAGTTATATGATCGAATTATGTTATTATTGTTGAGAGAACTTGCACTAGTGAAAGTATGAACCCTAGGCCTGGTTTCCTAGCATTGCAATACCATTTACGCTCACTTTTACCACTTGCTACCTTGCTGTTTTTATATTTTCATATTACAAATACCTATATCTACCATCCATATTGCACTTGTATCACCATCTCTTCGCCGGACTAGTGCACCTATACAATTTACCATTGTACTGGGTGTGTTGGGGACACAAGAGACTCTTTGTTATTTGGTTGCAGGGTTGCTTGAGAGAGACCATCTTCATCCTATGCCTCCCACGGGTTGATAAACCTTAGGTCATCCACTTGAGGGAAATTTGCTACTGTCCTACAAACCTCTGCACTTGGAGGCCCAACAACGTCTACAAGAAGAAGGTTGTGTAGTAGACATCAGTACCTTTCCCGTCACTACCCTTTTTGCTCTTATATAGGTTGGTAAAAGGCCAAGAGTCCCTCCCGCCGCGCCGTTGATATCGCACTACCCATAAAAGATGTTGTTACATGTATTGGGGGAAACAAAATATTAATGATATCCCTTAGAAAATGGATACGATCTTCATTTTGATGGGACGTGCCAATAAGAGGATTTCCTCGGGCCATGATTCGGGTGAGTAGTAACTACCCGCCCAGTCGTGGGTGGTGCCGCTTCGATAAAGTTGTCAGGCTAGAAGCACTGTTCATACCTACGCGGCAGGCCTTCAAGGCTAAGTTACCTCGCGTCTTCGGGCGATGAGTGGGTTCGGTTAGGTCCTTTTTGGGGGACGCCATTCCTTCGAGGAGTGGTACATGGCGGCTTTAAAAGGAAAGAATCTCGAAATATCAGAAAGGGGGAACTTGTTTGTCGAGCCAAGGACTTCGGATCCGAAGTTGTTACAATTGAAGAGGTCATCCTCGGCATAGAAGACCAGTTCAGGGGCTACTGACGGTGTCCTGGACCAGGGGGTGCCAACCTAGTTGGCCCATAGTCCTCGGGATGGGCCCGTGGGCCCTCATTCTCCATCGAGTGGACTCCGGAAGCTAGATGCCTGGACATGATCAAGACTGCATGTACCGAAGACTTGTATACTCCAAGACATCTCCTGCCGCCTCCATGCGTTCTCGTGGATACCGACCATGTAACCATTGATGCCCTACCTGGCGTGTATATAAGCCAAAGGCTTTAGCCCATAGAGGGACTTCAACACAATTACATTCACCTAGCCCTAGAGTTAGGTATCTCCTTACAATCTCGAGGTAGATCAAGTTTGTACTCGATACATCATCATCATCAATACAATCAAAGCAGTATCTCTTCGAGAGGGCCCGAACCTGGGTAAACACTGTCCCTTCGTCCCTGTTACTATCGATACGAAATCCACTGCTCCGGACCCCCTACCCCGAGGTCTGCTGGTTTTACCATCGACACATCCCGATCCAGGCTTGGATTGGGGGTCAAAATAATCCCTAACCCAATCCTGATAGGAACGTCCATGCCTATCAAGCAGAGCCATGCACTAGACCGGCCGACAAGCTTGCTAGCAGGGGCGGAGGTGGTGGCCAGCGGTGACGGTCGGCGGGGAGTGGGGCGGGTGGGTGGAGCTTCCTCAAAACCGGCGGATCTCGGGTAGGGGGGCCCGAACTGTGCGTCTAAGGTCGATGGTAACAGGAGAGAGGGGACACAATGTTTACCCAGGTTCGGGCCCTCTCTATGGAGGTAATGCCCTACTTCCTGCTTGATTGATCTTGATGAATATGAGTATTACAATAGTTGATCTACCACGAGATCGTAATGGCTAAAACCCTAGAAGTCTAGCCTGTATGACTATAATTCTATATATCTCCTCTACGGACTAAGCCCTCCGGTTTATATAGACACTAGAGGGGACTAGGGTTACACAAAGTCGGTTACAGAGAAAGGAATCTTCATATTTGGTCGCCAAGCTTGCCTTCCACGCCAAGGAGAGTCCCATCCGGACACGGGAGAGAGTCTTTGGTCTTGTATCTTCACAGCCCATGTTGGAAATATGCCCTAGAGGCTATAATAAATGGTTATTATTATATTTCTTTGTTCATGATAATTATCTATTGTTCATGCTATAATTGTGTTATCCGGAAATCGTAATACATGTGTGAATATATAGACCACAACGTGTCCCTAGTAAGCCTCTAGTTGACTAGCTCGTTGATCAACAGATAGTCATGGTTTCCTGACTATGGACATTGGATGTCATTGATAACGGGATCACATCATTAGGAGAATGATGTGATGGACAAGACCCAATCCTAAGCATAGCATAAAAGATCATGTAGTTCGTTTGCTAGAGCTTTTCCAATGTCAAGTATCTTTTCCTTAGACCATGAGATCGTGTAACTCCCGGATGCCGTAGGAGTGCTTTGGGTGTACCCAACGTCACAACGTAACTGGGTGACTATAAAGGTACACTACGGGTATCTCTGAAAGTGTCTGTTGGGTTGACACGGATCGAGACTGGGATTTGTCACTCCGTATGACGGAGAGGTATCTCTAGGCCCACTCGGTAATGCATCATCATAATGAGCTCAATGTGACTAAGGAGTTAGCCACGGGATCATGCATTACGGTACGAGTAAAGAGACTTGCCGGTAACGAGATTGAACAGGGTATTGGGATACCGACGATCGAATCTCGGGCAAGTAACGTACCGATTGACAAAGGGAATTGTATACGGGATTGATTGAATCCTCGACATCGTGGTTCATCCGATGAGATCATCGTGGAACATGTGGGAGCCAACATGGGTATCCAGATCCCACTGTTGGTTATTGACCGAAGAGGCGTCTCGGTCATGTCTGCATGTCTCCCGAATCCGTAGGGTCTACACACTTAAGGTTCGGTGACGCTAGGGTTGTAGAGATATTAGTATGCGGAAACCCGAAAGTTGTTCGGAGTCCCGGATGAGATCTCGGACGTCACAAGGAGTTCCGGAATGGTTCGGAGGTGAAGAATTATATATAGGAAGTCCAGTTTCGGCCACCGGGAAAGTTTCGGGGGTTATCTGTATTGTACCGGGACCACCGGAAGGGTCCCGGGGGTCCACCGGGTGGGGCCACCTATCCCGGAGGGCCCCATGGGCTAAAGTGGGAAGGGAACCAGCCCTTAGTGGGCTGGGGCACCCCCCATTGGCCTCCCCTTGCGCCTAGGGTTGGAAACCCTGGGGGTGGGGGGGCCCCACATGACTTGGGGGGGAAGTTTCCCCCCTGGCCGCCGCCCCCTTGTAGATGGGTTCCAGGGCCGGCGCCCCCCTCCAGGGGGCCTATATATAGGGGGAGGGAGGGCTGCTGCACCACAGCCCCTGGCGCCTCCCTCTCCCCCTGCAACACCTCTCCCTCTCGCAGAAGCTTGGCGAAGCCCTGCCGAGATCCCCACTACTTCCACCACCACGCCGTCGTGCTGCTGGATCTCCATCAACCTCTCCTTCCCCCTTGCTGGATCAAGAAGGAGGAGACGTCGCTGCTCCGTACGTGTGTTGAACGCGGAGGTGCTGTCCGTTCGGCACTCGGTCATCGGTGATTTGGATCACGACGAGTACGACTCCATCAACCCCGTTCATTAGAACGCTTCCGCTCGCGATCTACAAGGGTATGTAGATGCACTCATTTCCCCTCGTTGCTAGTATACTCCATAGATGGATCTTGGTGATGCGTAGGAAATTTTATAATTCTGCTACGATCCCCAACAGTGGCATCATGAGCCAGGCCTATGCGTAGTTACTATGCACGAGTAGAACACAAAGCAGTTGTGGGCGTAGATGTTGCCAATTCTTCTTGCCGCTACTAGTCTTATCTTGTTTCGGCGGTATTGTGGGATGAAGCGGCCCGGACCGACCTTACACGTACGCTTACATGAGACAGGTTCCACCGACTGACATGCACTAGTTGCATAAGGTGGCTAGCGGGTGTATGTCTCTCCCACTTTAGTCGGAACGGATTCGATGAAAAGGGTCCTTATGAAGGGTAAATAGAAATTGGCATATCACGTTGTGGTTTTACGTAGGTAAGAAACGTTCTTGCTAGAAACCTATACAAGCCACGTAAAAACTTGCAACAACAATTAGAGGACGTCTAGCTTGTTTTTGCAGCATGTGCCTTGTGATGTGATATGGCCAGAAGATGTGATGAATGATATATGTGATGTATGAGATTGATCATATTCTTGTAATAGGAATCATGACTTGCATGTCGATGAGTATGACAACCGGCAGGAGCCATAGGAGTTGTCTTTATTTTTTGTATGACCTGCGTGTCATTGAAGAACGCCATGTAAATTACTTTACTTTATTGCTAAACGCGTTAGCCATAGAAGTAGAAGTAATCATTGGCATGACAACTTCATGAAGACACAATGATGGAGATCATGATGATGGAGATCATGGTGTCATGCCGGTGACGAAGATGATCATGACGCCCCGAAGATGGAGATCAAAGGAGCAGAATGATATTGGCCATATCATGTCACTATTTGATTGCATGTGATGTTTATCATGTTTTGCATCTTATTTGCTTAGAACGACGGTAGTAAGTAAGATGATCCCTTATAATAATTTCAAGAAAGTGTTCCCCCTAATTGTGCACCGTTGCGAAGGTTCGTTGTTTCGAAGCACCACGTGATGATCGGGTGTGATAGATTCTAACGTTCGCATACAACGGGTGTTGACGAGCCTAGCATGTACAGACATGGCCTCGGAACACACGCAATACACTTAGGTTGACTTGACGAGCCTAGCATGTACAGACATGGCCTCGGAACACGGAGGACCGAAAGGTCGAGCATGAGTCGTATAGAAGATACGATCAACATGGAGATGTTCACCGATCTTGACTAGTCCGTCTCACGTGATGATCGGACATGGCCTAGTTAACTCGGATCATGTTTCACTTAGATGACTAGAGGGATGTCTATCTGAGTGGGAGTTCATTGAGTAATTTGATTAGATGAACTTAATTGTCATGAACTTAGTCTAAAATCTTTACAATATGTCTTGTAGATCAAATGGCCCACGCTAATGTTGCCCTCAACTTCAACGCGTTCCTAGAGAAAACCAAGCTGAAAGATGATGGCAGCAACTATACGGACTGGGTCCGGAACCTGAGGATCATCCTCATAGCTGCCAAGAAAGATTATGTCCTAGAAGCACCGCTAGGTGAAGCACCAATCCCAGAGAACCAAGACGTTATGAACGCTTGGCAATCACGTGCTGATGATTACTCCCTCGTTCAGTGCGGCATGCTTTACAGCTTAGAACCGGGGCTCCAAAAGCGTTTTGAGAAGCATGGAGCATATGAGATGTTCAAAGAGCTGAAAATGGTTTTCCAAGCTCATGCCCGGGTTGAGAGATATGAAGTCTCCGACAAGTTCTTCAGCTGTAATATGGAGGAAAATAGTTCTGTTACTGAGCACATACTTAGAATGTCTGGGTTACACAACCGCTTGTCTCAGCTGGGAGTTAATCTCCCGGATGACGCGGTCATTGACAGAATCCTTCAGTCGCTTCCACCGAGCTACAAGACCTTTGTGATGAACTTCAATATGCAGGGGATGGAAAAGACCATTCCTGAGGTATATTCGATGCTGAAATCAGCGGAGGTGGAGATCAGAAAGGAACATCAAGTGTTGATGGTGAATAAAACCACTAAGTTCAAGAAAGGCAAGGGCAAGAAGAACTTCAAGAAGGACGGCAAGGGAGTTGCCGCGCCCGGTAAGCCAGTTACTGGGAAGAAGTCAAGGAATGGACCCAAGCCTGAGACTGAGTGCTTTTATTGCAAGGGAAGTGGTCACTGGAAGCGGAGCTGCCCCAAATACTTAGCGGACAAGAAGGCCGGCAACACCAAAGGTATATGTGATATACATGTAATTGATGTCTACCTTACCAGTACTCGTAGTAGCTCCTGGGTATTTGATACCGGTGCGGTTGCTCATATTTGTAACTCAAAACAGGAACTGCGGAATAAGCGGAGGCTGGCAAAGGACGAGGTGACGATGCGCGTCGGGAATGGTTCCAAGGTCGATGTGATCGCCGTCGGCACGCTGCCTCTACATTTACCTACGGGATTAGTTTTAAACCTCAATAATTGTTATTTAGTGCCAGCTTTGAGCATGAACATTGTATCTGGATCTCGTTTAATTCGAGATGGCTACTCATCTAAATCCGAGAATAATGGTTGTTCTATTTATATGAGAGATATGTTTTATGGTCATGCCCCGCTGGTCAATGGTTTATTCTTGATGAATCTCGAACGTGATGTTACACATATTCATAGTGTGAATACCAAAAGATGTAAAGTTGATAACGATAGTCCCACATACTTGTGGCACTGCCGCCTTGGTCACATTGGTGTCAAGCGCATGAAGAAGCTCCATGCAGATGGACTTTTGGAGTCTCTTGATTACGAATCAATTGACACGTGCGAACCATGCCTCGTGGGTAAGATGACCAAGAATCCGTTCTCCGGAACAATGGAGGGAGCAACCAACTTATTGGAAATCATACATACCGATGTGTGTGGTCCAATGAGTGTTGAGGCTTGCGGAGGATATCGTTATGTTCTCACTCTCACTGATGACTTAAGTAGATATGGGTATGTCTACCTAATGAAACACAAATCTGAAACCTTTGAAAAGTTCAAGGAATTTCAGAGTGAGGTTGAGAATCAAAGTGACAGGAAAATAAAGTTCTTACGATCAGATCGTGGTGGAGAATATTTAAGTCACGAACTTGGTACGCACTTAAGTAAATGTGGAATTGTTTCACAACTCACGCCGCCTGGAACACCTCAGCGAAACGGTGTCCGAACGTCGTAATCGCACTCTATTGGATATGGTGCGATCTATGATGTCTCTTACCGATCTACCGCTCTCATTTTGGGGCTATGCTTTAGAGACTGCCGCATTCACTTTAAATAGGGCTCCGTCGAAATCCGTTGAGACGACACCGTATGAATTATGGTTTGGGAAGAAACCTAAGCTGTCGTTTCTAAAAGTTTGGGGATGCGATGCTTATGTCAAGAAACTTCAACCTGAAAAGCTCGAACCCAAGTCGGAAAAATGCGTCTTCATAGGATACCCTAAGGAAACTATTGGGTATACCTTCTACCTCAGATCGGAAGGCAAGATCTTTGTTGCCAAGAATGGGTGCTTTCTGGAGAAAGAGTTTCTCTCGAAGGAATTAAGTGGGAGGAAAGTGGAACTTGATGAGGTGATAGTCACCCCTTCCGAACCGGAAAGTAGCGCAGCGCGGGAAGATGTTCCTGTGGTGCCTACACCGACTGGGGAGGAAGTTAATGATGATGATCATGAAGCTTCGGATCAAGTTACTGCTGAACTTCGTAGGTCCACAAGGACACGTTCCGCACCAGAGTGGTACGGCAACCCTGTCCTGGAAATCATGTTGTTAGACAACGGTGAACCTTCGAACTATGAAGAAGCGATGGCAGGCCCGGATTCCGACAAATGGCTAGAAGCCATGAAATCCGAGATAGGATCCATGTATGAAAATGAAGTATGGACTTTGACTGACTAGCCCGATGATCGGCGAGCCATAGAAAATAAATGGATCTTTAAGAAGAAGACAGACGCGGATGGTAATGTGACCATCTATAAGGCTCGACTTGTTGCTAAGGGTTATCGACAAGTTCAAGGGGTTGACTATGATGAGACTTTCTCACCCGTAGCGAAGCTGAAGTCCGTCCGAATCATGTTAGCAATTGCCGCATTCTATGATTATGAGATATGGCAAATGGACGTCAAAACGGCATTCCTTAACGGTTTTCTTAAGGAAGAATTGTATATGATGCAACCGGAAGGTTTTGTCGATCCTAAGAATGCTAACAAGGTATGCAAGCTCCAGCGCTCCATATATGGACTGGTGCAAGCATCTCGGAGTTGGAACATTCGTTTTGATGAGATGATCAAAGCGTTTGGGTTTACACAGACTTATGGAGAAGCCTGTGTTTACAAGAAAGTGAGTGGGAGCTCTGTAGCATTTCTCTTATTATATGTGGATGACATACTATTGATGGGAAATGATATAGAATTCTTGGAAAGTATAAAGGCCTATTTGAATAAGTGTTTTTCAATGAAGGACCTTGGAGAAGCTGCTTATATATTAGGCATCAAGATCTATAGAGATAGATCAAGACGCCTCATTGGTCTTTCACAGAGTATGTACCTTGACAAGATATTGAAGAAGTTCAATATGGATCAGTCCAAGAAGGGGTTCTTGCCTGTATTGCAAGGTGTGCAATTGAGCACGGCTCAATGCCCGACCACGGCAGAAGATAGAGAAAAGATGAGTGTCATCCCCTATGCCTCGGCCATAGGGTCTATTATGTATGCTATGCTGTGTACCAGACCTGATGTAAACCTTGCCGTAAGTTTGGTAGGAAGGTACCAAAGTAATCCCGGCATGGAACACTGGACAGCGGTCAAGAATATCCTGAAGTACCTGAAGAGGACTAAGGATATGTTTCTCGTTTATGGAGGTGACGAAGAGCTCGTCGTAAAGGGTTACGTCGATGCTAGCTTCGACACATATCTGGATGACTCGAAGTCACAAACCGGATACGTGTATATTTTGAATGGAGGGGCAGTAAGCTGGTCCAGTTGCAAGCAAAGCGTCGTGGCGGGATCTACATGTGAAGCGGAGTACATGGCAGCCTCGGAGGCAGCGCAAGAAGCAATCTGGATGAAGGAGTTCATTACCGACCTAGGGGTGATTCCCAATGCGTCGGGCCCGATGACTCTCTTCTGTGACAACACTGGAGCTATTGCCCTTGCGAAGGAACCCAGGTTTCACAGGAAGACCAGGCATATCAAGCGTCGCTTCTACTCCATTCGTGAAAGTGTTCAAAATGGAGACATAGATACTTGTAAAGTACATACGGACCTGAATGTAGCAGATCCGTTGACTAAACCTCTCCCTAGAGCAAAACATGATCAACACCAGAACTCTATGGGTGTTCGATTCATCACAATGTAACTAGATTATTGACTCTAGTGCAAGTGGGAGACTGTTGGAAATATGCCCTAGAGGCTATGATAAATGGTTATTATTATATTTCTTTGTTCATGATAATTGTCTATTGTTCATGCTATAATTGTGTTATCCGGAAATCGTAATACATGTGTGAATATATAGACCACAACGTGTCCCTAGTAAGCCTCTAGTTGACTAGCTCGTTGATCAACAGATAGTCATGGTTTCCTGACTATGGACATTGGATGTCATTGATAACGGGATCACATCATTAGGAGAATGATGTGATGGACAAGACCCAATCCTAAGCATAGCATAAAAGATCGTGTAGTTCGTTTGCTAGAGCTTTTCCAATGTCAAGTATCTTTTCCTTAGACCATGAGATCGTGTAACTCCCGGATGCCGTAGGAGTGCTTTGGGTGTACCCAACGTCACAACGTAACTGGGTGACTATAAAGGTACACTACGGGTATCTCTGAAAGTGTCTGTTGGGTTGACACGGATCGAGACTGGGATTTGTCACTCCGTATGACGGAGAGGTATCTCTGGGCCCACTCGGTAATGCATCATCATAATGAGCTCAATGTGACTAAGGAGTTAGCCACGGGATCATGCATTACGGTACGAGTAAAGAGACTTGCCGGTAACGAGATTGAACAGGGTATTGGGATACCGACGATCGAATCTCGGGCAAGTAACGTACCGATTGACAAAGGGAATTGTATACGGGATTGATTGAATCCTCGACATCGTGGTTCATCCGATGAGATCATCGTGGAACATGTGGGAGCCAACATGGGTATCTAGATCCCGCTGTTGGTTATTGACCGGAGAGGCGTCTCGGTCATGTCTGCATGTCTCCCGAACCCGTAGGGTCTACACACTTAAGGTTCGGTGACGCTAGGGTTGTAGAGATATTAGTATGCGGAAACCCGAAAGTTGTTCGGAGTCCCGGATGAGATCCCGGACGTCACGAGGAGTTCCGGAATGGTCCGGAGGTGAAGAATTATATATAGGAAGTCCAGTTTCGGCCACCGGGAAAGTTTCTGGGGTTATCGGTATTGTACCGGGACCACCGGAAGGGTCCCGGGGGTCCATCGGGTGGGGCCACCTATCCCGGAGGGCCCCATGGGCTGAAGTGGGAAGGGAACCAGCCCTTAGTGGGCTGGGGCGCCCCCCATGGGCCTCCCCCTGCGCCTAGGGTTGGAAACCCTGGGGGTGGGGGGCGCCCCACTTGACTTGGGGGGGAAGTTTCCCCCCCTGGCCGCCGCCCCCCTTGTAGATGGGTTCCAGGGCCGGCGCCCCCCCTCCAGGGGGCCTATATATAGGGGGGAGGGAGGGCTGCTACACCACAGCCCCTGGCGCCTCCCTCTCCCCCTGCAACACCTCTCCCTCTCGCAGAAGCTTGGCGAAGCCCTGCCGAGATCCCCGCTACTTCCACCACCACGCCATCGTGCTGCTGGATCTCCATCAACCTCTCCTTCCCCCTTGCTGGATTAAGAAGGAGGAGACGTCGCTGCTCCATACGTGTGTTGAACGCGGAGGTGCCGTCCGTTCGGCACTCGGTCATCGGTGATTTGGATCACAGCGAGTACGACACCATCAACCCCGTTCATTACAACGCTTCCGCTCGCGATCTACAAGGGTATGTAGATGCACTCCTTTCCCCTCGTTGCTAGTATACTCCATAGATGGATCTTGGTGATGCGTAGGAAATTTTATAATTCTGCTACGATCCCCAACAGCCCATTAGTCTGGCCCATGTCGAACAGGCCGCACGCCCGAGGACCCCTTAGTCCAGGACTCCCTCTGTAGCCCCTGAACCAAGCTTCAATGACGAGGTGTTCGGCGCGCAGATTGTCTTCGGCATTGCAAGGCGGGTTCCCCTTTCCGAATACTCCAAGATAGTGTTCGGATGCAACGAACGTGTCCGGATCTACAACACAAGTACCACACACAACCATAGAGAGTATAATATTTCATGAGTCCAACCTACTGACAACTTTTTGTAACGTGACATCACGCTTGTTCGGTCATTATTTCAAACCGTTTCTTGTCCTGCCGTTCAACATTTCGAGGCATGGTTTTTATTGGCATGTCTTGTCGAAGCAGAGATCATGTCCCGTTATTGCGGGATTCTCATCAATACGAGCGTGGGTAACCCAACCGTCCCATTGGGATGATTCCTTAGGAATAGGCAGGTTTTCAGGCATAGGAGGAGGCGTCCGATACCCGTTGCCTTGATAAAGGAGCCAAGGGCCGTCTCTTTTTACGCCAAACCTCTCCTCAGCCTTTTCAACCTCGAGTTCTAGCACCCAAGGTTCGACTTCATTGCTTCAAGCTTCCCAATCATGTCCGGACCCAGCCCACAGGGCCGATGGGTGGCTTCCTCTGTTACAGAGGAGGACATTGCGAAGCTTCGGGCGGCCAGATACCTGACCGCGGAAATCCCCCACAGGCTTCCTGCTCAAGGACAGGTTATTCCGACTCCCAGATTCAGCGAGAGGGTCGTATTCATCTCTCACTTCCTCCGAGGGCTAGGATTCGCTCTTCGCCCCTTCGTCCGGGGGCTCATGTTTTATTACGAACTAGATTTTCATGATCTAGCCCCAGATTCTTTCTTCCACGTCTCGGCGTTTATCATCATGTGCGAGGCCTTCCTCCGAATCCCCCCACACTTCGGCTTATGGCTCAAGACCTTTAGTGTGAAGCCGAAGGTAGTCGACAGGGAACAGGCAGAGTGCGGCGGTGCTGTAGTAAGCCATGATTCAATCGTACACTAATCATGCACGCAAACGTGTATGATCAAGATCAGGGACTCACGGGAAGATATCACAACACAACTCTAAAACATAAATAAGTCATACAAGCATCATAATACAAGCCAAGGGCCTCGAGGGCTCGAATACAAGTGCTCGATCATAGACGAGTCAGCGGAAGCAACAATATCTGAGTACAGACATAAGTTAAACAAGTTTGCTTAAGAAGGCTAGCACAAACTGGGATACAGATCGAAAGAAGCGCAGGCCTCCTGCCTGGGATCCTCCTAACTACTCCTGGTCGTCGTCAGCGGCCTGCACGTAGTAGTAGGCACCTCCGGTGTAGTAGGAGTCGTCGGCAGCGGTGGCGTCTGGCTCCTGGGCTCCAGCATCTGGTTGCGACAACCAGGTAGAAGGGAAAGGGAGAAAATAGGGAGAAAATCAACCGTGAGTACTCATCCAAAGTACTCGCAAGCAAGGAGCTACACTACATATGCATGGGTATATGTGTAAAGGGCCATATCGGTGGACTGAACTGCAAAATGCCAGGATAAGAGGGGGGTAGCTAATCCTGTCGAAGACTATGCTTCAGGTCACCTCCATCTTGCAGCATGTAGAAGAGAATAGATGGTAAGTTCACCAAGTAGCATCGCATAGCATAATCTTACCCGGCGATCCCCTCCTCGTCGCCCTGTTAGAGAGCGATCACCGGGTTATATCTGGCACTTGGAAGGGTGTGTTTTATTAAGTATCCGGTTCTAGTTGTCATAAGGTCAAGGTACAACTCCGAGTCGTCCTTTTACCGAGGGACACGGCTATTCGAATAGATAAACTTCCCTGCAGGGGTGCACCACATAAAACAACACGCTCGATCCCATTTGGCCGGACACACTTTTCTGGGTCATGCCCGGCCGCGGAAGATCAACACGTCGCAGCCCCACCTAGGCTCAACAGAGAGGTCAGCACGCCGGTCTAAATCCTATGCACGCAGGGGTCTGGGCCCATCGCCCATTGCACACATGCACGTTGCGTACGTGGCCGGAAGCAGACCTAGCCCCCTTAATACAAGCGCGAGCTTACGGTCCAATGCGGCGCGCGCCACTCAGTCGCTGACGTCAAAAAGAGCTTCGGCTGATACCACGACGCCGAGTGCCCATAACTGTTTCCGCGTAGTTGGTTAGTGCGTATAGACCAAATGGCCAGACTCAGATCAAATACCAAGATCTCGTTAAGCGTGTTAAGTATCCGCGAACGCCGACCAGGGCCAGGCCCACCTCTCTCCTAGGTGGTCTCAACCTGCCCTGGCGCTCCGCCACAAAGTAACAGTCGGGGGCCGTCAGGAACCCAGGCCCACCTCTATCGGGATGGAGCCACCTGTCCTTTCAGCCCCCTCATCAGAATCACTTGCGGGTACTCAACGAGCCGACCCGACTTTAGTCACCACATGTGTCATGTATATAAAGTATATAGTATATACCCGTGATCACCTCCCGAAGTAATCACGGCCCAGTAGTATAGCATGGCAGACGGACAAGAGTGTAGGGCCACTGATGGAACACTAGCATCCTATACTAAGCAGTAGGATAGCAGGTAAGGGTAACAACTGTAGCAACAATGACAGGCTATGCATTAGGATAGGATTAACGGAAAGTAGTAACATGCTACACTACTCTAATGCAAGCAGTATATAGAAGAATAGGCGATATCTGGTGATCAAGGGGGGCAGGCTTGCCTGGTTGCTCTGGCAAGGAGGGGTCATCGTCGACGTAGTCGATCACAGGGGGAGCATCGGTCTCGGGGTCTACCGGAGAGAAGAGGGGGAAGCAACAGTAAATATAAAGCAAACATAGCATCACAAAGCATAACGTGGCAATATGCTGTGTCGGGTGTGACCTAACGTATGGCTACAGGGTATAGGTGAAGGGGGAATTCAACCGGGAAGGTGTTCCCGGTTCCGGACCTGTGTCAGACAGATGACCGGAGGGGGAATGTTCCATGTTCAGCATGCTAGGGGCATGTGACAGATGAACGGACCGCGTATTCGAATTCGTTGGATTTTTCTGAGCAACTTTCATATAGAAAACATTTTCATCCGACGTACGGTTTATTTTCTATGAATTTTCAAAGATTAAAGCATATTTTGAAATTATTTAAAATAACAGGAAAGGAAAATATGACATCAGCAGAGTGTCAGCATGACATCAGCAGGTCAATAGACCCGGTGACTGGTCAAACTGACCAGTGGGTCCCATCTGTCATAGACAGTAGGGCTAACAGAGGTTAACTTAAACTAACTAAGTTAATTAATTAGAAGGGGCCCATTGTCACTGTCTAATTAGGTTAATTAAATTAGCTTAATAAACTTTGTTAATTAGGGGGGTGTGGGCCCCATCTGTCAGTTGCTTGGGCCGGTCCAGTCAGCATGGTGGACCGGGTCAACAGGAAGGCCGGGCCCCTGGGGCCCACGGGTCAGCGACCCAGGTGGTGGCCCCAGGTGGCCACGTCGGCGTGGCGCCGGAGAGAGCTCCGGCAAGCCTCTTCCGCGGCGGAACTACGCCGGAGCCGGGCGGGATTCGTCCACACCGCACTATTTTGGGCGCGGCCGGGCTCGTTCGAACGGCAAGACGACGGCGGAGCGATCTGTGACGATGGCGGAGGCTGCGGTGGCCGGAGCTGAGTGTATCGAGCTCATCGGCGGCGAGGTTCTTCGGGCGAGGTACGGGAACGGGGTTACGGGGTGCAAGGCGAGCTATGCGAGGTGCCTACGGTGCCTACTCGACGTGAGAAGCGAAACGTCGGCACGCACGGGACCAAATGGTCACCGTGGCCACGTCAGCGACGAGGCTAGGTGGCAGCGCGTTTGGGTGAGCGTGGAACGGGCGCTACAGACGATCAGAGGAGGCAGGGGAGGGCGCATCCGGCGCAGAGGCTCACCGGGGGAGCATGGGGTCTGGGCAGAGGGCTCGGGGAGGACCGGTGGCATAGATCAAGGACGAGGACGATGCGGTGGCCGAGCCGGAGAAGAAGAAGAGTGCAGCGACGCGAGGGGCTCCGGGGCTCGATCCAGCGGTGTAGTGGAAGCAGAGGACCACGACGGAGCTGTAGGACTTGTCGGGGCGACGAACGGACGACGGTGGCCACGGCTACGGCGATCGACGGCGATGGGGGTGCTCGGGCATCTCGAACAGAGGCGAGGAAGGGGACGAGAGGGGGATTGTGGGCTCGCTAGGGTTTCGGGGGAGGGCGAGGGGGCATGTGGGATGGGGAGACGAGGGGGGCCCGTGGCTTTGCCCTTATCCTCATCGGCGCCGCCAGTGAGGTGGTCTGGCGGGAGCGCGCTCGGGCGCTCGGTCGCTACAGCAGTGAAAGGGGGAACGACCCCGAGGCGCTGCACGGCCGGCTGGGCCTGCTGGGCTAAGGCCCAGTGGGGCAGGGGGGCTTCTGTTTTATTTTATCTTTTTGTTTTGTATTTCCTTTTTCTTTTATTTATTTTCTTGTTTCTGTTTTCTTTTACTTAATTAATAGTTTATAGTTTTACAAAAAGTGAAACCCACTCCTAAATTAGATTTGTAAAAATCAACTGTTCTCACAAAAAGTTTGGGACAAAAGTAAAGTACCTTGTATTCTTTATTAATTAAAAAGTATTTAAGTTATTGTTTCAGTCACTCTTTTATTTATTTTAGCGCATTCCAACACTTTTAAAATGTTGGTTTCTCCACCATTATTACTTAGGATTTATTTGGCTCCCTCCGAACATTTTAGTTTTAATATTTAAAAACTTTTATTATTTGCTTGATCTTGAATTTGAATTTGAATCGGTTTTGAACTAACGCGAGATTAGCAACAGTAATCGAGGTGACATGGCATCATTAGTAGAGTGTTACTGTAGCTTAATTATCCGGGCGTCACAATTCTCCTCCACTACAAGAAATCTCGTCCCGAGATTTAAGAGGGGAAGTAAGGGGGAAGTTCTGGTTACGAAATTCTAATGAGTGTCCTTGGTCTTGGTTGCTCTTCTCGAAGAGGTCAATCCATTACGTTGATGTCTTCATTTCTCTTCCTCCGGTCATCGTGATGAAGTCGGCATCCTTTCTTCGGGAACTCCATCGTACTTACGAATAGGAAAGGGGCAGCTCGGCAACGATAGAAGGCTATAAGGGGTAATCATCGGGGGTTATCCCATGAATGAACACATGGGTATCTCTCGAGTTGGTTAAATGAAACATATCGAGAGCAAAGTAAGAAGGTACAATAAGAAGTTTCAAACGGATAGACAATCGTTCAATGCCTGAACCAAAGTGTGATAGGAGTCTAGAGCAACGAGAATAAGTATTGCGTCTGAAACCAGAATGGATCAATAGGAAGATGACCCATGAATTACATACGAAATCAAGCGCGAGGAATAACTTTGGCAACAAGGTGTACAGGAGAGTCATGTTTCGATCATGTGGAACTGTGGGTTATGGGCCCACTATGTGGGTTAAAAGTAGGAAGGGTGATGACGTCTTGCACGATCATGTAAGCATGGCATGTCAGAGGATAGCCTATCAGTTATGTCGGCAACAAAATCGGTACCAAGGGCGAGGGACGAAGAGAACCATTTTCCTGCTCGTTGCATGAGGCAGACCAATAGGCAAAGTTCTCGTCCATCGGTGGCTACCGGAGTGTCATCAACAATAGTAACACGGTCTTGCTGACAGAATTGTACACCGAGGTGTTTACATAGGCAGGAGAATATTACTGCTTAGATCATACATATCACAAGAAAGGTTAAACCAAACAATGGAAAGGAAAATATGATTATCAGATTAAACAGAACAATGGAAAGGAAAATGTGTTTAAAACACATATTTCAAGGGTATATCCTTCCCAAGGACAAGCAAAGCATGATATCCATAACAGGATATAATGTAGAAAACTCTTTAGGTAAGGGAAGAGAAATTTCATGACATTACCCATACAACGGTGTTTGGATAATTGAGAAGCAAACATTTAGCATTGGGCTTCAAATGTTCATGTTAAAAATTGGAGTATCATAGACATGCTTCGAGATAGCATTGACATGGTCAACAGGTGAAAATCAGACTTTGGAAACAAAAAGGATCCATCAGGAACAACTTATAGAATAAGTCTTACAATTTCCTCACGGAAGAATGACTAACCTTGCCAAAAAGGAAACTATAACAATAGGTCCTCCGGCCAGGTGTGTTAGGCATGACATCACCTTACCGGGTCATAAATAGACCAATGTTATAACTCTTGGAAATATGTTCCAACCATCATATCTGACCGAGATTCAGATCTGATTGTCAGGATAACTCAGACTCAGGATGACTGAGAAGAAAGGTGCAACACAAATTGTCGAAACGACATCGAAGATTCTCGGGAGATGAACTATGGAAGCGAGTTCCGAACAAGGGTTCATCATTAAGTCAAGGAGAGGTGAGGAGGTGATTGATTGACTCAGCGACAATCCATTGAGATTTCCAAAAGATGGATTTCCACAACTATGTGAACAAGGAGATAACATTAGCTAGATCGAATGACTTAATGATGTATGCTCGAGGAAAACATACACAATTAAACATTGGTTGAAAGGTGCAGCCGAATATGGTCTTAGGTAGCATGATCAATGTTAGAATGGTGATTCGATAACCAATACACAAGGAATGAAACTATCGTTCATTAACTTACAAGCAATAGGGTTGCTGGAAGTTTTGAATTTTACACATCACAGTTCATTTGTGGGTACTTCGGTTAAAATCAACATGGGGACCAAGAACTGAATGTAGACAGCAAGATGTATTACTATATCAAGAATTCTTAAGAGGTGGTGAAATTCTCATGACATTCTTGATATAAAAGATGGTAATACTCCAAAGTAAAGAAGAACAAATGCTGGATAGCAAGGATCTCAAGGTATAACACAAAACATGAACAAGTTTGTGTTGGGGGGAGGCAAGAATGTTGTCGATGATAACACAATTCATCGAGGGGCAAGGATGGTATTTCTCATCTTGAATTTCGACACACAACTTGGAAGAAGTCAAACTGTTGACAATGATCACAACAAATTTGTCGAGAGGTTTTCAAGAAGATGTAATTGATCGATGATGACATCAAGTCAAAGGAATGATGAAAGTGAAAGGTTATTGGAACCACGGGTAGGACACAAACTCGAAATCAAGTTTGTTGTTCAAGGAGAAGTGATATGACGAGGAAGATCGACGCAAGATTAGCTCACTGTCGAAATTTGTGCGCTGGGAAGGACCAGGTAGCACAGTTAAAATCGGCACGATAATGACATAGCCGAGCAGGCTAGGGATGACGTGATCGAGTACGAACTCGTAAGCAAAGGAGATTACTAAGAGTTGTTTAATCGTGATGCGGACTCGATTCAGTTATCGATGTCCTTGAGTGTTTAATAACTCGGAGCCCGTGAAAAATTGGAATCAATGAGAATGTAATACTTGATGGAGAACTCATAGGAAGTTATGCAGTTCCGTGATAATCTTGAGATACCAGGGGGGTAATACTCGACGACAAACCAAAGTAGAGGTTGGACTGGGGTATTGCTCTTACAGAAGACAAGTGCTTAAACTTGTACGAGAAATGGTATTTAAAGGAGAACATGGCCGGAACCACGATTGCAAAAGGCCAGATCCCAGATATAAGATGAACTTATACTGAGGGAATAATTAACTTAAGAGAAGCTTTAATGATAAGATCTACATCGTGTCCATGGGCATGAACACAAAGTTCAAGGTCGACTCCCACTTCTCCAATGCATAACCTTTTATCCACTTCTCGTTATCGAAGTTGTAGTGTTGAAAAGTTATCTGGCGAAGCACCAGAAGAGTATGACTCGTGAAAACTTCCGGGTTCACACGGTTTTAGAGAAGGTATAGGTTCAACCCATCGGGGCATCTTAGAAACATATACCACAAGCTTCAAGAGTAAATATCACCAGCTCGAAAGCAGAGCAAGGTTGAGAAAGTAGAGGATACAATTTACCAAAGGCATTATGTATCCGAGGGAAGGCTCACAAGGTTATTGAATATGAAGGACGGTGTCGGATAAAATCCATTAAAGGATCTGTCGATCCATAACAGAGCTGCTGTGAGCATCGGCACACAACCAGAGGAAGTAACAATGCAAAGGCATTGGATTATAGAAACAACTGACTAATCCAGAGCTCAAATGCAAAGGAATTATGATTTTCAAATCAAGGGATCAGAAGCAATGTTCTGATTAGGGATGGATAAGTTGAATAGTCTTAGGGATACAATCGACAGTAATTTGATTAGTCGAGAACCAGCTCATGTTAAAAAAATGACGTCTGAGCCGGAAGGATGAGTTCTAGGATATGATTGAGGATTGCGAGCATTCGCAACATATTGAATCAATGGACTTAAAATGATATTTGACAAAGGATGCCAATAAGATCCATAATGCAAGCAAGCAAGAATTTCAAGAGCAAGAGGATGCTCAGGATTTTTGGAAGATCGAATGGTATTTCAAAAACTTTTGTGAAACACATGAACAACTGGGAAAGAGCGGATACTCGATAAGCGCGAGGAATTATTCGTAAGGGTATTCATGAGGCAAGAACTGTATAGCAGTAAGCTCAAAGGATTCTTGGAACAACAGAGAGCGGTTCGGGGCATCTTGTATTAACAAGATCAACTTGGAATAGAATTAAGAACGACGGTTGTAAGTATTTATCCATAGGGATAGATCAGTGGTAGGGAATTGCAAAAGCAACAAGCACAAAGTCTCGAAAGAGTATCAGGGAGTAACTTCGAAATCTTCTGGTGCAGTAGGCGATCATCTGTGATAAGGGGCTCTCCGGGAGTAGTTACGAGAACCTAGAGTCAGATTTAGTAAAATCATTTAGCCCGAATAGAAGAGAGATTAGAGTCCCAGAGTAAGGATCGAGGAGTAAAAGATCCTAATACCACCCAATGGCGACGTGGGCCCGTAAGCCACACAGCCATGTTAGTAAAAGTTTTTCAATGACTAGACTCGACTTCGGTCAAGGAGTTGGAAAGGGGGATTCCTACAGGCAGTCGGCTCTGATACCAACTTGTGATGCCCCCGATTCAATCGTACACTAATCATGCACGCAAACGTGTACGATCAAGATCAGGGACTCACGGGAAGATATCACAACACAACTCTACAACATAAATAAGTCATACAAGCATCATAATACAAGCCAAGGGCCTCGAGGGCTCGAATACAAGTGCTCGATCATAGACGAGTCAGCGGAAGCAACAATATCTGAGTACAGACATAAGTTAAACAAGTTTGCTTAAGAAGGCTAGCACAAACTGGGATACAGATCGAAAGAGGCGCAGGCCTCCTGCCTGGGATCCTCCTAACTACTCCTGGTCGTCGTCAGCGGCCTGCACGTAGTAGTAGGCACCTCCGGTGTAGTAGGAGTCGTCGGCGGCGGTGACGTCTGGCTCCTGGGCTCCAGCATCTAGTTGCGACAACCAGGTAGAAGGGAAAGGGGGAAAATAGGGAGAAAAGCAACTGTGAGTACTCATCCAAAGTACTCGCAAGCAAGGAGCTACACTACATATGCATGGGTATATGTGTAAAGGGCCATATCGGTGGACTGAACTGCAGAATGCCAGGATAAGAGGGAGATAGCTAATCCTGTCGAAGACTACGCTTCAGGTCACCTCCATCTTGCAGCATGTAGAAGAGAATAGATGGTAAGTTCACCAAGTAGCATCGCATAGCATAATCCTACCCGGCGATCCCCTCCTCGTCGCCCTGTTAGAGAGCGATCACTGGGTTATATCTGGCACTTGGAAGGGTGTGTTTTATTAAGTATCCGGTTCTAGTTGTCATAAGGTCAAGGTACAACTCCGAGTCGTCCTTTTACCGAGGGACACGGCTATTCGAATAGATAAACTTCCCTGCAGGGGTGCACCACATAACCCAACACGCTCGATCCCATTTGGCCGGACACACTTTTCTGGGTCATGCCCGGCCGCGGAAGATCAACACGTCGCAGCCCCACCTAGGCTCAACAGAGAGGTCAGCACGCCGGTCTAAATCCTATGCGCGCAGGGGTCTGGGCCCATCGCCCATTGCACACCTGCACGTTGCGTACACGGCCGGAAGCAGACCTAGCCCCCTTAATACAAGCGCGAGCTTACGGTCCAATGCGGCGCGCGCCACTCAGTCGCTGACGTCAAAAAGAGCTTCGACTGATACCACGACGCCGAGTGCCCATAACTGTTCCCGCGTAGTTGGTTAGTGCGTATAGACCAAATGGCCAGACTCAGATCAAATACCAAGATCTCGTTAAGCGTGTTAAGTATCCGCGAACGCCGACCAGGGCCAGGCCCACCTCTCTCCTAGGTGGTCTCAACCTGCCCTGGCGCTCCGCCACAAAGTAACAGTCGGGGGCCGTCAGGAACCCAGTATAGCATGGCAGACGGACAAGAGTGTAGGGCCACTGATGGAACACTAGCATCCTATACTAAGCAGTAGGATAGCAGGTAAGGGTAACAACTGTAGCAACAATGACAGGCTATGCATCAAGATAGGATTAACGGAAAGCAGTAACATGCTACACTACTCTAATGCAAGCAGTATAGAGAAGAATAGGCGATATCATGTGATCAAGGGGGGCAGGCTTGCCTGGTTGCTCTGGCAAGGAGGGGTCATCGTCGACGTAGTCGATCACAGGGGGAGCATCGGTCTCGGGGTCTACTAGAGAGAAGAGGGGGAAGGAACAGTAAATATAAAGCAAACCTAGCATCACAAAGCATAATGTGGCAATATGTTGTGCCGGGTGTGACCTAACGTATGGCTACAGGATATAGGTGAAGGGGGAATTCAACCGGGAAGGTGTTCCCGGTTCCGGACCTGTGTCAGACAGATGACCGGAGGGGGAATGTTCCATGTTCAGCATGCTAGGGGCATGTGACAGATGAACGGACCGCGTATTCAGATTCGTTGGATTTTTCTGGGCAACTTTCATATAGAAAACATTTTTATCCGAGGTACGGTTTATTTTCTATGAATTTTCAAAGATTAAAGCATATTCTGAAATTATTTAAAATAACAGAAAAGGAAAATATGACGTCAGCAGAGTGTCAGCATGACATCAGCAGGTCAACAGACCCGCTGACTGGTCAAACTGACCAGTGGGTCCCATCTGTCATAGACAGTAGGGCTAACAGAGGTTAACTTAAACTAACTAAGTTAATTAATTAGAAGGGGCCCACCTGTCATTGTCTAATTAGGTTAATTAAATTAGCTTAATTAACTTTGTTAATTAGGGGGTGTGGGCCCCATCTGTCAGTTGCATGGGCCGGTCCAGTCAGCATGGTGGACCGGGTCAACAGGAAGGCCGGGCCCCTGGGCCCACGGGTCAGCGACCCAGGTGGTGGCCCCAGGTGGCCACGTCGGCGTGGCGCCGGAGAGAGCTCCGGCGAGCCTCTTCCGCAGCGGAACTACGCCGGAGCCGGGCGGGATTCGTCCACACTGCACTATTTTGGGCGCGGCCGGGCTCGTTCGAACGGCAAGACGACGGCGGAGCGATCTGTGATGATGGCGGAGGCTGCGGTGGCCGGAGCTGAGCGTATCGAGCTCATCGGCGGCGAGGTTCTTCGGGCGAGGTACGGGAACGGGGTTACGGGGCGCAAGGCGAGCTACGCGAGGTGCCTACGGTGCCTACTCGACGCGAGAAGCGGAACGTTGGCACGCACGGGACCAAATGGTCACCGTGGCCACGCCGGCGAAGAGGCTAGGTGGCAGCGCGTTCGGGTGAGCGTGGAACGGGCGCTATAGATGATCAGACGAGGCAGGGGAGGGCGCATCCGGCGCAGAGGCTCACCGGGGGAGCGTGGGGTCTGGGCAGAGGGCTCGGGGAGGATCGGTGGCGTAGATCAAGGACGAGGACGATGCGGTGGCCGAGCCGGAGAAGAAGAGTGTGGCGACGCGAGGGGCTCCGGGGCTCGATCCAGTGGTGTAGTGGAAGCAGAGAACCATGGCGGAGCTGTAGGACTTGCCGGGGTGACGAACGGACGACGGTGGCCATGGCTACGGCGATCGACGGCGACGGGGGCGCTCGGGCATCTCGAACAGAGGCGAGGAAGGGGACGAGAGGGGGATTGTGGGCGCGCTAGGGTTTCGGGGGAGGGCGAGGGGGCATGTGGGGTGGGGAGATGAGGGGAGCCCGTGGCTTTGCCCTTATCCTCATCGGCGCCGCCGGTGAGGTGGTCTAGCGGGACCGCGCTCGGGCGCTCGGTCGCTACAGCAGTGAAAGGGGGAATGACCCCGAGGCGCTGCCCGGCCGGCTGGGCCTGCTGGGCTAAGGCCCAATGGGGCAGGGGGCTTCTGTTTTATTTTATCTTTTTGTTTTGTATTTCCTTTTTCTTTTATTTATTTTCTTCTTTCTGTTTTCGTTTACTTAATTAATAGTTTATAGTTTTACAAAAAGTGAAACCCACTCCTAAATTAGATTTGTAAAAATCAACTGTTCTCACAAAAAGTTTGGGACAAAAGTAAAGTACCTTGTATTCTTTATTAATTAAAAAGTATTTAAGTTATTGTTTCAGTCACTATTTTATTTATTTTAGCGCATTCAAACACTTTTAAAATGTTGGTTTCTCCACCATTATTACTTAGGATTTATTTGGCCCCCTCCGAACATTTTAGTTTTAATATTTAAAAACTTTTATTGTTTGCTTGATCTTGAATTTGAATTTGAATCGGTTTTGAATAACGCGAGATTAGCAACAGTAATCGAGGTGACATGGCATCATTAGTAGAGTGTTATTGTAGCTTAATTATCCGGGCGTCACACATCCCGAAGGTCTATTAGACATTGTGTCCGGGGGAATCAAGATTCCATCGTCCGAAGACAAAAGTGAAGGAGAAGTCAACGTCTCTTCTCCCCATGGAAAGAAAAGGGTGCCTCCGAGGAATGGGAGGAAAGTGCTCCTAAGCAGGGCAGATGCCCCTGTCGGGTGGCTCGGGCTTGGAGGACGACGTCGTTGCATAGTCCCAGAGGGAGGACAAACCTTTAGGCAAATTGTAAGTGAACAAGGGTGTTTTAAACATATCCCGTTCCTTCCTTGCGACCGAGGTAACATCTACAATACATGTTTTTTTGCAGCTCGGCACATAACCTTCTTCAACAATCCTCTTCCTCGGGGGATCTTCTCCCAGAGATGATGGAAAGCGAGATGCCTCCACCGGTCTCCTCGCCCAATAGGGCGGACGACTTTGAGGTGTCGTCGCAGAGGGTCTCTCCTGATCAAGTGATGCAAGGGATGACGAAGACACTACCCGAAGGTGATACTTCGGTACCCAAGAGTCCGGGGGCCAACAACGAAGGCCCCGAACTGTCCGGCCTACAGCCGGAGACAACTCCAGGGACGAATAAACGGATCCCTTTAAAGGGAGGCCGTACTCCTACAGCAGCTTCTGGAGATCCATAAGCGCCAGATATATTGACGAACATGCTGCGACAGGCGTCCGTCTCAGAGGAACATCGTACCTTGATGGGCACGGTGATTGAAAAGGTCCTGTCCGCGAAAAGCGGATTGAATGAGGCCTTCACGAGCCTGCTAAGAGGCTTCGAGGTTTGTACTGTAAAATTTTCGGTTGTGTTTTATTCACAAACTGCACCTGTGTATAGATAGTAGCCCCAGAGACTCTGATTGGCTTCCCAAGGGAGGCGATCAGAGGATCAAAAAGATATGCCCAGGAAATAATCTGATTAATTGGAACACATGTTGTTACCTCCCTAGCGACTGCCCGGACTACAGAGGTTGCAGATCTACAGCGGAAGCTTGATGTAGCGGATGATGACATTACGCTTATCAATAGGCGGCTTGACGAGGTGCAAGGTATGTCTTGGGGGTAGTCATTACATGCACGTTCTTATAATATGAGCATGACGCTAAGAATTGTATACTAAAATATGCATTGAATGCAGATGGTGCTACCGCAGTTGAGATCCTGCGGGCTGAGCTGGCCCGGGCCAAGGAGCAGGCCCCGATTAGTAATGCGGCTGCCGAAAAGGCATCGGCCGAATTAAAGGCCGAACAGGCTGCTCGGCGCCCGTATGAGGAAAGGATGTCCACTATGGCGCTTGAGCTAAAAGATGCTGCTAGCCGTTGCGAATTTCTCGAGAATGATAATAAAGCCAAAACGGCTGACCTTGACAAGGCCTTACGAGAGGTGAAAGAAGTGCGGTCCGAGTCTAGAGCGGCCCGGGAGGATATCCGGCAAGCGGGGGAGATCGCGGCTGGTAAGCCCTTTTTATTACAAACTAAGTTCGGCGATCCGAATTATGCCCCGCTTAATCAAGTGTGGAGTTCTCCAGACACATTGTTGGACTTGTCAAAGAGTGTCTCCGATGCGAACCAGTTTTTCCAAGTGCAAGAAGGACGTGCAACAGAAAAGCTGTTCTGGTCGCAATTTAACATGCCAAAGCGTCCGCTGTTGCTGAACGAACAGATGGCACAATGGGCAGAGCTCCACAAGATATCCGGATCTGCCATGGAGGATGTCGTGGTCCGGCTGTGGCCGACCCAGCCAATTCCGGATAGTTATTTTGGTCTGGTGCAGCGACTTGTTGATGCGGTGTCGCGTATCGACGCCGTGAAGCGGTCGTCGTGCATTGAAGGTGCACGGATGGCTTTTGCCCGTGTCAAGACATACTGGGCAAAGATGAAGGCCACCGACGTTGCAGCGAAGAGTCCACCCAAGGGCAAGGACCACCACGCACCAGAGCATTATTTCGAGGATGTCTTAGAGGGTGCCCGCTTGATAGAGGGCCAGTGCTCGAAAGACATGATATTCAAGTGAGATGTATTGAAATTGTAAAAGACAATATTATGAAATAATAAAGCTATTTTTCATTTTAGGGTTGCCTAAAAGGTTTGTTTCCTCCTGTGCCGCCATTTTTATATAATCTGAAAGTTTTCTAGTCGTCGGCTTCAGCCCCCTCGTAGAAAATACGGGGGTGTTCGGAAAAGCAATTGATCACTCTTAACCCAACGTCTTGGTCCATAAAGGAGGTGTCAATGCGGTGAACTAGGCAATCAGACTATAGGGCATTAACACTTTCACTTAGCCATAGGAGTTTTATGGTGGATCTACGATATAGACCCTGTTATGTACGCGGTTATCCCAATGCGGTGCGTTACATGTATGACCTGAAAGAAGGTCCTTCATGTAATATGGGGGAATCGCAAAGATTCCGTTAAGTCATCGAGTGGTTGACCAGCTCTCGCCGCATCATAACAGTCAGTTTTCGGCTTTCTCTACTGAGGTGTTTGACCAGATGAACCGGAAACACAATCGCAGTAGTTCTCCCTTTACTACCCTAGCCGATAGAGCGGAACGTAAGGTAGTAAGCACAGGAGCCGGGCAACCCAACTATTGACCCAAGACATGATTCGGAGCTGATGCATATAAGGCTGAACTCGCGACGCCGAAGTATGCTATAAAGCTGTTCAGACTTTGTTGGCAACTCATTTTGTTCCCATGCCAAGCCCCTGGCAAGTTATGTCGGGGTGGGTGTGTGAAACAACCAAAGGAGCAAAATTCAGTTCTATATAGAAAACTGAATACCGGATACAGGTTATGTTCACTGGAACCTGAGTGACGTGCCAATCGTCATTTTATAGATAATAACGCCACAACCCCGGCTATTTGACATGCCAGGGGTCGACAGCTGAGGAAACAGGCACTTTACAGGCTCGCAAAAATAGAGAGTGCGGTCTACAAAAAGTTGTTTTGGACCTCCTGTCGCACGTCTACGCCGCCTTTCCTCGGGGAAAGGGCTCCTTAACAGGGGTAGCCCTTGGGTGAATTTACAAACCCGAACTCCGATAGAGTCCGTGAGATGACCAGCCTTTGCGCCACCTGTGGTAAAGGATAATGAAAAAGAAAGAGTAGTTAGAAAAGAAAAAAGAGAGGTTATGGGAGTACTTGCAGGCTCGTCCGTATTGTGCTTCCGCCTATGCCCAGGGTATCTTAAGTGCATAGTTATGTATGCGCGGTACAGATTTCGTAGGTGTATGCGGCGGACGGCGGAAGCCGAACTGCTAGTCCAGCTCCGGAATTGGTCGATCCTGTTGAATGGAGACCGGTGTCTTAATGGCCGACAAGGTATGCGGTCTAATAAGACCGCTTTGTACTTCGGCTGAGGTCGCCGTAGTATGATCCTCAGTCCGGAGGGAGTGCTTCTCCTGCTCCCCTATAGAGTTGTGTGTCACGTATATCATGTTTAATGTTTATACTTCGGGGGGGAATTGCTTCTGACCCCCGGTATTTGGTTGGTGAGTCTCTTCATTGTCGCTATCACCGGGCTGCCTCCTCCCCTTGTGTTCGGCGTTGAGCTTGCCAGCCTGCTTGAAGACCCAACAGCTTCTGTTGGTATGATTAGCTGGTTTGTCAAGGTGGCCATGAATTTGGCAGGGCCGATCCAATATCTTGTCTAAATTGGATGGCCCGTCTCTGTTTGCCTTGAATGGCTTTTTCCGTTGACCGGGTTTGGAGCCGCTGAATCCGGCGTTGACCGCTGTGTCATGCGTTCTTTCATTATCATTGCGACGTTTGTGTTTACTGCGTCGTGGCTTGCCATTGGTGTCTCAGACTTCGGAAGTACCTGGATCGCTGGCGATGTTGCTTCTACGAGCGAGCCAGTTGTCTTCTCCCGCGCAAAAGCGGGTCATCAGAGCGGTAAGGGCTGACATGGATTTTGGTTTTTCTTGACCCGGGTGTCGGGCGAGCCATTCGTCCCGGACGCTGTGCTTGAAGGCCGCTAGGGCTTCCGCGTCCGGGCAGTCGACGATTTGGTTCTTTTTAACTAGGAACCTAGTCCAGAGCTTCCTGGCTGACTCTCCGGGCTGCTGGACAATGTGACTTAAGTCATCGGCATCCGGTGGCCAAACATTTGTACCTTGTGAAGGAAATATGCCCTAGAGGCAATAATAAAGTTATTATTTATTTCCTTATATCATGATAAATGTTTATTATTCATGCTAGAATTGTATTAACCAGAAACATAATACATGTGTGAATACATAGACAAACATAGTGTCACTAGTATGCCTCTACTTGACTAGCTCGTTAATCAAAGATGGTTACGTTTCCTAGCCATAGACATGAGTTGTCATTTGATTAACGGGATCACATCATTAGGAGAATGATGTGATTGACTTGACCCATTCCGTTAGCTTAGCACTCGATCGTTTAGTATGTTGCTATTGCTTTCTTCATGACTTATACACGTTCCTATGACTATGAGATTATGCAACTCCCGTTTACCGGAGGAACACTTTGTGTGCTTCCAAACGTCACAACGTAACTGGGTGATTATAAAGGTACTCTACAGGTGTCTCCGAAGGTACTTGTTGGGTTGGCGTATTTCGAGATTAGGATTTGTCACTCCGATTGTCGGAGAGGTATCTCTGGGCCCTCTCGGTAATGCACATCACTTAAGCCTTGCAAGCATTGCAACTAATGAGTTTGTTGCGGGATGATGTATTACGGAACGAGTAAAGAGACTTGCCGATAACGAGATTGAACTAGGTATTGAGATACCGACGATCGAATCTCGGGCAAGTAACATACCGATGACAAAGGGAACAACGTATGTTGTTATGCGGTCTGACCGATAAAGATCTTCGTAGAATATGTGGGAGCCAATATGAGCATCCAGGTTCCGCTATTGGTTATTGACCGGAGACGTGTCTCGGTCATGTCTACATAGTTCTCGAACCCGTAGGGTCCACACGCTTAACGTTTCGATGACAGTTATATTATGAGTTTATATGTTTTGATGTACCGAAGGTAGTTCGGAGTCCCGGATGAGATCGGGGACATCACGAGGAGTCTCGAAATGGCCGAGACGTAAAGATCGATATATTGCACGACTATATTCGGACTTCGGAAAGGTTCCGCATGATTCGGGTATTTATCGGAGTACCGGAGAGTTACGGGAATTCGCCGGGGAGAAGTATTGGGCCTTATTGGGCCATACGGGAATAGAGAAGAGAGGCCAAAAGGAAGGAGGCGCGCACCCCCCCTCTGGTCCGAATTGGACAAGGGGTGCAGCCCCCTTTTCCTTCTCCCTCTCCCCCTCTTTCCTTCTCTCCTACTCCAACAAGGAAAGGAGGAGTCCTACTCCCGGTGGGAGTAGGACTCCCCCCTTGGCGCGCCCTCCTCCTTGGCCGGCCGCCTCCCCCCTTGCTCCTTTATATACGGGGTCAGGGGGCACCCCATAGACACAACAATTGATCATTGATCTCTTAGCCGTGTGCGGTGCCCCCCTCCACCATATTACACATCGATAATATCGTAGTGGTGCTTAGGCGAAGCCCTGCGTTGGTAGAACATCATCATCATCACCACGTCGTCGTGCTGACGAAACCCTCCCTCAACACTCGGCTGGATCGGAGTTCGAGGGACGTCATCGAGCTGAACGTGTGCTGAACTCGGAGGTGCCGTGCGTTCGGTACTTGATCGGTCGGATCATGAAGACGTACGACTACATCAACCGCGTTGTGTTAACGCTTCCGCTTTCGGTCTACGAGGGTACATGGACAACACTCTCCCCTCTCGTTGCTATGCATCACCATGATCTTGCGTGTGCGTAGGAATTTTTTTGAAATTACTACGTTCCCCAACAGTGGCATCCGAGCCTGGTTTTATGCGTAGATGTCATATGCACGAGTAGAACACAAGTGAGTTGTGGGCGATATAAGTCATATTGCTTACCAGCATGTCATACTTTGGTTCGGCGGTATTCTTGGATGAAGCGGCCCAGACCGACATTACGCGTACGCTTACGCGAGACTGGTTCTTTCGACGTGCTTTGCACAGAGGTGGCTGGCGGGTGTCAGTTTCTCCAACTTTAGTTGAACCGAGTGTGGCTACGCCCGGTCCTTGCGAAGGTTAAAACAGCACCAACTTGACAAACTATCGTTGTGGTTTTGATGCGTAGGTAAGAACGGTTCTTGCTAAGCCCAGTAGCAGCCACGTAAAACTTGCAACAACAAAGTAGAGGACGTCTAACTTGTTTTTGCAGGGCATGTTGTGATGTGATATGGTCAAGACATGATGCTAAATTTTATTGTATGAGATGATCATGTTTTGTAACCGAGTTATCGGCAACTGGGCAGAGCCATATGGTTGTCGCTTTATTGTATGCAATGCAATCGCCATGTAATTGCTTTATTTTATCACTAAGCGGTAGCGATAGTCGTAGAAGCAATAGTTGGCGAGACGACAACGATGCTACGATGGAGGTCAAGGTGTTGCGCCGGTGGCGATGGGGATCATGACGGTGCTTCGGAGATGGAGATCACAAGCACAAGATGATGATGGCCATATCATATCACTTATATTGATTGCATGTGATGTTTATCTTTTATGCATCTTATCTTGCTTTGATTGACGGTAGCATTATAAGATGATCTCTCACTAAATTTCAAGATAAAGGTGTTCTCCCTGAGTATGCACCGTTGCCAAAGTTCGTCGTGCCCAGACACCACGTGATGATCGGGTGTGATAAGCTCTACGTCCATCTACAACGGTGCAAGCCAGTTTTGCACACGCAGAATACTCAGGTTAAACTTGACGAGCCTAGCATATGCAGATATGGCCTCGGAACACTGAGACCGAAAGGTCGAGCGTGAATCATATAATAGATATGATCAACATAGTGATGTTCACCATTGAAAACTACTCCATTTCACGTGATGATCGGTTATGGTTTAGTTGATTTGGATCGCGTGATCACTTAGATGATTAGAGGGATGTCTATCTAAGTGGGAGTTCTTAAGTAATATGATTAATTGAACTTAAATTTATCATGAACTTAGTCCTGATAGTATTTTGCAAATTATGTTGTAGATCAATAGCTCGCGTTGTTGCTTCTCTATGTTTATTTTGATATATTCCTAGAGAAAAATTATGTTGAAAGATGTTAGTAGCAATGATGCGGATTATCCTCATTGCTGCACAGAAGAATTATGTCCTTGATGCACCGCTAGGTGACAGACCTATTGCAGGAGCAGATGCAGACGTTATGAACGTTTGGCTAGCTCAATATGATGACTACTTGATAGTTTAGTGCACCATGCTTAACGGCTTAGAATCGGGACTTCAAAGACGTTTTGAACGTCATGGACCATATGAGATGTTCCAGGAGTTGAAGTTAATATTTTAAGCAAATATGCGAGTTGAGAGATATGAAGTCTCCAACAAGTTCTATATCTAAAAGATGGAGGAGAATAGCTCAAGCAATGAGCATGTGCTCAGATTGTCTGGGTACTACAATCGCTTGAATCAAGTGGGAGTTAATCTTCCAGATAAAATAGTGATTGACAGAATTCTCTAGTCACCATCACCAAGTTAGTAGAACTTCGTGATGAACTATAGTATGCAAGGGATGACGAAAGTAATTCCCGAGCTCTTCGCGATGCTAAAATCGGCGAAGGTAGAAATCAAGAAAAACATCAAGTGTTGATGGTTGACGAGACCACTAGTTTCAAGAAAAGGGCAAAGGGAAGAAGGGGAACTTCAAGAAGAACGGCAAGCAAGTTGCTGCTCAAGTGAAGAAGCCCAAGTCTGGACCTAAGCCTGAGACTAAGTGCTTATACTGCAAAGGGACTGGTCACTGGAAGCGGAACTGCCCCAAGTATTTGGTGGATAAGAAGGATGGCAAAGTGAACAAAGGTATATTTGATATACAGATTATTGATGTGTATTTTACTAGTGTTCGTAGCAACCCCTCGGTATTTGATACTGTTTCAGTTGCTAAGAGTAGTAACTTGAAACGGGAGTTGCAGAATGAACAGAGACTAGTTAAGGGTGAAGTGACGATGTGTGTTGGAAGTGGTTCCAAGATTGATATCATCATCATCGCACACTCCCTATACTTTCGGGATTAGTGTTGAACCAAAATAAGTGTTATTTGGTATTTGCGTTGAGCATGAATATGATTTGATCAGGTTTATTGCAATACGGTTATTCATTTAAGTTAGAGAATAATTGTTGTTCTGTTTACATGAATAAAATCTTATATGGTTACACACCCAATGAAAATGGTTCGTTCGATCTCGATCGTGGTGATACACATTTTCATAATATTGAAGCCAAAAGATGCAAAGTTATAATGATAGTGCAACTTATTTGTGGCACTGCCATTTAGGTCATATTGGTGTAAAGCGCATGAAGAAACTCCATGCTGATGGATTTTTGGAATCACTTGATTATGAATCACTTGATGCTTGCGAACCATGCCTCATGGGAAAGATGACTAAAACTCTGTTCTCCGGAACAATGGAGCGAGCAACTGACTTATTGGAAATAATACATACTGATGTATGCGGTCCGATGAGTGTTAAGGCTCACGGCAAGTATCGTTATTTTCTGACCTTCACAGATGATTTGAGCAGATATGGGTATATCTACTTGATGAAACACAAGTCTGAAACATTTGAAAAGTTCAAAGAATTTCAGAGTGAAGTGGAGAATCATCGTAACAAGAAAATATAATTTTCTACGATATGATCGCAGAGGTAAAATATTTGAGTTACGAGTTTGGCCTTCAGTTAAAACAATGTGAAATAGTTTCACTACTCACGCCACCTGGAACACCATAGTGTAATGGTGTGTCCGAACGTCATAACCGTACTTTATTAGATATGGTGCGATCTATGATGTCTCTTACCGATCTACCACTATCGTTTTGGGGTTATGCATTCGAGACAGTTGCATTCACGTTAAATAGGGCACCATCTAAATCCGTTGAGACGACACCGTACGAACTATGGCTTGGCAAGAAACCTAAGCTGTCGTTTCTTAAAGTTTGAGGTTGCAATGCTTATGTGAAAAAGTTTCAACCTGATAAGCTCAAACCCAAATCGGAGAAGTGCGTCTTCATAGGATACCCAAAAGAAAATGTTGGGTACACCTTCTATCACAGATCCGAAGGCAAGATATTCGTTGCTGAGAATGGATCCTTTCTAGAGAAGGAGTTTCTCTCGAAAGAAGTGAGTGGGAGGAAAGTAGAACTTGATGAGGTAACTGTACCTGCTCCCTTATTGGAAAGTAGTTCATCACAGAAATCTGTTCCTGTGACTACTACACCAATTAGTAAGGAAGCTAGTGATGATGATCATGTAACTTTAGATCAAGTTACTACCGAACCTCGTAGGTAAACCAGAGTGAGATCCGCACCATTTTGGTACGGTAATCCTTTTCTGGAAGTTATGTTACTAGACCATGACGAACCTACGAACTATGAAGAAGCGATGGTGAGCCCAGATTCCGCAAAATGGCTTGAGGCCATGAAATCTGAGATGAGATCCATGTATGAGAACAAAGTATGGACTTTGATTGACTTCCCCAATGATCGGCGAGCCATTGAGATTAAATGGATCTTTAAGAGGAAGACAGACGCTGATAGTAGTGTTACTATCTACAAAGCTAGAATTGTCGCAAAAGGTTTTCGACAAGTTTAAGGCGTTGACTACGATGAGAGTATCTCACTCGTATCTATGCTTAAGTCTGTCCGAATCATGTTAGCAATTGCTGCATTTTATGAAATCTGGCAAATGGATAAACAAAACTGCATTCCCTAATGGATTTATTAAATAAGAGTTGTATATGATGCAACCAGAAGGTTTTGTCAATCCTAAAGGTGCTAACAAAATATGCAAGCTCCAGCGATCCATCTATGGACTGGTGCAAGCATCTCAGAGTTGGAATATACGCTTTGATAAGTTGATCAAAGGATATAGTTTTATGCAGACTTGCGATGAAGCCTGTATTTACAAGAAAGTGAGTGGGAGCACTACCGCATTTTTGATAAGTATATGTGAATGACATATTGTTGATCGGAAATAATGTAGAATTATTCTGCAAAGCATAAAGGAGTGTTTGAAAGGAGTTTTTCAATGAAAGACCTCGGTGAAGCTGCTTACATATTGAGCATCAAGATCTATAGAGATAGATCAAGACGCTTGATAAGTTTTTCAATGAGTACATACCTTGACAATATTTTGAAGTAGTTCAAAATAGAACAGTCAAAGAAAGAGTTCTTGCCTGTGTTACAAGGTGTGAAATTGAGTAAGACTCAAAGCCCGACCATGGCAGAAGATAGAAAGAGAATGAAAGTCATTCCCTATGCCTTGGCCATAGGTTCTATAAAGTATGCCATGCTGTGTACCAAATCTATTGTATACCCTACAGTGATTTTGGCAAGGGAGTACAATAGTGATCTAGGAGTAGATCACTGGACAGCGGTCAAAATTATCCTTAGTGGAATAAGGATATGTTTCTCGATTATGGAAGTGACAAAAGGTTCGTCGTAAAGGGTTACGTCGATGCATGTTTTTACACTAATCTAGATGACTATAAGTCTCGGTCTAGATACATATTGAAAGTGGGAGCAATTAGCTAGAGTAGCTCCGTGCAGAGCATTGTAGACATAGAAATTTGCAAAATACTTACGGATCTGAATGTGACAGACCCGTTGACTAAAATTATCTCACAAGCAAAACATGATCACACCTTAGTACTCTTTGGGTGTTAATCACATAGCGATGTGAACTAGATTATTGACTCTAGTATACCCTTTGGGTGTTGGTCACATGACGATGTGAACTATGGGTGTTAATCACATGGTGATGTGAACTATTGATGTTAAATCACATGGCGATGTGATCTAGATTATTGACTCTAGTGCAAGTGGGAGATTGAAGGAAATATGCCCTAAAGGCAATAATAAAGTTATTATTTATTTACTTATATCATGATAAATATTTATTATTCATGCTATAATTGTATTAACCAGAAACATAATACATGTGTGAATACATAGACAAACATAGTGTCACTAGTATGCCTCTACTTGACTAGCTCGTTAATCAAAGATGGTTATGTTTCCTAGCCATACACATGAGTTGTCATTTGATTAACGGGATCACATCATTAGGAGAATGATGTGGTTGACTTGACCCATTCCGTTGGCTTAGCACTCGATCATTTAGTATGTTGCTATTGCTTTCTTCATGACTTATACACGTTCCTATGACTATGAGATTATGCAACTCCCGTTTACTGGAGGAACACTTTGTGTGCTACCAAACATCACAACGTAACTGGGTGATTATAAAGGTACTCTACAGGTGTCTCCGAAGGTACTTGTTGGGTTGGCGTATTTCGAGATTATGATTTGTCACTCCGATTGTCGGAGAGGTATCTCTGGGCCCTCTCGGTAAAGCACATCACTTAAGCCTTGCAAGCATTGCAACTAATAAGTTTGTTGCGGGATGATGTATTACGGAACGAGTAAAGAGGCTTGCTGGTAACGAGATTGAACTAGGTATTGAGATACCGACGATCGAATCTCGGGCAAGTAACATACCGATGACAAAGGGAACAACGTATGTTGTTATGCGGTCTGACCGATAAAGATCTTTGTAGAATATGTGGGAGCCAATATGAGCATCCAGGTTCTACTATTGGTTATTGACCGGAGACGTGTCTCGGTCATGTCTACATAGTTCTCGAACCCGTAGGGTCCGCACGCTTAACGTTTCGATGACAGTTATATTATGAGTTTATATGTTTTGATGTACCGAAGGTAGTTCGGAGTCCCGGATGAGATCGAGGACATGACGAGGAGTCTCGAAATGGTCGAGACATAAAGATCGATATATTAAACGACTATATTCGGACTTCGGAAAGGTTCCGAGTGATTCGGGTATTTATCGGAGTACCCGAGAGTTACGGGAATTCGCCGGGGAGAAGTATTGGGCCTTATTGGGCCATACGGGAATAGAGGAGAGAGGCCAAAAGGAAGGAGGCGTGCACCCCCCCTCTGGTCCGAATTGGACAAGGGGTGGAGCCCCCTTTTCCTTCTCCCTCTCCCCCTCTTTCCTTTTCTCCTACTCCAACAAGGAAAGGAGGAGTCCTACTCCCGGTGGGAGTAGGACTCCCCCCTTGGCGCGCCCTCCTCCTTGGCCGGCCGCCTCCCCCCTTGCTCCTTTATATACGGGGGCAGGGGCACCCCATAGACACAACAATTGATCATTGATCACTTAGCCGTGTGCGGTGCCCCCCTCCACCATATTACACCTCGATAATATCGTAGCGGTGCTTAGGCGAAGCCCTGCGTTGGTAGAACATCATCATCGTCACCACGCCGTCTTGCTGACGAAACCCTCCCTCAACACTCGGCTGGATCGGAGTTCGAGGGACGTCATCGAGCTGAACGTGTGCTGAACTCGGAGGTGCCGTGCGTTCGGTACTTGATCGGTCGGATCGTGAAGACGTACGACTACATCAACAGCGTTGTGTTAACGCTTCCGCTTTCGGTCTACGAGGGTACGTGGACAACACTCTCCCCTCTCGTTGCTATGCATCACCATGATCTTGCGTGTGCGTAGGAATTTTTTTGAAATTACTACATTCCCCAACACCTTGGAAGTTGTCGCGGAAGGCATCTTCCAAATCCTCCCAGCTGCCAGTAGAATTTCCTGGCAGACTGTTTAGCCAATGCTGAGCTGGCCTTGAGTTTTAGTGGGAGGTATTTGATGGCGTGAAGGTCGTCTCCACGAGCCATATGGATATGGAGAAGAAAATCCTCGATCCATACCGCGGGATCAGTTGTTCCATCATATGATTCAATATTCATGGGTTTAAACCCTTCTAGGAATTCATGCTCCATTACTTCGTTAGTGAAGCAAAGAGGATGTGCGGCGCCTCTATATCGGGCCACATCACGACGTAGCTTCAACGGAGTCCGTCTGCGGTTTTCGGCCCGGGCGTGACTAGGCTTGTCACGTCCGAATAGATAGCCGTCGTCACATGTCGGAGCACGTCCACGCGATCCGTAGATCGATCTGGTATGCCGAAGGTCATATGTATAACCCCGAGCTGTTTTATCTCTGCCTTTACGGTGGGGTGGGGCTGGCTGGTGTTCGGCTTGAGTTGCCGCTTTGTCCCGACCGCGTTGTGGTCGGTTAGCCGCATTGTGTGATGATGGTATGGGCTCCGGCGCCTCATCATCGAACTGAGGTCGCAATTTGCGCTTCGGGTAACTTTTGGTTGGGCGATTGAGGCCGATTCCTCGGCAGCCAGGACCTCGGTCCATCTATCGTTGAGCAGGTCTTGATCAGCTTGAAGCTGATGCTGCTTCTTTTTCAGGCTCCTTGCAGTGGCTATTAGCTGGCGTTTGAAGCGCTCCTGCTCGAGAGGTTCCTCAGGCACGATAAAATCCTCGTTGCCAAGGCTCACCTCGTCCTCGGAGAGTGGAAAATAATCACTGTCCTCCGAGTCGTCGTTTATGGCCTGTTCATCAGGGCTAACTTGCCCGTTTTCCCGTTCCTCTTGTTCGGAAGTTATTTCAACGGGGTCTTCATTATCTTGGGCACCGTCCGGAGTATTATCCTTTCCTGTGCCGGTGTTGCTATCTTTTGCACGACGTGACTTAGAGCGGCGCCGCTGACGCCGGCGTCTGGGTTGTGTCCCGGGAGGTTTATCCCCGACTGGATCTTTTTTGTCATCGTCGTTGGTTTCTTTGGGTGTATCCACCATGTATACGTCGTACGAAGAAGTGGTCGTCCAGCGTCCGGTAAACGGCGTGTTTTGGCCCTGCTCCTCCTCGGCATCGTCGTCCATACCGTCGATGTCTTCAGAGCCGTAGTCAAGCATGTCGGTTAAGTCTTCGACAGTGGCTATGAAGTGGGCGGTGGGTGGGAAGTGAAATTCCCCGTCATCAGCCTCCAGTTCGAACTGGATATAATTCGGCTGTGAGTCCCCCGCTAAGGATAGATTTTTTAATGAGTTTAGCACGTCGCCTAAAGGCGAGTGCCGGAAGATGTCCGCGGAGCTGAATTCAACGATCGATGACTGACCGAGCTCGACGCGTGTGGACGCGCATGGTTCGGAACCTGTAGCCGGACACGAGTCCGAGGCTCCGGTGACACAGATTCCACTCAAGGTTGGGTCTGTGTGCGGCTCTAAAGCCGCTGGGACTGCGGCACCCGTGGCGGGGTTGAGCTTCCCGTCTTCGGGTGGCGCGATCTGCTCCGGATCTAAGGCCAGAGCAGTCACAGGTGCTATCTCCTGGGTATGGTCCGATGACAGATTTAAGTCATGTTAATCGTGGTGACGGGGAGAGACTGCCGCGGTCTCGAATCCGTCGAAGATCAAGTCTCCGCGGATATCCACGACATAGTTCAAACTCCCGAATCTGACCTGACGGCCAGGGGCATAGCTGTCGATTTGCTCTAGATGGCCAAGCGAGTTGGCCCGCAGTGCGAAGCCGCCGAACACGAAGATCTGTCCGGAGAGGAAGACTTCCCCTTGGACAGCATTGTTGTAGATGATTGAAGGAGCAATCAAACCTTTTGAGGACGGCACAGTGAAACTCTCAATGAAAGCACCAATGTCGGTGTCAAAACCGGCGGATCTCGGGTAGGGGGTCCCGAACTGTGCGTCTAAGGTCGATGGTAATAGGAGACAGGGGACACAATGTTTACCAGGTTCGGGCCCTCTCTATGGAGGTAATACCCTACTTCCTGCTTGATTGATCTTGATGAATATGAGTATTACAAGAGTTGATCTACCACGAGATCGTAATGGCTAAAGCCCTAGAAGTCTAGCCTGTATGACTATAATTGTATATATCTCCTCTACGGACTAAGCCCTCTGGTTTATATAGACACCGGAGGGGACTAGGGTTACACAAAGTCGGTTACAGAGAAAGGAATCTTCATATTTGGTCGCCAAGCTTACCTTTCACGCCAAGGAGAGTCCCATCCGGACACGGGGGAGAGTCTTCGGTCTTGTATCTTCACAGCCCATTAGTCCGGCCCATGTCCAACAGGTCGGTCGCCCGAGGACCCCTTAGTACAGGACTCCCTCGACGGGGAGTGGGGCGGGTGGGTGGAGCTTCCTCAACGTTATAACTTTATATAAGTGGCAGCGTCTAATTTATCCCGTCCTTCCCAATTTTAGGGGTGTGGCCCTCGCCTCCCCATACTAATGATGCCACCTATCCGTAAGCTCTCATCCATAAAAACCTGCCTGTAAGTGAAGCGTCGTTTATTTTTTCGATAAAGAGCGCTTTTATTATCTCAACATGTAGCATCAAGCGGATGCAAAACATTATAAGTACCACCCAGCCTCTGCATAACTAGGATGCACACATCCAAAAAAAATTGGCAAAAGGAGAAGTAACAAAAATGACAAGTCAGCAACAGTAGAGTCCTATAGACCGACACCATGCCTATGTCAAAAAATGGAGGTAGATCGATTCGGAGGTTATGATGCCACCCATGTTGGAAAAAAAACCCTTCATATCCGCCTGCTCCCACCGCGTACACACTGCCTTGAACAACAGTTGGTGCTCCGGTCGTTGTAGCGTAGACAACATACGAAGCAAGTGCGTACAGCGAAAAATAACCTGTGGAGGAGAAGCATTTTTGTCATTAAAAATTAAATCATTTCTTCATAGCCAAAGCGATCAAAGTAAGGCATACGCTCCCACCCTTATTAGCGTTTTGAACTTATTTAAAATACCGTCCAACCAATGACCAAATATATTGGCAACACTTGTGGACGGATACAAATTTGACGCTATTTGGACGACTGACCATGTAGAACGTGCAAACTTGCATTGGAAAAAGAGGTGCTTGATTGTCTCGTCATGAGCGCAAAAGCAACACTGCTTACTTCCTGGCCAGTTGCGTCGTGCAAGGTTGTCTTTGGTTAGCACAACTCCCCTACGAAGATACCACATGAAGATTTTAACTTTTAGTGAAATCTTTGACTTCCAAGTTTTCTTGTTATTACTCACTGGTACCTCAGAATGCATTAGCGCACGATACATAGAGTCTATTGTAAAAGACCCCGATGTAGTAAGGTTCCAGCGAATAACATCCCGGCCTTGTGTCAGGTTAATCGAATCCAGTCGGGATAAAAGATTATGCCATGACATAAGTCGGGGGCCAATCAAGTCCCGCTTGAACGAAATAGTCGGCGGAGACGAACTGAGCTCGTGCGCAATAGTATTATTTCTATCGCGAGCAATGGTGTATAAGGCTGGGTATTGTTCTCGGAGGCTGGCATTGCCTAGCCATATGTCTTCCCAAAAATGAATTTCCGACCCGTCCTTTATCGCGAAAGAACCAAAGCGAAAGAGATGTTTCTTTGCCACCATTAGACCAGCCCAAAAGTGCGATTCGCCAAATTTCCAATAGGCATGAGCCACTACCTTTTGGACTAGATACTTGTTGCGTAACATGGTTTGCCAAACACCATCCTCAATAAGAAGTTTGAACAACCATTACTAAGTAGGGACATATTCTTGACCTGCAGGTCATGAATTCTAAAGCCATCTTGATCTTTCGGTCTACAAACCATGCTCTATTTGGTCAGCTTGTACTTTTTCTTTTCACCCTCTCCTTGTCAAAAGAATCTAAATCTAAAATAGTCCAATCTTTGCAGTGTAGTTTATTTACATGCTGGAGAGAAGGAGGAGCGGTCAATTGGGAAAACGAAATACAGTACTTGGTTGAGTGAAAAGAAGGGCACGTAGGACAGTACACCCACCCTCCGAGATCGCGCACGAATCCCGAGGGCTGCACCCCGGATCACACACACATGCCGATGCCCCCGGGTGTCAAGATATCTAGCTCACTCCCACGCTTCCCACTTCACCTCTCCCTCCAGCCATCGCGCGGCAAGCGTGACCTCCCCCTCCAGCCCAGCCAGTAGCCACGGGCGGAGCCGAGAGCCAGCGTCTTCCTCGCATCACTCGGTGCCACGCGCCTCGCCAGCTCCAGCGCGGCGCCGGCCAGAAGCAGCACGCCCGTAATTCCGGCGCGAGCGCGCGCACACACTGCCGGAACGAACGGGGCGAGCGATGGGGCTGCTGTCGCACCGGGTGGAGCGGTCGGAGCTAAAGCCCGGCGACCACATCTACACATGGCGCGCCGCCTACTCCTACTCCCACCACGGTACGTGTGAATTGCATGTTGGGGGCCGCCATCCTTGACCCTTCTCGCCGCATTTCGTGTTTCCGGGTGGCTAATTCGGCGGAGAGAGGAGTGTTGCTTCGACATCGGTTTTGCCTTGCTCGTTCTGCTCTGCTCGTGCTCTGCCTCTGCTTCCATTCCCTCCGTACGTACGTCCGCGGGCAGATTCTCGCAGTTAATTACGCTGGGTGTATTTGCAGCAGCTTAACCGTATTGCTTTGTTCTGCCTTGCTCGCTCTCGGACCTGGAGGGAATGGAGTGTTGCTTCGACACCGGTTTTGCCTTGCTCGTTCTGCTCTGCTCGTGCTCTGCCTCTGCTGCCATCCCCTCCGTACGTACGTCCGCGAGCAGATTCTCGCAGTTAATTATGCCGGGTGTATTTCCAGCAGCTTGGCCGTACAGTAGGCTCAGCGTCCTCGTCGGCTTCCCTAATAGCGGACGCGTATTTCTGTCGGTACGCTTCTGGGTCCCGTCGAATTTGCTGCATCCTTGATTGGCGTTACTAGCTGTCTAGCTGTATTGTATACAGTCCCCAAATTTAATGACCGAACTAGTAGCAGTACAATTGCTCAAGCGGATCTTGCTTCAGTTTGCAACTTCGCAACGTGATTTGGCAGAAAAGATAATAGCCACTCGCAAGTATTTTAGATCAGACACGGACAGAATTTGACGATCCAAATGGACTCGATATGCCACGCAGCGAAAAGAAAAATAATGCTACTAGCTCACCTGCTCTACAATTCTCTTTCTTTAGTGCAACTATAACCCAGAACTGTTACCTAGACCAACTGTTGGTGACTGGTGATCTAACACAAACTGTTGGTGACTACACATGTGTAATTTTCCAGTGTTCAAGTGTCGATCTTAGCATCCATTTACTTACCTTTATTACATGTGACCAAAGTGGCCCTCTTTCCACTTTGATGCCTTCATGCATCTTCTTCTTCTTCTTCTTCCGGCTAGCTGCTGCGTTATGGCTCTTTTACTTTGCATCTTTTTCCATTTTTAACCTTCTTTTGTCAGCCGTAATTTAATCCACACTTGGGAACATAAAGGACTCTTCTTCGTGGTGTCGCTATGCGCTGGCTACATGCATGGACATCATGATACTTTCTCCCTTGCATTTGCAGCCATCGTTCCCAGCTGCTCAAGTGACAATTATACAGATGTCCTCCTTGGACATATGTACCGAAACAGGACATACATGGGGACACGGGGTCACTCTCCACATGTCTAAACCTGCATAAAAAAGCTGGCATGTTTCCGAGTAGTATTCATTTGTAGCCATTCAATAAGGAATTAAGATAAAAAGCAAAACAAATGAATAGAAAAGGTATGTGTGTACTATGGTCATTGAACAGTGATTCTGTTATATCTCGAATTGCATGTCATGCTCAATTTCTTCAGGTATTTACGTCGGCGGAAGCAAGGTGGTGCATTTCACAACGAAGAAAGAAGCGGGAACGGCGGGCCTTGACTCCGCCATGGCTATCTCCAGCCTCATTTCCGCCGGCTCACCGGAGTGCCCGACCTTCCCGGACTGCGGCTTCCAGCTCCCCGACAGCGGTGTCATCCTCACCTGCCTCGACTGCTTCCTCCGCGACGGCGCCCTCCACGGCTTCGAGTACGGCGTCCCTCCCGCCGTGTTCCTCGCGAAGCTCCGCGGCGGCACCTGCACCACCGCCGCGTCCGACCCGGCGGATGCCGTGGTGCACCGGGCGATGTACCTGCTCCAGAACGGGTTCGGCAGCTACGACGTGTTCGAGAACAACTGCGAGGACTTCGCGCTCTACTGCAAGACCGGGCTCCTGCTGCCGCCCGAGCAGGGCATCGGGAGGAGCGGCCAGGCGGCCTCCGCCGTCGGCGTGCCGCTGGCGGCGCTCTTCTCGACTCCGTTCAGGCTCATGTCGGCCGGCCCGCTGGGCATGGCCGCCGTCACGGCGGGGATGTACTGCGCCGGCAGGTACATCACCGACATTGGGGTGAGGAAGGACGTGGTGAAGGTCGAGGTGGAGAACCTGTCGGCGCATCTCGGCTGGCGTCGGGCTAAAGCCAAAGAAGAAGAATGGGTGAAGAAGAAACAGCAACCCGCTAAGGTGACGAGGTTGCTGCCGCTGAAGAGGAAACGTGACAGTGATTTGCATTTGCAATCCGTGAAGTGACCAGGAGCTGCTCTTGTGATACTTTGTGTTTGATCTGTGTAGTTTGGAGTTTGTACTTCACAGAATAAGCCGGTAAGGCCCAATAGTGCAGTATAGATATCGAAGGTGAAGTCTTTTTACTTGAGCTATTCACTCTGTATCCTGTTAGACGTGTCAAGGAGTTTGCGTAGTTGGACGACCAGGTTATAATCGGTTAGTTTTATATAGTTTATTTATCTGTTTCTGCTCTGTGAATTACCATAGATCATAGTATAATTCAATAAAGTGTGTTTCGGTGATTGAAAAGGCTTTTGGTTCTGTCTCTCTTCATCTATTGATTCTCTTCTAGCATTATTTGCCAATTAACCAGCCATCGCCCGCTACGTTACGAGTACATGCCCACACAGTGGTGGTCCGACAAATTTTGTCAGTGGGGCTGAAAGTTTGAGTGGAGATTTTATTGTGTGTGCCAATCTAAAGTATTTATATATTTCCCTTGAGCGTCCAAAAGTATTTTAGAAATTTGAGTCGAGGCCTGCCTGCCCCCGCTTAGCCCTCTGTCGGGGCAAAATTGACAAATTTGACCCATGGACCAAATCAAATCACATAATGAACTGTCCGTGAAACTATTTCACGCGGCTGACCTTTTTGTGTGACGCCCGACACGAAGACGCCACACTACACTGTGCAACGCCTCACAGATAGGTGCTACATGCCTGGCCAGCATCGCACCCGTGTGATCAAAAAATTATTAAGTCAGTGTGCAGCGCCTGAGAGCTAGGCGCCACACTATACAGTGTAGCGCCTAGCTTCTAGGCATTGCACTAGTGGTTGCTTCATTTCGTAGTGCAACCACTAGTGCAGCGCATGCGAGCTAGGCGCCACACTATACAGTGCAGCGCTAGCTCTTAGGCTCTGCATAATGACTTAGCAATTTTTAGACAGTCTGGGGTGCAACGCTGGCCAGGCGTGTAGCGCCTATCTGTGAGGCGTTGCACAATGTAGTGTGGCGCCTTCGTGTCGGGCGTTACACAAAAAGGTCAGCCGCGTGAAATAGTTTTACGGACAGTTCATACTGTGATTTGATTTCATCCACGGGTCAAATTTGTTAAATTTGCCCTCCGTCGGTCGGTTGAGCGAGCCCACAACAAAATCCATAAAGTGCCCTCCATTCCTGAAGTATTTCCAGGACTGATGACAGCAGCGTAGCATGTCGGTGCTGTCTACTTTCAGGTCAGGGTCAGTAGTAGTCAGTAGAAGTACTCAGTAGCAGATGACCACATGCATGATTCCAAAATGACATCTTGGGGCATGCAGAATCTCATCGAAGCCGCAAGCGAAACTTCACCTTCGCCTACCTTTGCCCACGTGAGATGGTGCGAGATCTCGATGATGGATGGATGGAGGAGGAGGAACATGCATGGTAAAGATGGCTGTTGTTTCTTCTGAATTTACTCGGATCAGATGCCCCTGCCCTTAACTTTTTTTTTCCTCTGTGTGTTCCTCTGCCTTTAATGATTGGCCTCATAGACTCTCTCTCACCAATCCTATTGCTTTGATTCTCATTATTTTAGCAAAAGGCTGGTCATGTCGTGGATGATTGAGATCTGGGTGTTGGTTGATCCATCGAAGCAGGTAAGGAAAGGGCCAGCTCAGGACCATTGTTACAGACTGGTAAGACAATCAGACAAGTTACAGATTACTTGTCACTAATAGTCAGTAGACTACGTGTTATATATACAGCAAACTTGTCCTCTGCCGGCTTGTCTCGGTTATTGAAGTATATAGAGTAGGAGAGCATGTGAGTAGAGTAGGACGTGTTTGCTCGTTGTCAGATTCTTTGATTATGTGTGGCAAGCTCTAAGCTTGTGTCTCGACGCAATGGGGTAGGTGTAGAGCTTAGTAAAGTGTTGGATTATAGATGGGCTTTGGCCCATATAAGATAATAACCCGTTGTTAATCTTCTTTAGTATAATGTTTATTTAGAAAATATAGGATAGCGTAGGATTTATTCCACCTTGCCTTATACTCCTATTTAAAGCTATCATGTACTCCTATATATACGCAATGGGTTAAGTTTAGAGCTATGTAAAGTGTTGGATTATAGATGGGCTTTGGTCCCTATAAGACAATAATCATTGATTAATCTCTAAGACCTATTTAGATGCATGATAAGTGGTGAGAAGTTTAGTACCATACGGTTACACTAAGAAGAGCGAGACTTCTTTATAAGGGCTGTTGTACCACATGCCATTGGAAGCTTGGGAAGAGGAGTTGTACACGCGTGCTCCTCCTCCTCCGTCGCCTCACCTCGGCGCGACGCCTTGGCCTGGCCAAGCAGATGCTATGATTCGTTCACCCCCCCATTTGCTCGTTATATTTTCAACAATCAAAAACCTTATGTTAAGCACTTTTTCAAGGCTTCGCCGCTACTCTGAAACCGGAAAAGTTTACCGGGACACATTAAGGGTTGGCAGACAAGGATCACCTTGTGGCCCACTGTGATGAATGTGTTCTGGGTTGGTGGTGTGTCTCCCATGAAAACGATTGGTCTTGAACAGGAGAAGGCGTTTAGGAAGGCAACCACCATCTTTGTCGGAACAGTTCTGAGTGTGATGGAGACAAGTTGGTTGACACATATATTCATATGCGGGTTGCCAAAAATTTGTGTGATGTGCTCGAAGTTAAGTTCGGTGCAACCGATGCTAGAAGCAAACTGTATGCCGGAGCAGTTCCATGATTACAGGATGGCTGATAACCGTTTTGTATTAGACCAAGCTCATGAGCTACCGTGCATCGCTAAGGAGCTGGAGCTCCTAAAGTGTGAGTTGCCGGACAAGTTTGTCGCGGGTTGCATTATTGCAAAATTCTCTTCTGGATGGAAGAATTTTGCTACTTCTCTGAAGCACTTGAGATGTGATTTCTCTGCTGAGAATGTCACCGGTCATCTAAGTGTTGAGCAGAACTTGAGACCAAAGGACTCACACGTGAAAGGGGCAGAGGGTTCTTCTAACACCAATGTGGTGTAGAATTTTGTTCACAAGTTCAAGGGAAAAAACACTGTCCAGCAGAATACTACCTTCAAGAAAAAGGGTAAGAAGAAAGACAAAAGGGACTTTTACATTTATGCCCTTAACTCGAATCCACTACTCAAATTTACCCCTAATTTCAAAGCATGCTTACCACTTTCCCGTTAGGTGCACTTATAGAATTGCCCTTCCGTGCCGTTACCGTCCAGTCAAAGGACTTTCGCCGCTATCTGGACGTTTGCTGGACATTTTGCTCCTAACTCCATATGTCACTTACGGGTGGGACCCACTCTAGAAAATAAATGAAAAAACTCTTTCTCTCACCCTCTCACACGCTTACATGTGGGGCTGAAGTAGAAAAAGGAAAGAAGAAAAAAAGAAAAGGGAAAACTCTCTCTCTCTCTCCTACCTCACGATCGGCCGGCCACTCTCTCCGCTACAGTGAACCCTGATCCGTCGATCCGCGCCTCTGCCGCCGCTGGCTCCCCAGGCGTCGCCGCCCTCTTTCACCATCCCCCTCTCTTCCTTTCCCCCTCACCCTTCACCCTCTGGCGTCGTCACGTCCAAAACGACTCCGACGATGCGATGACTTCATGTACGTGACGATTGTCCTTCCCTCGAAGAACGGATGTGTCCTGGTGCTCCAATGAGGCGCCCTGACCTTCTCCACCAAAGAGATTGACTGTATACGTACATAGATGATGTCATCAACTCCATCTTCTCCAACTCCTTTCGCCGCTCGCCGACCCCGATTTGCGGCCTCTCGTGATCTATAGAACCCAGCGACTGCACCTACATCCCCATGGTGATCCCCTCTTCCTTTCCACTGACCACAAATGCTCGATTCCTAGCTTTTGTTGTCGTCCCCGTGAGGTTTGCCTCGTCCGCCACCATGGCTGCCGGGCATGGACATTCCGTGCTTCCCTGGACATGTTTTGTTGTGTGGGTGCTCCAGAGCCTCCCATGAGCAAGCTTCTGCGCATGTGTGCATACCTTCCCTGCCCCGCCTCTGCAGCTTGCTCTCGGCGCATCGCCGCCGTTCCCGAGATCACATCGGAGTGTAAGCTCCGGTTGGGAAGCTGACTGTGGCCCACACTTAATTAACACAATATATTTATGAGGTAAAACGTAGCTGAGCAATGGACCCCACACTTAATTAACACAATATATTTACATTCTAAAATAAACAAGTCACTAAAAAGTCTTTTTCTGTTTTACCTTGCGTGGAGCGTCTTGTATTATATGAGTCTTTGCTTTTTAGTTTGCCACAATCATCCTTGTTGTACACACCTTTTGAGAGGGACACACATTAATCGTGAATTCATTAGAATATTCTATGTGCTTCACTTATATCTTTTGAGCTAGACAGTTGCTCTAGTGCTTCACTTATATCTTTTTAGAGCACTACAATGGTTTTATTTTGTAGAAATTGGTGAACTCTCATGCCTCACTTATATTATTTGAGAGTCTTATAAATAGTATGGCAATTTGCATAGGTTATAAATTTAGTCCTAATATGATGGGTATGCAAGAGGGATATAATAAAAACTTTCATGAAGATCATTGAATATATGAGAAGTTTGGTTCCTTGCATTAGTTTTGAGATATAAAGATGGTGATATTAGAGTCATGCTAGTTGGTAATTGTGGGTTGATATAAATACTTGTGTTAAGGTTTTTGATTCCCGAAGCATGCACGTATGGTCCTACGTTATGTGATGAAGTTGGAGCATGATTTATTTTTGATTGTCTTCCTTATGAGTGGCGATCGGGGACGAGCGATGGTCTTTCCCTAACAATCTATCCCCCTAGGAGCATGCGAATTATTAATTTGTTTCGAGGGCCAATAATTTTTTGCAATAAATATGTGAGTTCTTTATGACTAATGTTGAGGCCATGGATTATACACACTCTCACCCTTCCACCTTTGCTAGCCACTCTAGTACGGCACAATTTTCGCCGGTGCATTAAACCATCCTATGCCTTTCCTCAAAACAGCCACCATATCTACCTATTATGGCATTTACATAGCCATTCCGAGATATATTGCCATGCAACTTCCACCTTTCCATTTATTATGACACATATCATCATTGTCATATTGCTTTGCATGATCATGTAGTTGGCATAGTATTTGTGGCTTGGCCACCATTAATATTTTTTATACATGTAACGCTAGATCATTGCACATTCCGGTACACCGCCGGAGGCATTCATATAGAGTCATATATTTGTTCTAGTATCGAGTTGTAATTCTTGAGTTGTAAGTAAATAGAAGTGTGATGATCGTCATTATTAAAGCATTGTCCCATGTGAGTAAAGGACGATGGAGGCTATGATTCTCCCACAAGTCGGGATGAGACTCCAGACTTAAAATAAAAAGAGGCCAAAGAGCCCAAATAAAAAAAGAGGCCAAAGAGCTAAAAAAAGAAAAAAATATGAGAGAAAAGAGAGAAGGGACAATGTTACTATCCTTTTCCACACTTGTGCTTCAAAGTAGCACCATGTTCTTCATGATAGAGAGTCTCCTATGTTGTCACTTTCATATATTACTTGTGGGAATTTTTCATTATAGAACTTGGCTTGTATATGTTGGAAATATGCCCTAGAGGCAATAATAAAATGGTTATTATTATATTTCTTTGTTCATGATAATTGTCTATTGTTCATGCTATAATTGTGTTATCCGGAAATCGTAATACATGTGTGAATACATAGACACAAGATCCCTAGTGAGCCTCTAGTTGACTAGCTCGTTGATCAACAGATAGTCATGGTTTCCTGACTATGGACATTGGATGTCATTGATAACGGGATCACATCATTAGGAGAATGATGTGATGGACAAGACCCAATCCTAAGCATAGCACAAGATCGTGTAGTTCGTTTGCTAGAGCTTTTCCAAATGTCAAGTATCATTTCCTTAGACCATGAGATTGTGCAACTCCCGGATACCATAGGAGTGCTTTGGGTACTGGGTGGCTATAAAGGTGCACTACGGGTATCTCCGAAAGTGTCTGTTGGGTTGGCACGAATCGAGACTGGGATTTTTCACTCCGTATGACGGAGAGGTATCTCTGGGCCCACTCGGTAATGCATCATCATAATGAGCTCAATGTGACCAAGTGTTTGGTCACGGGATCATGCATTACGGTATGAGTAAAGTGACTTGCCGGTAATGAGATTGAACAAGGTATTGGGATACCGACGATCGAATCTCGGGCAAGTAACGTACCGATTGACAAAGGGAATTGTATACGGGATTGATTGAATCCTCGACATCGTGGTTCATCCGATGAGATCATCGTGGAACATGTGGGAGCCAACATGGGTATCCAGATCCCGCTGTTTGTTATTGACCGGAGAGTCGTCTCGGTCATGTCTGCATGTCTCCCGAACCCGTAGGGTCTACACACTTAAGGTTGGATGACGCTAGGGTTGTAGAGATATTAGTATGTGGAAATCCGAAAGTTGTTCGGAGTCCCGGATAAGATCCCGGACGTCACGAGGAGTTCCGGAATGGTCCGGAGGTGAAGAATTGTATATAGGAAGTCCAGTTTCGGCCACCGGGAAAGTTTCGGGGGTCACCGATATTGTACCGGGACCACCGGAAGGGTCCCGGGGGGTCCACCGGGTGGGGCCACCTATCCCGGAGGGCCCCATGGGCTGAAGTGGGAGGGGAACCAGCCCCTGTTGGGCTGGTGCGCCCCCCTTGGGCCTCCCCCTGCGCCTAGGGTTCGAAACCCTAGGGGTGGGGGGCGCCCCACTTGGCTTGGGGGGCAAGCCACCCCCTTGGCCGCCGCCCCCCTTGGAGATTGGATCTCCTAGGGCTGGCGCCCCCCCAGGGGCCCTATATAAAGGGGGGAGGGAGGGCAGCCGCACCCCAAGCCCCCGGCGCCTCCCTCTCCCTCCCGTGACACCTCTCCCTCTCGCTGAGCTTGGCGAAGCCCTGCCGAGATCCCCGCTGCTTCCACCACCACGCCGTCGTGCTGCTGGATCTCCATCAACCTCTCCCTCCCCCTTGCTGGATCAAGAAGGAGGAGACGTCTTCCCCAACCGTACGTGTGTTGAACGCGGAGGTGCCATCCGTTCGGCGCTCGGTCATCGGTGATTTGGATCACGACGAGTACGACTCCATCAACCCCGTTCACTTGAACGCTTCCGCTCGCGATCTGCAAGGGTATGTAGATGCACTCTTTTCCCTCTCGTTGCTAGAAGACTCCATAGATTGTTCTTGGTGATGCGTAGAAATTTTTAATTTCTGCAACGATCTCCAACAGTGGCATCATGAGCTAGGTCTATGCGTAGTTTCTATGCACGAGTAGAACACAAACTTGTTGTGGGCGTGGATGTTGTCAATTTTCTTGCCACTACTAGTCTTGTCTTGTTTCGGCGGCATCGTGGGATGAAGCGGCCCGGACCGACCTTACACGTACGCTTACGTGAGACAGGTTCCACCGACTGACATGCACTAGTTGCATAAGGTGGCTAGCGGGTGTCTATCTCTCCCACTTTAGTCGGATCGGATTCGACGAAAAGGGTCCTTATGAAGGGTAAATAGAAATTGGCATATCACGTTGTGGTTTTGGCGTAGGTAAGAAACGTTCTTGCTAAGAAACCTATAGCAGCCACGTAAAAACTTGCAACAACAATTAGAGGACGTCTAACTTGTTTTTGCAGCATATGCCGTGTGATGTGATATGGCCAAAAGGATGTGATGAATGATATATGTGATGTATGAGATTGATCATGTTCTTGTAATAGGAATCACGACTTGCATGTCGATGAGCATGACAACCGGCAGGAGCCATAGGAGTTGTCATAATTTATTTATGACCTGCGTGTCAACATATAACGTCATGTAAATTACTTTACTTTATTGCTAAACCGTTAGCCATAGTAGTAGAAGTAATAAATGACAAGACAACTTCATGAAGACACGATGATGGAGATCATGGTGTCATGCCGGTGACGACGATGATCATGGCGCCCCGAAGATGGAGATCAAAAGGAGCAAAATGATATTGGCCATATCATGTCACTATTTGATTGCATGTGATGTTTATCATGTTTTACATCTTATTTGCTTAGAACGACGATAGCTTAAATAAGATGATCCCTCGCAATAATTTCAAGAAAGTGTTCCCCCTAACTGTGCACTGTTGCGAAGGTTCGTTGTTTTGAAGCACCACGTGATGATCGGGTGTGATAGATTCTAACGTTCGAATACAACGGGTGTAAGCCAGATTTACACACGCAATACACTTAGGTTGACTTGACGAGCCTAGCATGTACAGACATGGCCTCAGAACACGGAAGACCAAAAGGTCGAGCATGAGTCGTATAGAATATACGATCAACATGAAGATGTTCACCGATGTTGACTAGTCCGTCTCACGTGATGATCGGACACATCCTAGTTGACTCGGATCATGTTTCACTTAGATGACTAGAGGGATGTCTATCTGAGTGGGAGTTCATTGAATAATTTGATTACATGAACTTAATTATCATGAACTTAGTCTAAAATCTTTACAATATGTCTTGTAGATCAAATGGCCCACGCTAATGTTGCCCTCAACTTCAACGCGTTCCTAGAGAAAACCAAGCTGAAAGATGATGGCAGCAACTATACGGACTGGTTCCGGAACCTGAGGATCATCCTCATAGCTGCCAAGAAAGATTATGTCCTAGAAGCACCGCTAGGTGACGCACCCATCCCAGAGAACCAAGACGTTATGAACGCTTGGCAGCAGCGTGCCGATGATTACTCCCTTGTTCAGTGCGGCATGCTTTACAGCTTAGAACCGGGGCTCCAAAAGCGTTTTGAGCAACACGGAGCATATGAGATGTTCGACGAGCTGAAAATGGTTTTCCAAGCTCATGCCCGGGTCGAGAGATATGAAGTCTCCGACAAGTTCTTCAGTTGTAAGATGGAGGAAAATAGTTCTGTCAGTGAGCACATACTCAAAATGTCTGGGTTACACAACCGCTTGACTCAGCTGGGAGTTAATCTCCCGGATGACGCGGTCATTGACAGAATCCTTCAGTCGCTTCCACCGAGCTACAAGAGCTTTGTGATGAACTTCAATATGCAGGGGATGGAAAAGACCATTCCTGAGGTATATTCAATGCTGAAATCAGCGGAGGTGGAGATCAAAAAGGAACATCAAGTGTTGATGGTGAATAAAACCACTAAGTTCAAGAAAGGCAAGGGTAAGAAGAACTTCAAGAAGGACGGCAAGGGAGTTGCTGCGCCCGGTAAGCCAGTTGCCGGGAAGAAGCCAAAGAATGGACCCAAGCCTGAGACTGAGTGCTTTTATTGCAAGGGAAGTGGTCACTGGAAGCGGAACTGCCCCAAGTACTTAGCGGACAAGAAGGCCGGCAACACCAAAGGTATATGTGATATACATGTTATTGATGTGTACCTTACCAGCACTCGTATTAGCTCCTGGGTATTTGATACCGGTGCGGTTGCTCATATTTGTAACTCAAAGCAGGAGCTGCGGAATAAACGGAGACTGGCAAAGGACGAGGTGACGATGCGCGTCGGGAATGGTTCCAAGGTCGATGTGATCGCCGTCGGCACGCTACCTCTACATTTACCTACGGGATTAGTTTTAAACCTCCATAATTGTTATTTAGTGCCAGCTTTGAGCATGAACATTGTATCAGGATCTCGTTTAATTCGAGATGGCTACTCATTTAAATCCGAGAATAATGGTTGTTCTATTTATATGAGAGATATGTTTTATGGTCATGCCCCGCTGGTTAATGGTTTATTCTTAATGAATCTCGAACGTAGTGTTACACATATTCATAGTGTGAGTACCAAAAGATGTAAGGTTGATAATGATAGTCCCACATACTTGTGGCACTGTCGTCTTGGTCACATTGGTGTCAAGTGCATGAAGAAGCTCCATGCTGATGGACTTTTAGAGTCTCTTGATTACGAATCATTTGACACGTGCGAACCATGCCTCATGGGTAAGATGACCAAGACTCCGTTCTCCGGAACAATGGAGCGAGCAACCAACTTATTGGAAATCATACATACTGATGTGTGCGGTCCAATGAGTGTTGAGGCTCGCGGTGGCTATCGTTATGTTCTCACTCTCACTGATGACTTGAGTAGATATGGGTATGTCTACCTAATGAAACACAAGTATGAGACCTTTGAAAAGTTCAAGGAATTTTAGAGTGAGGTTGAGAATCAACATGACAGGAAAATAAAATTCTTACGATCAGATCGTGGAGGGGAATATTTGAGTCACGAATTTGGCACACACTTAAGGAAATGTGGAATAGTTTCACAACTCACGCCGCCTGGAACACCTCAGCAAAATGGTGTGTCCGAACATCGTAATCGCACTCTATTGGATATGGTGCGATCTATGATGTCTCTTACCGATCTACCGCTCTCATTTTGGGGCTATGCTTTAGAGACTGCCGCATTCACTTTAAATAGGGCTCTGTCGAAATCCGTTGAGACGACACCGTATGAATTATGGTTTGGGAAGAAACCTAAGCTGTCGTTTCTAAAAGTTTGGGGATGCGATGCTTATATCAAGAAACTTCAACCTGAAAAGCTCGAACCCAAGTCGGAAAAATGTGTCTTCATAGGATACCCTAAGGAAACCATTGGGTATACCTTCTACCTCAGATCCGAAGGCAAGATCTTTGTTGCCAAGAACGGGTCCTTTCTAGAGAAAGAGTTTCTCTCGAAAGATGTAAGTGGGAGGAAAGTGGAACTTGATGAAGTACTACCTCTTGAACCGGAAAGTAGCGCAGCTCAGGAAGATGTTCCTGTGGTGTCTGCACTGACTAGAGAGGAAGCTAATGATGATGATCAAGGTACTTTGGATCAAGTTACTACTGAACTTCGTAGGTCCACGAGGACACGTTCCACACGAGAGTGGTATGGCAACCCTGTCCTGGAAATCATGTTGTTAGACAACGGAGAACCTTCAAACTATGAAGAAGCAATGGCGGGCCCAGATTCCGACAAATGGCTAGAAGCCATGAAATCTGAGATAGGATCCATGCATGAAAACGAAGTATGGACTTTGACTGACTTGCCCGATGATCGGCGAGCCATAGAAAATAGATGGATCTTTAAGAAGAAGACAGACGCGGATGGTAATGTGACCATCTATAAGGCTCAACTTGTTGCTAAGGGTTATCGACAAGTTCAAGGGGTTGACTACGATGAGACTTTCTCACCCGTAGCGAAGCTGAAGTCCGTCCGAATCATGTTAGCAATTGCCGCATTCTATGATTATGAGATATGGCAAATGGACGTCAAAACGGCATTCCTTAACGGCTTTCTTAAGGAAGAATTGTATATGATGCAGCCGGAAGGTTTTGTCGATCCTAAGAATGCTAACAAGGTATGCAAGCTCCAGCGCTCCATCTATGGGCTGGTGCAAGCATCTCGGAGTTGGAACATTCGATTTGATGAGATGATCAAAGTGTTTGGGTTTACACAGACTTATGGAGAAGCCTGTGTTTACAAGAAAGTGAGTGGGAGCTCTGTAGCATTTCTCATATTATATGTGGATGACATACTGTTGATGGGAAATGATATAGAATTCTTGGGAAGCATAAAGGCCTACTTGAACAAGTGTTTTTCAATGAAGGACCTTGGAGAAGCTGCTTATATATTAGGCATCAAGATCTATAGAGATAGATCAAGACGCCTCATTGGTCTTTCACAAAGTACGTACCTTGACAAGATATTGAAGAAGTTCAATATGGATCAGTCCAAGAAGGGGTTCTTGCCTGTATTGCAAGGTGTGCAATTGAGCACGGCTCAATGCCCGACCACGGCAGAAGATAGAGAAAAGATGAGTGTCGTCCCCTATGCCTCGGCCATAGGGTCTATTATGTATGCCATGCTGTGTACCAGACCTGATGTAAACCTTGCCGTAAGTTTGGTAGGAAGGTACCAAAGTTATCCCGGCATGGAACACTGGACAGCGGTCAAGAATATCCTGAAGTACCTGAAGAGAACTAAGGATATGTTTCTCGTTTATGGAGGTGACGAAGAGCTCGTCGTAAAGGGTTACGTCGATGCTTGCTTCGACACAGATCTAGATGACTCTAAGTCACAAACCGGATACGTGTATATTTTGAATGGTGGGGCAGTAAGCTGGTGCAGTTGCAAGCAAAGCGTTGTGGCGGGATCTACATGTGAAGCGGAATAAATGGCGGCCTCAGAGGCAGCACAAGAAGCAATCTGGGTGAAGGAGTTCATTACCGACCTAGGAGTCATTCCCAATGCGTCGGGCCCGATGACTCTCTTCTGTGACAACACTGGAGATATTGCCCTTGCCAAGGAGCCCAGGTTTCACAGGAAGACCAGGCATATCAAGCGTCGCTTCAACTCCATTCGTGAAAATGTTCAAAATGGAGACATAGATATTTGTAAAGTACATACGGACCTGAATGTAGCAGATCCGTTGACTAAACCTCTCCCTAGAGCAAAACATGATCAACACCAGAACTCTATGGGTGTTCGATTCATCAAAATGCAACTAGATTATTGACTCTAGTGCAAGTGGGAGACTGTTGCAAATATGCCCTAGAGGCAATAATAAAATGGTTATTATTATATTTCCTTGTTCATGATAATTGTCTATTGTTCATGCTATAATTGTGTTATCCGGAAATCGTAATACATGTGTGAATACATAGACCACAAGATGTCCCTAGTGAGCCTCTAGTTGACTAGCTCGTTGATCAACAGATAGTCATGGTTTCCTGACTATGGACATTGGATGTCATTGATAATGGGATCACATCATTAGGAGAATGATGTGATGGACAAGACCCAATCCTAAGCATAGCACAAGATCGTGTAGTTAGTTTGCTAGAGCTTTTCCAAATGTCAAGTATCATTTCCTTAGACCATGAGATTGTGCAACTCCCGGATACCATAGGAGTGCTTTGGGTGTGCCAAACGTCACAACGTAACTGGGTGGCTATAAAGGTGCACTACGGGTATCTCCGAAAGTGTCTGTTGGGTTGGCACGAATCGAGACTGGGATTTGTCACTCCGTATGGCGGAGAGGTATCTCTGGGCCCACTCGGTAATGCATCATCATAATGAGCTCAATGTGACCAAGTGTTTGGTCACGGGATCATGCATTACGGTACGAGTAAAGTGACTTGCCGGTAACGAGATTGAACAAGGTATTGGGATACCGACGATCGAATCTCGGGCAAGTAACGTACCGATTGACAAAGGGAATTGTATACGGGATTGATTGAATCCTCTACATCGTGGTTCATCCGATGAGATCATCGTGGAACATGTGGGAGCCAACATGGGTATCCAGATCCCGCTGTTGGTTATTGACCGGAGAGTCGTCTCGGTCATGTCTGCATGTCTCCCGAACCCGTAGGGTCTACACACTTAAGGTTCGATGACGCTAGGGTTGTAGAGATATTAGTATGTGGAAATCCGAAAGTTGTTCGGAGTCCCGGATGAGATCCCGGACGTCATGAGGAGTTCCGGAATGGTCTGGAGGTGAAGAATTGTATATAGGAAGTCCAGTTTCGGCCACCGGGAAAGTTTTGGGGGTCACAGATATTGTACCGGGACCACCGGAAGGGTCCCGGGGGGTCCACCGGGTGGGGCCACCTATCCCGGAGGGCCCCATGGGCTGAAGTGGGAGGGGAACCAGCCCCTGTTGGGCTGGTGCGCCCCCCTTGGGCCTCCCCCTGCGCCTAGGGTTCGAAACCCTAGGGGTGGGGGGCGCCCCACTTGGCTTGGGGGCCAAGCCACCCCCTTGGCCGCCGCCCCCCTTGGAGATTGGATCTCCTAGGGCTGGCGCCCCCCCAGGGGCCCTATATAAAGGGGGGAGGGAGGGCAGCCGCACCCCAAGCCCCCGGCGCCTCCCTCTCCCTCCCGTGACACCTCTCCCTCTCGCTGAGCTTGCCGAAGCCCTGCCGAGATCCCCGCTGCTTCCACCACCACGCCGTCGTGCTGCTGGATCTCCATCAACCTCTCCCTCCCCCTTGCTGGATCAAGAAGGAGGAGACGTCTTCCCCAACCGTACGTGTGTTGAATGCGGAGGAGCCGTCCGTTCGGCGCTCGGTCATCGGTGATTTGGATCACGACGAGTACGACTCCATCAACCCCGTTCACTTGAACGCTTCCGCTCGCGATCTGCAAGGGTATGTAGATGCACCCTTTTCCCTCGCGTTGCTAGAAGACTCCATAGATTGTTCTTGGTGATGCGTAGAATTTATTTAATTTCTGCAACAATCTCCAACAGTATATTCCAATGATGGGCTTCCTCAAATAGCCATAGGTCTTCGTGAGCAAGCAAGTTGGATGCACACCCACTTAGTTTTCTTTTGAGATTTCATACACTTGTAGCTCTAGTGCATCCGTTGCATGGCAATCCCTACTCACTTGCACCAATATCAATTGATGGGCATCTCCATAGCCTATTAATTTTCCTAGTTGGTGTGAGGATTTCTTTTGTCCTTTTTGTCTACTACCACCTTCTATTCCACCCATAGTGCTATATCCATGGCTCATGCTCATGTATTGCATGAAAGTTGAAAAAGCTTTAGTATATCAAAAGTATGAAACAATTGCTTGGCTTGTCATCGAGGTTGTGCATGATAAATACTTTGTGTGATGAAGATAGAGCATGACAAGACTATATGATTTTGTAGGGATAACTTTCTTTAGCCATGATTGCTTTATTAGTATGCTTGAAGTATTTTTGTTTTTATGTTAATATTAAACTTTTGTTTTGAATCTTATGGATCTGAATATTCGTACCACAATAAGAAAGATTACTCGATAAGCATGTTAGGTAGCATTCCACATCAAAAATTCTGTTTTTATCGTTTACCTACTCGAGGACCAGCAGGAATTAAGCTTGGGGATGCTTGATACGTCTCCAATGTATCTATAATTTTTTATTGTTCCATGCTATTATATTATCCATCTTGGATATTTTATATGCATTAATGTGCTATTTTATATATTTTTTGGGGACTAACCTATTAACCTAGTGCCCAGTGCCAGTTGCTGTTTTTTTCCTTGTTTTTGTATTTTACAGAAAATAAATACCAAACAGAGTCCAAACGGAATGAAACTTTTTGAGGATTTTTCTTGGACCAGAAGACAAGCACGAAGCTTCGGGAGGAGGCTAGAGGAGCCACGAGAGGGCCACAAGCCCTAGCGGCGCACCCCGGTGGGCGCCCAAGGAATGTGGGCCCCTCGTAGCTCCCCCGGCCCAACCCTAATCTCAGCTCTATAAATACCCAAATATTCCCTGTACACTAGAGGGCACACCAAAAAATACTTTTCTGCCGCCACAAGCTTCTGTTCTCCTGAGATCCCATCTTGGGGCCTTTTCTGGCACACTGCTGGAGGGGGATTTGATCATGGAGGGCCTCTACACCAACCTTGCTACCCTTCCGATGATGCGTGAGTTGTTTATCATGGACCTAAGGGTCCATATCTAGTAGCTAGATGGCTTCTTCTCTTTCTTTGATCTTCAATACAATGTTCTCCTCGATGTTCTTGGATATCTATTCGATGTAATCTTCTTTTGCGGTGCGTTTGTTGAGATCCGATGAATTGTGGATTTATGATCAGATTATCTATGAATGTTATTTGAGTCTTCTATAAACTCTTTTATGCATGATTAAGATAGCTTTGTATTTCTCTTCGATCTATTGATTTGCTTTGGCCAACTAGATTAATCTATCTTGCCATGGGAGAGGTGCTTCGTGATGTGTTCAATCTTGCGGTGTCCTCACCGAGTGACAGTAGGGGTAGCGAGGCACGTATTGTATTGTTGCCATCAAGGATAAAAAGATGGGTTTTTTACCATATTGTTTGGATCTATCCCTCTACATCATGTCATCTAGCTTAAGGCATTACTCCGTTCTTCTTAACTTAATACACTAGATGCATGCTGGATAGCGGTCAATGTGTGGAGTAATAGTAGTAGATGCAGAATTGTTTCGGTCTACTTGTCACGGATGTGATGCATATATTCATGATCATTGCCTTAGATATCGTCATAACTATGCGCTTTTCTATCAATTGCTCAATAGGAATTTGTGCACCCACCATATGCCTTCTTTAAGAGAGAAGCCTCTAGTGAAATCTATGGCCCCCGAGTATGTTTTTACCATATTATTTTCAGATCTATAAAACCAAAAATCCAAACATACCTTGCTGCAATTTATTTAATTTTACCTTTTACTTATATTTTATACCTATCTCTATCATATCTCACTCTTGCTAGTGACCATGAAGGGATTGACAACCCCTTCTTCATGTTGTGTGCAAGTGTTTGTTAGTTCGTGCAGGTGCATCTATTAGGGACTTGCTTGTGCCTCCTACTGGATTGATACCTTGGTTCTTAACTGAGGGAAATACTTATCTCTACTTTGCTGCATCACCCTTTCCTCTTTAAGGGAAAAATCAACGCAAGCTCAAGAAGTAGCATTCCCCTAAAAAACAAGTAAAGTGCAAGCGAAACACCGGCAAATTAAAATATTCTGTAGCGGGTCGGCAAGAATTTGAGAGACCATCCGAGCATCTATGCTTTTGCAAGCCATGTTTATGTTAGATATTGGCACCTCGCACTCTGCATATATGTTGGTTTTGTCCGTACATTTGTGCAGTTCCACCAAAATGTAGCTGAATAACCCTGTTTGCACAGATAACGAAAAATCGTGATTACATTATAGTGCAACTAGTTGATGAAACATACACTAATAAATAGAAGAAACTTCATTTTCTTAATGGGAAAAGATTACCCTGTTTGCACAGATAATGAAAAAGCGTGATTACATTATAGTGGCACTAGTTGATGAAACATACACCAATAAAAGAAGAAACTTCATTTTCTTAATGGGAAAAGATTGCGATAGTATCACAGTATATATGCCATGCTGCGAGGGGGAGATGAGCCCTGCGATGCCTCATACTGGAAATCGACCCAATTCTCCTCGATACACCTTGTGCCAGTGATGAACATCAGTCTACAACGGTAGTACAAGTAGGTGCCTTGAGACATTCCAATCTCTATTTTTGTGCAGCTCAACTAAAATTAAGCACCCCAGTTTGCAGAAACACTTAAACATTAACAATGGGACTAGTTGATGAAACATATACTAACAAAGAGAAGCACTTTCTTTATCTACATTGTAAATGAAATGATAGAGAGGACAATAGCTCTACTTTAACCATATTATTACTTCATTTTAGCAGTGGCACTAGGGTCGAGCAGGTGGCAAGCGAGGTGTACCGTGTGTTGCAAGGATGGAGGCCGGGGGTGCTTAGACTGGGATGCTGAAGCAGTCTCTTTCAGTCCCTATCTTCCCCCGTGATGTTTATGTGGTAGCTTTTGGGTTGTAATCCCTGCTAGTAGTCAGTCCGTTCTATTAGTAGCTGCATAACTGCCCGTTTACACTGAGATGTGTCGGATAATGGTTCTTTATGGTTGGGCTTCTTTAGTGAAATAGGAGGAAACTGTTGGGTTTCTTTAATGAACTCGGAGGAAATCCCCTCTTTTGATAATAAAAAAATCAGTGGCACTAGGGGTGCCAAACATTGCCTCGAATTAATAGTGCCATTAGATTAAGGTGCAAAATAATAACATTACTGCTTTATCATGGTAGTGCCAAAATAGTAGCACAAGAGTAGAGTCAACATGCAACATGCAAGAGTAGAGTCAGACCAAAAAGGAAGATACCTTGTGATGGGAACCATATCTACAGTCAATACCATCATAGAAGAGATGAAAACAATCACCAACATGGATGATTCAATTCACGGGACCTTTTTGTGCAGTTCACCTAAAATGAAGCAACGTTTGCATCATGCAGTTAGCAAGTACTTGGTCCCATGAGCTAGCAACTTCTTCTTCATTAATTGCAATAAAATTGAGCAACATCAAGGTTGGTCGTGAAGCTCGTGGAATGTTCAACTAGAATTTGGATATCATTTTGTGCAGTTCAACTAAGATCAAGCGTGAAATGTATATCTCTGTTTGCACAAAAAGGTGGAAAGGAGGGTGACTAACAAGTGATGAAACATACATCAAATGAAAAGAAGCATGTTCCTTATCTGAATGGCGATCCTACAAGGACAATAGTAATTTCTAAAGCAGTAGCATTGCTAGATATTAGTGTGGGCATTAGGATTAACTATGACAACCGTTAAATATGACATTACTTAAATGGTGCCATTGCTTCATTTTACCAGCAACATTACATTATCAGCTGCTAAAGAGTTGGTATTTTGGCATGGGAGAGTAGGCGGACCAGGACAGTTGCATTTTTAATGAAAAGAAGCAACTTATCTTAATGAGAAATTTAGCAGGACATGAAAAACAGTGCCATTGATTCATATTACTGGAGGCATTACATTGAAAACAACATTGGTTTAACAATGGGACTACCAAGGTAGTCAGAATCCCGACTCGGCCCCTAGAATCCTACGACTTCACGACCCTACGGAAGCATGTCGATCCAAGTCCCACTATGAATCCAGATCTGGTAGAATCCATGTTGAGTCACGATCCAAATCATAGAATCCTAGACAAAACTGTAAAATCCCGAGTTTGCTATGGACTATATCCGATTCTACTAATCTATCTAAGCTGTTTGTTTAGTTGTAGAAGAATAGTGTGCCATCATCCAAACCCCTTTTCACATGCCACTGGTCCTTCATTCCCCTCCCAAGCCCAAACGCTCAGCCCTCGACACCTTTGATCTAGCTCTGAGAAACCCTAGATCAAAACTGAGGATCAGGCTTGTCGACGAATGAAATTGGCATGGGAAGCAGGATGCGTCAAAATTGATCAGAGAAGGATAGCAAGACCCTTCAAGGTTGAACACTGTAGGTTAGCTATACAAGTGATAAGCTATTCAAGTACTCTAAAGAATCTCCTAAGTAAAAAAAATGTGCCTTGAAGATTTAAATGTTCTATATATTTTCCTCTCATATATGTTCCATACACGCAAGCTTGATAGTAGGCTAGCCATGAAAAGAAGTGGAATATAACTAGCATTTATGTGTATGTTTTTGCTCTATATTTAGTGTTAAAACTATATAGAACCCATATAAATTTTTCGCGTGGATACGAAATATCTTATTTTAGTAAATCTAGTAGAATCCTTGATTCCACGACTCGATTTTGTCTAAGGAAAACCGATCCGACTCCGAATCCCGACTCTGACTACCTTGGGGACTACTAAATTTTACCATTGGCATTACATAAGAGGGGCTCAGGGCAACAAACATCCAAACAAGATATCTGGGTTGGTCCCATTTTTGTTTAGTATAGCCACCTTTTACTGTCTGAGGCCAGCAAACCTAGTGCTGGACATACTCTGTTGACTTGTCCCCCGGTCCCCACTTTCTTTCCTTTTTCAACCAATAGATCGGTTTATATCGAGTTTGTACTGTGTTTCCCTTTATTTCCCTATTAGACCAAGAGACGAGTTGGATAGCCAGTCTTTGCTACTTTTCGCCCCCATTATTTCCTCTTTCGACCAAGTCCTAGATTCAGGTAACGAATTTCCCCCACCCCACCCCCTTTCTTCCCTGTTTGAACCAAGTAGTACTAGATTCGACTGCATGAAGTAGTACTACTAGATTCGACTGCATGAAGTAGTTTTACCACTTAACAGTAAAAAATTAGGTGGCTTTCAAACAACCGATCGATCCTATCTACAAGGGGGCCCTGAGAAGTAGTAAAAGATACAAATGCAGCGACATGAGGAGCTGGGGTAGTAGAGCAAGGCCGGTTTCAAAGGAAGTTATACCCGAGGGTCGCCGGGATGTCGCTAGGTGGGCGGTGGGAGCCCAGATCTGCCCACACTATGGCAGCGAGGAAGAAGGGGTCGGAAGACCTCCCTAGCCGGCGCTGCATTGGAGAGAACGGCAAGGCACGCTAATCAAGTTGCGCCTGTAGTGGGTCAAAGCCGTCACCGAGGACGACCGCGTGAACGTTGCACCTTCTCACCTTCCCCGACAGAGGGGATCCGGCCGGATCTATGACTAGCGATGAGCAGAGAGAGAGTGTGGCCACCGCTGATACGTCCATTTTGCATCATGTTTTCCTACTGTTATTTATGATGTTTTTATGTATAATAATGCTTTATGGAGTAATTCTAATGCCTTTTCTCTCATAATATGCAAGGTTCATACAAGGAGGGAGAATACCGGCAGCTGGAATTCTGGATCTGAAAAAGCTACGTCAGGCCACCTATTCTGCACAACTCCAAATGAGCTGAAACTTCACGGAGATTTTTTATGGAATATATAAGAATTACTGGAGCAAATAACTACCAGAGGGGGCCCACCAGGTGGGCACAACCCACCTGGGCGCGCCAGGGCCCCTAGGCGCGCCCTAGTGGGTTGTGCCCTCCTTGGCCCACTTTCGGTGCCCCTCTTCTAGTATATAAGTAATTTTGACCTAGAAAAAAACAAGAGGGGGTCTTTCGGGATGAAGCGCCGCTGTCTCGAGGCGGAACTTGGGCAGGAGCACTTTTGCCCTCCAGCGGAGCGATTCCGCTGGGGGAACTTCCCTTCCGGAGGGGGAAATCATCGTCATCATCATCACCAACAACTCTCCCATCTTGGGGAGGGCAATCTCCATCAACATTTTCAACAACACCATCTCCTCTCAAACCCTAGTTCATCTCTTGTGTTCAGTCTTTGTACTAGAACCTTAGATTGGTGCTTGTGAGTGACTAGTAGTGTTGATTACATCTTGTAGTTGATTACTATATGGTTTATTTGGTGGAAGATTATATGTTCAGATCCATTATGCTATTTAATACCCCTCTGATCTTGAGCATGATTATAATTTGTGAGTAGTTACTTTTGTTCTTGAGGTCACGGGAGAAATCTTGTTGCAAGTAATTGCTACTTCTTGAGCTTGCGTTGGTTTTTCCCTTGAAGAGGAAAGGGTGATGCAGCAAAGTAGAGTAAGTATTTCCCTCAGTTTGAGAACCAATGTATCAATCCAGTAGGAGACAACAAACAAGTCACCGAATACCTACACAAACAATAAACAACTTGCACCCAACGCGATAAAGGGGTTGTTAATCTCTTCACGGTTACTTGCAAAAGTGAGATTTGATAGAGATAGATAAATGGTAAAGTAAATAATTTTGGTATTTTTGGTTTATAGATCGGAAAGTAAAAGATTGCAAAGGAAGTAAATCGGAAACTAATATGATGGAAAATAGAAGATTATATGATGGAAAATAGACCCAGGGGCCATAGATTTCACTAGAGGCTTCTCTCAAGATAGAAAATATTACGGTGGGTGAACAAATTACTGCCGAGCAATTGATAGAAAAGCGCAAAGTTATGGCGATATCTAAGGCAATGATCATGATGTAGGCATCACGTCCGTGTCAAGTAGACCGACTCCTCCCTGCATCTACTACTATTACTCCACACATCGACCGACCCCTTCCTGCATCTAGAGTATTAAGTTCATAAGAACAGAGTAACGCTTTAAGTAAGATGACATGATGTAGCGGGATAAACTCAAGCAACATGATGAAAACCGCATCTTTTTATCCTCGGTGGCAACAATACAATACATGTCGGTTCCCCTTCTATCACCGGGATCAAGCACCGCAAGATTGAACCCAAAGCTAAGCACTTCTCCCATTGCAAGAAAAACCAATCTAGTTGGCCAAACCAAATCGATAGTTCGAAGAGACTTGCAAAGATATCAAATCATGCATATAAGAATTCAGAGAAGATTCAAATAATATTCATAGATAAGCTGATCATAAATCCATAATTCCTCGGATCTCGGCAAACACACCGCAAAAAGTATTACATCGAATAGATATCCAAGAACATCGAGGAGAACATGGTATTGAGAATCAAAGGGAGAGAAAAAGCCATCTAGCTACTAGCTATGGACCCGTAGGTCTGAGATAAACTACTCACGCTTCATCGGAAGGGCAATCGTGTTGATGTAGAAGCCCTCCGTGATCGAATCCCCCTCTGGTAGGACGCCGGAGAAGGTCCCTAGATGGGATCTCACGGGTACAGAAGGTTGCGGTAGTGGAAAAGTATTTTCATGGCTCTCCTGATTGGTTTTGGAATATTTGAGAATATGTAGGCAGAAGAAATAGGTCGGTGGAGTCACGAGGGGCCCACAAGGGTGGGGGGCGCGCCCTCCGTCCTTGTGGCCGCCTCGTGGCTTCCTTGACTTGCACTCCAAGTCCTCTGGATGTCTTCTGGTCCAAGAAAAATCATCGCGAAATTTTCATCCCCTTTGGACTCCATTTGGTATTCCTTTTCTGGGAAACTCTAAAACAAGGAAAAAACAGAAACTGGCACTGGGCTCTAGGTTAATAGGTTAGTCTCAAAAATAATATAAAATAGCATATTAATGCATATAAAACATCCAAAACAGATAATATAATAGCATGGAACAATAAAAAATTATAGATGCGTTGGAGACGTATCAAGCATCCCCAAGCTTAATTCCTACTCATCCTCGAGTAGGTAAATGATAAAAACAGAATTTTTGATGTGGAATGCTACCTAACATATTTATCCTTGTAATTTCTTTTATTGTGGCATGAATGTTCAGATTCGTATGATTCAAAACAAAAGTTTAATATTGACATAAAAACAATAATACTTCAAGCATACTAACAAGGCAATTATGTCTTCTCAAAATAACATGGCCAAAGAAAGCTTATCCCTACAAAATCATATAGTCTGGCTATACTCCATCTTCGTCACACAAAATATTCAAATCATGCACAATCCCGATGACAAGCCAATCTATTGTTTCATACTTTTGATGTTCTCAAACTTTTCAACTTTCACACAATACATGAGCGTGAGCCATGGACATAGCACTATAGGTGGAATAGATGGTGGTTGTGGAGAAGACAGAAATAAGGAGATAGTCTCACATAAACTAGGCGTATCAACGGGCCATGGAGATGCCCGTTAATAGATATCAACGTGAGTGAGTAGGGATTGCCATGCAACGGATGCACTAGAGCTATAAGTTTATGAAAGCTCAAAAAGAAACTAAGTGGTTGTGCATCCAACTTGCTTGCTCACGAGGACCTAGGGCAATTTGAGGAAGCCCATCATTGGAATATACAAGCCAAGTTCTATAATGAAGAATTCCCACTAGTATATGAAAGTGACAATATAGGAGACTCTCTTATCATGAAGATCATGGTGCTACTTTGAAGCTCAAGTGTGGTAAAAGGATAGTAGCATTGCCCCTCCTCTCTTTTCTCTCATTTATTTTTTTATTTAGGACTTCTCTCATTTTTTTGGCCTCTTTTTTCGTCCGGAGTCTCATCCCGACATGTGGGGGAATCATAGTTTCCATCATCCTTTTCTCACATGAGACAACACTCTAATAATGAAGATCATCACACTTTTATTTACTTACAACTCAAGAATTACAACTTGATAGTTAGAAAAAATATGACTTTGTGTGAATGCCTCCGGTGGTGTACCGGGATGTGCAATGAATCAAGAGTGACATGTATGAAAGAATTTTGAACGGTGGCTTTGCCACAAATACGATATCAACTACATGATCATGCATAGCAATATGACAATGATGGAGCGTGTCATAATAAACGGAACAGTGGAAATTTACATGGCAATATATCTCGGAATGGCTACGGAAATGACATAATAGGTAGGTATGGTGGCTGTTTTGAGGAAGGTATATGGTGGGTTTATGGTACCGACGAAAGTTGCGCGGCACAAGAGAGGCTAGCAATGGTGGAAGGGTGAGAGTGCGTATAATCCATGGACTCAACATTAGTCATAAAGAACTCATATACTTATTGAAAAAATATATTAGTTATCGAAACGAATTACTACGTGCATGCTCCTAGTGTTGGGGAACGTAGCAGAAATTCAAAATTTTCTACGCATCACCAAGATCAATCTATGGAGTAACCTAGCAATGAGGGGAAGGGGAGTGCATCTACATACCCTTGTAGATCGCGATGCGGAAGCGTTGCAAGAACGCGGACGAGGGAGTCGTACTCGTAGCGATTCAGATCGCGGTTGATTCCGATCTAAGCACCGAAAAACGGTGCCTCCGCGTTCAACACACGTGCAGCCCGGTGACGTCTCCCACGCCTTGATCCAGCAAGGAGAGAGGGAGAGGTTGGGGAAGACTCCATCCAGCAGCAGCACGATGGCATGGTGGTGGTGGAGGAGCGTGGCAATCCCGCAGGGCTTGGCCAAGCACCGCGGGAGAGGAGGAGGAGGAAGAGGGGTAGGGCTGCGCCGAAAGAGAGACGTTCTCCTGTGTCTTGGGCAGCCCAAACCTCAACTATATATAGGGGGGAAGGGGGCTGCGCCCCCTAGGGTTCCCACCCCAAGGGGAGGCGGCCAGCCCTAGATCCCATCCAAGGGGGGCGGCCAAGGGGAGGAGAGGGGGGGCGCCACTAGGGTGGGCCTTAAGGCCCATCTGGACCTAGGGTTTGCCCCCTCCCACTCTCCCATGCGCTTGGGCCTTGGTGGGGGGCGCACCAGCCCACCTGGGGCTGGTCCCCTCCCACACTTGGCCCACGCAGCCTTCTGGGGCTGGTGGCCCCACTTGGTGGACCCCCGGGACCCTCCCGGTGGTCCCGGTACATTACCGATATCACCCGAAACTTTTCCGGTGACCAAAACAGGACTTCCCATATATAAATCTTTACCTCCGGACCATTCCGGAACTCCTCGTGACGTCCGGGATCTCATCCGGGACTCCGAACAACATTCGGTAACCACGTACATACTTTCCCTATAACCCTAGCGTCATCGAACCTTAAGTGTGTAGACCCTACGGGTTCGGGAACCATGCCGACATGACCGAGACGTTCTCCGGTCAATAACCAACAGCGGGATCTGGATACCCATGTTGGCTCCCACATGTTCCACGATGATCTCCTCGGATAAACCACGATATCGGGGATTCAATCAATCCCGTATACAATTCCCTTTGTCTATCGATATGTTACTTGCCCGAGATTCGATCGTCGGTATCCCTATACCTTGTTCAATCTCGTTACCGGCAAGTCTCTTTACTCATTCCGTAACTCACATCATCCCGTGATCAACTCCTTGGTCACATTGTGCACATTATGATGATGTCCTACCGAGTGGGCCCAGAGATACCTCTCCGTTTACACGGAGTGACAAATCCCAGTCTCGATTCGTGCCAACCCAACAGACACTTTCGGAGATACCTGTAGTGCACCTTTATAGCCACCCAGTTACGTTGTGACGTTTGGTACACCCAAAGCATTCCTACGGTATCCGGGAGTTGCACAATCTCATGGTCTAAGGAAGTGATACTTGACATTAGAAAAGCTTTGAGCAAACGAACTACACGATCTTGTGCTAGGCTTAGGATTGGGTCTTGTCCATCACATCATTCTCCTAATGATGTGATCCCGTTATCAACGACATCCAATGTCCATGGTCAGGAAACCATAACCATCTATTGATCAACGAGCTAGTCAACTAGAGGCTTACTAGGGACATGGTGTTGTCTATGTATCCACACATGTATCTGAGTTTCCTATCAATACAATTCTAGCATGGATAATAAACGATTATCATGAACAAGGAAATATAATAATAACCTATTTATTATTGCCTCTAGGGCATATTTCCAACAGTGTCCCACTTGCACTAGAGTCAATAATCTAGTCCACATCACCATGTGATTAACACTCACTGGTCACATCACCATGTGACCAACATCTAAAGAGTTTACTAGAGTCAACAATCTAGTTCACATCACTATGTGATTAACACTCAATGTGTTATGGTTTGATCATGTTATGCTTGTGAGAGAGGTTATTAGTCAACGGGTCTGAACCTTTCAGAACCGTGTGCTTTACGAATATCTATGTCATCTTGTGGATGCTACCACGCGCTATTTGGAGCCATTTCAAATAATTGCTCTACTATACGAATCCGGTTTACTACTCAGAGTCATCCGGATTAGTGTCAAGGTTCGCATCGACGTAACCCTTTACGACGAACTCCCTTTCACCTCCATAATCGAGAAAATTCCTTAGTCCACTAGATACTAAGGATAAGTTCGACCGCTGTCATGTGATCCATTCCCGGATCACTATTGTACCCCTTGACCAACTCATGGCAAGGCACACTTCATGTGCGGTACTCAGCATAGCATACTGTAGAGCCTACGTCTGAAGCATAGGGGACGACCTTCATCCTTTCTCTCTCTTCTGCTGGTCAGGTCTTAAGTCTTACTCAATACTCACACCTTGTAACACAGCCAAGAACTCCTTCTTTGCTGATCTATTTTGAACTCTTTCAAAATCATGTCAAGGTGTGCGTTCTTTGAAAGTATCATCGGGCGTCTTGATCTATCTCTATAGATCTTGATGCCCAATATGTAAGCAGCTTTTATCCAGGTCTTCCTTTGAAAAACTTCTTTGAAACAACCCTTTATGCTTTCCAGAAATTTTACATCATTTCGGATCAACAATATGTCATTCACATATACTTATCAGAAATGTTGTAGCGCTCCCACTCACTTTATTGTAAATACAAGTTTCTAACAAACTTTGTATAAACCCAAAAACTTTGATCACTCCATCAAAGCGTATATTCTGACTCCGAGATGCTTGCTCTAATCCATGGAAGGATCGCTGGAGCTAGCATACCTTTTAGCATCCTTAGGATCGAAAAAACCTTTTTGATTGTATCACATACAATCTTTCCTTACGAAAACTGGTAAGGAAACTTGTTTTGACATCCATCTGCCAGATTTCATAAATGCAGCTAATGCTAACATGATTCCGACGGACTTAAGCATCGCTACGGATGAGAAAAATCTCATCATAGTCAACTCCTTGAACTTGTGAAAATACTCTTTGCCATAAGTCGAGCTTCATAGACGGTAACATTACCGTCCACGTCCGTCTTCTTCTTAAAGATTCATTTATCTCGGATTTCATGGCTTTTAACCATTTGTCGGAATATGGGCCCACCATCGCTTCTCCACAGCTCGTAGGTTCAGTATTGTCCAACAACATGATATCTCAGACAGGATCACGTACCACTCTGAAGTAGCATGCATCCTCGTCGTCCTACGAGGTTTGGTAGTGACTTGATCCGAAGTTTCATGATCACTATCATAAGCTTCCACTTCAATTGGTGTAGGTGCCACAGGAACAACTTCCTGTGCCCTGCTACACACTAGTTGAAGTGACGGTTCAATAGCCTTATCAAGTCTCCACCATCCTCCCACTCAATTCTTTCGAGAGAAACTTTTCCTCGAGAAAGGACCCATTTCTAGAAGCAATTACTTTTGCTTCCAGATCTGAAATAGGAGGTATACCCAACTATTTTGGGTATTCTTATGAAGATGCATTTATCCGCTTTGGGTTCGAGCTTATCAGCCTGAAACTTTTCACATAAGCGTTGCAGCCCCAAACTTTTAAGAAACGACAACTTAGGTTTCTCTAAACGGTGTCGTCTCAACGGAATTGCGTGGTGCCCCTTTTAAAGTGAATGCGGTTGTCTCTAATGCCTAACCCATAAACGATAGTGGTAATTCGATAAGAGACATCATGGTATGCACCATATCCAATAGGGTGCAGTTATGATGTTCGGACACACCATCACACTATGGTGTTCCAGGCGGTATTAATTGTGAAACACTTTCCACAATGTCTCAATTGTGTGCCAAACTCGTAACTCAGATACTCATCTCTATGATCATATCACAGACATTTTATCCTCTTGTCACGACGATCTTCAACTTCACTCTGAAATTACTTGAACCTTTCAATAATTCAGACTTGTGTTTCATCAAGTAAATACACTCAGCATCTACTCAAATCATCTGTGAAGTAAGAACATAACGATATCCACTGCATGCCTCAGCACTCATTGGACTGCATACATCAAAATGTATTACTTCCAATAAGTTGCCCTCTTGTTCCATCTTACTGAAAACGAGGACTTTCAGTCATCTTGCCCATGTGGTATGATTTGCATGTCTCAAGTGATTCATAATCAAGTGAGTCCAAACGATCCATCTGCGTGGAGTTTCTTCATGCATATATACCAATAGACATGGTTCGCATGTCTCAATATTTTCAAAAACGAGTGAGTCCAAAGATCCATCTATATGGAGCTTCTTCATGCGTTTTATACCAATATGACTCAAGTGGCAGTGCCACAAGTATGTGGTACTATCATTACTATCTTATATCTTTTGGCATGAACATGTGTATCACTACGATCGAGATTCATTTTAGGTGCAAGACCATTGAAGGTATTATTCAAATAAACAGAGTAACCATTATTCTCCTTAAACGAATAACCGTATTGCGATAAACATAATCCAATCATGCTCAACGCAAACACCAAATCTCGATAGTAGAGGGAGCATGCGATGCTTTGATCACATCAACCTTGGAAACACTTCCAACACATATCGTCATCTCACCTTTAGCTAGTCTCCGTTTATTCCGCAGCTTTTATTTCGAGTTACTAACACTTAGCAACCGAACCGGTATCTAATACCCTGGTGCTACTAGGAGTACTAGTAAAGTACACATTCATATAACGTATATCCAATATACTTCAGTCGACCTTGTCTGCCTTCTCATCTACCAAGTATCTAGGGTAGTACTGCTTCAGTGACCGTTCCTCTCATTACAGGAGCACTTAGTCTCGGGTTTGGGTTCAACCTTGGGATTCTTCACTAGAGCAGCAAATGACTTGCTGTTTCATGAAGTATCCCTTTTGCCCTTGCCCTTCTAGAAACTAGTGATTTTACTAACCATCAACAATTGATGCTCCTTCTTGATTTCTACTTTCGCGGTGTCAAACATCGCGAGTTGCTCAAGGATCATCATAACTATCCCTGATATGTTATAGTTCATCACGAAGCTCTACTAGCTTGGTGGCAGTGACTATGGAGAACCATCACTATCTCATCTGGAAGATTAACTCCCACTCGATTCAAGCGATTGTGGCACTCAGACAATCTGAGCACATGCTCAATGATTGAGCTTTTCTCCCTTAGTCTGCAGGCTTAAGAAACTTGTAAGAGGTCTCATACCTCTTGACGTGGGCACTTGTCTGAAATCACAATTTCAGTCTTCAGAACATCTCATATGTTCTGCGACGTTTCAAAACCGTCTTTTGTGCCACAATTCTAAACCGTTAGCATTACGCACTGAACTATCACGTAGTTATCAAAACGTGTATGTCAGATGTTTCGCAACATCTACAGACGACGCTGAGGTTCAGCACACCGAGCGGTGCATTAAGGACATAAGCCTTCTGTGCAGCAATGAGGACAATCCTCAGTTTACGGACCCAGTCCGCATAATTGCTACTACCAACTTTCAACTAAATTTTTCTCTAGGAACATATCTTAAACAGTAGAACTAAAGCGTATGACATAATTTGCAAAGACCTTTTGACTATGTTCATGATAATGAAGTTCATCTGATTATTAAACTCCCACTCAGATAGACATCCCTCTAGTCATCTAAGTGATACATGATCCGAGTCAAACTAGGCCGTGTCCGATCATCATGTGAGACGGACTAGTCATCATCGGTGAACATCTCCATGTTGATCGTATCTGCTATACGACTCATGTTCGACCTTTCGGTCTCTTGTGTTCCGAGGCCATGTCTGTACATGCTAGGCTCGTCAAGTCAACCTAAGTGTTTCGCATGTGTTCCGAGGCCATGTCTGTACATGCTAGGCTCGTCAACACCCGTTGTATTCGAACGTTAGAATCTATCACACCCGATCATCACGTGGTGCTTCGAAACAACGAACCTTCGCAATGGTGCACAGTTAGGGGGAACACGTCTCTTGAAATTTTTAGTGAGGGATCATCTTACGTACTACCGTCGTTCTAAGCAAATAAGATGCATAACATGATAAACATCACATGCAATCAAATAGTGACATGATATGGCCAATATCATTTTGCTCCTTTGATCTCCATCTTCGGGGCACCATGATCATCTTTGTCACTGGCATGACACCATGATCTCCATCATTGTGTCTTCATGAAGTTGTCACGCCAACGATTACTTCTACTTCTATGGCTAATGCGCTTAGCAATAAAGTAAAGTAATTTACATGGCGTTATTCAATGACACGCAGGTCATACAAAAAAAATAAAGACAACTCCTATGGCTCCTGCCGGTTGTCATACTCATCGACATGCAAGTCATGATTCCTATTACAAGAATATGATCAATCTCATACATCACATATATCATTCATCACATCTTCTGGCCATATCACATCACATAGCACATGCTGCAAAAACAAGTTAGACGTCCTCTAATTGTTGTTGCAAGTTTTTACGTGGCTTGTATAGGTTTCTAGCAAGAACGTTTCTTACCTACGTAAAACCACAACGTGATATGCCAATTTCTATTTACCCTTCATAAGGACCCTTTTCATCGAATCCGTTCCGACTAAAGTGGGAGAGACAGACACCCGCTAGCCACCTTATGCAACTAGTGCATGTCAGTCGGTGGAACCTGTCTCACGTAAGTGTACGTGTAAGGTCGGTCCGGGCCGCTTCATCCCACAATGTCGCCGAAACAAGATAAGACTAGTAACGGCAAGAAGAATTGGCAAGATCTACGCCCACAACTACTTTGTGTTCTACTCGTGCATAGAAACTACGCATAGACCTAGCTCATGATGCCACTGTTGGGTAACGTAGCAGAAATTCAAAATTTTCTACGCATCACCAAGATCAATCTATGGAGTAACCTAGCAACGAGGGGAAGGGGAGTGCATCTACATACCCTTGTAGATCGTGATGCGGAAGCGTTGCAAGAAGGCGGACAAGGGAGTCGTACTCGTAGCGATACAGATCGCAGTTGATTCCGATCTAAGCACCGAAAAACGGTGCCTCCGCGTTCAACACACGTGCAGCCCGGTGACGTCTCCCACGCCTTGATCCAGCAAGGAGAGAGGGAGAGGTTGGGGAAGACTCCGTCCAGAAGCAGCACGACGGCATGGTGGTGGTGGAGGAGCGTGGCAATCCCGCAGGGCTTCGCCAAGCACCGCGGGAGAGGAGGAGGAGGAAGAGGGGTAGGGCTGCGCCGAAAGAGAGACGTTCTCCTGTGTCTTGGGCAGCCCAAACCTCAACTATATATAGGGGGAAGGGGGCTGCGCCCCCCTAGGGTTCCCACCCCAAGGGGAGGCGGCCAGCCCTAGATCCCATCCAAGGGGGGCGGCCAAGGGGAGGAGAGGGGGGGCGCCACTAGGGTGGGCCTTAAGGCCCATCTGGACCTAGGGTTTGCCCCCTCCCACTCTCCCATGCGCTTGGGCCTTGGTCGGGGGGCGCACCAGCCCACCTGGGGCTGGTACCCTCCCACACTTGGCCCACGCAGCCTTCTGGGGCTGGTGGCCCCACTTGGTGGACCGCCGGGACCCTCCCGGTGGTCCCGGTACATTACCGATATCACCCGAAACTTTTTCGGTGACCAAAACAGGACTTCCCATATATAAATATTTACCTCCGGACCATTCCGGAACTCCTCGTGACGTCCGGGATCTCATCCGGGACTCCGAACAACATTCGGTAACCACGTACATACTTTCCCTATAACCCTAGCGTCATCGAACCTTAAGTGTGTAGACCCTACGGGTTCGGGAACCGTGCCGACATGACCGAGACGTTCTCCGGTCAATAACCAACAGCGGGATCTGGATACCCATGTTGGCTCCCACATGTTCCACGATGATCTCATCGGATGAACCACGATGTCGGGGATTCAATCAATCCCGTATACAATTCCCTTTGTCTATCGATATGTTACTTGCCCGAGATTCGATCGTCGGTATCCCTATACCTTGTTCAATCTCGTTACCGGCAAGTCTCTTTACTCGTTCCGTAACTCACATCATCCCGTGATCAACTCCTTGGTCACATTGTGCACATTATGATGATGTCCTACCGAGTGGGCCCAGAGATACCTCTCCGTTTACACGGAGTGACAAATCCCAGTCTCGATTCGTGCCAACCCAACAGACACTTTCGGAGATACCTGTAGTGCACCTTTATAGCCACCCAGTTACGTTGTGACGTTTGGTACACCCAAAGCATTCATACGGTATCCGGGAGTTGCACAATCTCATGGTCTAAGGAAGTGATACTTGACATTAGAAAAGCTCTGAGCAAACGAACTACACGATCTTGTGCTAGGCTTAGGATTGGGTCTTGTCCATCACATCATTCTCCTAATGATGTGATCCCGTTATCAACGACATCCAATGTCCATGGTCAGGAAACCGTAACCATCTATTGATCAACGAGCTAGTCAACTAGAGGCTTACTAGGGACATGGTGTTGTCTATGTATCCACACATGTATCTGAGTTTCCTATCAATACAATTCTAGCATGGATAATAAACGATTATCATGAACAAGGAAACATAATAATAACCTATTTATTATTGCCTCTAGGGCATATTTCCAACACCTAGGGGGATAGATTGGTAGGAAAAGACCATCGCCTGTCCCTGACCGCCACTCATAAGGAAGACAATAAATAAATAAATCATGCTCCGACTTCATCACATAATGGTTCACCACACGTGCATGCTACGGGAATCACAAACTTCAACACAAGTATTTCTGAAATTCACAATTACTCACTAGCATGACTCTAATATCACCATCTTCATATCTCAAAACAATCATAAGGAAAACTTCTCATAGTATTGAATGCACTTTATATGAAAGTTTTTATTATATCCCTCTTGGATGCCTATCATATTAGGACTAAATTTATAACCAAAGTAAATTACCAGGCTGTTTAAAGACTCTCAAAATAATATAAGTGAAGCTCGAGAGTTTATCAATTTCTATAAAATAAAACCACCTCGTGCTCTAAAATATATAAGTGAAGCACTAGAGCAATATTGTCTAGCTCAAAAGATATACGTGAAGCACATAGATTATTCTAGTAAATCACGATTCATGTGTGTCTCTCTCAAAAGTGTGTACAGCAAGGATGATTGTCAAAAACTAAAAAGCCAAGACTCAAATCATATAAGACGCTCCAAGCAAAGCACATATCATGTGGTTAATAAAAATATAGCCTCATGTAAAGTTACCGATAGACGAAGACGAAAGAGGGGATGCCTTCCGGGGCATCGCCAAGCTTAGGCTCTTGGTTGTCCTTGAATATTACCTTGGGGTGCCTTGGGTATCCCCAAGTTTAGGCTCTTGCCACTCCTTATTCCATAGTCCATCAAATCCTTACCCAAAACTTGAGAACTTCACAACACAAAACTCAACAGAAAATCTCATAAGCTCCGTTAGTATAAGAAAATAAATCATCACTTTTGGTACTGTTGTGAACTCATTCTTTATTTATATTGGTGTAATATCTACTGTATTCCAACTTTTCCATGGTTCATACCCCACTACCAGAAAAACGGCTATAGCTAATATGGATATTAATGGCGCACCATGTATGTGGTGCGCCACTGCTATATAGCAGTGGCGCACCGGATATAGGTGCGCCATTAATGGCCATATTACTAATGGCGCACCAGGTGAAAAGTGCGCAATTACTAAGTTTGACCAAGGTTTGACCCAGTCATACACATAGTAATGCGCACTTTGTATAGGTGTGCCATTACTAAGTTGACATAGTAATGGCGCACCTTTACAAAATGCGCCATAACTATGTGTATGACTGGGTCAAACCTTGGTCAAACTTAGTAATGGCGCACTTTGCATAGGTGCGCCATTACTATGTCAAACTTAGTAATGGCGCACCTATACAAAGTGCGCCATTACTAAGTTTGACCAAGGTTTGACCAAGTCATATACATAGTAATGGCGCACTTTGTGAAGGTGCGCCATTACTAAATGCACCCCCCCCCCCCGTGAACCGCCTTTTCAGTTTAAAAAAATAAAAGAAAATGATGGAAATGTCAAAAAAATAAAAGAAAATAAGTTTCCCATGTGATATGTGGTCTAGTTGTTGGGAAAATTTACAAATATGAATTTCGACTTTATTTGTAAAATCTCTCTGGAATTTAGTAAAATGGGCATAACTTTTACATACGATCTCGGATTAAAAAGTTTTTTATATGAAAAATCATCTACTCAAAAAGTTACATCCGAATTCTACCGGGGGAACCCCGTTGAAGATTTTTAGAATCCCCAAAAACCTAACAGAATAAAAGATACGAGGCTTTTAAGATCTAGAGGGGCGAAAATGGAAAAAATTTCAAACTTAGTAATGACGCACCATTTGCTAGGTGCGCCACTAGTAACAGAAAAAAATTGGTTTCGAATTTTTTTTTGGAAAAAATGTTCAAAATACCATACGTAATATGACCGGGAAGTTTAAAATATTTTTTCAAAATTTCATCACACGAACATGAATAAAGTCCTAGACATCAACAAGGTTTAATAGGATTGTTATGATAGATATATCAATAAGTGCCTGTTAAGTGAGCTGGTGCTGGGGTTGGATAGAACTCCGAAGTTAAGCGTGCTTAGGCTGGAGTAGTGTGAGGATGGATGACCTTCCGGGAAGTTTGACCATGGAGTGCGATTTGACTTGAGATTAAGCATATTGACCCGAGATAAGCCATAGTGACCCGAGATTAAGAAAAAAACGAAAAAAAAATTGAATTTTTTTTTGGAAAAAATTGTTAGTAATGGCGCACTTCTATGTGGTGCGCCATTACTAAGTCAGATAGTAATGGCGCACTGTTGGACATAGTAATGGCGCACTACGTGGTGCGCCACTATTATCTGCGATACTAATGGCGCACCAGAGGTGCGCCATTACTATTTGTTACTAGTGGCGTGTTAATAGTGGCGCACCTATAGTGCGCCATTAATAGCAAAAACTGGTGCGCCACTAACAGCCTTTTTTCTAGTAGTGCCCCCCGATACTACCCATAGATTCATCAAAATAAGCAAACAACACATAGAAAACAGAATCTGTCAAAAACAGAATAGTCTGTAGCAATCTGGTTATTTCGAATACTTCTGTAACTCCAAAAGCTCTGAAAAAATAGGAAGACCTAAGAAATTTGTTTATTAATCTTCTACAAAAAGAATCAACTCAAAATCGTGCTTCTGTAAAAAGTGAGAATTATTTTCCTTGGTGCAAAAGTTTCTATTTTCCAGCAAGATCAAATCAACTATCACCGTAAGCTATCCCAAAGGTCTTACTTGGCACAAACACTAATTAAAACACAAAACCACATCTAACCATAGGCTAGATATATTATTTAATGCGAAACAAAACCAAAAAAATAAAAATAAAAAATAAAATTGGGTTGCCTCCCAACAAGCGCTATTGTTTAACGCCCTTAGCTAGGCATAAAAGACTAATAGATCTAGGTATTCTTGTAATAATGATAGGGAAAATCTCGAAAACTCATCTTGTACCCCCTTCGTTCAGAAGCAAGTTTTTTTGTGGTAAGCAAAAGTAGTCAAAAGGGCTAAATTTAATAGGATAAGAATCCCCAAGATCGATCCCGGGAGGAATTGGTTCATCCTTTGGCCCTTCATATTGTATGACCAACTCATCATTATAAGCATTCTATTGGCAAAAAGTCATGAGCTTGTGTCCAAGAGAGAAACCCAATCCGTTGTTTTGTATAGCAAAATCATTATTAAGCTCAGAAATCTTATCAACTGAAACAACGATAGGAACCCTCTTTCTTAAATTTTCGTTATAAGCAACATGATCTAAGGATCATAAACGCATTATGTCCTCTTGATTAAAGAGAATTCCCTCTATGGGAGGACGACCACCATCTAATTTATAATGTGCGAAAATTTCACTAGCTTCTTTCATAACAAATCTAAACTCATGTGCTAGGAATATAGTGGTGGCGCGCTTAACCGAAGAACGCTCAATATTAGAAAATTCTAGAAAGATTCTTTGTATGGAAGGATGCATATGAACAAATTGTCTTTCAAGTTCAACCACGAGCAAAGATATAGCATCTGCAAGACTACTAGTTTTACGGAGGATGGATCTACCCAAAGTGGGGAGTGCACCGACACAAGTAAAGAAATCTTGAATAACCCCTTTTCCAATAATATTTCCACTACCTATGCGGAAGTTCTTTGCATGAAAGATAGTAGATTCTTCATGAGGATTGGAATTAGCAAAAGCATCAAAGTTTCCCCCATGGTTACTACTATTCTTTTCAGAGATAACCTCCCCAGTTTAAGACATGGTGGCGGTAAATAGATCTAGCAAACGAGCAACCAAAAGGCAAACGAAGAAGGCGAACGGAAGAGGGGCAAAGGAAAAGGCAAATCTTTTCGAAAATCGTTTTAGAAGTCGGGGAGAGGAAAACGAGAGGCGAATTGCAAATAATGTAATGCGAGAGATAAGAGTTTGTGATGGGTACTTGGTATGTCTTGACTTAGTGTAGATCTCCCCGGCAATGGCGCCAGAAGTTCTTCCTGCTACTTCTTGAGCTTGCATTGGTTTTTCCCTTGAAGAGGAAAGGGTGATGCAGCAAAGTAGAGTAAGTATTTCCCTCAGTTTGAGAACCAAGGTATCAATCCAGTATGAGACAACGAACAAGTCATCGAATACCTGCACAAACAATCAACAACTTGCACCCAACGCAATAAAGCGGTTGCCAATCCCTTCACAGTTACTTGCAAAAGTGAGATCTGATAGAGATAGATAAACGATAAAGTGAATATTTTTTGGTATTTTTGGTTTGTAGATCGAAAAGTAAAAGATTGCAAAGGAAGTAAATCGGAATCTAATATGCTGGAAAATAGACCCGGGGCCATAGGTTTCACTAGAGGCTTCTCTCAAGATAGAAAATATTACAGTGGGTGAACAAATTACTGCCGAGCAATTGATAGAAAAGCACAAAGTTATGACGATATCTAAGGCAATGATCATGAATATAGGCATCACGTCCGTGCCAAGTAGACCGATGTGATGCCCCCGATTCTACCGTACACTAATCATACACGCAAATGTGTACGATCAAGATCCGGGACTCACGAGAAGATATCGCAACACAACTCTTGACACAAATAACATAATACAAGCTTCATATTACAAGCCAAGGGCCTCGAGGGCTCGAATACAGAAGCTCGAAACACAAGAGTCAACGGAAGCAACAATATCTGAGTACAAACATAAAGTTAGACAAGACTACCTAACTACTCCTGGGCTTCGACGACCTCCATGTAGTAGTATCCGTCGGTGGTGGCATCTGGCTCCAGCGATTTACCATCTGGTTGCAACAACCGGAAAGAAGGAAGAAAGGGTAAAAGGGGGTAGCAAAGCAACCGTGAGTACTCATCCAAAGTACTCACAAGCATCAGATCGATACTAAGTATGCATTGGTATCAAAGGAAGGTATGTATCTGTGGACTGAACTGCAGAATGCCAGAATAGAGGGGAAGGCCTAGCCTATCGAAGACTAGCATCTTCAAGCAGCTCCAAGCATCTTGCAGCATGTAGAAGAGTAAAGAGTAGCATTTAAACATTTAACAAGCATGTTGTAACATTAACGCCCAAAGATCCTTCCTCGACTCCCTACGAGAAAGCAATCTCGGAGACACATATCCATCACATGTCTCAAGTAACCAGTTCTAGTTGTAATAGATCAGGATACAAGTCTGAACGTCCATTGTCATGGACACGATATTCGAATATATAACTTCCCTGCAGGGGTGAACCACGTTACTCAACACGCTTGATTACTCTGGTCAGACACACCTTTCTGGGGTGAATGCCCGGCCTCGGAAGATCAACACGTCGCAGCCCTACCTAGGCTCAGCAGAGAGGTCCCCGCCGGTCTACATCCTAAGTACTCCGGGGTCTTGGGCCCATCGCCCATTGCACTCTGGGTCATTGTGTGCAGGGTGGATACCACCACCGCCTCGGATGGCCAGCACGATCTGACCGTGGCACAATGCTGAACTGGACGTCTGACAAAGCTTCGGCTGATACTACAACGTCGAGGCCCATAACTATTCTCGCGTGGTCGTTAGTGCGTAAAGGCCAAAGGCCAAGTCAGAACAAATACCCAAACCTGTTAGTGCATTGGGGGCTCGTGGAGACGAGTAGAGACTCACGGTAATGTGACCCCGTCGCCCCGTCTCATGGACTTACGGCAAGGGCCCGGACTGCCCGGCCGTGCCACGTATTAAACTCGCAGGTGCTCTACGGGCCCGCCCGGCTTTCACGTCAACTCGCGGGTACCCCTCAGGGCTGACCCGACTTCAACGATGGTCTCAAGTAAGTCAAGGTAACTGTGTGCCCAAACATCAAGGGGAAAACCCGAGGAATCACCCTCGGTGGATTCCACTCGATGTAATCATCAAGGTGAACATATGAGAAACCACCCTCGAGGTTCACACTTGACACTACTAAAAAAATACACTTCCGTGATGATACGTGTTTGTCACAGTAGGTCACATTTTCTGTCATGCATGTACATCCATGACGATTTTATGACAGAATCAAGATAGTCATACCTGTGCTGTCGTAGAAGTGTTCCATGACATTACCAAAATTATCATCACGGAAGTGTTCACTTCCATGCCGATAAATCGCGCGTCATAGAAGTGCTTTCGTCAAGGGTGACCAACACATGGCATCCACCGTAACGGGTCACCGTTAAGCTACCGGGTCCGGTTTTGGATCCGATAACCCGTTAACAGCCCAGACAAATGAGGATTTTCCACGTGTAAACTTGTCATTGGCCGGAGAAAACATGTGTTGGCTCACCGTTGGGATAGATGTCACCAATTCATTGGACATGAGGCACATATGATAGGTCAACATGTGGCACGGCCCAACAGAGGCCCATTCCGGTGAAAAGGCCGGCCCGTTTGACTTGGTCAAAAGGTAACAGGCCGGCCCACGTAAAGCCAGTTAACGGCCTGTTCGTATATAGCCCATTTACGACCCGCTAACTCAAGGCCCGTTACGGCCTATCGGAATTAAGCCCAGCAGCTTCATCTGGGCCGTCCAGTATGATTCTAGCCCATTGTAACTTCCGGCCCATGTATGGCCCATGATGTCTTTCGGCCCAAACGAGGCCATTTGTAACTCTTGGCCCATTAACGGCCCGTGGTGAATCTGGCCCGCAATGAACAGTGTATTGCTTTATACCCATTAACGACCCATTATTACATTGGGCCGTTTCCAACCCTTGTTATCTTTTGGCCTTCTCAGGGCCCATTTATTCTTGGGCTCATTTCGAGCATTCGGTTACTTACAACCTGTTTCCTTTTCTGATTGTGGGCCAAATTCAGCCCGTGGTTACAGTCTGCCCGTTTGTGGCCCGTTAATCTGATAGGCCGTTTTCATAGCATCATCAAATACGGTCGATTAACGACGACCCGTTATGGTCGGCCCATGAACGGGCGATTCCAACTCTAGCCCATTTAAGGCTCATAATGTGGTCCATTGTTGGCCCATGTTTGGCCGATCGATCATACGACCCATAGAAGGCCCATTGATGCTACGGCCCATTGTTTCTATGGCCCTTAGAAGGCCCATTGTTTCTACGGCCTGTAGGAGGACCATGGTAACTACACTAAATATGTAGCCCATGGTTATTGTGGTGTAGTTCTAAAAAATAGGTTATTGCGGCCACTAGCAAATCGCGGAAAAAGAACTACACTGACTACAAGCAAACAAATAAACAAGACAACAAGGAAATAAATAAGAAAGCAACTTACGCTAGGCTATCACGGCTATTACACATATTACATCCACTGGGCATCAAAGTTCGCCACCAGTGCAAATATAGGGAACAAAGCAACATATCATATACACTGGTTGTCAAAGTTGGTGACCAGTGCAAATAAACGCCGCAGCAAAACAAGTCCAGAACAGAAACCACTTCATAAGAGCTCATGAAACAATATCCTGGGTACCCATAATGCTGGCAAGATGCTTAGCAATCTTATTAACTTTCTCTTGTTTGGCGCTTAAATCCTCCAGCACTTGTTGTTGCATAAGAAAGTATGCATCTGAATTCTACAGGGACTTCCTTAGTCCTTCGGCTTCTTGCCGGAGCATAGCTGACTGATGCCTTTCAGCTTGTAGCTGAGACTGAAGAAGCCAAAGTGATTCAGGCAGCGAGTTCGAAGAGCTTGTGCCAGCGGTACTGGCCAGTAACTCAAACACTACATCAACGCAGGACTGTGGGGTTTTCTCACTGTCTACAAGATCGTTTTTATCACCTTTCTTGGAGACCAACAGGGCTGTCTCACTATCTTGAACCTTATCTGCATTACTTTCTCTACCATTGCATAGTGGTGTGCTCTTCTCGAATATTCTGTTCGCATACTACAAGAGAAACAAGCAGACACGTCACGGGTTTAGCATGCAGTATATGAAACTCATTTTGGTAAACCGGTTCAGTAGTAAGGTGGACAGGATAACAGCATGAAACAAACATATATCTATGTACTATGGTCACTGTATTGTCCATATCATTCTAGTTTATGTTGCCAAATCAAGATAGAGACATAGTTCAACTCATATATTTTTAAGACACAATAGCATAGACAGCATCACATGAGAACATAACTATTTATACAACTGAAACTGAAATCAACATTGAGCAAGAAGTTAGAACATCAATCCAGTTAAAGAAATAGGTTTAAAACATACCTGTTGCGCCATTGGAGTTTCAATTGGATCCTTCAAATTCGAAAGTAGTTGGTATGAGTAAATACAGTGATGAAACAACAAAGGAGTATGGACCATAGCTACGGAATCTGACCTGAGAACAGTTGCTCTTCTGCTTTAAAGGTGGAGTCTGGGTTCGCTGTGGTGGTCTTTGTTCTTTGGGCACTGCAGTTGCTTTACAAACTGCTCGTGTGGCGGTACTCTGTGGTGGACATGGTGCTTTGTCAACTAGAAGTGGGTTACTATCCGCTGGGGTTGGGGTTAGATGGGTTGTAGCTAGTTCTCTGCCCAACGGTGTAAGTGTGCAATCTGGAAGAGTCTCGATTATGTGTGGGAGGGGCTAGTTTGTGGGCCAGTACAACCATGGTTCTATCTGCATCGATGGGTAGCATTGTCTTTTGTGAAGAATGGGTTTTTGCTCCCTTAGATACTACCATCACCCCCTCCAATTCAAATGGCTGATAAACAAGAAAAGAAATTGAACATACAAACATTGTATGATAGACAGATGTGGTAATTCACATATATGTTGTCTAACCAAACAGGACAGCATGCCACAATTTCACATATATGATGCCTAACTAAACAGGATAACATGACATAGTTTCAGATATATGATGGATAACTTAACAGGATATAATGGCATAATTCAACATATGATGAGTATCTACACATGATGACATGACAAATTTATACGATGTCTTTCTCAAATAGGTTGGGATGAAATAATTCACATACATGTTGTCTAAGTATACAGGATGACATGATATAATTGACATAATTGATTCATATACTAAGCAGCTGGCACTCGCATGTATGATCTCTAAACTAAGCAGATGGAATTGAATTTGTGCATATTGTGTCTAAACTAAGCAATGCAAGATACCATATGCATGATATGAGAAATATAAACATTGCAACTTAGAACATACACCTCAGCTGGGATATAGGACTGGTCATCTGTCTCTGAATCCTCCTCTGAGGAGCTCCCTGCAACCATCGAGATATATGCTTCAACAGGTACCATTGCCTGCTCTGAAGACCTTGTTTTCACTCCTGATTTTTCCATAACCGGCTCAAATGGCTGATACACATGAAGAGTAGTTCAATATACACAGATTGTTGACAAATGGAATACGTAATGAAAAAAATAGATGGCATGAGATAATTCACAAATATGATGCCTGGCTACATGGCGGTGCATAATTCACATATATGATAACTGGCTGAAAAACATGGCATTGCATAATTCACATATCTGATATAGAAAGCAAACAGGAGGCACTCACACAAAGCATGTCTAATCTAAGCAGATGGCATGGCAATGCAGGACACCATATGCATGATATGAGGAATATAACCCTGCCACGTTAGAGCATGCACCTCGGGGGGGGGGGGATAGGACTGGTCATCTATCTCTGAATCCTCCTCTGAGGAGCTATTTGTAACCAGCAAGAAATCTGCATCGACAGGTAGCACTGACTGCTTAGAAGACCTTGTTTTCACTCCAAATTTTCCCATGACCGACTCAAATGGCTGATGCAAAGGAAGAGTAGATGAATGTATAAACATTGTTGACAAATGGAATACATTATGAAAAAAATATGGCACGATACAATTCACATATACGATGACTGGCTAAACAGGATGGCATTGCATGATTCACGTATATGATGCCTGGCTAAAGAACATGGCATTGCATAATTCCCATATACTCCCTCCATTCCTAAATTTTGTCTTTTTAGAGATTTCAAATGGACTACCACATACGGATGTATATAGACATATTTTAGAGTGTAGATTCACTCATTTCGCTCCGTATGTAGTCACTTGTTGAAATCTCTAAAAAGACAAATATTTAGGAACAGTGGGAGTATGATATAGAAACCAAACAGGTGGCATTCACACAAAGCAAATCTAAACTAACCTGATGATATATAAGATGTGTAATGTAAGCAATGTGAGGCGCCATATGCATGATATGACCAACATCAGCATGCCAGGTTAGAGCAAACACCTCAGGTGGTAAATAGGAGTGGTCGGCTCCCTCTGAATCCCCATCTGAACAATTATCTCCCTCTGGAATACAATCTGGAATGGAGGGAGGGGGTGGGCCCACTTCGCCCACCATGGAGCGGCGTCTGCATGACATTATATTCACACAACGGTCTTCTCTTTTTCTCTACATGTTCAGTACGATTGTGTACAATAACTGACATGCATAATAAAAAAGTAGTTAGATTCTGTAAGGCCTAAGGGGTGCATGCAGAAATCAAGACTGATGGTAGCAAATGAGTGGATAGATCCAAAACTAATGATAGCAGGTAGATTATAGCTTCAGTTTAAAAAGATAGACAATGGATCATCTACTGTTTGTTGCCCACCCAACATGAACCACATAGAAGACTCCAGATGAACTAGATAGTAGACAGATACTATTCGTTTTTGCCTCGATATGGGACACACGGGCATTTTAAAACTCAATTTTGAACGATAAAGTAGCAGGTAATAATAATCGATGTATAACGTAAGCAAACACGAAAGACTGTGACCTCTCTTCCGTAACGGTGTAGTCCTCGGGTTCATCTGCTCAGTCGATGATGATAATGCAGTTGGCGTGGCTGACGGCAATGGGGAAGATGATCTGAGGCGGCCAAAGAAAGTCTGCAGGGGGAATCTCTGTTGCAGTGAACGCTTTTGTCGATGGTGCACCTTAGGTGGGGTGGATGATGGCACGGCAGGAGCAGGACATAACACACAGAGTTTTCTTTGACGCCTATCTAAAAATGAAGTAAATCTGTAAGGGCTCCTTAGAATTGGAGGATTCTATAAACGCAGGGACGGGAAAAACACAAGAATATGATAGGAATGCATGTGCAAAATAGAGCATTTGGAAACATAGGATTTCTGTCAACCTGGGTGTTTGGTTCACATGAATTGGAAGAACACAGGAATGGAGAAACATGGTCAAATTAAAGTCAAACCACGTGAAAATGAAAAAAATAAGAATCTTATTATGCCAGTAATGCAATTAGTCCTGTTCTTCATGCATATTAATTTGAAAAGGACGTCCAAGTGGATATTAAAATTCCTACGTTTTTTCTTTGAAAGAGACACCAAAGGAAAAAATCCTCCAGTTTTCCTTTGCTCAACCAAATGCATGAATAGTAGTACCATAGTAGTTCCATAGCAAAGGATCCCTGAGGGATCGACATGCATGCAGAGTAACAAAGTGATGCAGTGAGTGTACAACCTCTTTGGCATAGCCTTGTCGACCTCAACATCATTGGGTTGGACGTGGAGGATGGTGATGCTGGTGTGACTGTCGGAGTTGGGGAAGAAGATCTGAGGCCTCTAGAAATGGCGTCGAGGGTACTGCTCCGCTGTGATGGACGGTTCTATCGTTGGAGCAGCTCCAGTGAGGTGTACGTCGGCCAAGCTGAAGCAGGACAAGACAGACAACGTTAATCTGAAGTGGGGCTCTAATATCATCTGCAATAGATGATGTAAAATACATCACCAAAAAGTGCTAGATGTAAAACGCATCAGCCACGCCACGGCCGCTTCGACATATGCTGTAAATACTGTTCACTCTGAACTTAACTGAAGAAACTGAACTTTACAGTCAAAACTGAATTTTACTGTCGAAACTGATTGAACTAGTAGCAAAGCATTGCAATAGATGTTTAGGGCATTCGAACACTAGTAGCAGAGAAGCAGTGATCTAAATCAGCAGACGCTCGAGCAGGGAATGCACTAGCAGAGAGCAAGTCGTGCAGCAACACCGCGAGTGAGTACTAAAGCAGCAACTCCTGTAGCTGCCGGAGGTCGTGCAGCAACATCGTGAGCGAGAGCAGCAGCACGAACGAGAGCAAGAGCAGAGCAGCAGCGTGACCGACAGCAATGGTAGAGAAGAGCAGCAGCATGAACGAAAGCAAGAGAAGTGCAGGCAGCGCGACCGACGGCAAGAACAGAGCCGCAGCGCAAGCGAGAGCCGGAGCAGCAGTGGCAGCAGCAGCGAGAGCGGGAGCAGCTGTAGCTAGTGCCGGTGTGGAAGTCGCCGCCGAGGAAGCAACGACATGGGGGAGAGACGCCGTGGATGAAGTGGCCGGCGATGGCGCCGTCGATGGAGACCCGCCATGGCTGCTCGGTATCGAGCACGGCAGCCCCGTGAGATCGAATAAAAGATAAAATGCAGCGGTGAGTGCAGAACCTCCTTGGTGGCGCCGAGTTGGCCTTGACTTCATCGGAGGAATTGGTGAGGGTGCTGCGGTTCTGGTGGGGCAGGTCAAGACGGCGATGTGGGGATGGAGGTGGCGCGATAGACAAGGCGAACATCAGGGAAGCTCCTTGGAGGTGGATGACGGGGCGGCTGATCCGGCGGGAGGACGAGATCGATGACGGATCCTCATCCGGTGCGGTGGATGAGGGACGGAGAGCTGTTGCGGTGGACGATGTTGTCGGGGAAGGGTCTCCGGTTGGGCGGCGGTCGGAAGGCCAACGGAGGAGCGTGGGGTTTCGCGGGTTTTGGCGGGCTCGGTGTACGAATGGGGGGACGAAGGGGAAGGTAGGGGAGCCATGGCTTAGGGACGCGCTTGTCCGAAATGTAGGGTAAGTTACAAGCGTACCCCCACCGATTTTGACACCGCGACGTCGAGCGGGCATTTCTGGCTGAGGGGTAGAAGGGGGATTTTGCATGTTTGGGCTACGGGACCGATTTCGGATGAGGAGGGAGTTTTCACGCGCGTCGAAATTTCAGGATAACAAGGCGCGACGCGGGTTGAAGAGGCGGGAGTTTCAAAGCAGATGAGACAAAAGATACTCGAGCTTGAAAATTTCGGGATAACAAGGCGCGGATTCTTTGTTCGGCAGAACAAACGTAACGTGTACAAAAAAACAATTCGTACAAGACATAAGTGAGTCATGTCCCCTTTTACTATATTGCTATAAATGTCATTGAAAAACTACAAGAAAAATGTAAAAAAATCGAGAGAACAAGATTACCCTGCACAGTACCAAATCGATTCACACTTCCCTCAACAACAACAAAAAACAAATCAATTCCCACCAAAAGAAAGAGTCATGTCCCTTTTTATATGATTACAAATGGCAGGATCTCGAATTTCAATTTTTGAATCCACGTTATGTTGAATTTGAATATATCGTTAGGTGACCTTGCGGTTTACAATGGATGTAGTCCTACATTTTAATCTTCCATCATATATGAACATTTTACTCCACCCTATGAACATATATATTGTCGTCTACCATACGGACTAAATTTGAATCAATTTTCCTTATTTGAATACGATTGTTGTCAAGTTATACAATCATTTAAATATTATCTTGATACCAAAAAACATGCATATAGCAGTAATCAAATTTCACTATGAACTACATGTACCATACGATCTCCAGTTCAAATATTTGTATCCATTTTATGTTGAATTCAAATCAGAGTACATTGGTCTAGGTAGCGACTTGTTCGGCATAATCTAAACCCTATTTTCATATGTATAATTATTGGCTGAATTGGGACAAGTTTTGGTATAAGCTTCTTGCAAAACCAGAGATTCTCTCAACAAGCCTCGTGGTTCTGAGAGGGAACGTGTCACCTTTGTGTGGGAAACGATATACGCTGCCTCCCCTTGATTTTCTTTACAGAGGCAACATAGAACTATATGAGTGCCCTGTTAAATTTTGGAATTATTCCGGGTTCATTTGGCCTTTTTTATACATTAATTGAGTTTCTGGACATTTAATGTGCATAATAAAATTTTGAACTACAAGCACATGCCCCGGTGCACCAAAGTTGGTTGAAAAAACACATGTGTGTCCTTGGGTGAATTTCTAGGTCCCTTGCAAGAAATGGGAATGAAATTCAAACATCTGGGCGTCGTGACTCGGCCGAGAACATCGAGAAACTTGGTTTTTAAATTCATGTAAATCCAACTTGCCTGGAAATCATGAAACTTGGCATGGTGTCATGTCATGGCACTAACATGCTGTGGTAAAAAACTGGGCCGATTTAGAACAAGTTTTGGTATAAGCTTCTTGCAAACCGGAGCTTCTCTCAAGAAGGTTCGTGGTTCTGAGAGAGAACGTGTCACCTTTGAGTGTGAAACTAAATACGCTGCCCTCTTGAGTTTATTTACAGAGGCAACATAGAACAATATGAGTGCCCTATTAAATTTTGGAATTATTCCGGGTTCGTTTGGCCTTTTTATACATTAATTGAGTTTCTGGTCATTTAATGTGCATAATTCATATTTGAACTACAAGCACAGCATGAAAGTTGGTTGAAAAATCGCATGTGTGTCCTCGGGTGAATTTCTAGGTCCCATGCAAGAAATGGGAATGCAATTCAAACATCTGGGCATCGTGGCTCTGCCGAGAACATTGAGAAACTTGGTTTTAAAATTCTTGTAAATCCAAAACACGCCTGAAAATCATGAAACTTGGCATGGTGTCATGTCATGGTAGTACCATGCTGTGGTAATAAAATTGGCCGAATAGGAACAAGTTTTGGTACAAGCTTCTTGCAAACCGGAGCTTCTCTCAAGAAGGCTCGTGGTTTTGAGAGGGAACGTGTCACCTTTGAGTGCGAAACGATATACGCTGCCCCCTTGAGTTTCTTTACAGAGGCAACATAGAACTACATGAGTGCCCTGTTAAATTTTGGAATTATTCCGGGTTCGTTTGGCCTTTTTATACATTAATTTAGTTTCTGGTCATTTAATGTGCATAATTCAAATTTGAACTACAAGCACATGCTCCCGTGCACCAAAGTTGGTTGAAAATCACATGTGTGTCCTCGGGTGAATTTCTAGGTCCCATGCAAGAAATGGGAATGAAATTCGAACATCTGGGCATCGTGGCTCGGCCGAGAACATTGAGAAACTTGGTTTTAAAATTCTTGTAAATCCAAACCACGCCTGAAAATCATGAAACTTGGCATGGTGTCATGTCATAGTACTACCATGTTGTGGTAAAAAAATTGGCCGAATAGGAACAAGATTTGGTATAAGGTTCTTGCAAACCGGAGCTTCTCTCAAGAAGGCTCGTGGTTCTGAGAGGGAACGTGTCACCTTTGTGTGCATAATTCAATTTTGAAATACAAGCACATTCTCAAGTGCACCAAAGTTGGTTGAAAAATCACATGTGTGTCCTCGGGTAAATTTCTAGGTCCCATGCAAGAAATGGGAATGAAATTCAAACATCTGGGCGTCGTGGCTCGGCTGGAAACATTGAGAAACTTGGTTTTTTAATTCCTGTAAATCCAAAACACGCATGAAAATCATGAAACTTGGCTTGGTGTCATGACATGGCACCAATTTGCTGTGGTAATTTTGCTGTCCGATTTGCGAAGGCGCACACATTAACAATCAACAAAAAGTCATTTTGGAACAAGTGTTGTCACATTACAATCGGAAACACAAGTATTATTGAAACCATGGGCGTTCTATTTACCTTGTACATGCTGCCACGCGTCCCCCTTTTTTATTAGCTAGGAGGCGCCATGCAGGGTAGCTATTTGAGTACGGGAGGCGTGTGATCAGACCCCTGCGCATGCTTATCGGGAGGAGAGCCCTTTGACCTCCATCTGCCATCCACCTCTCTCCCAAGGTCTCCATTAATGGCGCCCGAGCCTCTGTTTAATCGCATGTCTATGTCTCACTCGACTGAGATTTAAGAGAGAAAACTGAAATTCTGAAAAGAAAATTTTGCACGGATCTTGATGTAAGATCCGACGGACCTATATAGCAACTACTGCGACTTATAGCAAGACTGATGAATATATAAGGACGACGACAATGGATAATAATTGTCTTACATAATTAGGAAGATAATTAAAAAATCCACATGCGGCTGCTCCCGAAATACACAAGGGCAAAAGAAGAAGGAAGACAACGATCTGGCTCGCTGATCTCTACTTTCTTGATGCGTTGCTGTAGGCCGCGAGAACTAGTCTCTGCGGCGAGCGGCGATGAGCTGTATCGTGTCCTCAAGACACTGCTTGAGAGCATCCACATATTCCTCCACCAGCCTTTGGCGCTCGATGCGGAGCATGTCATTCTCGTCCATAAGTTTATTGACGATGACTCCGGTCCTCTTCAACAAGGCACTGGTCTCCTCCTGTTGCTCTGCACTTCGGACGATCTTCGCCCTCAGTAGGTGATGTCTAGTACACAACCTTCTTCTTGTAGACATTGTTGGGCCTCCAAGTGCAGAGGTTTGTAGGAAAGTAGCAAATTTCCCTCAAGTGAATGACCTAAAGTTTATCAATCCGTGGGTGGCGTAGGATGAAGATGGTCTCTCTCAAACAACCCTGCAACATAATAACAAAGAGTCTCTTGTGTCCCCAACACACCCAATACGATGGTAAATTGTATAGGTGCACTAGTTCGGCGAAGAGATGGTGATACAAGTGCAATATGGATGGTATATATAGATTTTGTAATCTGAAAATATAAAAACAGCAAGGTAACTAATGATAAAAGTGAGCGAAAACAGTATTGGAATCCGTTGAAACAAGGCCTAGGGTTCATAATTTCACTAATACAAGTTCTCTCAACAATAATAACATAATTGGATCATATAACTATCCCTCAACATGCAACAAAGAGTCACTTCAAAGTCACTAATAGCGGAGAACAAACTAAGAGATTATTGTAGGGTACGAAACCACCTCAAAGTTATCCTTTCTGATCGATCTATTCAAGAGTCCGTAGTAAAATAACACGAAGCTATTCTTTCCGTTCGATCTATCCTAGAGTTCGTACTAGAATAACACCTTAAGACACAAATCAACCAAAACCCTAATGTCACCTAGATACTCCAATGTCACCTCAAGTATTCGTGGGTATGATTATACGGTATGCATCACACAATCTCAGATTCATCTATTCAAACCAACACAAAGCACTTCAAAGAGTGCCCCAAAGTTTCTACCAGAGAGTCAAGACGAAAACGTGTGCCAACCCCTATGCATAGATTCCCAAGGTCACGGAACCCGCAAGTTGATCACCAAAACATACATCAAGTGAATCAATAGAATACCCCATTGTCACCATGGGTATCCCACGCAAGACATACACCAAGTGTTCTCAAATCCTTAAAGACTCAATCCGATAAGATAACTTCAAATGGAAAACACAATCCATTACAAGAAAGTAGAGGGGGAGAAACATCATAAGATCCAACTATAATAGCAGAGCTCGCGATACATCAAGATGGTGCTGAATCAAGAACATGAGAGAGAGAGAGAGATCAAACACATAGCTACTGGTACATACCCTCAGCCCCGAGGGTGAACTACTCCTTCCTCGTCATGGAGAGCGCCGGGATGATGAAGATGGCCACCGGTGATGGATCCCCCTTCCGGCAGGGTGCCGGAACAGCGTCCCGATTGGTTTTTGGTGGCTACAGAGGCATGCGGCGGTGGAACTCCCGATCTAGGTTATTTTCTGGAGGTTTCTGTATTTATAGGAATTTTTGGCGTCGGGAACAAGTCAGGGGGGTCTCCGAGGCAGCCACAAGGTAGGGGGGCCAGCCCAGGGGGTAGGGCGCGCCCCCACCCTCGTGGGTGCCTGGGGACTCTTCTGGCCCATCTCCGTTTCTCCATGGGCTTCTTCTGGTCCAAAAATAATCTCCGTGAAATTTCAGGTCAATTGGACTCCGTTTGCTTTTCCTTTTCTGCGATACTCAAAAACAAGGAAAAAACAGAAACTGGCACTGGGCTCTAGGTTAATAGGTTAGTCCCAAAAGTCATATAAAATATCATATAAATGCATATAAAACATCCTAGATGGATAATATAATAGCATGGAACAATAAAAAATTATAGATACGTTGGAGGCGTATCAGCATCCCCAAGCTTAATTCCTGCTCGTCCTCGAGTAGGTAAATGATAAAAACAGAATTTTTGATGTGGAATGCTACCTAACATATTTATCAATGTAATCTTCTTTATTGTGGCAAGAATATTCAGATCCAAAAGATTCAAGACACAAGTTTAATATTGACATAAAAATAATAATACTTCAAGCATGCTATCCAAGCAATTATGTCTTATCAAAATAACATAGCCAAAGAAAGCTCATCCCTACAAAATCATATAGTTTGGCCATGCTTCATTTTCGTCACACAAAATGCTCCCATCATGCATAACCCCGATGACAAGCCGAGCAATTGGTTCATACTTTTTAACGCGTTTCAGGCTTTTCAACCCTCACGCAATACATGAGCGCAAGCCATGGATATAGCACTATAGTTGGAATAACATATGATGATGGGGGTTATGTGAGAAGACAAAAAAGGAGAAAGTCTCACATTGACACAGCTAATCAACGGGCTATGGAGATGCCCATCAATTGATGTCAATGCGAGGAGTAGGGATGGCCATGCAACGGATGCACTAGAGCTATAAGTGTATGAAAGCTCATCAAAAGAAACTAAGTGGGTGTGCATCCAACTTGCTTGCTCACGAAGACCTAGTACATTTTGAGGAAGCCCATCATTGGAATATACAATCCAAGTTCTATAATGAAAAATTCCCACTAGTATATGAAAGTGACAAAACAAGAAACTCTCTATCATGAATATCATGGTGCTATTTTGAAGCACAAGTGTGGAAAAAGGATAGTAACATTGTCCCTTCTCTCTTTTTCTCTCATTTTTTTGTTTGGGCTTCTTTGGCCTCTCTTTTTATTTGGGCTTCTTTTGCCTCTCTTTTTTGTTTCATTTCCTCACATGGGACAATGCTGTAATAATGATGATCATCACACTTTTATTTACTCATAACTCAACATTACAACTCAATACTAGAACAAAAATATGACTCTATGTGAATGCCTCCGGCGGTGTACCGAGATATGCGATGAATCAAGAGCGACATGTATGAAAGAATTACGAAAGTGGCTTTGCCACAAATACGATGTCAACTACATGATCATGCAAAGCAATATGACAATGATGGAGCATGTCATAATAAACGGAATGGTGGAAAGTTGGATGGCAATATATCTCGGAATGGCTATGGAAATCCCATAATAGGTAGGTATGGTGGCTGTTTTGAGGAAGATATAAGGAGGCTTATGTGTGATAGAGCGTATTGTATCACGGGGTTTGGATGCACCGGCGAAGTTTGCACCAACTCTCGAGGTCAGAAAGGGCAATGCACGGTACCGTAGAGGCTAGCAAATTGCGGAAAGGTAAGAGTGCTTATAATCCATGGACTCACATTAGTCATAAAGAACTCATATACTTATTGCAAAAGTCTATTAGCCCTCGAAGCAAAGTACTACTACGCATGCCCCTAGAGGGATAGATTGGTAGGAAAAGACCATCGCTCGTCCCCGACCGCCACTCATAAGGAAAGCACTCAAAAGAACACCCCATGCTTCAAATTTGTCACACAACGTTTACCATACGTGCATGCTACGGGACTTGCCAACTTTAACACAAGTATTTCTCAATTTCACAATTACCCAACTAGCATGGCTCTAACATTACCACCTTTATATCTCAAAACATCTATCAAGTATCATAGTATTTAATGCACTCTATATGAAAGTTTTTATCATACCCATCTTGGATGCCCATCATATTAGGACTAAATATAGCCAAAGCAAATTACCATGCTGTTATAAAAGACTCGCAAAATAATATAAGTGAAGCATGAGAGATCAATAATTTCTATAAAATAAAACCATCGCCGTGCTCTAAAAATATATAAGTGAAGCACTAGAGCAAATGACAAACTACTCCGAAAGATATAGGTGAAGATCAATGAGTAGTCGAATAATTATGTAACTATGTGAAGACTCTCTAACATTTAAAAATTCCAGATCTTGGGATATTATTCAAACAGCAAGCAAAACAAAATAAAATAAAATGACGCTCCAAGCAAAAAACATATCATGTGGTGAATAAAAATATAGCTCCAAGTAAAGTTACCGATGAACGAAGACGAAAGAGGGGATGCCTTCCCGGGCATCCCCAAGCTTAGGGTCTTGGTTGTCCTTGAATATTACCTTGGGGTGCCTTGGGCATCCCCAAGATTAGGCTCTTGCCACTCCTTATTCCATAGTCCATCGAATCTTTACCCAAAACTTGAAAACTTCACAACACAAAACTTAACAGAAAACTCGTAAGCTCCGTTAGTATAAGAAAATAAATCACCACTTAAGTACTGTTGTGAACTCATTATAAATTCATATTGGTGTAATATATACTGTATTACAACTTCTCTAGGGTTCATACCCTCCGATACAACTCATAGATTCATCAAAATAAACAAACAACACATGGAAAACAGAATCTGTCAAAAACAGAATAGTCTGCAGTAATCTGTATCATTCGAATACTTCTGTAACTCCAAAAATTCTGAAACAAATTTGTGGACCTGAGGAATTTGTCAATTAATCTTCTGCAAGAAGAATCAACTTAAAATCACTCTCCAAGGAAAAATGGCAGCTAATCTCGTGAGCGCAGAAGTTTCTGTTTTTTACAGCAAGATCGCATAGACTTCACCCAAGTCTTCCCAAAGGTTCTACTTGGCACAAACACTAATTAAAACATAAAACCACATCTAAACAGAGTCTATATGAATTATTTATTACTAAACAGGAGCAAAATGCAAAGAACAAAAATAAAAATTGGGTTGCCTCCCAACAAGCGCTAACGTTTAACGCCCCTAGCTAGGCATGATGATTTCACTGATGCTCACATAAAGGATAAGAATTGAAACATAAAGAGAGCATCATGAAGAATATTACTAACACATTTAAGCCTAACCCACTTCCTATGCATAGGTATTTTGTGGGCAAACAACTTATGGGAACAATCAACTAGCATAGGAAAGCAAAACAAGCATAACTTTAAAACTTCAAGCACATAGAGAGGAAACTTGATATTATTGCAATTCCTACAAGCATATATTTCTCCCTCATAATAATTTTCAGTAGCATCATGAATGAATTCAACAATATAAGCATCACATAAAGTATTCTTTTCATGATCTACAAGCATAGAAAAGTTACTACTCTCCACACAAGCAAAATTCTTCTCATGAATAATAGTGGGAGCAAGCTCAACAAAATAATTATCATGTGAGGCATAATCCAATTGAAAATTAAAATCACGATGACAAGTTTCATGGTTATCATTATTCTTTATAGTATACATGTCATCACAATAATCATCATAGATAGCAACTTTGTTCTCATAATCAATTGGAACCTCTTCCGAAATAGTGGATTCATCACTAAATAAAGTCATGACCTCTCCAAATCCACTTTCGTAATTATCACAATAAGATTCAACACCCTCCAAAATAGTGGGATCATTACTTCCTAAAGTTGACACTCTTCCAAACCCACTTTCATCAGTATAATCATCATAGATAGGAGGCTGATATCATCATAATAAATTTGCATATCAAAACTTGGGAGGTTAAAAATATCATCTTCATAAAACATAGCATCCCCAAGCTTGGGACAAACATTAATTGCAGCAAATAAATTCTCAAACATGTCATTCTCATCAAACATAGCATCCCCAAGCTTGGGCCTTTTCATATCATAAGCATAATCACTCTCATCATTAATAGTATGGATAGCACCAATAGTATAGCAATTATCCTCATCACAATGAGTAATAGGAGAAATATCATTTGGGAGGGATGCCTTTTTACATTTGCTTCTCCGTCTTTTCTTTTTCTTCTTCACATCATGTGTGGGTTTAATCCTCTTTTTGGAGCTCCTTATTAATGAGATTGGTTGAATAGAAAGCTCCTCCTCGTTACCTGATCCATCATAAGAAAGAATAGGAGGATATTGGGAAACATCTTCCCTTTCATTAGTATTCTCTTCATCTTCTATTTGTTTTCTTGTCTTTGTCTAATTGGCAATATAAGGATTTTCAATGCAATTCACCGCACAATACATATAAATTTCCTCTAGATCAAAATCAAGAACTTTATCAAGGACAAATTTTGGCATATCCTTAGTTATACGTTTCATTTCTCCATAACCCAGAAGCGAACTAAGTTCATTATGATGCGCAAGGGAAATCAAGTCATCACAATTTTTGGACACGATTCGATCATGAAACAATTTGCATTGGATATTTAAATGACCACATTCATTGAAAAGTTCACAAGGATGGCTAAGGAAATTTAAATTTTCAGCTCAAACATCTAGCCTTTCTTGCAACCATTTAATTTCTAAATACTTATGCCTCTTGCAAAATCTATCTTCCTTATTTGGTGTGTACTTGCAAACCCGATGCACTCCACAAAAATTGACATGCTTATAAGAGACATTTTCATCATGACTAGTGCAATCATCATTAGTACTATGGATATTCAAAGAGTTCATACTAATAACATTGCAATCATGCTCATCATTCAAAGATTTAGGGCCAAACATTCTAATGCATTCTTCAGTCACTAATAGCGGAGAACAAACGAAGAGATTATTGTAGGGTACGAAACCACCTCAAAGTTATCCTTTCTGATCGATCTTTTCAAGAGTCCGTAGTAAAATAACACGAAGCTATTCTTTCCGTTCGATCTATCCTAGAGTTCGTACTAGAATAACACCTTAAGACACAAATCAACCAAAACCCTAATGTCACCTAGATACTCCAGTGTCACCTCAAGTATCTGTGGGTATGATTATACGGTATGCATCACACAATCTCAGATTGATCTATTCAAACCAACACAAAGTACTTCAAAGAGTGCCCCAAAGTTTCTACCGGAGAGTCAAGAAGAAAACGTGTGCCAACCCCTATGCATAGATTCCCAAGGTCACGGAACCCGCAAGTTGATCACCAAAACATACATCAAGTGAATCAATAGAATACCCCATTGTCACCATGGGTATCCCACGCAAGACATACATCAAGTGTTCTCAAATCCTTAAAGAAAGTAGAGGGGGTGAAACATCATAAGATCCAACTATAATAGCAAAGCACGCGATACATCAAGATCGTGCCGAATCAAGAACACGAGAGAGAGAGAGATCAAACACATAGCTACTGGTACATACCCTCAGCCCTGAGGGTGAACTAGTCCCTCCTCGTCATGGAGAGTGCCGGATGATGAAGATGGCCACCGGTGATGGATCCCCCCTCCGGCAGGGTGCCGGAACAGGGTACCGATTGGTTTTTGGTGGCTACAGAGGCTTGCGACAGCGAAACTCCCGATCTAGGTTATTTTCTGGAGGTTTCTGTATTTATAGGAATTTTTGGCGTCGGGAACGAGTCAGGGGGGTCTGCAAGGCGGCCATGAGGTAGGGGGGCGCGCCCAGGGGGTAGGGGCGCGCCCCTACCCTCGTGGGTGCCTTAGGACTCTTCTGGCCCATCTGCGATGCTCCGTGGGCTTCTTCTGGTCCAAACAGAAACTGGCACTGGGCTCTAGGTTAATAGGTTAGTCCCAAAAATCATATAAAATAGCATATAAATGCATATAAAACATCCTAGATGGATAATATAATAGCATGGAACAATTAAAAATTATAGATACTTTGGAGACGTATTAGTAGGTCGCGCTCGCCCCGGAGTTTCTCATTGCCCTACCTTAGTTGCCGGATGAAGCCGGTAGCCTGTTCAAACGAGGCTTTCATGTCGTCTTGCAACCTCGCCCAGCCAGAGATTTGATCCATCTGGCTATGGATGATCGCATGCATGCGCCTGTAAGAGTCATCGCCTGCCCGCGAGACATTTTTCCAGGCCGCCGCGGCGCGGCAGGACATCTCTGCTGCATTCGCGGCGCAGCGGGACATCTTTGCTGCTTCCGCAGCGCGGCCGGACCAGTCTGCTGCATCGACGGTGGGCGGGACCTCCGTGCTGCTTCGGCCGCGCGGCAGGACCTCTGTGCTACTGATACGTCTCCAACGTATCTATAATTTTGATTGTTCCATGCTATTATATTATCTGTTTTGGATGTTTAATGTGCTTTACTATGCACTTCTATACTATTTTTGGGACTAACCTATTAGCCGAAGGCCCAGTGCAAATTGCTGTTTTTTTGCCTATTTCAGTGTTTCGCAGAAAAGGAATATCAAACGGAATGAAACCTTCGGGAGAGTTATTTTTGGAACAAATGCAATCCAGGGGACTTGGAGTGGACGTCAAGCAAGCAACGAGGCGGCCACGAGGCAGGGAGGTGCGCCCAGGGGGGTAGGCGCGCCCCCACCCTCGTGGGCTCCTCGTGGCTCCACCGACCTACTTCTTTCGCCTATATATACTCATGTACCCTGAAAACATCCGAGAGCACCACGAAACCCTATTTCCACCGCCGCAACCTTCTGTACCTGTGAGATCCCATCTTGGGGCCTTTTCCGGCGCTCCGCCGGAGGGGAATCGATCACGGAGGGCTGCTACATCAACACCATGGCCGCTCCGATGACGTGTGAGTAGTTTACCACAGACCTTCGGGTCCATAGTTATTAGATAGATGGCTTCTTCTCTCTCTTTGGATCTCAATACAAAGTTCTCCTCGATTTTCTTGGAGATCTATTCGATGTAATTCTTTTGCGGTGTGTTTGTCGAGATCCGATGAATTGTGGGTTTATGATCAAGATTATCTATGAACAATATTTGGTTATTCTCTGAATTCTTATATGTATGATTTGTTATCCTTGCAAGTCTCTTCGAATTATCAGTTTGGTTTGGCCTACTAGATTGATCTTTCTTGCCATGGGAGAAGTGCTTAGCTTTGGTTTCAATCTTGCGGTGTCCTTTCCCAGTGACAGCAGGGGTAGCAAGGCACGTATTGTATTGTTGCCATCGAGGATAAAAAGATGGGGTTTATATCATATTGCTTGAGTTTATCCCTCTACATCATGTCATCTTGCCTAATGCGTTACTCTACTCTTATGAACTTAATACTCTAGATGCATGCTGGATAGCGGTCGATGCGTGTAGTAATAGTAGTAGATGCAGAATCGTTTCGGTCTACTTGTCGCGGACGTGATGACTATATACATGATCATGCCTAGATATTCTCATAACTATGTGCTTTTCTATCAATTGCTCGACAGTAATTTGTTCACCCACCGTAAATTGTGCTATCTTGAGAGAAGCCACTAGTGAAACCTATGGCTCCCGGGTCTATCTTCCATCATATTATTTTCCTATCAATTTACTATTTCTTCCATCTTTTATTTTCCAATCTTTACTTTCCAATCTATATCATAAAAATACCAAAAATATTTATCTTATTATCGCTATCAGATCTCACTTTTGCAAGTGGCCGTGAAGGGATTGACAACCCCTTTATCGCGTTGGTTGCAAGGTTCTTATTTTTTTGTGTAGGTACAAGGCGACTTGCGTGTAACCTCCTACTGGATTGATAGTTTCGTTCTCAAAAACTGAGGGACATACTTACGCTACTTTGCTGCATCACCCTTTCCTCTTCAAGGGAAAACCAACGCATGCTCAAGAGGTAGCAAGAAGGATTTCTGGCGTCGTTGCCGGGGAGGCTTACGCTAAGTCAAGTCAAGTCAAGACATACCAAGTACCCATCACAAACTCTTATCCCTCGCATTACATTATTTGCCATTTGCCTCTCGTTTTCCTCTCCCCCACTTCACCTTTGCCGTTTTATTCACCATTTTTCTGTTCGCCCCTTTTTCGCTTGCTTCTTGTGTCGCTGTGCGTTAGATCGTTCATCGTCATGGCTAGTCCTTCTATCATTGTTAGTACTCCCGATCATGAAGTTCTTAATTTTAAACAAAGGGAGGGAGAAAATCTAAAAGATGCTTGGCATAGAATTTGCAATGCTCAGAATAGATCTACTAGGAAGCAATCTACTTCCGTTCTTCTTCGCATTTTTTATGTAGGCATCACTCCTTGGAATAGATATATTCTTGATACCATTACCGGAGGGAATTTCTTGGGTAGCCATACTTTTGATTCTTATAATGCTATGATAGATTTGTTTGACCCACCACCTCTTTTGGTTAATGGAACTATTTTAACTTTGGAACATGTGATGCAAAGGCTTGAAATTATTGAAAATAAAGTTTCCACTGTAGAGTTGATTCAAAATTTGGATAAAAATATCCACAACCGAATTACCCAATATGGATCTAAGGTAGGAGTTAGTCTGATTTTTTTAAAGAAAAGGAACCTATAGTTAACGAAAAGATAGATCAAGATTCCACAAGAATTGATAAAATTGAGGATATTATTACCAACTTAGAGTCTGCCTTTTCTTCCATGAGAAATACTCCAAATCCTACTAATGCTAAAGTTGCCAAATTGATGTATGTTCCTAAAAATAAGGGTGAATCCTCTAGTAAGGAAAATGTGGATCTCAAATCCATAAGTGTTCACCCCAACTTTTTCGCTATCATTAAGGAACCTTTTGCTACTAATGAATTTCTTGATTTCTTGCCTAGGAGTTTGATCATTAACAAAAAGAATGAAACTCCTAAGGGTTATAAGTGCTCTATTGAAGAATTGCCTACCAAAGATGATAATATCTAGATCTATTCTTGCCTTTATGCCTAGCTAGGGGCGTTAAACGATAGCGCTTGTTGGGAGGCAACCCAATTTTATTTTTGTTTCTTGCTTTTTGTTTCTGTTTAGTAATAAATAATTCATCTAGCTTCTGTTTAGATGTGGTTTTATGTTTTAAATTAGTGTTTGTGCCAAGTAGAACCTTTGGGAAGACTTGGGTGAAGTCTTTATGACTTGCTGTAAAAAACAGAAACTTTAGCGCTCACGAGATTAGCTGCAAGTTTTTACTGGAGAGTGATATTAGGTTGATTCTTTTTGCAGATGATTAATAGATAAATTCCTCACGTCAACCAAATTATTTCAGAATTTTTGGAGTTACAGAAGTATACTTTTGATACAGATTACTACAGACTGTTCTGTTTTTGACAGATTCTGTTTTTCGTGTGTTGTTTGCTTATTTTGATGAATCTATGGCTAGTATCGGGGGGTATGAACCATAGAGAAGTTGGAATACAGTAGGTTTAACACCAATATAAAGATAATGAGTTCATTACAGTACCTTAAAGTGGTGATTTATTTTCTTATACTAACGGAGCTCATGAGATTTTCTGTTGAGTTTTGTGTTGTGAAGTTTTCAAGTTTTGGGTAAAGATTTGATGGATTATGGAATAAGGAGTGGCAAGAGCGTAAGCTTGGTGATGCCCAAGCCACCCCAAGGTAAAATTCAAGGACAACCAAAAGCCTAAGCTTGGGGATGCCCTGGAAGGCATCCCCTCTTTCGTCTTCATCTATCGGTAACTTTACTTGAGGCTATATTTTTATTCACCACATGATATGTGTTTTGCTTGGAGCGTCTTGTATGATTTGAGTCTTTGCCTTTTAGTTTACCACAATAATCCTTGCTGTACACACCTTTTGGAGAGACACACATGAATCGGAATTTATTAGAATACTCTATGTGCTTCACTTATATCTTTTGAGCTAAATAATTTTGCTCTAGTGCTTCACTTATATCTTTTAGAGCATGCCGGTGCTTTTATTTTATAGAAATTATTGATCTCTCATGCTTCACATATATTATTTTGAGAGTCCTTTAGAACAGCATGGTAGTTTGCTTTGGCTATAAAATTAGTCCTAATATGATAGGCATCCAAGATGGGTATAATAAAAACTTCCATAAAAGTGCATTGAATACTATGAGAAGTTTGATACTTGATGATTGTTTTGAGATATGAAGGTGGTAATATTAGAGTCATGCTAGTTGAGTAGTTGTGAATTTGAGAAATACTTGTGTCGAAGTTTGCAAGTCCCGTAGCATGCACGTATGGTAACCGTTGTGTGACAAATTTGAAACATGAGGTGTTCTTTGATTGTCATCCTTATGAGTGGTGGTCGGGGACGAGTGATGGTCTTTTCCTACCAATCTATGCCCCAAGGAGCATGCACGTAATGCTTGGTTTTTGATGACTTGTAGATTTTTGCAATAAGTATGTGAGTTCTTTATGACTAATGTTGAGTCCACGGATTGTACGCACTCTCACCTTTCCATCATTGCTAGCCTCTTCGGTACCGTGCATTGCCCTTTCTCACCTTGAGAGTTGGTGCAAACTTTGCCGGTGCATCCAAACCCCGTGATACGATACACTCTATCACACATAAACCTCCTTATATCTTCCTCAAAACAGCCACCATACCTACCTATTATGGCACTTCCATAGCCATTCTGAGATATATTGCCATGCAACTTTCCACCGTTTCATTTACTATGACACGCTTCATCATTGTCATATTGCTTTGCATGATCATGTAGTTGACATCGTATTTGTGGCAAAGCCACCATGCATAAATTTTCATACATGTCACTCTTGATTCATTGCCCATCCCGGTACACCGCCGGAGGCATTCATATAGTCATATTTTATTCTAGTATCAAGTTGTAATCATTGAGTTGTAAATAAATAGAAGTGTGATGATCATCATTAATAGAGCGTTTTCCCAAAAAAAAAGAGAAAGGCCAAATAAAAAAAGGAATGCCCAAAAAAAAGAAAAGAAATAAAAGGGACAATGCTACTATCCTTTTTTTCCACACTTGTGCTTCAAAGTAGCACCATGATCTTTATGATAGAGAGTTCTCTTGTTTTGTCGCTTTCATATACTAGTGGGAATTTTTCATTATAGAACTTGGCTTGTATATTCCAACAATGGGTTTCTTCAAATGCCCTAGGTCTTCGTGAGCAAGCAAGTTGGATGCACACCCACTTAGTTTCTTTTGTCGAGCTTTCATACATTTATAGCTCTAGTGCATCCGTTGCATGGCAATCCCTACTCCTTGCATTGACATCAATTGATGGGCACCTACCTAGCCCGTCGATTAGCTGCGTCAATGTGAGACTTTCTCCTTTTCTGTCTTCTCCACACAACCCCCATCGTTATACTATATTCCACCCATAGTGCTATGTCCATGGCTCACGCTCATGTATTGCGTGAAAGTTGAAAAAAGTTTGAGATTACTAAAGTATGAAACAATTGCTTGGCTTGTCATCGGGGTTGTGCATGATGAGAGCATTTTTGCGTGACGAAAATGAAGCATAACCAAACCATATCATTTTGTAGGGATAAGCTTTCTTTGGCCATGTTATTTTGAGAAGACATAATTGCTTAGTTAGTATGCTTGAAGTATTATTATTTTTATGTCAATATTAAACTTTTGTATTGAATCTTTCGGATCTGAACATTCATGCCACAATAAGGAAAATTACATTAAGAATTATGCTAGGTAGCATTCCACATCAAAAATTCTGTTTTTATCATTTACCTACTCGAGGACGAGCAGGAATTAAGCTTGGGGATGCTTGATACGTCTCCAACGTATCTATAATTTTTGATTGTTCCATGCTATTATATTATCTGTTTTGGATGTTTAATGGGCTTTATTATGCTCTTTTATATTATTTTTGGGACTAACCTATTAACCGAAGGCCCAGTGCAAATTGTTGTTTTTTTGCCTATTTCAGTGTTCCGCAGAAAAGGAATATGAAACGGAATCCAAACGGAATGAAACCTTCGGTAGAGTTATTTTTTGGAACAAACACAATCCGGGGGACTTGGAGTGGACGTCAAGCAAGCAACAAGGCGGCCACGAGGCAGGGAGGCGCGCCCAGGGGGTAGGCGCGCCCCCACCCTCGTGGGACCCTCGTGGCTCCACCGACCTACTTCTTTCGCCTATATATACTCATGTACCCTGAAAACATCCGAGAGCACCACGAAACCCTATTTCCACCGCCGCAACCTTCTGTACCCGTGAGATCCCATCTTGGGGCCTTTTCTAGCGCTCCACCGGAGGGGGAATCGATCACGGAGGGCTTCTACATCAACACCATAGCTTCTCCGATGATGTGTGAGTAGTTTACCACAGGCCTTCGGGTCCATAGTTATTAGCTAGATGGCTTCTTCTCTCTCTTTGGATCTCAATACAAAGTTCTCCTTGATTCTCTTGGAGATCTATTCGATGTAATTCTTTTTGCGGTGTGTTAGCCGATATCCGATGAATTGTGGGTTTATGATCAAGATTATCTATGAACAATATTTGGTTCTTCTCTGAATTCTTATATGTATGATTTGTTATTTTTGCAAGTCTCTTTGAATTATCAGTTTGGTTTGGCCTACTAGATTGATCTTTCTTGCCATGGGAGAAGTGCTTAGCTTTGGGTTCAATCTTGCGGTGTCCTTTCCCAGTGACAGCAAGGGCTGCAAGGCACGTATTGTATTGTTGCCATCGAGGATAAAAAGATGGGGTTTATATCATTTTACTTGAGTTTATCCCTCTACATCATGTCATCTTTCCTAATGCGTTACTCTGTTCTTATGAACTTAGTACTCTAGATGCATGCAGGATAGCCGTAGATGTGTGGAGTACTAGTAGTAGATGCAGAGTCGTTTCGGTCTACTTGTCGCGGACGTGATGCCTATATACATGATCATGCCTAGATATTCTCATAACTATGCGCTTTTCTATCAATTGCTCGACAGTAATTTGTTCACCCACCGTAAATTATGCTATCTTGAGAGAAGCCACTAGTGAAACCTATGGCCCCCGGGTCTATCTTCCATCATATTATTTTCCTATCAATTTACTATTTCTTCTGTCTTTTATTTTGCAATCTTTACTTTCCAATCTATATCATAAAAATACCAAAAATATTTATCTTATTATCTCTATCAGATCTCACTTTTGCAAGTGGCCGTGAAGGGATTGACAACCCCTTTATCGTGTTGGTTGGAAGGTTCTTATTTGTTTGTGTAGGTACAAGGTGACTTGCATGTAACCTCCTACTGGATTGATACCTTGGTTCTCAAAAACTAAGGGAAATACTTACGCTACTTTGCTGCATCACCCTTTCCTCTTCAAGGGAAAACCAACACATGCTCAAGAGGTAGCAGCTGCTACTTCCACGTGGCGGGACATGAAGGATGCTTTTGCGGCGAGGCGGGATATCTCTTGTGCTTCCGCTTCCATGTTCGCCTCTCCCTGGTGGTAATCTCTCGACCCAGAACTCACGCTGGCCATGGCAGACATAAGGGAAGGATTCTTAATGACTTGTTTGTTTTTGTGCATGAGGAGTTGAGAAGGAATGTGCAGTCATCTTGGCATAGTAGTATTTATAACCTAGTACTAATATGCTCCTAAGTGGGAAACCGTTTAGGTTGTGATCAGTGTGAACAGGTTTGCAATTAAATATAGCGTGGTAGTAGTAATTTGGAATGTGACGAGGCGCAAGCTCAAAATTTATTGACGATTCTAGTTTCGAAGTGCAGCACTATTCCCGGATGGCATAACGTGGGCACGTGTTCTCGGCCGTGGTGTAACATATGCCATGGTAGTTCTTTTTCTACTACTGTGTACGTGCAATAACTGGCACCGTCGGATACATATCTTACGGTTATTGGGGCGTTCGACAGGAATAGCCTCGTGGCGAGCTATAGACTAGTCTTTTTTTCTGACGCATTACACCTATCTCTCGGGACTTTTCGCACGCACCATGTCTAGCTCCCTAGGTCGATGCCACCCACATACACTTGTACTCTGAGTTTAGTAGTACGTTATAAAGGAAGAGAAGAGGTGCGCGCACGCACTTGTCCTCTCTCACACACGCATCTGTAGCTACGAATTGTAGTGTTCTCAACCATTTGATTGGCTCTATCATAGGTTTCACGTTGCTCCTTGGCATTGAGATTGAGAAGTTTAAAACGCGGAGGCTAAGCTGGAGGCATGAGGTGTTGGTTAATGTGCGGGCCGCACACGGCACCAACACGACACGAGCTTCGTCTGCCTAGTGCGCATGCAGTCGGGTGAGTTGTCTAAGTATAGACACAACCAGGCCCTCCTTGGTATCTGCGCCTCGACTTAGGCTGGTCATAGTGGAGAGTAACTTACACTAGTAACATGCATATGTTACTAGTCTATGTTACTACCTTCATAGTGGGTAGTGCCATATATGTGATAACATAGATGTCTTCATTTATTACTTTGTAGACTCATTTTGCATTGGAAAGTGCTATGTGATGGTAACATATTTATGTTACTCTATTTGCCTCTCTCATTAATTACTTGCCACCTCATCATTTTTGCTTATATGGCATCTATGTTACTACCTATGTTACTCCCACTATGACCAGCCCGCAGAGAAATTAGGATCGAAGGGAGTACTACTAGTAGTAGTACTACTGCTTTGATGTGTCGCGTCAACTCGCACAAGTATGCAACACTTCCTGAACAAACAAGCATATAAGCCGTTATACTTCTTATAAGCTGTTATACTTCTTAGCCAAAGGATCTTTATATCCAACAGACACGAAATATCCGTTCGACTGTTGGGAATTACTTTAACTGCTGATCTGATGTCGAAGTAATTGCTGCATCGCCACCAAAACCCACCATCTCTTAAGCTAAAGTAGACCGAGCTAACCCCTATATTAGCATATTACTAAGATAAACAGAAGGCACTGTAGACTCATTTAGGACATGAGCTTGTCAATCTGAATGTGGAGGGACACCAGCTTAGCCCCGGCCAGCAGCTTGGGAGGAACTGTGAAGAAGGTCAGCTCTTGCACGGCGACGTCGCCGGGATCCTTGCTGCTTGTCACCTCCATTTCCACCTTGACGGCGTCGGTCCTGCCTTTGGGCTCCCCCGGCGGGTCGTTCGCCCATAGCTTGGCCACGTAGTGGGCAGTGGGGACAACCCCGCTCTGATTCAGACGAACGACACGGCGATAGGTGCACCGATGTCGAGCACGCCGCGACCAAGAAAAATGCGCGGCCGTCCTCCTCCGCGAACAACAAGAGTCGTGGCTCCGACAGTGGCACTTGCAGCTAGGGCACCTTGCCGTACTGGATCCTGTGCACGGGCATGGGATGCACGGTGCTGATGTGGTGGGAGAGCACCTGCGGGGGCCTTTGTAGCTGCAGACGGGCACGGGGCATTTGCAGGGCGCGAGCGGACACAAACTCTGGTGATCGGCGAGCTTGTGGTAAGTGACATAGAGCCCACAACCTTCGTGCGGGCACTCCACCCTCACCGAGGAGAGTACATCGTCCACCGCCGTGTTCCGCACGTCGAAGCCACCGCCGCGCTCGCACTGCCACTGGTTCCCGGGGCGCTCAACGCGGTAGTCCGCGCAGGCCAGGTGCCCTCCCTTGCACTGCAGAAATCAAACAACACATCAATCAAGAAACCTGCACCTTGCTCAATCAGCCGAACGGACGAGGTGTATTCGAACCTCATACACTGGAGGCTTCAAGGGCGGAGGCACAAGGGGCAGTGGAGCAAGGTGAGGTCCATCAAGACCACAGGGAGCTCCATCATCGGATCCTGTTCCGTCTGCATGATCTCTCCCTCCTCGTGCACAACCATCTCTCTTAAGGCCGGGGCATTACAAAGCTTTACCATCACATATTCATACTACTTCAAGGTGCATTAAATCAACACATGCAAGTATCAAAAGGAGAGTCACGACATGCATGCATGCGTTGTAATTAATGCATCAGTAAACGCAAATTATTGAAATATATCGAGTGCAGTGCTTTGATGTGTCAACTCGTACTACAACAATGAGAAGTTTGATTACTACAACGCCCTCTCGCCTTAACTGCACCTGCCTTTGGCTGCATGACAGGTGGGCCACCCACCTATTGGGCCCACCTGTCATATACGCAAAGGCAGGAGCAATAAGTCAATGAAGCTACGTCCCTCCCTCGCCCATGAGCGTGGTGGCTGGCAGGACTAGGAGAAGCTTTGGCTACACGCTCTCCCTCCCTCCCGCGGTGGACATGCAGCAGTTCATTCAGTGTCAGATGGCCAGAAAGCATACTGTAGTACTCCTCCACTGTAGTAGTACTCCATCAATGTTCGACTTCCCAAAGAGGCGAAGAGCCAAGCGCAACCCGGACGCTCGTGTGGCAGTTTCATGTGTAGAGTAGTCTAGGATAGCGTGTATCGTGCCTCTAAGCTTAAAATCGTTGGGTCGGCTCCATGCTATGAGGCCGTCTCAAAGATTTTTTTATTAAAATAATCTTCTGGCCCTACCTGTCATCCTGGTGATTGTAGTTTGCACGGTCATCTTGTCAAGACAGGAATATATATTTTAATTTGTGGTGGGGTAAATGATAGAGGTTGCAGCAAATATATTGTACACTGCGGGTCTTTCAGCCAAGTTTAGAGGCAACCATGTGGGGCCAATGCTATGATGTGTCGCGTCAACTCGTACAACAAGGAGAAGCTTGATTTTACTACTACACGCCTCCTCCCTCGCCCATGCACGCGGTGGCTCGCAGACAAGGACAGTCTTTTGCTTATACTACAACAAGCTATCCCTCCCGCACGCGGTGGACGGACATGCATCAGTGGATTTGATACTGTAGAAGTAGTAGTAGTAACATCATTGTTCGTCTTCTCGAAGAGGCGAAGAGTCAAGCGCAACCCGAATGTGGCAGTTGCGAACCTTGGAGCACGCATATAGCCAGCCTCTTGCATGAGACAAAATTGCTATGTGAGCCCACTATTGTAGTACTACTTGCTAGCATAGCCCTGTAAACCAGAAAGGAGTATTTGCCTTTCTAGAGATTTCAACAAGTGACTAGACTACATCGAGACGGAGTACATATGGAGCAAAATGAGTGAATCTACACCGTAAATAAATACGTAGTTCTCTCATTTTCCTCTCCGCCTTGGTCGCGGTGCACAATATTGAGTATACTAGTACTGACTAGTCTCTTTTTGACACGCATTAATGTTTTTTAACACAGTACAGACGCAAGCGCTCATATACACGTGCATACACTCACCCCTATGAACGCACACACGCACACCCTACCCCTATGAGCACCTCCGAAAGACTGAGCCGACATATCATCTTGAAATTTATGAAGTCACCATAGGCACCTCGTCGTCGACGGGAACGTCTCCTGACACACGATAGATGCGAGCGAGAGTCGCCTCCATAGGTGCTTGAATGCCAAGGAGGGAGAGGGTAGCGGCTCCCGAGACGTTGAACGGTGAATGATGCATCCTCAATTAGCATGCAGAGAGAATTAATTGGAGAAGCAGAATAGAGCCAGCACGATGTGAATGCAACAGAGTTTGGACTCTCATATAAAGGCGCCCCACCACTCCAATCCATCTACTCCTAGTCTCTGCGCAACACTGCTCACTCCAATCCAAGACCAAGTGAACAGAAGCCACAAGCACCTATGGAGGCAATGGACGCGAGCGGCAGTCGGCTGTGCCAAATCATCCAAGGCGCCGGCCTGCGGCCCCGCACCACGCAGCGTTTCCACACGGTGCTGGCAACCGCCGGTGTCGTAGCCCTCACCCACGCCGGCTTCGCCTCTCGCATGGATGACATGATGGTCCACTCCATCCGCAAGTTCACCGCTGTCAAGAAGCGTGTGGACGACCTTGCCGTACTGCTCCGACCCGCGCGCCCAGGCTCCTCATTGCCTGCCACCCTCATCGGCCTCCATGGTGACGAACTCTTTCAAGCCCTGGTGGCCCTCTAGGTGCCGGAGTTCGCGACGAAGAATTTGCACCTCGTTGTCGCGCTTGCCGCGTAGCGCCTTGCCATGCAAGAAACCGTCGACCTGCACATCCACGTCTACGAGGAAATCGTCTACATAGGCCACTACAAGGCCACTGAGGACAGAAAGATGTTGGCCTTCTTCCAGCGGCTGGAATCTTTGGACGCCTTTGTTCAGAAGCACGTCGACCTAGCCACGAAAGCCGTTGCTACTTGGCCGCTGTTCGGTGGGCCGGCGCCCTGAGTCGAGGAGGTGGACGTCGTCGATGGATGCATCTCTTCTTCTTGCCTCCTATAACCAGCACTGCATCGCCTCGTGGCCTTAATGTTTTATTAGTACAATACTCCCTCCATTCCCAAATATAAGTCTTTCTAGAGATTCCAGCAAGTGACTACATACGGAGCAAAATGAGTGAATCTACACTCTAAAATATGTCTACATACATCTGTATGTTGTATTCCATTTGAAATATCTAAAAAGGCTTATATTTAGGAACGGAGGGAGTATATGGCATTTTTATTCTAGTCATAATGTTTTCACTGTGAGGTGGGGCCGCAGTTGAGCAAACCGACCATCGGCAAATCCCCACCCCGCCCACCGGGCATCAGCCGAGTTTAGAATTAGAAGAGAGAAACGAGGGAGAATCGCTAGCTGTAGCACTAACGCTGTTGTCAGATGGGACTCGTGTTGATAGAATAGGAGTACTGAGCACTCGTACCTCTTTTTTGTAGGGAAAACGTAGTCGTATGTCTAGTACCACTAGTTGGGTGTGTGTGACCTATACCTGTCATCACTTTAGGTCTCCTTTTTGAACCGCAGCTATGCTTCACCGTACATAATTTTTCACGCATTTATCCTCCTATATGTACCCCTAGGCTATTTCCACGTGCTCCCTTTTGCCGACATGTGGGACATAGAGCATCTGGGTCGTAGTGCATGCACGACTCGGAGCATATGCCGGGGTACTTTACATTTCAGACCTCACGAATTACATGCAAACCCCCCGTAGAAGAATAAATAAGTAAATGAATTAGTACATGAAACCGGATTATTTTCGTAGAAACCATAGCACGTTCATTAAATTTTGGACATAACACGTTTATAAAAAATGACCGGACCTAAAGCAGTCTAAGGGCCTCTTTGATTCGCAGGATACTGAAAACACAGGAATCGGGAAAGTATGATGGCGATGAACCGAGACGACGAGAACTCTAACTCAGTTAGAGGTTAGAGTTAGATTCTAACCCTGAACTAACCCTGAACTTACTCTAAACCAAAGAGGTGTATGGATGGCAGGGTTTGATTGACAATAAATGCTCTTTCTCAATCATTTGACTACTTTGGACCCTATTTCCTGCCGGATTTGGTGTGGCCGGCTCTTGTGTGGCCTCCTCCCGCTCACAATTGACATAAATGAACCATCTTTACAAATCAAGCATGCAAAACATGATAAATTTTACTCTGTCCATACAAATGAGATATCCCACTTAAACATACAAGTCGTCAATCAAGCTTCACAAAAAAATACACTCCATGAAACAAAGCATGAGCTAACTCATCACAAAAGTCATTCATGATAGGGAGGGAGCCCGGAGCCCCTCACGCACCCAGGGAGGAGCTCGTCATCGTCACTCTGGAGGAAGGATCTGTAGAGCCCAAGCCCGGGGAACCCCTCCGACGCCGGTGCTTGTGAGTTGAGGTCGACACCGGCATGGGTAGTAGGGCCGCTTGCCGACGACTGCGAACCGAATCTTTGGGCCTCTAGAAATAATGCAAGCCTAAAACTGAAATACCTAGAAAGGTGAACTGAATCTTTGGGCCTCTAGAAATAATGCAAGCCTGAAACTGAAATACCTAGAAAGGTGAACTGAATCTTTGGGCCTCTAGAAATAATGCAAGCCTGAAACTGAAATACCTAGAAAGGTGAACTGAATCTTTGGGCCTCTAGAAAGATTTATTACCTCGTCAAGCAACATCAAACAATTCCATGCGTGCACAACAAATCTATACCAATTTTAATCAGGATCTACTTTTCCGAATTAGAATTAGCGCCAGAGCGAGCAAGATCAATGATATGGTTGTGAGACAGAGAAGGAACGAACAAACTCACCCCTCTCGCGACCACCCTGGTAGATGCACCGGCGCCGCGCACGACAGAGGGAGAATAACGACCGATGAAGGGGGAGCGGGGCGAGCTTCGAAGGCCGGAGGGAGAGGGCGGCCGGAGGAAAGAGAGGGCGAGCTGCGGAGCGTCCCGATGGGGAACAGAGAGGAGTCGTGCGAGGGGGGGGGGCGGAGGGAGCGATCTGGTGCGAGCAGGGGAGATTTTTTTAGTTCTCTTTTAGTGGGCCCGAGGAGAACTAACCCAATTAGAACCTCTCCACCGGGCTATTTTTTTAGTTGGGTTAGAGCAAACTAGCTCAAACTAACCCCTCCTATTTGGATAATTTTAGGCTATTTCAACCCAAACTAGCTCTAACTCAGGGATCCAAACAAAGAGGAGTAGTACTGTACATGCTACAGTCTGGACCGTAGCACATTGTTTTTTATGGCCATATCACCACATTGTTCTCTACTGCTGGCTCACTGGGCTGTCGTGGTTCGCACTGCTGGTTCACTGGGCTACCGTGGTTCACACTCCTCCGACGTGAGTAGTAGTACTAGTATATACCACATGATTCTTTGCTCCTTCTTACTACGTACTTCGCCGACAAGTGGGAGAGCTAGCATCCGGGTCGACGTGTCATGCACCAGATTAGAGTGCAGAATGGAAGGGGGGCATCACCCTGGTCGTAGCGCCAGTAATTCATGAATATAGTGAGTAGTCATATCACAAGTCTTTCCAGCAGTAACGCGCCGTCAAATCGCACAGCCCGACCTTTCCAGCAGTAAGTAAGTTGAATCCGCTACTCCCTCACCCTCCTCGCCTCTCTGTAAAACCGCCTACGCGAAAACTGCCGCGCGTACTGCCCGGGAAAAGCCCCGCCCTCAACTTTTAACTACGCGAAAATAGTTCGAGCTTGTTCGTTCTATATAAATACTAGTATTGTATGTTTACCCGTGGGGTTGTTCAATGAATGGACGGCCGGGGAGCACAAGTGAACGATACTACTACTACTAGTAGTAAGTAGGAGTCGTATAGTTAGTCACCTTAAATAGAGAGTTTTTTTTCTTTAATGCCACGTACACAAATTGAAACGCTTGTTGTGGAGAGAAAAAGATAATCACTCCACTATATATGTACGTAGGGGCCTGAGCGCTTGCTTTACTAGGGTTGCTCTCTTCATTCTCTCATCCTCTCCAGATCTAAACAAGACAGCGGTAGCGACATTTTATCTCTGCTCACCACTGGTCACAGATCCGGCCGGATCCCTTCGGCCGGTGTGTGTAGAGGACTAAAAGGTGCATCGTTCACCCGGTCATCGCCGGTGAGGGAGGAAACCCACATCTGCCGACGGGGCCCGATCCTCTGCCCATGCCGTTCTCTCCGACACAGCGCCGGCTCGGGAGGTCCTCCGACCGTTCTTCCTCCCTGCCGTACTGTGCGCAGATCGGACCTGCCGTCGCCGACATCCCGACGACCCTCAGGTACAAGTTCTTTGAAAGCGGCCTTGCTCTACTGCCCCAGCTCCCTGTCTGCATGTGCATTTTTTCTACTTCCATCAACTCTTCCAAATCCACCTAAATTTTTAGTATTATTAGAGGTAAAGCTACTTCATGCATTCGAATCTAGGACTTGGTTCAAACAACGAAGAAGGGGGGAGTCGTAGCATGAATCTAGGACTAGATTCAAAGAGGAAATAATAGGGGGAAAGTAGTAGAGACCGGATACCCAACCAGTCTCTTGGTTGAAAAGGGAAATAATGGGAATACTCAGTACAAACTGGATAAGGAACCAATCTATTGTTGGTTGAAAAAAGGATAGAAAGTGGCGGCTGGTGGACAAGTCAACATAGTATGTCCAGGATTAGATTTGCTGCCCTCTAGTAAAAGGTCTCAAGGATTAGATTTGCTGCCCTCACATAGTAAAAGGTCTCCAGGATTAGATTTGCTGCCCTCACATAGTAAAAGGTCTCCAGGATTAGATTTGCTGCCCTCACAGAGCATGAACAAATTCGGCATCACCACTTTATGCCTCCTTGCAGGTACATTGTGCTGATGCGTCTACTGTCGCATGTCCTTATACCAACCTTTTGTTGTTGTTAATGTAAGGGCGCATGTAAAATGAAGCGATCACACTGTTACCTTAAGGACATGTCTAACAAGTGTTATTGTTATTCTAATGCCTCCAGTGATATGACGCAATTAAACTGTGTTACAAATGGTACTCCTGCTGTTTTCCCCAGTATGATAAGTAAGTTGCTTCTTTACGCTGCTAAGTGACCTGGTGTCCCCACGGTCCCATGCCCTTAAACCAACTCTTTAGCTGTTGTTGATTTACCGTATCTGGTAAACAAGCAATGCCACAATTAAAGTAATCCCATATTTGACGAATGTCATAGTTGATCGTAATGCTTCTGGTAACATGAAGCATTGCTGACGTTTTAAAATTTCTACTGTCCTTGCGTGATTGCCATGAACATAATTAAGATGCTTCTTTTCATTTCATGTATGTTTCGTATATTCTTATTGACCAGCAACTGTTTACTTTCTATCTTTTTGTGCAGATAGGGATATCCATTTCACCTTGTTGCTATTGTGACCTTTTGGTGAACTGCACAAAACACTTTTTTTAATGAGTGTCTTGTGAAGTTCAACTAAAATGTCACGTGGGCAACATCTCTCAATGTTGGTGGAACTGCACAAAATGGTGATTGGAGTTTCCAAAATCTCCATCAAATTCTGCTGGTAATCTCGTGCAACATTTTATTAGCTTTTGCAAGGTAGCCGTCACTGTCACCACAATGTCACTTTATTTTAGTGGAACTGCACAAAAGGATAAGCAAATTATAGTTGCACCTTACATGAGCAGGACAGCCAACCATAATGTTGCTGAATTTTAGTGCAACTACTAAAGAAGAACATGCCAGCTCACGAGAGCAAGTACTTCTTGCTAGCTGAATGATGCAATCTTTGCTTCATTTCAGGTGAACTGCAGAAAAAGGCGCATGAATTGAATCATGGAACTCCAGGCTGGCCTCATCCGAGTGGATTTGCAGGTTCACCACATCGAGTCGTGGCGGCATAGGGCCCCTCATACCGGTCAGTACTGTCCTTTATCAACATGATTGTGCTTTGTCATACTGTGCTAATGTTCTATTTTTAAGTAAAGCTATTCTATCGCAATCTTTTATCGTTTTGGAAATAAAGTTTGCTTCAACTAGTGCCACTATTATAGTAATCATGCTCTTTCTTATCTGTGCAAACAGGAATACTCAATTACAGATGTTGTGATGGTCAAGAGCATTCGCCAAGTTCTTGGGTTGTATGACACAGCTAGCCAAGATGGATTTACTCTCGATATTCAGTTTATCAAAAGGCTCTAATGGGTTGGTTCTAAATCTTGCAAGCTGGGAATCAATGAGATGTGTAGGCATCTTTGTTGTACTTATTGTTTGAATCTTATTTGTTGGTTCTGAATCTTGCAAGCTGGGAATCAATGAGATGTGTAGGCATCTTTGATGTACTTATTATTTGAATCTTATTTGTTGGTTCTGAATCTTGCAAGCTGGGAAACACGGCATGATGATACAGAGGACAGCAACCATAACAAACAGTTCAAACTTGGTAGTATTATCTGTGTGAAAGTGCGACAAATGTGCTGACCGTGTGCGTCCTGAGAATAATAATTCTAATTGTTGTGCATGTTGATCCTGTGGCACTGATAGAACAAGCCAATGCATTGCTTGTTTTAAGAATAATTTCCTATTAAAGCTAATTAAATTTAAGTAAAGTGACCACTAACACTTGTTATTACAGTACCAATACAGACCCGCTCGTGAACCGACATGTGGCCGGAATAGGTTTCTTAATGGAGGCGTTTGAATGCGCCGAGGGTGCATGTTCTGCCGGGCGTGCAGCGGGCGAGGGAGGGGTAGTAGCTGTTGTCGCCTGTACACACTCAGTTTACTGTTGAATCCAGTTCCCCAAGAGCTGAAAAATGAACTGCCACCGCCGCCTATCCACTCGTTCACTTGAAGAAACTCCAATGGCGATCCGAGGGGCGAGCCTGCTAGATATGGACTTCAGCAAGCAGTTCACCTTTGAGTTTGCCGTTACGTCCCATGGCTGCACCAAGTTGAATGTGATGTACACCAATGATCCGTACTCGGTGAAGCTCTGCCTCGCTGAGTTCAAGCAGTACCTACAGGACAAGAAAGCACAAGGTCGCAGGACTAGACCTTGTGTTCATCCATTCGTCTCCTGACAGGGACTAGTGGATCGCGGTCGCCCAGGTATGCGTGCGGGACGAGGTTCTTGTCTACTACTATTATAGGGCCATCAGAGGTTCTGGAGCATTCGCCCGGTTCATCGGCAGCGCAGACTGCACCTTCGCTAAGGTGGAGAGAAGGAAGAACGTGACGATTCGGCCGTCTGGTGCAACAAGCTTGTCGACATCCAGAAGCAATACAAGATCATTGGCAACGAGCAAGAGAAGGACTCCGTGGTTGACCTCACCGAGATCATCATTGACCCCTACTACGCCAACATGAAAGAAGACAATGATACCAAGGACCTGAACATGTGGGAGGTACCTCTGAATCTAGCTTACAGAACCTACACGGCCAAGGACGCATACGCATGCTACGACATGTACACGCGGATCTTGGACATGAGGGCGTGTCTACTTCCCGTAACCGATGAGTACACGGGCAGCCGCTGCGTCATGATCAAGCGTCCCAGGAAGGTCTAGATGTTGTACTTTATCTGTTTATAAGCACCTTTATCATCTGAGTGTTTCATGCAAACTAGTTCACTCGGCTGCCGTGCTTTGAATCCCCTTCCTCCCAACATATTCCCCTTCTCAGGTGGACCCAGCAGGTCTCGTACACAGACATATGGGACCAACCACCTATCCATTTGTATTTCTTTATTTTGTTCAATATTTCGTCCTCTTCCTATACATCGGCTGACCATCATAGCCTATGGCGTTGGCCAGGCCATCCCTCTACTCCCACACATTGTCCGATGGCGGCAGCTCCACCGGCCCACCCTGCACCCGAACAAGTCAACCCTCGTACTCCCCTCTGCCTGCATCTTCCCCCGCTCTGGTTTGTTCGGTCCGAGGTCTCGACGTCGTCCTCCGCCTTGGTGCTCTCGCTGCGGCACCGCCGTCTGTCGTTCCCAACATGGTCAGCAAAACAAGAGGAATTGGGAGACAACTGTTCGTCGAGAGGCTGACAGTCCCGGGCCCACCAGGTCCATGGCCTAGGTTTTTTTGTTTAACATGGGCAGCCCACGACATGTTTCAACATTTTCTGGATCCAGCAGGTATCAAGCAGCCTCTAGGCCTCCCAACCTAGCTTGCCTATAACATCAGCAGCCCAAGTTATGTTTGTGTTTTCAAGACGACGCACAGCTCAGTTCTATTTTTCTATAAGAATGCAAAACTGAACCTATGTTTTCCATATAATAGTATATATATATATATCTTATTTTATTACATATATATCTATACCTACTATAAAGCAAGGTGATATTCTTGGTTTCGTCCCGCTTTGATGATTTTATATTTAATATATAAACGAGGTGGTACTAAATCGGGGAGCTCATGACAACGCTCTATCAGACCTGACCTTCGAAAATCAAACCGAGCCGACCCACCTAAGGGCATGGCGCGAGCAACTTGGGCTTTGGCCCAACAATTTTCTCTTTTTTTGGCAAAAAGTAATTGCAGGTACGAAGACTTGAACCGGCGACCTTCTGTTTGGTATCTGGCCAAGTCCACCAGTACGGTGATGCTCTGGTGTTTGGAAAAGAGGGCCGATTCACCATTTTAATAGTACCACCTCGAACTTTTAACATTCAATCATCCTAAATTAATATGTCTTCGAGTTTCTTTGATATCAATAATAGGGAGAGCTTGCAGAGCGGGGTTTCAAACAGCCCGAGAGAGAAATAAGGAAGAGAATGAATCCTTCCATGCCATGATTGAGACCCCAGGAAAGAAAGGAATTAAATGCTAAATGCCCAAGACGGGAGAGGAAAATAAATTAGAGCCTTGCATGGTGCCATGAATGAGCCCGGAAGGAAAGGAATCAGTACGATGAGAGAGAATAAATTAGAGCGTTGCATATGGTATGAATGAGCCAGGAAGGAAAGAAATTGATGACGTCTCCGGGTCTGCGCAAATTAATGCACAAATTAGTTCATTCATTATATTTGATTAATTGATGTTCAATAGGTACGGTAATGTAGGTTGTAGTAGCTCTATTTTTTCTGTTAACTAAAGTGGAGAGAGGAAGCCTATGGGAAAACCAAAATACTTTCATGTCAAATTTATAAATGAAAATCTTAGTTAAATGCTAATTATACCAATGTAGTTGTTAGAATAAAATATGTAAAACAATATCCTACTTAGGTATATTTAGATGAATTTTTTTAGATCACTTTCTTATCAACTTAGGATATATTTTTATCAACTTAAAATCATGGGGAAAATCATGCCCTAAAATCATGGGAAATATTTATGCGTTAATAGACAAGACCTGAGTTAACCAAGTGAGCTAGTACATGTTCCTTAACACACAAGATGCCTTTCTATACATTACTAAAGGCTTCTTGCATGGCCTTTTTTTAACCAAATCATTGGGCCTATTTGAGCATCAAATAATACTGTAGTTGTTAGGCTTTTCTGCGTCGGGAGCCAGATGAGAAAAACATAATCACCAGTCCAGTAGGCTAAAAAATCGATATTTCATGTGAAATAAACCCAATTTCCTCCTTTAAGACAATTCCCACCCGTTTATATAGGTTAGCAAGTTGGCTGTAATATCAACAAGACACTTAGAAAATGGGAAGGTGACAACGGACGAGAGGGTGATTAAACTACTGATGAAACCAAGGATTGATTTGGGACTTGGTGCACGCTGCAAAGAGGGAAGTGTGGGATAAAAGAATTAACTTACTAGGAAGGATTGTGTGTGTAGGCTGGAAGGAACATGCAAGGAAGGAAACATGGATGTGTGTCTTTGTGTGTCCATGTCGTGCGCCGAGGATTACCTTTTTGTATCTAAGCATTGGTGACTCTCTGCCGCCTGTCATTGTTCGGATGTCGTGTTACTGGTAGGCATTTTGGTGTAGCGACATCGACCAAAATGCTAGCCAATTTTTTTCCCGTTGCAATGCATGGGCATATGTCCTAGTATATATATAATAGAAACAACATAAGGTTCTGTTAAACCTGTCGTTCGTCCAACCATTTTATAGACCTTCCCACTTCCTTTATTTTTTTATTAATCCTATATCTGAAATTTCTCCCACTTTCTTTTTCGATGTAAACTGAGTTTTCTCCGAGTACTTTTCCCTAGAACCAACTCAACTGTCCCACATCTAGCCTAAAAATAATAATACCCCACGTCCTATTAACTCATCAAATTAAAATGATATTTTATTTCATAAATTGAAAGTTCTTACAAAATAATAATAATAATAATTGTTTATATATAACTTGGCAAGTTAACTCCTAGTGATTGCGTACATAAGCTTGCAAAGATTTTACTGACCAATGCAGTAATAGACGTGCAATCATGTGTTTATGTTTTTATAACATTTCTTCATCCAGCCCAACATGATATTTTCACCCAGCCCAGCAAGTCCGCGGATTTCGAGAAAAATGCAAATAGGCTTTAAATTCTACCATATATATAAACGGGGTGCATAGATGCTACATCATTGTTTTACCCAGCCCACCAAATGGACTGAAAAAACAAATGGACTGGCTGACATGTGGGCCAGTAGGTCAAAGCCTAAGCAAGGCGCTGGATTTACATCCAACGGCCGGCATTCTTCTTCAACCTGTCGTCTTCTTCCCCCAGCGCTGCCGGGACCGCCTACTCGAGCCTCCGGCGTCCAGTGGCGTTGTTTTCCGTGCCTCGCAGCGAAACTCTACCCCGCCGACGGCCAGTCCATCCCTCCACTCCGCACCTCCTGTTATTCTCAGCCGAGTGTAGGCCCACCCCACACCTGAACCAGTCAAGTTTCCCACTCCTCTCCGTCTGCGACTCCACTACCGCGTCTTCCCCATCTTCGGGTCGTTCCAGTCTAGGGCCTCGCCGTCGTCCACCACCTCGCTACGCTCGGCGCGGCGTGGTCAACAAAACAAGAGTCATCAGAAGAGGACTGTACGTGGAGAGCCTGACGGCTGGGACCCACGAGGTCCATGGTCGCACGCAAGGAAAGTTCCTCCTTATTAAGCTGTTTCCTCCGCCTGACAGCTGGGACCCACTGGCTGTATCTTTGCACAGAAGGAAGTGCCTCCTTGTTATGCGAAAAAACTATTCCTCCCTATGACAGCTGGGACCCGGCAGATTTGGTGGCTGACTTGTGGGCCTACTAAGAAGATGTGTACGCAGGGCTTTGTCAACTTAATCAACAAATGATTCTAGCAGCTAGACCGTTGGATGTTAATCCAACAGCCGTGCTCCTTCTTCAACCTTTGTTCTTGCGCCTGTCCCCCGTGGGCGGCAGTGCGGCCGCGCACCCGAACCATTCAAGTTTCCTACTCCTCTCCATCTGCGACTCCACTGCCGTGTCTTCCCCATCTCCGGGTCATTCTAGTCTGGGGCCTTGCCGTCGTCCACCGGCCTTGGTGCGCTCGGCACGGTGTGGTCAACGTGGTGAACAAACGAGAGTCATCGGAAGATGACTATACGTGAGAGGCTAACAGTGGGCACTGATACGTCTCCGGCGTATCTACTTTTCCAAACACTTTTGCCCTTGTTTTGGACTATAACTTGCATGATTTGAATGGAACTAACCCGGACTGACGCTGTTTTCAGTAGACTTTCCATGGTATTATTTATGTGCAAAAACAAAAGTTCTCGGAATGACCTGAAACTCCATGGAACATCTTTATGGAAAATATTAAAAATACTAGAAGAAGAATCCACGTCAGGGGGCCCACACCCTGTCCATGAGGGTGGGGGCGCGCCCCCTGCCTCGTGGGCCCCCAAACGCTCCACCGACCTCAACTCCAACTCCATATATTCACTTTCGGGGAGAAAAAATCAGAGAGAAGGATTCATCGCATTTTACGATACGGAGCCACCGCCAAGCCCTAAAACCTCTTGGAGGGGCTGATCTGGAGTTCATTCGGGGCTCCGGAGAGGGGAATCCGTCGCCGTCGTCATCATCAACCATCCTCCATCACCAATTTCATGATGCTCACCACCGTGCGTGAGTAATTCCATCGTAGGCTTGCTGGACGGTGATGGGTTGGATGAGATCTATCATGTAATCGAGTTAGTTTTGTTATGGTTTGATCCCTAGTATCCACTATGTTCTGAGATTGATGTTGCTATGACTTTGCTATGCTTAATGCTAGTCACTAGGGCCCGAGTGCCATGATTCAGATCTGAACCTATTATGTTTTCATGAATATATGTGAGTTCTTGATCCTACCTTGCAAGGCTATAGTCACCTACTATGTGTTATGATCCGGCAACCCCGAAGTGACAACAACCGGGACCACTCCCGGTGATGACCGTAGTTTGAGGAGTTCATGTATTCACTATGTGTTAATGCTTTGGTCCGGTACTCTACTAAAAGGAGGCCTTAATATCCCTTGGTTTCCATTAGGACCCCGCTGCCACGGGAGGGTAGGACAAAAGATGTCATGCAAGTTCTTTTCCATAAGCACGTATGACTATATTCGGAATACATGCCTACATTATATTGATGAATTGGAGCTAGTTCTATGTCACCCTATGTTATGACTGTTACATGATGAACCGCATCCGGCATAATTCTCCATCACCGATCCAATGCCTACGAGCTTTTCACATATTGTTCTTCGCTTATTTACTTTTCCGTTGCTACTGTTACAATCACTACAAAACCCAAAAATATCACTTTTGCTACCGTTGCCATTACTCCCATATTACTTTGCTACTAAATACTTTGCTGTAGATATTAAGTTATCTAGGTGTGGTTGAATTGACAACTCAGCTGCTAATACTTGAGAATATTCTTTGGCTCCCCTTGTGTCGAATCAATAAATTTGGGTTGAATACTCTACCCTCGAAAACTGTTGCGATCCCCTATACTTGTGGGTTATCAAGACTATTTTTCTGGCGCCGTTGCCGGGGGGCATAGCTCTATTCTTTGAGTCACTTAGGATTTATATCTGCTGGTCACTATGAAGAACTTGAAAGACGAGAAAACAAAAATTTATCCCTCAACTACGAGGGGAGGTAAGGAACTGCCATCTAGCTCTGCACTTGATTCACCTTCTATTTTGAGTAAGCTTGTGACACCTAACCTGCTTCTGCTATTCGTTCTGATATGTCGCATGTTATTGATGATGCCACTTCTGCTATGCATGATACTTATGATGAAACTACTTCTATGCTTGATACTACTGTACCACTTGGTGAACTTCTTGATGAACAACTTGCTAGGGTTAGAGAGAATGAAATTATTGAAACTGATAACATTGATGAAAGTGATGATGAAGACTCTCCCCCTAATAAATATGAATCGCCTGTTATTCCTGAGGGTTATGTTCTGGAAAAAGAAGCTGCTTTAGCTATTTTAGCTTGCAAAGATAGATACGAGCTCAAGAGGTTATTAGCTAAATGGAAGCAGCAATCTCTTAATGCTAGAATGAAACCTGACCCTGCTTTTGCTACTTCACCTATCTGTATTACTGATAAGGATTGTGAATTTTCTGTTGATCCTGATATAATTACTTTGGTTGAATATGATCCTTTTCATGGCTATAAATCTGAAACTGTTGTGGCACATCTTACTAAATTAAATGATATAGCCACCCTGTTCACTAATGATGAGAAATCTCGCTACCTTTATATCCTTAAAATATTTCCATTCTCATTAAAGGGTGATGCTAAGATATGGTTTAATTCTCTTGATCCTGGTTGTGTGCGTAGTCCCCAGGATATGATTTATTACTTCTCTGCTAAATATTTCCCTGCTCATAAGAAACAAGCTGCTTTAAGGGACATATATAATTTTGTGCAAATTGAAGAAGAGAGTCTCCCACAAGCTTGGGGGAGGCTTCTCCAATTACTTAATGCTTTGCCTGATCATCCTCTTAAGAAAAATGAAATACTTGATATCTTTTATAATGGACTAACCGATGCTTCCAGAGATTACCTGGATAGTTGTGCTGGTTCTGTTTTCAGGGAAAGAACACCGGATGAAGCTGAAATTCTATTGAATAATATGTTGACAAATGAAAATAATTGGACACTTTCTGAGCCAATTCCTGAGCTTATTCCCAGACCAACTCCGAAGAAGAGGAGTGTTCTATTTCTCAGTCCTGAAGATATGCAAGAGGCAAATAAACCTATGAAAGAAAAGGGTATTAAAGCTGAAGATGTTAAGAATTTACCTCCTATTGAAGAAATACATGGTCTTAATTTACCGCCTGTTGAAGAAACATATGATCCTAATCCATTACCTATTGAAGAAGCTCATGGTCTTGATAACCCGACACAGGTAGTAAAGGTAATTTCTCTCTATAGATTTGATGAAGGTGATATCCCTCCTACTAAAATTGCTAGTCAATGCTTGGATGAGTTTGATAACTTTATGGTTAAACAAGAAAACTTCAGTGCTTATTTTGGTAGACAATTGAAATACAATTCCGATATGCTTGAACACTTGAGTAATTACATGACTAATGTTAAGGGTGAACTTAAACTTATTAGTAAACATGCTTCTATGGTTACCACTCAAGTAAAACAAGTACTTAAAGCTCAAAATGATTTGCTCAATGAATTAAATAATAAAAATAATGATTATGCTGTTAGAGTGGCTACTAGAACTGGTAAGATGACCCAGGAACCTTTGTATCCTGAAGGCCACCCTAAGAGAATTGAACAAGATTCTCAGAGAAATAATATTGATGCACCTAGTCCTTCTAAAAGGAAGAAAAAGAAAAATGATAGGACGTTGCATGCTTCTAGTGAACCTATTGCTGAACCACCTGAGAATCCAAATGATATCTCTATTTCTGATGCTGAAACACAATCTGCTAATGAACATGAACCTAGTGAAAATGTTAATGATAATGTTCATGACGATGCTCAACCTAGCAATGATAATGATGTAGAAATTGAACCTGCTGTTGATCTTGATAGCCCACAATCAAAGAATCAATGTTATGATAAGAGAGACTTTGTTGCTAAGAAACATGGTAAAGAAAGAGAACCATGGGTTCAGAAACCCATGCCTTTTCCTCCCAAACCATCCAAGAACAAGGATGATGAGGATTTTGAGTGCTTTGCTGGAATGATTAGACCTATCTTCTTACGTATGCGATTAACTGATATGCTCAAGATAAATCCTTACGGTAAGTATATGAATGAAATTATTACTAATAAAAGAAAGATACCGGAAGCTGAAATTTCCACCATGCTTGATAATTATACTTTTAAGGGTGGAATACCTAAGAAACTAGGAGACCCAGGAGTACCCACTATACCATGCTCCATTAAAAGAAACTATGTTAAAACTGCTTTATGTGATCTTGGAGCCGGTGTTAGTGTTATGCCTCTCTCTTTATATCGTAGACTTGATTTGAATAAGTTGACACCTACTGAAATATCTTTGCAAATGGCTGATAAATCAACTGCTATACCTGTCGGTATTTGTGAGGATGTGCCTGTTGTGGTTGCAAACGTTACTATTTTAACGGACTTTGTTATTCTTGATATTCCCGAGGACGATAGTATGTCTATTATTCTTGGAAGACCTTTTTTGAATACTGCAGGGGCTATTATTGATTGCAACAAAGGCAATGTCACTTTTCATGTTAATGGTAATGAGCATACGGTACACTTTCCGAGGAAACAACCTCAAGTTCATAGTATCAATTCTATTGGAAAAATTCCATCGATTATATTTGGAGGTTTTGAATTTCCTCTTCCTACTATCAAGAAGAAATATGATATCCTTATTATTGGGGATGTGCATATCCCCGTTGAGGTAACATGGTGTTATTCAAAATTTCTCCGGTTCCATGTTATTCGGAATGAGTTTGTTAACAAGACTTGATCAACCTTGTTAGTGGATTCCTTTTGATGAGCATGAGATGGATGAAACTAGAAGGCACAACCTTCTGTACCCTATCTCTACTTTCTGTTATTTAGTTGAAATAAAGTAAAAATAGTATTTTCTTGTCTGTTTTCTGATTATTCATGCAATATAAAAATACCCCAAAAATAAAAGTTCTCCAAATGCCCTGAAAATGGAATATAATTTTTTCTGGAATATTTGAGAATATCTGGCACTGAGAACACAGCAGGGGAGCAAGCACCTGGCCACGAGGGTCCAGGGCGCGCCCTGCCTCGTGGGCCCATGGTGGCTCCCCTCCACTTATTCCTGCACCCACACACTTCTTCTTCCTCCCCAAAAAATCACCATCCAGCTCAAGCACGAGTTCTAGCTCATTTTGCTGCGATTTGCGATCTCCTTGCTCAAAGCACCTCTCACAAAACTGCTTGGGGAGATTGTTCCTTGGTATGTGACTCCTCCATTGGTCCAATTAGTTTTTGTTCTGTGCTTTATTCATTGCAAATTTGTGCTGCCTAGGTGACCATGTTCTTGAGCCTGCATGTCAAATTTATATGGTTCCAAGTAGTTCTAATGCTTGATATAGGCTCTAGGCACTTGTAGGAGTAGTTGCTATCAATTCTGTTGAGCTTGGTTCACTTTTATTTGAAGTTACTAAAAATTTCAGAAATTTTTCAGAGGAAGTGCTTAGGAAAATGTTCCAAGGTGGTTCTTCAAGGAAGCAAGGACCCAGGCTTGCAATGCGTGATGCTGACGATGAGCCACCAAGGGACGCTCCAGTGCGGCCTTGCGAATGGCCTTCAGAAAACTTGATGGGTCGAGCGGGAATCAAGGATGAATTTAACGCATATTTGCGTAATGCTGATCTGGTGAGCTTCGAGGAAGAAAAGTGCCGCCAGTACCACTATCTCACTAGTTCCTTTGTGAGGAGGCAAAAGGAAGACATTTTTTATTACCAGAGAGGAGGCAAATGAGTACGAGAGGAGGGCGGAGGCAGCTCGCCGCCACGCTGCAGCTCAGGAGGCAAAACTGTCGCAGCTCAGTATGACCCCAGCTACAACTATGGATATCCGCCAGGCCATCCGTGGCAATAAACCAACTTAGGCCAAAAGCCTAAGCTTGGGGGAGTACGTATTTCCCACCGACATTACATTCATGTTCACACACACTCATTGCTAGATGTCTGTGCTCATACTCTTTCACTGTAATATCCATGCTAGTTTATTTTCTTTTTCTTGCTTTCTTCTTGTGTGTTTAATAAACCTTAAGAAAAACAAAAAAATTAGTGTAGCTTTTAGTTAGTTTATTTTTCTTGCTGTAGTAGTAATAATTAAAAAGAAAACCCAAAAAGATTTCCCGTTCTTCTTTTGCTTGTTGGGAGCTTTCCCGTGTAAATAGTTTTATTTCTTTTCTTTTCCTTGGGTGTCGATAGGAGAAGACCATGATTAAATTGTTGAAGTGGCTCTTATATGCATTATTGTTGATTTAACCAAGAGCCCATATTGCCTTGTCTTCTCCTGTTTATTGAATGCTCGCAGATTCCATCTTAGTCCAATGCACGTGCACTCTTATTATTTTCACATCGTTCGGTCGTGCAAGTGAAAGGCAATTATGATGATATATGATGGACTGATTGATATGAGAGAAGCTGGTATGAACTCGACTTCTCTTGTTTTTGTAAATATGATTAGTTTATCGTTCTTGATTCAGCCTATTATGAATAAACATGTTTGCAATGACAATTAGAGATCATAGTTGCTATGCCATGCTTGATTAGCTATGAGTTATAATGGTTTACCTTGCGTGCCAACATGCTATTAAAATTGTTGTGATGTGGTATAGTGGGGTGGTATCCTCCTTTGAATGATTTAAGTGACTCGACTTGGCACATGTTCACACATGTAGTTGAAACAAATCAACATAGCCTTCACGATATTTATGTTCATGGTGGATTATATCCTACTCATGCTTGCACTCAATGTCTATTAATTTTAATGCATGTTCATGACTGTTGTCGCTCTCTAGTTGGTCGCTTCCCAGTCTTTTGCTAGCCTTCACTTGTACTAAGCGGGAATACTGCTTGTGCATCCAATCCCTTAAATCCCAAAAGTTATTCCATATGAGTCCACTATACCTTCCTATATGCGGTATTTACCTGCCATTCCAAGTAAATTTGTATGTGCCAAACTCTAAACCTTCAAATGAAATTCTGTTTTGTATGCTCGAATAGCTCATGTATCAACTAGGGCTGTCCGTATCTTCCATGCTAGGCAGGTTATTCTCAAGAGGAGTGGACTCCGCTCCTCACTCACGAGAAAATGGCTGGTCACCGGGATGCCCAGCCCCATGCTTTATGCAAAACAGAACTCCCCCTGGGACTGTTGCTAGTTGGAGGCACTCGTTGTTTCGAGCAAGCCATGGATTGATGCTTGTTGGTGGAGGGGGAGTATAAACTTTACCATTCTGTTTGTGAACTGCCTATAATGTGTGTAGCATGGAAGATATTGCCATCTATCGGTTGTTATGTTGACAATGAAAATATGCCGCTCAAAATATTATTTATCTCTATTTCAAAACTGAGCTCTGGCACCTCTACAAATCCCTGCTTCCCTCTGCGAAGGGCCTATCTATTTACTTTTATGTTGAGTCATCACCCTCTTATTAAAAAGCACCAGCTGGAGAGCACTGCTGTCATTTGCATCCATTACTATTAATTTATATTGGGTATGACTATGACTAGATCTCTTTTACCATGAATTACAATGTCTAGTCAGTCCTTGATCTTTAAAGGTGCTCTGCATTTATGTTTTGCGATCTCAGAAAGGGCTAGCGAGATACCATCTTATTATATCATATCATGATTGTTTTGAGAAAGTGTTGTCATCCGAGATATATTATTATTGCTCGCTAGTTGATTATGCCATTGATATGAGTAAACATGAGACCTAAGAGTTATTGTGAATGTGGTTAGTCATAATCTTTGCTGAAAACTTGAATGCCGGCTTTACATATTTACAACAACAAGAGCAAACAGAGTTTGTAAAAGTTTTTCTTTATCACTTTCAGTTTATCAACTGAATTGCTTGAGGACAAGCAAAGGTTTAAGCTTGGGGGAGTTGATACGTCTCCGGCGTATCTACTTTTCCAAACACTTTTGCCCTTGTTTTGGACTCTAACTTGCATGATTTGAATGGAACTAACCAGGACTGACGCTATTTTGAGCAGACTTTCCATGGTGTTATTTATGTGCAGAAACAAAAGTTCTCGGAATGACCTAAAACTCCACGGAACATCTTTTTGGAAAATATTAAAAATACTGGAAGAAGAATCCATGTCAGGGGGCCCACACCCTGTCCACGAGGGTGGGGGCACACCTGCCCCCCTGGGCGCGCCCCCTGCCTCATGGGCCCCCTGACGCTCCACCGACCTCAACTCCAACTCCATATATTCACTTTCGGGGAGAAAAAAATCAGAGAGAAGGATTCATCGTGTTTTACGATACGGAGCCGCCGCCAAGCCCTAAAACCTCTCGGAGGGGCTGATTTGGAGTTTGTTCGGGGCTCCGGAGAGGGGAATCCGTCGCCGTCGTCATCATCAACCATCCTCCATCACCAATTTCATGATGCTCACTGCCGTGCGTGAGTAATTCCATCGTAGGCTTGCTGGACGGTGATGGGTTGGATGAGATCTATCATGTAATCGAGCTAGTTTTGTTAGGGTTTGATCCCTAGTATTCACTATGTTCTGAGACTGATGTTGCTATGACTTTGCTATGCTTAATGCTTGTCACTAGGGCCCGACTGCCATGATTTCAGATCTGAACCTATTATGTTTTCATGAATATATGTGAGTTCTTGATCCTACGTTGCAAGTCTATAGTCACCTACTATGTGTTCTGATCCGACGACCCCGAAGTGACAATAATCGGGACCACTCCCAGTGATGACTGTAGTTTGAGGAGTTCATGTATTCACTATGTGTTAATGCTTTGGTCCGGTACTCTATTAAAAGGAGGCCTTAATATCCCTTAGTTTCCATTAGGACCCCGCTGCCACGGGAGGGTAGGACAAAAGATGTCATGCAAGTTCTTTTCCATAAGAACGTATGACTATATTCGGAATACATGCCTACATTATATTGATGAATTGGAGCTAGTTCTATGTCACCCTATTTTATGACTGTTACATGATGAACCGCATCCGGCATAATTCTCCATCACCGATCCAATGCCTACGAGCTTTTCACATATTGTTCTTCGCTTATTTACTTTTCCGTTGCTACTGTTACAATCACTACAAAACCCAAAAATATCACTTTTTCTACCGTTACCGTTACTCCCATATTACTTTGCTACTAAATATGTTGCTGCAGATATTAAGTTATCCAGGTGTGGTTGAATTGACAACTCAGCTGCTAATACTTGAGAATATTCTTTGGCTCCCCTTGTGTCGAATCAATAAATTTGGGTTGAATACTCTACCCTCGAAAACTATTGCGACCCCCTATACTTCTGGGTTATCAGGGACGCACCACGCCCATGGACGCATGCATGCAACTACATCCTTTTTACCCTGAAAAATAATGTTTTCTCCCGCTGACTACTGGGACCCACCAGCTACATCTTCGCACGCAAGGAAGTGCGTCCTTATTATGGGCACAAAAAATATCCCCTGACAGTTGGGACCCAGCAGCTATATCTTTGCACGCAAGGAAGTGCGTCCTTATCCTCCCTGATAGCTAGGACCCACCCGGTCGATGTGTACGTACCGTTGTCTGTCTTATCGGAACATGTACGTACATACTGGTCGATTGGTCGCTCTGCAACGATGAACCATGGCCGAGTAAGTAGCAACACATGTCATAGTAGAGCCCCCCATGTAGCAGTTCAGGTTGTCCCATCTAAACCGTGTACACGTACATACAACCACACGCCAAAAAATACGGCCACGTACGTATATACGGGCAGGGTCTCGAACGCCTACTCGCGGGCTCGTGTACATGGCTGGGTCGAAACGGAGCAATTGCGTCGTCGTCGTGTTCATGGGGAGGCAACGGAATGCGTCGTGTTCATCGGGAGGCAACGAAATACGTCGTGTTCATCGGGAGCCAACCGGCTTGGACGGAACAACCGATCGAAACGAGGCCTGGCGTACCGCAGAACGGAGGAAACGGCCTTGTGTTCGATCGGCCACGGTCGAAACGGGATCCTGTTCATCGGGAGGGGTCTGCCATACCGCAAAACGGAGGAAACAGACTTCTCTTGGACCTCCTACGGTCGAAACAAGGTCCTGTTGATCGGGAGGGGTGTGGCGTACCGCAAAACGGAGGAAGGGGACTTGTGTTGGAGTGCTACGGTCGAAACGGGGGTCCTGTTCATCGGGAGGGGTGTGGCGTACCGCAAAATGGGACTCCACGGGATACTGTTCATCTCCACTGTCGACTGCCTCCACGGGCTACTGTTCATCCATCGTCGACCTCCTCCAGCCTCCACCTGCGATTGTTCATCCACAGGCTCCTGTTCATCCAGACTCCACCGCTCCTCCACCGGCTACTGTTCAACCAGCCCTCTCCACGGGGTCCTGTTCAACCACCCCTCCACGGGCTACTGTTCATCCAGCCCTCCATCGGCTACTGTTCAACCAGCCCTCCACGGGGTCCTGTTCATCCAGCCCTCCACGGGGTCCTGTTCATCCAGCCCTCCACGGGGTCCTGTTCATCCAGCCCTCCACGGGGTCTTGTTCATCCACCCCCCATCGGGAACTGTTCATCCAACCCCCCCCCCAACAACGCTCACTGTTCATCAAGAGGCAGCAGGTTCGATCGACTTCAGTTAGCAGCAGTAGCGAAGGAATCGCTCGATCGGGTTCAGTTAATAGCCATCGATCGGTCGCTCGGGTTCAGTAACGCGTAGCCTGCAGTGCAATCGCGGTTAAGTAGGCAAACGCCTCGCTCGGGTTCAGTTAGAGCCCAACACCTCGCACCCACGCGCATACCTGTACGAGAGAAACGCGCATCGCTCGGCCCCCGACCACCCACCGTAACCGGGAACTCCCTGATATTTTCCTCGCCCTCGCTTCTACCACGGTTTTTTCCGTCATGGACAGCCCAAAGAATGTCATGCAGCTGCGTCTCCAGCCCGCCCAGGACGTAAAACCCATTTTCTGTCATAGAAGTAGGATCCCACCACATCTATGATAATACCGGGTTTTGTCACAATTATCGTCATAGAAGTGTCATAAGCATGAAAGAAAAAAATTGTTCGGCCCAAAATGTCACGGATGTGTCTTTTTTTGTAGTGTGAGATGTTGCACGACAGAGCCGTATCGGGAATGGTGAAGGAGGAACCACCCTCGTTGACCACGACCGAATAGCTACACTACAGAGTTGTCATCAGGAGTGCGTTGTGAGGTATCACCCTCGGCACTCGATAGTAGCTCTGCAGAGTCGAGCAACAAAAGGTCGTGATGTGATGTGAGGTGTTAGGTGATGTCTACTACACAACCTTCTTCTTGTAGACGTTGTTGGGACTCCAAGTGCAGAGATTTGTAGGACAGTACCAAATTTCCCTGAAGTGGATGTGTTAAGGTTTATCAATCCGTGGGAGGCGTAGGATGAAGATGGTCTCTCTCAAGCAACCCTGCAACCAAATAATAAAGAGTCTCTTGTGTCCCCAACACACCCAATACAATGGCAAATTGTATAGGTGCACTAGTTCGGCGAAGAGATGGTGATACAAGTGCAGTATCGATGGTAGATATAGGTTTTTGTAATCTGAAAATATAAAAACAGCAAGGTAGCTGAAAGTGCGTTATATCGACTAGAGGGGGTGAATAGGCGATTTTTATGAATTCTTCACTAAGGAATTTTCCAGTGAGGAAATTCCTTAGCGAAGAACTACTTGCAGCGGAATAAGTACTCAAAAGTATGCATAGCAGAACACAAGCATGGTCATCATGATGAAATGAAGACAAGCACAGAGTACAGAAAGCGTAAACACAGGATAACACATGATGAAGACAAACAGACTGAAGAAATTGAACTGAGGAAATTGAGAAAGTCTTCAGTCAAAGTCTTCAAACACAAATATGAATAAGTGCACAACACAGTTATGAGGAAATGAAAGAGTTGAGGAAATAGAACCAGTAGGCTTGGTGAAGACAATGATTTGGTAGACCAGTTCCAGCTGCTACCTCAGTTGTACATCTGGTTGGAGCGGCTAGGTATTTAAACCTGAGGACACACAGTCCCGGACACCCAGTCCTGAACACGCAGTCCAGGACACTTAGTCCTCACCATATTCCCCTTGAGCTAAGGTCACACAGACCTCGCCCAATCACTCGTGGTAAGTCTTCAGGTGACTTCCGAACCTTCACAAACTCGGTCACTCGGCGATCCACAATTCCTCTTGGATGCTCTAGACCATGACGCCTAACCGTCTGGAAGAAGCACAGTCTTCAAAGGTAACAAGCGTTGGATCCATGCAGGATCAATCTCTTCAGTGATGCTCAATCACTTTGGGTTTGTAGGTGTTTGGGTTTGGGTTTTCCTCACTTGATGATTTTTGCTCAAAGTCCTCGAAGAATGGGATGCTCTCAAATGACAAGTGTCAGTTTCTCTCGGAGCAGCCAACCAGCTAGTGGTTGTAGGGGGCGGCTATTTATAGCCTAGGGAGCAGCCTGACATGATAAGACATAAATGCCCTTCAATGATATGACTGTTAGGTGGGTAGATATTTTGGGACAACTGGCGCATAGCACAGGAACGGTCGGAAATTTGAGTATCAAATTCATCAGGGCTATCATGTTCCTCACTTTGTAGGCAATCCGCACTGGTGAATTCCTAATTCCTTAGTCAGAACAAATTCCTTAGAGACCAGAAGAACTTCGTCTCTGTCACTGAAGAATATGACTGAACTGTATGAGATTTCCAATGGCTTCACTCGAAGGGATTGGTAGGTGTAGGATTTTGAGTTGAGCATCACATGGAAATTTTTCCTTAGTATTTCCTCGACCCCCTTTAACAGTACGGTGTTTCCTATGACTCAAGAAAGGGAAAATGAAACTACGAACACAAAAGTCTTCACGCTTCATGTTCCTCAAATGAATACCAAGTCTTCAAGGTCACACCAATTTCTTCACTTTCAAAGTCTTCAGAAAGTCTTCAGAAATCCAAAGTCTTCAGTCGAAGAACTTCATTTTTAGGCGTCGACTTTCTCTGTAAATATCAAACTCCTCATAGACTTATAGACCTGTGTACACTCATAAACACATTAGTCCCTTAACCTATAAGTCTTCAATACACCAAAATCACTAAGGGGCACTAGATGCACTTACAGTAGCAAGTGATAAAAGTGAGCGTAAACGGTATTGTAATGCTAGGAAACAAGGCCTAGGGTTCATACTTTCACTAGTGCAAGTTCTCTCAACAATAATAGCATAATTAGATCATATAACAATCCCTCAACATGCAACAAAGAGTCACTCCAAAGTCACTAATAGCGGAGAACAAACAAAGAGATTATTGTAGGGTACGAAACCACCTCAAAGTTATTCTTTCTGATCGATCTATTCAAGAGTCCATAGTAAAATAACATGAAGCTATTCATTCCGTTCGATCTATCCTAGAGTTCGTACTAGAATAACACCTTAAGACACATATCAACCAAAACCCTAATGTCACCTAGATACTCCAATGTCACCTCAATCATCCGTGGGTATGATTATACGATACGCATCACACAATCTCAGATTCATCTATTCAAACCAACACAAAGTACTTCAAAGAGTGCCCCAAAGTTTCTACCGGAGAGTCAAGACGAAAATGTGTGCCAAACCGTATGCATAAGTTCACAAGGTCACTTAACCCGCAAGTTGATCACCAAAACATACATCATGTAGATCACGTGAATATCCCATTGTCACCACAGATAAGCACATGCAAGACATACATCAAGTGTTCTCAAATCCTTAAAGACTCAATCCGATAAAATAAATTCAAAGGGAAAACTCAATCCATTACAAGAGAGTAGAGGGGGAGAAACATCATAAGATCCAACTATAATAGCAAAGCCAGTGATACATCAAGATCGTGCCAAATCAAGAACATGAGAGAGAGAGAGCGAGAGAGAGATAGAGAGAGAGACAGAGATCAAACACATAGCTACTGGTACATACCCTCAGCCCCGAGGGTGAACTACTCCCTCCTCGTCATGGAGAGCGCCGGGATGATGAAGATGGCCACCGGTGACGGATCCCCCCTCTGGCAGGGTGCTGGAACAGGGTCTTGATTGGTTTTTGGTGGCTACAGAGGTTTGCGGCGGCGGAACTCCCGATCTTGGTTATTTTCTGGAGGTTTCTGTATTTATAGGAATTTTGGCGTGGGTCTCACGTCAGGGGGGTCTCCGAGTCATCCACGAGATAGGGGGCGCGCCCAGGGGGTAGAGCGCGCCCCCACCATCGTGGACGGCTCGGGACTCTTTTGGCCCAACTCTTTTACTCCGGGGCTTCTTTTGGTCCATAAAAATCATCAAAAATTGGCACGTCAATTGGACTCCGTTTGGTATTCCTTTTCTGCGATACTCAAAAACAATGAAAAAAAGAGAAACTAGCACTGGGCTCTAGGTTAATAGGTTAATCCAAAAAATCATATAAAATAGCATATAAATGCATATAAAACATCCTAGATGGATAATATAATAGCATGGAACAATAAAAAATTATAGATACGTTGGAGACGTATCATCAGGCTCTGGTCGTCGATCACATTGATCGAGTCGTCGATGATGAAGCAGGGGCAACAAGACATGGTAGGGGGGTCACTGATGGATCACCAACCAACCTATACTAAGCAGTTTAGGACAAGCAGGTAGGTAACAATAGCAGGTTACCAAAAGCAGGCTATGCATCAGAATAGGAGCAATCAATTACAGTAGCAAAATCTAATGCAAGCATGAGAGAATGGAATGGGCGATATCGGGATGATCAAGGGGGGGCGCTTGCCTGGAAGCTCCGTTGGAACGGAAGAAGAGTCGTCGTCGGCGTAGTCGATCACAACGACATCAGCAGCGGTCTCGGGGTCTACCGGAGAAGAAGAGGGGGGAGAAACTGTAAATACATAGCACAAAGATCCATTACTAAGGATGACATGACGATATGTGGTGCTAGGGGTGTTATAACACAATGCTACACGATACCGGCGAAGGGGGAAACATCCGGGAATTTTTTTTCCCGAAGTTTGGCATTTTCAGCAAATGAAACGAAGGGGGATGGTTGCAGGTTCGCTATGCTAGGGACATGTGGCGGACGGACGGACCGCATATTCGGATTCGTCTCGTCGTTCTGAGCAACTTTCATGTATAAAACATTTTCATCTGAGTTACGGATTAATTTATATTAATTTCCAAAGATTTAACCATTTTTTGAAATTGCTTTAATTAACTAGTTAGAAAAAATAAACACAAAAAGGGCTGGGTGCCCCCGGTGCAGTGCACCCAGCGGTGCACCAGGGGCTGACAGGTGGGTTCAGATGGCCCAGTTGACCCAGTCAGCGAAGACTGGTCAACAAAGTGAATAGTGCATGCGGGTCCCACATGTCAGTGTCACATGTGTTTTAACAAAATGTTTAAATCAGTCTAATTAGTGGTGGGGCCCTGCTGTCATTGACACATCAAGCTAATTACAAGTTAATTAGCTAATTAAGCTACATTAATTAAGTTAATTAATCCATTAATTAATTAATCAATCTGTTTAATTAATTTTAATTTTTTTATAACCAGGGGGCTCGGCCCCACTGCTCAGTGGGCCAAAGGCCAAACAGGGCGGGGTGCTTAGCGAGTATGGACATGGGGCTACCCGGTCGGAGGCCGAGCCTAGGCGCGGCAGCGGAGAGGCCGGCCGATTGGAGCTGCGCCCTGCAGCGGCAAGCCAAGGCAGTGGCCGGTCACGGGAGGGCGGCGCGGGTATGCGGCATGGAGTGGTGGTGGCGTTGCGAGGGACGCGGCACAGGGGGCGCGCAGAAGCAGTGATTGACAGAGGCAGTTGCAGAAGAACGGCAAGCCGACAGTGGCATAAGTAGCGGAAGTAGCAGCAGCCAAGCACTAGTAGGCAGCAGGCAGGGAAGGAGCAGCATAGCAGCTAGCAAAGCAGCAGCAGGCGAGGGGCACAACACGAGCGGAGGCGCGGTCACGGGCAGGATGCGGCGCGGGCGAGCGTCGGGTGAGGCAGGGGAAAACAAGGGGCGGCGGTGACGGCTAGCGACGTGTGCAGGCGCGGGCGAGCGCACACACAGTAGCGGGGCCACACATAGGCGCGCGGGCAGGGGTGCGCCGGGCGCAGCGGTCGCGGCAAAAGGCCGGTGAGCGTGGCCAGGGGCGCGACGGGCGCAGCTACAGGCGGTGCACGACGATGGGAGCAGAGGAGAAGGTGGGGAAACGGAAGGCGGAGCTCACCAGGCCCTGTAGGTGTGCACAAGTGGGCTCGAGGAGGAGTCGGGGAGGCGTCGGAGCGGCCAGAGACGAGTCGAAGAGGCGGGTCAACGCGGATCGACGGTGGTGTTGTCGCGATGCCGAAGACGAGATGGTCGTGGGCGGCGCTGGTGAAGCTCCCCTGCGTCGATCTCGGGGTGAGGTCGACGAAGCGAAGCACGACGGTCCCCGGAGACACAACCACGTGGCACAGGGAGGCCAGTGGCCGCAATGGTGGTGCGGCAAAGGCGAGGGTTCTGGAGGAGGGAGGCGAGCGCGAGGGAGAGAGAGGATGAGGGGGAGCGCGTGGGCAAGTGGCGAGAGTGGGTGGAGCAAGGGGAGGAGCCCTAGGGGGTGGCCTTATCTCCTCGGGGCATCGCCGACGAGGTGATCCGGTGGGGTCTTGCCCGTGTAGCGATGGGGTCGGAGGCACAGTGAGGGGAGGGGATCGACCGCGGGTGTGGGGGTTGGGCTGGGCTGGCTTTAGTAGGCCAGGGAACAGGGGCTCTCTCCTTTACCTTTTATTTCCCTTTTATTTTTATTTTTATTGCTTTCTGTTTTATTTATTTTAGGGCATTAAACCAGCTTAAAAAAGTTGGTCCACCATGACAAATATCGAGGCATTACTTGCAACACCTTGAACATTTTAGTTTTGTCATTTGAAAACTTTATTTGTTTGACTTTATTTTAAATTTGAATTTGACTTAGGTTTTTAACCAGGAGAGATTAAGTTTAGCAAAATGGGATGACATGGCACCGTTAACTTAGGATTACTATAGCTTAATTATCCGGGCATCACAATTCTCCTCCACTACAAGAAATCTTGTCCCGAGATTTAAGGGGTGAAGTAAGGGGGAAAGGCTCGAGAAGGACAGAGCTCAACACAAGATAGGTACCTGGGGGCTATCTCAGTGAACGTGGCATAGAGGCATCTCTCGAGTTGAAATTTAAGAAGGTCATTGAGAGGAAGGTAAGAAGGTGCAATAAGAAGTTTCAAGCGGGTAAACAAACATTCGATGTGTGAAACAAAGTGTGAAAGGGGTCAGAGCAACGAGAATAAGTATTGCGTCCGATACCAGAAATAGATCACTAGGTCGGTGGCTCGTGAATTACATACAAAGCCAAGCATGAGGAACAATTTTGGAAGACAGGGATGTATACGAGAGTCAGGTTTTTATCCTGTGGAACTGTGGGTTATGGGGCCACCATGCAGGTTAATAGCAGGAAGGCGCTAACATTTGCATGGTCATGATAGCAAGGCAGGTCAGAAGATAGCATGTCAATTATATTGGCAATAACGTTGGTACCAAGGGCGAGGGACGAAGAGAGCCATTTTCCTTCTCTTTAAGATGAGGTGGACCAATAGGCAAAGTTCTCGTCCATCGGTGGCTACCGGCATGTCTTCAACAATAGTAACAAGGTCTTACTGACATAGTTTGTACACCGAGGTGTTTACATAAGCAGGAAAATATCACTGCTCAGATATGATAGGTTATTGGAAAGGTTAAACAAAACAATGCAAAGGAAAATGTAGCCTCAAATCTGTTATCGGTGTTCTCGAGTGTCTAGCAATTCAGAACCCGTGGAAAATTTGAATCGGCGAGAAAGAATGGTTGATGAAGAACCCATATGAAGTTATGTAGTTTCATGATATTCTCAAGATAGAAGAGGGTAATACTCAAAGGTAGAACAGGATAGAGGTTGGACAGGTGAAAAGATCTATAAAAGACAAGTACTTTAACTTGTCCGAGAAATGGGATCAAAGAAGAACAATATGGTCGGAACCACGGCTGCAAAGGACCAAATATAGATACAAGATGAACTTATCACAAGGGGATTAATTTATTACAAGAAGCTTCCATGATAAGTTCAACATCGGGTCCATGGGCATGAAAACAAAGTCTCAAGGTTGACTCCCACTTCTCTAATGCACAACTTTCCATTCACTTCTCTCATTCGAAGAAGTTGTAGTGTTGAAATTTCACCTGACGGAAAGCCAGTAGAGTATAACTCGCATAACTTTCAAGTTCACGCGGATTTAGGGAGGACATAGATTCAACCCATAGGGACATCTTAGGAACATATACCACAAACTTCACGAGTAAAAACTCAAGCTCAGAAGTAGAGCATGGTTGAGGAAGCAGAGGATACAACTTACCAAAGGCATTATGTATCCGAAGAAAGGCTCACAAGGTTATTGAATATGGAAGACGTTGTCGGAACAAATCCAACAAAGGATCTGGTGGTCCACAAGGGATCTGATGTGAGCATCGGTACTCAACCAGAAGAAGAAAGAATGCAAGGAGACCATACTATAGAAACAACTGACTAATTCAAGCTCAAGTGCAAAGGAATTATTATTTCCAAATCAAGGGATCAGAAGCAATCGCTCTGATTAAGGATGGATAAGTTGAATAGACTAAGAGTGACAATCAATCAAGGCTTGATTCGCTGAACACCAGCTCATGTTCGGGGGACGTCTGAGCCGATGGGAAGAATTCTAATTGTGATTGAGGATTGTGAGTATTCACAAACATATCGAATCAAATGTTCAAAATGACGATGACAAAAGATACTACTGAATATTGCCAGACATATGGAAAGTATCTGTAATGCCAGCAGACAAGTATTTGCAGAGCAATAGTTGGAGAGGATTATCGGAAGATCGGATAGTATTTCAAAGTATCTTGTGAATCACTTGATCAAATAGAAATGAACAAATCCTCAAAAAGTGTGAGGAATTATTCATAGGGGTATTCATGCGGCAAGAAACTGCAGGGCAGTAAGCATAAAGGATTCTCGGAACATCAGAGAGTATTTCAGGACATCTTGTAATAACAAGAGCAACTAGGGATGAAGGTATGAATGACAATGTAGGTAGTTACCCATAAGGATTTATCTGTGGTAGGGATCGCAACGGCAAAGGGTACAAGGGTCTCGGAAAAACATCGGAGAGTATCTTCGGAATCTTCGGGTGCACCAAGCAATCATCTGGAGCGAGGGGCTCTCCGGGAGAAAGTATTTACGAGAACCTAGAGTTAGAGTTAACAAAATAAGTTAACCCGAATAGAAGAGATCTCAGAGTCCCAGAGTATAGACGAGGAGTAAAAGATCCTAATACCACCCAATGGCGACATGGGCCCGTAAGCCACACAACCATGTTAGTAAAACAGTTTTGCAAAGACTAGACTCAACATCGGCCAAGGAGTTGGAAAGGGGGTTCCTATAGGCAGTTGGCTCTGATACCAACTTGTGACGCCCCCGAATTGACCGTACACTAATCATACACACAAATGTGTACGATCAAGATCAGGGACTCACGAGAAGATATCACAACACAACTCTAGACACAAATAACATAATACGGGTTTCATATTACAAGCCAAGGGCCTCGAGGACTCGAATACAGAAGCTCGAAACACAAGAGTCAGCGGAAGCAACAATATCTGAGTACATACATAAAGTTAGACAAGATTGCCTTAAGAAGGCAAACACAAACATATCTGAGTACATACATACTTTTGGCAACTTTTTATATGATTTATTGGACTAACCTATTGATCCAGTGCCCAGTGCTAGTTCCTGTTTTTTGCACTTTTTTGTATCACAGAATATCCATATCAAACAAAGTCCAAATGCAATAAAATTTCACGGAGAATTATTTTGGAATATATGTGATTTTTGGGAGTTGGAATCACCGCAAACGGGGGCCCGAGGTGGGCACAACCCACTAGGGCGCGGTCCCGGAGCCAGGCGTGGAGTGGTGGGTTGTGCCCACCTCGTACGTCGGTTGGAGCTCTACTTGGCGCTCAAGGAAGCTTATATCCAGAAAAAAATTGTGTTAAAATCTTAGCACAATCGGAGTTACAGATCTCCGGGAATATAGGAAACGGTTTTCGGCCAGATCAGGGGAACGCGAAACAGAAGAAAACAGAGAGGGAGATCCAATCTCGAAGGGGCTCCCTTCCCTCCGGCGCCATGGAGACCAAGGACCAGAGGGGGAACTCTCCTCCCATCTAGGGGGGATCCCAAGGAAGAAGAAGAAGAAGAAGAAGGAGGGGGGCTCTCTCCCCCTCACGTCCGGTGGCGCCGGAGTGCCGCCGGGGCAAGGATCGTGACGGCGATCTACATCAACAATCTTGCTACCGTCAACACCAACTCTCTCCCCTTCTATGCAGCGGTGTAACACCTCTTCTCCCCGCTGTAATCTCTACTTAAACATGGTGCTCAACTCCATATATTATGTCCCAATGATCTATGGTTATCCTATAATGTTTGAATAGATCCGTTTTGTCCTATGGGTTAATCATAATCTTGGTTCGTATGATTGTATATTTTATTTATGGTGCTCTCCTACGGTGCCCTCTGTCTCGCACAAATGTGAGGGGCCCCCGTTCTAGGGTGTTGCAATATGTTCATGGTTCGCTTACGGTGGGTTGCGAGAGTGACAGAAACTTAAACCCGAGTCACTGGGGTATGACGTATGGGAGTAAAGAGGACTTGATACTTAATGCTATGGTTGGGTTTCATGACCTTAATGATCTTTAGTAGTTGCGGATGCTTGCTAGGGGTCCAATCATGAGTGCATATGATCCAAGTAGAGAAAGTATGTTAGCTCATGCCTCTCCCTCATATAAAATTACAAGAATGATTACCGGTACTTGTTATCGATTGCCTAGGGACAAATGACTTTCTTGTTATCAAAAGCTCTCTACTAAAACTAACTTAGTCGTGTCTTTATCTAAACAGCCCTTAGATTTTATTTACATGCTCTTTATTATCTTGCAAACCTATCCTATCACACCTACAAAGTACTTCTAGTTTCATACTTGTTCTAGGTCAAGCGAACGTCAAGCGTGCATAGAGTTGTATCGGTGGTCGATAGAACTTGAGGGAATATTTGGTCTACCTTTAGCTCCTCATTGGTTTGACACTCTTACTTATTGAAAGAGGCTACAATTGATCCCCTATACTTGTGGGTTATCAAGACCTTTTTTTGGCGCCATTGCCGGGGAGCAATAGCGTGGGGTTAATATTCTCGTGTGTGCTTGTTTTCTTTATCACTAAGTAGTTTTTATTTTCTGTTCTAAGTTGTTCTCTATCTTTAGTTATGGATATGGAACACGAAACACCAAAAAAAATTGTACTTGCTACTCATGGAGATGGGGAACCTCCTAAAACCCTCAATGCTCGTTATGTACTATTTTGATAATCCTGAGAAAACCCCATTCAACTATATAATGGGAGTAACGTTGGATCAACATGAATACTTTAGGGATTATCGCTTGACTCATAAAGGGAAATTGTTACGGGATCAAATTCATATGTTGCATTGGTATGCTCGGGAGCTATGCTTGAGATATGATTATACTTGTTGCTCTAGGATAAATGCTCCACACCTTCCCTTTTCATCCAAATTTATTGATAATGAAACTTTAGCTTCTTATGCTAATGGTATATATGATTATTATGATGTGGAACAAATAGAAGTATTTGTTGCTTTTAAGGGTGCTTATGAAATTGAATCTTTGTTTAAAAAGTATGAAGCTTTTGATGATGATGTTTATAGACCTGAGAATTTTTCTACCCTTAAATATTTCTATGATAATTATAAATTCAATTCCGATATTGATGAATTTATTGAGAGAGTCTCCGCTGTCCAAGAAGAGACTAATATTTTTCAGGAGTCTATGGAAGAAGGAATTGATAAAACATTGAGCTCATTGGATGAAAAATATGATGAGGAGAGCGAAGAACAAGCAGAGGAAGAGTGGATTGATCACCCGTGCCCACCTTCTAATGAGAGTAACTCTTCAACTCATACATTCTTTAATTTCCCTTCGTTCTTATGGAAGGATGAATGCTATGATAATTGCTATGATCCCGTTGATTCACTTGAAATATCCCTTTTTGATGAACTTGATGCTTGCTATGCTTGTGGCCAAGATGACAATATGAATTATGCTTATGGATATGAACTTGCTATAGTTCCTTATGTTAAGAATGAAATTGTTGCTATTGCACCCACACATGATAGTCCTATTATCTTTTTGAATTCTCCAAACTACACTATATCGGAGAAGTTTGCACTTATAAGGACTACATTGATGGGTTGCCTTTTACCGTTTCACTTGATAATTTTGATGAATATAATATCCACGTGCTTGCTGCACCTACTTGCAATTATTATGAGAGAGGAACAACATCTCCGCTTCTTTATGTTTCCAACACGATAAAATTGCAAGAAACTGCTTATGCTATGTATTGGACTTTACTTGATGTTCATGAATTGTTCTTTTATGACATGCCGATGCATAGGAAGAGAGTTAGACTTCATCATTGCATGATATATGTTGCTTTGTGCTCACTACTAAATGCCAAATCATTGTTAATTAAAATTGGCTTTAATATACCTTGGGATCCGGGTGGATTCATTACTTGAGCACTTTATGCCTACCTTAATGGCTTTAAAGAAAGCGCTGCCAGGGAGACAACCCGAAAGTTTTAGAGAGTCATTTATTTCTGTTGAGTGCTTTTATAAAGTTTGAAAACAATAAAAAATGTAGAGGGGAACTTAAAACTTCACGAAAAGAGAAGTGAAAGTGAGATAGACGAGCACTGTGGAAGCGGGAGCATTCCTTGAACTTTGTTCAGGCCCATGGAAACTTTGTGAATCTTAATTACAGAAACTTTTCAACAAAAATAATTATCCCCTTTTACAATTCCATTGTATTATAAAAATAATGTGCCAAGGTTTGCCTTTAGGATGGTTGAATTGCTTGTTGGTTTGTGCGGTGCAAAACAGAAACTTTGGCTGTAGTGCGCGATTTTACTTTTTTTACTAGAACGTCAAACGGTTCTGAAACTTTTTGCACTGTATTTCTATACATAATTTTATTTTTTTCCTAATTTTTTCAGAATTTTTTGAGTTACAGAAGTATGGTGGATGTTCAAATCTTTACAGACTGTCCTGTTTTCACAGATTGTTGTTATAGCTTCATTATTTGCATATGTTTGAATTCTTGTTGAATCCTCCTTGACTTGAGGCCATAGAATTGTAATAGAATACAGTGGGTAATGTTTGTTTATAATTATACAATAATGTTACAGTACTACATGATGGGATTTTATTGCTATATTCACTAACCCCGCCACTAAAAGTTCGGTTAAGTTTTGTGTGGATGAAGTGTTCGAAGATCGAGGAGGTCTCGATGTGAGGAGAATGAGGAGAGGCAAGAGCTCAAGCTTAGGGATGCCCAAGGGAACCCAAGTAAATATTCAAGGAGACTCAAGCGTCTAAGCTAGGGGATGCCCCGGAAGGCATCCCATCTTTCTTCAACAAGTATCGGTATGTTTTCGGATTCGTTTCGTTCATGTGATATGTGCAAATTTTGGAGCGTCTTTTGTGTTTATTTTTCACTTTTCTTTTATGCACCATGCTGGTATGAGATAGTCCATGGCTGATTTATAGAATGCTCATTGCACTTCACTTATATCTTTTGAGTATGGGTTTATAGAATGCTTCATGTGCTTCATTTATATCTTTTGAAGTTTGGATTCCATGTTTCTCTTCACATAGAAAACCGTTGTTTGTAGAATGCTCTTTTGCTTCACTTATATTTATTAGAGCATGGTCTTTTGTAGAAAGAATTAAACTCTCATGCTTCACTTAGATCTATTTAGAGAGTCAATAGGAATTGATCAATTGCATGGTTAGTCATAAAATCCTAGATAAAACGTATGGATCACTGAATATGATATGTTTGATTCCTTGCAATAGTTTTGTGATATAGAGATGGAATATAGTACTAGTAAACGGTTGTGGTTAGTCAGAATATTGGTGTTAAGGTTTGTGATTCCCGAAGCATGCATGTATAGTCTCTCGTTATGCTATGAAGTTGGAGCATAATTTATTATTGATTGTCTTCCTTATGAGTGGCGGTCGGGGACGAGCGATGGTCTTTTCCTACCAATATATCCCCCTAGGGGCATGCGTAGTAGTACTTTGCTTCGAGGGCTAATAAACTTTTGCAATAAGTATACGAGTTCTTTATGACTAATGTGAGTCCATGGATTATACGCACTCTTACCTTTTCGCAATTTGCTAGCCTCTATGGTACCGTGCATTGCCCTTTCTCACACCGAGATGTGGTGCAAACTTCGCCGGTGCATCTAAACCTCGTGATATGATACGCTCTATCACACATAAGCCTTATTATATCTTCCTCAAAACAGCCACCATACTTACCTATTATGGCTTTTCCATGGCCATTCCGAGATATATTGCCATGGAACTTCCACCGCTTCCATTTGATGACTTGAGCATTCATTTTCATATTGCTTTGCATGATCATATAGCTGACATAGTAGTTGTGGCCCAGCCACCGTGCATCATTTTTCATACATGTTACGCTAGATCATTGCACATCCTGGTACATTACCAGAGGCATTCATATAGAGTCATACTTTGTCATAGGTATCGAGTTGTAATTTTTATTTCTTTTGAGTTATAAGTAAATAGAAGTGTGATGATCATCATTATTCATTTTTAGAGCAGTGCCACAGTGAGGAAAGGATGAGGGAGACTATGATTCCCCCACAAGTCGGGATGAGACTACGGACAATGAGAGAAAAAAAGAAAAAAGAAAGAAAAAAAAGAAAGAAAAAGAAAAGAAAAAAAAAGAAAAAAGAAAGAAACAAAGAGAGAAGGGGCATTGTTAGTATCCTTTACCACACTTGTGCTTCAAAGTAGCACCATGTTTTTCATATGGAGAGTCTCCTATGTTTTACTTTCATATACTAGTGGGAGTTTTTCATTATAGGATTAGATGCACACCCATTTAGTTTTCATATTGAGCTTTTATACACTTATAGCTCTTAGTGCATTCGTTGCATGGCAATCCCTACTCCTCGCATTGATATCAATTGATGGGCATCTCCATAGCCCATTGGTTAGCCGTGTCAATGTGAGACTTTCTTACTTTTTTGTCTTCTTTATATTTACCCCTATCATTATACTCTATTCCACCCGTAGTGCTATATCCATGGCATGCGCTCATGTATTTCATGAGAGTTGAAAAAATTGAAGCGCATTAAAAAGTATGAACCAATTGCTCGGCTTGTCATCGGGGTTGTGCATGATAAATACTTTGTGTTAAGAAGACAGAGCATGACAAGACTATATAATTTTGTAGGGATAACTTTCTTTAGCGTTCATATTTTGAAAGACATGATTGTTTGTTGGGACGCGTGAGTATTGATGTATTTATGTCAAATTATAGACTATTCCTTTGAATCACTTATGTCTCAATATTCATTCCATGACTAGACATATGATCAAGTTTATGTTAGGTAGCATTCCACATCAAAAAATAGCTTTTTTATCGTTTACCTACTCGAGGACGAGCTGGAATTAAGCTTGGGGATGCTGATACGTCCCCGTCGTATCTATAATTTTTGATTGTTTCATGCCAATATTATTCAACTTTTACATACTTTTGGCAACCTTTTATATGATTTATTGGACTAACCTATTGATCCAGTGCCCAATGTTAGTTCCTGTTTTTGCATGTTTTTTGTATTGCAGAATATCCATATCAAACGAAGTCCAAATGCAATAAAATTTCACGGAGAATTATTTTGGAATATATGTGATTTTTGGGAGTTGGAATCACCGCAAACGGAGGCCCGAGGTGGGCACAACCCACCAGGGCGCGGTCCCGGAGCCAGGCGTGGCGTGGTGAGTTGTGCCCAGCTCGTACGTCAGTTGGAGCTCTACTTCAGGCGCAAGGAAGATTATATCCGGAAAAAATCATGTTAAAATTTTAGTGCAATCGGAGTTACGGATCTCCGGGAATATAAGAAATGGTTTTCGGCCAGATCAGGGGAACGCGAAACAGAAGAGAACAGAGAGGGAGATCCAACTGATGGGCTCCCGCCCCTCCGGCGCCATGGAGACCAAGGACCAGAGGGGGAACTCTCCTCCCATCTAGGGGGGATGCCAAGGAAGAAGAAGAAGGAGGGGCTCTCTCCCCCTCACTTCCGGTGGCGCCCGAGTGCCACCGGGGAAAGTATCGTGACGGTGATCTACATCAACAATCTTGCTACCGTCAACACCAACTCTCTCCCCCTCTCTGCAGCGGTGTAACACCTCTTCTCCCCGCTGTAATCTTTACTTTAACATGGTGCTCAACTCCATATATTATTTCCCAATGATCTATGTTTATCCTATGATGTTTGAGTAGATCCGTTTTCTCCTATGGGTTAAACGTGATCTTGGTTGGTATGATTGTATATTTATTTATGGTGCTGTCCTACGGTGCCCTCTGTCTCGCGCAAACGTGAGGGGCCCCCGTTGTAGGGTGTTGCAATATGTTCATGGTTCGCTTACGGTGGGTTGCGAGAGTGACAGAAACTTAAACCCGAGTAACTGGGTACGACGTATGGGAGTAAAGAGGACTTGATACTTAATGCTATGGTTGGGTTTCATGACCTTAATGATCTTTAGTAGTTGCAGATGCTTGCTAGGGGTCCAATCATAAGTGCATGTGATCCAAGTAGAGAAAGTATGTTAGCTCATGCCTCTCCCTCATATAAAATTATAGGAATGATTACCGGTACTTGTTATCGATTGCCTAGGGACAAATGACTTTCTTGTTGAAAAAAGCTCTCTACTAAAACTAACTTAGTCGTGTCTTTATCTAAACAGCCCCTACATTTAATTTCGTGCTCTTTATTATCTTGCAAACCTACCCTATTACACCTACAATGTACTTCTAGTTTCATACTTGTTCTTGGTAAAGCGAACGTCAAGCATGCGTAGAGTTGTATCGGTGGTCGATAGAACTTGAGGGAATATTTGTTCTACCTTTAGCTCCTTGTTGGGTTCGACACTCTTACTTATCGAAAGAGGCTACAATTGATCCTCTATACTCGTGGGTTATCACTGGCCTTCGGGGCCTCCATGTAGTAGTATCCGTCGGCAATGGCACCTGCCTCCAGGGATCCACCATCTGGTTGCAACAATCAGAAAGAAGGAAGAAAGGGCAAAAGGGGTAGCAAAGCAACCGTGAGTACTCATCCAAAGTACTCGCAAGCATCAGATCTATACTAAGTATGCATTGGTATCAAAGGAAGGTATGTATCTATGGACTGAACTGCAGAATGCCATAATAGAGGGAAAGGCCTAGCCTATCGAAGACTAGCATCTTCAAGCAGCTCCAAGCATCTTGCAGCATGTAGAAGAGTAAAGAGTAGCATTTTAATATTTAACAAGCATGTTGTAGCATTAACGCCCAGAGATCCTTCCTCGACTCCCTGCGAGAAAGCAATCTTGGAGCCACATATCCATCACATGTCTCAGGTAACCAGTTCTAGTTGTAATAGACCAGGATACAAGTCTGAACGTCCATTACCATGGACACGGTATTCGAATAGATAACTTCCCTGCAGGGGTGCACCACATTACCCAACACGCTTGATTACTCTAGCCGGACACACCTTCCTAGGGTCAATGCCCGGCCTCAGAATATCAACACGTCGCAGCCCTACCTAGGCTCAGCAGAGAGGTCCCCGCCAGTCTACATCCTAAGAACTCCGGGGTCTTGGGCCCAACGCCCATTGCACTCCATGTCGTTGTGTGCAGGGTGGATACCATCACCGCCTCGGATGGCCAGCACGATCCGACCGTGCCACAATGCTGAACTGGACATCCGACAAAGCTTCGGCTGATACTACGGCGTCGAGGTCCATAACTATTCTCGCGTGGTGGTTACTGCGTAAAGGCCAAAGGCCAACTCAGAACAAATACCCAAACCTGTTAGTGCATTTGGGGCTCGCGGAGACAAGCAGAGACTCATGATAATGTGACCCCGTCGCCCCGTCTCATGGACTTACGGAAAGGGCCCAGACTGCCCGGCCGTGCCACGTAGAAAACTCGCGGGTGTTGTACGGGCCCGCCCGACTTTCACATCAACTCGCGGGTACCCCTCAGGGCCGACCCGACTTCAATAATGGTCTAAAGTAAAGTGAATGTAACTGTGTATCCAAACATCAAGGGGAAAACCTGAGGAATCACCCTCGATGGATTCCACTCGATGTAATCATCAAGGTGAACATATGAGGAACCACCCTCGAGGTTCACACTTGAGGTGTTGCACGACAGAGCCGTATCGGGAATGGTGAAGGAGGAACCACCCTCGTTGACCACGACCGAATAGCTACACTACAGAGTTGTCATCAAGAGTGCGTTGTGAGGTATCACCCTCGCCACTCAAGAGTAGCTCTGCAGAGTCGAAGAACAAAAGGGGCGTGATGTGATGTGAGGTGTCGGGCTCTGGTCGTCGATCACGTTGATCGAGTCGTCGATGATGAAGCAGGGGCAATGGGACATGGTGGGGGTCACTAATGGATCACCAACCGACCTATAATAAGCAGTTTAGGACAAGAAGGTAGGTAACAATAGCAGGTTACAAAAGTAGGCTATGCATCAGAATAGGAGCAATCAATTACAGTAGCAAAATCTAAGGCAAGCATGAGAGAATGGAATGGGCGATGTCGGGATGATCAAAGGGGGGCTTGCCTGGAAGCACCGTTGAAAGGGAAGAAGAGTCGTCGTCGACGTAGTCGATCACAGCGGCATCAGCAACGGTCTCGGGGTCTACTAGAGAAGAAGAGGGGGAAGAAACCGTAAATATATAGCACACAGATGCATTACTAAAAAAGACATGACGATATGCGGTGCTAGGGGTGTTCTAACGCAATGCTACACGATACCGGCAAAGGGGGAAACATCCGGGGAAGTTTTCTCGAAGTTTGGCATTTTCGGACAGATGAAACGAAGGGGGATGGTTGCAGGTTCGCTATGCTAGGGATATGTGGCGGACGGACAGACCGCATATATGGATTTGTCTCATCGTTCTGAGCAACTTTCATGTATAAAACATTTTCATCCGAGTTACGGATTAATTTATATTAATTTCCAAAGATTTAACTATTTTCTGAAATTGCTTTAATTAACTAGTTCGAAAAATAAACAGAAAAAGGGATGGGTGCACCCGGTGCAGTGCACCCAGCGGTGCACCAGGGGCTGACACGTGGGGTCAGATGGCCCAGTTGACCCAATCAACGAAGACTGGTCAACAGAGTGAATAGTGTGTGCGGGTCCCGCATGTCAGTGTCACATGTGTTTTAACAAAATATTTAAATCAGTATAATTAGTGGTGGGGCCCTGCTGTCATTGACACATCAAGCTAATTACAAGTTAATTAGCTAATTAAGCTACATTAATTAGGTTAATTAATCTGTTAATCAATTCATTAATTAATCTATTTAATTAATTTTAATTATTGTTTTTTATAACCAAGGGGCAGGGCCCCACTGGTCAGTGGCCCAAAGGCCAAACTGGGCGGGGTGCTTAGTGGGCGCGGGCATGGGGCTACCTAGTTGGAGGCCGAGCTCGGGCGCGGCCAACCGGAGCTGCGCCCTGCAGCGGCGAGCCAAGGCAGTGGCCGGTCGCGGGAGGGCGGCGCGGGTGTGTGGTGTGGAGTGGGGGTGGCGTTGCGAGGGACGCGGCGCAGGGGGCGCGCAGAAGCAGCGATCGGCAGCGGCAGTAGCAGAAGAATGGCTAGGCGGCAACGACATAAGTAGCGGCAGTAGCAGCAGCCAAGCAGTAGGAGGCAGCAGGCAGGGAAGGAGCAACATAGCAGCTAGCAAAGCAGCAGCAGGCGAGGGGCACAACGCGAGCGGAGGCGCGGCCACGGGCTGGACGCGGCGCCGGCGAGCGTCGGGTGAGGCAGGGGAAAACAAGGGGCAGCGGTGATGACTAGCGACGAGTGCAGGCGTGGGCGAGCGCGCACACGATAGCGAGGTCACGCATAGGCGCGCGGACAGGGGCGCGCCAGGCGCAGCGGTCGCGGGCAAAGGCCGGTGAGCATGGCCAGGGGCGCGATGGGCGCAGCTACGGGCGGTGCACGACGACGGGAGCAGAGGAGAAGGTAGGGAAACAGAAGGCGGAGCTCACCGGGCCCTGTAGGTGTGCACAAGTGGGCTCGAGGAGGAGTCAGGGAGGCGTCGGTCGGAGAGGCGGGTTGACGCGGATCAACGGTGGTGTTGTTGCGATGCCGAAGACGAGATGGTCGTGGGTGGCGCTGGTGAAGCTCCCCGGCATCGATCTCGGGGTGAGGTCGATGAAGCGGAGCACGACGGTCCCCGGGGACACAACCATGCGGCACAGGGAGGCCAGTGGCCGCGATGGTGGTGCAGCAACGGCGAGGGATCTGGAGGAGGGAGGCGAGCGCGTGGGAGAGAGAGGATGAGGGGAGCACGAGGGCAAGTGGGGAGAGTGGGTGGAGCAGGGGGAGGAGCCCGAGGGGGCAGCCTTATCTCCTCAGGGCGTCGCCTGTGAGGTGATCCGGCGGGGTCTTGCCCTGTAGCGATGGGGTCGGAGGCACAGTGAGGGGAGGGGATCGACCGCTGGTGTGGGGGTTGGGCTGGGCCGGCTCTAGTAGGCCAGGGAACAGGGGGCTCTCTCCTTTACCTTTCATTTCCCTTTTATTTTTATTCATTTTGCTTTCTGTTTTATTTATTCTAGGGCATTGAACCAGTTTATAAAAAAGTTTGTTCACCATGACAAATATCGAGGCATTACTAGCAACACCTTGAACATTTTAGTTTTGTCATTTGAAAACTTTATTTGTTTGATTTTATTTTAAATTTGAATTTGACTTAGGTTTTTAACCCTGAGAGATTAAAGGCCTGTTCGGACTCCCTCCTGCTCTCCAACTCCGCTCCGGAGCGGAGCAACATGCAGTGTTAATTTGAGGAGCTGCTAATACAGTGCTCCACCCGCTCCGCTCCCGAGTGGAGGAGTGGAGGGCTACCGAACATAGCCTAAGTTTAGCAAAATAGGATGACATGGCACCGTTAACTTAGGATTACTGTAGCTTAACTATTCGAGCGTCACAACCGACTCCTGCCTGCATCTACTACTATTACGCCACACATCGACCGACTCCTGCCTGCATCTACTACATTACTCCACACATCGACCGACTCCTGCCTGCATCTAGAGTATTAAGTTCATAAGAACAGAGTAACGCTTTAAGTAAGATGACATGATGTAGCGGGATAATCTCAAGCAATATGATGAAAACCCCATTTTTTTTATCCTTGATGGCAACAATACAATACGTGTCGGTTCCCCTTTTGTCACTGGGATAAAGCACTGCAAGATTGAACCCAAAGCTAAGCACTTCTCCCATTGCAAGAAAAACCAATGTAGTTGGCCAAACCAAATCGATAGTTCGAAGAGACTTGCAAAGATATCAAATCATGCATATAAGAATTCAGAGAAAATTCAAATAATATTCATAGATAAGCTGATCATAAATCCACAATTCATCGGATCTCGGCAAACACACCGCAAAAAGTACTACATCGAATAGATCTCCAAGAACATCGAGGAGAACATGGTATTGAGAATCAAATAGAGAGAATAAGCCATCTAGCTACTAGGTATGGACCCGTAGGTCTGAGGTAAACTACTCACGCTTCATCAGAAGGGCAATGGTATTGATGTAGAAGCCCTCCGTGATCGAATCCCCCTCCAGCAGCACACAGGAAAAGGCCCCTAGATGGGATCTCACGTGTATAGAAGGTTGCGGTGGTGGAAAAGTGTTTTCGTGGCTCTCCTGATTGGTGTTGGAATATTTGAGAATATATAGGCGGGAGAAATAGGTCGGTGGAGTCACGAGGGGCCTACAAGGCTGGGGGGCGCGCCCTCCATCCTTGTGGCTACCTCGTGGCTTCCCTGACTTGTACTCCAAGTCCTGTGGATGTCTTATGGTCGAAGAAAAATCATCGCGAAAGTTTCATTCCGTTTGGACTCCGTTCGGTATTCCTTTTCTGCGAAACTCTAAAGCAAGGAAAAAACAGAAACTGGCACTGGGCTCTAGGTTAATAGGTTAGTCCCAAAAATAATATAAAATAGCATATTAATGCATATAAAACATCCAAAACAGATAATATAATAGCATGGAACAATCAAAAATTATAGATACGTTGGAGACGTATCAGTAATCATGTGAACTTGATATGTGTTTGATATTTTGATGGTATGTATGTTGTGATTCCCTTAGTGGTGTCATGTGAACGTGGACCACATGGCACTTCACCTTATTAGGGCCTAAGGGAATGCATTGTGGAGTAGTTATTAGATGATGGGTTGCAAGAGTGACATAAGCTTAAACCGTAGTTTATGCGCTACTTTGTAAGGGACTAATTTGGATCCAAAAGTTTAATGCTATCGTTTAGATTTTATCTTAATACTTCTCTCATAGTTGCGGATGCTTGCGAGTGGGGTAATAATAAGTAGGAGATTTGTTCAAGTAAGAACAACACCTAAGCACCGGTCCACCCGCATATCAAATTAACGAAGTAGCGAACACGAATCGAACCAACATGATGAAAGTGACTAGATGAAATTCCCGTGTACCCTCAAGAACGCTTTGCTTATCATAAGAGGCCATTTTGGCTTGTCCTTTGCCACAAAAGGATTGGGCTACCTTGCTGCATATTATTTTTCACTATCGTTACTTTCTCGTTACAAATTATCTTGCTATCAAACTACTCGTTACTTATAATTTCAGTGCTTGCAGAGAATACCTTGTTGAAAACCACTTGTCATTTCCTGCTGCTCCTCGTTGGTTCGACACTCTTACTTATCGAGAGGACTACGATTGATCCCCTATACTTGTGGGTCATCAACTGTTGTTGTGTTTAGATCTGGAGAGGACGAGAGAGTGTGAAGAGAGCAACACTAACAAGCAATCGCGGAGGCTCCAACCTATATAGTGGAGTAGTTTTCTTTTTCTACCGTAGCCGGGTTGAGCTCGTCAATGACTGTTGAGAAGTCTTTATGCATGTGCCCCGGAGGCGTAGTTGTTGCCTTTTTCATCTGAAGCACCGGATTAACATAACACGAAAAAATGCCACATGACAAGAAACCATAACCTCACTGCCCCAAGGAGACAACATGAATTCCGATGGACAAACTAGACGAGGATCAAAGCTCAAATTAAAGATAAAATCATAGAAAAGGGGTCAACCAATAGATGTCCAAATTAACATAGCTGGCTTGACCTAGATGGCAGTTGAGCAGTCTTCGTGCATGTGCCCCCAATGACCAACGCCTTGGAGGAACGCAGTTGTCGTTGTTTAACCCTCGCAGTGATCCGAAGCACATGACACCTAATATTGCGAGATGACAAGAAACATTTTTCTTATATTTCTCATCAGAACTACAGCCCCGTGCAACACAACCTGCACGATATGTAGACGATAGCCAATCCAGCCATCTGCTGGAGTCTGGTCACATGCATGGACGAACTGATCTCCCGTGTCGTGCAGGGATCATCCAGGCAACGACGTGTGTACAACACTGCTCCAGTACTATCGCTCGTCTCTCTCTTCTGTTAACTTAGACGACTTGTTGGGATGGGGGAGTGTGCCTATGGTCGGCTCTCAATTGCGGTCCCACATGTGTGTGCAAACACAATATGACGTGTGTTTCATTCAGTGAGCGGCGTGCCAGACCGACCGACCGTCTGGGTTGCGACGCGAATGCGACGGGCATGTTGTATACATGTGTAATGCCATTTTCTTCTGGCTTTGCTCAATGGTGCAATCCATGGATACAAAATTATATTTAAAAGTCAAGGGCGGGGCTTTCCCGCATGGTAGGTGGGGCAGGTCCTCCTATTCGGTTCGACGAAGAGGCGAGAAGATGAGGGAGTAGCGGATTGAACTTACTGCTGCAAACATGGGCCTGTGTGATTTGACGGCTCGTTACAGCTAGACAGGTGGGGCCCTATGATTTGACTAGCCATTATCATTATTACTGCGGTGCTAAGACTGGGGTGAGTCTCCCCTGATCCCCTCCATGGTATACTGGTGCTAAGAACAAGTACTCTACAATAATGGGCTTATAGCCCGCTTACATGGGCACTTCTTGTTGGGGATATAACCCCGTGGTATGACCCGCTCAGGAGGGCCGGGTCATATTGTCCGTGACTTATAATTGGAGGCCTAGTAAGGCTTACAAGCGGGCTATTGAAGGCCCACGACCCGAAGACGACTCAAGACCCGAAGGCGTGAGCCGCCTGATGATACCTTGCCTAAAGGTGAGGTAATGTAGGGATAGGGTCGGTTACGTTGTGTAATATGACCCGGACTCTTGTAAGCCACCGGACCTCGACCTGTGTATTTAAAGGCGAGACCTGGCAGAGGGTTAACTCAAGAACACAATCAATCGAGAACTAGGTCAAGCGTATTCTCACCCTTGTAATTGAAACTCAAGCAATACAACTAGAAGCAGGACGTAGGCTTTTACCTCGTAGTGAGGGGCCGAACCTGGGTAAATCCTTTGTGTCCTTTATCCCGTTCAACCCCTTTGAGCTAACCGACGTTGCTATGGCTCCACACCTAAGTCCTTTCACTAGGGCATCTGCCGTGACAAAACCACGACAGTTGGCACCCACCGTGGGGCTAGAGAACGGTGGTTTCAAGTCGCCGTGGGGCTAGAGAACAGTGGTTTCAGGGATCAAAGATATGCCGTGGGCCGGATGACCAAGAGTCGCCGCGACAAGATCTACATCGGCAATGCTAGCTGGGGCCCCGAGGCCGACTCAATTGAGTACGGCTACCGGGTCTCCTTCGGCGAAATTCACGTCTTCATCGGCAAGATCGGCAAGTCAGAGCCTGAGCCGGATTCCAGCACCGACATCATTGAGATGGCTCAGCATGCGCGACCCGCCAAGGTTCATACCGGCCGGAAGCATGCTTTCATTGGCTTTGTTCATGGGGCGGATCTTGAGGAAGGATCTATGTCTGGTGGAGAGACGGCCATCTATTCAGGTGATGACTCCTCGATGGCGAACCCAAGTCAATCTATCAGCTTCAGGATGGCGGACTGTGGCACCCCGACTTAGAGCGACCGGTTTACCCTGCATTGCCAGCCCAGAGATCATGTCTTCTGGAAACACACAACATATTGGTACAGAAAACAACCGCTTTATTAATGCTAGCGGAACAGAGTTCATATTACAACAGTGGTCGAGGCCAAGCGGCACACTCCGTGCGGCGGAACAATATGTACATTATTTAGTGAACATAATGAGGCCTCAACTCGAACAACTACGTGGCAGCGGAATAACATCGTAGCGGAAGCTCCATATCACAGGGACACTGATGTGGACACGATCTAGACTCGAACAACGCTCCTTTCCAACGAGACTTTCCTGAAATCTGGCATGACACGCCAGGTCAGTACATTGAATGTACTTGCAAGCTCACAACAAGCATAATCATAATGACAAACAATACCATGATATTTAACCAATTATTAATAATGCAACATTATATGTCAACATGTTGTGATCAAGCCCGAACGTCCCTCAGGACAGCTTACTAACTGTGATCATCTTTGGACCACATACACACCACCATAGTGGTCTTTCTCAAGAACAACTCGTGATCCTTACGGCGATCACAACCACGACCATCATTTGGTCCCAAATACCTCGATGGCCTTTCTGCCATCCATTGACAATGCAAAGTTCAGAGCTTAGTGTGCAATTTTTATTAAACATTGACTCATGGTGGGACCTAGTACGAGGTGTCCGTGACCGTGGACTCGGCTATCGATAGATTATACACTCTGCAGAGGTAGCACACTGTACCCACACCATGAAACCCATGGCCTCGCATTCCCATTCGGGTGGACCAACGTCATTCCGAGAAAACCCCTCCATTGCCACAACACTCTCCCGGCCACTCCGACCCAAATCCCCAACGGGCTGGTCTTGGGTGGCCCCGTGTCTACCAAAGACACCCCGACCACCATCGTGGTCAAAACACTCCCACTCGGGGACTCGGTACCATAATCTCATCAACGAGCACACAAGATTATGTGTGCTTACCGGGCCAGGGCAAACACGACATAATCTTCCCTAGATGGAGGCACCGACCAGAGGCCGTGTCAATGGACCGAATCAAGGCCTTCCCACAAGGCAAATGTAGTTGCACTGGAAAGAAACTCGATTCAGCGGCACCATGACCCAGTCAACGGTATATTCAAGTTGAGTTATATTCAGGATTAACTTTTAACTAAAAATGACCGGTGTCATAGCATGCCATGAAATGCAAAACAACACATGCATCACATATTGATAAAAATGACCGACGTCATCCATATGCACACCAAGCATAAACGTCAACAACTCATATTACTCTACTTGCTCAAAATGACTCACAACTTAACCAAAATATTTTGCAACAAGTTTTATTAATTTCCTACGCAAGAAAGTAACTCCGATAAATTTTTCATATGCTTGACCAAAAGATATCATTATCAACAACTCTTAATTTCACTAAGTTGGGTTCAAACATTCTGTAAGACAAGTAATATGATTAAACAATTATTTGACAGAATATTTTCTAACAAATTTTTATCAATTTAAGAATGCAAACACAAAGCTTTAAATAATTACTCACATGCATAACAAAATTATTTCTAACATCACCTCAAATAAATTTTAACTTGCTTTACCCACTTAAACTAGTTTCAACTATTCTGTAAATCAAGCATAACAACTGACCAATACTTAACAGAATACAAATAATTCAATAATTATTTAAATGCATGGGTTAATCATTTCATTTAAGTGAGAAAATCACAAATATTGAAATGGCATCATAAAAATGTTGTTGTGGCTTGCCTTAGTGCAGATGAGGTTCACAAGCCTCCTGGTGATCCTCAAGACAAGCCTCACCTTCTGAAAATAATTTTAAACACAAAAAGAGAATATCAAGAACACTTCTAAAATTCACCAGAAATTCTAAACAGCTCAGAAAAATCTCATCTTTGGTGAGCTGTTAGATTTCCTTTCAAAGAACACAATGCAAAAAGAATCATCTCATTTGGACTTATGGTTAAAAAGTTAAAATTTTTTGAAGCTCTCTAGAATATAAATGAATTTGAATAAAAAGAAACAGCTGGGGGGTGACGTCGAAGGCGTAAAGCCCAGGGGCGCCACCACTCATACCACTTCGCGCGTGTACTGAGTGGCTGACTAGCGAGCCCCGCTAGTCAGGTGGGGGAAGAGGGAGAGAGAAACCGAGAGGGTCGCGGCTTCGACGGAGCTCTCGCCGGCGACGAGGGCTCCTTGGCCCAAACAAGCGGGAGGGATTGAGAGACGGGACGATGGAAACTAGCTCGCAAGCGGAGGCAGAACATGGAGGTCGCCGGAGTTGAGGAAGACAGCGAGCAAAGGTCACTCCAGAGGCTCCAAGTGGGCGAGATGGCCTCACTGGAGAGAGGCGGAGGCCTTGGAGGGGTCGCCCAAGCCTGGAAGGGGCTGGAGCTACCGCAGCGACCAGAGGGGATCGCTGGCGAGCTCGAGCTCGGGGACGGCCGCCCGAGGCCTGCCCAGCTGGGCCACGGCTTCCTACTCGATCGTGGGGTGTGTGAGTGTTGGATGGTGCTTGAGGAGGTTGGGGGTGGCTCTATTTATAGGCAAGCGGCGGGGGTGTTTCGGGCTCCGCCGGTGGACACCTGTCCACGGCGTCCGGCGACGAGCGGCGTCAGTGAGAGGGGGAGAAGGCGACGGAGGTCATGCGGCCACTGTGGGCGAGCGGAGACGAGCACAGGATCAAGGGGATGGCGACGAGCACAGTGCGCTCCGCATTGTTGGGCTGGCCGGACCTTGCCCGTGCTCGCTGCGGCGAGCTCTGGCGTCGGCGAGTGCCAGGGAGGAGTTAAGGACGTCGAGACGATGATGGTGGCGGGATTTGGCATGGTTGGGCAGGCGGGGGAAGCGAGCACGCTCGAACAGAGCACTCAGCGTCACCCAGAGCGCGTCGACACGCATGCCTGGCATCGTGGACACGCGTGGTCACCGCGCAAACTCCCTCCTCAGGCCAGCCTTTGTCCAAAAATCATGTCTGGCTTGTTGTTCGTGGTAGTTTTGAAGTTTACCACGGTTTGGTTTGGATCCAGGTGCAGTAGAGAAGATTTTACAAGCCATGTAAGTTTCTGGTCAGTAACTTTGTGATGTTACTGTGGTCAAATGGCTGGGAGTTTGGGGCTGTGCTTTGGAGGCTAGTTATAAGTTACTAAAAGATGCACAAGAAAGTTCAGGTCAAATGGAGCAAGTAAAATGGTAGTTGCTGTAGAAACCACCATTTCTGTCTAGAATAGAAAAGATTTTCCGTAGAAAAAATATTCCAAGAAGCGATGAGATATTTTTGCTCAGGGAGGTGCCCTAGGGTCCCTAGAATATTTGTGAATTATCTTAGAATTTTCTAAGCCATAAAAATTAGGGTTGCCTTGAAGCAAACAGATCTGGCTTAGGGTTTTTGAGAGAAAATGAATATTTTTCATTTAAGAAAAATATTCCAAAGGTTATTTTGTGGTGGATCAGAAGTGAAGTGATGGTTTGGGAGAGAAGTGAACACTTGGGTGAAAGCCAAGGATGCCCAAGTCTTTAAGTCCAAATGAAAAGATTCAGAAACTCCAAGTTTCAAAAACTTTCAAATGAAATTTCAAGCAAATAAGAAAAGGGCAAAAACCAGGCTGTCACAAACCTCCCCCACTTAGAATGAATCTCGTCCTCGAGATTCGGTTGCTTGGGAAAACCACTCTGGATACTGACTCTTAAGGAACTCTTCCTGCTCCCAAGTTGCTTCTGACTCGGTGTGATGCTCCCACTGAACTTTGAAAAAAATTCTGACTTTGCTGCGAGTGACCCTTTCCACTTGATCCAAAATTTTGGACGGTCTTTCTTCATCAGTTAAATCCTTTGCCAATTCTATCTCAGCCATTGCAGTCCTTTTCTCAGGCGGGGATATGCATCGTCTCAATTGCGAAACATGGAACACATTGTGTATTTCTGACAACTCCGGGGGTAGTTCCAGTTGGTATGCAACCGTACCCACTCGAGACATAATTGAGAATGGACCAATGAATCTGGGTGCCAGCTTTCCACGAGTCTGAAATCGCTTAACTCCTTTCATAGGAGTGACTCGGAGGTACACATGTTCCCCGGGTTCAAAACTGACCTGCTGGTGCTTTGCATCATAATAACTCTTCTGACGGGATTTGGCCAATTGCAGTCGGTCTCTGATTTCCCTGACTTGTTTCTCGGCTTCCATCATGAGATCGGTTCCGAAGATATGGCTATCTCCAGCTTGAGACCAATTTAGAGGAGTGCGGCACTTACGACCATATAGAGCTCCATAGGGTGGCATCTTTAGACTGGTCTGGAAACTGCTGTTATACGAGAACTCGGCGTATGGCAAGCAATCTTCCTAGTTTGCCCTGTTGGCTAGCACATAGGCTCGCAACATATCTTCGAGTATTTGATTTACTCGCTCTGTCTGCCCATCCGTCTGGGGGTGATAAGCAGTACTATATTTTAGTGCTGTCCCCAAGGCTTGATGGAGGCGGGACCAGAAAGCGGAGGTAAACAAAGAACCTCGGTTGGAAGTGATAGTCCGGGGTACCCCATGCAGACTGACGATTCTGGATACATACAGTTGCGCCAGTTCATTTGCTCTGTATCTGGTGCTGACCGGGATGAAATGAGCAACCTTGGTTAGGGTGTCCACTATAACCCAGATTGCGTCTTTGCCTCGCTGAGTCCTAGGCAATCCGGTGATGAAGTCCATGCAAACATCATCCCATTTCCATTGTGAAACTGGCAGTGGTTGGAGAAGTCCGGCTGGCTTCTGATGCTCTGCTTTCACCTTGTTGCATATGTCTTAACAGGCTACAAAATAGGCAATGTCTTTCTTCATCCCATTCCACCAGAATATTTGTTTAAGGTCTTCATACATTTTCGTACTTCCCGGATGAATGGAATACGAGGATTCGTGTGCTTCTGACAAGATTTTCCTCTTCAAGTCCGGTTGATTTGGTACACAAATTCGTCCACGGAGTCGGAGGGTACCGAAGTTGTCCTTGAAGAAATCTGGGGGCTGCCTTGCATGTTTTTGTAGCTTGGCGTCATCTGGCTGGGCCTTGCGGATTTCCATCTCAAGTGTGGGGGTAACTTCCAAAATATTAGTGAGGCCAGCATCCACGATGACCATGTTGAGCTGAGCGATCTCCTCCTGAAGTTCGGTAGACAATGATTTTAACATGACATTTAAGCTGACGGGCTTTCGACTGAGCGCATCGGCAACGACGTTGGCCTTGCCTGGATGGTAATTTATTCCAAGGTCATAATCCTTGACCAACTCTAACCATCTTTGCTGACGGAGATTTAAATCTGGCAGAGTGAAGATGTACTTGAGGCTTTTGTGGTCGGTAAAAATTTGCCACCTTTTTCCAATGAGATAGTGTCTCCAAATTTTTAATGCATGAACCACTGCAGCCAATTCCAAATCATGAGTAGGATAATTTCCCTCATGTGGTCGTAGTTGTCCTGATGCATAGGCTACTACCTAGCCGTTTTGCATCAATACACAACCAATATCTTGTCTAGAGGCATCGCAGTACAGGTCGAAGCTGCGATAAATGTCTGGAAGAGTCAATACGGGTGCGGTTGTCAGACGCGTCTTTAGCTCATAAAAACTCTTCTCACAGTCCTTGGTCCATGCAAACTTTGTATCCTTTTTGAGCAGTTCCGTCATAGGTTTAGCAATTTTGGAAAACCCTTCAATGAAACAACGATAGTATCCAGCTAATCCAAGGAAACTCCGGATCTGTGTTACAGTCGTGGGCGGTACCCAATCGAGCACATCCTTTACTTTGCTCGGGTCCACGGCTATGCCTTCGGCGGATAGTACATGCCCGAGAAACCCAACTTGCTTGAGCCAAAATTCGCACTTACTGAACTTGGCGTATAGCTGATGGTTGCGGAGCCGTTGTAGCACTGCCCGGAGGTGATCCTTATGCTCTTCTTCACTCTTGGAGTAAATGAGGATGTCGTCGATAAAGACTACCACAAATTTGTCGAGGAAGTCCATGAACACCTTGTTCATCATATGCATGAAGAAGGTAGGGGCATTGGTGAGACCAAAGGACATCACAGTATATTCGTAAAGAACGTATCGTGTAGTGAATGCAGCCTTAGGAATATCTTCCCTATTAATCTTGAGCTGATGATACCCGGTCCGTAAATCGATTTTTGAGAATACTTTAGCCCCACTGAGCTGATCAAACAGATCATCAATCCTTGGCAGTGGGTATTTATTTTTGATGGTGACCTCATTCAGCTGGCGATAATCTATGCACATACGGAGACTGCCATCCTTTTTACCCACGAAGATTGCAGGTGACCCCCACGGTGAAGAGCTGGGACGAATATAACCTTTCCGGAGTAATTCGTCAAGTTGTTTCTTTAGTTCCACTAATTCTGATGAGGGCATCCGGTAATACTTCTTGTATAATGGTGCGGTTCCGGGCACAAGATCTATGGCAAATTCCAGTTCCCGATCTGGTGGCATGCCTGGTAGTTCTTCTGGAAACACATCAGGGTACTCACTGACCACAGGAATAAATTCCAATTCGACCATAGCAGTGCACACTAGTTCTGGCTTGGGTATATGCTTGCTAGCATAGAATTTGGTGAGCTGCCCATTCAGACTGGTTAAATTGACTTCTCGGGTTGCGCAGTTTATACAAACCTGATATTTGGTCAGCCAATTCATTCCCAATATAATATCCAACTGTTCAGACTCAATGATTATCAGAGATGTTGGAAAGTGGACCCTGTTGATATTGATCTCCATATCACAGCAGACTAGATTGCTCTTGATTATAGATCCCGGGGTTTGTACCAGCATATTTTTGCCCAAAATTGTGCAAGGAAAATTGTTTTGGGCGGCAAAACTCCGAGAAATAAAAGAATGGGAAGCCCCAGAGTTAAATAAAATTACTGCAGGTATGTCATTAACAGAAAACATACCAATGACGACTTCTGGCTTCTCTTGGGATTCATCGGCGGAGATATAATTCACATGCCCAGTGAAGTTTTGCTGGGTTGGCCCTGACTCCATAAAGTTGACTTGTGGCCTGCTTAGCGCATTCACCTTGTGGTTCTTGGGGCACTGTTTGGCATAATATCCGGGCTGCCCGCAAGTGAAACAAGAATTATTGCGCTGCCGCTCCTCATGCATTGGATTGGCCACAACATTCTTGACTTGAGTGGTGGTCTTGTTAACATTCTGCTGCCAATTTGGCCGGTATTCCACCTGAGTCTGCTGCCAGGTACGAGCCTTTTGCATAGGTTGCCCATCCTTCTTTGGCTCAAACTTGCGCTTGTTGTCGTTAACAGGCCTATTATCTGATATAAGCTTGTGTTCCCGTTCAGCAATGAATGCCTTGTCTACCAGAGTTTGGAAATCCGTGAAATCAAACATACTGAGAGCACACCGAAGTTGCGGATTTAAACCTCCAAGAAATCTATCCATCTTCCTTTCTTCGGTGGCTATGTCATACAGAGAGTAACGGGCCAGATGATTGAATTTTTGCAGATACTCAGCCACAGATTGATTTCCTTGGACAAGCGCGAGAAATTCACGCTGCTTGGCCTTCATAACTCCAGTAGGGATGTGATATTTGCGGAACTTATCCTTGAATTTTTCCCAGGTGACTTCCTCATCAATCCGCCACATGGCTTTTGTATTTTCCCACCATATGGCAGCTGCGCCTTCAAGGTAATGGGTTGCAAATGGGACTTTATCATTTCCTTCAGTATGGGCGGTCTCAAGCTTTTTCACCATGGTGCGCAACCAATCGTCTGCATCCAATGGGTCAACAACCTGACTGAAATTGGGTGGATTGGTCCTCTGAAAATCTGAGAGCTTTGAGTGATGACCATTCTGATTTCCATTTTGTCCCACTATAGCTTGCACACTTCTCAATATTTCAATCAGATCATTGTTCGTTTTTTCTTCAACGCAGAAATTGCTCGGTGGAGGGAGGATCAGGCGGAGGAGGTGGTGGCTGAACGTACGGCTCAGGAGAATATCCTGCCTGTCGTGCGGAACGACGAACAGGAGTTCCCTCACGAACGTTGCTACTGCCGCCTCCCCGCGTCATCCTATTGAGTATTTTTTCCAAGGCAACGAAATCGAGATGAGAGACATCCAAGAATAAAATTGGGAAAAAGCCAGCAACAATTCTCGAAAAAGACAAAAGAGCGAAGAGAATACGGCGATTGAAGTCCCATCATAATTATACATAGACTCATACAGGAAAATTTAACAACCTGACTAGTTCCACTACTCTCATACATGAAGCATCATGACTCGTACAACTACATCCGTACACCATCTAGACGACTGCGAATACTCAAAGACACTACTGCTCTGCTAGTGCTGCGGTGTCCTCCCCTGAAGCGGTCTCAGATCCCGAACTGACGTGGTTAACGGAAACCTCCGGGTTAAAGGTAACACGACGACGCAGCCTCGAGGGCTCTCCCTCAGGGGCAGGGGTAGGATGAAGCATCGGGGCTGCAGGGGTAGCAAGAAGTGAGACCCACTCGGCAGGAGTACTGAGAGGGTTCACAGACGGAACGCCTGTGCTACTCGGGGGAGTAACCGGCGAAATAGGGGAGCTAGAGCTAACTGGGACATAAGGGGTAAATCCCAGTGAGGATGGAGTAGTGGTGGATCTAGTAGTGACCAAGGTAGCGGCTAAAGCAGTACGGGCATGAGTCAGCTCTCGAGCCAGCTCGTGGATCATCAGATAGATAGCGGTGATATAGCGAGCAAGATGGCTAGCAACACTATCAGACTCCGGGTTAACGAGAGGAAAACGGACACGACCGTTGTCGTGCAGAGATGGGTAGTAATAGAATCCTGGGTGATGCTGCATTTGAACCTCGGTATAACGAAGCTCGACAAGGACCTCAAATGCGGCAAACTGGACAGCCTGAGAAGCGGTGGAGGCGTAACCGCTCCGAGAAGTGCGAGTGTAAGAGCCGGAATTGGAACTGGTGCGCAGAGTAACCACTGCGTGATACTCATACACTGAGTCTGCTAGACGCTCCCGGTACACACGGTAGACTGGTTCGTCTCCGTGAGGGTACAGCCGACGCCACACATTGCGGAGAAGGTGCGGTGACGTGTACGGCATCAACTGCAACTGGCACGGATACGGCACCAGAGCCATCTACACTCACAACCATTAACAGGTTAGCATAAAAATAATAATCAAATGACTACAATGCAACAACCAGCTATAACTGCTACCGACACTCACATTTACTCGTGTCTAGCGTCCAGCTAACACGTCGTAGTCTAGCGTGGCCTACAGTCAGCGCGGCTCTGATACCAACCGTTGTGGCACCCCGGCTCAGAGCGACCGGTTTACCCTGCATTGCCAGCCCAGAGATCATGTCTTCTGGCAACACACAACATATTGGTACAGAAAACAACCGCTTTATTGATGCTAGCGGAACAGAGTTCATATTACAATAGTGGTCGAGGCCAAGCGGCACACTCGGTGCGGCGGAACAATATGTACATTATTTAGTGAACATAAAGGGGCCTCGGCTCGAACAACTACGTGGCAGCGGAATAACATCGTAGCGGAAGCTCCATATCACAGGAACACTGATGTGGACACGATCTAGACTCGAACATCGCTCCTTGCCAACGAGACTTTCCTGAAATCTGGCATGACACGCCAGGTCAGTACATTGAATGTACTTGCAAGCTCACAACAAGCATAATCATAATGACAAACAATACCATGATATTTAACCAATTATTAATAATGCAACATTATATGTCAACATGCTGTGATCAAGCCCGAACGTCCCTCAGGACAGCTTACCAACTATGATCATCTCTGGACAACATACACACCACCATAGTGGTCTTTCTCAAGAACAACTCGTGATCCTTACGGCGATCACAACCACGACCATCATTTGGTCCCAAACACCTCGATGGCCTTTCTGCCATCCATTGACAATGCAAAGTTCATAGCTTAGTGTGCAATTTTTATTAAACGTTGACTCATGGTGGGACCTAGTACGAGGTGTCCGTGACCGTGGACCCGGCTATCGATAGATTATACCCTCTGCAGAGGTAGCACACTGTACCCACACCACGGAACCCATGGCCTCGCATTCCCATTCGGGTGGACCAACGGCATTCCGACAAAACCCCTCCATTGCCACAGCACTCTCCCGGCCACTCCGACCCAAATCCCCAACGGGCTGGTCCTGGGTGGCCCTGTGTCTACCAAAGACACCCCGACCACCGTCATGGTCAAAACACTCCCACTCGGGGACTCGGTACCATAATCTCATCAACGAGCACACAAGATTATGTGTGCTTACCGGGCCAGGGCAAACACGACATAATCTTCACTAGATGGAGGCACCGACCAGAGGCCGTGTCAATGGACCGAATCAAGGCCTTCCCACAAGGCAAATGTGGTTGCACTGGAAAGAAACTCGATTCAGCGGCACCATGACCCAGTCAACGGTATATTCAAGTTGAGTTATATTCAGGATTAACTTTTAACTAAAAATGACCGATGTCATAGCATGCCATGAAATGCATAACAACACATGCATCACATATTGATAAAAATGACCGACGTCATCCATATGCACACCAAGCATAAACGTCAACAACTCATATTACTCTACTTGCTAAAAATAACTCACAACTTAACCAAAATATTTTGCAACAAGTTTTATTAATTTCCTACGCAAGAAAGTAACTCCGATAAATTTTTCATATGCTTGACCAAAAGATATCATTATCAACAACTCTTAATTTCTTTATCACTAAGTTGGGTTCAAACATTCTGTAAGACAAGTAATATTATTAAACAAGTATTTGACAGAATATTTTCTAACAAATTTTTATCAATTTAAGAATGCAAACACAAAGCTTTAAATAATTACTCACATGCATAACAAATTATTTCTAACATCACCTCAAATAAATTTTAACTTGCTTTACCCACTTAAACTAGTTTCAACTATTCTGTAAATCAAGCATAACAACTGACCAATACTTAACAGAATACAAATAATTCAATAATTATTTAAATGCATGGGTTAATAATTTCATTTAAGTGAGAAAATCACAAATATTGAAATGGCATCATAAAAATGTTGCTGTGGCTTGCCTTAGTGCAGATGAGGTTCACAAGCCTCCTGGTGATCCTCAAGACAAGCCTCACCTTCTGAAAATAATTTTAAACACAAAAAGAGAATGTCAAGAACACTTCCAAAATTCACCAAAAATTCTAAAGAGCTCAGAAAAATCTCATCTTTGGTGAGCTGTTAGATTTCCTTTTAAAGAAAACAATGCAAAAAGAATCATCTCATTTGGACTTATGGTTAAAAAGTTAAAATTGTTTGAAGCTCTCTGGAATATAAATGAATTTGAATAAAAAGAAACAGCTGGGGGGTGATGTCGAAGGCGTAAAGCCCAGGGGCGCCACCACTCGTACCGCTTCACGCGTGTACTGAGTGGCTGACTAGCGGGCCCCGCTAGTCAGGTGGGAGAAGAGGGAGAGAGAAACAGAGAGGGTCGCGGCTTCACCGGAGCTCTCGCCGGCGACGAGGGCTCCTTGGCCCAAATGAGAGGGAGGGATTGAGAGAGGGGACGATGGCGCACCTGCCAGTACCCGTAGCATGGCTAGGGGTGGTCGGACGGCGTCGGAATCTAGCTCGCAAGTGGAGGCAGAACGTGGAGGTCGCCGGAGTTGAGGAAGACGGCGAACAGAGGTCAGTCCAAAGGCTCCAAGTGGGCGAGATGGCCTCACCAGAGAGAGGCGGAGTCCTTGGAGGGGTCGCCCAGGCCTGGGAGGGGCTGGAGCTACCACGGCAATCAGAGGGGATCGCTAGCAAGCTCGAGCTCGGGGACGGCGGCCCGAGGCCTGCCTGGCCGGGCTACGGCTTCCAACTCGATCGTGGGGTGTGTGTGAGTGCTAGATGGTGCTCGAGGAGGCTGGGGGTGGCTCTATCTATAGGTGAGCGACAGGGGTGCTTCGGGCTCCGCTGGTGGACATCTGTCCACGGCGCCCGGCGACAAGCGGCATCAGTGAGAGGGGGAGAAGGCGATGGAGGTCACGCGGCCATTGTGGGTGAGCGGAGACGAGCACAGGATCAAGGGGATGGCGACGAGCATAGTGCGCTCCGCACTGTTGGGCTGGCCGGACCTTGCCCGTGCTCGCTGCGGCGAGCTCCGGCGTCGGTGAGTGCCAGGGAAGAGTTAAGGACGTCGAGACGATGATGGTGGCGGGGTTTGGCATGGTTGGGCAGGCGGGGGAAGCGAGCACGCTCGAACAGAGCACTCGGCGTCACCCAGAGCGCGTCGACACGCATGCCTGGCATCGTGGACACGCGTGGTCACCGCGCGAACTCTCTCCTCAGGCCAGCCTTCGTCCAAAAATCATGTCTGGCATGTTGTTCGTGGTAGTTTTGATGTTTACCACGGTTTGGTTTGGATCCAGGTGCAGTAGAGAAGATTTTACAAGCCGGGTAAGTTTCTGGTCAGTAACTTTGTGATGTTACTGTGGTCAAATGGCTGGGAGTTTGGGGTTGTGCTTTGGAGGCTAGTTATAAGTTACTAAGGTAAAGATGCACAAGAAAGTTCAGGTCAAATGGAGCAAGTAAAATGGTAGTTGCTGTAGAAACCACCATTTCTGTCCAGAACAGAAAAGATTTTCTGTAGCAAAAATATTCAAAAAGTGATGAGATATTTTTGCTCTAGGAGGTGCCCTAGGGTCCCTAGAATATTTGTGAATTATCTTAGAATTTTCTGAGCCATAAAAATTAGGGTTGCCTTGAAGCAAACAGATCTGGCTTAGGGTTTTTGAGAGAAAATGAATATTTTTCATTTAAGAAAAATATTACAAAGGTTATTTTGTGGTGGATCAGAAGTGAAGTGATGGTTTGGGAGAGAAGTGAACACTTGGGTGAAAGCCAAGGATGCCCAAGTGTTTAAGTGCAAATGAAAAGATTCAGAAACTCCAAGTTTCAAAAACTTTCAAATGAAATTTCAAGCAAATAAGAAAAGGGCAAAAACTAGGCTGTCACACGGACTTGGGGGCTATTCCAATGGTGACAGTATTCTGGACCCCTATGAGCCACCGAGCAGGGCCGCTATTTTCATGGCTGGCACGCAACCAGTGTTGAACTCCTCAACGGCTGCGGCCATGACGTCCGGCTCAACTGCTGCTGCGACGGTCGGGGAGAACGGCTCTGCGCCTCTGCCGGCTCAAGTTTTATCCGAACTCTTCGATACTTTGGCGACTCTGCTAGCCGCAGAGGTGACTCAAAAGAATCAAGTGTAGCATAATGCAGAGGTTGTGAAGCTGTGGAATGAGGTGACCAAGGCCCGAGAGGATCTGGAGGCGGAGAATGTCAGGATGGCGACGGAACGAGCCGCCTTAGAGGCCGAGACGCAGCGGATAAGGGCAGAGGCCTTTCATTTAAATCTGGATCAGAACGCGTCAAATGATGTCCTTCGAAGGAGGCACCAGAGCCACTTACCTTCGTAGTTTGAAGGGCAAAACCTTTTTAATACACCGGGAGCAGGGCCAAGTAACCCGCCCAGTGTGACCCGAGCTCCTGAGGCACCTGTGGCTAGGCCGGCGGCTCGGCCTCGCATGCCAGACCCGCCTCGTATGGATTTGACCCCGCCTCAGCGGGTACCAACACCTTCTGGTCATTATTCCAACCCACTGGATAATATGATCGCCGCGGCTTCACGGCTGGCGGCTATTCCAATCAAGGGCAAGTCTCCAACGGCAAGAGAGACCCGGAACGATGTGGAACTTCTTCAGACGGTTGTGGCTCAGCAGGCAGCTTACTCATACAGTCGCGGGTGAATTCACTCAACTCCACGCCTGAGTCGAAGTTACAGCCAACGCATTGAGTCGCCGGCGGTTCCAGCAATGAGCGGCGTCGTAACCCGCCCCATGGGCATAACCCACCATGTGATGATAACAATATCCAGGCCCTCATGGATCAGACTAGAACACGCCGAGAGGCGAAATTGGTGGCTCAATTAGCAGCTCATCAGCAGCTTCAGTTAAACCCTTTAGTGTCTGCGGATGCTGTGATGACTTCCAGGACTGTTGGTGTACCATGTCTAGCATCGGCTCTACACAATGAGCGTCTACCTAAGGATTTCAAGGGCCCTCGTAAGGTGCCTAATTACACCGCAGATCTTCTACCTGAGGCTTGGATTGAGAGCTACGAGCTGGCTATGGAGATGTTGGATGTTAATGATGCAGTATGTGCCAAATACTTCCACATGATGTTGGATGGGCCGGCTTGAACCTGGTTGAAAGGGCTACCTGCCAACTCCATCAATTCATGGGCTGAGTTGAAGGCACGTTTTATTCGTAATTTCAAAGACATGTGCAAGCAGCCTCTGTCAATTATTGATCTGAACGCTTGTGTCCAGCGTGAGGATGAGTCGGCCCACCATTGGATTCGCCGGGTTTCAGCTATTATCCACTCATCGAATAGCATTACAGCCGGCTCTGCTGTTTTGATTTTAGAGAAGAATTGCCACTTCACACCCCTCAAGCAAAAGTTAGGGTGGCTAAAACGTCACTGCAATGACATGGGAGAGCTCATGGCGGCTCTCATCAAATATGTCGACTCAGACAATATAAAAGACCCTGGGTCTGATGAGGAGAAATCCAACAAGGGGAAGAAGAATGGCAATGGTAAAGGACAACAACAGAATGTGACGGGTCATAACCAGGGTAATGGTGGCAAGCGCAAGCAAACTGATGGCGGTTCAGATTTTGTGGCTAACACCAATGCACAACACAACAATTAGCGTTGTAAGGGTAAGCCGCAGATTGGAGGACTAAGATTTAACCTGGAGGCAATGTTGAACGAACCCTGCCCGAAACACAGTCTTCCGAATAAGCCAGCGCGGGTTATTTGTGGAAGGATTGTTTTATAATGAAGGAATACAAGAATTCTGGCTTTCATTAGAATCATAACAACAATAATGGCCCACATGGAGGGTCAGGATCCGGCTCACACGGGCCCGACTTTGGTGGTGGTAGCTCAAATTCTAGATATCAAGGTCAGGGCAATCAGGGCGGTTATAACCAACAGCCCAGTCAGGGTAACCAGCAAAAACAGTCAGGGTATCAGAGTAATCCTAAGCAGCTGAACGGCGGCCAGTATCATGTCTTCACCACTAGTCTTTTCCAGAGAGATTAGAAGGTTCATAAGTGCGCGGTCAATTCGGTTGAGCCGGTGACACCTCAGCACTTGCGATGGTCAGAATAGTCAATCACGTGGAGTCGAGAAGATCACCCACCCCGGGTTGATAATCCGGGTCAGCTAGCACTGGTGGTAGCTCCTCAGGTTGGGTGTTACAAATTCACTAAAGTCCTCATGGATGGTGGAAGCAGCATCAATATCCTATATTATGATACCTTTCGCCGAATGAATTTGACTGATAAAGATACTAAGCCGTCCTCTACAGTCTTTCACAGTGTGGTACCTGGTAAGTCGGCTTATCCAGTTGGTAAGATTGCTTTAGAAGTGGCTTTTGGCGATGATTATGATTACAGGGTAGAGACGTTGTGGTTTGAAGTGGTTAAGATCAAGAGCCCTTACCACGCTCTGTTTGGACGGCTGGCTTATGCCAAATTGATGGCACGACCTTGTTATGTATATCTACAGCTTAGGATGCCGGGACGTAAGGGTACCATTCCAGTCCATGGTAACAGAAAAATTGCTTTAGAATGTGAAGAAGGTGATGTTGCCTATCCTGAATCTTCTTGCGCCACGGAGGAGCTTACGTTTTATAAGGATAATGTTGACCCGGCTGGTATGACCCCTTTGAAGAAGCCCACCATGGAGCAAGACCCTTTGCTGAAATTTAAGTCGGCGGATGACACCAAACACCCTGGCGACTCATCTTAGAAGTTCACTATCAGTGCTAACATGGATCCGAAATAGGAAAGCGCGCTCATCGGGTTCATCCGTGAGAATCGAAACATATTTGCATGGAAGCCTTCAGATATGACGGGTGTACCGAGAGAACTCGCTGAGCACACTCTCAATATTGATCCTAAGTTTAAGCCGGTCAAGAAATTCCTTCACTGTTTTAATGAAGAGCAACATAAGGCCATTGGAGAAGAGGTAGCCCGGCTCTTAGCGGCTGGGTTCATCATTGAAGTTTTTCACCCTGAGTGGTTGGCTAACCCGGTGCTGGTACTTAAGAAAAATGGCACTTGGCATATGTGTGTGGATTATACAGACCTCAATAAAGCATGTCCGGGTGATCCTTTTGCTCTTCCCCGCATTGATTAGATCATCGATGCCATGGCGGGATTTGAGCGTTTGAGTTTCCTGGATGCTTATGTAACGCCCCGGATACACCTGCCGGTGGTCATTACTCCTGTCAGGATCTAGACTGGCCCCATAGATCAATACTAGTCTTTTCTGTGCACTTTGTCCTCATTCATGCGCACCCGGGAGCAACTTCCCGGTCGGTCACCCATCCTGAAACTACTCCAAGCTGAGCATGCTTAACTTTGGAGGTCTTTCCGAATGGGCTCCCGGAAAAAGGAATTCCTTATTGATATGAGCAGTCTGTCATCCCTAATAAAGCCAGGCTATCACATACAGCCCGACTCAGAGAAACCGACGTCCTCGTCAGGCCATGGGAATGTTCCCTCTTGGCACATACGTCTATGCATCCAGTCCGGTACATGTACCATGTCGTGTGACACGACGGGTCACAAACGTCATGAACAACATGACCGCGCACCTGTCCGCAAACATCCGTGCAACTGTGAGGGTCAGCTCTGACACCAACCTGTAACACCTCGGACACACCCACCAGTGGTCGTTACTCCTGGCGGGATCTAGACTGGCCCCACAGATCAATACTAGTCTTTTCTGCGAACTTTGTCCTCACTCATGCGCACCCGGGAGCAACTTCCCGGTCGGTCACCCATCCTGAAACTACTCCAAGCTGAGCACGCTTTACTTTGGAGTTCTTTCCGAACGGGCTCCCGGAAAAGAAGGAATTCCTTATTGATATGAGTAGTCTATCATCCCTAATAAGCCAGGCTATCACAGCTTATTCTGGTTATCATCAGATTAAGATGGCAGTTAAAGACCAAGAGAAGACGGCTTTCATGACACCTTTTGGAGCTTTCTGCTATGTGTCTATGCCTTTTGGGCTCAAGAGCGCGCAGGCGACTTATCAACGTTGTGTTCAGAATTGTTTTCATAACCAGATTGGACGCAATGTTCATGCTTATGTGGATGATATTGTTGTGAAGTCCAGAAATAAGAAGACTCTGTTGGATGATTTTGAAAGAGACCTTTGATAATCTCCGGGTCTTGTCAGGGATATACCCCGCGGTATGACCCGGCCGGAGTTATAACCCGGCTGGGGCTTGGTAAACCGGCATGTGTTAAGTCAGATGATAACCCGGTAGGTGTTAAGTCAGATGATAACCCGGCAGGTGTTAAGTCAGATGATAACCCGGCAGGGGTTAAGTCAGATGATAACCCGGCAGGTGTTAAGTCAGATGATAACCCGGCAAGTGTTAAGTCAGATGATAACACCGGCAGACCATCATAAACCGGCAGACCATCATAAACCGGCAGATAGTGATAACTGGTTGACAGTCATAACCCGGCAGACAGTGATAACTGGTTGACAGTCATAACTCGACAGATAAGTCGTCTGGAGTTATGAAGCCCGAGACGTTATGAAACCCAAGACGTTAAGAAGCCCATGAAGAGAAGTCAAAATAGTTTAAGTCTTATTCCTTGTTGGACTCTACATGTAACCTACCCCTTTAACATATATAAGGAGGGGCAGGGCACCCCAAGAGGGACAGAGAAACGATCTTAGGGCTAGACATAACTGGGAGAGCCGGTTTACGGCGACTCCCTCGTGATGATAATGAGACCTAGCCTCAAACAGCATGTAGGGTTGTTACCGGATGATGTTTCCCGGGGCCCGAAGCTGTCTAAACCCTTGTCTTGTGTTGCGTCTCTCGATTCCGCTCAACCCCTCTCAAGCTACCACATAGATGCGTTGGCCTCACGACTAAGTCCTCACATTAGGACATCTGTCGTGACAATTCCATGACAGTTGGCTCCCACCATGGGGCCTGCGCATGGTGGTGTTGAGTTCTTGGAGGGATCTCTCCCAAGGATCAAGAAGTTCATAATTTTCTGATGAGGAGGAACCAGTTAGGAAGGATCTACATCATGGACGAGCGGTCAGCCCAGCAGATATGAGATTGAGAGGAAAAATAATTAGGGTTTAATGTTCTGTGCTTCACCGGCGACGTAACGTGATCCGTCGAGACCAACGGGAGATTGGTTTCATTTCTACACCGAGTCCTGCAAGCTGTCAAATCGGAGCTTCCATCAAGACCGACAACAACAAAAAATCTGCTGTCCGATTGGGCCGAATTCCGCAAGTTCCTGCTGCCGGGTTACACGAGCCAGTACGGAGTCATCATGACATGAAGACAGACGCACACAAAAAAAAGGGAGGAGACCACAACCTGGAAGACACGGATGGTCAAACCGACAACGACCTGGGTAAGCACAGGAACGGGGGGATCAACCCAGACTCGGCGGCCTCGCTGTCGTACCTCCGCCGCTGGACTCCGCCCATGCCTAGCTACGCCGTGACTCCGCCTGCCTCCGCCTGCTTGCCGTGGATGGAGCCGCTGGTGTGGCCTTGCATCGCCACCCCTGGCCGCGCCACGTCTCCGCTTCCACTCCGGGCCTCACTTCGAGTCATCCCCACAGCCATGGCCTCGCACAGCCACTTCTGCCGCCGGGTGGAGTCGCCGTTGTGCTCCGAGCTACAGCATCCACTTGCCAACATCGTCATCAGCGCTTGCACGACTAGACCATCGAACCGACTCGCCTCTGTTGTTACCTGCTCCAAGCCGCCGATGCTAAATCACCGAGCTGCCGCCTTGTCACATCGCTTCCACCAGAGGGCCACCTTGCCGCTGCTATGAGCCGTCCCCGCGCGGAGCCAAGCCGCTGCCACGGTCGCAGACTTGGGCCGCCCGGACCGCTTGCCCGCCGAGTCGCCGCCATGGCCTCGTTAAACCGGCCGCACCTGAGCCGCCTCGCCGGTGCGCCCGGTCATTGCTGTACCTTGCCTTGCCTCGCTCCAATTCCACTGGATTCGCTTCCGCCTTCAAACCGGCCGGCCTGTGCCGTCATCATCTCCGCCTCACTCTGAGTCGCCGGGAGGGCCACGCGCCGAGCCACGTCTTTGTTCCGCCTCCTGCGCGTCGTCGGTCCCCCTAGGCCCTTCGCCGCCATACGAACCGCCGCGAGCCACCTCACCTTCACTGTCGCGCCATCACTAGGTCGCCGTGCGCCGCTGTTACCTCGCCGACTTCGCTTTGGCTGCCTCCGCTGCATATCAAGCCCCTGCCCGCGTACTGCCTCTGCGTCGCCTCCGTTCCTCCTTTGCTAAGTCACTGCTTCTCCGGTTTGTCACGACCTATTGTTACCATGGCTTTGGTTGAGCCGGCTTCTTGCTTCGCTGAACCGCCATAGCCGAGTCATTGCCGCTACCACTACCTACGCCGCGAGATATTGCCATAGCTGACCCACCACACTTCAACAACCGCGCCCGCCGGTTTATCGCTTGCTTTGCCTGTGCACTCCTTCTATAACCCGGCCCAATTCTTTCCACGCGCATACGCTGCCGAGGATCGACAGCTAGCTGCGCCGCGTCGTCGCTTCGCCCCTGCCGCGAGCCGGCCCTGTTTCAAATTGCAAAACGCCTACCGGTTCGTGCCCTTTCCTACCGTCTCGCCGTTGCGGCAAACCGCCCACCGGTTCATGCTTTTCCGGCCGCACGCCCTCATCGGTTCTGGCGACCCCCGCGCTAGCTCTGCGGCTCTATTTCTGCCTCTGCTGCTCCTCCATGCCTGCTCGGCGGATCCGCCTCCACTTCTGCTGCTGCCACGGCCGCGCTGAACCGGCCACATCCGCGCGACAACCCGCCTCTGAGCTCTCTTCGCCTCGCCGGGTCACCTCCGCTGTCTTAAACCGCCACGGTCCCCGGCAGTTTCAAATCGCCTGCTACCGCGTAATTGCTGGTTCAGGACATTTATTATTTTCTGTGGCCACGGGTTTCCCTCAAATTGCCAACCTGCCGGCCTGATATTCCGTCCCACTTCAGCTGTTGCTCCGCCGGGTCACCTCTGCATGCGGCCGGCGCCGGTTCTGCCTCTGCCAGTGGACGCCGGACCGTCGAGTCTCTCCGCTCTGCGCCGGTTCAGCCCGCGCCACCTCTTATGGCCCGAGCCGCCTCTGCCGCGACCATCTCCAGCCCTGCTAGCTCTCCTCGCTTGCTCCACCAAGAAGGAGCCCTGCTTCCGTCTGCGCTCGCTCTGGCTGGAAAGAAGGAAACAAAGGAAAGGTCAAAAAAGAAGAAGAAGAAGAAAGACAAAGGAAGGTCACGTGGGTGATGTGCTGCATCACATCAGAGGAGACATATTTATCCACTATTAGCGTCCGGTTCATCTGACAAAATATATCAGGTGCTATTATTTCTATCTACTTTCAGTACATATTGTTTTTATCAAAGAACAGTTATGTTGGTCTGTATATTTTTATGTGCAAGGCAATGATTCATTATAAAGGTGGTGCTATGATGTTCTTATGAAGTATGCGTTGACATCATCATGCACTGGTGACCGCACCAGCTTGCCGTTGAATACGTGTGCGCAAACCGCCGCCCGTGATTGATTTCCACTTCACTGTCGTGATCATCAGTTCCGCGGTGAATAATTTCTGGCATGATATATCAGGTGAAATCCATCCAGTATATTTTATATTATATATTGCTTTCTTTAAAAGAGCAATTACTCTGGCTTGCAAAGTTATCTAATGCAGGACCCTAAACCGCCATATTGGTGCAAATTTAAAGGCCGTCAGAAAATTTCCGGCTTAAAAAGAAGGATTCCGGTTTAAAATCCGGCTCGAGGGAAAGCTGTCTCCCACAAAGCTTTGAAGCTCTCAATATCCGGTTTAAGAATTTCCGGTTCAAAAAGAATAATCTCTCGCAAGTTCGAGTTCTCAGGAAAAATTAAAGGGACCAAAGAGAGTCTGTTGCAAAAGCACAGCTCAAACATAGGTGCCCCTTGAGCACAGCTCACAATAATCACTTGGGGGCTTGGTCGTATTCGAACCATAGCTACACCTCTTTATCGGCTCAAGGCCACCAGGAAAATCACCTGGGGGCTTGGTTGTATTCAAACCATAGCTACACCTCTTGATCGGCTCAAGGCCAAAAGAAAATTACTTAGGGGCCAAAGAGAGTGTTGCAAAAGCACAACTCAAACATAGGCACCCACTGAGCACAGCTCAAAATATTGCTTGGGGATTCTTTGCTTCGCAATGAACAAAGAGTCTACACTTGCAATAGGCTATCAAGCCACGGCTTGGAAGCCAGGTGTATTCACCTAAAACCCCGGGTTATCCTGCCTTTTTAAGTAAGCCACTCCATCCAGGTAAACCTGGTATGACCCGCCGAACTTTTGACAAGTCAATCCCATAGACCCTGAACTTGTCAAAGTTAAAACGACCATTGGTTAAAGATTGAGGTCCATCTTAAAAGGCTTTGTAAAATGGTTTAACTCAGTGTTCCTTTTATGCTTTTATTTGCCAAGTTCTTTTTCCTTGGATGAGATTTATAATATTTTCTGATAAACCGGTGTTTATTGACCCGGCTCAGCTTTCAACTACAAGTTGTCAGTACATGATCAGTTATGATCCGGCGCTTATTAACCCGGCCTGGTTTCGACTACTAGTCGCCAGTATTATATATGGATAATCCGGTGTTTATTACAACCCGGTACGGTTTTACTATAAACCGGCAAGACATGGGAGGAGTATCAGTACTCAGAATTTGGGTTATCACCCTTACTACAAAAAGTTGGTAAACCAACGATGTGATTCAATGTCACAGAAACAGGTTGAATAAAGCATGATTATAAATCATCGCCGTTTATTAACCCGGCCTGGCTTTGGACTATAAGTCGCTAGTATATATTGGGATTGCGCCATTGGAATCATGCGCTTATAAATCATTGGATTATATCATTCAAATCTTTAATGGCCAACATGGCTGGATTTTTGCTATGGTTATCAATAACCGGTATTATGATTGAGGTTTTCAAAGTCTCTTTAGCGCAATGACTATTATTTTATCAATGGATATGATTCATTCTATAATGGAAGGAATAGTCCCGAGTCGCTGCAGGCTTACGACCCGGCACTTGGGGGCTACATTATTCAAGTTAAGATCACATCAAATATGCAAGTCTCATGTCACTGCAAGCATGCACCATGACACTTGGGGGCTAATGCAAAGTCATTTTTTCATCACCTTATTGAAGACCCGACTCATCACATTGTAATGAGCCAGCCCTTGGGGGCTACCAATTGCTCTTGTCAACAATTCAAGGTACACAAGTCTTAATCCATTATATTGAAGGGTTCACTATTCAGTTGGTAAAGCACAAAGCTATTAACCTTGTGGATGTGGGTTCAAGCCCATGGTGAGGGTTACATCGTATGATATTATTTTCAATGAAGCATATATAACGTCCCAACTCAATATTATCTTACTAAGCCGGCCCTTGGGGGCTACACGTTGTTGTTCAAAGTTTACATGATCATATCTATAAAGTCCCTGCTTATTATTGCATAATGACCCGGCCCTTGGGGGCTACACTGGTTGAAGTTTTTATGAGCATAAAGCAATTACAAGTCCCAGGTTGCTGCAAGCATGACAACCCGGCACTTGGGGGCTACATATGTGGAATACTCAGTTCTGATTAGTGATTGAGATGAACAAACTGGATTTCTTCAAGCTTGTGATTAACATCCACATATTGAAGCAATTCTTAAGCTGTTACTACGTTCCCTTCTTAAGACTTGGAAGCTACAAGTGATAGGCATATAAGAGGTATATTTTCAAGCTTGATGATAACTACAATTATGACCCGGTGCCATCAGTATTTATAAACCGGCAATTTTTGCAATGATAAACCGGCAAGTTCTACATTCTTAAACCGGATGAAGATCAGATGAGTATTTCAAAGACCAATATTTTTTAAGCATTGGGAGCTGAGTCAAAGGAGTTATTCTTCACAATATTTCTCTGTGACAAACCAATGTTAGATAATTGATTATGAAGCTGGCCTATTGACCCGGATTTTCTAGAAGGAAATGACAAGGATTTAAGGATGCTCAGGATCAGCTTAACATGGATAAATCCAAATTAAACCGGGGCTAATGTCGGGGATATGCCCCGCGGTATGACCCGGCCGGAGTTATAACCCGGCTGGGGCTTGGTAAACCGGCAGGTGTTAAGTCAGATGATAACCCGGCAGGTGTTAAGTCAGATGATAACCCGACAGGGGTTAAGTCAGATGATAACCCGGCAGGTGTTAAGTCAGATGATAACACCAGCAGACCATCATAAACCGGCAGACCATCATAAACCGGCAGACAGTGATAACTGGTTGACAGTCATAACCCGACAGACAGTGATAACTGGTTGACAGTCATAACTCGGCAGATAAGTCGCCTGGAGTTATGAAGCCCGAGACATTATGAAGCCCAAGATGTTAAGAAGCCCATGAAGAGAAGTCAAAATAGTTTAAGTCTTAATCATTGTTGGACTCTACATGTAACCCGCCCCTTTAACATATATAAGGAGGGGCAGGGCACCCGAAGAGGGAGAGAGAAACGATCTTAGGGCTAGACATAACTGGGAGAGTCGGTTTACGGCGACTCCCTCGTGATGATAATGAGACCTAGCCTCAAACAACATGTAGGGTTGTTACCGGATGATGTTTCCCGGGGCCCGAAGCTGTCTAAACCCTTGTCTTGTGTTGCGTCTCTCGATTCCGCTCAACCCCTCTCAAGCTACCACATAGATGTGTTGGCCTCACGACTAAGTCCTCGCATTAGGACATCTGCCGTGACAATTCCATGACAGTTGGCTCCCACCGTGGGGCCTGCGCACGGTGGTGTTGAGTTCTTGTAGGGATCTCTCCCAGGGATCAAGAAGTTTGTAATTTTCTGATGAGGAGGAACCAGTTAGGAAGGATCTACATCATGGACGAGCAGTCAGCCCAGCAGATACGAGATTGAGAGGAAAAATAATTAGGGTTTAATGTTCTGTGCTTCGCCGGCGACGTAACGTGATCCGTCGAGACCAACGGGAGATCGGTTTCATTTCTACACCGAGTCCTGCAAGCTGTCAAATCGGAGCTTCCATCAAGACCGACAACAACAAAAAATCTGCTGTCCGATTGGGCCAAATTCCGCAAGTTCCTGCTGCCGGGTTACACGAGCCAGTACGGAGTCATCATGACATGAAGACAAACGCACAGAAAAAAAACGGGAGGAGACCACAACCTGGAAGACACGGATGGTCAAACCGACAACGACCTAAACTTGCACGGTGGCATAGCAAGTATTGATATGACCCATATGAATGATGGTGTTGTGAAAAAGCACAGCAATGGGTCAAAAAAATCACGAGTTAAACTTGCACGGTGGCATAGCAAGGCGAGTCATAAATATCAAACTGGCGGTTTAATAGTTAAAAGCTAACATGCACGATGGCATGACAGATCATCGTTACCAAATATAGCCTATTACAAGGCCACCATGGACCTGCATAATTTGAGCAAAGTGTTTTTTCAGCATAGGATGTCTATGCCCTGATTTGAGAGCCGCCTGGTATCAGTTGTCTTTGTCACGGTGGGTTGATGACTCCGGGTCATCCCGCTTCAGCTATCCTTCTTCGCCCATGTGGATGTCAGGTGACGTCTAGTCGATGCCGGTTAAGGCTTCGAATATAGCTTCAACATTGATAATTGGGGACAGATGATCGACATGGTTTAGTTGATATGGATTATGTGATCATTTAGATGACTAGAGGGATGTCAGGTGGGAGTTCTTAAGTAATATCATAAATTGAACTTTAATTTATCATGAACTTAGTACCTGATAGTATTTGCATGTCTATGTGTTGTAGATCAATGGCCCGTGCTACCGTTCCCTTGAATTTTAATGCGTTCCTAGAGAAAGCTAAGTTGAAAGATGATGGTAGAAACTACACGGACTGGGTCCGTAACTTGAGGATTATCCTCGTTGCTGCACAGAAGAATTACGTCCTGGAAGCACCGCTAGGTGCAAGACCCGCCGTAGGAGGAACTCCGGACGTTATGAACGTCTGGCAGAGTAAAGTTGATGACTACTCAATAGTTCAGTGTGCCATGCTTTACGGCTTAGAATCGGGACTTCAAAGACGTTTTGAACGTCATGGAGCATATGAGATGTTCCAGGAGTTGAAGTTAATATTTCGAGCAAATGCTCGAATTGAGAGATATGAAGTCTCCAATAAGTTCTATAGCTGCAAGATGGAGAAGAATAGTTCTGTCAGTGAACATATACTCAGAATGTCTGGGTACCACAACCACTTGACTCAACTGGGTGTTAATCTTCCTGCTGATAGTGTCATTGACAGAGTTCTTCAATCAGTGCCACCAAGCTACAAAAGCTTCGTGATGAACTATAATATGCAAGGGATGGATAAGACAATTCCTGAGATCTTCGCGATGCTAAAGGCTGCAGAGGTAGAAATCAAGAAGGAGCATCAAGTGTTGATGGTTAACAAGACCACTAGTTTCAAGAAAAAGGGCAACGGGAAGAAGGGGAACTTCAAGAAGAACAGCAAGCAAGTTGCTTCTCAAGTGAAGAAGCCCAAGTCTGGTCCTAAGCCTGAGACTGAGTGCTTCTACTGCAAAGGGACTAGTCACTGGAAGCGAAACTTCCCCAAGTATTTGGCGGATAAGAAGGATGGCACAGTGAAAGGTATATTTGATATACATGTTATTGATTTGTAACTTACTAATTCTCATAGTAGCTCCTAGGTATTTGATACTGGTTCTGTTGTTCATATTTGCAACTCGAAGCAGGGGCTACAGATTAAACGAAGATTGGCTACGGACGAGGTGACGATGCGCGTGGGAAATGGTTCCAAAGTCGATGTGATCGCCGTCGGCACGATACCTCTACATCTACCGTCGGGATTAGTTTTAGACCTAAATAATTGTTATTTGGTGCCAGCGTTGAGCATGAACATTATATCTGGATCTTGTTTGATGCGAGAGGGTTATTCATTTAAATTAGAGAATAATGGCTGTTCTATTTATATGAGTAATATCTTTTATGGTCATGCACCCTTGATGAGTGGTCTATTTTTGTTGAATCTCGATTTAGTGATACACATATTCATAATATTGAAGCCAAAAGATGCAAGGTTAATAATGATAGTGCAACTTATTTGTGGCACTGCCGTTTAGGTCATATTGGTGTAAAGCGCATGAAGAAACTCCATGCTGATGGGCTTTTGGAATCACTTGATGCTTGCGAACCATGCCTCATGGGCAAGATGACTAAAACTCTGTTCTCCAGAACAATGGAGCGAGCAACTGACTTGTTGGAAATAATACATACTGATGTATGCGGTCCAATGAGTGTTGAGGCTCGCGGTGGGTATCGTTATTTTCTGACCTTCATAGATGATTTGATGTCGGGACCCCGATTCCAAGTCACACCAATCTAGCCTGTAACACCTCATATCACTCTGCGGCCTCACGCACGGTACTCCCACGGGTGTCGCCTTACCATGGCCCGGGACCGTTTGCGCCTTTTGGCTCGCGTATATGACAATGTCGCTAGCATCCATATGACAGAGAACCCGGGCCGACATGGCTAGTCGTGAACCCAAAGCGGCACTAACGTATGGGGACAGGCATACATGAATCAACATCAAACGTGTCGGTCAGTAGCGTGCGAATCCGGGCTGTAGCACTGGGCTAACAGGACTCCGGGAACCCGGGCTGCAGCAGGCTAGGCAGGACTCCGGATGTCATCGCGTGACATTTCCCCGAAGGGACAGACACAGGAACGATATGAAACACATGCCGGCCAGTCAAGTGTCCAGAGCAGTAGTGCTGGGCTAGCAGGACTCCGGTGAACCGGGCTGTAGAGGACTACTATGGCTCAAGGAGGCACTAGACTACATTTCCCCATAAGAGAGGCTGCTAAGGATAGACAACTAGATTGTCTGATCCCACACATACCAAGCATTTCAATCATACACACAATATGCTCGATATGTGCAAATACAACATGGCATCACAACAAGACTCTACGACTCAGAGTATTTATTCATTAGGCTCCGAAGAGCCAGATATTACAAACATGGGTCTCATGACCCAACATTCAGAGCATACAAGTCAAAACACATGCGGAAGCTTAACATGTCTGAGTACAGACATCTACAAATGAAAAAGGCTGAGAAGCCTGACTATCTACCAGATCCTGCCGAGGGCACAAGATCGTAGCTGAGGTAACAAGCTAAACGTCGAAGTCCACACGGAACTACTAGCGAGACTGACGTCTCTCTGCAAAACATAAAATAAGCAAACGTGAGTACAAATGTACCCAGCAAGACTTACATCAGAACTATCTACATATGCATCGGTATCAACAAAAGGGGTGGTGGAGTTTAACTGCAGCAAGCCAGCTTTGACTCGGTGGCTATCCTGAACTATGACTGCAAGTAACTCTTTTGAGGTGGCGCACACGAGTCCACATATTCACCATATCAATACACCACTATGGATCCGCTCCCGTGTCCCTACGAGAACGCCATCCATAGCACTCACGCTTATCTTGCGCATTTTAGAGTATCCACTTTCACTTGTCTATGAACTGTTATAGGCAACCCAGAAGTCCTTTACCGCGGACACGGCTATTCGAATAGATCATATTAACCCTGCAGGGGTGTACTTCGTCACACACGCTCTCGCCACTTACCACCATGTACATGTCGTGTACCTCGGCAACCTTCAAGCGGAAGCCTGGCGAGGGAGTCGGCCACGACCTGACTAACCACACAAGTCTCTAGTCCAGGTTTATCGCCTATTCGGGTTCCATCCGCAAGGAGATCCGGCCGGGATGTCGCTCACGGCCCCAAATGATGTGTGCAGGGTTCCCGAGCCCACCATCCGGGTGCCACTCGGTACACCAGGCCACGTGTGCCTAGTCTGTCCCAAGCCCACCTGTACCGGGTGCCACTTGGTAGACTACTAACACTACCTACAAACACCAGACTAGTTGCAACTCCTGGACAGAGATCGAGGCGGTTAATAAGCCGAGAGGGGTCGAGTTACCGGAACCCAATGTGTGGTAGTAACTGTTCATGGATCACAAACACAGAACTCAGTTCCTGAGGACGGTTTCAATGAGACAACCCACCATGTACTCCTACATGGCCTCTCACCGCTACCTTTACCAAATCGTGTTCACACACTTAGCTCTCACACAGTAGGACATGTTCACAACTTTCCAATTCATTCCCGATGAATCAGACCTGACACAACTCTAAGCAATAGCAGGCATGACAAACAAGCATGAATGAGTAGGCACATCAGGGCTCAAACAACTCCTACTCATGCTAGTGGGTTTCATCTATTTACTGTGACAATGACAGGTCATGCAGAGGAAAGGGGTTCAACTACCGCAACAAGTAACAGTTGAAGCGTTGTTGTCCTAATGCAGTAAAAGAGAGCAGGAGCGAGAGAGTGGGATTGTATCGGAATGAACAAGGGGGTTTGCTTGCCTGGCACTTCTGAAGATAGCATTGAGTCTTCATTAGTGTCAACGATCACAACGTCGGAACATCGTCTACCGAGAGGGGACAAATACCGGCAACAGAGAAGAAATACAATCAATGCAATGCACAATATGATGCATGATCATGGCATGGCAATATGAATGCGTTTTGAGCTAATGCAACTAGCAACATATTAACTGGAGTTGGTTTGAACCTTAGGTTCAAATTCAAACTTCATATGTGGAAATTCAAATGCCATTTACATGATTTGTCCTAAACAGCAGCCTTTAATTGTTCTAACATGCATGAAAATGGTACAGATGGATAGATTGGATTTTTCTGATCATTTTTCATATATAAATTATTTCATTCTGAGCTACGGTTGAATTTCTATGAATTTTAGAAGTTTAGGGCATTTTCTGGAATTTTCTGTATAAGAATAAATCCAGAAAATGATTTATAGCGTCAGTATTACGTCACAGTGATGTCAGCAGGTCAACTGGGCGGTCCAGGTCAAACCTGGACGGTGGGGCCCGCATGTCAGTGTCACTGGCCGGTTTGGGTGGATGACAAGTGGGACCGGTCAACGTTGACTTGACCAAAGTCAAAGCTGACATGTGGGGTCCACGGCATTAGCTTAATTTAAACAGGAAATAACCCTGTGGTTAATTAAGGGCGGGGCCCGTCTGTCAGTGAGCTAGGGGGGTTAGTTAGTGGCGTCATTAGCCGCTAATGATGTCGCCACGTCAGCCTCGCCGGAATATGGCCGGCGGCAAGCATTCCGCACGGCGGAGGCGTCGGGTTTTGCCATCCGGCGACCATTGGGCTCGGGGTTTGGCCCTACGGGCTGCTGGACGTGCACCGCATCCAACGGAGCAGGCGGCTGGGCGAGGGGAGGTCGGGAACTACGGTGGCGACCACTTGGGCGGCGGCCGGAGCTCGGGCAACGGCGGAGATGGCGCTACAGGGCACGGCAGGGCGAACCCGTGGGTGCTTCAGGTTCACAGGAGCGCGGCGAGCACGCTGGTGATGCTCGGGCGAGCCGCCGAGCTCGGGAGCACGGAGCTCGTTAGCAATGGCGGCGGCGAGCTTCGGCGGAGATGGGGAACGAAGCTAGAGCATGAACGCGAGTAGGAGAGGAAGGGGAGTAGGTCCGTGAGCTCACAGTAGTTGCAGCAGAGGCTACGGCGAGCTCGGAGGAGGTCCGAAGCGAGCGGGGCGGCGGAGGCGATCTCGGCGACCCGAGGAAGAAGAAGGCGTCGGCGGCGGTGCTTCGAGGCGTCCGGCGTTGTGTAGCTCAGCGAGGGGGTCGAGGACGAAGTGGCGGAGCTTCTGGGCGCGTCGGTGAGGCGTGGGGGAGGCGGTGGCCGCGGTGGTGGCGAGCGGCGGCGACGGTTGTGTTCGGGTGCACGCGCGTGAGGGAGACAGAGGAGGGGATGAGCTCGAGGGAGAGGTCGAGGTGTCGAGGGGGTGTCGTGGCGCCGCGAGGGAGATCCAGGGCGACGAGGGAGCACGCAGGCAGGGTGGAGGTGGCCGGCGTGTGGCTGTGCGCGCGTCGGGCACGCGCTATGCGTCCGACTGGCGGGAGGAAGAAGACCTCCCTGCCCCTGGTGGGCTGGGCCGGCCAGATGGGCTGCCAGGTAAGCGCTAGGTAAATGCGGGTAGGTTTTCTGTCCTTTATTTTTCTTTCTATTTTCTATTTCTTTTGCTCTGTTTTGATTTAGTAATAATACTAAACCATTTCATAAAATCCTGGAAATAATTATGGGTGACTTCTGAATCATTCCAGTGACCCTTAACAATTTCCAACATTTTTGGAGCATCTGAAATATCTATAGCATTCAAATAGCTCCAATTCAAATATGTTTGAATTAATTCAAAGACCATAAATGCCTTGGAAAAATGTGCATGACCTCTGGTAAAGGTTTTAACCTTTTTCCATAAATAATGAACATTTTTTAAGGGCATTTTGGGTTTAATGAAAATATTTTTATTTTGAACCTACTTGAATTCATTTGGTGCTAGGGTTTGGTCATCCCCAATTCAACTTTAAATGAAATTTAGACATGATGCAGCATATCTAGCTAGCCTAAGTGCATACCAGACTAGGGATGTGACAACTCACCCCCACTAAACAAAAATCTCGTCCCGAGATTCAAGCGTAGGGTTAGATGAAAGGGGAACGCAAACTAACATAATCTTCACGATCCAATTGTTCTTCTCGAAGATGTTAATTCATTGCATCATCTTGATCTTGACATCTTTTCTTTCAAGAGCTTCATCCAGCTATGATGACGGAAGAGAGGGAAACTCTACATGATTGATCTTCTCGAAGATCGAGCTATACAAGACCAACTCGCGGAATGAGATGTTGAAACATCTCGAGTTGAGACACAAAACACGTCGAGAGGGATGGAAGAACAAACGATGAGGTTTGATTTGGTGGGCAACAATCCCACGCTTAGATAGTATGGTGCATGGGTTCCAAAGCAGCGAGGAGTTAATTACCATGACTCCATAACGGGGCACCTTAGGAAAGGTGACTCGTAGAATTCTTCCCTTAAGTGGCAAAAAGAATTGCTTTTGATACAAAGATCATTGAAACTCTTTATACCAGCGTAAGGCAATTTACAAATGATCGTTTGAAAGATCTCAAAAGAATGGCACACTCAATTTGGAAAGGAAACTATGGTTATAGAACAACTCGGCAAATGGAAGGCACATTCCGGTTGATACCAAGGACATAACCTAGTGACTGCGCGTGCTTTCAAGAACTTGAGCATTTCCATATTCATCAAGGTTTTACCAACATCCGTGCCGAGGATCCTGGCAACACATCATACTACCATAATGAACGGTGTTGGAGGATGCAGGTGCAAAGGAGGACAACACTTTCTCAGATTTCACCTTAGCGAAGCCAAGGGAGCAAAATCTGGATGATCGACCGAGAGACATTTAGCACTCCGCTTCTAATGTTCTCCTTGATGTACTGGTTACTACGGTCATGCTTAAAGCATCAACATAGCCATCAAGTAGTGGTCGGACTTCGGAATGCAAAGGATCCATAAGGAACAACTAGGGAGCAAATCCTACGAAATCCTTATGGGGAGGTGGCCAACTTTCTCAATCAAGATACTACAATAATAGGTCTTCCGGCTGGGTGTGTTGGCCACGACATCCACTTACCGGTAACAGAGAGACCATTAGTATAGTTCTTGGGAAACGTTCAACCATCACATCTGCCTGAGATTCAGATCTGGTTGGTGTCGGGATATTCCAGACTCATTAGGTCTAGAAAGCAAAATGAAAGTTTGCAACGCAATTCGACGAGATGACGTTGCGAGATTCTCGGGGCATGAGCTACGATAGCAAGCTCCAAAACATGAGCTGGTTCCGCTACAAACCTGTGAACACGCTATCCAAGACAAGCATGACCACGTGGTAGTCTTATAATAAAACACTACCGAGTTCAGGTGGGGAACCATCATCGCGGATAACGAAGTCCTTGCATAAGTCATATGACTAGCTCTTATGAAGGAACTTCTTCTCCTTGAACAAATCAATTAGTGGCTCGAGGTGCTACGGAATTTATATGGGACGAAGATGATCAGTCTAACAGACCATAGAATACTTCACACATGCATAACTGACTTGGGATGATTCCAGAGGAAGCAAAACAAACTTTCTCGAATTCTCGGCGGCAACTTACATCAAGTGCATGTGAATTAGAGGAAGTATCTTCTTCATCCAAACATATGCTTCATGAGCGGGACACGAAGATAATGCTTATAAAAGTTTCCAACACTAGCTTAATGCTCAACAAAATCATGGACAAGATGGAAATGTTGTCAATGAGCTCAACAACAATCCATCCAGGCTTCCATATAGATGGAGTTCCAAAATTAAGTAAACACGGGAATAGCATTGGTCAGACCCAAAAGATGTAATGGTGTATGCTCGAGGAATCAACCACGAGTAGGACAACATTACGAACATCATTGGTTCTGATTTGATTTAATGATAGCCCATACTCAAATCAAAGTTTGGTTAAGATGATAGGTCCATTAATTGATCACGAGGACCAACCGATGAAGAAATTATCTTTCTACGACAAACACACACACAAGAGATATCCTTTGGAAAGAACTAAGCCAGGCAAGCTTTTATCTTCCAACTCTCCAAGTTGTTGTTTAGCTTGACCAACTAGCTCAGGGGTATCCAACACGGATTCTTGGAGAAGGGGTGGTTTACAGGAAACCAACTTGATCACGAGCTCAACATAACAGTCAGGAAACAACCTGGTGATACTTCCGAGAAGATAATCAGAAAATCACAAACCACCGATATGTTACTAAGCTCGAGAACAATCTTGCTTTTCAGGGCAAGACGATGTGATCAAAAAGGGCGAGGAATTGATACAATCCTAACTCGTTGACCGAAGAGTGCACCAGGAAACTGGACTAGGTAACACGATCAATCTCAGGATGATGATTGAACAACCAACACGCTAAGAATGAGGGTATTGCCATTAACTACCAAGCAACGAGTTGCTCAGAGTATTGATTTCACACATCACGGTTCACTTGTCGGTGTTCCGGTTGTGACAACACGGGACCGAGGAATGAATAATGATGGCGAGAAGTATCACTGCGTCAAGAATTCATAAGAGGTGGTGCAATTCTCATGACACTCTTGACATAAAGATGGTAATACTCCAAGGTAGAACAGAATCAAAAGCTGGTTTGGCGTTTTGATCTGCGGAATACAACTACTTTGACCCAATCCCAGAGATGGACGAGGTACTGGAGTTTGTTTCTCCTAGTCATTCTGAAATAGAACGGCTTGACGGACCACAAGAATAATAAGCATCGATAACACGGATGCACAATTACTCCTGACTATCAATTGATAGACAGAGGTCAGAATACAACTAAAGAGAGACAACTCAAAGGAACATATGGTTTTCTGAGTTGCGGATGCATAAATTTAGTATGTCAAACAAGTTCAACATATTTCTTCCAGATAATCCATGCGGAAAGGTAGGACTGGCAGATTCACAATATGGATGGAGTACTCCTCAAGAGCACCCTGGTTGTGATCTTTTGGTTCAAAAGAACTTCTGCCATGATGGTTCATGGTATTGGAAGAATGAGATACCACGGACCTCGAGGACTATCGCAAAGGTTACTAATATCCTAAAGGTACGAGCAACACTACCAACGCGAGGTAAGTAGAGTGAATCTTGGGTCAAGAACCCAAGAAATAGAATGCCTACTAACTAAATTGCATCACGGGATGCTTTCGGGAATGATGGCCAGAATCATCACACTGGAAACACAAAACATGGCTAGATTACTAGGTGATCCTCTAAGACACCTAGGGTCATAATAATAGCTCCAACACATATACCGAGGCAATAGAGTGCCTCAACGCACCGGTAGTGTGCTTAATCTGGCCCAAAGGGACGCAAAAACAGAGGGAAAGGATTTTGCAAATGCATCAGATTGTTTAGAAACCTGGGATGACTCGGGCAACATAACGGCTGTAAAGGCTCAAAAGGATTTGAGATATCCTGCAAAATGGTGGCATAACCACTCAACATCATAATATCAAGGTTCCGAGATCAGCTATCAACACACGGAAGTAGTAGAAACTGAACTGAGGCTTCAGACCAACAATCCTACGAGTCTACGGATTAGTAACACGTGATCCTGATAGAAAGATGAGAAGCCTAGTTCTTAATCCCCGTAGAAGAGAAGAGGGTGACTCAGATCAGAGGACATAAGGTAAGGGAGTAAAAAGAGCCTTACGTTCCCTTCCACAATCAATTCCCTTATATAACTAAAGCATTTCTAGACTCAACTTCGACCAGTTTGGCTTCGTAAACCTACAGGCAGTCAGGCTCTGATACCAAAGCTGTCGGGACCCCGATTCCAAGTCACACCGATCTAGCCTGTAACACCTCATATCACTCTGCGGCCTCACGCACGGTACTCCCACGGGTGTCGCCTTACCATGGCCCGGGACCGTTTGCGCCTTTTGGCTCGCGTATATGACAATGTCGCTAGCATCCATATGACAGAGAACCCGGGCCGACATGGCTAGTCGTGAACCCAAAGCGGCACTAATGTATGGGGACAGGCATACATGAATCAACATCGAACGTGTCGGTCAGCAGCGTGCGAATCCGGGCTGTAGCACTGGGCTAACAGGACTCCGGGAACCCGGGCTGCAGCAGGCTAGGCAGGACACCGGATGTCATCGCGTGACATTTCCCCGAAGGGACAGACACAGGAACGATATGAAACACATTCCGGCCAGTCAAGTGTCCAGAGCAGTAGTGCTGGGCTAGCAGGACTCCGGTGAACCGGGCTGTAGCGGACTACTATGGCTCAAGGAGGCACTAGACTACATTTCCCCATAAGAGAGGCTGCTAAGGATAGACAACTAGATTGTCTGATCCCACACATACCAAGCATTTCAATCATACACACAATATGCTCGATATGTGCAAATACAACATGGCATCACAACAAGACTCTACGACTCAGAGTATTTATTCATTAGGCTCCGAAGAGCCAGATATTACAAACATGGGTCTCATGACCCAACATTCAGAGCATACAAGTCAAAACACATGCGGAAGCTTAACATGTCTGAGTACAGACATCTACAAATGAAAAAGGCTGAGAAGCCTGACTATCTACCAGATCCTGCCGAGGGCACAAGATCGTAGCTGAGGTAACAAGCTAAACGTCGAAGTCCACACGGAACTACTAGCGAGACTGGCGTCTCTCTGCAAAACATAAAATAAGCAAACGTGAGTACAAATGTACCCAGCAAGACTTACATCAGAACTATCTACATATGCATCGGTATCAACAAAAGGGGTGGTGGAGTTTAACTGCAGCAAGCCAGCTTTGACTCGGTGGCTATCCTGAACTACGACTGCAAGTAACTCTTTTGAGGTGGCGCACACGAGTCCACATATTCACCATATCAATACACCACTATGGATCCGCTCCCGTGTCCCTACGAGAACGCCATCCATAGCACTCACGCTTATCTTGCGCATTTTAGAGTATCCACTTTCACTTGTCTATGAACTGTTATAGGCAACCCAGAAGTCCTTTACCGCGGACACGGCTATTCGAATAGATCATATTAACCCTGCAGGGGTGTACTTCGTCACACACGCTCTCGCCACTTACCACCATGTACACATCGTGTACCTCGGCAACCTTCAAGCGGAAGCCTGGCGAGGGAGTCGGCCACGACCTGACTAACCACACAAGTCTCTAGTCCAGGTTTATCGCCTATTCGGGTTCCATCCGCAAGGAGATCCGGCTGGGGTGTCGCTCACGGCCCCAAACGATGTGTGCAGGGTTCCCGAGCCCACCATCCGGGTGCCACTCGGTACACCAGGCCACGTGTGCCTAGTCTGTCCCAAGCCCACCTGTACCGGGTGCCACTTGGTAGACTACTAACACTACCTACAAACACCAGACTTGTTGCAACTCCTGGACAGAGATCGAGGCGGTTAATAAGCCGAGAGGGGTCGAGTTACCGGAACCCAATGTGTGGTAGTAACTGTTCATGGATCACAAACACAGAACTCAGTTCCTGAGGACGGTTTCAATGAGACAACCCACCATGTACTCCTACATGGCCTCTCACCGTTACCTTTACCAAATCGTGTTCACACACTTAGCTCTCACACAGTAGGACATGTTCACAACTTTCCAATTCATTCCTGATGAATCAGACCTGACACAACTCTAAGCAATAGCAGGCATGACAAACAAGCATGAATGAGTAGGCACATCAGGGCTCAAACAACTCCTACTCATGCTAGTGGGTTTCATCTATTTACTGTGACAATGACAGGTCATGCAGAGGAAAGGGGTTCAACTACCGCAACAAGTAACAGTTGAAGCGTTGTTGTCCTAATGCAGTAAAAGAGAGCAGGAGCGAGAGAGTGGGATTGTATCGGAATGAACAAGGGGGTTTGCTTGCCTGGCACTTCTGAAGATAGCATTGAGTCTTCATTAGTGTCAACGATCACAACGTCGGAACATCGTCTACCGAGAGGGGACAAATACCGGCAACAGAGAAGAAATACAATCAATGCAATGCACAAGATGATGCATGATCATGGCATGACAATATGAATGCGTTTTGAGCTAATGCAACTAGCAACATATTAACTGGAGTTGGTTTGAACCTTAGGTTCAAATTCAAACTTCATATGTGGAAATTCAAATGCCATTTACATGATTTGTCCTAAACAGCAGCCTTTAATTGTTCTAACATGCATGAAAATGGTACAGATGGATAGATTGGATTTTTCTGATCATTTTTCATATATAAATTATTTCATTCTGAGCTACGGTTGAATTTCTATGAATTTTAGAAGTTTAGGGCATTTTCTGGAATTTTCTGTATAAGAATAAATCCAGAAAATGATTTATAGCGTCAGCATTACGTCACAGTGACGTCAGCAGGTCAACTGGGCGGTCCAGGTCAAACCTAGACGGTGGGGCCCGCATGTCAGTGTCACTGGCTGGTTTGGGTGGATGACAAGTGGGACCGGTCAACGTTGACTTGACCAAAGTCAAAGCTGACATGTGGGGTCCACGACATTAGCTTAATTTAAACAGGAAATAACCCTGTGGTTAATTAAGGGCGGGGCCCGTCTGTCAGTGAGCTAGGGTGGTTAGTTAGTTGCGTCATTAGCCGCTAATGATGTCGCCACGTCAGCCTCGCCGGAATATGGCCGGCGGCAAGCATTCCGCACGGCGGAGGCGTCGGGTTTTGCCATCCGGCGACCATTGGGCTCGGTGTTTGGCCCTACGGGCTGCTGGACGTGCACCGCATCGAACGTAGCAGGCGGCTGGGCGAGGGGAGGTCGGGAACTACGGTGGCGACCACTTGGGCGGCGGCCGGAGCTCGGGCAACGGCGGCGATGGCGCTACAGGGCACGGCAGGGCGAACCCGTGGGTGCTTCAGGTTCACAGGAGCGCGGCGAGCACGCTGGTGATGCTCGGGCGAGCCGCCGAGCTCGGGAGCACGGAGCTCGTTAGCAATGGCGGCGGCGAGCTTCGGCGGAGATGGGGAACGAAGCTAGAGCATGAACGCGAGTAGGAGAGGAAGGGGAGTAGTTCCGTGAGCTCACAGTAGTTGCAGCAGAGGCTACGGCGAGCTCGGAGGAGGTCCGAAGCGAGCGGGGCGGCGGAGGCGATCTCGGCGACCCGAGGAAGAAGAAGGCGTCGGCGGCGGTGCTTCGAGGCGTCCGGCGTTGTGTAGCTCGGCGAGGGGGTCGAGGACGAAGTGGCGGAGCTTCTGGGCGCGTCGGTGAGGCGAGGGGGAGGCGGTGGCCGCGGTGGTGGCGAGCGGCGGCGACGGCTGTGTTCGGGTGGACGCGCGTGAGGGAGACAGAGGAGGGGATGAGCTCGAGGGAGAGGTCGAGGTGTCGAGGGGGTGTCGTGGCGCCGCGAGGGCGATCCAGGGCGACGAGGGAGCACGCAGGCAGGGTGGAGGTGGTCGGCGTGTGGCTGTGCGCGCGTCGGGCACGCGCTATGCGTCCGACTGGCGGGAGGAAGAAGACCTCCCTGCCCCTGGTGGGCTGGGCCGGCCAGATGGGCTGCCAGGTAAGTGCTAGGTAAATGCGGGTAGGTTTTCTGTCCTTTATTTTTCTTTCTATTTTCTATTTCTTTTGCTCTGTTTTGATTTAGTAATAATACTAAACCATTTCATAAAATCCTGGAAATAATTATGGGTGACTTCTGAATCATTCCAGTGACCCTTAACAATTTCCAACATTTTTGGAGCATCTGAAATATCTATAGCATTCAAATAGCTCCAATTCAAATATGTTTGAATTAATTCAAAGACCATAAATGCCTTGGAAAAATGTGCATGACCTCTGGTAAAGGTTTTAACCTTTTTCCATAAATAATGAACATTTTTGAAGGGCATTTTGGGTTTAATGAAAATATTTTTATTTTGAACCTACTTGAATTCATTTGGTGCTAGGGTTTGGTCATCCCCAATTCAACTTTAAATGAAATTTAGACATGATGCAGCATATCTAGCTAGCCTAAGTGCATACCAGACTAGGGATGTGACATTTGAGAAGATATGGGTATATCTACTTGATGAAACATAAGTCTGAAACATTTGAAAAGTACAAAGAATTTCAGAGTGAAGTGGAAAATCATCATAACAAGAAAATAAAGTTTCTATGATCTGATCGTGGAGGTGAATATTTGAGTTATGAGTTTGGTCTTCATTTGAAACAATGTGGAATAGTTTCACAACTCACGCCATCTGGAACACCACAGCGTAATGGTGTGTCTGAACGTCGTAACCATACTTTATTGGATATGGTGCGACCTATGATGTCTCTTACTGATTTACCGCTATCGTTTTGGGGTTATGCTTTAGAGACGGTTGCATTCACGTTAAATAGGGCAGCATCTAAATCTGTTGAGACGACACAGTATGAACTATGGTTTGGCAAGAAACCGAAGTTGTCATTTCTAAAAGTTTGGGGTTGCGATGCTTATGTGAAAAAGCTTCAACCTGATAAGCTCAAACCCAAATCAGCGAAATGTGTCTTCATAGGATACCAAAATGTGTCTTCTATCACAGATCCGAAGGAAAGATATTCGTTGCTAAGAATGGATCCTTTCTAGAGAAGGAGTTTATCTCGAAAGAAGTGAGTGGTACGAAAGTGGAATTTGATGAGGTAATTGTACCTTCTCCCAAATTGGAAAGTAGTTCATCACACAAATTGGTTCCAGTGATTCCTACACCAATTAGTGAGGAAGCTAATGATGATGATGATGAAACTTCAGATCAAGTTACTACCGAACCTCGTAGGTCAACCAGAATAAGATCTGCACCAGAGTGGTATGGTAATCCTGTTCTGGAGGTCATGTTACTTGACCATGACGAACCTACGAACTATGAAGAAGCGATGATGAGCCCAGATTCCGCGAAATGTCTTGAGGCCATGAAATCTGAGATGGGATCCATGTATGAGAACAAAGTATGGACTTTGCTTGACTTGCCCGATGATCGGCAAGCCATAGAGAATAAAAGGATCTTCAAGAAGAAGACTGACGCTGATGGTAATGTTACAGTATACAAAGCTCGACTTGTTGCGAAAGGTTTTTGACAAGTTCAAGGAGTTGACTACGATGAGACCTTCTCACCCGTAGCGATGCTTAAGTCTGTTCGAATCATGTTAGCAATTGCCGCATTTTATGATTATGAAATTTGGCAAATGGATGTCAAAACTGCATTCCTTAATGGATATCTTAAAGAAGAGTTGTATATGATGCAACTAGAAGGTTTTGTCAATCCAAAAGGTGCTAACAAAGTGTGCAAGTTCCAGCGATCCATTTATGGACTGGTGCAAGCCTCTCGGAGTTGGAATATATGCTTTGGTAGTGTGATCAAAGCATATAGTTTTATAGACTTTTGGAGAAGCCTGTATTTACAAGAAAGTAAGTGGGAGCTCTGTAGCATTTCTAATATTATATATGGATGACATATTGTTGATTGGAAATAATACAGAATTTCTGGATAGCTTAAAAGGATACTTGCATAAGAATTTTCCAATGAAAGACCTCGGTGAAGCTGCTTATATATTGGGCATCAAGATCTATAGAGATAGATCAAGACGCTTAATTTGACTTTCACAAAGCACATAGCTTGATAAAGTTTTGAAGAAGTTCAAAATGGATCGGTCAAAGAAAGGGTTCTTGCCAAGGTGTGAAGTTGAGTCAGACTCAATGCCCGACCACTGCAGCAGATAGAGAGAAAATGAAAGTCATTCCCTATGCTTCAGCCATAGGTTCTATCATGTATGCAATGCTGTGTACCAGACCTGATGTGTGCCTTGCTATAAGTTTAGCAGGGAGGTACCAAAGTAATCCAGGAGTGGATCACTGGACAGCCGTCAAGAACATCCTGAAATACCTGAAAAGGACTAAGGACATGTTTCTCGTTTATGGAGGTGACAAAGAGCTTGTCGTAAATGGTTACGTTCATGCAAGCTTTGACACTGATCCGGATGACTCTAAGTCACAAATCGGATACGTATTTATATTGAATGGTGGAGATGTCAGTTGGTGCAGTTCCAAGCAGAGTGTCGTGGCGGGATCTACGTGTGAAGCGGAGTACATAGTTGCTTCGGAAGTAGCAAATGAAGGAGTCTAGATGAAGGAGTTCATATCCGATCTAGGTGTAATACCTAGTGCATTGGGTCCAATGAAAATCTTTTGTGACAATACTGGAGCAATAGCCTTGGCCAAGGAATCCAGATTCCACAAGAGAACTAAACACACCAAGAGACGCTTCAATTCCATCTGCGATCAAGTCAAGGAGGGAGACATAGAGATTTGCAAAATACATACAGATCTGAATGTTGCAGACCCATTGACTAAGCAAGTGGGAGACTGAAGAAAATATGCCCTAGAGACAATAATAAAGTTGTTATTTATATTTTCTTATATCATGATAGATGTTTATTATTCATGCTAGAATTGTAGTAACCGGAAACTTAGTACATGTGTAAATACATAGACAAACAGAGTGTCCCTAGTATGCCTCTACATGACTAGCTCGTTAATCAAAGATGGTTAAGTTTCCTGACCATAGACATGTGTTATCATTTGATGAACGGGATCACATCATTAGAGAATGATGTGATGGACAAGACCCATCTGTTAGCTTAGCATAATGATCGTTTAGTTTTATTGCTATTGCTTTCTTCATGACTATACTTATTCCACTTACTATGAGATTATGCAACTCCTGAATACCGGAGGAACACTTTGTGTGCTATCAAACGTCACAACGTAACTGGGTGATTATAAAGATGCTCTACAGGTGTCTCCGATGGTGTTTGTTGAGTTGGCATAGATCGAGATTAGGATTTGTCACTTCGAGTATCAGAGAGGTATCTCTGGGCCCTCTCGGTAATGCACATCACTATAAGCCTTGCAAGCAATGTGAACAATGAGTTAGTTACGGGATGATGCCATTACGGAATGAGTAAAGAGACTTGCCGGTAACGATATTGAACTAGGTATGATGATAAGGATGATCGAATCTCAGGCAAGTAACATACCGATGACAAAGGGAATGACGTATGTTGTTATGCGGTTTGACCGATAAAGATCTTTGTAGAATATGTAGGAGCCAATATGAGCATCTAGTTTCCGCTATTAGTTATTGACCGGAGATGTGTCTTGGTCATGTCTACATAGTTCTCGAACCCGTAGGATCAGCACGCTTAACGTTCGATGATGATTTGTATTATGAGTTATGTGATTTGATGACATAAGTTTGTTCGGAGTCCCGGATGAGATCATGGACATGACGAGGAGTCTTGAAATGTTCGAGAGGTAAAGATTCATATATTGTAAGGTTACATTCGGACATCGGAATGGTTCGGTAAGTTTCGGATGGGTTTCGGAGTACCGGGGGTTACTTGAACCCCCCCGGGAAGTTAATGGGCCAACATGGGCCTTAGTGGAGAAGAGAGAGGGTCGTCCAGGAGGTGGCGCCCCCCCTTGCCAATCCGAATTGGACAAGGGGTGGGGGCGCCCCCCTTTCCCTCTCCGACTCTTTCTGTCTTTCCCCCTTTGCTACTCTGGAAAAGGAAAAAGGAGAGGGGAATCCTACTAGGACTAGGGAGTCCTAGTAGGACTCCCCACACTTGGTGCGTCCCTAGGGGGCCAGCCTCCTCCCCCTCCCCCCTTTATATATGGGGGCGGGGGGCACCCCAAAGGGACAACAAGTCTTCTCTTAGCCGTGTGCGGTGCCCTCCTCCACAGTTACACACCTCGGTCATATCGTCGTAGTCCTTAGGCGAAGCCCTACGCCGGTAACTTCATCATCACCATCGCCACGCCGTCGTGCTGATGGAACTCTCCCTTGTCCTCAACTGGATCAAGAGCTCGAGGGAAATCATCGTGCTGAACGTGTGCTGAACACGGAGGTGCCGTACGTTCGGTACTTGGATCGGTTGGATCGTGAAGATGTTCGACTACATCAATCGCGTTACTAAACGCTTCCACTTTTGGTCTACGAGGGTACGTGGACACACTCTCCCGTCTCGTTGCTATGCATATCCTAGATAGATCTTGCGTGGTCGTAGGTAAAAAAATTTAAATACTGCGTTCCCAACAGTTATAACACTGGATTTTTAAGGATTATATGGAAGACCTAGCTCATCCTTGCATGATAAGCCAGCCCTTGAGGGTTCTAATGGGTTGTTTTGCGAAAGCCTAAACTTACATCCTACAGAAAGACTTAAGCATATTCAATGATCCTTTCATATGATTCAGACTTGGGGGCTAGATAGGCATCTGTATATATGCATAAAGTTAAAGGAGGAGGCGATTTCATACCTCATACTTCTGCCGCATCATATTGACCAAATTGGCCTCCAGGTCGTGGCTTGTGTGAAGCTGGTTCAAATAAGCAGAGTACAATTCACTAGCGTTCAATTTCGAGCAGCTCTCAAGATCAAGGGTGGGCTTATTTTTGTCTGACAAGTGTGTTTCGTCTTTGGTGGAATGCTTGGCCAATATGGTAGAGACGCTGGGCGGCTGATAAGCTGATCCAGCGATGGTAACCTCTTCAAGATGGTCATCAACAGGAGTCTTATCTGAATGTTTGATAGGAGAAAGCGACTTAGGACTCGGCGGGTCTTGATTTGTCGTCGGGTCATCATTAAGGCCTGCAGCTGAGTGAGGGCTGACAAAGTTAGTTTGAGGAGGCGGATCGTCCTGCTTGCTCTCAGGATCTTCGATTTCCTGGGTTTAAACTTCACCAGCCTTTGGCGCATGTTTCTCTTGTTCAAAAGTTTCGACAATTTTTGAAGGGCCAGTTTTCTGCTTCTTGCCCATCTTCGCCTTAGCCCTATAAGGAAGATTATTCAGTCTGATAAGTATGAAAAGGCAAGACAATTTATTCAACAAGTAATAATACTTACGCCGGGTTAACCACAAATGTGGGGAGTTGTGAGCCGTTTGAGTCGCTAGATGAATGAGAAGTATCCTGATATGCCGACACTACTACAGGATGTTGCTAACGCGACACTACGATCAGAGACCCTTCGACAAAACTGTGTGCGATGCAACAGTCGCAAACGGTGGTGTAAAAAAATCGTCAAAAAAGGTGCAAAACGTTTGCGATGGAGGATGCATCAAACACGGTTCAGATTTTAGTTGCGTGTGCGATGCAGGGCATACGGTTCAGTTCAATTAACTGTTTGCGATGATGAGGGACAAAAGAAACGGGTAACCAGATGAAGGTGTGTGCGATATACAGCATACAGTTCACTAGGATGAACTGTGTGTGATCAGGCAACACAATGGAAACGGTTCAACTGAACTATGTGTGCGATACGCGGCAAACAGGTCCGTAATCAGAAATGTGTGTGAAGACCAATAATAACATAGATGATTGCTGCTAATAAGTCGTGTGATTTGCTCTTTCTACAGAAGAATAACATGTATAAAGACTTGATTCCATAAACAGATTGAACATTGAATTACACATGTGGCTAGTACACACATGACCTTTGCACACACGAAAGTACGTTCCAAAATGCCTATGAAACTCAAATAATGTATAAAAAGGCAAAACAAACCGTGATTAATTTCATATTTTTAGGATGATGCTACTATGTATAGTTGCATGTTGCCTCTGTAAAATAAATCAAGGCGGGAAGAGACATCGTATGTCGTTTCGCACACATAGGTGACAAGGTCCCTCTTGGAACCATGAGCTTTTTTGTGAGAAGCTCCGGTTTGTAAGAAGATTGTACCACAACTTGTCCCAAATTGGACTAATTTTTTAACACAACATGTTGGTGCTAGGACATAACACCATGCCAAGTTTCATGATTTTGAGGCGAGTTTTGGATTTACAGTAATTTTAAAACCAGGTTTCTCAATGTTTACTATCGAGTCGGCACCGCCCTGGATAGGCTTTTTCCTCATGGGTCCCAAATGATAAATCCAAATCTGTGACTACCATGCAGCTTTTCTTATAAAGAATTACAGCCCTTGGTGTGCAAGCTGAAAATAAGTTTGTGGGTGCTGGTGGGCACTAAAAACTTGCGGTTTTGTAATGAACAAAGATCTCAAGGATCCCGCGAGAGTGATGTTCTTTGCCTATGTTGTGAATGCTTATAATATTTTTGTCTTAATTAAAGAAATGGCAAGCCATTGGCCCAGTATGAAAGAAAATATGGGTCAAAGCCGAGTTGAAAAGGGCAACAATATCTAACTCCAGCTAACAAACAGTACAAAAAGCACGAGGATTAATTGCTCATCAGGTTTAGACAAAATCCAGATTGAACAGGACAATGACATCTAACTCAACCAAAGTTTTTGGCAGTCACAATCAAATGGATCGGTCTGATCCATAAAATCAAGATCAACGGCCAGAAATTCTACTGGCCCATGATGACAAGCTGTTGTAAATAGAAGCCGAGCACAATCAGAAGCCCTTAGGTCCACATGAAACTTCTTTTTATGTTGTTCAACACCTGCAGTCGTAAGAAATTTCTTGTTGAAAAACTTAATCCTCACGGACAATAGTGCCCTCGCACTCAACGTGAAGAATGTGACAAAGCTAGTGTTTGCATTGTTGGATGCATATCCTTCCAGTGTTACTGTCTTCAAATGAATGTCGTGAGATCTAAGAAAATCTCGGTGCTTCTTGAACCATCGATTGGTTATACCTTTTTCTCCATGTGTTAGTGCCTAAATAGAGATGAAGATTGAAAACAGTTAATGTCTAAAAAAGATTATGTTGAAAGAGCGATAGCTGAACGATTAATTATAGTACATTATATATGGGCTTTCAATGTGCGTGAATTCATCACCTTCATATACAAATTCTCCAGACATGGAAAGCATTGCAGCAAGGCAATAATGATGTTGAGATCAAAACACCACATAGTGATATATAAGGTCTTGACAGAATCCACCACCACTGATAGGATGGACAAGCGCTTCATTGAGCATAGAACATAATATTAGCACTGAAAGTGTACTCCAAGATGATACTTAACTTATGCGCACAAATGAAAAATGCAAATTACAAAAGTGTACGTGAATAATATACAGTACCTCAATAGGTGTGGAGGCAAACACCATCTCGAACCATTCAAACGGATCACTAATTGCACCCAAGGTCTCCAGCATAGGCGTAGAAACCACAGTTATTTGTGAAGGTTTATAACAACAATTAAGGAGCAACCTTTGAAGTGAAGGGGCGTCTTCGATGATGAGCTCCTGTCCTTCAAAATGAATTCCAATGCTTACAAGATGAGATGACTTTATTTTGAGACAAGGGATATGGATTCCTATTCCAAAAACAAGCACCAAACGCTGTAGTGAAGGGCAGCTAGAGTGGATGATGCTGTGAAGTGAGGCCACCGACAGATCAACCAACACAAGTGCAAGTTTTTTCAGCACTGGCAGTCGAAGCATTTGTACCAGATAGTCTGCTAGATGGCACCGGGTCAAGGTGGTGGTGTGGAGAGAGGAGGAAAACCATGAGATGGGCATCGGTGGTGAGGGCACAGATGCAGCTCTTGGTGGTAACCTATCGCTGTAATGGTAGAACTCAAGCTGCTGGAGTTTATCGAATTGACGGGATGTCAGCCAGGCGGCCACCGTGCAGGGTATGTCCAGCAGGTAGCATATCGGGATGCAGATGCGTTAAACGGAGCTCTCATGGGAGGAGATGAGGGCTCCGGGGAGTTCAGAATCATCATCGACAGATAGCTGACGATAGTCAAGATTAAGAGGCACGGTGCACCATAGAGTGCGCCATCGAGATGCGAGGACTTGTGTGCGGCAACCATCCTTGGTGGGGAGAAAGGAGATGATCTCCCCAAGGATTCCGTCCGGGAGATCGCTGATGTGGTCCGCCGGAGATTCTACTGGTTCCTCAGGTCCAGGGAGGCGCTTCTGGCCGCACAGCCGGGTCCAAGATCTACATCCGGCGGCGACGCTGGTCGGAGCCTCATCTGTGTACATACCAATTTGAAAGAAAAAATGGCATAACATGTAGGACATTCAAAATCAATTCTCAAGATCACAAAGAAAAAAGGCACACACATATATGTAGGACATTCAAAATCAGTTCTCAAGATCTGGCCACGAATTATTAGCACGCAAGCTAACCCTAGTCAGATTATTAGCAAAAATCATTTGTACAGAACAAACAATTAATCACTAACTCTATACGGGTAACATTCAAACAATCAATACACTACGTGCATCTAACGGATCTTAATTACTCTGATTTCATGGACAGAGAGAACATAACCATAGGATTTGTATTCCAAAAAAATTATAGAGGGGCAGGGTGGGGGATTAACCAGAGAAAACACTTAATATGTTTGCCGCACAAATGGGTATATAGATGACTAACCGGTTTTCCGTCGGAGTCGCAGTTGTTGCCGGAGTTGCTATTGAGCTCCGGCTCCGCTGGGGGGGCACGACGGCGCCGATGAATTCAAGGTCATGCTGCTGCCCACACGAGACCTCGTCGGCGGCGACAGGAACCTCTGCGGCCAGCTTCACGAGTTGTGCGGGTGCTTCACCAGCCCCGGCGTCGCCACTACCTCCGATGGTGCGCTTCGGCGGCATCGCATACACTCCGGAGTCCAGACGTCGGTGACCACTGTGGACCGGGGCTGCGGCCGCCTAATATGGCCGGCGGCTCGGGTGCACAATTAATATGGACCAGTGGGAGCGAGGTAGGTTGCGGTCAAAAGTTGTCTCGCCTCTTGGTGAGCCTGCGCGTCGGACGTCTGCCATTCCTACCATCATTTCACACAGCTACTCGCACGCCTCCCCATCAATACACACACCTACACGCACGCCTCCTAGTATGCCCGCGCGGCGGACTGCTCGCATGCGTCCCGTCAACTCACGCCTGCTCGCACGGCACACTGGGCGTGTGGCAACACGTATATTTTTTGGTTTATTTTCCGCCGCTTTACTGCTTCACAGAACCGTTTGCGTTGAAGAGATGCACAAATCCTGCGTTGAACATCTCGCATGCTTCCCGGTGAACCTGCGCACCGGACGAGTTTTGGATTTACTAGAATTTAAAAACCAGGCATCTCAATGTGTTGCCGGCAATCAACGGTGCCCGGGTGTTTGAAATTCATTCCCATTTCTTGCATGGAACCTAACCATGCACATAAGGACACAGATTTGTTTTTTCAACCAATTTATATGCACTGCAGCATGTCCAAGTAGTTCAAATTTGAATTATGCACATAATGCATTGAAAACTCAGTTAATGCATAAAAATGTCCAAACGAACCCCAAAAATCACAAAAATTGACACAACACTCCTGTTGTTCTATGTTGAAACGAGAAATTTTTTGGAAGCTATAAGAGGCAATGGATTTCATTTCGTCCCCAAAGGTGGGATGTTCCCTACCGAAACCATCATGCTTGTTGTGAGAAGCTCTGGTTTGTGACAAGCATATAACCAAACCTGCCCCAAATGGGATAAAAAAGTTACCATGGCATGTTGATGCCGCTCCATGATAGCATGCCAAGTTTCATAAATTTCAGACGAGTTTTGGATTTACTAGAATTTAAAAACCAGGCATCTCAATGTTTTGCCGGCAATCAACGGTGCCCCGGTGTTTTGAAAATCATTCCCATTTCTTGCATGGGACCTAAGCATGCACATAAGGACACATATTTGATTTTTCAACCAATTTATATGCACTGGAGCATGTGCGTGTAGTTCAAATTTGAATTATGCACATAAATGAATTTAAAAGTCAGTTAATGCATAAAAAATGAACCCCAAAAATTGACACAACACTCCTGTTGTTCTATGTTGGCACGAGAAATTTTTGGGAAGCAATAAGAGGCAATGGATTTCGTTTCGTCCCCAAAGGTGGGGCGTTCCCTACCGAAACCATTATGCTAGTTGTGAGAAGCTCTGGTTTGTGAGAAGCATATACCCAAACCTGCCCCAAATGGGACAAAAAATTTACCACACCATGTTGATGCCGCGCCATGATAGCATGCCAAGTTTCATGAATTTCAGACGAGTTTTGGAGTTACTAGAATTTAATAACCAGACATCTCTATGTTTTGCCGGCAATCAACGGTGCTCCGGTGTTTGAAATTCACTCCCATTTCTTGCATGGGACCCAAGCATGCACATAAGGACACAGATTTGATTTTTCAACCAATTTATATGCACTGGAGCATGTGCATGTAGTTCAAATTTGAATTATGCACATAAATGCATTTAAAACTCACTTAATGCATAAAAATGTCCAAATGAACCCCGAAAAATCACAAAAATTGACACAATACTCCTGTTGTGCTATGTGGACACGAGAAAATTTTTGGAAGCAATAAGAGGCAATGGATATCATTTCGACCCTAAAGGTGGGACGTTCCCTACCGAAACCTGCCCCAAATGGGACAAAAAATTTACCACGGCATGTTGATGTCGCTCCATGATAGCATGCCAAGTTCATGAATTTCAGACGAGTTTTGGATTTACTAGAATTTAAAAACCAGGCATCTCAATGTTTTGCCGGCAATCAACGGTGCCTGGTGTTTGAAATTCCCATTTCTTGCATGGGACCTAAGCATGCACCCAAGGACACAGATTTGATTTTTCAACCAATATATATGCACTGGAGCATTGCATGTAGTTCAAATTTGAATTATGCACATAAATGCATTGAAAGCACAGTTAATGCATAAAAATTTCCAAACGGACCTCGCAAAATCACAAAAATTGACACAACACTCCTGTTGTTCTATGTTGACACGAGAAATTTTTTGGAAGCAATAAGAGGGATATCGTTTCGTCCCCAAAGGTGAGACGTTCCCTACCGAAACCATCATGCTTGTTGTGAGAAGCTCTGGTTTGTGAGAAGCATGTTCATGTCGCTCCTTGATAGCATGCCAAGTTTCATGAATTTTAGACGAGTTTTGGATTTACTAGAATTTAGAAACAAGGCATCTCAATGTTTTACCGGCAATCAACGGTGCCCCGATGTTTGAAATTCATTCCCATATCTTGCATGGGACCTAAGCATGCACATAAGGACACATATTTGTTCTTTCAACCAATTTATATGCACTGGAGCATGTGCATGTAGTTCATATTTGAATTATGCACATAAATGCATTGAAAACTCAGTTAATGCATAAAAATGTTGAAACGAACCCCGAAGAATCACAAAAATTGACACAACAATCGTGTTGTTCTATGTTGGCACGAGAAATTTTTTGGAAGCAATAAGAGGCAACGGATATCGTTTCGTCCCCAAAGGTGGGACGTTTCCTACCGAAACCATCATGCCTGCTGTGAGAAGCTCTGGTTTGTGAGAAGCATATACCAAAACCTGCCCCAAATGGGACAAAAAATTTACCACGACATGTTGATGCCGCTCCATGATAGCATGCCAAGTTTCATGAATTTCAGACGAGTTTTGGATTTACTAGAATTTAAAAATCAGGCATCTCAATGTTTTGCTGGCAATCAACGGTGCCCCGGTTTTGATATTCATTCCCATTTCTTGCACGGGACCTAAGCATGCACATAAGGACACATATTTGATTTTTCAACCAATTTGTATGCACAGGAGGATGTGCATGTAGTTCAAACTTGAATTATGCACATAAATGAATTGAAAACTCGGTTAATGCATAAAAATGTCCAAACGTACCCCAAAAATCACAAAAATTGATACAACACTCCTGTTGTTCTATGTTGACATGAGAAACAATTTGGAAGCAATAAGAGGCAATGGATATCATTTCGTCCCCAAAGGTGGGACGTTCCCTACCGAAACCATCATGCTTCTTGTGAGAAGCTCTGGTTTGTGAGAAGCATATACCCAAACCTGCCCCAAATGGGTCAAAAAATTTACCACGACATGCTGATGCCGCTCCATGATAGCGTGCTAAGTTTCATGAATTTTAGACGAGTTTTGGATTTACTAGAATTTAAAAACCAGGCATCTCAATGTTTTGTCAACAATCAACGGTGCCCCGGTGTTTGAAATTCATTCCCATATCTTGCATGGGACCTAAGTATGCACATAAGGACACAAATTTGTTTTTCTACCAATTTATATGCACTCGAGCATGTGCATGTAGTGCAAATTTGAATTATGCACATAAATGCATTGAAAACTCAGTTAATGCATAAAAATGTCCAAACGAACCCCGAAGAATCACAAAAATTGGCACAACACTCCTGTTGTTCTATGTTGACACGAGATATTTTTTGGAAGCAATAAGAGGCAATTGATATCGTTTCGTCCCCAAAGGTGGGACATTCCCTACCGAAACCATCATGCTTCTTGTGGGAAGCTCTGGTTTGTGAGAAGCATATACCCAAACCTGCCCCAAATGGGACAAAAATTTTACCACGGCATGTTGATGCCGCTCCATGATAGCATGCCAAGTTTCATGAATTTCAGACGAGTTTTGGATTTACTAGAATTTAAAAACCAGGCATGTCAATGTTTTGCCAGCAATCAATGGTGCCCTGGTGTTTGAAATTCATTCCCATTTCTTGTATGGACCTAAGCATGCACATAAGGACACAGATTTGATTTCTCAACCAATTTATATGCACTTGAGCATGTGCATGTAATTCAAATTTGAATTATGCACATAAATGCATTGAAAACTCAGTTAATGCATAAAAATGTCCAAACGAACCCCGAAAAATCACAAAAATTGACACAACACTCCTGTTGTTCTATGTTGACAAGAGAAATAATTTGGAAGCAATAAGAGGCAATGGATATCGTTTCGTCCCCAAAGGTGGGATGTTCCCTACCGAAACCATCATGCTTGTTGTGAGAAGCTCTGATTTGTGAGAAGCATATACCCAAACCTACCCCAAATGGGACAACAAATTTACCACGGCATGTTGATGCCGCTCCATAATAGCATGCCAAGTTTCATGAATTTCAGACGAGTTTTGGATTTACTAGAATTTAAAAACCAGGCATCTCAGTGTTTTGCCGGTATCAACGGTGCCCTGGTGTTTGAAATTCATTCCTATTTCTTGCGTGGGACCTAAGCATGCACATAAGGACACAGATTTGATTTCTGAACCAATTTATATGCACTTGAGCATGTGCATGTAGTTCAAATTTGAATTATGCACATAAATACATTGAAAACTCACTTAATGCATAAAAATGTCCAAACGAACACCGAAAAATCACAAAAATTGACACAACAGTCCTGTTGTTCTATGGTGACACGAGAAATTTTTTGGAAGCAATAAGAGGCAATGGATATCGTTTCGTCCCCAAAGGTGGGACGTTCCCTACCGAAACCATCATGCTTGTTTTGAGAAGCTCTGGTTTATGAGAAGCATAGACCCAAACCTGCCCCAAATGGCACAAAAAATTTACTAGGGCATTTTGATGCCGCTCCATGATAGCATGCCAAGTTTCATGAATTTCAGACGAGTTTTGGATTTACTAGAATTTAAAAATGAGGCATCTCAATGTTTTGCCAGCAATCAACGCTGCCCCGGTGTTTGAAATTCATGCCCATTTCCTGCATGGGACCTAAGCATGCACCCAAGGACACAGATTTGATATTTCAACCAATTTATATGCACTGGACCATGTGCATTCGGTTCAAATTTGAATTACGCACGTAAATGCATTGAAAACTCAGTAAATGCATAAAAATGTCCAAACGAACCCCGAAAAATCACAAAAATGGACACAACACTCCTGTTCTTCCATGTTGACATAAGAAATATTTTGGAAGCAATAAGAGGCAATGGATATCGTTTCGTCCCCAAAGGTGGGATGTTCCCTGCCGAAACCATCATGCTTGTTGTGAGAAGCTCTGGTTTGTGAGAAGCATATACCCAAACCTGCACCAAATGGGACAAAAAATTTACCATGGCATGTTGATGCCGCTCCATGATAGCATGCCAAGTTTCATGAATTTCAGACGAGTTTTGGATTTATAGAATTTAAAAACCAGGCATCTCAATGTTTTGCCAGCAATCAACGGTGCACCGGTGTTTGAATTTCATTCCCATTTCTTGCATGGGACCTAAGCATGCACCCAAGGACACAGATTTGATTTTTCAACCAATTTATATGCACTGGAGCATGTGCATGTGGTTCAAATTTGAATTATGCACATACATGGATTGAAAACTCGGTTAATGCATAAAAATGTCCAAACGAACCCTGAAAAATCACAAAAATTGACACAACACTCCTGTTGTTTTATGTTGACATGAGAAAATTTTTGGAAGCACTAAGAGGCAATGGATATCGTTTCGTCCCCAAAGGTGGGACGTTCCCTACCGAAACCATCATTCTTCTTGTGAGAAGCTCTGGTTTGTGAGAAGCATATACCCAAACCTGCCCCAAATGGGACAAAAAATTTACCAAGGCATATTGATGCTGCTCCATGATAGCATGCAAGTTTCATGAATTTCAGACGAGTTTTGGATTTACTAGAATTTAAAAACCAGGCATCTCAATGTTTTGCCGGCAATCAACGGTGCCCTGGTGTTTGAAATTCATTCCCATTTCTTGTGTGGGACCTAAGCAAGCACATAAGGACACAGATTTTATTTCTCAACCAATTTATATGCACTTGAGCATGTCCATGTAGGTCAAATTTGAATTATGCACATAAATGCATTGAAAACTCAGTTACTGCATAAAAATGTCCAAACGAACACCGAAAAATCACAAAAATTGACACAACACTCCTGTTGTTCTATGTTGACACGAGAAATTTTTTGGAAGCAATAAGAGGCAATGGATATCGTTTCATCCCCAAAGGTGGGACGTTCCCTACCGAAACCATCATCCTTGTTGTGAGAAGCTTTGGTTTCTGAGAAGCATATACCCAAACCTGCCCCAAATGGGATAAAAAAATTTACCACGGCATGTTGATGCCGCTCCATGATAGCATGCCAAGTTTCATGAATTTCAGACGAGTTTTGGATTTACTAGAATTTAAAAACCAGGCATCTCAATGTTTTGCCAGCAATCAACGGTGCCCCGGTGTTTGAAATTCATTCCCATTTCTTGCATGGGACCTAAGCATGCACCCAAGGACACAGATTTGATATTTCAACCAATTTATATGCACTGGAGGATGTGCATGTAGTTCAAATTTGAATTATGCACATGAATGAATTGAAAACTCGGTTAATGCATAAAAATGTCCAAACGAACCCCGAAAAATCACAAAAATTGACACAACACTCCTGTTGTTCTATGTTGACATAAGAAAGTTTTCGGAAGCAATAAGAGGCAATGGAAATCGTTTCGTCCCCAAAGGTGGGACGTTCCCTACTGAAACCATCATGCTTCTTGTGAGAAGCTCTGGTTTGTGAGAAGCATATACCCAAACCTGCCCCAAATGGGACGAAAAATTTACCATGGCATGCTGATGCCGCTCCATGATAGCATGCCAAGTTTCATGAATTTCAGACGAGCTTTGGATTTACTAGAATTTAAAACCAGGAATCTCAATGTTTCGCCGGCAATCAATGGTGCCCCGGTGTTTGACATTCATTCCCATTTCTTGCATGGGACCTAAACATGCACATAAGGACACATATTTGATTTTTCAACCAATTTATATGCACTCAAGCATGTGCATGTCGTGCAAATTTGAATTATGCACATAAATGCATTGAAAACTCAGTTGATGCATAAAAATGTCCAAACAAACCCCGAAGAATCGCAAAAATTGACACAACACACCTGTTGTTCTATGTTGACACGAGAAAACTTTTGGAAGCAATAAGAGGCAATGGATATCGTTTCGTCCCCGAAGGTGGGACGTTCCCTACCGAAACCATGATGCTTGTTGTGAGAAGCTCTGGTTTGTGATAAGCATATACGCAAACCTGCCCCAAATGGGACAAAAAATTTACCACGACATGTTGATGCCGCTCCGTGATAGCATCCCAAGTTTCATGAATTTCAGACGAGTTTTGGATTTACTAGAATTTAAAAATGAGGCATCTCAATGTTTTGGCAGCAATCAACGCTGCCCCGGTGTTTGAAATTCATTCCCGTTTCTTGCATGGGACCTAAGCATGCACCCAAGGACACAGATTTGATATTTCAACCAATTTATATGCACTGGACCATGTCCATGTGGTTCAAATTTGAATTACGCACATAAATGCATTGAAAACTCAGTTAATGCATAAAAATGTCCAAAGGAACCCCGAAAAATCAAAATAATTGACACAACACTCCTGTTGTTCTATGTTGACAAGAGAAATATTTTGGAAGCAATAAGAGGCAATGGATACCGTTTCGTCCCCAAAGGTGGGATGTTCCCAGCCGAAACCAACATGCTTGTTGTGAGAAGCTCTGGTTTGTGAGAAGCATATACCCGAACCTGCCCCAAATGGGACAAAAAATTTACCACGGCATGTTGATGCCGCTCCATGATAGCATGCCAAGTTTCATGAATTTCAGACGAGTTTTGGATTTACTAGAATTCAAAAACCAGGCATCTCAATATTTTGCCGGCAATCAACGGTGCCCTCGCGGTTGAAATTCATTCCCATTTCTTGCATGGGACCTGAGCATGCACATAAGGACACATATTTGATTTCTCAACCAATTTATATGCACTTGAGCATGTGCCTGTAGTTCAGATTTGAACTATGCACATAAATGCATTGAAAACTCAGTTAATGCATAAAAATGTCCAAACGAACCCCGAAAAATCACAAAAATTGACACAACACTCCTGTTGTTCTATGTTGACACGAGAAATTTTTTGGAAGTAATTAGAGGCAATGGATATCGTTTCGTCCCCAAAGGTGGGATGTTCCATACCGAAGCCATCATGCTTGTTGTGTGAAGCTCTGGTTTGTGAGAAGCATATACCCAAACCTGCCCCAAATGGGACAACAAATTTACCATGACATGCTCATGCCGCTCCATGATAGCATGCCAAGTTTCATGAATTTCAGACATGTTTTGGATTTACTAGAATTTAAAACCAGGCATCTCAATGTTTTGCCGGCAATCAACGGTGCCCCGGTGTTTGAAATTCATTCCCATTTCTAGCATGGGACCTAAGCATGCACATAAAGACACAGATTGGATTTTTCAACCAGTTTATATGCAATGGAGCATGTGCATGTAGTTCGAACTTCAAATATGCACATAAATGCATTGAAAACTCGGTTAATGCATAAAAATGTCCAAACGAACCCCGAAAATCAAAAAAAATTGACACAACACTCCTGTTAATCTATGTTGACACGAGAAATTTTTTGGAAGCAATAAGAGGCAATGCATATCGTTTCGTCCCCAAAGGTGGGACGTTCCCTACCGAAACCATCATGCTTGTTGTGAGAAGCTCTGGTTTGTGAGTAGCATATACCCAAACCTCCCCCAAATGGGACAAAAAAATTACCATGGCATGTTGATGCCGCTCCAAGATAGCATGCCAAGTTTCATGAATTTCAGACGAGTTTTGGATTTACTAGAATTTAATAACCAGGCATCTCAATGTTTTGCCGGCAATCAACGGTGCCCCGGTGTTTGAAATTAATTCCCATTTGTTGCATGGGACCTAAGCATGCACCCAAGGACACAAATTTAATTTTTCAACCAATTTATATGCACTAGAGCATGTGCATGTCGTTCAAATTTGAATTACGAACATAAATGCATTCAAAACTCAGTTAATGCCTAAAAATGTCCAAACGAACCCCAAAAAATCACAAAAATTGACACGACACTCCTGTTGTTCTATGTTGATACGAGAAATATTTTGGAAGCAATAAGAGGCAATGGATATCGTTTCGTCCCCAAAGGTGGGATGCTCCCTACCGAAACCATCATGCTTCCTGTGAGAAGCTCTGGTTTGTGAGAAGCATATACCCAAACCTGCCCCAAATGGGACAAAATTTTTACCACGGCATGTTGATGCAGCTCCATGATAGCATGCCAAGTTTCATGAATTTTAGACGAGTTTTGAATTTACTAGAATTTAAAAACCAGGCATCTCAATGTTTTGCCGGCAATCAACGGTGCTTTGGTGTCTGAAATTCATTATCATTTCTTGCGTGTGACCTAAGCATGCACATAAGGACACAAATTTGATTTTTCAACCAATTTATATGCACTAGAGCATGTGCATGTAGGTCAAATTTGAATTATGCACATAAATGCATTGAAAACTCAGCTAATGCACAAAAATCTCCAAACAAACCCCAAAAATCACAAAAATTGACACACCACTCCTGTTGTTCTATGTTGGCACGAGAACATTTTTGGAAGCAATAAGAGGCAATGGATATCGTTTCGTCCCCAAAGGTGGCACGTTCCCTACCAAAACCATCATGCATATTGTGAGAAGCTCTGGTTTGTGAGAAGCATATACCAAAACCTGCCCCAAATGGGACAAAATTTACCACGGCATGTTGATGCCGCTCCATGATAGCATGCCAAGTTTCATGCATTTCAGACGAGTTTTGGATTTACAAGAATTTAAAACCCAGGCATCTCAATGTTTTGCCGGCAATCAACGGTGCCCCGGTGTTTAATATTCATTCCCATTTCTTGCATGGGACCTAAGCATGCACCCAAGGACACATATTTGATTTTTCAACAGATTTATATGCACTAGAGCATGTGCATGTAGTTCAAATTTGAATTATGCACATAAATGCATTAAAAACTCAGTTAATGCATAAAAATGTCCAAACGAACCCCGAAAATCACAACAATTGACACAACACTCCTTTTGTTCTATGTTGACGCGAGAAATATTTTGGAAGTAATAAGAGGCAATGGATATCATTTCGTCCCCAAAGGTGGGACGTTCCCTACCGAAACCATCATGCTTGGTGTGAGAAGCTTTGGTTTGTGAGAAGCATATACCCAAACCTTCCCCAAATGGGACAAAACATTTACCACGGCATGTTGATGCCGCTCCATGACAGCATACCAAGTTTCATGAATTTCGGACGAGTTTTGGATTTACTAGAATTTAAAAACAAGGCATCTCAATGTTTTGCCAGCAATGAACGGTGCCCCAGTGTTTGAAATTCATTCCCGTTTCTTGCATGGGACCTAAGCATGCACATGAGGACACATATTTGATTTTTCAAGCAATTTATATGCACTTGAGCATGTGCATGTAGTTCAAATTTGAATTATGCACATAAGTGCATTGAAAACTCAGTTAATGCAAAAAAATGTCCAAACGAACCCCAAAAAATCAGAAAAATTTACACAACACTCATGTTGTTCTATGTTGACACGAGAAATTTTTTGGAAGCAATAAGAAGCAATGGATATCATTTCCTCCCCAAAGGTGGGACGTTCCCTACCGAAACCATCATGCTTGTTGGGAGAAGCTCTAGTTTGTGAGAAGCATATACCCAAATCTGCCCCAAATGGGACAAAACATTTACCACGACATGTTGATGCCGCTCCATGATAGCATGCCAAGTTTTATGAATTTCAGACGAGTTTTGGAATTACTAGAATTTAAGAACCAGGCATCTCAATGTTTTCCCGGCAATCAACAGTGCCCCGGTGTTTGAAACTCATTCCCATTTCTTGCATGGGACCTAAGCATGCACCTAAGGACACAGATTTGATTTTTCAACCAATTTATATGCACTTGAGCATGTGCATCTAATTTAAATTTGAATTATGCACATAAATGCATTGAAAACTCAGTTAATGCATAAAAATGTCCAAACGAACCCCGAAAATCAAAAAAATTGACACAACACTCCTTTTGTTCCATGTTGACACAAGAAAATTTTTGGAAGGAATAAGAGGCAATGGATATCGTTTCGTCCCCAAAGGTGGGACATTCCCAACCGAAATCATCATGCTTGTTGTGAGAAGCTCTGGTTTGTGAGAAGCATATACACAAACCAGCCCCAAATGGGACAATAAATTTACCACGGCATGTTGATGCCGCTCCATGATAGCATGCCATGTTTCATAAATTTCAGACGAGTTTTCGATTTACTAGAATTTAAAAACCAGGCATCTCAATGTTTTGCCGGCAATCAACGGTGTCCCGGTGTTTGAAACTCATTCCCATTTCTTGCATTGGACCTAAGCATGCACCCAAGGACACAAATTTGATTTTTCAACCAATTTATATGCACTGGAGCATGTGCATGTGGTTCAAATTTGAATTACGCACATAAATGCATTGAAAACTTAGTTAATGCATAAAAATGTCCAATAGAACCCCGAAAAATCACAAAAATTCGCACAACACTCGTGTTGTTCTATGTTGACACTAGAAATATTTTGGAAGCAATAAGAGGCAATGGATATCGTTTCGTCCCCATAGGTGGGAAGTACCCTACCGAAACCATCGTGCTTCTTGTGAGAAGCTCTAGTTTCTGAGAAGCATATACCCAAACCTGCCCCAAATGGGACAAAAATTTACCACGGCATGGTGATGCAACTCCATGATGGCATGCCAAGTTTCATGAATTTCAGACGAGTTTTGGATTTACTAGAAGTTAAAAACCAGGCATCTCAATGTTTTGCCGGCAATCAACGGTGCCCCAGTGTTTGAAGTTCATTCCCGTTTCTTGCATGGGACCTAAGCATGCATTGAAAACTCAGTTAATGCATAAAAATGTCCAAACGAAACCCGAAAAATCACAAAAATTGACACAACACTCATGTTGTTCTATGTTGACACGAGAAAATTTTTGGAAGCAATAAGAGGCAATGGATATCATTTCGTCCCCAAAGGTGGGACGTTCCCTACCGAAACCATCATGCTTGTTGTGAGAAGCTCTGGTTTAGGAGAAGCATATACCCAAACCTGCCCCAAATGGGACAAAAATTTTACCACGGCATGTAGATGTCGTTCAATGATAGCATGCCAAGTTTCTTGAATTTCAGACGAGTTTTCGATTTACTAGAACTTAAAAACCAGGCATCTCAATGTTTTGCCGCCAATGATCGGTGCCCCGGTGTTTGAAATACATTCCCATTTCTTGCATGGGACCTAAGCATGTAACCAAGGACACAAAATTGATTTTTCAACCAATTTATATGCACTGGAGCATGTGCATGTGGTTCATATTTGAATTACGCACATAAATGCACTGAAAACTCAGTTAATGCACAAAAATGTCCAAACGAACCCCGAAAATCACAAAAATTGACACAACACTCCTGTTGTTCTATGTTGACACGAGAATATTTTTGGAAGCAATAAGAGGTAATGGATATTGTTTCGTCCCCAAAGGTGGGACATTCCCTACCGAAACCATCATGCTTATTTTGAGAAGCTCTGGTTTGTGAGAAGCATATACCCAAACCTGCCCCAAATGGGACAAAAAATTTACCACGGCATGTTGATACCGCACCATGATAGCATGCCAAGTTTCATGAATTTCAGACGAGTTTTGTATTTACTACAATTTGAAAACCAGGCATCTCAATGTTTTGCCGGCAATCAACGGTGCCCTGGTGTTTGATATTCATTCCCATTTCTTGCATGGGACCTAAGCATGCACCCAAGAACACATATTTGATTTTTCAACCAATTTATATGCACTTGAGCATGTGCATGTAGTTCAAATTTGAATTATGCACATAAATGCATTGAAAACTCGGTTAATGCATTAAAACGTCCAAACGAACCCCGATAATCAAAAAACTTGACACAACACTCCTGTTTTTCCATGTTGACACGTGAATTTTTTTGGAAGCAATAAGAGGCAATGGATATCGTTTCGTCCCCAAAGGTGGTACGTTCCCTACCGAAACCATCATGCTTCTTGTGAGAAGCTCTGGTTTATGAAAGCTAAGACCCAAACCTGCCCCAAATGGGACAAAAAAATTACCACGGCATGTTGATGCCGCTCCATGATAGCATGCCAAGTTTCATGAATTTCAGACGAGTTTTGAATTTACTAGAATTTAAAAACCAGGCATCTCAATGTTTTGCCGGCAATCAACGGTGCCCTGGTGTCTTAAATTCATTCCCATTTCTTACGTGGGACCTAAGCATGCACATAAGGACAAAAATTTGATTTTTCAACCAATTTATATGCACTGGAGCATGTTCATGTGGTCCAAATGTTATGGAAGCAATAATAGGCAATGGATATCGTTTCGTCCCCAAAGGTGGGACGTTCCCTACCGAAATCATCATGCTTGTTGTGAGAGGCTCTGGTTTGTGAGAAGCATATACCCAAACCTGCCCCAAATGGGATAAAAAATTTACCACGACATGTTGATGTCGTTCCATGATAGCACGACAAGTTTCGTGAATTTCAGACGAGTTTTTATTTACTAGAATTTAAAAACCAGGCATCTCATTGTTTTGCCAGTAATCAACGGTGCCCTGGTGTTTGAAATTCATTCCCATTTCTTGCATGGGACCTAAGCATGCACCCTAGGAAACAGATTTGATTTTGCAACCAATTTATATGCACTGGAGCATGTGCATGTGATTCAAATTTGAATTACGCACATAAATGCATTGAAAACTCAGTTAATGCATAAAAATGTCCAAACGAACCCCGAAAAATCACAAAAATTCGCACAACACTCCTGTTGTCTTATGTTGACATAAAAATGTCCAAACGAACCCCGAAGCAATAAGAGGCAATGGATATCATTTCGTCCCCAAAGGTGGGACATTCCCTACCGAAACCATCATGCTTCTTGTGAGAAGCTATGGTTTCTGAGAAGCATATACCCAAACCTGCCCCAAATGGGACAAAAATTTTACCACGGCATGTTGATGCAGCTCCATGATAGCATTCCAAGTTTCAGGAATTTCAGACGAGTTTTGGATTTACTACAATTTAAAAACGAGGCATCTCAATGTTTTGCCAGCAATCAACGGTGCCCCGGTGTTTGAAATTCATTCCCATTTCTTGCATGGGACCTAAGCATGCACCCATGGACACATATTTGATTTTTCAACCAATTTATATGCACTGCAGCATGTGCATGTGGTTCAAATTTGAATTACGCACATAAATGCATTGAAAACTCAGTTAATGCACAAAATGTCCAAACGAATCCCGAAAATCACAAAAATTGACACAACACTCCTGTTGTTCTATGTTGACACGAGAATATTTTTGGAAGCAATAAGAGGCAATGGATATCATTTCGTCCCCAAAGGTGGGACGTTCCCTGCCGAAACCATCATGCTTGTTGTGAGAACCTCTGGTTTGTGAGAAGCATATACCCAAACCTGCCCCAAATGGGACAAAAAATTTACCACAGCATGTTGATGCCGCTCCATGATAGCATGCCAAGTTTCATGAATTTTAGATAAGTTTTGGATTTACTAGAATTTGAAAACCAGGCATCTCAATGTTTTGCCGGCAATAAACGGTGCCCCGGTGTTTGATATTCATTCCCATTTCTTGCATGGGAGCTAAGCGTGCACCCAAGAACACAGATTTGATTTTTCAACCTATTTATATGCACTGGAGCATGTGCGTGTGGTTCAAATTTGAATTATGCACATAAATGAATTGAAAACTCGGTTAATGCGTTAAAATGTCCAAACAAACCCCGATAATCAAAAAAATTGACACAACACTCCTGTTGTTCCATGTTGACACGAGATTTTTTTTGGAAGAAATAAGAGGCAATGGATATAGTTTCGTCCCCAAAGGTGGGACGTTCCCTACCGAAACCATCATGCTTCTTGTGAGAAGCTCTGGTTTATGAGAAGCATAGACCCAAACCTGCCCCAAATGGGACAAAAGATTTACCACGGCATGTTGATGCCGCTCCATGATAGCATGCCAAGTTTCATGAATTTCAGACGAGTTTTGGATTTACTAGAATTTAAAAACCAGGCATCTCAATGTTTTGCCGACAATCAATGGTGCCCTGGTGTTTGTAATTCATTCCCATTTCTTGCGTGGGACCTAAGCACGCACATAAGGACACAGATTTAATTTTTCAACCAATTTATATGCACAGGAGCATGTGCATGTGGTTCAAATTTCAATTACGCACAAAATGCATTGAAAACACAGTTAATGCACAAAAATGTCCAAACGAACCACGAAAAATAACAAAAATTGACACACCACTCCTGTTGTTCCATGTTGACACGAGAAATTTTTTGGAAGCAATCAGAGGCAATGGATATCGTTTCGTCCCCAAAGGTGGGACGTTCCCTACCGAAACCATCATGCTTATTGTGAGAATCTCTGGTTTGTGAGAAGCATATACCCAAACCTGCCCAAATGGGACAAAAAATTTACCACGGCATGTTGATGCCGCTCCATGATAGCATGCCAAGTTTCATGAATTTCAGACGAGTTTTGGATTTACAAGAATTTAAAAACCAGGCATCTCAATGTTTTGCCGGCAATCAACGGTGCCCCGGTGTTTTATATTCATTCCCATTTCTTGCATGGGACCTAAGCATGCCCCCAAGGACACAGATTTGATTTCTCAACCAATTTATATGCACTGGAGCATGTGCATGTAGTTCAAATTTGAATTATGCACATAAATGCATTGAAAATTTAGTTAATGCATAAAAATGTCCAAACGAACCCCGAAAAATCACAAAAATTGACACTACACTCCTGTTGTTCTATGTTGACACGAGAAAGTTTTGGAAGCAATAAGAGGCAAAGGATATAGTTTCGTCCCCAAAGGTGGGACGTTCCCTACCGAAACCAACATGCTTATTGTGAGAAGTTGTGGTTTGTGAGAAGCATATACCTAAACCTGCCCCAAATGGGACAACAAATTTACCACGGCATGTTGATGCCGCTTCATGATAGCATGCCAAGTTTTATGAATTTTAGATGAGTTTTGGATTTACTAGAATTTAAAAACCACGCATCTCAATGTTTTGCCGGCAATCAACGGTGCCCGGTGCTTGAAATTCATTCCCATTTCTTGCGTAGGACCTAAGCATGCACCCAAGGACAGAGATTTGATTTTTCCACCAATTTGTATGCACTGGAGCATTTGCATGTAGTTCAAATTTGAATTATGCAAATAAATGTATTGAAAATTCAGTTAATGCATAAAAATGTCCAAACGAACCCCGAAAAATCACAAAAATTGACACAACACTCCTGTTGTTCTATGTTGACACGAGAAATTTTTGGAAGCAATAAGAGGCAATGGATATCGTTTCGTCCCCAAAGGTGGGACGTTCCCCACCGAAACCATCATGCTTGTTGTGAGAAGCATATACCCAAACCTGCCCCAAATGGGATCAAAAATTTACCACGGCATGTTGATGCCGCTCCATGATAGCATGCCAAGTTTATTGAGTTGCAGACAAGTTTTGGATTTACTAGAATTTGAAAACCAGGCATCTCTATATTTTGCTAGCAATCAACGGTGCCCCGGTGTTTGAAATTCATTCTCATTTCTTGCATGGGACCTAAGCATGCACCCAAGGACACAGATTTGATTTTTCAACCAATTTATATGCACTGCAGCATGTGCATGTAGTTCAAATTTGAATTATGCACATAAATGCATTGAAAACTCAGTTAATGCATAAAAATGTCCAAACGAACCCCAAAAATCACAAAAATTGACACAACACTCCTGTTGTTCTATGTTGACACGAGAATTTTTTTGCAAGCAATAAGAGACAATGGATATCGTTTCGTCCCCAAAGGTGGGACGTTCCCTACCGAAACCATCATGCTTATTGTGAGAAGCTCTGGTTTGTGAGAAGCATATACCCAAACCTTCCCCAAATGGGACAAAAAAAATTACCACGGCATGTTGATGCCGCACCATGATAGCATGCCAAGTTTCATGAATTCCAGATAAGTTTTGGATTTACTAGAACTTGAAAACCAGGCATCTCAATGTTTTGCCGGCAATCAACGGTTCCCCGGTGTTTTATATTCATTCCCATTTCTTGCATTGGACCTAAGCGTGCACCCAAGAACACATATTTGATTTTTCAACCAATTTATATGCACTAGAGCATGTGCATGAGGTTCAAATTTGAATTATGCACATAAATGCATTGAAAACTCAGTTAATGCATAAAAATGTCCAAACGAATCCCGATAATCAAAAAAATTGACACAACACTCCTGTTGTTGCATGTTGACACGAGAAAATTTTTGGAAGCAATAAGAGGCAACGGATATCGTTTCGTCCCCAAAGGTGGGACGTTCCCTACCGAAACCATCATGCTTGTTGTGAGAAGCTCTGGTTTAGGAGAAGCATATACCCAAACCTGCCCCAAATGGGACAAAAATTTTACCACGGCATGTAGATGTCGTTCAATGATAGCATGCCAAGTTTCTTGAATTTCAGACGAGTTTTCGATTTACTAGAACTTAAAAACCAGGCATCTCAATGTTTTGCCGCCAATGATCGGTGCCCCGGTGTTTGAAATACATTCCCATTTCTTGCATGGGACCTAAGCATGTAACCAAGGACACAAAATTGATTTTTCAACCAATTTATATGCACTGGAGCATGTGCATGTGGTTCATATTTGAATTACGCACATAAATGCACTGAAAACTCAGTTAATGCACAAAAATGTCCAAACGAACCCCGAAAATCACAAAAATTGACACAACACTCCTGTTGTTCTATGTTGACACGAGAATATTTTTGGAAGCAATAAGAGGTAATGGATATTGTTTCGTCCCCAAAGGTGGGACATTCCCTACCGAAACCATCATGCTTATTTTGAGAAGCTCTGGTTTGTGAGAAGCATATACCCAAACCTGCCCCAAATGGGACAAAAAATTTACCACGGCATGTTGATACCGCACCATGATAGCATGCCAAGTTTCATGAATTTCAGACGAGTTTTGTATTTACTACAATTTGAAAACCAGGCATCTCAATGTTTTGCCGGCAATCAACGGTGCCCTGGTGTTTGATATTCATTCCCATTTCTTGCATGGGACCTAAGCATGCACCCAAGAACACATATTTGATTTTTCAACCAATTTATATGCACTTGAGCATGTGCATGTAGTTCAAATTTGAATTATGCACATAAATGCATTGAAAACTCGGTTAATGCATTAAAACGTCCAAACGAACCCCGATAATCAAAAAACTTGACACAACACTCCTGTTTTTCCATGTTGACACGTGAATTTTTTTGGAAGCAATAAGAGGCAATGGATATCGTTTCGTCCCCAAAGGTGGTACGTTCCCTACCGAAACCATCATGCTTCTTGTGAGAAGCTCTGGTTTATGAAAGCTAAGACCCAAACCTGCCCCAAATGGGACAAAAAAATTACCACGGCATGTTGATGCCGCTCCATGATAGCATGCCAAGTTTCATGAATTTCAGACGAGTTTTGAATTTACTAGAATTTAAAAACCAGGCATCTCAATGTTTTGCCGGCAATCAACGGTGCCCTGGTGTCTTAAATTCATTCCCATTTCTTACGTGGGACCTAAGCATGCACATAAGGACAAAAATTTGATTTTTCAACCAATTTATATGCACTGGAGCATGTTCATGTGGTCCAAATGTTATGGAAGCAATAATAGGCAATGGATATCGTTTCGTCCCCAAAGGTGGGACGTTCCCTACCGAAATCATCATGCTTGTTGTGAGAGGCTCTGGTTTGTGAGAAGCATATACCCAAACCTGCCCCAAATGGGATAAAAAATTTACCACGACATGTTGATGTCGTTCCATGATAGCACGACAAGTTTCGTGAATTTCAGACGAGTTTTTATTTACTAGAATTTAAAAACCAGGCATCTCATTGTTTTGCCAGTAATCAACGGTGCCCTGGTGTTTGAAATTCATTCCCATTTCTTGCATGGGACCTAAGCATGCACCCTAGGAAACAGATTTGATTTTGCAACCAATTTATATGCACTGGAGCATGTGCATGTGATTCAAATTTGAATTACGCACATAAATGCATTGAAAACTCAGTTAATGCATAAAAATGTCCAAACGAACCCCGAAAAATCACAAAAATTCGCACAACACTCCTGTTGTCTTATGTTGACATAAAAATGTCCAAACGAACCCCGAAGCAATAAGAGGCAATGGATATCATTTCGTCCCCAAAGGTGGGACATTCCCTACCGAAACCATCATGCTTCTTGTGAGAAGCTATGGTTTCTGAGAAGCATATACCCAAACCTGCCCCAAATGGGACAAAAATTTTACCACGGCATGTTGATGCAGCTCCATGATAGCATTCCAAGTTTCAGGAATTTCAGACGAGTTTTGGATTTACTACAATTTAAAAACGAGGCATCTCAATGTTTTGCCAGCAATCAACGGTGCCCCGGTGTTTGAAATTCATTCCCATTTCTTGCATGGGACCTAAGCATGCACCCATGGACACATATTTGATTTTTCAACCAATTTATATGCACTGCAGCATGTGCATGTGGTTCAAATTTGAATTACGCACATAAATGCATTGAAAACTCAGTTAATGCACAAAATGTCCAAACGAATCCCGAAAATCACAAAAATTGACACAACACTCCTGTTGTTCTATGTTGACACGAGAATATTTTTGGAAGCAATAAGAGGCAATGGATATCATTTCGTCCCCAAAGGTGGGACGTTCCCTGCCGAAACCATCATGCTTGTTGTGAGAACCTCTGGTTTGTGAGAAGCATATACCCAAACCTGCCCCAAATGGGACAAAAAATTTACCACAGCATGTTGATGCCGCTCCATGATAGCATGCCAAGTTTCATGAATTTTAGATAAGTTTTGGATTTACTAGAATTTGAAAACCAGGCATCTCAATGTTTTGCCGGCAATAAACGGTGCCCCGGTGTTTGATATTCATTCCCATTTCTTGCATGGGAGCTAAGCGTGCACCCAAGAACACAGATTTGATTTTTCAACCTATTTATATGCACTGGAGCATGTGCGTGTGGTTCAAATTTGAATTATGCACATAAATGAATTGAAAACTCGGTTAATGCGTTAAAATGTCCAAACAAACCCCGATAATCAAAAAAATTGACACAACACTCCTGTTGTTCCATGTTGACACGAGATTTTTTTTGGAAGAAATAAGAGGCAATGGATATAGTTTCGTCCCCAAAGGTGGGACGTTCCCTACCGAAACCATCATGCTTCTTGTGAGAAGCTCTGGTTTATGAGAAGCATAGACCCAAACCTGCCCCAAATGGGACAAAAGATTTACCACGGCATGTTGATGCCGCTCCATGATAGCATGCCAAGTTTCATGAATTTCAGACGAGTTTTGGATTTACTAGAATTTAAAAACCAGGCATCTCAATGTTTTGCCGACAATCAATGGTGCCCTGGTGTTTGTAATTCATTCCCATTTCTTGCGTGGGACCTAAGCACGCACATAAGGACACAGATTTAATTTTTCAACCAATTTATATGCACAGGAGCATGTGCATGTGGTTCAAATTTCAATTACGCACAAAATGCATTGAAAACACAGTTAATGCACAAAAATGTCCAAACGAACCACGAAAAATAACAAAAATTGACACACCACTCCTGTTGTTCCATGTTGACACGAGAAATTTTTTGGAAGCAATCAGAGGCAATGGATATCGTTTCGTCCCCAAAGGTGGGACGTTCCCTACCGAAACCATCATGCTTATTGTGAGAATCTCTGGTTTGTGAGAAGCATATACCCAAACCTGCCCAAATGGGACAAAAAATTTACCACGGCATGTTGATGCCGCTCCATGATAGCATGCCAAGTTTCATGAATTTCAGACGAGTTTTGGATTTACAAGAATTTAAAAACCAGGCATCTCAATGTTTTGCCGGCAATCAACGGTGCCCCGGTGTTTTATATTCATTCCCATTTCTTGCATGGGACCTAAGCATGCCCCCAAGGACACAGATTTGATTTCTCAACCAATTTATATGCACTGGAGCATGTGCATGTAGTTCAAATTTGAATTATGCACATAAATGCATTGAAAATTTAGTTAATGCATAAAAATGTCCAAACGAACCCCGAAAAATCACAAAAATTGACACTACACTCCTGTTGTTCTATGTTGACACGAGAAAGTTTTGGAAGCAATAAGAGGCAAAGGATATAGTTTCGTCCCCAAAGGTGGGACGTTCCCTACCGAAACCAACATGCTTATTGTGAGAAGTTGTGGTTTGTGAGAAGCATATACCTAAACCTGCCCCAAATGGGACAACAAATTTACCACGGCATGTTGATGCCGCTTCATGATAGCATGCCAAGTTTTATGAATTTTAGATGAGTTTTGGATTTACTAGAATTTAAAAACCACGCATCTCAATGTTTTGCCGGCAATCAACGGTGCCCGGTGCTTGAAATTCATTCCCATTTCTTGCGTAGGACCTAAGCATGCACCCAAGGACAGAGATTTGATTTTTCCACCAATTTGTATGCACTGGAGCATTTGCATGTAGTTCAAATTTGAATTATGCAAATAAATGTATTGAAAATTCAGTTAATGCATAAAAATGTCCAAACGAACCCCGAAAAATCACAAAAATTGACACAACACTCCTGTTGTTCTATGTTGACACGAGAAATTTTTGGAAGCAATAAGAGGCAATGGATATCGTTTCGTCCCCAAAGGTGGGACGTTCCCCACCGAAACCATCATGCTTGTTGTGAGAAGCATATACCCAAACCTGCCCCAAATGGGATCAAAAATTTACCACGGCATGTTGATGCCGCTCCATGATAGCATGCCAAGTTTATTGAGTTGCAGACAAGTTTTGGATTTACTAGAATTTGAAAACCAGGCATCTCTATATTTTGCTAGCAATCAACGGTGCCCCGGTGTTTGAAATTCATTCTCATTTCTTGCATGGGACCTAAGCATGCACCCAAGGACACAGATTTGATTTTTCAACCAATTTATATGCACTGCAGCATGTGCATGTAGTTCAAATTTGAATTATGCACATAAATGCATTGAAAACTCAGTTAATGCATAAAAATGTCCAAACGAACCCCAAAAATCACAAAAATTGACACAACACTCCTGTTGTTCTATGTTGACACGAGAATTTTTTTGCAAGCAATAAGAGACAATGGATATCGTTTCGTCCCCAAAGGTGGGACGTTCCCTACCGAAACCATCATGCTTATTGTGAGAAGCTCTGGTTTGTGAGAAGCATATACCCAAACCTTCCCCAAATGGGACAAAAAAAATTACCACGGCATGTTGATGCCGCACCATGATAGCATGCCAAGTTTCATGAATTCCAGATAAGTTTTGGATTTACTAGAACTTGAAAACCAGGCATCTCAATGTTTTGCCGGCAATCAACGGTTCCCCGGTGTTTTATATTCATTCCCATTTCTTGCATTGGACCTAAGCGTGCACCCAAGAACACATATTTGATTTTTCAACCAATTTATATGCACTAGAGCATGTGCATGAGGTTCAAATTTGAATTATGCACATAAATGCATTGAAAACTCAGTTAATGCATAAAAATGTCCAAACGAATCCCGATAATCAAAAAAATTGACACAACACTCCTGTTGTTGCATGTTGACACGAGAAAATTTTTGGAAGCAATAAGAGGCAACGGATATCGTTTCGTCCCCAAAGGTGGGACGTTCCCTACCGAAACCATGATGCTTATTGTGAGAAGCTCTGGTTTGTGAGAAGCATATACCCAAACCTGCCCAAATGGGACAAAAAAATTTACCACGGCATGTTGATGCTACTCCATGATAGCATGCCAAGTTTCATGAATTTCAGACGAGTTTTGGATTTACAAGAATTTAAAAACCAGGCATCTCAATGTTTTGCCGGCAATCAACGGTGCCCCGGTGTTTGATATTCATTCACATTTCTTGCATGGGACCTAAGCATGCACCCAAGGACACAGATTTGATTTCTTAACCAATTTATATGCACTGGAGCATGTGCATGTAGTTCAAATTTGAATTATGCACATAATTGCATTGAAAATTCAGTTAATGCATAAAAATATCCAAACGAACCCCGAAAAATCACAAAAATTGACACAACACTCCTGTTGTTCTATGTTGACACGAGAAAGTTTTGGAAGCAATAAGAGGCAATGGATATCGTTTCGTCCCTAAAGGTGGGACGTTCCCTACCGAAACCAACATGCTTATTGTGAGAAGCTCTGGTTTGTGAGAAGCATATACCTAAACCTGCCCCAAATGGGATGTCGGTGTACAAAAGGAGGGGCGCACTTTTGTACCCCTTTACCTATGCATGGGCAGTCGGAGCCGCGCCCACGGTCACACCAAGCAGAACAGGGGAGGTGGGCCAAGGTAAGACCGAAGCCCAAGATAACCAGAGCAACGCGAAGGCCAAGACCACAAAGAGCAGAGGGACGAAATTGGTTCCCCCGGCAAGACCCTAGTCGGGGCAGCCTCAGCAGCCCCGGCAAGACCCTTGCCGGGGCAACTCGCCCCACACCAACAGAGCGAGCCACCCTTGAGCCCACGGTCTCCAACATCACGTTGGGCCGGGGCTCGGTAGGCACCTCCATGGTGGCATGCAGATCTTTGTGAAGACAAGGAACACTCAAGATCAGATGAGGATTAGAAGACGACGATCCTCGGCAGGATCCTTGCCGAGGAAGGCCACCAGACCCCGGCAAGGTCCTTGCCGGGGACGACAGCGCGCCACGGCAAGACCCTTGCCGGGCCACCCGGCAAGGCCCTCACCGAGGATGCCAGCAGGGCAACTACTAGGCCCGCACCAACCAAGTCTCCACCACCGTTCACATGCGGCTGCCAGCCCAACCAGCTGGGCGCGCACCTAAGTGGCAACATGCAGCTCCCAGGCCAACTCATCAAACGCCTGCGTGGCGGCATGCAGATCTTCGTGGAGGCTCCACCACTGTGCCACCTCAGCTGCCTGCCTGCCTACGTGGCACTGCATGCATCGCTAGCTAGGGCGCGTGTCAAAGCAAGGAGGAGCGGCGACGGACAGGACGGGCCTCGCCCCCGTCCCCGATAAAGCAAGGAGACACCTAAGCTTCGCATTAAATGCGTCTTGTCCTGTAATACGAGCGATAAGCTCATAGCATTGTGCGCCTTTCCACCTCCTGTGTGCCATTGTGGCAGCCCCTTTCGACTATAAAAGGAGGCCCATGGCATACTGGAGAAGGATTCGGCTCTTTCGAACCACACACTCACCACAGCTAGTTCGAGAGCTCAAGAACTCTCTGAAATACACCCACCAAAGCAGGACTAGGGTTTTACGCATCCTCGTGGCCCGAACCTGGGTAAACGATCCTCGTGCTGGTTACTAATCCTGCTCTTCTCGCAACCCCGCGCCCCGACAGCCGTAGTAGGGATTCTTGTGATCCCATAGGTGTCGTTCCACACCGACATCTTTGGCGCGCCAGGTAGGGGGCGCAATTGTGAGAATCTGGTCTAGTGGCTAGCCTAGCAGTTCTTCGTCGCCATAGCTCCCAAAAAGGAGACGGCCAGGAGAAAGGGGCGCCGCCTGCGAACGTGAAGGACGCCAGTGCGGCAACAGAGAAGCTAAGTCATTCAGAGCTTTGAGTTATTTCCTTTTATATATAAGGTTATCGTCCTCGGAGATCTTGCCTATGTATGAGAAACCTGCACGCAAAGGGGCCCTCCCGCAATTGGCAACGCCCTTGTTCTGTTTCAAGTCCGCTCAACAGCTCAAAGCGGCCGCGTCGACAGTGGCGGGGTAGCCTTCCGCACTTGGCAACGCTCCCGACTCTGACTCGAGTCAAACTCGACAGTTCGGGCGGCCGCGCTAAGGGTGGTAAGGTGATTCGCCCGGCGGCAAGCACACCCGGCAGGCCACTGGGGACCCGTCCCCAAGATGCCGCCATGGGTTTACGCGCCGGCAAACCTACCCAGTTAACATAGGGTGGACATACAAAGGAAAATCGAACAGGAAAATAACATGCATGATACTAAAAGTGCTGCAGAGTTATATTACATCGAATTGTTCCTGCGGTTCTAACTAAAGATAGCGATTGTCTTGGTTGTGAACCTGCAGTGGCGATAAGAAACGGGGTGCCTAATCCCGGCGCTGGCCCTCTACCCTCTGAATTCCGCCGACGCGGCTGATGATGGGCTTGATGCGCTCCCTGAGCGGCGCGAGGTCAGTATCCTCCGGCAAGCTCTCCAGCACGGCATCGAAGTCGAGGTCGGGGTACCAGTATGCCACCTTGGTGAGAACCTTGGTCATGGCGCCCTGGCAAAACCTCCGGGCCTCGCCGGCCAGCGAGGCAGCCCGGTTGGCGTGAAGCCGCTCCAAAGCGCCAATGACCTTCTCAAAGAACAGGGTCAGGCTGCAGTTGGCGCTCACGCTCCGCTCCGGGGCATACCTCACGTCCGGCATCCCCATGGTGGCCAGCTGCGCGGCAGCCTGGTTGGCAACGGTGGCAAGGCGATCGAGCCAGCGGTTCTCGCCCTCCACGTGATCCATGAAGTTGAGGGCCTCGTTCTTCCGCAACTGCTTCTCCGCCTCCAGCTCCTCGGCCAGGGTCCCCTCCCAGGTTTTGGCCTCCGAGAGCATCCCCTCGAGGCCCTCCAGCTTCAGCGTGAGGTCCTTGATGGACTTGTTGGCCTCGGAGAGCTCCCCGGCCCTGCTGACGGCCGGGCCCTGCGCCTCCGTCAGGGCGCCGTTGAGCGTGTCCTTCTCTCGGGACAGCCTTAGGGCCTGCTCCTTCAGCTCGTCCCGCTCCGCCTCCAGCTCCTTCACCTTGTCGGCGTGAACCTGGGCCTAGGCATCAAGTGCCTCTTTGTGCCTCTGCTCCAACTCACTGGTCCGCTGCAAGACAAGCTCCTCCACCTTTTCATCTTTGCCGCGAAGCATGGCGGCAAGCTTCTCCTCGCGCGTGGCGAGGTCCTCCTCCTGGGAGTTCAGTGCGGCCACATGCTGGGTCCGGGCGGCCTCGGCGGCAGCGGCCAAGTTCTTCGCCGTCTCTTGGGCTTTCTCGACATCGGCAAGCTTCATGGTGAGCTCCACATCGTGCTTGGCCAGCTCGCCCTAGGCAGCCTTCAGCTCCTTGTGAGCCTTGCGGAACCAGTCCTGCGTCTCGGCAACGCGCTTCTGGAGGTCCGCCTCCGCCTTCTCCACCACCGCCGTCCTGGTCTTAGCCTTGCCCAGGTGGGCGCGGTGGAGCGCCTGGAGCTTCCGGAAGCTGGCGCCCATGGCGTGGAGGAGCCACTCTTCTTGCCAGCCGTCGCCACCAACGCTCGGCTCGTCGACGACCTCAAGCCCGGCGGCAGCAAGCACTTCATCGTCGAACACTTCTCCCTCAATGGGTGTCCTGGTGCTCGACGCACCAGGTAGGTGGACGAACAAGTCGTCACTCACCCTCAAGTACTTGCCGGAGCTAGAAGCAGCAGAGGAGGAAGGCTGGTCATCAGCCACCTCCTCCTCTTCCTCGGCAGCGGCCCTGCCGGCCTCCCCGGCAGGCCCCTTGCCGGTCTCCTTAGCGGTGGCCTTGCCGGCCTCCCCGGCAGGCCCCTTGGCGGCATCCTCAACAGTGCCCTCGGCGGCGATCTTCTCGGCGTCCGCCTCGGCAGCCTTGGCGACGTCCTCGATGACGGCGTCCACATCCTCCGGGTTCACCGAGGAGGGATCTGGACACCGATGAAGGGAGTGAGGCAAGGCCAAGACCAAGGGTCAGCAAGAAAGAAAAAGGAACAGGGACAAAAGGCGAGCGACTTACCAGCACCAGTGCCAGGCCGGGAAAAATAAGTCCCCTCCCCGCCAACATTTGGCATAGAGGCAAAGCCGCCGGCGCCCAAGTTCTCCTCCTCCTCCTCCATGTGCGTGAGCTTGGTGCTTGGCGCCCTCACCGGGGACGCCCCTGGGGGCGGCGTGGTCGATGGGGCGGCGTGTTGGGAGTAGCCCCCCACGGCTCCTCCTGGTGCCGCTCTCCTCCTGCATACCCGGCAAGGTCAGCACCAAAGTATCGAACCCCTTGACACATGTTGACGAGGGGAGGGTAGTGAGCTTACGCTGGGGGCTGGGCCGGGGGCTGCTGTCCGGGCTGCTCAGCACCACCAGTGGCGCCCTTGAAGTACCAGCCGGGGGCTGGCCGCCCGCCGAGGTCTTGACCCTCTTCACCCTTTGGGCCAGCGTCTCCGCGTCCCAGCCAGGATGAAAACAAGTTATGACAAGCGACACAGATTAAGGAGGCAGAGATGATGGGAAGGAGCCAAATACTTACTCGTCGTCCACCTCCTCCTCTGTTGTTTTCCTCTTCCTCCTCGGGCTGAGGGATCCATAGTCAAAAGTGACCCCCACGTCGGCGTCTGCCGGAGGAGGGGAGGAGGGCGGAGTCTGCGGGCGCGTGGACGGAGAAGAAGCAGATGCCTTCTTCCTCGCTGCTGCAGCCTTCACCACCTTCTTCGCCGCCGCGGCCCTCGTCTGACGAGCGGACTCCTCCGGGGACTTTGGCCGTCGCGCGGCCTTGGCGGGCCGCACCGGCTCGCTGGAAGTGGCTTGCCGCAGGACTCGCCCTCTCCCCATGGCCGGAGGGTCAACAGCCCCGGCCTCCTCCGACGACAACTCGTCGGCCGCTTCCTCAACCAGAGGAGCCTCGGTGCCGGCGCTGCTAGCTTCCCCGGCGGCCGCCGCCCACCGGGCGAGCTCCTCCTCCTCCACGGCCGTCGCGGCCTTGTCCTCCACGCTGCTAGCGCTGCCGGTCTCCTCGGCAAGCTGTGCCTCCCTCGCCCTGTTGGCGATGTAGTCCAGTTCCGCCTGGGTGGTGTCCTGGACGAGCAGCCGCTTGGTGTCGGCGTTGATGTACCCCTCGTGCAGAGTGTCGAAGAACTGCTGCACCTGGACGTCCTCCGGCTCGACCCAGTTTGGGTCAGGGCCATGCGCGTTGCAGTCCGGCATCATGGCGATGATGTCGGTCTGGCACGAATTGTTACACAGCGGGACCACTCCCGCCGGCAGCTTGAACAAAGGCCCCTTGAAGAACTTGCCGGCCTTCGCGGCGGCCCTCGCGACCTTGCCGGTCCGCTCGACCTCGCTGTCGCGACCCACATCGAGCTGGAAGAGCCGCTGGCAGAAATGAGCATGCCCATCACTGTGAAGTTGTGGTCGAGGCCGGGGCGAAGCCGCCTGATGTTAGCGGGGTTCGTAAAGAGCCAGGCTGGCCTCCCCTTGTTGTGCAGTGGAGCGATCCGGCGGCGGATGAAGTCCGCCCCGATCATCTCAATGGTGAGCCCGGCCTCGGTAAGCCGGAGGATCCTGGTGGTGGCGACCGTGAGCTTCTCGTCGTCGGCATCGACGTCGCTCCAATCGCTTCTGCGGACCGGCGGCGCCCAGCGAACTTCGCAGAATGCCGGCGGGTCCTTCTCGTCGATCTAGCACCACCGGCCCCGCCATTCTTCCCACCTCTCCTTCATGGCACCATCCGGATACGCCCCCTTGGACCTTGGGATCCAGGTGATGCAACCGGAGATGGTGCCCCCTGGTTGGATCCGAGGGGACAAGTAATGGCGAAAGAGCGCCGTGTTGGGGTGCACCCCGGCGAAGCCTTCGCAGAGGTGCGCGAAAAGGGCCATACACGCCACCGCATTCGGGGTAAAATCCAAGAGGCGGAAGCCAAAGAGGTGCATGATGTCGCTGAAGAAATTGGAGAAGGGAGGACAAAGCCCGCAGGAAAAATAGTCGACAAAGAAGGGGTACCGATTTGGGGCAACCTCGGCGCAGTTGGCGGGGATAACGCACGTGGCTGGATGCCCCGACTTCTCTCCCCCCGTCTTCACCCCCCACAGGGGCCTAGAGGCTTCCCGGAGCTCGAACTCGTCAAATGTCGAGGCGAAGAAGGCGGACTGCGTCCGCTGCACTGCCAGCGCACTCTCCGGCGGCTCCGCCGCTCCGGCATTCTTAGCCACACCCTTGCCCTTGACGGATTTCTGCGCCATGGCGGCTGGGAGAGAAGGGCAAAGCAGCGGGCGGCGAGAACACAACGGCGGAAAGAGAGAGCAAAGCTTGGGGAAGAAGAGGAAGACAAGCGGAGGCTTCCGAGATTGGGATTGCGCAAAGGGTAAAAGGAACAGTGCGCCCACGGTTTCCCCTTTTATGGGGAAGGTGCGGGTTGCGCTGCCCATTTACTATGACGTGACGCATGCGTGCAGGAACTGCCCCCACACATGCCACCCACGTCACGCGCACCCCTCCACGCCACGCCGCGCCGCGCGCGGGTCGTGGGAAGTGCAGCGCGTGAAACGTTTTACCGCGGTAAAAACCGCCCCGCCTGACCGCGCACCGTTTTGGGCCTGGCCCAACAACGTGTCGCGCTTATGTGTGGCCCAGGCCCTGGGGCTCCTGTCAGTGTACAAAAGGAGGGGCACACTTTTGTACCCCTTTACCTGTGCACGGGCAGTCGGAGCCGCGCCCACGATCACACCAAGCAAAACAGGGGAGGTGAGCCAAGGTAAGACCGAAGCCCAAGATAACCAGAGCAACGCCAAGGCCAAGACCACAAAGAGCAGAGGGACCCGGCAAGACCATTGCCGGGGCAGCTCGCCCCACACCAACAAAGCGAGCCACCCTTGAGCCCACGGTCTCGAACATCACGTTGGGCCAGGGCTCGGGAGGGACCTCCATGGTGGCATGCAGATCTTTGTGAAGACAAGGAACACTCAAGATCAGATGAGGATTAGAAGACGACGATCCTCGGCAGGATCCTTGCCGAGGAAGGCCACCAGACCCCCGGCAAGGTCCTTGCCGGGGACGACAGTGCGCCACGGCAAGACCCTTGTCGGGCCACACGGCAAGGCCCTCACCGAGAACGCCAGCAAGGCCACTACCAGGCCCGCACCAACCAAGTCTCCACCACCGTTCACATGCGGCTGCCAGCCCAACCAGCTGGGCGGGCACCTGCGTGGCAACATGAAGCTCCCAGGCAAACTCATCAAACGCCTGCGTGGCGGCATGCAGATCTTCATGGAGGCTCCACCATCGCGCCACCTCAGCTGCCTGCCTGCCTACGTGGTGCCACATGCGTCGCTAGCCAGGGCGCATGTTGAAGCAAGGAGGAGCGGCGACGGACGGGACGGGCCTCGCCCCCGTCCCCGATAAAGCAAGGAGACACCTAAGCTACGCATTAAATGCGTCTTGTCCTGTAATACGAGCGATAAGCTCATAGCACTGTGCGCCTTTCCACCTCCACTGTGCCACTGTGGCAGCCTCTTTCGACTATAAAAGGAGGCCCATGGCATACTGGAGAAGGATTCGGCTCTTTCGAACCACACACTCACCACAGCTAGTTCGAGAACTCAAGAACTCTCTGAAATACACCCACCAAAGCAGGACTAGGGTTTTACGCTTCCTCGCGGCCCGAACCCGGGTAAACGATCCTCGTGCTGGTTACTAATCCTGCTCTTCTCGCAACCCCGCGCCCCGGCAACCGTAGTAGGGATTCTTGTGATCCCATAGGTGTCGTTCCACACCAACATGGGACAACAATTTTACCATGGCATGTTGATGCCGCTCCATGATATCATGCCAAGTTTCATAAATTTCAGACGAGTTTTGGATTACTAGAATTTAAAAACCATGCATCTCAATGTTTTGCCGGCAATCAACGGTGCCCCGGTGTTTGAAATTCGTTCCCATTTCTTGCATAGGACCTAAACATGCACCCAAGGACACAGATTTGATTTTTCCACCAATTTATATGCACTGGAGCATGTGTATGTAGTTCAAATTTGAATTATGCACATAAATGCATTGAAAATTCAGTTAATGCATAAAAATGTCCAAACGAACCCCGAAAAATCACAAAAATTGACACAACACTCCTGTTGTTCTATGTTGACAAGAGAAATTTTTGGAAGCCATAAGAGGCAATGGATATCGTTTCGTCCCCAAAGGTGGGACGTTCCCTACCGAAACCATCATGCTTGTTGTGAGAAGCTCAGGTTTGTGAGAAGCATATACCCAAACCTGCCCCAAATGGGACAAAAATTTTACCACGGCATGTTGATGCCACTCCATGATAGCATGCCAAGTTTAATGAGTTTCAGACGAGTTTTGGATTTACTAGAATTTCAAAACCAGGCATCTCAATATTTTGCTAGCAATCAATGGTGACCCGGTGTTTGAAATTCATTCCCATTTGTTGCATGGGACCTAAGCATGCACCCAAGGACACACATTTGATTTTTCAACTAATTTATATGCACAGCAGCATGTGCATGTAGTTCAAATTTGAATTATGCACATAAATGCATTGAAAACTAAGGTAATGCATAAAAATGTCCAAACGAACCCCCAAAAATAACAAAAATTGACACAACACGCCTGTTGTTCTATGTTGACACGGGAAATTTTTTTGAAGCAATAAGAGGCAATGGATATCATTTCGTCCCCAAAGGTGGGACGTTCCCTACCGGAGCCATCATCCTTTTGTGAGAAGCTCTGGTTTGTGAGAAGCATATACCCAAACCTGCCCAAATGGGACAAAAAATTTACCACGACATGCTGATGCCGCTCCATGATAGCGTGCTAAGTTTCATGAATTCCAGACGATTTTTGCATTTACTAGAATTTAAAAAGGAGGCATCTCAATGTTTTGCGGGCAGTCAACGGTGCCCCGGTGTTTGAAATTCATTCCCATTTCTTGCATGGGACCTAATCATGCACATAAGGACACATATTTGGTTTTCAACCAATTTATATGCTCTGGAGCATGTGCATGTAGTTCAAATTTGAATTATGCACATAAATGCATTGAAAGCTCAATTAATGCATAAAAATGTCCAAACGAACCCCAAAAATCACAAAAATTGACAGAACACTCCTGTTCTTCTATGTTGACCTGAGAAATTTTTTGGAAGCAATAAGAGGTAATGGATATCGTTTCTTCCCCAAAGGTGGGACGTTCCCTACCGAAACCATCATGCTTGTTGTGACAAGCTCTGGTTTGTGAGAAGCATATACCCAAACCTGCCCCATATGGGACAAAAATATTACTGCGGCATGTTGATGCCGCTCCATGATAGCATGCCAAGTTTCATTAATTATAGACGAGTTTTGGATTTACTAGAATTTAAAAACCAGACATCTCAATGTTTTGTTTGCAATCAACGGTGCCCCGGTGTTTGAAATTCATTCCCATTTCTTACATGGGACCTAATCATGCACCCAAGGACACATATTTGATTTTTCAACCAATTTATATGCACTGGAGCATGTGCATGTAGTTCAAATTTGAATTATGCACATAAATGCATTGAAAACTCAGTTAATGCATAAAAATGTCCAAACGAACCACGAGAAGCACGAAAATTGACACAACACTCATGTTGTTCTATGTTGACACGAGAAAATTTTTGGAAGCAATAAGAGGCAATGGATATCCTTTCGTCCCCAAAGGTGGGACGTTCCCTACCGAAACCATCATGCTTGTTCTGAGAAGCTCTGGTTTGTGAGAAGCATATACCCAAACCTGCCCCAAATGGGATAAAAAATTACCACGGAATTTTGATGCCGCTCCATGATAGCATGCCAAGACTCATGAATTTCGGACGAGTCATGGATTTACTAGAATTTAAAAACCAGGCATCCCAATGTTTTGCCGGCAATCAACGGTGCCCCGATGTTTGATATTCATTCCCATTTCTTGCATGGGACCTAAGCATGCACCCGAGGACACAGATTTGATTTTTCAACCAATTTATATGCAATGGAGCATGTGCATGTAGTTCAAATTTGAATTATGCACATATATGCATTGAAAATCTATTAATGCATAAAAATGACAAACCGAACCCCGAAAAATCACAAAAATTGACAAAACACTCCTGTTGTTTTATGTTGACACGAGAATTTTTTTGGAAGTAATAAGACGCAATGGATATCGTTTCGTCCCCAAAGGTGGGACGTTCCCTACCGAAACCCTCATGCTTGTTGTGAGAAGCTCTGGTTCATGAGAAGCATATACCCAAGCCTGCCCCAAATGGGACAAAAAATTTACCACAGCATGTTGATGCCGCTCCATGATAGCATGCCAGGTTTCATGAATTTCAGACGAGTTTTGGATTTACTAGAATTTCAAAACCACGCATCTCAATGTTTTGCCGGCAATCAATGTTGCCCCGGTGTTTGAAATTCATTCCCATTTTGCATGGGACCTAAGCATGCACATACGGACAAATATTTGTTTTTTCAACCAATTTATATGCACTGGAGCTTTTGCATGTAGTGCAAATTTGAATTATGCACATACATGCATTGAAAACTCAGTTAATGCATAAAAATGTCCAAACGAACCCCGAAAAATAACAAAAATTGACACAACACTCCTGTTGCTCTATGTTGACATGAGAAATTTTTTGGAAGCAAAAAGAGGCAATGGATATCATTTTGTCTCCAAAGGTGGGACGTTCCCTACCGAAACCATCATGCTTGTTGTGAGAAGCTCCGGTTTGTGAGAAGCATATACCTAAACTTGCCCCAAATGGGACAAAAAATTTACCACGGCATGCTGATGCCGCTCCATGAAAGCATGCCAAGTTTCATGAATTTCACATGATTTTTGGATTTACTAGAATCGAAAAACCAGGCATCTCAGTGTTTTGCCGGCAAACAACGGTGCCCCGGTGTTTGAAATTCATTCTCATTTCTTGCATGGGACCTAAGCATGCACATAAGGACACATATTTGTTTTTTCAACCAATTTCAATGCACTGGAGCATGTGCATGTAGTTCAAATTTGAATTATGAACATAAATGCATTTAAAACTCAGTTAATGCATAAACATGTCCAAACGAACCCCAAAGAATCACAAAAATTCACACAACACTCCTGTTGTTCTATGTTGACACGAGACAATTTTTGGAAGCAATAGGAGGCAATGGATATCGTTTCGTCCCCAAAGGTGGGGCGTTCCCTACCGAAACCATCATGCTTGTTGTGAGAAGCTCTGGTTTGTGAGAAGCATATACCCAAACCTGGCCCAAATGGGACAAAAAATTTACCACAGCATGTTGATGCCACTCGATGATAGCAAGCCAAGTTTCATGAATTTCAGACGAATTTTGGATTTACTACAATTTAAAACCCAGGCATCTAAATGTTTTGCCGGCAATAGACGGTGCCCCGGTGTTTGAAATTCATTCCAATTTCTTGCAAGGGACCTAAGCATGCACCCATGACACAGATTTGATTTTTCAACCAATTTATATGCACTGGAGCATGTGCATGTAGTTCGAATTTGAATTATGCACATAAATGCATTGAAAAGTCAGTTAATGCATAAAAATATCCAAACGAACCCCAAAAAATCACAAAAATTGACACAACACTCCTGTTGTTCTATGTTGACACGAGAATTTTTTTGGAAGCAATAAGAGACAATAAATATCGTTTCGTCCCCAAAGGTGGGACGTTCCCTACCGAAACCATCATGCTTATTGTGAGAAGCTCTGGTTTGTGAGAAGCATATACCCAAACCTGCCCCAAATGGGACAAAAAATTTACCACGGCATGTTGATGCCGGACCATGATAGCATGCCAAGTTTCATGAATTCCAGACGAGTTTTGGATTTACTAGAACTTGAAAACCAGGCATTTCAATGTTTTGCCGGCAATCAACGGTGCCCCGGTGTTTTATATTCATTCCCATTTCTTGCATTGGACCTAAGCGTGCACCCAAGAACACATATTTGATTTTTCAACCAATTTATATGCACTGGAGCATGTGCATGTGGTTCAAATTTGAATTATGCACATAACTGCATTGAAAACTCAGTTAATGCATAAAAATGTCCAAACGAATCCCGATAATCAAAAAAATTGACACAACACTCCTGTTGTTCCATGTTGACACGAGAAATTTTTTGGAAGCAATAAGAGGCAATGGATATCGTTTCGTCCCCAAAGGTGGGACGTTCCCTACCGAAACCAACATGCTTCTTGTGAGAAGCTCTGGTTTATGAGAAGCATAGACCCAAACCTGCCCCAAATGGGACAAAATTTTTACCACGGCATGTTGATGCCGCTCCATGATAGCATGCCAAGTTTCATGAATTTCAGACGAGTTTTGGATTTACTAGAATTTAAAAACTAGGCATCTCAATGTTTTTCCGGCAATCAACGGTGCCCTGGTGTTTGAAATTCATTCCCATTTCTTGCGTGGGACCTAAGCACGCACAAAAGGACACAGATTTGATTTTTCAACCAATTTATATGCACTGGAGCATTTGCATGTGGTTCAAATTTGAATTACGCACATAAATGCATGGAAAACACAGTTAATGCACAAAAATGTCGAAACGAACCCCAAAAAATCACAGAAATTGACACACCTCTCCTGTTGTTCTATGTTGACACGAGAAAATTTTTGGAAGCAATAAGAGGCAACGGATATCCTTTCATCCCCAAAGGTGGGACGTTCCCTACCGAAACCATCATGCTTATTGTGAGAAGCTCTGGTTTGTGAGAAGCATATACCCAAACCTGCCCAAATGGGACAAAAAAATTTACCACGGCTTGTTGATGCTGCTCCATGATAGCATGCCAAGTTTCATGAATTTCAGACGAGTTTTGGTTTTACATGAATTTAAAACCAGGCATCTCAATTTTTTGCCGGCAATCAACGGTGCCCCGGTGTTTGAAATTCATTCCCATTTCTTGCATGGGACCTAAGTATGCACCTAAGGACACATATTTGTTTTTTCAACCAATTTCAATGCACTGGAGCATGTGCATGTAGTTCAAATTTCAATTATGAACATAAATGCATTTAAAACTCAGTTAATGCATAAAAATGTCCAAACGAACCCCGAAGAATCACAAAAATTCACACAACACTCCTGTTGTTCTATGTTGACACGAGACAATTTTTGGAAGCAATAAGAGGCAATGGATATCGTTTCGTCCCCAAAGGTGGGACGTTCCCTACCGAAACCATCATGCTTGTTGTGAGAAGCTCTGGTTTGTGAGAAGCATACACCCAAACCTGGCCCAAATGGGACAAAAAATGTACCACGGCATGTTGATGCCACTCCATGATAGCAAGCCAAGTTTCATGAATTTCAGACGAATTTTGGATTTACTACAATTTAAAAACCAGGCATCTAAATGTTTTGCCGGCAATAGACGGTGCCCCGGTGTTTGAAATTCATTCCCATTTCTTGCAAGGGACCTAAGCGTGCACCCATGACACAGATTTGATTTTTCAACCAATTTATATGCACTGGAGCATGTGCATGTAGTTCAAATTTGAATTATGCACAGAAATGCATTGAAAACTAAGTTAATGCATAAAAATGTCCAAACGAACCCCGAAAAATCACAAAAATTGACACAACACTCCTGTTGTTCTATGTTGACACGAGAATTTTTTTGAAAGCACTAAGAGACAATGGATATCGTTTCGTCCCTAAAGGTGGGACGTTCCCTACCGAAACCATCATGCTTATTGTGAGAAGCTCTGGTTTGTGAGAAGCATATACCCAAACCTGCCCCAAATAGGACAAAAAAATTACCATGGCATGTTGATGCCGCACCATGATAGCATGCCAAGTTTCATGAATTCCAGACGAGTTTTGGATTTACTATAAATTGAAAACCAGGCATCTCAATGTTTTGCCGGCAATCAACGGTGCCCCGGTGTTTTATATTCATTCCCATTTCTTGCGTTGGACCTAAGCATGCACCCAAGAACACATATTTGATTTTTCAACCAATTGATATGCACTTGAGCATGTGCATGTGGTTCAAATTTGAATTATGCACATAAATGCATTGAAAACTCAGTTAATGCATAAAAATGTCCAAACGAATCCCGATAATCAAAAAAATTGACACAACACTCCTGTTGTTCCATGTTGACACGAGAAATTTTTTGGAAGCAATAAGAGGCAATGGATATCGTTTCGTCCCCAAAGGTGGGACGTTCCCTACCGAAACCATCATGCTTCTTGTGAGAAGCTCTGGTTTATGAGAAGCATAGACCCAAACCTGCCCCAAATGGGACAAAAAATTTCCCACGGCATGTTGATGCCGCTCCATGATAGCAGGCCAAGTTTCATGAATTTTAGACGAGTTTTGGATTTACTAGAATTTAAAAACTAGGCATCTCAATGTTTTTCCTGCAATCAACGGTGCCCTGGTGTTTGAAATTCATTCCCATTTCTTGCGTGGGACCAAAGCACGCACATAAGAACACATATTTGATTTTTCAACCAATTTATATGCACTGGAGCATTTGCATGTGGTTCAAATTTGAATTAAGCACATAAATGCATGGAAAACACAGTTAATGCACAAAAATGTCGAAACGAACCCCGAAAAATCACAAAAATTGACACACCTCTCCTGTTGTTCTATGTTGACACGAGAAATTTTTTGGAAGCAATAAGAGGCAACGGATATCCTTTCATCCCCAAAGGTGGGACGTTCCCTACCGAAACCATCATGCTTATTGTGAGAAGCATACACCCAAACCTGCCCAAATGGGACAAAATTTTTTACCACGGCATGTTGATGCTGCTCCATGATAGCATGCCAAGTTTCATGAATTTCAGACGAGTTTAGGATTTACGTGAATTTAAAAACCAGGCTTCTCAATGTTTTGCCGGCAATCAACGGTGCCCCGGTGTTTGATATTCATTCCCATTTCTTGCATGGGACCTAAGCATGCACCCAAGGACATAGATTTGATTTCTCAACCAATTTATATGCACTGGAGCATGTGCATGTAGTTCAAATTTGAATTATGCACATAAATGCATTGAAAATTCAATTAATGCATAAAAATATCCAAACGAAGCCCGAAAAATCACAAAAATTGACACAACACTCCTGTTGTTCTATGTTGACACGAGAAAGTTTTGGAAGCAATAAGAGGCAATGGATATCGTTTCGTCCCAAAAGGTGGGACGTTCCCTACCGAAACCAACATGCTTATTGTGAGAAGCTCTGGTTTATGAGAAGCATATACCTAAACCTGCCCCAAATGGGATGTCGGCGTACAAAAGGAGGGGCGCACTTTTGTACCCCTTTACCTATGCATGGGCAGTCCGAGCCGCGCCCACGGTCACACCAAGCAGAACAGGGGAGGTGGGCCAAGGTAAGACCGAAGCCCAAGATAACCAGAGCAATGCGAAGGCCAAGACCACAAAGAGCAGAGGGACGAAACTGGTTCCCCCGGCAAGACCCTAGTCGGGGCAGCCTCAGCAGCCCCAGCAAGACCCTTGCCGGGGCAACTCGCCCCACACCAACAGAGCGAGCCACCCTTGAGCCCACGGTCTCCAACATCACATTGGGCCAGGGCTTGGGAGGGACCTCCATGGTGGCATGCAGATCTTTGTGAAGACAAGGAACACTCAAGATCAGATGAGGATTAGAAGAAGACGATCCTCGGCAGGATCCTTGCTGAGGAAGGCCACCAGACCCCCGGCAAGGTCCTTGCCGGGGACGACAGCGCGCCACGGCAAGACCCTTGCCGGGCCACCCGGCAAGGCCCTCACCGAGGACGCCAGCAAGGCCACTACTAGGCCCGCACCAACCAAGTCTCCACCACCGTTCACATGCGGCTGCCAGCCCAACCAGCTGGGCGTGCACCTAAGTGGCAACATGCAGCTCCCAGGCCAACTCATCAAACGCCTGCGTGGCGGCATGCAGATCTTCGTGGAGGCTCCACCACTGTGCCACCTCAGCTGCCTGCCTGCCTACGTGGCACTGCATGCATCGCTAGCCAGGGAGCGTGTCAAAGCAAGGAGGAGCGGCGACGGACGGGACAGGCCGCGCCCCCGTCCCCGATAAAGCAAGGAGACACCTAAGCTTCGCATTAAATGCGTCTTGTCCTGTAATACGAGCGATAAGCTCATAGCACTGTGCGCCTTTCCACCTCCTGTGTGCCACTGTGGCAGCCCCTTTCGACTATAAAAGGAGGCCCATGGCATACTGGAGAAGGATTCGGCTCTTTCGAACCACACACTCACCACAGCTAGTTCGAGAGCTCAAGAACTCTCTGAAATACACCCACCAAAGCAGGACTAGGGTTTTACGCATCCTCGTGGCCCGAACCTGGGTAAACGATCCTCGTGCTGGTTACTAATCCTGCTCTTCTCGCAACCCCACGCCCCGACAGCCGTAGTAGGGATTCTTGTGATCCCATAGGTGTCGTTCCACACCGACATCTTTGGCGCGCCAGGTAGGGGGCACAATTATGAGAATCTGGTCTAGTGGCTAGCCTAGCAGTTCTTCGTCGCCATAGCTCCCAAAAAGGAGATGGCCAGGAGAAAGGGGCGCCGCCTGCGAATGTGAAGGATGCCAGTGCGGCAACAGAGAAGCTAAGTCATTCAGAGCTTTGAGTTATTTCCTTTTATATATAAGGTTATCGTCCTCGGAGATCTTGCCTATGTATGAGAAACCTGCACGCAAAGGGGCCCTCCCGCAATTGGCAACGCCCTTGTTCTGTTTCAAGTCCGCTCAACAGCTCAAAGCGGCCGCGTCGAGAGTGGCGGGGTAGCCTTCCGCACTTGGCAACGCTCCCGACTCTGACTCGAGTCAAACTCGACAGTTCGGGCGGCCGCGCTAAGGGTGGTAAGGTGGTTCGCCCGGCGGCAAGGACACCCGGCAGGCCACTGGGGACCCGTCCCCAAGATGCCGCCCTGGGTTTACGCGCCGGCAAACCTACCCAATTAACGTAGGGTGGACATACAAAGGAAAATCGAACAGGAAAATAACATGCATGATACTAAAAGTGCTGCAGAGTTATATTACATCGAATTGTTCCTGCGGTTCTAACTAGAGATAGCGATTGTCTTGGTTGTGAACCTGCAGTGGCGATAAGAAACGGGGTGCCTAATCCCGGCGCTGGCCCTCTACCCTCTGAATTCCGCCGACGCGGCTGATGATGGGCTTGATGCGCTCCTTGAGCGGCGCGAGGTTAGTATCCTCCGGCAAGCTCTCCAGCGCGGCATCGAAGTCGAGGTCGGGGTACCAGTATGCCACCTTGGTGAGAACCTTGGTCATGGCGCCCTGGCAAAGCTCCGGGCCTTGTCGGACAGCGAGGCCGCCCGGTTGGCGTGAAGCCACTCCAAAGCGCCGACGACCTTCTCAAAGAACAGGGTCAGGCTGCAGTTGGCGCTCACGCTCCGCTCCGGGGCATACCTCACGTCCGGCATCCCCATGGTGGCCAGCTGCGCGGTAGCCTGGTTGGCAACGGTGGCAAGGCGATCGAGCCAGCGGTTTTCGCCCTCCACGTGATCCATGAAGTTGAGGGCCTCGTTCTTCCGCAACTGCTTCTCCGCCTCCAGCTCCTCGGCCAAGGTCCCCTCCCAGGTTTTGGTCTCCGAGAGAATCCCCTCGAGGCCCTCCAGCTTCAGCGTGAGGTCCTTGATGGACTTGTTGGCCTTGGAGAGCTCCCCGGCCCTGCTGACGGCCACGCCCTGCGCCTCCGTCAGGGCGCCGTTGAGCGTGTCCTTCTCCCGGGACAGCCTTAGGGCCTGCTCCTTCAGCTCGTCCCGCTCCGCCTCCAGCTCCTTCACCTTGTCGGCGTGAACCTGGGCCTGGGCATCAAGTGCCTCTTTGTGCCTCTACTCCAGCTCACTGGTCCGCTGCAAGACAAGCTCCTCCACCTTTTCATCTTTGCCGCGAAGCATGGCAGCAAGCTTCTCCTCGCGCGCGGCGAGGTCCTCCTCCTGGGAGTTCAGTGCGGCCTCATGCTGGGTCCGGGCGGCCTCGGCGGCAGCGGCCAAGTTCTTCGCCGTCTCTTGGGCTTTCTCGACGTCGGCAAGCTTCATGGTGAGCTCCACATCGTGCTTGGCCAGCTCGCCCTGGGCAGCCTTCAGCTCCTTGTGAGCCTTGCGGAACCAGTCCTGCATCTCGGCAACGCGCTTCTGGAGGTCCGCCTCCGCCTTCTCCACCACCGCCATCCTGGACTTAGCCTTGCCCAGGTGGGCGCGGTGGAGCGCCTGGAGCTTCCGGAAGCTGGCGCCCATGGCGTGGAGGAGCCACTCTTCCTGCGAGCCGTCGCCACCAACGCTCGGCTCATCGACGACCTCAAGCCCGGCGGCAGCAAGCACTTCATCGTCGAACACTTCTCCCTCGATGGGTGTCCTGGTGCTCGACGCACCAGGTAGGTGGACGAACAAGTCGTCACTCACCCTCAAGTACTTGCCGGAGCTAGAAGCAGCAGAGGAGGAAGGCTGGTCATCAGCCACCTCCTCCTCCTCCTCGGCAGCGGCCCTGCCGGCCTCCCCGGCAGGCCCCTTGCCGGTCTCCTTAGCGTTGGCCTTGCCGGCCTCCCCGGCAGGCCCCTTGGCGGCATCCTCAACAGTGCCCTCGGCGACCTTCTCGGCGTCCGCCTCGGCAGCCTTGGCGACGTCCTCGATGACGGCGTCCACATCCTCCGGGTTCACCGAGGAGGGATCTGGACACCGATGAAGGGAGTGAGGCAAAGCCAAGACCAAGGGTCAGCAAGAAAGAAAAAGGAACAGGGACAAAAGGCGAGCGGCTTACCAGCACCAGTGCCAGGCCGGGAAAAATAAGTCCCCTCCCTGCCAACATTTGGCGTAGAGGCAAAGCCGCCGGCGCCCAAGTTCTCCTCCTCCTCCTCCATGTGCGTGAGCTTGGTGCTTGGCGCCCTCACCGGGGACGCCCCTGGGGGCGGCGTGGTCGATTGGGGCGGCGTGTTGGGAGTAGCCCCCTGCGGCTCCTCTTGCTGCCGCTCTCCTCCTGCACACCCGGCAAGGTCAGCACCAAAGTATCGAACCCCTTGACACATGTCGACGAGGGGAGGGTAGTGAGCTTACGCTGGGGGCTGGGCCGGGGGCTGCTGTCCGGGCTGCTCAGCACCACCAGTGGCGCCCTTGAAGTACCAGCCGGGGGCTGGCCGCCCGCCGAGGTCTTGACCCTCTTCACCCTTTGGGCCAGCGTCTCCGCGTCCCAGCCAGGATGAAAACAAGTTAAGACAAGCGACACAGATTAAGGAGGTAGAGATGACGGGAAGGAGCCAAATACTTACTCGTCGTCCACCTCCTCCTCTGTTGTTTTCCGCTTCCTCCTCGGGCTGAGGGATCCATAGTCGAAAGTGACCCCCGTGTCGGAGGAGGGGAGGAGGGCGGAGTCTGCGGGCGCGTGGACGGAGAAGAAGCAGATGCCTTCTTCCTCGTTGTTGCAGCCTTCACCACCTTCTTCGCCGCCGCGGCCCTCGTCTGACGAGCGGACTCCTTCGGGGACTTTGGCCGCCGCGCGGCCCTGGCGGGCCGCACCGGCTTGCTGGAAGTGGCTCGCCGCAGGACTCGCCCTCTCCCCGTGGCCGGAGGGTCAACAGCCCCGGCCTCCTCCGACGACGACTCGTCGGCCGCTTCCTCAACCAGAGGAGCCTCGGTGCCGGTGCTGCTAGCTTCCCCGGTGGCCGCCGCCCACCGGGCGAGCTCCTCCTCCTCCACGGCCGTCGCGGCCTTGTCCTCCATGCTGCTAGCGCTGCCGGCCTCCTCGGCAAGCTGTGCCTCCCTCGCCCTGGTGGCGATGTAGTCCAGTTCCGCCTGGGTGGTGTCCTGGACGAGCAGCCGCTCGGTGTCGGTGTTGATGTACCCCTCGTGCAGAGTGTTGAAGAACTGCTGCACCTGGACGTCCTCCGGCTCGACCCAGTTTGGGTCAGGGCCATGCGCGTTGTAGTCCGGCATCATGGCAATGATGTCGGTCCGACACGAACTGTTACACAGCGGGACCACTCCTGCCGGCAGCTTGAACAAAGGCCCCTTGAAGAACTTGCCGGCCTTCGCGGCGGGCCTCGCGACCTTGCCGGTCCGCTCGACCTCGCTGTCGCGGCCCACATCGAGCTGGAAGAGCCACTGGCAGAAATGGGCATGCGCCATCACTGTGAAGTTGTGGTCGAGGCCGGGGCGAAGCCGCATGATGTCAGCGGGGTTCGTAAAGAGCCAGGCTGGCCTCCCCTTGTTGTGCAGTGGAGCGATCCGGCGGCGGATGAAGTCCGCCCCGATCATCTCAAGGGTGAGCCCGGCCTCGGTAAGCCGGAGGATCCTGGTGGTGGCGACCGTGAGCTTCTCGTCGTCGGCATCGACGTCGCTCCAATCGCTTCTGCGGACCGGCGGCGCCCGACGAACTTCGCAGAACGCCGGCGGGTCCTTCTCTTCGATCTAGCACCACCGGCCCCGCCATTCTTCCCACCTCTCCTTCATGGCACCATCCGGATACGCCCCCTTGGACCTTGGGATCCAGGTGATGCAACCGGAGATGGCGCCCCCTGGTTGGATCCGAGGGGACAAGTAATGGCGAAAGAGCGCCGTGTTGGGGTAAACCCCGGCGAAGCCTTCGCAGAGGTGCCCGAAAAGGGCCATACACGCCACCGCATTCGGGGTAAAATCCAAGAGGCGGAAGCCAAAGATGTGCATGATGTCGCTGAAGAAATTGGAGAAGGGAGGACAAAGCCCGCAGGAAAAATAGTCGACAAAGAAGGGGTACCGATTTGGGGCAGCCTCGGCGCAATTGGCGGGGATAACGCGCGTGGCTGGATGCCCCGACTTCTCTCCCCCCGTCTTCACCCCCCACAGGGGCCTAAAGGCTTCCCGGAGCTCGAACACGTCAAATGTCGAGGCGAAGAAGGCGGACTGCGTCCGCTGCACCGCCAGCGCACTCTCCGGCGGCTCCGCCGCTCCGGCATTCTTAGCCACACCCTTGCCCTTGACGGATTTCGGCGCCATGGCGGCTGGGAGAGAAGGGCAAAGCAGAGGGCGGCGAGAACGCAACGGCGGAAAGCGAGAGCAAAGCTTGGGGAAGAAGAGGAAGACAAGCGGAGGCTTCCGAGATTGGGATTGCGCAAAGGGTAAAAGGAACAGTGCGCCCACGGTTTCCCCTTTTATGGGGAAGGTGCGGGTTGCGCTGCCCATTTACTACGACGTGACGCATGCGTGAAGGAACCGCCCCACGCATGCCACCCACGTCACGCGCACCCCTCCACGCCACGCCGCGCCGCGCGCGGGTCGTGGGAAGTGCAGAGCGCGAAAAGTTTTACCGCGGTAAAAACCGCCCCGCCGGACCGCGTACCGTTTTGGGCCTGGCCCAACAACGTGTCGCGCTTATGTGTGGCCCAGGCCCGGGGGCTCCTGTCGGTGTACAAAAGGAGGGGCGCACTTTGGTACCCCTTTACCTGTGCACGGGCAGTCGGAGCCGCGCCCACGATCACACCAAGCAGAACAGGGGAGGTGAGCCAAGGTAAGACCGAAGCCCAAGATAACCAGAGCAACGCCAAGGCCAAGACCACAAAGAGCAGAGGGACCCGGCAAGACCATTGCCGGGGTAGCTCGCCCCACACCAACAGAGCGAGCCACCCTTGAGCCCACGGTCTCCAACATCACGTTGGGCCAGGGCTCGGTAGGCACCTCCATGGTGGCATGCAGATCTTTGTGAAGACAAGGAACACTCAAGATCAGATGAGGATTAGAAGACGACGATCCTCGGCAGGATCCTTGCCGAGGAAGGCCAGCAGACCCCCGGCAAGGTCCTTGCCGGGAACGACAGTGCGCCACGGCAAGACCCTTGCCGGGCCACCCGGCAAGGCCCTCACCGAGAACGCCAGCAGGGCCACTACCAGGCCCGCACCAACCAAGTCTCCACCACCGTTCACATGCGGCTACCAGCCCAACCAGCTAGGCGGGCACCTGCGTGGCAACATGCAGCTCCCAGGCCAATTCATCAAACGCCTGCGTGGCGGCATGCAGATCTTCGTGGAGGCTCCACCATCGCGCCACCTCAGCTGCCTGCCTGCCTACGTGGTGCCACATGCGTCGCTAGCTAGGGCGCAAGTCGAAGCAAGGAGGACCGGCGACGGATGGGACGGGCCTCGCCCCCGTCCCCGATAAAGCAAGGAGACACCTAAGCTACGCATTAAATGCGTCTTGTCCTGTAATACGAGCGATAAGCTCATAGCACTGTGCCCCTTTCCACCTCCAGTGTGCCACTGTGGCAGCCCCTTTCGACTATAAAAGGAGGCCCATGGCATACTGGAGAAGGATTCGGCTCTTTCGAACCACACACTCACCACAGCTAGTTCGAGAACTCAAGAACTCTCTGAAATACACCCACCAAAGCAGGACTAGGGTTTTACGCATCCTCGCAGCCCGAACCCGGGTAAACGATCCTCGTGCTGGTTACTAATCCTGCTCTTCTCGCAACCCCGCGCCCCGGCAACCGTAGTAGGGATTCTTGTGATCCCATAGGTGTCGTTCCACACCGACATGGGACAACAAATTTACCACGGCATGTTGATGCCGCTCCATGATATCATGCCAAGTTTCATGAATTTCAGACGAGTTTTGGATTACTAGAATTTAAAAACCATGCATCTCAATGTTTTTCCGGCAATCAACGGTGCCCCGGTGTTCGAAATTCGTTCCCATTTCTTGCGTAGGACCTAAGCATGCACCCAAGGACACAGATTTGATTTTTCCACCAATTTATATGCACTGGAGCATGTGCATGTAGTTCAAATTTGAATTATGCACATGAATGCATTGAAAATTCAGTTAATGCATAAAAATGTCCAAACGAACCCTGAAAAATCACAAAAATTGACACAACACTCCTGTTGTTCTATGTTGACACGAGAAATTTTTTGAAGCCATAAGAGGCAATGGATATCGTTTCGTCCCCAAAGGTGGGACGTTCCCTACCGAAACCATCATGCTTGTTGTGAGAAGCTCAGGTTTGTGAGAAGCATATACCCAAACCTGCCCCAAATGGGACTAAAATTTTACCACGGCATGTTGATGCCACTCCATGATAGCATGCCAAGTTTAATGAGTTTCAGACGAGTTTTGGATTTACTAGAATTTCAAAACCAGGCATCTCAATATTTTGCTAGCAATCAATGGTGACCCGGTGTTTGAAATTCATTCCCATTTCTTGCATGGGACCTAAGCATGCACCGAAGGACACATATTTGATTTTTCAACCAATTTATATGCACATCAGCATGTGCATGTAGTTCAAATTTGAATTATGCACATAAATGCATTGAAAACTAAGGTAATGCATAAAAATGTCCAAACGAACCCCAAAAATAACAAAAATTGACACAACACTCCTGTTGTTCTATGTTGACACGGGAAATTTTTTGGAAGCAATAAGAGGCAATGGATATCATTTCGTCCCCAAAGGTGGGACGTTCCCTACCGGAGCCATCATGCTTGTTGTGAGAACCTCTGGTTTGTGAGAAGCATATACCCAAACCTGCCCCAAATGGGACAAAAAAATTACAACGACATGCTGATGCCGCTCCATGATAGCGTGCTAAGTTTCAAGAATTCCAGACGATTTTTGGATTTACTAGAATTTAAAAGCGAGGCATCTCAATGTTTTGCGGGCAATCAACGGTGCCCCGGTGTTTGAAATTCATTCCCATTTCTTGCATGGGACCTAAGCATGCACATAAGGACACATATTTGGTTTTGCAACCAATTTATATGCTCTGGAGCATGTGCATGTAGTTCAAATTTGAATTATGCACATAAATGCATTGAAAACTCAATTAATGCATAAAAATGTCCAAACGAACCCCGAAAAATCACAAAAAATGACAGAACACTCCTGTTGTTCTATGTTGACACGAGAAAAAAATTCGAAGCAATAAGAGGCAATGGATATCGTTTCTTCCCCAAAGGTGGGACGTTCCCTACCGAAACCATCATGCTTGTTGTGAGAAGCTCTGGTTTGTGAGAAGCATAAACCCAAACCTGCCCCAAATGGGACAAAAATTTACTGCGGCATGTTGATGCCGCTCCATGATAGCATGCCAAGTTTCATGAGTTTTGGATTTACTAGAATTTAAAAAACAGGCATCTCAATGTTTTGTTTGCAATCAACGGTGCCCCGGTGTTTGAGATTCATTCCCATTTCTTACATGGGACCTAAGCATGCACCCAAGGACACATATTTGATTTTTCAACCAATTTATATGCACTGGAGCATGTGCATGTAGTTCAAATTTGAATTATGCACATAAATGCATTGAAAACTCAGTTAATGCATAAAAATGTCCAAACGAACCCCGAAAATCACAAAAATTGACAGAACACTCATGTTGTTCTATGTTGACACGAGAAGTGTTTTGGAAGCAATAAGAGGCAATGGATATCTTTTCGTCCCCAAAGGTGGGACGTTCCCTACCAAACCATCATGCTTGTTCTGAGAAGCTCTGGTTTGTGAGAAGCATATACCCAAACCTGCCCCAAATGGGATAAAAAATTACCCCGGAATTTTGATGCCGCTCCATGATAGCATGCCAAGACTCATGAATTTCGGACGAGTCATGGATTTACTAGAATTTAAAAACCAGGCATCCCAATGTTTTGCCGGCAATCAACGGTGCCCGGTGTTTGATATTCATTCCCATTTCTTGCATGGGACCTAAGCATGCACCCGAGGACACAGATTTGATTTTTCAACCAATTTATATGCAATGGAGCATGTGCATGTAGTTCAAATTTCAATTATGCACATATATGCATTGAAAATCTATTAATGCATAAAAATGTCAAACCGAACCCCGAAAAATCACAAAAATTGACACAACACTCCTGTTGTTTTATGTTGACACGAGAAATTTTTTGGAAGTAATAAGAGGCAATGGATATCGTTTCGTCCCCAAAGGTGGGACGTTCCCTACCGAAACCCTCATGCTTGTTGTGAGAAGCTCTGGTTCGTGAGAAGCATATACCCAAGCCTGCCCCAAATGGGACAAAAAATTTACCACAGCATGTTGATGCCGCTCCATGATAGCATGCCAAGTTTCACGAATTTCAGACGAGTTTTGGATTTACTAGAATTTAAAAACCAGGCATCTCAATGTTTTGCCGGCAATCAACGGTGCCCCGGTGTTTGAAATTCATTCCCATTTCTTGCATGGGACCTAAGCATGCACATAGGGACACAGATTTGATTTTTCAACCAATTTATATGCACTTGAGCATGTGCATGTAGTTGAAATTTGAATTATGCACATAAATGCATTGAAAACTCAGTTAATGCATAAAAATGTCCAAACGAACCCCGAAAAATCACAAAAATTGACACAACACTCATGTTGTTCTATGTTGACACGAGAAAATTTTTGGAAGCAATAAGAGGCAATGGATATCCTTTCGTCCCCAAAGGTGGGACGTTCCCTACCGAAACCATCATGCTTGTTCTGAGAAGCTCTGGTTTGTGAGAAGCATATACCCAAACCTGCCCCAAATGGGATAAAAAATTACCCCGGAATTTTGATGCCGCTCCATGATAGAATGCCAAGACTCATGAATTTCGGACGAGTCATGGATTTACTAGAATTTAAAAACCAAGCATCCCAATGTTTTGCCGGCAATCAACGGTGGCCCGGTGTTTGATATTCATTCCCATTTCTTGCATGGGACCTAAGCATGCACCCGAGGACACAGATTTGATTTTTCAACCAATTTACATGCAATGGAGCATGTGCATGTAGTTCAATTTCGAATTATGCACATATGCATTGAAAATCTATTAATGCATAAAAATGTAAAACCGAACCCCGAAAAATCACAAAAATTGACACAACACTCCTGTTGTTTTATGTTGACACGAGAAATTTTTTGGAAGTAATAAGTGGCAATGGATATCATTTCGTCCCCAAAGGTGGGACGTTCCCTACCGAAACCCTCATGCTTGTTGTGAGAAGCAATGGTTTGTGAGAAGCATATACCCAAGCCTGCCCCAAATGGGACAAAAAATTTACCACAGCATGTTGATGCCGCTCCATGATAGCATGCCAAGTTTCATGAATTTCAGACGAGTTTTGGATTTACTAGAATTTCAAAACCACGCATCTCAATGTTTTGCCGGCAATCAACGTTGCCCCGGTATTTCAAATTCATTCCCATTTCTTGCATGGGTCCTAATCATGCACATAAGGACACATATTTCTTTTTTCAACCAATTTATATGCATTGGAGCATGTACATGTAGTGCAAATTTGAATTATGCACATACATGCATTGAAAACTTAGTTAATGCATAAAAATGTCCAAACAAACCCCGAAAAATCACAAAAATTGACACAACACTCCTGTTGCTCTATGTTGACATGAGAAATTTTTTGGAAGCAATAAGAGGCAATGGATATCGTTTCTTCCCCAAAGGTGGGACGTTCCCTAACGAAACCATCTTGCTTGTTGTGAGAAGCTCTGGTTTGTGAGAAGCATATACCCAAACTTGCCCCAAATGGGACAAAAAATTTACCACGGCATGCTGATGTCGCTCCATGATAGCATGCCAAGTTTCATGAATTTCACATGAGTTTTGGATTTACTAGAATTGAAAAACCAGGCATCTCAGTGTTTTGCCGGCAAACAACGGTGCCCCGGTGTTTGAAATTCATTCCCATTTCTTGCATGGGACCTAAGCATGCACATAAGGACACATATTTGTTTTTTCAACCAATTTAAATGCACTGGAGCATGTGCATGTAGTTCAAATTTGAATTATGAACATAAATGCATTTAAAACTCAGTTAATGCATAAAAATGTCCAAACAAACCCCGAAGAATCACAAAAATTCACACAACACTCCTGTTGTTCTATGTTCACACGAGAAAATTTTTGGAAGCAATAAGAGGCAATGGATATCGTTTCATCCCCAAAGGTGGGACGTTCCCTATCGAAACCATCATGCTTGTTGTGAGAAGCTCTGGTTTGTGAGAAGCATATACCCAAACCTGCCCCAAATGGGACAAAAAATTTACCACGCCATGTTGATGCCAGTCCATGATAGCAAGCCAAGTTTCAAGAATTTCAGATGAATTTTGGATTTACTACAATTTAAAAACCAGGCATCTCAATGTTTTGCCGGCAATAGACGGTGCCCCGGTGTTTGAAATTCATTCCCATTTCTTGCAAGGGACCTAAGCATGCACCCATGACACAGATTTGATTCTTCAACCAATTTATATGCACTGGAGCATGTGCATGTAGTTTAAATTTGAATTATGCATTGAAAACTCAGTTAATGCATAAAAATATCCAAACGAACCCCGAAAAGTCACAAAAATTGACAAAACACTCTTGTTGTTCTATGTTGACACGAGAAACATTTTGGAAGCAATAAGAGGCAATGCATATCATTTCGTCCCCAAAGGTTGGACGTTCCCTACCGACACCATCATGCTTGTTGTGAGAAGCTCTGGTTTGTGAGAAGCATATACCCAAACCTGCCCCAAATGGGATAAAAAATTTACCACGGCATGTTGATGCCGCTCCATGATAGCATCTCAAGTTTCATGAATTTCAGACGAGTTTTCGATTTACTAGAATCTAAAAAACGAGGCATCTCAATGTTTTGCCGGCAATCAACGGTGCCCTGGTGTTTGATATTCATTCCCATTTCTTGCATGGGACCTAAGCATGCCCCAAGGACACAGATTTGATTTTTCAACCAATTTATACTGGAGCATGTGCATGTAGTTCAAATTTGAATTATGCACATAAATGCATTGAAAACTTAGTTAATGCATAAGAATGTCCAAACGAACCCCGAAAAATCACAAAAATTGACATAACACTCTTGTTGTTCTATGTTGACACGAGAAAAAAATTGGACATCGTTTCGTCCCCAAAGGTGGGACGTTCCCTACCGAAACCATCATGCTTCTAGTGAGAAGCTCTAGTTTGTGAGAAGCATATACCCAAACCTGCCCCGAAGGGAACAAAAAATTACTACGGCATGTTGATGCCGCTCCATGATAGTATGCCAAGTTTCATGAATTTTAGACGAGTTTTGGATTTACTAGAATTTAAAAACCAAGCATCTCAATGTTTTGCCGGCAATCAACGGTCCCCCAGTGTTTGAAATTCATTCCCATTTCTTACATGGGACCTAAGCATGCAGCCAAGGACACATATTTGTTTTTTCAACCAATTTATATGCACTGGAGCATGTGCATGTAGTTCAAATTTCAATTATGCACATAAATGCATTGAAAACTCAGTTAATGCATAAAAATATCCGAACAAACCCCGAAAAATCACAAAAATTGACACAACACTCCTGTTATTCTATGTTGACACGAGAAAATTTTTGGAAGCAATAAGAGGCAATGGATATCGTTTCGTCCCCAAAGGTGGGACGTTCCCTACCGAAACCATCATGCTTGTTGTGAGAAGCTCTGGTTTGTGAGAAGCATATACCCAAACATGCTCCAAATGGGACAAAAAATTTACCATGGCATGTTGATGCCGCTCCATGATAGCATGTCAAGTTTCATGAATTTCAGACGAGTTTTGGATTTACTAGAATCTAAAAAACGAGGCATCTCAATGTTTTGCCGGCAATCAACGGTGCCCCGGTGTTTGATATTCATTCCCATTTCTTGCATGGGACCTAAGCATGCACCCAAGGACACAGATTTGATTTTTCAACCAATTTATATGCACTTGAGCATGTGCATGTAGTTGAAATTTGAATTATGCACATAAATGCATTGAAAACTCAGTTAATGCATAAAAATGTCCAAACGAACCCCGAAAAATCACAAAAATTGACACAACACTCCTGTTGTTCTATGTTGACACGAGAAAATTTTTGGAAGCAATAAGAGACAATGGATATCGTTTCGTCCCCAAAGGTGGGACGTTCCCTACCGAAACCATCATGCTTCTTGTGAGAAGCTCTGGTTTGTGAGAAGCATATACCCAAACCTGCCCCGAAGGGGACAAAAAATTACTACGGCATGTTGATGCCGCTCCATGATAGCATGCCAAGTTTCATGAATTTCAGACGAGTTTTGGATTTACAAGAATTTAAAAACCAGGCATCTCAATGTTTTGCCGGCAATCAACGGTGCCCCGGTGTTTGAAATTCATTCCCATTTCTTACATGGGACCTAAGCATGCACCCAAGGATACATATTTGTTTTTTCAACCAATTTATATGCACTGGAGCATGTGCATGTAGTTCAAATTTGAATTATGCACATAAATGCATTGAAAACTCAGTTAATGCATAAAAATATCCAAACGAACCTCGAAAAATCACAAAAATTCACACAACACTCCTGTTATTCTATGTTGACACGAGAAATTTTTTGGAAGCAATAAGAGGCAATGGATATCGTTTCGTCCCCAAAGGTGGGACGTTCCCTACCGAAGCCATCATGCTTGTTGTGAGAAGCTCTCGTTCGTGAGAAGCATATACCCATACCTGCGCCAAATGGACAAAAATATACCACGGCATGTTGATGCCGCTCCATGATACCATGCCAAGTTTCATGAATTTCAGACGAGTTTTGGACTTACTAGAATTTAAAACCAGGCATCTCAATGTTTTGCCGGCAATTAACGGCGCCCCGGTGTTTGATATTCATTTCCATTTCTTGCATGGGACCTAAGCATGCACCCAAGGACACAGATTTGATTTTTGAACCATTTTATATGCACTTGAGCATGTGCATGTAGTTGAAATTTGAATTATGCACATAAATGCATTGAAAACTCAGTTAATGCATGAAAATGTCCAAACGAACCCTGAAAAATCACAAAAATTGACACAACACTCCTGTTGTTCTATGTTGACAAGAGAAAAAATTTGGAAGCAATAAGAGGCAATGGATATCGTTTCGTCCCCAAAGGTGGGACGTTCCCTACCGAAACCATCATGCTTCTTGTGAGAAGCTCTGGTTTGTGAGAAGCATATACCGAAACCTGCCCCGAAGGGGACAAAAAATTACTACGGCATGTTGATGCCGCTCCATGATAGCATGCAAAGTTTCAGGAATTTCAGACGAGTTTTGGATTTACAAGAATTTAAAAACCAGGCATCTCAATGTTTTGCCGGCAATCAACGGTGCCCCGGTGTTTGAAATTCATTCCCATTTCTTACATGGGACCTAAGCATGCACCCAAGGTGTAACGCCCATGGTGCGGCTATATCTCCCACGTGTCGTGGCACGACTTAGAGGCATAACCGCATTGTAGGTTTTGTCGCAAGAAGGGTCATCTTCACACAATCCCACGTAATGAACAAGAATGGGATAAAGAGTTGGCTTACAATCGCCACTTCACACAATACATAAATAAATCATACATCAATCAGAGTACACACATAGGTCCGACTACGGAACCAAAAGAAAAGAAGACAACCCCAAATGCTAGATCCCCGATCGTCCCAACTGGGCTCCACTACTGATCATCAGGAAACGAAACATAGTAACGACCAAGGTCCTCGTTGAACTCCCACTTGAGCTCGGTTGCCTCACCTGCACTGGTATCATCGGTACCTGCAACTGTTTGGAAGTATCTGGTGAGTCACGAGGACTCAGCAATCTCACACCCGCGAGATCAAGACTATTTAAGCTTATGGGTAGGAAAGGGTAGTGAGGTGGAGCTGCAGCAAGCACTAGCATATATGGTGGCTAACATACGCAAATAAGAGCGAGAAGAGGAGCAACGGAACGGTCGTGAACTAGTAATGATCAAGAAGTGATCCTGAACTCCTACTTACGTTCAAGCATAACACAAGAACCGTGTTCACTTCCCAGACTCCGCAGAGAACAGACCATCACGGCTACACACGCGGTTGATGTATTTTAATTAAGTCAAGTGTCAAGTTCTCTACAACCAGACATTAACAAATTCCCATCTGCCACATAACCGCAGGCACGGCTCTCGAAGTTTATACCCTGCAGGGGTGTCCCAACTTAGCCCATTATAAGCTCTCACGGTCAATGAAGGATATTCCTTCTCCCGGGAAGACCCGATCAGTCTCGGAATCCCGGTTTACAAGACATTTCGACAATGGTAAAACAAGACCAGCAAGACCACCCACTGTGCCGACAAATCCCGATAGGAGCGAGGAGGGGCGGCTGCTCACCGGGGTCCCGTAGGACAAGACGAAGAGGCTAGAAGCACAACGTCAGCGGCACGAGGAGGCGCTGATCATGGCGGCGTTCGGCTCCGTGAAGAAGAGGAAGTAGGGGAAGAAGACGGCGACGTAGTGGAGGCGACCTGGTGCGGGGAAGACGCCTGATCGGACGTAGTGGACGTAGAGGAAGAAGATGGGCATGTCGGAGACGATCTTGACGCCCTCCGGCTGCGAGAAGGACGAAGGACGCCGGCGGGGTTTTTTCTCGGGTTCTCTGTTCTTGGAGAAGAGAAGAACAACGAGAGGAAGCAGAGGGCTTGTGGCAGCGGCGGGAGGGGGAAGAGAGAAACCCTAGAGCGATGGATTGGGGGTTTTATAGGAGGGGAGGCGCGGGATCGTGGCTGCCCTCGTGGCCATGTATACTACTGCTCCAGTTTTACTGTGAGGGGGAAGGTGTGCGTGAGGTGGAAGAAAAGGAGGGACAAGAGAGAATGACAGGTGGGGGCGGCTAGGAGCAGGTGCAAAAATTACCAAGGGAGAGAGAAGTTGGGCTAGATCGGCTGGACTTGAACAGGAGGAGGAGGCCCAAGTGCGCTGCTGGGAGGCCACTGCCCTCTTCTTTCTTTTCTTCACACTGAAAAAAAAAGAGAAAAAGAAATACACAGGGGTAATGGAGAGGTGTGAGACGGAGATAAGAATATCCTTGGACTCCTGGATTTATGTAGACTTTGAATAAATTGCTTTGGGCATTTTTAGAGAAAGAAAATTATCTCAAGTTTGAATTAAATTCAAACTTGAGGCAATTTTGATTCCGACCAAATCAATTCCAAAAGATCTCAAAATTGGCAGACAAGCTGTAGGCATGGTTGAGAATTTATAGGAAAATAATGAACATTATTTGGGGCAGAAAATATGACGCTTGCATCAATGGGTGAAATTTGTAGAAAGGAAGAAGTGTAATGGTTTGCACTTGGAGAAGGTCCTTGAAGAAAAGAAGAAGATGCAAACGACCATAGGAGGAGGAAGAGAAGATGGAGAGGAAAACCAACACATCAACATGAAGAATGCAACCCACATGATGGTCATGACGCAATAAACTTCAAGAAGCATATCAAAACATATAGCATATAACAAAGTGAGATGACCATGGAAACAATAAGGATGGTGCAATGCAATATAACCAATGATGAACTAGATGCAATAAGCAAAATATGACAATGGCACTCATCATGATCATGGAAACAACATAGGGGAAATAAAATATGCAAAACAATTATGACAATGCCACACACAATAAACACACGACAACAACTAAAATAAAGGAAGGCATCTGGAGCATCGGTCTCGGGGAGTTACAACACTCCACCACTACAAGAGGATCTCGTCCCGAGATCTAGGATGGCACCGGAGAAAAACGGAAGGGGAAGAGGTAAAACAAAGTTGCTTCTTTGACAAACAAGTGAAACCACGAACCTTGAGAGGTTGAACGAACGAAAAGAGAGAATACAAGGGAGATGAACGAGATTGAAAACACTCCGTTACCAAAGAGGAACAAGGAACATTGCGAGAACCTTTGTAGGTTGAAGAATATGAAACAAGAGCTTAACGGATCAAAAGGAATATGAAAGCACACCGGTAGAAAAGAGAAACAAGGAACACCATGTGAACCTTGGAGTTTGCAAAGCTTTGAATGACGAGAACAATGGACGAGAAGTACATGCAAGCACTCGGGTTGAAACGAGATGTACAAGGAACGATAAGGATCAATTACGATAACGCTCCGGTTGGAAATGGAAGGCATAGAATATGAACTTGGCAAAAAGAAAGCACTTGGATGAGACTCCGGTTAGAAGAGGAATGATAGACACAACACTCCAGTTAAAACCAGATAAAGAAGGAATAAGAATGATATAATTTTGACAGCACTCCGACTGTAAATGGAAGGAATTGAACATGAACTTTACAAGATGAGAGGATACTTAATGAAATCAACAGCACACTACCTCCGGAACTATTGAAAGAATGGCACAATGGGTCAGAAAGATTTCAGACAGCACTCCGGTTGAGAAGGGAGGCAAAACTTGACAGAATGGGAAGAACTTGAAAAGAGGGCATGACACTCCAGTTAAATGGATAAGCAAGGAAAAGAACACGATCTCCAAAATGAGATGATGGGCGAATATAACAACATCCCAAAGCCTCTGGAATGAAAGGATAGAAGCTAGATTGTTGTAAAGAAAGAAGGGAGAAACAACTGAAAGTTTCTATCACACTTGAATTTGAAAAGCATCCTTACAAAGAAGAGTTGAACGGAGTTGTTGGAAAACCAACAACGAAAAGAATAAGCTTGTAGTGGACTTATGGAAACATCTCAACATTATGAGGTGACAAACGGCCACTAAAGGAAGCCATTGGTTTGAGTGAGAGCACCAAGGCAATGAAAAACTTTTTTCACCAAGAGGATAGGAGAACACTTGGATCATTGATAAGCACCATAATAGCAACATTCCTTAGGGAAGGCTTTAGGTGAAACATGACACAAGATAAATCCAACGAAGAGATTGGTGGATTTAAAATATCTCATTCTTGACAACATGTGAATCATGAAACGCGAACTCAAATTGTCAAGAATGACATAACACCACCTCAAATGATAAGGTAGAACGAATTGCACTTTAGAATGCAAGATGAAGAATGCTTGAACTCCTCAAGACAAACATGTGTTGAGCACCATGTTTATTTTAGAGTATAGCTTGACGGATCATAACTTCGAGAGAAATCTTGAAGAACAATTGAAGAATGAAAATAATCCTTGACGAACCACCATGTAGAGCCTCCATGAAGAACTCCAGTAAACAAAAGGATGATAGAAAGAAAGAGAAGTTGACAACACAAGGTGAAGCCTTGTGATGATTTAGATGGAGCTTCGCGACGAGATAATGCGGAAAACTTGGAGCTCCGGAAGAAGATGAACACATATAACTGAGAAATTGATACCATTACGAACTCCGGAAGAAGGAATTAATCACTTGGATGAAACAATAATAAGAATTATGTTATGCGTATCCTTCACCAATTTAAATTGATGACAAGCAACGGATTTTTGGCATACTACTTATTCTCGTTCAAAAAAGATTGAAGAGAGATATTGCTCAACTTGGGAAGGTCTTCAACGAACCGTCGGTAGGATTGGAAAGAACGAATGAATTGATATGATAACCAAGGAAGAGAACTCTTGAACGAACCACCGTAAGAATTGAAAATGAACGAAGAAAAGATAAAGAAACACCGGGAAAAATTATAAAAAAAATGAAGATACTTCAGAGAATTTAGATACATGAGAACGAAGAGATCATGAACTGATTAGAGGATATTTGAACGATGCACCGGTAAGATTTTGGAGAACGAGAGCTGAAAGCTGGAATGAACAATTCTGAGATGATGGCCTTTGGATGATCAAGAAATGAAAACAACTCATGAAATGCTCCGGATGGGTATGAAAAGAATTCTCACAATCGAAAACAATTATGAGAGGATGGCATAAGCTAGAACTATGAATCTTCAAGAGAACGCATAAGATTTGGAGGAAAAACTCTTCTTCGGTCTTCAAATGTTGAGAATGATGACAAGAAACACCACCATAAATGTTGAGATACTCCGGGATGAAAATTAGAAAGGTTGAACCAATGATGAAAAGAATGTGAAAAATCTTGGAGAAGGCATTTGACTGATGATAACTCACTCTCACGTCAAACTTGGAAAAAAAGAGAGTAACTCCGGGAAGATTAGAAGTGTCAGGTAAGATCCTGGAAAAAGACCTGTGGGTTAGGGCCCACTTAAAAGAAACACTGTTGAACAATTTAAAAGAGAGATTGTGCCGGTTGAATTAAATGGCTTGAATGGGATAACAACCTCGAAATAGCTTGAACGGATCTTGAATGAAAACACGAATCTCCTGAGATATCTTCAACACTCCGGAACACATGGAAAGCGAGAGGTGAATGATTAAGAGATGCACCGACATGAGAAAGCATTTGAAACGAGGAAAATAATACGATCAACACTGAAAGCTTGACTTGAGTCCACCGGAGCAGAAAAAGAACGAAGAATAATAAACTTGAAGCTCCGTTAGTATCTTCATGGGAAATCACCGGATAAGAACATTGAAAGAAAAGAATGAAGCGACTTCGCATCAATAAAAAGGATACTTGATTAAGAAATCTGAGTCCTTGAAGAAAAGGGTGGGAGGGCGGGAAAAACAAAGGCAACTCGGGGCAGATGGAATAAACACCGTTGAGAAAACTTATAATTGATCTTCCGGATGGGAAGAATGATGGGATCATCTCGAAGAGAAACGCACCGGTTGGAAATAGAATTAAGATGGCAATCTCGATGGTCAAGAAGGATTAGTATCCCCATAGAAATATGAGAACACCACCTAGAATAAGGTAGGGAATCAACACTTGACACCGAAGCAACTCGAATACCACAAATTAAAACAAAACAAAGGATTGGCTCGCAGAGTAAGTCGGGAACAAACATATGATAGATCCCATATCGTATCATGTGTGTGTTGGAAAGATATCCTACGAGATACTTGAATTCCCACTTATAAACTCCCGAAACTTTCTGGTTATGCAATCTGGTGTTGGGGATACAGGGGACGCAATATATCTCACCCAAACTAACAATACCTAGATCCAGCTGTATCCATCCTTCAACACATAACCAAGAAACCTTCGGAAATCATTTACCTCAACCTTCGAAAAGCATCCGTTATACGAGTTATGGCAATACTCCCGAACTCCCGCCCCAGTACTGGGTGGCGTCGAGGTGATCTCACCAACAACTGCATAAAAGAGATTTTCAATGTCGGCGAAACTCAAGTATTCCAGAACTGCAACGATAAAATTGTGACGACAACACCTCGGAGCTCAACTCCCCGGGACACTTCCACACCCCCTAAATGTCAAGAGGCACCAAGAACAATGTCCTCGTCACAAAACCATCGGAACAATTCCAAGATACCCGCGTGATCCTATTTTTTAGTGAAATTTGAGGAGAGAAAAGTCAAAACTTCTACGTACTACTCTCCGATAAATATAATCCTAAGACTCAAAACATTTTTGTTCTAGACTCAACAACGTCAGCGATTCGATCAAGCAGGGGGCTCCTAAGTCGGGGATGGCTCTGATTACCAACTTGTAACGCCCACGATGCGGCTATATCTCCCACGTGTCGAGGCACGACTTAGAGGCATAACCGCATTGTAGGTTTTGTCGCAAGAAGGGTCATCTTCACACAATCCCATGTAATGAACAAGAATGGGATAAAGAGTTGGATTACAATCGCCACTTCACACAATACATAAATAAATCATACATCAATCAGAGTACACACATAGGTCCGACTACGGAACCAAAAGAAAATAAGACAACCCCAAATGCTAGATCCCCGATCGTCCCAACTGGGCTCCACTACTGATCATCAGGAAACGAAACATAGTAACGACCAAGGTCCTCGTTGAACTCCCACTTGAGCTCGGTTGCGTCACCTGCACTGGTATCATCGGTACCTGCAACTGTTTGGAAGTATCTGGTGAGTCACGAGGACTCAGCAATCTCACACCCGCGAGATCAAGACTATTTAAGCTTATGGGTAGGAAAGGGTAGTGAGGTGGAGCTGCAGCAAGCACTAGCATATATGGTGGCTAACATACGCAAATAAGAGCGAGAAGAGGAGCAACGGAACGGTCGTCAACTAGTAATGATCAAGAAGTGATCCTGAACTCCTACTTACGTTCAAGCATAACACAAGAACCGTGTTCACTTCCCGGACTCCGCCGAGAAGAGACCATCACGGCTACACACGCGGTTGATGTATTTTAATTAAGTCAAGTGTCAAGTTCTCTACAACCGGACATTAACAAATTCCCATCTGCCACATAACCGCGGGCACGGCTCTCGAAGTTTATACACTACAGGGGTGTCCCAACTTAGCCCATTATAAGCTCTCACGGTCAACGAAGGATATTCCTTCTCCCGGGAAGACCCGATCAGTCTTGGAATCCCAGTTTACAAGACATTTCGACAATGGTAAAACAAGACCAGCAAGACCACCCGTTGTGCCGACAAATCCTGATAGGAGCTGCACACATCTCGTTCTTAGGGCACACCGGATGAGCCAGACGTCGGGTTGGCATAGACCCTGGTTGCCCAGGGGTCGCCGGACATCGCTCGGTTTGGACCAGCACTCGAAGGAGCACTGGCCCGGGGGGTAAATAAGGATGACCCTTGAGTCTGCAGAACCCAAGGAAAAAAGGCTTAGGTAGGCAAATGGTAAAACCAAGGTTGGGCCTTGCTGGAGGAGTTTTATTCAAAGCGAACTGTCAAGGGGGTCCCATAAATCACCCAACCGCGTAAGGAACGCAAAATCAAGGAACATAACACCGGTATGACGGAAACTAGGGCGGCAAGAGTGGAACAAAACACCAGGCATAAGGCCGAGCTTTCCACCCTTTACCAAGTATATAGATGCATTAATTAAGATAAGAGATATTGTGATATCCCAACATATCCATGTTCCAACATGGAACAAACTTCATCTTCGCCTACAACTAGCAACGCTATAAGAGGGGCTGAGCAAAAGCGATAACATAGCCAAACAACGGTTTGCTAGGAAAGGTGGGTTAGAGGCTTGACATGGCAATATGGGAGGCATGATATAGCAAGTGGTAGGTAGCGCGGCATAGCAATAGAGCGAACAACTAGCAAGCAAAGATAGAAGTGATTTCGAGGGTATGGTCATCTTGCCTGAGATCCCGCAAGGAAGAAGAACGAGTCCATGAAGTAGACGAACCAACGTAGTCGAATGGATCCTCACAATCGCAACGTTACCGGAACTACCAAGGAGAAGCTCAACCGGAAAGAAGCAAACATCATGGTAAACAACCATCACATAAACATGGCATGATGCACAATCAAGTATGATGCATGTCCGGTTTAAATAGGCATGGCAAAGCAAAATGCACAAACAAAACTACAAGTTAAGTGGAGCCCAATATGCAACGAGTTGCATATTGACGAAACACCACATTCAAGTTATTTAGTTCGCTCTCGTTTATGTACCCAACAAAGTTAAATGTTGTTAAACATGGCAAGAGGGTGAAGCATAAATAAACTAACTATTTAGGCAAGTTTAAATGAGGCCGGAACAACAAACAACAATTCCGAAAAATCCCCATGGGCATATTTTAGATTTGGTACTGTTCTGCCATAAACACAATTTTAATGTTGTTAAATAGCAAAATAAAGAGCACCATGTTAAACCAGGCATTTTTTACCCCATTTACATATCAAATTTATTTAAATCCAAGCTATTGTTAATTAGTTATGAAATAAACCATTTTAACATGTCAAACATGCAAATGATATGCAAACAACAGTTTATACATTTTGAACATGGATGAAAACAACATATTGTGAAACTAGATAAAATTATAAGCATTTTACATATATAGTTTGTTTAGTTTGGATGCATGCATATTTAGATATGAGCAATGCAAAACAATGGCAGTTTTGAAAATATGCAGGCACTGGATATATGACAAGATCATAGACTGGAAAAAATATCATCGGGCCGAATCTGAAACAGTGGCAGTGGCCCAGGAGGAGACCTGGCCCGAAGCGGATGAGTGATTGTGCAGAGAAAAAGAAAACAAGGCAAAAACTGGGGGGCACCTGGGACTCGAACCCAGTACCTCCCAGATGCGAGCGTGTGTGGCTAACCAGCTGGGCTACTGCTGTGATCTCACTAGAGTAGGAGCATGGCACACTTTGAATGGATGCCAAGGCCAATCCCTGACCTTCCATGAACGAACAGGAATCCTTGCCGGCGGCGAACTCGATCAAGACGGCGACTACAGAGGCTGTAGAGCACCGGCGGGTGTGCGGAACAGGGACGTTGGTGCGCTGTGAGGATAAATCATGCAGAAGACTAGGGTGTGCGGGAAGACTCGAGGACGAGCTCGAGGTCGCCTCAGCCATGGCGGCGGCAAGATGAAGCAGGGCCACAGACTCGCAATGGAGCGCGGCCATGCGCGTGTGCAGATGCATGTGTGTGGGGGTGCAGAAAGGGCGGCAAGGGTAACGAAGTCAGCGAGCATGTGTGCAGCAAGAAGCAGAGCAAACAGAGGAGGTGTACAACGACGTGCACGAGCACGAACTCGAGCTCAAGGTCACGGCCATGGCAGCCGAAACCAGCGACGCGACGAGGCATGCGGGTGCGCGGGCGTGCGAGGAAACTGGCAAGGACGCGAGCATAGCATGGTGTGCGTGGACGCAGCTACGAATAGAGAGCGAGGTGCTCTGTTTCGTGCGCAAGGCAAGGGTACAGCGACAAGTCTCTGGCATGAACAGATCGAGGCCGAACGGAAAACAAACGACGCCGATGGAGAGCGAGGAGGGGCGGCTGCTCACCGGGGTCCCGTAGGACAAGACGAAGAGGCTGGAAGCACAACGTCAGCGGCGCGAGGAGGCGCTGATCATGGCGGCGTTCGGCTCCGTGAAGAAGAGGAAGCAGGGGAAGAAGACGGCGACGTAGTGGAGGCGACCTGGTGCGGGGAAGACGCCTGAACGGACGTAGTGGACGTAGAGGAAGAAGATGGGCATGTCGGAGACGATCTTGACGCCCTCCGGCTGCGAGAAGGACGACGGACGCCGGCGGGGTTTTTTCTCGGGTTCTCTGTTCTTGGAGAAGAGAAGAACAATGAGAGGAAGCAGAGGGCTTGTGGCGGCGGCGGGAGGGGGAAGAGAGAAACCCTAGAGCGATGGATTGGGGGTTTTATTGGAGGGGAGGCGCGGGATCGTGGCTGCCCTCGTGGCCATGTACGCTACTGCTCCAGTTTTACTGTGAGGGGAAAGGTGTGCGTGAGGTGGAAGAAAAGGAGGGAGAAGAGAGAATGACAGGTGGGGCGGCTAGGAGCAGGTGCAAAAATTACCAGGGGAGAGAGAAGTTGGGCTAGATCGGCTGGACTTGAACAGGAGGAGGAGGCCCAAGTGCGCTGCTGGGAGGCCACTCTCCTCTTCTTTCTTTTCTTCACACCAAAAAAAAGAGAAAAAGAAATACACAGGGGTAATGGAGAGGTGTGAGACGGAGATAAGAATATCCTTGGACTCCTGGATTCATGTAGACTTTGAATAAATTGCTTTGGGCATTTTTAGAGAAAGAAAATTATCTCAAGTTTGAATTAAATTCAAACTTGAGGCAATTTTGATTCCGACCAAATCAATTCCAAAAGATCTCAAAATTGGCAGACAAGCTGTAGGCATGGTTGAGAATTTATAGGAAAATAATGAACATTATTTGGGGTAGAAAATATGACGCTTGCATCAATGGGTGAAATTTGAAGAAAGGAAGAAGTGTAATGGTTTGCACTTGGAGAAGGTCCTTGAAGAAAAGAAGAAGATGCAAACGACCATAGGAGGAGGAAGAGAAGATGGAGAGGACAACCAACACATCAACATGAAGAATGCAACCCACATGATGGTCATGACGCAATAAACGACAAGAAGCATATCAAAACATATAGCATATAACAAAGTGAGATGACCATGGAAACAACAAGGATGGTGCAATGCAATATAACCAATGATGAACTAGATGCAATAAGCAAAATATGACAATGGCACTCATCATGATCATGGCAACAACATAGGGGAAATAAATATGCAAAACAATTATGACAATGCCACACACAATAAACACACGACAACAACTAAAATAAAGGAAGGCATCTGGAGCATCGGTCTCGGGGAGTTACACAAGGACACATATTTGTTTTTTCAACCAATTTATATGCACTTGAGCATGTGCATGTAGTTCAAATTTGAATTATGCACATAAATGCATTGAAAACTCAGTTAATGCATAAAAATATCCAAACGAACCTCGGAAAATCACAAAAATTCACACAACACTCCTGTTATTCTATGTTGACACGAGAAAATTTTTGGAAGCAATAAGAGGCAATGGATATCGTTTCGTCCCCAAAGGTGGGACGTTCCCTACCGAAGCCATCATGCTTGTTGTGAGAAGCTCTCGTTCGTGAGAAGCATATACCCATACCTGCGCCAAATGGACAAAAATATACCACGGCATGTTGATGCCGCTCCATGATACCATGCCAAGTTTCATGAATTTCAGACGAGTTTTGGACTTACTAGAATTTAAAACCAGGCATCTCAATGTTTTGCCGGCAATCAACGGCACCCCGGTATTTGATAGTCATTCCCATTTCTTACATGGGACCTAAGCATGCACCCGAGGACACAGATTTGATTTTTCAAGCAATTTATATGCAACGGAACATGTGCATGTAGTTCAAATTTGAATTATGCATATAAATGCATTGAAAACTCAGTTAACGCATAAAAATGTCCAAACGAACCTGGAAAAATCACAAAAATTTACAGACCACTCATGTTGTTCTATGTTGACACGAGAAAAAATTTGGAAGCAATAAGAGGCAATGGATATCGTTTCGTCCCCAAAGGTGGGACGTTCCCTACCGAAACCATCATGCTTCTTGTGAGAAGCTCTGGTTTGTTAGAAGCATATACCCAAACCTGCCCCGAAGGGGACAAAAAATTACTACGGCATGTTGATGCCGCTCCATGATAGTATGCCAAGTTTCATGAATTTTACACTAGTTTTGGATTTACTAGAATTTAAAAACCAAGCATCTCAATGTTTTGCCGGCAATCAACAGTGCCCCGGTGTTTGAAATTCATTCCCATTTCTTACATGGGACCTAAGCATGCACCCAAGGACACATATTTGTTTTTCAACCAATTTATATGCACTGGAGCATCTGCATGTAGTTCAAATTTGAATTATGCACATAAATGCATTGAAAACTCAGTTAATGAATAAAAATATCCCAACGAACCCCGAAAAATCACAAAAATTGACACAACACTCCTGTTATTCTATGTTGACATGAGAAAAATTTTGGAAGCAATAAGAGGCAATGGATATCATTTCGTCCCCAAAGGTGGGACGTTCCCTACCGAAACCATCATGCTTGTTGTGAGAAGCTCTGGTTTGTCAGAAGCATATACCCAAACATGCCCCAAATGGGACAAAAAATTTACCATCGCATGTTGATGCCGCTCCATGATAGCATGTCAAGTTTCATGAATTTCAGACGATTTTTGGATTTACTAGAATCTAAAAAACGAGGCATCTCAATGTTTTGCCGGCAATCAACGGTGCCCCGGTGTTTGATATTCATTCCCATTTCTTGCATGGGACCTAAGCATGCACCCAAGGACACAGATTTGATTTTTCAACCCATTTATATGCACTGGAGCATGTGCATGTAGTTCAAATTTGAATTATGCACATAAATGCATTTAAAACTCAGTTAATGCATAAAAATGTCCAAACAAACTCCGAAAAATCACAATAATTGACACAACACTCCTGTTGTTCTATGTTGACACGAGACAATTTTTGGAAGAAATAAGATGCAATAGATATCGTTTCGTCCCCAAAGGTGGGACGTTCCCTACCGAAACCATCATGCTTGTTGTGAGAAGCTCTGGTTTGTGAGAAGCATATACCCAAACTTGCCCCAAATGGGACAAAAAAATTACCATGGCATGTTGATGCCGCTCCATGATAGCATGTCAAGTATCATGAATTTCAGACGAGTTTTGGATTTACTAGAATCTAAAAAACGAGGCATCTCAATGTTTTGCCGGCAATCAACGGTGCCCGGGTGTTTGATATTCATTCCCATTTCTTGCATGGGACCTAAGCATGCACCCAAGGACACAGATTTGATTTTTCAACCAATTTATATGCACTGGAGCATGTGCATGTAGTTCAAATTTGCATTATGCACATAAATGCATTTAAAACTCAGTTAATGCATAAAAATGTCCAAACGAACTCCGAAAAATCACAAAAATTGACACAACACTCCTGTTGTTCTATGTTGATACGAGAAAATTTTTGGAAGCAGTAAGAGGCAATGGATATCGTTTCGTCCCCAAAGGTGGGACGTTCCCTACCGAAACCATCATGCTTGTTTTGAGAAGCTCTTGTTTGTGAGAAGCATATACCCAAACCTGCCCCAAATGAGACACAATTTTACCATGACATGTTGATGCCGCTCCATAGTAGCATGCCAAGTTTCATGAATTTCAGACGAGTTTTGGATTTACTAGAATTTAAAACCAGGCATCTCAATGTTTTGCGGGCAATCAACGGTGCCCCGGTGTTTGATATTCATTCCCATTTCTTGCATGGGACCTAAGCATGCACCCGAGGACACAAATTTATTTTTCAACCAATTTATATGCAATGGAGCATGTGCATGTAGTTCAAATTTGTATTATGCATATAAATGCATTGAAAACTCAGTTAATGCATAAAAATGTCCAAACGAACCCGGAAAAATCACAAAAATTTACAGAACACTCATGTTGTTCTATGTTGACACGAGAAAATATTTGGAAGCAATAAGAGGCAATGGATATCGTTTCGTCCCCAAAGGTGGGACGTTCCCTACCGAAACCATCATGCTTCTTGTGAGAAGCTCTAGTTTGTGAGAAGCATATACCCAAACCTGCCCCGAAGGGGACAAAAAATTACTATGGCACGTTGATGCCGCTCCATGATAGTATGCCAAGTTTCATGAATTTTAGACGAGTTTTGGATTTACTAGAATTTAAAAACCAAGCATCTCAATGTTTTGCCGGCAATCAACGGTGCCCCGGTGTTTGAAATTCATTCCCATTTCTTACATGGGACCTAAGCATGCACCCAAGGACACATATTTGTTTTTTCAACCAATTTATATGCACTAGAGCATGTGCATGCAGTTCAAATTTGAATTATGCACATAAATGCATTGAAAACTCAGTTAATGCATAAAAATATCCGAACGAACCCCGAAAAATCACAAAAATTGACACAACACTCCTGTCATTCTATGTTGACACGAGAAATTTTTTGGAAGGAATAAGAGGCAATGGATATCGTTTCGTCCCCAAAGGTGGGACGTTCCCTACCGAAACCATCATGCTTGTTGTGAGAAGCTCTGGTTTGTGAGAAGCATATACCCAAACATGCCCCAAATGGGACAAAAAATTTACCATGGCATGTTGATACCGCTCCATGATAGCATGTCAAGTTTCATGAATTTCAGACGAGTTTTGGATTTACTAGAATCTAAAAAACGAGGCATCTCAATGTTTTGCCGGCAATCAACGGTGCCCCGGTGTTTGATATTCATTCCCATTTCTTGCATGGGACCTAAGCATGCACCCAAGGACACAGATTTGATTTTCCAACCAATTTATATGCACTTGAGCATGTGCATGTAGTTGAAATTTGAATTATGCACATAAATGCATTGCAAACTCAGTTAATGCATAAAAATGTCCAAACGAACCCTGAAAACTCACAAAAATTGACACAACACTCCCGTTGTTCTATGTTGACACGAGAAAATTTTTGGAAGCAATAAGAGGCAATGGATATCGTTTCGTCCCCAAAGGTGGGACGTTCCCTACCGAAACCATCATGCTTCTTGTGAGAAGCTCTGGTTTGTGAGAAGCATATACCCAAACCTGCCCCGAAGGGGACAAAAAATTACTACGGCATGTTGATGCCGCTCCATGATAGCACGCCAAGTTTCATGAATTTTAGACGAGTTTTGGATTTACAAGAATTTAAAAACCAGGCATCTCAATGTTTCGCCGGCAATCAACGGTGCCCCGGTGTTTGAAATTCATTCCCATTTCTTACATGGGACCTAAGCATGCACCCAAGGACACATATTTGTTTTTTCAACCAATTTATATGCACTGGAGCATGTGCATGTAGTTCAAATTTGAATTATGCACATAAATGCATTGAAAACTCAGTTAATGCATAAAAATATCCAAACGAACCTCGAAAAATCACAAAACTTGACACAACACTCCTGTTATTCCATGTTGACACGAGAAAAATTTTGGAAGCAATAAGAGGCAATGGATATCGTTTCTTCCCCAAAGGTGGGACGTTCCCTACCGAAACCATCATGCTTCTTGTGAGAAGCTCTGGTTTGTGAGAAGCATATACCCAAACCTGCCCCGAAGGGGACAAAAAATTACTACGACATGTTGATGCCGCTCCATGATAGCACGCCAAGTTTCATGAATTTCAGACGAGTTTTGGATTTACAAGAATTTAAAAACCAGGCATCTCCATGTTTCGTCGGCAATCAACGGTGCCCCGGTGTTTGAAATTCATTCCCATTTCTTACATGGGACCTAAGCATGCACCCAAGGACACATATTTGTTTTTTCAACCAATTTATATGCACTGGAGCATGTGCATGTAGTTCAAATTTGAATTATGCACATAAATGCATTGAAAACTCAGTTAATGCATAAAAATATCCAAACGAACCTCGAAAAATCACAAAACTTGACACAACAATCCTGTTATTCTATTCTGACAAGAGAAAAAATTTGGAAGCAATAAGAGGCAATGGATATCGTTTCGTCCCCAAAGGTGGGACGTTCCCTACCGAAATCATCATGCTTGTTGTGAGAAGCTCTGGTTTGTGAGAAGCATATACCCAAACATGCCCCAAATGGGACAAAAAATTTACCATGGCATGTTGATGCCGCTCCATGATAGCATGTCAAGTTTCATGAATTTCAGACGAGTTTTGGATTTACTAGAATCTAAAAAACGAGGCATCTCATTGTTTTGCCGGCAATCAACGGTGCCCCGGTGTTTGATAGTCATTCCCATTTCTTGCATGGGACCTACGCATGCACCCAAGGACACAGATTTGATTTTTCAACCAATTTATATGCACTGGAGCATGTGCATGTAGTTCAAATTTGAATTATGCACATAAATGCATTTAAAACTCAGTTAATGCATAAAAATGTCCAAACGAACTCCGAAAAATCACAAAAATTGACACAACACTCCTGTTGTTCTATGTTGATACGAGAAAATTTTTGGAAGCGGTAAGAGGCAATGGATATCGTTTCGTCCCCAAAGGTGGGACGTTCCCTACCGAAACCATCATGCTTGTTTTGAGAAGCTCTTGTTTGTGAGAAGCATATACCCAAACCTGCCCCAAATGAGACACAATTTTACCATGACATGTTGATGCCGCTCCATAGTAGCATCAAGTTTCATGAATTTCAGACGAGTTTTGGATTTACTAGAATTTAAAACCAGGCATCTCAATGTTTTGCGGGCAATCAATGGTGCCCCGGTGTTTGATATTCATTCCCATTTCTTGCATGGGACCTAAGCATGCACCCGAGGACACAAATTTCATTTTTCAACCAATTTATATGCAATGGAGCATGTGCATGTAGTTCAAATTTGTATTATGCATATAAATGCATTGAAAACTCAGTTAATGCATAAAAATGTCCAAACGAACCCGGAAAAATCACAAAAATTTACAGAACACTCATGTTGTTCTATGTTGACATGAGAAAATATTTGGAAGCAATAAGAGGCAATGGATATCGTTTCGTCCCCAAAGGTGGGACGTTCCCTACCGAAACCATCATGCTTCTTGTGAGAAGCTCTAGTTTGTGAGAAGCATATACCCAAACCTGCCCCGAAGGGGACAAAAAATTACTACGGCATGTTGATGCCGCTCCATGATAGTATGCCAAGTTTCATGAATTTTAGACGAGTTTCGGATTTACTAGAATTTAAAAACCAAGCATCTCAATGTTTTGCCGGCAATCAACGGTGCCCCGGTGTTTGAAATTCATTCCCATTTCTTACATGGGACCTAAGCATGCACCCAAGGACACATATTTTTTTTCCAACCAATTTATATGCACTGGAGCATGTGCATGCAATTCAAATTTGAATTATGCACATAAATGCATTGAAAACTCAGTGAATGCATAAAAATATCCGAACGAACCCTGAAAAATCACAAAAATTGACACAACACTCCTGTCATTCTATGTTGACACGAGAAAAAAATTGGAAGGAATAAGAGGCAATGGATATCGTTTCGTCCCCAAAGGTGGGACGTTCCCTACCGAAACCATCATGCTTGTTGTGAGAAGCTCTGGTTTGTGAGAAGCATATACCCAAACCTGCCCCAAATGGGACACAAAATTTACCATGGCATGTTGATACCGCTCCATGATAGCATGTCAAGTTTCATGAATTTCAGACGAGTTTTGGATGTACTAGAATCTAAAAAACGAGGCATCTCAATGTTTTGCCGGCAATCAACGGTTTCCCGGTGTTTGATATTCATTCCCATTTCTTGCATGGGACCTAAGCATGCACCCAAGGACACAGATTTGATCTTCCAACCAATTTAAATGCACTTGAGCATGTGCATGTAGTTGAAATTTTAATTATGCACATAAATGCATTGAAAACTCAGTTAATGCATAAAAATGTCCAAACGAACCCCGAAAAATCACAAAAATTGACACAACACTCATGTTGTTCTATGTTGACACGAGAAAATTTTTGGAAGCAATAAGAGGCAATGGATATCCTTTCGTCCCCAAAGGTGGGACGTTCCCTACCGAAACCATCATAATTGTTCTGAGTAGCTCTGGTTTGTGAGAAGCATATACCCAAACCTGCCCCAAATGGGATAAAAAATTACCCCGGAATTTTGATGCCGCTCCATGATAGAATGCCAAGACTCATGAATTTCGGACGAGTCATGGATTTATTAGAATTTAAAAACCAGGCATCTCAATGTTTCGCCGGCAATCAACGGTGCCCCGGTGTTTGAAATTCATTCCCATTTCTTACATGGGACCTAAGCATGCACCCAAGGACACATATTTGTTTTTTCAACCAATTTATATGCACTGGAGCATGTGCATGTAGTTCAAATTTGAATTATGCACATAAATGCATTGAAAACTCAGTTAATGCATAAAAATATCCTAACGAACCTCGAAAAATCACAAAACTTGACACAACACTCCTGTTATTCTATGTTGACACAAGAAAAAATTTGGAAGCAATAAGAGGCAATGGATATCGTTTCGTCCCCAAAGGTGGGACGTTCCCTACCGAAACCATCATGCTTGTTGTGAGAAGCTCTGGTTTGTGAGAAGCATATACCCAAACATGCCCCAAATGGGACAAAAAATTTACCATGGCATGTTGATGCCGCTCCATGATAGCATGTCAAGTTTCATGAATTTCAGACGAGTTTTGGATTTACTAGAATCTAAAAAACGAGGCATCTCATTGTTTTGCCGGCAATCAACGGTGCCCCGGTGTTTGATATTCATTCCCATTTCTTGCATGGGACCTAAGCATGCACCCAAGGACACAGATTTGATTTTTCAACCAATTTATATGCACTGGAGCATGTGCATGTAGTTCAAATTTGAATTATGCACATAAATGCATTTAAAACTCAGTTAATGCATAAAAATGTCCAAACGAACTCCGAAAAATCACAAAAATTGACACAACACTCCTGTTGTTCTATGTTGATACGAGAAAATTTTTGGAAGCGGTAAGAGGCAATGGATATCGTTTGGTCCCCAAAGGTGGGACGTTCCCTACCGAAACCATCATGCTTGTTTTGAGAAGCTCTTGTTTGTGATAAGCATATACCCAAACCTACCCCAAATGAGACACAATTTTACCATGACATGTTGATGCCGCTCCATAGTAGCATGCCAAGTTTCATGAATTTCAGACGAGTTTTGGATTTACTAGAATCTAAAAAATGAGGCATCTCAATGTTTTGCCGGCAATCAACGGTGCCCCGGTGTTTGATATTCATTCCCATTTCTTGCATGGGACCTAAGCATGCACCCAAGGACACAGATTTGATTTTTCAACCAATTTATATGCAATGGAGCATGTGCATGTAGTTCAAATTTGTATTATGCATATAAATGCATTGAAAACATAGTTAATGCATAAAAATGTCCAAACGAACCCGGAAAAATCACAAAAATTTACAGAACACTCATGTTGTTCTATGTTGACACGAGAAAATATTTGGAAGCAATAAGAGGCAATGGATATCGTTTCGTCCCCAAAGGTGGGACTTTCCCTACCGAAACCATCATGCTTCTTGTGAGAAGCTCAAGTTTGTGAGAAGCATATACCCAAACCTGCCCCGAAGGGGACAAAAAATTACTACGGCATGTTGATGCCGCTCCATGATAGTATGCCAAGTTTCATGAATTTTAGACGAGTTTTGGATTTACTAGAATTTAAAAACCAAGCATCTCAATGTTTTGCCGGCAATCAACGGTGCCCCGGTGTTTGAAATTCATTCCCATTTCTTACATGGGACCTAAGCATGCACCCAAGGACACATATTTTTTTTCAACCAATTTATATGCACTGGAGCATGTGCATGCAGTTCAAATTTGAATTATGCACTTAAATGCATTGAAAACTCTGTTAATGCATAAAAATATGTGAACGAACCCTGAAAAATCACAAAAATTGACACAACACTCCTGTCATTCTATGTTGACACGAGAAAAAATTTGGAAGGAATAAGAGGCAATGGATATCGTTTCGTCCCCAAAGGTGGGACGTTCCCTACCGAAACCATCATGCTTGTTGTGAGAAGCTCTGGTTTGTGAGAAGCATATACCCAAACATGCCCCAAATGGGACAAAAAATTTACCATGGCATGTTGATACCGCTCCATGATAGCATGTCAAGTTTCATGAATTTCAGACGAGTTTTGGATTTACTAGAATCTAAAAAACGAGGCATCTCAATGTTTTGCCGGCAATCAACGGTGCCCCGGTGTTTGATATTCATTCCCATTTCTTGCATGGGACCTAAGCATGCACCCAAGGACACAGATTTGATTTTCCAACCAATTTATATGCACTTGAGCATGTGCATGTAGTTCAAATTTGAATTATGCACATAAATGCATTGAAAACTCAGTTAATGCATAAAAATATCCAAACGAACCTCGAAAAATCACAAAACTTGACACAATCCTCCTGTTATTCTATGTTGACACGAGAAAAATTTTGGAAGCAATAAGAGGCAATGGATATCGTTTCGTCCCCAAAGGTGGGACGTTCCCTACTGAAACCATCATGCTTGTACTGAGAAGCTCTGGTTTGTGAGAAGCATATACCCAAACATGCCCCAAATGGGACAAAAAATTTACCATGGCATGTTGATGCCGCTCCATGATAGCATGTCAAGTTTCATGAATTTCAGACGAGTTTTGGATTTACTAGAATCTAAAAAACGAGGCATCTCATTGTTTTGTCGGCAATCAACGGTGCCCCGGTGTTTGATATTCATTCCCATTTCTTGCATGGGACCTAAGCATGCACCCAAGGATACAGATTTGATTTTTCAACCAATTTATATGCACTGGAGCATGTGCATGTAGTTCAAATTTGAATTATGCACATAAATGCATTGAAAACTCAGTTAATGCATAAAATGTCCAAACGAACCCCGAAAAATCACAAAAATTGACACAACACTCCTGTTGTTCTATGTTGACACGAGAAAATTTTTGGAAGAAACAAGAGGCAATGGATATCGTTTCGTCCACAAAGGTGGGACGTTCCCTACCGAAACCATCATGCTTGTTGTGAGAAGCTCTGGTTTGTCAGAAGCATATACCCAAACCTGCCCCAAATGGGACACAATTTTACCATGACATGGTGATCCCGCTCCACAGTAGCATGCCAAGTTTCATGAATTTCAGACGAGTTTTGGATTTACTAGAATTTAAAACCAGGCATCTCAATGTTTTGCCGGCAATCAACGGTGCCCCGGTGTTTGATATTCATTCCCATTTCTTGCATGGGACCTAAGCATGCACCCGAGGACACAGATTTGATTTTTCAACCAATTTATGTGCAATGGAGCATGTGCATGTAGTTCAAATTTGAATTATGCACATAAATGCATTGAAAACTCAGTTAATGCATAAAAATGTCCAAACAAACCCGGAAAAATCACAAAAATTTACAGAACACTCATGTTGTTCTATGTTGACACGAGAAAAAATTTGGAAGCAATAAGAGGCAATGGATATCGTTTCATCCCCAAAGGTTGGACGTTCCCTTCCGAAACCATCATGCTTCTTGTGAGAAGCTCTGGTTTGTGAGAAGCATATACCCAAACCTGCCCCGAAGGGGACAAAAAATTACTACGACATGTTGATGCCGCTCCATGATAGTATGCCAAGTTTCATGAATTTTAGATGAGTTTTGGATTTACTAGAATTTAAAAACCAAGCATCTCAATGTTTTCCCGGCAATCAACGGTGCCCCGGTGTTTGAAATTCATTCCCATTTCTTACATGGGACCTAAGCATGCACCCAAGGACACATATTTGTTTTTTCATCCAATTTATATACACTGGAGCATGTGCATGTAGTTCAAATTTGAATTATGCACATAAATGCATTGAAAACTCAGTTAATGCATAAAAATATCCAAAAGAACCCCGAAAAATCACAAAAATTGACACAACACTACCGTTGTTCTATGTTGACATGTGAAAAAATTTGGAAGCAATAAGAGGCAATGGATATCGTTTCGTCCCCAAAGGTGGGACGTTCCCTACCGAAACCATCATGCTTGTTGTGAGAAGCTCTGGTTTGTGAGAAGCATATACCCAAACTTGCCCCAAATGGGACAAAAAAATTACCATGGCATGTTGATGCCGCTCCATGATAGCATGTCAAGTTTCATGAATTTCAGACGAGTTTTGGATTTACTAGAATCTAAAAAACGAGGCATCTCAATGTTTTGCCGGCAATCAACGGTGCCCCGGTGTTTGATATTCATTCCCATTTCTTGCATGGGACCTAAGCATGCACCCAAGGACACATATTTGATTTTTCAACCAATTTATATGCACTGGAGCATGTGCATGTAGTTCAAATTTGAATTATGCACATAAATGCATTGAAAACTCAGTTAATGCATAAAAATGTCCAAACGAACCCCGAAAAATCACAAAATTGACACAACACTCCTGTTGTTCTATGTTGACACGAGAAATTTTTTGGAAGCAATAAGAGGCAATGGATATCGTTTCGTCCACAAAGGTGGGACGTTCCCTACCGAAACCATCATGCTTGTTGTGAGAAGCTCTTGTTTGTCAGAAGCATATACCCAAACCTGCCCCAAATGGGACACAATTTTACCATGACATGGTGATTTCGCTCCACAGTAGCATGCCAAGTTTCATGAATTTCAGACTAGTTTTGGATTTACTAGAATTTAAAACCAGGCATCTCAATGTTTTGCCGGCAATCAACGGTGCCTCGGTGTTTGATATTCATTCCCATTTCTTGCATGGGACCTAAGCATGCACCCGAGGACACAGATTTGATTTTTCAACCAATTTATGTGCAATGGAGCATGTGCATGTAGTTCAAATTTGAATTATGCACATAAATGCATTGAAAACTCTGTTAATGCATAAAAATGTCCAAACAAACCCGGAAAAATCACAAAAATTTACAGAACACTCATGTTGTTCTATGTTGACACGAGAAAAAATTTAGAAGCAATAAGAGGCAATGGATATCGTTTCGTTCCCAAAGGTGGGACGTTCCCTACCGAAACCATCATGCTTCTTGTGAGAAGCTCTGGTTTGTGAGAAGCATATACCCAAACCTGCCCCGAAGGGGACAAAAACTTACTACGACATGTTGATGCCGCTCCATGATAGTATGCCAAGTTTCATGAATTTTAGATGAGTTTTGGATTTACTAGAATTTAAAAACCAAGCATCTCAATGTTTTGCCGGCAATCAACGGTGCCCCGGTGTTTGAAATTCATTCCCATTTCTTACATGGGAACTAAGCATGCACCCAATTAAACATATTTGTTTTTTCAACCAATTTATATACACTGGAGCATGTGCATGTAGTTCAAATTTGAATTATAGACATAAATGCATTGAAAACTCAGTTAATGCATAAAAATATCCAAACGAACCCCGAAAAATCACAAAAAGTGACACAACACTACCGTTGTTCTATGTTGACATGAGAAAAAATTTGGAAGCAATAAGAGGCAATGGATATCGTTTCGTCCCCAAAGGTGGGACGTTCCCTACCGAAACCATCATGCTTGTTGTGAGAAGCTCTGGTTTGTGACAAGCATATACCCAAACTTGCCCCAAATGGGACAAAAAATTTACCATGGCATGTTGATGCCGCTCCATGATAGCATGTCAAGTTTCATGAATTTCAGACGAGTTTTGAATTTACTAGAATCTAAAAAACGAGGCATCTCAATGTTTTGCCGGCAATCAACGGTGCCCCGGTGTTTGATATTCATTCCCATTTCTTGCATGGGACCTAAGCATGCACCCAAGGACACATATTTGATTTTTCAACCAATTTATATGCACTGGAGCATGTGCATGTATTTCAAATTTGAATTATGCACATAAATGCATTGAAAACTCAGTTAATGCATAAAAATGTCCAAACGAACCCCGAAAAATCACAAAAATTGACACAACACTCCTGTTGTTCTATGTTGACACGAGACATTTTTTGGAAGCAATAAGAGGCAATGGATATCGTTTCGTCCCCAAAGGTGGGACGTTCCCTATCGAAACCATCATGCTTGTTGTGAGAAGCTATGGTTTGTGAGAAGCATATACCCAAACCAACCCCAAATTGGACAAAAATTTAACCACGGCATGTTGATGCCGTCCATGATAGCATGCCAAGTTTCATGAATCTCAGACGAGTTTTGGATTTACTAGAATTTAAAAACCAGGCATCTCAATGTTTTGCCGGCAATCAACGGTGCACCGGTGTTTGTGATTCATTCCCATTTCTTGCATGGGTCCTAAGCATGCACATAAGGACATAGATTTTATTTTTGTACCAATTTATATGTACTGGAGCATGTGCATGTAGTTCAAATTTGAAATATGCACATAAATGCATTGAAAACTCAGTTAATGCATAAATATTTCCAAAAGAACCTCGAAAAATCACAAAAATTGACACAACGCTCCTGTTGTTCTATGTTGACACGAGAAAATTTTTGGAAGCAATAAGAGGCAATGGATATCGTTTCGTCCCCAAAGGTGGGACGTTCCCTACCGAAACCACCATGCTTGTTGTGAGAAGCACTCGTTTGTGAGAAGCATATACCCATACCTGCCCCAAATGGGACAAAAAACTTACCACGGCATGTTGATGCCGCTCCATGATAGCATGCCAAGTTTCATGAATTTCAGACGAGTTTTGGATTTACTAGAATTTAAAACCAGGCATCTCAATGTTTTGCCGGCAATCAACGGTGCCCCGGTGTTTGATATTCACTCCCATTTCTTGCATGGGACCTAAGCATGCACCCAAGGACACAGATTTGATTTTTCAACCCATTTATATGCACTGGAGCATGTGCATGTAGTTCAAATTTGAATTATGCACATAAATGCATTTAAAACTCAGTTAATGCATAAAAATGTCCAAACGAACTCCGAAAACTCACAAAAATTGACTCAACACTCCTGTTGTTCTATGTTGACACGAGAAAATTTTTGGAAGCAATAAGAGGCAATGGATATCGTTTCGTCCCCAAAGGTGGGACGTTCCCTAACGAAACCATCATGCTTCTTGTGAGAAGCTCTGGTTTGTGAGAAGCATATACCCAAACCTGCCCCAAAGGGGACAAAAAAATTAGCACGGCATGTTGATGCCGTTCCATGATAGTATGCCAAGTTTCATGAATTTTAGACGACTTTTGGATTTACTAGAATTTAAAAACCAAGCATCTCAATGTTTTGCCGGCAATCAACGGTGCCCCGGTGTTTGAAATTCATTCTCATTTCTTACATGGGACCTAAGCATGCACCCAAGGACACATATTTGATTTTTCAACCAATTTATATGCACTGGAGCATGTGCATGTAGTTCAAATTTTAATTATGCACATAAATGCATTGAAAACTCAGTTAACGCATAAAAATTTCCAAACGAACCCCGAAAAATCACAAAAATTGACACGCGGAATTTTTCGAAGCAATAAGAGGCAACGGATATCATTTCGCCCCCAAAGGTGGGACGTTCCCTACCGAAACCATCATGCTTGTTGTGAGAAACTCTGGTTTGTGAGAAGCATATACCCAAACCTGCCCCAAATGGGACACAATTTTCCCATGACATGTTGATGCCGCTCCATGGTAGAATGCCAAGTTTCATGAATTTCAGACGAGTTTTGGATTTACTAGAATTTAAAAACCAAGCATCTCAATGTTTTGCCGGCAATCAACGGTGCCCGGGTGTTTGAAATTAATTCCCATTTCTTGCATGGGACCTAAGCATGCACATAAGGACACAGATTTGATTTTTCAACCAATTTATATGCACTTGAGCATGTGCGTGTAGTTGAAATTTGAATTATGCACATAAATGCATTGAAAACTAAGTTAATGCATAAAAATGACCAAACGAACCCCGAGAAATCACAAAATTTGACACGAAACTCCTGTTGTTCTATGTTGACACGAGAAAATTTTTGGAAGCAATAAGAGGCAATGGATATCGTTTCGTCCCCCAAGGTGGGACGTTCCCTACCGAAACCATCATGCTTGTTGTGAGAAGCTCTCGTTTGTGAGAAGCATATACCCATACCTGCCCCAAATGGGACAAAAAATTACCATGGCATGTTGATGCCGCTCCATGATAGCATGCCAAGTTTCATGAATTTCAGACGAGTTTTGGATTTACTAGAATTTAAAACCAGGCATCTCAATGTTTTCCCGGCAATCAACGGTGCCCCGGTGTTTGATATTCATTCCCATTTCATGCATGGGACCTAAGGATGCACATAAGGACACATATTTGATTTTTCAACCAATTTATATGCACTTGAGCATGTGCGTGTAGTTGAAGTTTGAATTATGCACATAAATGCATTGAAAACTCAATTAATGCATAAAAATGTCCAAACGAACCCAGAAAAATCACAAAAAAATTACCATGGCATGTTGATGCCGCTCCATGATAGCATGTCAAGTCTCATGAATTTCAGACGAGTTTTGGGTTTACTAGAATCTAAAAAACAAGGCATCTCAATGTTTTGCCGGCAATCAACGGTGCCCCGGTGTTTGATATTCATTCCCATTTCTTGCATGGGACCTAAGCATGCACCCAAGGACACAGATTTGATTTTTCAACCAACTTATATGCACTGGAGCATGTGCATGTAGTTCAAATTTGAATTATGCACATAAATGCATTGAAAACTTAGTTAATGCATAAAAATGTCCAAACGAACCCCGAAAAATCACAAAAATTGACACAACACTCCTGTTGTTCTATGTTGACACGAGAAATTTTTTGGAAGCAATAAGAGGCAATGGATATCGTTTCGGCCCCAAAGGTGGGATGTTCCCTATCGAAACCATCATGCTTGTTGTGAGAAGCTCTGGTTTGTGAGAAGCATAAAGCCAAAGCTTCGCCAAATGGGACACAATTTTACCGTGACATGTTGATGCCGCTCCATGGTAGCATGCCAAGTTTCACGAATTTCAGATGAGTTTTGGATTTACTAGAATTTAAAACCAGGCATCTCAATGTTTTGCCCGCAATCAACGATGCCCCGGTGTTTGATATTCATGCCCATTTCTTCCATGGGACCTAAGCATGCACCCGAGGACACAGATTTGATTTTTCAACCAATTTATATGCAATGGAGCATGTGCATGTAGTTCAAATTTGAATTATGCACATAAATGCATTGAAAACTCAGTTAATGCATAAAATGTCCAAACAAACCCGGAAAAATCACAAAAATTTACGGAACACTCATGTTGTTCTATGTTGACACAAAAAAAATTGGAAGCAATAAGAGGCAATGGATATCGTTTCGTCCCCAAAGGTGGGACATTCCCTACCGAAACCATCATGCTTGTTGTGAGAAGCTCTCGTTTGTGAGAAGCATATACCCATACCTGCCCCAAATGGGACAAAACATTTCCAACGCATGTTGATGCCGCTCCATCATAGCATGCCAAGTTTCTTGAATTTCAGACGAGTTTTGGATTTACTAGAATTTAAAACCAGGCATCTCAATGTTTTGCCGGCAATCAACGGTGCCCCGGTGTTTGATATTCATTCCCATTTCTTGCGTGGGACCTAAGCATGCACCCGAGGACACAGATTTGATTTTTCAACCAATTTATATGCAATGGAGCATGTGCATGTATTTCAAATTTGAATTATGCACATAAATACATTGAAAACTCAGTTAACGCATAAAAATGTCCAAACAAACCCGGAAAAATCACAAAATTTTACGGAACACTCATGTTGTTCTATGTTGACACAAAAAAAAATTGGAAGCAATAAGAGGCAATGGATATCGTTTCGTCCCCAAAGGTGGGACGTTCCCTACAGAAACCATCATGCTTCTTGCGAGAAGCTCTGGTTTGTGAGAAGCATATACCCAAACCTGCCCCAAAGGGGACAAAAAATTACCACGGCATGTTGATGCCGTTCCATCATAGTATACCAAGTTCCATGAATTTTAGACGAGTTTTGGATTTACTAGAATTTAAAAACCAAGCATCTCAATCTTTTGCCGGCAATCAACGGTGCCCCGGTGTTTGAAATTCATTCCCATTTCTTACATGGGACCTAAGCATGCACCCAAGGACACATATTTGATTTTTCAACCAATTTATATGCACTGGAGCATGTGCATGTAGTTCAAATTTTAATTATGCACATAAATGCATTGAAAACTCAGTTAACGCATAAAAATTTCCAAACGAATCCCGAAAAATCACAATAATTGACACAACACTCCTGTTGTTTTATGTTGACACGAGGAATTTTTAGAAGCAATAAGAGGCAACGGATATCATTTCGACCCCAAAGGTGGGACGTTCCTACCGAAACCATCATGCTTCTTGTGAGAAGCTCTGGTTTGTGAGAAGCATATACCCAAACCTGCCCCAAAGGGGACAAAAAATTACCACGGCATGTTGATGCCGTTCCATGATAGTATGCCAAGTTTCATGAATTTTAGAAGAGTTTTGGATTTACTAGAATTTAAAAACCAAGCATCTCAATGTTTTGCCGGCAATCAATGGTGCCCCAGTGTTTGAAATTCATTCCAATTTCTTACATGGGACCTAAGCATGCACCCAAGGACACATATTTGATTTTTCAACCAATTTATATGAAGTGGAGCATGTGCATGTAGTTCAAATTTGAATTATGCACATAAATGCATTGAAAACTCAGTTAATGCATAAATATTTCCAAACGAACCTCGAAAAATCACAAAAAATGACACAACGCTCCGGTTGTTCTATGTTGACACGAGAAATTTTTTGGAAGCAATAAGAGGCTATGGATATCGTTTCATCCCCAAAGGTGGGATGTTCCCTACCGAAACCATCATGCTTGTTGTGAGAAGCTCTGGTTTGTGAGAAGGATTTACCCAACCTACCCCAAATGGGACAAAAAATTTACCACGGCATGTTGATGCCGCTCCATGATAGCATGCCAAGTTTCATGAATTTCAGACAAGTTTTGGATTTACTAGAATTTAAAAACCAGGCATCTCAATGCTTTGCCGGCAATCAACGGCGCGCCGGTGTTTGAAATTCATTCCCATTTCTTGCATGGGACATAAGCATGCACATAAGGACACAGATTTGATTTTTCAACCAATTTATATGCACTGGAGCATGTGCATGTAGTTCAAATTTGAATTATGAACATAAATGCATTGAAAACTCAGTTAATGCATAAAAATGTCCAAACGAACCCCGAAAAATCACAAAAATTGACACAACACTCGTGTTGTTCTATGTTGACACGAGAAATTTTTTGGAAGGAATAAGAGGCAATGGATATCGTTTCGTCCACAAAGCTGGGACGTTCCCTACCGAAACCATCATGCTTGTTGTGAGAAGCTCTGGTTTGTGAGAAGCATATACCCAAACCTGCCCCAAATAGGACAAAAAATTTACCACGGCATGTTGATGCCTCTCCATGATAGCATGCCAAGTTTCATGAATTTCAGACGAGTTTTGGATTTACTAGAATTTAAAAACCAAGCATCTCAATGTTTTGCCGGCAATCAACGGTGCCCCGGTGTTTGATATTCATTCCCATTTCTTACATGGGACCTAAGCATGCACCCAAGGACACATATTTTATTTTTGAACCAATTTATATGCACTGGAGCATGTGCATGTAGTTCAAATTTGAATTATGCACATAAATGCATTGAAAACTCAGTTAATGCATAAAAATGTCCAAACGAACCCCGAAAAATCACAAAAATTGACACAACACTCCTGTTATTCTATGTTGACACGAGAAAATTTTTGGAAGCAATAAGAGGCAATGGATATCGTTTCGTTCCCAAAGGTGGGACGTTCCCTACTGAAACCATCATGCTTGTTGTGAGAAGCTCTGGTTTGTGAGAAGCATATACCCAAACATGCCCCAAATGGGACAAAAAATTTACCATGGCATGTTGATGCCGCTCCATGATAGCATGTCAAGTTTCATGAATTTCAGACGAGTTTTGGATTTACTAGAATCTAAAAAACGAGGCATCTCATTGTTTTGCCGGCAATCAACGGTGCCCCGGTGTTTGATATTCATTCCCATTTCTTGCATGGGACCTAAGCATGCACCCAAGGATACAGATTTGATTTTTCAACCAATTTATATGCACTGGAGCATGTGCATGTAGTTCAAATTTGAATTATGCACATAAATGAATTGAAAACTCAGTTAATGCATAAAAATGTCCAAATGAACCCCGAAAAATCACAAAAATTGACACAACACTCCTGTTGTTCTATGTTGACACGAGAAAATTTTTGGAAGAAATAAGAGGCAATGGATATCGTTTCGTCCACAAAGGTGGGACGTTCAATACCGAAACCATCATGCTTGTTGTGAGAAGCTCTGGTTTGTTAGAAGCATATACCCAAACCTGCCCCAAATGGGACACAATTTTACCATGACATGGTGATCCCGCTCCACAGTAGCATGCCAAGTTTCATGAATTTCAGACGAGTTTTGGATTTACTAGAATTTAAAACCAGGCATCTCAATGTTTTGCCGGCAATCAACGGTGCCCCGGTGTTTGATATTCATTCCCATTTCTTGCATGGGACCTAAGCATGCACCCGAGGACACAGATTTGATTTTCAACCAATTTATGTGCAATGGAGCATGTGCATGTAGTTCAAATTTGAATTATGCACATAAATGCATTGAAAACTCAGTTAATGCATAAAAATGTCCAAACAAACCCGGAAAAATCACAAAAATTTACAGAACACTCATGTTGTTCTATGTTGACACGAGAAAAAATTTGGATGCAATAAGAGGCATTGGATATCGTTTCATCCCCAAAGGTTGGACGTTCCCTACCGAAACCATCATGCTTCTTGTGAGAAGCTCTGGTTTGTGAGAAGCATATACCCAAACCTGCCCCGAAGGGGACAAAAAATTACTACGACATGTTGATGCCGCTCCATGATAGTATGCCAAGTTTCATGAATTTTAGATGAGTTTTGGATTTACTAGAATTTCAAAACCAAGCATCTCAATGTTTTCCCGGCAATCAACGGTGCCCCGGTGTTTGAAATTCATTCCCATTTCTTACATGGGACCTAAGCATGCACCCAAGGACACATATTTGTTTTTTCAACACAATTTATATACACTGGAGCATGTGCATGTAGTTCAAATTTGAATTATGCACATAAATGCATTGAAAACTCAGTTAATGCATAAAAATATCCAAACGAACCCCGAAAAATCACAAAAATTGACACAACACTACCGTTGTTCTATGTTGACATGTGAAAAAATTTGGAAGCAATAAGAGGCAATGGATATCGTTTCGTCCCCAAAGGTGGGACGTTCCCTACCGAAACCATCATGCTTGTTGTGAGAAGCTCTGGTTTGTGAGAAGCATATACCCAAACTTGCCCCAAATGGGACAAAAAAATTACCATGGCATGTTGATGCCGCTCCATGATAGCTTGTCAAGTTTCATGAATTTCAGACGAGTTTTGGATTTACTAGAATCTAAAAAACGAGGCATCTCAATGTTTTGCCGGCAATCAACGGTGCCCCGGTGTTTGATATTCATTCCCATTTCTTGCTTGGGACCTAAGCATGCACCCAAGGACACATATTTGATTTTTCAACCAATTTATATGCACTGGAGCATGTGCATGTAGTTCAAATTTGAATTATGCACATAAATGCATTGAAAACTCAGTTAATGCATAAAAATGTCCAAACGAACCCCGAAAAATCACAAAAATTGACACAACACTCCTGTTGTTCTATGTTGACACGAGAAAATTTTTGGAAGCAATAAGAGGCAATGGATATCGTTTCGTCCACAAAGGTGGGACGTTCCCTACCGAAACCATCATGCTTGTTGTGAGAAGCTTTGGTTGTATGAAGCATATACCCAAACCTGCCCCAAATGGGACACAATTTTACCATGACATGGTGATTTCGCTCCACAGTAGCATGCCAAGTTTCATGAATTTCAGACGAGTTTTGGATTTACTAGAATTTAAAACCAGGCATCTCAATGTTTTGCCGGCAATCAACGGTGCCTCGGTGTTTGATATTCATTCCCATTTCTTGCATGGGACCTAAGCATGCACCCGAGGACACAGATTTGATTTTTCAACCAATTTATGTGCAATGGAGCATGTGCATGTAGTTCAAATTTGAATTATGCACATAAATGCATTGAAAACTCAGTTAATGCATAAAAATGTCCAAACAAACCCGGAAAAATCACAAAAATTTACAGAACACTCATGTTGTTCTATGTTGACACGAGAAAAAATTTGGAAGCAATAAGAGGCAATGGATATCGTTTCGTCCCCAAAGGTGGGACGTTCCCTACCGAAACCATCATGCTTCTTGTGAGAAGCTCTGGTTTGTGAGAAGCATATACCCAAACCTGCCCCGAAGGGGACAAAAACTTACTACGACATGTTGATGCCGCTCCATGATAGTATGCCAAGTTTCATGAATTTTAGATGAGTTTTGGATTTACTAGAATTTAAAAACCAAGCATCTCAATGTTTTGTCGGCAATCAACGGTGTCCCGGTGTTTGAAATTCATTCCCATTTCTTACATGGGACCTAAGCATGCACCCAAGGACACATATTTTTTTTTTCAACCAATTTATATACACTGGAGCATGTGCATGTAGTTCAAATTTGAATTATGGACATAAATGCATTGAAAACTCAGTTAATGCATAAAAATATCCAAACGAACCCCGAAAAATCACAAAAAGTGACACAACACTACCGTTGTTCTATGTTGACATGAGAAAAAATTTGGAAGCAATAAGAGGCAATGGATATCGTTTCGTCCCCAAAGGTGGGACGTTCCCTACCGAAACCATCATGCTTGTTGCGAGAAGCTCTGGTTTGTGACAAGCATATACCCAAACTTGCCCCAAATGGGACAAAAAATTTACCATGGCATGTTGATGCCGCTCCATGATAGCATGTCAAGTTTCATGAATTTCAGACGAGTTTTGAATTTACTAGAATCTAAAAAACGAGGCATCTCAATGTTTTGCCGGCAATCAACGGTGCCCCGGTGTTTGATATTCATTCCCATTTCTTGCATGGGACCTAAGCATGCACCCAAGGACACATATTTGATTTTTCAACCAATTTATATGCACTGGAGCATGTGCATGTATTTCAAATTTGAATTATGCACATAAATGCATTGAAAACTCAGTTAATGCATAAAAATGTCCAAACGAACCCCGAAAAATCACAAAAATTGACACAACACTCCTGTTGTTCTATGTTGACACGAGAAATTTTTTGGAAGCAATAAGAGGCAATGGATATCGTTTCGTCCCCAAAGGTGGGACGTTCCCTATCGAAACCATCATGCTTGTTGTGAGAAGCTATGGTTTGTGAGAAGCATATACCCAAACCAACCCCAAATTGGACAAAAATTTAAGCACGACATGTTGATGCCGTCCATGATAGCATGCCAAGTTTCATGAATTTCTGACGAGTTTTGGATTTACTAGAATTTAAAAACCAGGCATATCAATGTTTTGCCGGCAATCAACGGTGCACCGGTGTTTGAGATTCATTCCCATTTCTTGCATGGGTCCTAAGCATGCACATAAGGACATAGATTTTATTTTTGTACCAATTTATATGTACTGGAGCATGTGCATGTAGTTCAAATTTGAAATATGCACATAAATGCATTGAAAACTCAGTTAATGCATAAATATTTCCAAACGAACCTCGAAAAATCACAAAAATTGACACAACGCTCCTGTTGTTCTATGTTCACACGAGAAAATTTTTGGAAGCAATAAGAGGCAATGGATATCGTTTCGTCCCCAAAGGTGGGACGTTCCCTACCGAAACCACCATGCTTGTTGTGAGAAGCACTCGTTTGTGAGAAGCATATACCCATACCTGCCCCAAATGGGACAAAAAACTTACCACGGCATGTTGATGCCGCTCCATGATAGCATGCCAAGTTTCATGAATTTCAGACGAGTTTTGGATTTACTAGAATTTAAAACCAGGCATCTCAATGTTTTGCCGGCAATCAACGGTGCCCCGGTGTTTGATATTCACTCCCATTTCTTGCATGGGACCTAAGCATGCACCCAAGGACACAGATTTGATTTTTCAACCCATTTATATGCACTGGAGCATGTGCATGTAGTTCAAATTTGAATTATGCACATAAATGCATTTAAAACTCAGTTAATGCATAAAAATGTCCAAACGAACTCCGAAAACTCACAAAAATTGACTCAACACTCCTGTTGTTCTATGTTGACACGAGAAAATTTTTGGAAGCAATAAGAGGCAATGGATATCGTTTCGTCACCAAAGGTGGGACGTTCCCTAACGAAACCATCATGCTTCTTGTGAGAAGCTCTGGTTTGTGAGAAGCATATACCCAAACCTGCCCCAAAGGGGACAAAAAAATTAGCACGGCATGTTGATGCCGTTCCATGATAGTATGCCAAGTTTCATGAATTTTAGACGACTTTTGGATTTACTAGAATTTAAAAACCAAGCATCTCAATGTTTTGCCGGCAATCAACGGTGCCCCGGTGTTTGAAATTCATTCCCATTTCTTACATGGGACCTAAGCATGCACCCAAGGACACATATTTGATTTTTCAACCAATTTATATGCACTGGAGCATGTGCATGTAGTTCAAATTTTAATTATGCACATAAATGCATTGAAAACTCAGTTAACGCATAAAAATTTCCAAACGAACCCCGAAAAATCACAAAAATTGATACAACACTCATGTTGTTCTATGTTGACACGCGGAATTTTTCGAAGCAATAAGAGGCAACGGATATCATTTCGCCCCCAAAGGTGGGACGTTCCCCACCGAAACCATCATGCTTGTTGTGAGAAACTCTGGTTTGTGAGAAGCATATACCCAAACCTGCCCCAAATGGGACACAATTTTCCCATGACATGTTGATGCCGCTCCATGGTAGAATGCCAAGTTTCATGAATTTCAGACGAGTTTTGGATTTACTAGAATTTAAAAACCAAGCATCTCAATGTTTTGCCGGCAATCAACGGTGCCCGGGTGTTTGAAATTAATTCCCATTTCTTGCATGGGACCTAAGCATGCACATAAGGACACAGATTTAATTTTCAACCAATTTATATGCACTTGAGCATGTGTGTGTAGTTGAAATTTGAATTATGCACATAAATGCATTGAAAACTAAGTTAATGCATAAAAATGACCAAACGAACCCCGAGAAATCACAAAATTTGACACAAAACTCCTGTTGTTCTATGTTGATACGAGAAATTTTTTGGAAGTAATAAGAGGCAATGGATATCGTTTCGTCCCCAAAGGTGGGACGTTCCCTACCGAAACCATCATGCTTGTTGTGAGAAGCTCTCGTTTGTGAGAAGCATATACCCATACCTGCCCCAAATGGGACAAAAAATTACCACGGCATGTTGATGCCGCTCCATGATAGCATGCCAAGTTTCATGAATTTCAGACGAGTTTTGGATTTACTAGAATTTAAAACCAGGCATCTCAATGTTTTCCCGGCAATCAACGGTGCCCCGGTGTTTGATATTCATTCCCATTTCATGCATGGGACCTAAGGATGCACATAAGGACACATATTTGATTTTTCAACCAATTTATATGCACTTGAGCATGTGCGTGTAGTTGAAGTTTGAATTATGCACATAAATGCATTGAAAACTCAATTAATGCATAAAAATGTCCAAACGAACCCAGAAAAATCACAAAAAAATTACCATGGCATGTTGATGCCGCTCCATGATAGCATGTCAAGTTTCATGAATTTCAGACGAGTTTTGGATTTACTAGAATCTAAAAAACAAGGCATCTCAATGTTTTGCCGGCAATCAACGGTGCCCCGGTGTTTGATATTCATTCCCATTTCTTGCATGGGACCTAAGCATGCACCCAAGGACACAGATTTGATTTTTCAACCAACTTATATGCACTGGAGCATGTGCATGTAGTTCAAATTTGAATTATGCACATAAATGCATTGAAAACTTAGTTAATGCATAAAAATGTCCAAACGAACCCCGAAAAATCACAAAAATTGACACAACACTCCTGTTGTTCTATGTTGACACGAGAAAATTTTTGGAAGCAATAAGAGGTAATGGATATCGTTTCGGCCCCAAAGGTGGGATGTTCCCTATCGAAACCATCATGCTTGTTGTGAGAAGCTCTGGTTTGTGAGAAGCATAAAGCCAAAGCTTCGCCAAATGGGACACAATTTTACCATGACATGTTGATGCCGCTCCATGGTAGCATGCCAAGTTTCATGAATTTCAGATGAGTTTTGGATTTACTAGAATTTAAAACCAGGCATCTCAATGTTTTGCCCGCAATCAACGATGCCCCGGTGTTTGATATTCATGCCCATTTCTTGCATGGGACCTAAGCATGCACCCGAGGACACAGATTTGATTTTTCAACCAATTTATATGCAATGGAGCATGTGCATGTAGTTCAAATTTGAATTATGCACATAAATGCATTGAAAACTTAGTTAATGCATAAAATGTCCAAACAAACCCGGAAAAATCACAAAAATTTACGGAACACTCATGTTGTTCTATGTTGACACAAAAAAAATTTGGAAGCAATAAGAGGCAATGGATATCGTTTCGTCCCCAAAGGTGGGACGTTCCCTACCGAAACCATCATGCTTGTTGTGAGAAGCTCTCGTTTGTGAGAAGCATATACCCATACCTGCCCCAAATGGGACAAAACATTTCCAAGGCATGTTGATGCCGCTCCATCATAGCATGCCACTCTTGAATTTCAGACGAGTTTTGGATTTACTAGAATTTAAAACCAGGCATCTCAATGTTTTGCCGGCAATCAACGGTGCCCCGGTGTTTGATATTCATTCCCATTTCTTGCATGGGACCTAAGCATGCACCCGAGGACACGGATTTGATTTTTCAACCAATTTATATGCAATGGAGCATGTGCATGTAGTTCAAATTTGAATTATGCACATAAATACATTGAAAACTCAGTTAACGCATAAAAATGTCCAAACAAACCCGGAAAAATCACAAAAATTTACGGAACACTCATGTTGTTCTATGTTGACACAAAAAAAATTGGAAGCAATAAGAGGGAATGGATATCGTTTCGTCCCCAAAGGTGGGACGTTCCCTACAGAAACCATCATGCTTCTTGCGAGAAGCTCTGGTTTGTGAGAAGCATATACCCAAACCTGCCCCAAAGGGGACAAAAAATTACAACGGCATGTTGATGCCGTTCCATCATAGTATACCAAGTTCCATGAATTTTAGACGAGTTTTGGATTTACTAGAATTTAAAAACCAAGCATCTCAATCTTTTGCCGGCAATCAACGGTGCCCCGGTGTTTGAAATTCATTCCCATTTCTTACATGGGACCTAAGCATGCACCCAAGGACACATATTTGATTTTTCAACCAATTTATATGCACTGGAGCATGTGCATGTAGTTCAAATTTTAATTATGCACATAAATGCATTGAAAACTCAGTTAACGCATAAAAATTTCCAAACGAACCCCGAAAAATCACAATAATTGACACAACACTCCTGTTGTTCTATGTTGACACGAGGAATTTTTAGAAGCAATAAGAGGCAACGGATATCATTTTGTCCCCAAAGGTGGGACGTTCCTACCGAAACCATCATGCTTCCTGTGAGAAGCTCTGGTTTGTGAGAAGCATATACCCAAACCTGCCCCAAAGGGGACAAAAAAATTACCACGGCATGTCGATGCCGTTCCATGATAGTATGCCAAGTTTCATGAATTTTAGAAGAGTTTTGGATTTACTAGAATTTAAAAACCAAGCATCTCAATGTTTTGCCGGCAATCAATGGTGCCCCAGTGTTTGAAATTCATTCCCATTTCTTACATGGGACCTAAGCATGCACCCAAGGACACATATTTGAATTTTCAACCAATTTATATGAAGTGGAGCATGTGCATGTAGTTAAAATTTGAATTATGCACATAAATGCATTGAAAACTCAGTTAATGCATAAATATTTCCAAACGAACCTCGAAAAATCACAAAAATTGACACAACGCTCCGGTTGTTCTATGTTGACACGAGAAATTTTTTGGAAGCAATAAGAGGCTATGGATATCGTTGCATCCTCAAAGGTGGGACGTTCCCTACCGAAACCATCATGCTTGTTGTGAGAAGCTCTGGTTTGTGAGAAGGATTTACCCAACCTACCCCAAATGGGACAAAAAAATTACCACGGCATGTTGATGCCGCTCCATGATAGCATGCCAAGTTTCATGAATTTCAGACGAGTTTTGGATTTACTAGAATTTAAAAACCAGGCATCTCGATGTTTTGCCGGCAATCAACGGCGCGCCGGTGTTTGAAATTCATTCCCATTTCTTGCATGGGACATAAGCATGCACATAAGGACATAGATTTGATTTTTCAACCAATTTATATGCACTGGAGCATGTGCATGTAGTTCAAATTTGAATTATGAACATAAATGCATTGAAAACTCAGTTAATGCATAAAAATGTCCAAAGGAACCCCGAAAAATCACAAAAATTGACACAACACTCGTGTTGTTCTATGTTGACACAAGAAATTTTTTGGAAGCAATAAGAGGCAATGGATATCGTTTCGTCCACAAAGCTGGGATGTTCCCTACCGAAACCATCATGCTTGTTGTGAGAAGCTCTGGTTTGTGAGAAGCATATACCCAAACCTGCCCCAAATGGGACAAAAAATTTACCACGGCATGTTGATGCCTCTCCATGATAGCATGCCAAGTTTCATGAATTTCAGACGAGTTTTGGATTTACTAGAATTTAAAAACCAAGCATCTCAATGTTTTGCCGGCAATCAACGGTGCCCCGGTGTTTGATATTCATTCCCATTTCTTACATGGGACCTAAGCATGCACCCAAGGACACATATTTTATTTTTGAACCAATTTATATGCACTGGAGCATGTGCATGTAGTTCAAATTTGAATTATGCACATAAATGCATTGAAAACTCAGTTGATACATAAAAATTTCCAAACGAACCCCGAAAAATAAAAAAAAATTGACACAACACTCCTGCTGTTCTATGTTGACACGAGAAAAAATTTGGAAGCAATAAGAGGCAATGGATATCGTCCCCAAAGGTGGGACGTTCCCTACTTAAACCATCATACTTGTTGTGAGAAGGTCTGGTTTGTGAGAAGCATATACCTAAACCTACCCCAAATGGGACAAAAAACTTACCACGGCGTGTTGATGCCGCTCAATGATAGCATGCCAACTTTCATGAATTTAAGACGAGTTTAGATTTACTAGAATTTAAAAACCAGGCATCTCAATGTTTTGCCGGGAATCAATGGTGCCCCGGTGTTCGAAATTCATTCCTATTTCTTGCATGGGACCTAGGCACGTACCCAGGTACATAGATTTGATTTTTCAACCAACTGATATGCACTGGAGGATGTGCATGTAGTTCAAATTTGAATGATGCACATAAATGCATTGAAAACTCAGTTAATGCATAAAAATGTCCAATTGAACCCCGAAAAATCACAAAAATTGACACAACACTCCTATTGTTCTATGTTGACACGGGAAAATATTTGGAAGCAATAAGAGGCAATGGATATCGTTTCGTCCCCAAAGGTGGGACGTTCCCTATCGAAACCATCATGCTTGTTGTGAGAAGCTCTGGTTTGTGAGAAGCATATACCCAAACCTACCCCAAATGGTACAAAAATTTAACCACGGCATGTTGATGCCGTCCATGATAGCATGCCAAGTTTCATGAATTTCAGATGAGTTCTGGATTTACTAGAATTTAAAACCCAGGCATCTCAATGTTTTGCCGGCAATCAACGGTGCGCCAGTGTTTGAATTAATTCCCATTTCTTGCATGGGACATAAGCATGCACATAAGGACACAGATTTGATTTTTCAACCAATTTATATGCACTGGAGCATGTGCATGTAGTTCAAATTTGAATTATGAACATAAATGCATTGAAAACCTAGTTAATGCATAAAAATGTCCAAACGAACCCCGAAAATCACAAAAATTGACACAACACTCGTGTTGTTCTATGTTGACACGAGAAATTTTTTGGAAGCAATAAAAGGCAATGGATATCGTTTCGTCCACAAAGGTGGGACGTTCCCTACCGAAACTATCATGCTTGTTGTGAGAAGCTCTGGTTTGTGAGAAGCATATACCCAAACATGCCCCAAATGGGACAAAAAATTTACCACGGCATGTTGATGCCGTTCCATGATAGCATGCCAAGTTTCATGAATTTCAGACGAGTTCTGGATTTACTAGAATTTAAAAACCACGCATCTCAATGTTTTGCCGACAATCAACGGTGCACCGGTGTTTGAAATTCATTCCCATTTTTTGCATGGGACCAAAGCATGAACATAAGGAAACATATTTGATTTTTGAACCAATTTATATGCACTAGAGCATGTGCATGTAGTTCAAATTTGAATTATGCACATAAATGCATTGAAAACTCAGTTAATGCATAAAAATGTCCAAACGAACCCCAAAAAATCACAAAAATTCACACAACACTCCTGTTGTTCTATGTTGACACGAGAAAATATTTGGAAGCAATAAACAGGCAATGGATATCGTTTCGTCCCCAAAGGTGGGACGTTCCCTATCGAAACCATCATGCTTATTGTGAGAAGCTCTAGTTCGTGACAAGCATATACCCAAACCAACCCCAAATGGGACAAGAATTTAATCATGGCATGTTGATGCCGTCGATGATAGCATGCCAAGTTTCATGAATTTCAGACGAGTTTTGGATTTACTAGAATTTAAAAACCAGGCATCTCAATGTTTTGCTGGCAATCAACGGTGCACCGGTGTTTGAAATTCATTCCCATTTCTTGCATGGGTCCTAAGCATGCACATAAGGACACAGATTTTATTTTTGAACCAATTTATATGCACTGGAGCATGTGCATGTAGTTCAAATTTGAAATATGCACATAAATGCATTGAAAACTCAGTTAATGCATAAATATTTCCAAACGAACCTCGAAAAATCACAAAAATTGACACAACGCTCCTGTTGTTCTATGTTGACACGAGAAAATTTTTGGAAGCAATAAGAGGCTATGGATATCGTTTCGTCCCCAAAGGTAGGACGTTCCCTACCGAAACCATCATGCTTGTTGTGAGAAGCTCTGGTTTGTGAGAAGGATTTACCCAAACCTACCCCAAATGGGACAAAAAATTTACCACGGCATGTTGATGCCGGTCCATGATAGCATGCGAAGTTTCATGAATTTCAGACGAGTTTTGGATTTACTAGAATTTTAAAACCAGGCATCTCAATGTTTTGCCGGCAATCAACAGTGCGCCGGTGTTTGAAATTCATTCCCATTTCTTGCATGGGACATAAGCATGCACATAAGGACACAGATTTGATTTTGCAACCAATTTATATGCACTGGAGCATGTGCATGTAGTTCAAATTTGAATTATGAACATAAATGCATTGAAATCTCAGTTAATGCATAAAAATGTCCAAACGAACCCCGAAAAATCACAAAAATTGACACAACACTCGTGTTGTTCTATGTTGACACGAGAAATTTTTTAGAAGCAATAAGAGGCAATGGATATCGTTTCGTCCACAAAGGTGGGACGTTCCCTACCGAAACCATCATGCTTGTTGTGAGAAGCTCTGGTTTGTGAGAAGCATATGCCCAAACCTGGCCCAAATGGGATAAAAAAAATTACCACAGCATGTTGATGCCGCTCCATGATAGCATGCCAAGTTTCATGAATTTCAGACGAGTTTTGGATTTACTAGAATTTAAAAACCAAGCATCTCAATGTTTTGCCGGCAATCAACGGTGCCCCGGTGTTTGAAATTCATTCCCATTTCTTACATGGGACCTAAGCATGCACCCGAGGACACATATTTGATTTTTCAACCAATTTATATGCACTGGAGCATGTGCATGTAGTTCAAATTTGAATTATGCACATAAATGCATTGAAAACTTAGTTGACACATAAGAATTTCCAAACGAACCCCGAAAAATAAAATAAAAATGACACAACACTCCTGTTGTTCTATGTTGACACGAGAAATTTTTTAGAAGCAATAAGAGGCAATGGATATCGTTTTGTCCCCAAAGGTGGGACATTCCCTACGGAAACCATCATACTTCTTGTGAGTAGCTCTGGTTTGTGAGAAGCATATACCCAAACCTGCCCCAAATGGGACAAAAAACTTACCACGGCGTGTTGATGCCGCTCAATGAAAGCATGCCAAGTTTCATGAATTTCAGATGAGTTTTGATTTACTAGAATTTAAAAACCAGGCATCTCAATGTTTTGCCAGCAATCAACGGTGCCCCGGTGTTCGAAATTCATTCCCATTTCTTGCATGGGACCTAAGCATGTACCAAGGTACACAGATCTGATTTTTCAACCAACTTATATGCACAGGAGCATGTGCATGTAGTTCAAATTTGAATTATGCACATACATGCATTGAAAACTCAGTTAATGCATAAAAATGTCCAAACGAACCCCGAAAAATCACAAAAATTGACACAACACTACTGTTGTTCTATGTTGACACAAGAAAAAATTGGAAGCAATAAGAGGTAATGGATATTGTTTCATCCCCAAAGGTGGGACGTTACCTACCGAAACCATCTTGCTTGTTGTGAGAAGCTCTAGTTTGTGAGAAGCATATACCCAAACCTGCCCCAAATGGACAAAAATATACCACGACATGTTGATGCCGCTCCATGATACCATGCCAAGTTTCATGAATTTCAGACGAGTTTTGGATTTACTAGAATTTAAAAACCAGGCATCTCAATGTTTTGCCGGCAATCAACGGTGCACCGGTGTTTGAAATTCATTCCCATTTCTTGCATGGGTCCTGAGCATGCACATAAGGACACAGATTTTTTTTCGAACCAATTTATATGCGCTGGAGCATGGGCATGTAGTTCAAATTTGAAATATGCACATAAATGCATTGAAAACTCCGTTAATGCATAAATATTTCCAAACGAAACTCGAAAAATCACAATAAATTGACACAACTCTCCTGTTGTTCTATGTTGACACGAGAAATTTTTTGGAAGCAATAAGAGGCTATGGATATCGTTTCATCTCCAAAGGTAGGACGTTCCCTACCGAAACCATAATGCTTGTTGTGAGAAGCTCTGGTTTGTGAGAAGGATTTACCCAAACCTACCCCATATGGGACAAAAAATTTACCACGACATGTTGATGCCGCTCCATGATAGCATGACAAGTTTCATGAATTTCAGACGAGTTTGGGATTTACTAGAATTTAAAAACCAGGCATCTCAATGTTTTGCTGGCAATCAACGGTGCGCCGGTGTTTGAAATTCATTCCCATTTGTTGCATGGGACATATGCATGCACATAAGGACACAGATTTGAATTTTCAACCAATTTATATGCACTGGAGCATGTGCATGTAGTTCAAATTTGAATTATGAACATAAATGCATTGAAAACTCAGTTAATGCATAAAAATGTCCAAACGAACCCCGAAAAATCACAAAAATTGACACAACACTCGTGTTGTTCTATGTTGATACAAAGAAATTTTTTGGAAGCAATAAAAGGCAATGGATATCGTTTCGTCCACAAATGTGGGACGTTCCCTACCGAAATCATCATGCTTGTTGTGAGAAGCTCTAGTTTGTGAGAAGCATATACCCAAACCTCCCCCAAATGGGACAAAAATTCTACCACGGCATGTTGATGCCGCTCCATGATAGCATGCCAAGTTTCATGAATTTCAGATGAGTTATGGATTTACTAGAATTTAAAAACCAGGCATCTCAATGTTTTGCCGGCAATCAACGGTGCACCGGTGTTTGAAATTCATTCCCATTTTTTGCATGGGACCTAAGCATGCACATAAGGAAACAGATTTGATTTTTGAACCAATTTATATGCACTGGAGCATGTGCATGTAGTTCAAATTTGCATTATGCACATAAATGCATTTAAAACTCAGTTAATGCATAAAAATGTCCAAACGAACTCCGAAAACTCACAAAAATTGACACAACACTCCTGTTGTTCTATGTTGACACGATAAAATATTTGGAAGCAATAAGACGCAATGGATATCGTTTCGTCCCCAAAGGTGGGACGTTCCCTATCGAAACCATCATGCTTGTTGTGAGAAGCTCTGGTTTGTGAGAAGCATATACCCAAACCTACCCCAAATGGGACAAAAATTTAACCACGGCATGTTGATGCCGTCCATGAGAGCATGCCAAGTTTCATGAATTTCAGACGAGTTTTGGATTTACTAGAATTTTAAAACCAGGCATCTCGATGTTTTGCTGGCAATCAACGGTGCCCCGGTGTTTGAAATGCATTCCCATTTCTTGCGTGGGACCTAAGCATGCACATAAGAACACATATTTGATTTTTCAACCAATTTATATGCACTTGAGCATGTGCATGTAGTTCTAATTTGAATTATGCACGTAAATGCATTGAAAACTCAGTTAATGCAAAAAAATGTCCAACCGAACCCCGAAAAATCACAGAAATTGACACAACAATCCTGTTGTTCTATGTTGATACGAGAAGTTTTTGGAAGCAATAAGAAGCAATGGATATCGTTTCGTCCCCAAAGGTGGGATGTTCCCTACCGAAAGCCTCATGCTTGTTGTAAGAAGCTCTGGTTTGTGAGAAGCATATACCCAAACCTGCCCCAAATGGGACAATAATTTTACCACGGCATGTTGATGCTGCTCCATGATAGCATGCCAAGCTTCATGAATTTCAGACGAGTTTTGGATTTACTAGAATTTAAAAACCAGGCATCTCTATGTTTTACCGGCAATCAACGGTGCCCAGTGTTTGAAATGCATTCCCATTTCTTTTGTGGGACGTAAGCATGCACATAAGGACACAGATTTGATTTTTCAACCAATTTACATGCACTTGACCATGTGCATGTAGTTCAAATTTGAATTATGCACATAAATGCATTGAAAACTCAGTTAATGCATAAAAATGTCCAAACGAACCCCAAAAAATAACAAAAATTGACACAACACTCCTGTTGTTCTATGTTGACACGAGAAAAATTTGGAAGTAATAAGAGGCAATGGATATCGTTTCGTCCCGAAAGGTGGGACGTTCCCTACCGAAACCATCATGCTTGTTGTATGAAGCTCTTGTTTGTGAAAAGCATATACCCAAACCTGCTCCAAATGGGACAAAAATTTTACCACGGCATGTTGATGCCGCGCCATGATAGCATGCCAAGTTTCATGAAATTCAGACGAGTTTTGGATTTACTAGAATTTAAAAACAAGCATCTCAATGTTTTGCCGGCAATCAACGGTGGCCCGGTGTTTGAAATTCATTCCCATTTCTTCCATGGGACCTAAGCATGCACCCAAGGACACATATTTGATTTTTCAACCAATTTATATGCATTGGGGCATGTGCATGTAGTTCAAATTTGAATTATGCACATAAATGCGTTGAAAACTCAGTTAATGCATAAAAATGTCCAAATGAACCCCGAAAAATCACAAAAATTGACACAACACTCCGGTTGTTCCATGTTGACACGAGAAATTTTTTGGAAGCAATAAGAGGAAATGGATATCGTTTCGTCCCCAAAGGTGGGACGTTCCCTACCGAAACCATCATGCTTGTTGTGAGAAGCTATGGTTTGTAAGAAGCATATACCCAAACCTGCCCCAAATGGGACAAAAATATTACCACGGAATGTTGATGCTGCTCCATGATAGCATGCCAAGTTTCATGAATTTCAGGCGAGTTTTGGATTTAATAGAATTTAAAAGCAGGCATCTCAATGTTTTGCCGGCAATCAACAGTGCCCCGGTGTTTGAAATTCATTCCCATTTCTGTCGTGGGACCTAAGCATGCACCCAAGGACACAGATTTGATTTTTCAACCAATTTGTATGCACTGGAGCATGTGCATGTAGTTCAATTTGAATTATACACATAAATGCATTGAAAACTCAATTAATACATAAAAATGTCCAAACGAACCCCGAAAATCACAAAAATTGACACAACACTCCTGTTGTTCTATGTTGACACGAGAAATTTTTTGCAAGCTATAGGAGGCAATGGATATCATTTCGTCCCCAAATGTGGGACATTCCCTACCGATACCATCATGCTTGTTGTGAGAAGCTCTGGTTTGCGAGAAGCATATACCCAAACCTGCTCCAAATGGGACAAAAAATTTACCACGGCATGTTGATGCCGCTCCATGATAGCATGCCAAGTTTCATGAATTTCAGACGAGTTTTGGATTTACTAGAATTTAAAAAACAGGCATCTCAATGTTTTTCTGGCAATCAACGGTGCCTCGGTGTTTGAAATTCATTCCCATTTCTTGCATGGGACCTAAGCATGCACCCAAGGACACATATTTGAATTTTCAACCAATTTATATGCACTGGAGCATGTGCATGTAGTTCAAATTTGAATTATGCACATAAATGCATTGAAAACTCAGTTAATGCATAAAAATGTCCAAACGAACCCCAAATAATCACAAAAATTGACACAACACTCCTGTTCTTCTATGTTGACACGAGAAAAATTTTGCAAGCAATAAGAGGCAATGGATATCGTTTCGTCCCCAAAGGTGGGATGTTCCCTACCGAAACCATGATGTTTGTTGTGTGAAGCTCTGGTTTATGAGAAGCTTATACCCAAACCTGCCCCAAATGGGACAAAAACTTTACCACGGCATGTTGATGCCGCTCCATGATAGCATGCCAAGTTTCATGAATTTCAGACGAGTTTTGGATTTACTAGAAATTAAAAGCCACGAATCTCAATGTTTGCGGCCGAGTAACGGTGGCAGGGTGTTTGAAATTTATTCCCATTTCTTGCATGGGACCTAAGCATGCAACCAAGGACACATATTTGATTTTTCAACCAGTTTATATGCAGTGAAGAATGTGCATGTAGTTCAAATTTGAACTATGCGCATAAAATGCCTGGAAAACCCAGTTATTGTATAAAAATGTCCAAATGAACCCCGAAAAATTCCAAAATTGAACACAACACTCCTGTTGTTCTATGTTTACACTTGAAAAAATTTGAAAGCCATAAGAGACAACAGATATCGTTTCGTCCCCAAAGGTGGCACGTTCCCTACCGAAACGATCACGCTTGTTGTGAGAAGCTCTGGTTTGCGAGAAGCTTATACCCAAACCTGCCCCAAATAGGACAAAAAACTTACCACGGCATGTTGATGCCGCTCCATGATAGCACGCCAGGTTTCATGAATTTCAGACGTGTTTTGGATTTACTAGAAATTAAAAGGCATGTATCTCAATGTTTGCGGCCGAGTGACGGGCAGTCAGAGCCACGGGCCACGACCAGACATAGCAGGGCAGAGGAGGAAAGCCAGAGAGAAGCCAAAGCACAAGACAACCAAGGCAACGCCAAGACCAGAAATACAGGAGGACAAGAGGGTGAGGTAGACTCCCTCAGCAAGATCCTTGCCGAGGCAGCCTCCGCAGCCCCGGCAAGAGCCTTGCCAGGGCAGCCTACCCGATGCCAGCAGAGCAAGCCACCCTTGAGCCCACGGGTTCCAACTCAACCATCTACATTGGAACCAAGGCTCGAGAGGCACCTCTGTGGTGGCATGCCGATCTTCGTCAAGATCATAAACATGTGAGATCAGATGAGGACCAGAAGACGGCGACCCTCGGCGGGATCCTAGCCGAGGAAATCCACAAGACCCCCCCCCGGCAAACGCCTTGCCGGGGACGACTGCAACGCCACGGCAAGACCCTTGCCGCGGTCATCAGCGGGGCCACTGCCAGGCCTGCACCAGCCAAGATTCCACCACCGTCCCCAAGCAGCTGCTGGCTCAACCAGCTGGGCAGGCACTTGCGTGGCGACGGGCGGCCTCTACACCGACTCAGCAAGCACCTGCGTGGTGGCATGCAACCCTTCGTGAAGGCTCCACGACCGCGCCAGCCTAGCAGCCAGCCAACATGGCGCCACGACGCCTCGTCGGCTCGGACGCGTGTCAAGGCGAGGCGAGGCAGCGATAGCTGGGATGTGCTTCCTTGTCGTCCCCGATAAAGCAAGGGGGACACGTCGGCAGCGCATTAAATGCGTTTGTCCTACGGTTCCAAAGGATAGGCTTGTCAACTGTAGACCTTTCCACCTCCTGTGTGCCACTGTGGCAACCCCTTTTGCCTATAAAAGGAGGCCTAAGGCGACCAAGAGAGGGATTCGGCTCTTTGAAACTACGCAGCCACCGTAGCTAGTTCGAGAGCTCAAGAACACTCTGGAATACATCCACCAAAGCAGGACTAGGGTATTACGCATCTTCGCGGCCCGAACCTGGGTAAATGACTCGTGTGCTTCCTGTCAGACCTGCTCTTTGCACAACCTCGCGCCCGCCGACCGTAGAAGGGATCCCAGTGACCCCATAGGTGTCGTTCCCACCGACATCTTTGGCGCACCAGGTAGGGGGAACAGGTGTGGAAATTTGGTCTGATCGAAGCGGCGGCTTCATCGTGGCTGACGTCCCAAGGAGGGAGATGACCAAGCCTGACGGCACCGTCTGCAGACGCGGTGGACGCCCGTGCGATGACAGAAAAGCTAAGTTATGCGAAACTTTGAGCAATTTCTTTTTATATGGTTATTGTCCTCAAAGGTCCTGCCCTATGTATGGAAAACCTGCACGCAAAGGGGCCGCAACGCCCTTGTTCTATTTCGAGTCCGCTCAACAGCTCAAGCGGCCGCGTCGAGAACGGCAGGGTGGCCTTTCGCAATTGGCAATGCTCTCGATTCTGACTCGAGTCAAGCTCGACAGTTCGAGCGGCCGCGTTGAGAGTGGTAAGGTGGTTCGCCTGGTAGCAAGCACACCCGACAGGCCATTGGGGATCCGTCCCCAAGGTGCCGCTCTGGGTTTACGCACCGGCAAGCCTACCCGGTCAACGTAGGGTGAACATACAAAGGAAGATCGAACAGTAAGATAATGTGCATCATATTAAAAGTACTGCAGAGTTATATTACATCGATTGTGGCTGCGGTTCTAACTAAGGATAAAAATTGTCTTGGTCATGAACCTGCAGCGGCAGTGGGAGACGGTGTGCCTAATCCCAGCGCTGGCCCTCTATCCTCGGAATTCGGCCGATGCGGTTGATGATGGGCTTGATACGCTCCTTGAGCGCCGCGAGGTCCACACCCTCCGGCAAGCTATCCAGCGCGGCGTCGAAGTCGAGGTTGGGGTTCCAGTACGCCATCTTGGTGAGGACCTTGGTCATGGCACCCTGGCAAAGCCTCCGGGCCTCATCGGCCAGAGAGGCCGCCCGGCTAGAGTGAAGCCGCTCCAGGGCCCCGAAGACACCCTCAAAGAACAGGGTCAGCTTGGCGTTGGGGCTCGTGTTGCGCTCCGGGGTGTACCTCACATTTGGCATCCCCATGGTGGCCAGCTGCGTGGTGATCCTGCCGGCGACTTCTTCGAGGCGGCCGATCCAGCGATTCTCACCATCCACAAAATCCCTGTGGTTGGCGTCTTCATTCTTCCGCTGCTGCTTCTCGACCTCCAGATCTTTGGCTAGGGTCTCTTCTTAGGCCTTGGCCTCCGAGAGCGTCTCCTCAAGGCCCTCCAGCTTCAGCTTCAGGTCTTTGATGGAGTCCTTAGCCTTGGAGAGCTGCTCAGCCTTGCCAAGGATTGCGCCCTGCGCCTCCACCAGGGCACCGTTGAGCGTGTTCTTCTCCTCAGCCAGCTTCTGGGTCTGGTCCTTCAGCCCATCCCGCTCCACCTCCAGCTCCTTCACCCCGTCGGCATGAACCAGAGCTTGGGCATCGAGTGCCTCCTTGTGCCTCTGCTCCAGCTCCCGGGTCCGCTGCACGACAAGCTTCTCCACCTCCTCATCCTTGCCGTGGAGCGTTACGGCAAGCTTCTCCTCGCGTGCGGCAAGGTCCTCCTCCTGGGAGTTCAGCGCAGCCTAGTGCTGGGTTTGAGCGGCCTCGGCTGCGGCGGCCAGGTTCTTCGCCATCTCCTGGGCCTTCTCTATGTCGGCCCGCTTCATGGTGAGCTCCACATCACGCTTGGCCAGCTCGCCCTGGGCGGCCTTCAGCTCCTCACAAGCTTGCGGAACCAAGTTTGCATTTCGGCGACGTGTCCCTTGAGGTCCGCCTCCGCCTTGTCCACCGTCGCCATCCTGGACTTGACCTTGTCCAGGCGGGCGCGGTGGAGCGCCTGAAGCTTCCGAAAGCTGGCGCCCATGGCATGGAGAAGCCGCTCCTCCTGAGAACCGTCGCCACCAGCGCTCGGCTCGTCAACAACCTCGAGCCCGGTGGTGGCAAGCACCTCCTCGTCGAACACCTCTCCCTCGATGGGCGCCCTGGGGCTCGATGTCCCTAGAAGGTGGACAAAAAGGTCGTCGCTCACCTTCAGATACCTGCCGGAGCTGGAGGCAGCGGAGGAGGAAGGCTGGTCATCAACCACCTCCTCCTCGGCAGCGGACTTTCCGGCCTCCCCGGCAGGCCCCTTGCCGGCCTCCTCAACAGTAGCCTTGCCGGCCTCCCCGGCAGGCCCCTTGGCGGCGTCCTCAGCAACACCCTTGGCAGCCTCCTCGGCGGCGATCTTCTCGGCCTCCGCCTCGGCAGCCTTGGCAACATCCTCAATGACAGTGTCTATGTCCTCCTGGTCCGCCGAGGGAGGATCTGGATATTGAGAAGGGGATGAGGCGAAGCCAAGACCAAGATTCAAACAGAAAAAGAAAAGACAGGGATGGAAGGCGAACGACGAACCCGTGCCGGGCTGGGAAGAAGTAGCCCCTTTCTCACCGACATTTGGCGCCGAGGTGGAACCGCCGGCGCCCGAGTTCTCCTCCTCCTCCTCCTTGTGCATGGGCTCGATGCTTGGCGCCCTTGCCGGGGACGCCCCTCGGGGCGGCGTGGTTGATGGGGGCGGCGCATTGGGGGTGGCCCTCAGTGGCTCCTCCTACTGCTGCCCCCCTCCTGCGATCTCTGCAAGGTCAGTGCCAATGGACCATGCCCACCAACACACGTCGACGAGGGGCGGGTGACGAACTTACGCTGGGGGCTGTGCCGGGGGCTGCTGTCCGGGCTGCTCAACACCACCAGCGGTGTGCCGGAGGCACCTGCCGGGGGCTGGCCGCCCGTCGAAGTCCTGGCCCTCTTCATCCTCTGGGCCAACGTCTTCGCGTCCCTGCAAAGATGAATACAATCCAAGATAAGCAGCACAGTTTGAGGAGACGAAGATGACAAAAGGGGGAAGGGAATAAGAAGCTTACTCCTCCTCCTCCTCTGATGTCTTCTTCTTCCTCCTTGGGCTAAGGGACCCGAAGTCAAAGACGACCTCCATGTTGACGTTTGCCAGAGGAGGGGAAGGAGGTGGGGTCTGAGCGCGCTTAGACGAAGAAGAGGTAGATGCTTTTTTCTTCGCCACCGCGACCTTCTCCAAATTCTTCGCCGCCGCAGCCCTCGTTTGGCGCGCGGACGTCTCCTGGGCATGTCGGGGTTGCACGGCCTTGCCGGGCCGAACCGGCTCGCCGGAGATGGCCCGCCGCAGGACTCGCCCTCTCCCCGTGGCTGGAGGATCGACGGCCTCGGCCTCCTCCTCCAACAACGACGACGACTCATCGGGCGCATCTTCAATGAGAGGGGCCCCGGTGCCGGCGCTACTTGCTTCTCATGCGGATTCCGCCCACTGGGCGAGCTCCTTCTCCTCCGCGGCTGCCGCGGCCTCGTCCTCCACGCCACCAGCGCTGCCGGCCTGCCTGGCGAGCTCCACCTCCACCGCCCTGGCAGCGATATAATCCAGCTCTGCCTGAGTGGTGTCTTGGATGAGCAGCGGCTCGTTGCAGACATACACCTCCGCCAAGCCGTCAAAGAACTCCTGCACCTGCTCCTCTGGCGGTGCGGCCCAGTTTTGGACGGGACCGTGCGCGTTGCAGTCCGGCATCATGGCGATGATGTCGGTCTGGCGCGAGTTGTTGCTTAGCGGGACCACCCCCGCCGGCAACCCAAACAAGGGCCGCTTGGCGACCTTGCCGTCCTTCGCAGCCTTGCCGGACCTCTCGGCCCAGCCTTCGTGGTTCACGTCGAGATGAAAGATCCGCTGGTAGAAGTGGGCGTGCCCCATCACCGTGAAGTTGTGATTGAGGCCAGGGCGAAGCCTCATGATGTCAGCCGCGTTCTGGAAGAGATAGGCTGGCCTCCCCTTGTTGTGCAAAGGAGCAATTTGGCAGCGAAGGAAATCCGCCCTAATCATCTCCAGGGTAAGCCCGGCAACGGTGAGGCGGTGGATCCTGGTGGTGGCGATCTCGAGCTTGTCGTCCTGGGCGTCGACGTCCCCCCAATCGTTCCTGCGAACCGGCGGCGCCTGGCGGACCCGGCAGAACTCCTGTGGGTCGTCCTCCTCAATCCAGCACCACTGGCCCCGCCATTCTTCCCACCTCTCCTTCTGGGCGCCCTTCGGGTACGTCCCTTTGGACCTTGGGATCCAGGTCACGCAACCGGAAATGGCGCCTCCCTTCTGGATGCGGGGGTAAAAATAATGGCGGAAGAGCGCCGTGTTGGGAAGAACTCCGGCGAAGCCCTCACAGAGATGGGCGAACAGAGCCATGCACGCCACGGCGTTCGGAGTGAAATCCGGGAGGTGGAAGCCAAATGTGTGCATCATATCGTTGAAGAAATCGGAGAAAGGAGGGCAAAGGCCGCAAGAAAAGTAATCGACGAAGAACGGGTACCGATTCGGGGCGGCCTCGACGCAATTGGCGGGGATGACGCGCGTGGCTGGATGCCCTGTCGTCTCCCCCCCACCCCCCGTCTTGCGCCCCCACAGGGGCCTGAAGCAGTCCCGGAGTTCGAACATGTCGACCGTCGAAGGGAAGTAGGCGAGCTGCGTCCGCCGCGCCACCCGCTCGCTCTCCGGCGGCTCCGACGCCCCGGCGTCCTTGGCCACTCCCTTGCCCTTTGTGGATTTGGGGGCCATGGCGGCTGCGAGAGGCGAGGGGCGGAGGACAGCGAGGACGCAGCGACGGCGAGCAAAGGCGAAGGCTTGGGAAGGAAGGAGAAGGGGACGGCGGTTCCGATGTTGGGGAAAGCATGGAGGGTAAATGAGCAGCGCGCCTGCGGTTATTTCTTTTTACGGGGAAGGCGCGGGCCGCCTCTTTTCCCATTAACTATGATGTGGCGCATGCGTGCAGAGACCGCCCCACGCATGACCCCCACGTCACGCACGATCCTCCACATCGCGCGTTCAACGTGGGTCATGGGGAAGCGCAGCAGACGAAACAGTTACTACGGTAAAAATCCGCCCCACCTGCCCGTGCACCGTTCTGGGCCTGGCCCAACAACGCGTCGCGCTTATGTGTGGCCCAGACCCGGGGGCTCCTGTCGGTGTACAAAAGTAGGGGCTCTCCTTTTGACCCCTTTACTTGTGCACGGGCAGTCAGAGCCACGGGCCACGACCAGACATAGCAGGGCAGAGGAGGAAAGCCAGAGAGAAGCCAAAGCACAAGACAACCAAGGCAACGCCAAGACCAGAAATACAGGAGGACAAGAGGGTGAGGTAGACTCCCTCAGCAAGATCCTTGCCGAGGCAGCCTCCGCAGCCCCGGCAAGAGCCTTGCCAGGGCAGCCTGCCCGATGCCAACAGAGCAAGCCACCCTTGAGCCCACGGGTTCCAACTCAACCATCTACATTGGAACCAAGGCTCAGGAGGCACCTCTGTGGTGGCATGCCGATCTTCGTCAAGATCATAAACATGTGAGATCAGATGAGGACCAGAAGACGGCAACCCTCGGCGGGATCCTAGCCGAGGAAATCCACAAGACCCCCCCCCCCCGGCAAGCGCCTTGTCGGGGACAACTGCAACCCCATGGCAAGACCCTTGCCGCGCCCCAGCAAGACCCTTGCCGCGGGCATCAGCGGGGCCACTGCCAGGCCCGCACCAGCCAAGATTCCACTGCCGTCCCCAAGCAGCTACTAGCTCAACCAGCTCGGCAGGCACCTGTGTGGAGACGGGCACCCTCTACACCGACTCAGCAAGCACCTGCATGGTGGCATGCAACCCTTCGTGAAGGCTCCATCACCGCGCCAGCCCAGCAGCCAGCCAACATGGCGCCACGACGCCTCGTCGGCTCGGACGCGTGTCAAGGCGAGGCGAGGCAGCGACAGCTGGGCCGTGCTTCCTTGCCATCCTCGATAAAGCAAGGGGGACACCTCGGCAGCGCATTAAATGCGTTTGTCCTACGGTTCCAAAGGATAGGCTTGTCAACTGTAGACCTTTCCACCTCCTGTGTGCCACTGTGGCAACCCCTTTTGCCTATAAAAGGAGGCCCGAGGCGACCAGGAGAGGATTCGGCTCTTTGAAACTACGCGGCCACCGTAGCTAGTTCGAGAGCTCAAGAACACTCTGGAATACATCCACCAAAGCAGGACTAGGGTATTACGCATCTTCGCAGCCCGAACCTGGGTAAACGACTCGGGTGCTTCCTGTCAGACCTGCTCTTTGCACAACCTCGCGCCCGCCGACTGTAGAAGGGATCCCAGTGACCCCATAGGTGTCGTTCCCACCGACACTTTGTAGCTGTGACCCCATTATGTAATTCAAATCAAGACGATAAATCAAGTAGATCGCACATAGTTTATTACCACCAACCGTGTGAGATGCAGCACAAAATATCTTGGAGCACGTCAGTGTATAGTACGCCTATGGCTTACGCGAGAAGGTCCGTCAGCTATAGTCCACAGCCGGCGTGTCAAGCACACTAGCGCAGTCCCCAAATATCATTTCACTGTTCATTCATCGCCGGTGAAAGATGGGGACGTGGACCCATGTTGTGAGGGCAACTTCGGCGGCCCACTCCGGCGAGAGCGCGGCCGCAGCCGCCAGGCGCGTGCTAACAAGCTTCATGAGGGCGACTGCAGTCTACGTCCGGGCGGCCAAGACAGCCCAAACGTCCATTGTTGCTTCTCAGGTCGCGCCAGCAGCATCTGCCTCGGGGATAGCAACTGGCGAGAGCGGCACAGCAGCTATCCAATCTGCAGTGGCGGCCTTAGCCCTGATGGAGGCTGCCCACTACCATGTCAAGGCCGTCGACGCCCGGCTCTTGGCGGTCACCACACAAATCGAACGAAGCTTCTCCGACAACAGTCAGCAACCCACGGCCGAAGAGCTGGCAATCGCCGAGAGAGTTTGAGCAGCCGCTCGTTCCTGCGCGGCATACCTTGCCATGATGGAGCCCGCCAGAGCCCAAATCGTGGCCACCCACGCCCAGCTCGTGGCGGCCTATGCCAAAGATATAGCGGACGCGGATGGCGAGATGCTTGCCGAGTATGGTGCAATTGATGCCATGGAGCCCCATCCCCAGGAGACCGACGGGCGCGAGCTGGACATGGAGGCGGCAGCGGAGATCGACGAGCACCAGCCGTAGTAGTACTCTTTGTTTTGTTTAATTAAGAGCGCCGGTCTTTAATTTGTTAGAGTAATGTTTAGGTTAGCTAGCTCTGTTTAATTGCTGAACTTGCTCGATTAAGAAGTTAGTCTCCTTTGTGTACCCAAATTATGCAATGACGTGGATGACCACTGTAACCAGGGAAATTCGAACCAAAATTTTTGACATTCAAACTCAACACACACGGGTTAAGCTATCTGAATCGTTTGTGATGTTCACATATCGTACACAGTTCTGAATAAGGGACCGTGTCTGATGACACTTTGCGCGCCAGTTTTTTCGCTGAAGCGATTCCAAATTTTCGGCTTCCGCGGAAATATCTACCTCCCCGCCCCCTCCCCCTTACCAAAGGCCACATTTCCCCTGTTTCCGCCTTCCTTTCCAAGTTGAAACCTTCACTCCTTGCTTGCAGCGCCGCCTCCTCGCCGGTGACCCTCCTTCACGCTACTCGGCCTCGCCTATCCAGGCAGGTAATCCACACCCGACCCCCATCCTCCTCCTCCTTCCACATCCCACATGCCCCGACCGCCGGCGTGAGCGCGACACCTTCCACCTAAATCACCAACCCCTCCACCAAATAAGCGCTGCCCTAAGCCATGGTGCATGCAGTATAGCCAGGATCTCAAGGAGCATTTGGCAATGAAGAAGCAAATCGCAGCCCCACACGCGGGTGAGGTTGCAATGGCTACCATTCGTGCTGACCCCCAGATCTTGGAGGAGCACCTCACCGTCGAGGCCACCGTTGACACCGCGACGCGGTTGGCTGCTTTAAACGACAGTTCGTGGCGTTTTCTCGAGGCCACCGTCGGTGCCTTCGACGAAGACTACAAGGTGTTTTCTCAGCGTGCACGTGCTTACCTCATCTCGAGAGCCAGCAGGTTGGTGCCTGGAGCGGCCCAGGCAACACACCACTACAACGAGGGCACCCACGATGCGGAGGCCTCGCCCTGTTCCATGTCCAAGGAGCCAATCATCATCGATATCTCCGACAATGAGGAGTAGCTTGTCTTATTAGCTCACTATAAGGACCCATGTTCAGTTTGCTAGCTACTGCCTTTCCTTAACAAATTCTAGTGAATTGTGCTATCTACTTTTACCATGCATCTTCTGCTATAGTGTATATGTTCTATATGTCGTGCAATGTGGTGTTCAGTTAACTGCTTGGTTCAATTCTGCAAATGTGGTGTTCAATTCTTCAGGGTGCGATATTTCCAAGTTGTTAAGCATGTTTGTTTTGGTTAACTGTCTGATCTTCTATTACGAGTATGTTATATTGTGTAGTGTGGTGCTCAGTTAACGTTTGGTTCATTTGTTGTGGTGTTTAGTTAACTGCTTGGTTCTTGTGGCTGCATTCTGTTATTGTATACCATGTGAGGAATAAATCGAATTTGGCTGTCCTAAATACATGAGAAACAAATACAATTGATATATTTCCAAGTTGTTAAGCATGCTTGGTTTGGTTAACTGTCTGATCTTCTATTAGGAGTATGTTATATTGTGCAATGTGGTGCTCAGTTAATGTTTGGTTCATTTGTTATGGTGTTTAGCTAACTCCTTGGTTCAATTCTACACTGCGATGTCCAATTCTCGTGGGTAGAATTTTGTATTATTGTGCATATGAGGATAAATTGAATTTGGCTGCACTTAATACATGAGAAACATATACAAGTGCTATATTTCCTAGTTCTTAATCATGCTTGGTTTGGATAAATGGGTTTTCCATGTGGCTTGAATTAATATGATGAATCTGCAATGCGCTTATTTTTCATCAACATATTTTACTGATAGCATGCGAACCCTTACTTAACCTGATGACTAACTACCTTATATGTGTTGCAGGGAAACAATGGGAAGCACTGAGGTTTACAATCGAGGTTAGCACGTGCATGGTCCGTTGTCTAATAGCACATTATTGTGCAATTGCAGGAACCATTCTAATATTTTGGTTTTTAACAATTTGGTCTTGCACATGTAGGTCCTGCTGTCAGAGGTTTTGACCCACTGTTCGACCCTTTTTGCATATGGGGAAATGAGTTGTCCATGAATATCAATCAAATCAAGAAACTCAGAAAGATTGTTAGGATAAAGAAATTAGCGACAAAAAACAACAAGATCTTTGTCTACACAATGAAGAAGACATCAGTTCACTACAAGATGGTACTAACTATTATACCTTGCCTTCCTTTGCCCCATTTCCAATATAGAGAAGATATTTATGCACATCCTTGTTTTCAAGACTTTCCAAAGCAGTTCACTGATGGTTACCTCTCAACCCACCTCTATGGTCAGGAGGCGAGGAAGGTTTTCATACAACACCCACGGTTCAATATTGAAGTGTTCCTGAAGAGGATGAAGACGGACGGTCAATCATCCACAGGCACTGGCCTAAAGTTGCAAAGACCTTCAACATGAATGAAAGCTCAATATTCACCTTCCACTTCAGCAGTTTTCCAGATGAGATGCATCTGTCTATATACCGTTTATGATGCTAATTTCGAAAGGTTCTACATGTTGCATGTGAAAGTTGGTGCTGGTGCAGTTGTGTAATGGGGTAGCTGAGTGCTAAAGCTATATCATGTTGTACTCTGATGTATTTCAATTATGAAATTCTGCTTCCTTAATATGGAAATGAAATAAATTATGTGCTTAATATGAATGTCAATTAGATTAATAAATGGATTATTAATAATAGGGCAATTAGCCTGCTAATTGGGTTTTGCTATTGCAAACGGTTGTTGAAAAAATACCGTGGGCGATGACCTCAGGCAACGCACACAGTTTCTAGGAATAAACCATGCTGGATCAATGAACAATCACACACGACATTCTCTTCAAAACTGTTTGTGTTACTCCACCTTGCGCAAATATTTTCCTTGTAGTGACTGTGTGGGATGTATATACGAACGGAAACATTTAGTGGTGACTGACTGTGTGGGATGTACTTATGACCGGAAATGATTTCGCCTGTATAATTGTATTTTTTTAGCACTACTGTACATATTTCTGTATTTGAGTGCTCGCCGGTCGCACACGACCTCATTTTGTCGAGCGTGTGTGCCAGGAGGGCATATCCCCAATGGTTTCTGGGTCGTGTGGGAAGGACCCCCCTATCGCCCACACTCACTTGGCGACGGTTCCGAATGCCATCGCGGAAAGGGGTTAAAAACCGTTTGTTTAGCACCGACGCATACCAGTGCAAGTCAGAAGAGTTAAGAGGTTGTCGTATGAGGCCGGCTCGTGAAAGAGAGGAAGTAGGGCTATGAGGCACCTCATGACGACGTTTACAAACCGGCGTGTTGGGCAAGCCAGCCATAAGCTCCTCTTGGTCGCTGTTTTGAGTATGCCGTCTGGTCTCGTGTTGATGTTTCTTCAAAAGAAAGTTTGGATCTAAGTGAGCAAGAGGATGGGAAAACCGTACTTTCCTGACGACCCGGCGTGTTTTCTCTCTTGGCAAATTTTCTGAGTCGGAGGAGACAGGGATTACCTCAGCGCCATCAGTTTGGCTTGTCTCCGTTTCCTCCTAAGGTGAAACAGCATCAATAATTTGCATAAAAAGAATACCAAGTGAATCATGTTCTACCTCTGAGTTGTCTAGTGCAAGCTGTTCTCGCGAGGTGGGTTTTTTAGGACGACCTGGGCCGCGGCCAGTTGTTTTAACCCTTTTGGTTGTACCAATAGTGTTTTGAATCTTCTTCTTCCAGAAGAAGAGTCGGCCTGGGTGTGAATGAACAATAAGATTGAAACCAGATAGACTGAAAAACAAGCAATATATGTGTAAAGGTACTTACAGCTGGATACGGGTTAAGAGTACAACAAGGAGCTAGGCCCGTCTTACTGCAGTTGGCCAAATACTCGCCAAGGGGCGATTTGACAGTTTCATTGATTTCCTTTTCAGTAAACTTAGTGGAATTGTAACACAGCGGATCATTGGGATTTCCAGTATATTCACACATTAAGCCGGAGCGGCGGCTTAAGGGTAGAATTCTCCATGAAACCCAGTAGCGAACAAGATCGACTCCAGTTAGGCCGTTTGCAATGAAGGCCTGAATCTTTGGAAGAGTGGAAGAATAAAGACTACGCTCCGCGGCAGTTATCCCGCCTGGCAGTTGGTCACTGGCTGGGAGCCGATGTGCACGATTAGCCGATAGGGGGTTTTCTCTTTCTAGGGAGGTGTCTTTGCAATAGAACCAGGTGAAGTTCCAATCTTTTGGATGACTTGGCAGGGCGGCTGATGGGAAGTCACGTCTCCTCACCTCTGGATTGAAACGCCTCTGAGCTCAAGACTAAGCCCGTCAGTCATCTCAGTTTGGCGTTTGATGTAGTACTAATTTCTGAACAGATCTATAGAAGGCTCTTCACCGAGGTATGCTTCACAAAATACTTGGAAATTGCATATTTTTTAGATAGAGTTGGGACCGATGTCTTGAGGATGAAGGTTGTAAAAGCGCAGCACGTCTCGAAAGAATTTTGAGCCGGGCGGGGAAAAACCGCGAAGAAGATGGTCTGTAAAAACTACAACCTCACGCTCTTGAGGTTCAGGGGGACATTAGGAACAAGGAACCAGCCAATGAATGACTTCCTTAGCGGCTAAAACCCGCATGGACACATAGTCATTGAGGGTCTCTTCGGTGACCTTGGAAAGGATCCAATTGCAAGTGGTGGGTGTCTTGGTCATGATGAGTCAGAGGTAACGAGCTGTGATTAAGAAATAAATATGATAAATTTAATATTATAGTATGAAGCTGTTTGCAGGTTTAATCCAGCCGAAGATTGGCGGGTCACAAGAGTGTTGCATAAGTTGCCACATTGGATACCACATTGGATATGGCAGGTTAACGATCTATGTTGATGGAAATGCTAAATTCCGCTAGGTGTTGCATAAACAGTTTTCACAGGTTGCAGTTTGATGACCCACAAGTATAGGGGATCTATCGTAGTCCTTTCGATAAGTAAGAGTGTCGAACACAACGAGGAGCAGAAGGAAATGATAAGCGGTTTTCAGCAAGGTATTCTCTACAAGTACTGAAATAAGTGGTAACAGATAGTTTTGTGATAGAATAATTTGTAACGAGCAACAAGTAACAAAAGTAAATAAAGTGCAGCAAAGTGGCCCAATCCTTTTTGTAGCAAAGGACAAGCCGGGACAAACTCTTATATAGAGAAAAGTGCTCCCGAGGACACATGGGAATTATCGTCAAGCTAGTTTTCATCACGTTCATATGATTCGCGTTCGGTACTTTGATAATTTGATATGTGGGTGGACCGGTGCTTGGGTGCTGTTCTTACTTGAACAAGCATCCCACTTATGATTAACCTCCATTGCAAGCATCCGCAACTACAACAAAAGTATTAAGGTAAACCTAACCATAGCATGAAACATATGGATCCGAATCAGCCCCTTATGAAGCAATGCATAAACTAGGGTTTAAGCTTCTGTCACTCTAGCAACCCATCATCTACTTATTACTTCCCAATGCCTTCCTCTAGGCCCAAATAATGGTGAAGTGTTATGTAGTCGACGTTCACATAACACCACTAGAGGATAGACAACATACATCTCATCAAAATATCGAACGAATACCAAATTCACATGACTACTAATAGCAAGACTTCTCCCATGTCCTCAGGAACAAACGTAACTACTCACAAAGCATATTCATGTTCATAATCAGAGGGATATTAATATGCATATAGGATCTAAACATATGATCTTCCACCAAATAAACCAACTAGCATCAACTACAAGGAGTAATCAACACTACTAGCAACCTACTAGTACCAATCCCGGACTTAGAGACAAGAATTGGATACAAGAGATGAACTAGGGTTTTGAGAGGAGATGGTGCTGGTGAAGACGTTGATGGAGATTGCCCTGTCCCGATGAGAGGAGCGTTGGTGATGACGATGGCGATGATTTCCCCCTCCCGGAGGGAAGTGTCCCCGGCAGAACAGCTCTGCCGGAGCCCTAGATTGGTTCCGCCAAGGTTCCGCCTCGTGGCCGCGGAGTCTCGTCCCGAAAGGTTGCTTCTGATTTTTCCCTGGACGAAAGACTTCATATAGCAGAAGATGGCCACCGGAGAGCCAACAGGGGGCCCACGAGGCAGGGGGCGCGCCCCCACCCTCGTGGGCAGGTGGTGGCCCCCCTGACGTATTTCTTCCGCTCAGTATTTTTTATTATTTCCAAAAATAACTTTCGTGGAGTTTCAGGACTTTTGGAGTTGTGCAAGGTCTCTAATATTTGCTCCTTTTCCAGCCCAGAATTCCAGCTGCCGGCATTCTCCCTCCTTATGTAAACCTTGTAAAATAAGAGAGAATAGGCATAAGTATTGTGACATAATGTGTAATAACAGCCCATAATGCAATAAATATCGATATAAGAGCATGATGCATAATGGACGTATCAACTCCCCCAAGCTTAGACCTCGCTTGTCCTCAAGCGAAAGCCGATAACGATAAATATGTCCACATGTTTAGAGGTAGAGGTGTCGATAAAATAAAATATAGACATAAGGGCATCATGATTATTCTCATAAGAGCAACATATATGGACATTGTCATATGATTTATTATGCTCAAGTAATAATATATTCACAATGCAGAGTATGAATCAGAAACTTTATTGAGAACTAACAAACTATAATCTCAGTCATTGAAGCAATTGCAATTTATCATAACATCAGAAAGAGTCTATGTCAGAGCTTTCTAGCAAGTCCACATACTCAACTATCATTTAGGCTTTCATAATTGCTGACACTCACGCAATACTTGTTGTTACGGAGTTTAAACCGGACACAGAGAAAGATAGGGGCTTATAGTTTCGCCTCCGAACCTTTTACCTCAGGGGTACTGTCAACAATAATAACTCATGCTGACTTACATCCAATTAGATATATCTATCAGGATCTTTCCAACATCCCGTGCTTGCCAAAGGATAAAATATAAAAAGGAAAGGTGAAGATCACCATGACTCTTGCATAAGGTGGAAGATAATAATAAAAGATAGGCCCTTCGCAGAGGGAAGCAGAGGTTGCCATGCGCTTTTATGGTTGGATGCACAAAATCTCAATGCGAAAGAACGTCACTTTATATTGCCACTTGTGACATGAACCTTTATTATGCAGTTCGTCACTTTTATTTCTTCCACATCACAAGATCGTATAAAGATTATTTCCTCCACACCAATCAATCATACATATTTAGAGAGCAATTTTTATTGCTTGCACCGATGACAACTTACTTGAAGGATCTTACTCAATCCATAGGTAGGTATGGTGGACTCTCATGGCAAAACTGGTTTAAGGGTATTTGGAAGCACAAGTAGTATCTCTACTTGGTTCTAAGAATTTGGCTAGCATGAGGGGGAAAGGCAAGCTCAACATGTTGGATGATCCATGACAATATACTTTATCTCAGATATAAGAAAACATAACTCATTACGTTGCCTTCCTTGTCCAACATCAACTCTTTAGCATGTCATATTTTAATGAGCGCTCCCAATCATAAAAGATGTCCAAGATAGTATATTTATATGTGAAACCTCTCTTTCCTTATTACTTCCTATTAATTGCAACGATTACCAAAGCTATGTTTGTCATCCCTCAACAACTTTTAATCACCATACTCTTTCTATGTGAAGTCATTACTCTCAATAAGATCAATATGATATTTTTATTCCTTTTTATTCCTTTTCTCTATTCTTTTATTCACTCTAGATCATGGCAAAATAATCAAGCCCTTTACTCAACACTAATCTTTATTATATAGCTCACGGACTCGATTACATAGAGAGATCATAAAGAAAAACTCAAAACTAGATCATGCCATAAACTTTATTCTACTAGATCAAGATACTACTAATTAGGATCGAACTAAGAAAAAAAGGGTAAAGATAGGAGTGTGATGGTGATACGATACCGGGGCACCTCCCCCAAGCTTGGCAGTTGCCAAGGGGAGTGCCCATACCCATGTGATTATGTCTCCTTTTTTGGTGATGGTGTAATATTCTTGGCGATGATGCCCCTCAGGATACGATTCTCCTCCTCGAGCTTATTGACTTGCTGCTTGAGGTCCATTATTTCCTTACGAGGCTTTCCTGTAACGGCTAAAGCCCCTTGCACCCAAGGGTGTTGCATAGCTGCGGGAGAACAAGTGACACTCTTCTTCATATTTTCATAAGAAAGAAATCTAACATTGGAAGGGATAACCGAGTTTGGAATAGCTGAGCTCTGTAGTTCTCCCATCGTGAACCCAGCTCGAAAGCGAGAAGTGACTTCTTGATCCTCCATGGCATCTATCCTCATCAAATCAGCCTCCATCTCTTCCTCCGTTGCTGGCCCAAAGTGGCCAGCATCGCTGTTTGTCCTTGGTTCCGATGCTGGCTGAGACACCCGGCTCTCTCCAACTGACTCTTGAGAAGACATCTTGCTCTAATCTGCAGCAGCAACAGCCCGAAACAAGAACAGAGAATATTTGCGTGATACAGGAGTCAAAACCTTCGGGAGATTATATAATGAATTTTTACCGACCAAAATATGTATCGTGCAAGAAAACGGAGTCCGGAGAGCACACGAGGTGCCCACGAGGTAGGGGCGCGCCCAGTAGGGTAGGGCGCGCCCTCCACCCTCATGGAGCCCTCGTGTCCTTCCCGGACTGCTTCTTATTTTTTTGTTTTTCTAAATATTCCAAAACGGAGAAATATTGCCTTTAGAACTGTTTTGGAGTCGGTTTACTTACCGTACCGCATACCTATTCCTTTTCAGAGTCTGAAACGTTCCGGAAAGTGTCCCTTATGTATTCCTCCGGGGTTACGGGTTCAATAATGTTGGTTTCAACATTTATGGGATTACCTGAGATATAATGTTTGATTCTTTGACCGTTCACCACCTTCGGATTTGTGCCTTCGAAGTTGTTGATTTTTATGGCACCGGAATGATAGACCTCCTCGATAACGTAAGGACCTTCCCATTTAGAGAGAAGTTTTCCTGCAAAAAATCTTAAACGAGAGTTGTATAGCAATACATAATCACCTACATTAAACTCACGCTTTTGTATCCGTTTGACATGCCATCTTTTAACTTTTTCTTTAAACAACTTGGCATTCTCATAAGCTTGGGTTCTCCATTCATCAAGTGAGCTAATATCAAATAACCTCTTCTCACCGGCAAGTTTGAAATAATAATTGAGCTCTTTAATAGCCCAATATGCCTTATGTTCTAGTTCGAGAGGTAAGTGACATGCTTTTCCATAAACCATTTTATACGGCGACATACCCATAGGATTTTTATATGCAGTTCTATAGGCCCATAATGCATCATCAAGTTTCTTGGACCAATTCTTTCTAGATATATTAACAGTCTTTTGCAAAATTAATTTGAGTTCCCTATTACTCAATTCTACTTGACCACTAGACTGCAGGTGATAAGGAGATGCAATTCTATGATAAACATCATACTTAGCTAGCATTTTACGGAAAGCACCATGAATAAAATGTGAACCACCATCAGTCATTAAATATCTAGGGACTCCAAACCTCAGAAAAATAACTTCCTTAAGCATCTTAATAGAAGTGTTATGATCAGCACTACTAGTTGGAATAGCTTCTACCCACTTAGTAACATAATCAACAGCTACTAAAATATGTGTGTAACCATTAGAGGCAGGAAAAGGTCCCATATAATCAAAACCCCAAACATCAAATGGTTCAATAACAAGTGAATAGTTCATAGGCATTTCTTGACGTCTACTAATATTACCAATTCTTTGACATTCATCACAAGATAAGACAAACTTACGGGCATCCTTGAAGAGAGTAGGCCAATAAAAACCGGATTGCAATACCTTATGTGCAGTTCTATCTCCAGCGTGGTGTCCTCCATAAGCTTCAGAGTGACACTTGCGTAGTATCTGTTCATGCTTAGGTACACAACGTCTAATAACACCATCTACTCCTTCTTTATAAAGATGTGGGTCATCCCAGAAGTAATGTCTCAAGTCATAGAAAAACTTTTTCTTTTGCTGGTATGTGAAACTAGGTGGTATAAATTTAGCAACGATGTAATTAGCATAATCAGCATACCATGGAGCTGTATGAGAAGCATTTATGACATTTAATTGCTCATCGGGAAAGCTATCATCAATAGGTAGTGGGTCATCAAGAACATTTTCTAACCTAGACAAGTTGTCTGCAACGGGGTTCTCAACTCCCTTTCTATCAACAATATGAAAATCAAATTCTTGTAGCAAGAGAACCCATCTAATAAGTCTAGGTTTAGCATCTTTCTTTTCCATAAGATATTTAATAGCAGCATGATCCGTGTGAATAGTTACTTTAGAATCAACAATATAAGGTATGAACTTATCACAAGCAAATACAACTGCTAAGAATTCTTTTTCAGTAGTAGCATAATTTCTTTGAGCATTGTCTAGAGTCTTACTAGCATATTGAATAACATTTAATTTCTTATCGACTCTTTGCCCTAGAACAGCACCTACAGCATAATCACTAGCATCACACATAATTTCAAAGGGTAAATTCCAATCAGGTGGCTGAACAATAGGTGCAGAGATCAATGCTTTCTTAAGTATTTCAAATGCTTCTACACAATCATCATAAAAAACAAATGGTATATCTTTTTGTAATAAATTAGTCAGAGGCCGAGAAATTTTGGAGAAGTCCTTAATGAACCTCCTATAAAAACCGGCGTGACCAAGGAAACTTCTTATACCTTTGATGTCCTTGGGACATCGCATCTTTTCAATAGCATCAACCTTGGCTTTATCAACTTCAATACCTCTTTCAGAAACTTTATGCCCCAAGACAATACCTTCATTAACCATAAAGTGGCACTTTTCCCAATTCAAGACAAGATTAGTTTCTTCACATCTCTGCAAAACTCGATCAAGGTTGCTCAAGCAATCATCAAAAGAGGATCCATAGACGGAGAAATCGTCCATGAAAACCTCACAAATCTTTTCACAAAAGTCAGAGATTATAGCCATCATGCATCTTTGAAAGGTAGCAGGTGCATTACATAAACCAAAAGGCATACGTCTATAAGCAAAAGTACCAAAAGGGCAAGTAAAAGTAGTCCTTGATTGATCATTGGCTGACACAGGTATTTGAGAGAAACCAGAATAACCATCTAGAAAGCAAAAATGTGTATGTTTAGATAATCTTTCTAGCATTTGATCGATAAAAGGTAAGGGGTAATGATCATTTTTAGTAGCCTTATTTAATTTGCGGAAATCAATTACCATCCTATAACCTGTAATAATTCTTTGCGGAATCAATTCATCTTTATCATTAGGGACGACGGTAATACCTCCCTTCTTAGGGACGCAATGGACAGGACTTACCCGCTGACTATCAGCAACGGGATAAATTATACCTGCCTCCAGGAGCTTAAGTATTTCTTTTCTTACCACTTCTTTCATCTTAGGATTCAGCCATCGTTGATGATCATGAACTGGTTTGGCATCTTCTTCCAAATTTATTTTATGTTGACATAGAGTGGGACTAATGCCCTTAAGATCATCAAGAGTATATCCAATAACAGCACGGTGCTTCTTCAGGGTTTTCAATAATCTCTCTTCTTCCAAAAGTTTTCAATAACAGGATATATCTTTGTCTCATCAAGATAAGCATATTTAAGAGTATCAGGCAACGGTTTAAGCTCAAACACGGGATCACCTTTGGGTGGAGGAGGATCCCCTAGGATTTCAACAGGCAAATTGTGTTTCAGGATAGGTTCTTGTTTAAAGAATACTTCATGTATTTCCCTTCTTTCATTCATAAACATATTATTTTCATCGTCTAGCAAATATTGTTCTAAAGGATCACTAGGAGGCACGGCAATAGAAGCAAGACCAATAATCTCATCCTTACTAGGCAATTCTTCTTCACGGTGTTGTCTACTAAATTTAGAGAAATTAAACTCATGAGACATATCACCTAAACCGATAGTAACAACATTCTTTTCGCAATCTATCCTGGCATTAACGGTGTTCAAGAAGGGTCTACCAAATATAATGGGACAAAAGCTATCTTGTGGGGAACCAAGAACAAGAAAATCAGCAGGATATTTAGTTTTCCCACACAAGACTTCAACATCTCTTACAATCCCCATTGGTGAAATAGTATCTCTATTGGCAAGTTTAATTGTGACATCAATATCTTCTATCTCAGCAGGTGCAATATCATGCATAATTTCTTTGTATAAGTCATAAGGTATTGCACTAACACTAGCACCCATATCACACAAGCCATGATAACAATGATCTCCTATTTTAACATAAATAACAGGCATGCCTACCACAGGTCTATGTTTATCTTTAGCACCAGGTTTGGCAATTCTGGTAGTTTCACCGCAGAAATAAATAACATGCCCATCAATATTATCAGCCAAGAGATCTTTAACAATAGCAATATTAGGTTCAACTTTAACTTGCTCAGGAGGTGTATAAGTCCTAATATTGCTTTTACGAACCACAGTTGAAGCTTTAGCATGATCCTTTATCCTAACAGGGAAAGGTGGTTTCTCAACATAAGAAGTAGGAACAATAGGATCATTATAAGTGATGGTCTTTTCTTCAACTTTAATAGGTGCAGCTACTTTTACTTCTATGGGAGGATGATATTTAAACCACTTCTCCTTAGGAAGATCAACATAAGCAGCAAAAGATTCACAGAAAGAGGCTACTATCTCAGAGTCAAGTCCATATTTAGTGCTAAACTTACGGAAAACATTGGTATCCATAAAAGATTTAACACAATCAAACTTAGGTGTCATACCTGACTCCTCACCTTCGTCGAGATCCCAATCTTCAGAGTTGCGTTTAATTCTATCCAATAAATTCCATTTGAATTCAATAGTCTTCATCATAAAAGAGCCAGCACAAGAAGTATCGAGCATCGTGCGATTGTTATCAGAAAGCCGAGCATAAAAACTTTCAACAATTATTTCTCTTGGGAGCTCATGATTGCGGCATGAATATAACATTGATTTAAGCCTCCCCCAAGCTTGAGCGATGCTTTCTCCTTCACGAGGCCAAAAATTATAAATATAATTGCGATCACGATGAACAAGATGCATAGGATAAAACTTCTGATGAAATTCCAATTTCAATCGTTTGTAGTTCCATGACCCAGTATCATCACATAGCCTATACCATGTTGCTGCATCTCCCTTCAAAGATAAAGGGAAGACCTTCCTCTTAACAACATCACCGGGTATACCTGCAAGCTTAAATAATCCACAAACTTCATCCACATATATTAGGTGCTCATCAGGATGCTTTGTTCCATCTCCCGCAAAAGGATTAGCTAGCAGTTTTTCTAACATACCCGAAGGAATCTCAAAGTGGACATTTTCATTTTCATTTTCATTGGAATAGGTTCAGTAGGTTGTGGAGCAACTCTTTGCTCTACTGGTCGGGGTGAAGATACCCCGAACAAGCCCCTCAGAGGATTACTTTCCATAGTAACAAGTGACAGTAAAATTTCAGCACACTATATAAATTTTTCCTTGCCAAATTCCACCTACCAAAGGCGCTTCACTCCACGGCAACGGCGCCAGAAAAGAGTCTTGATGACCCACAAGTATAGGGGATCTATCGTAGTCCTTTCTATAAGTAAGAGTGTCGAACCCAACGAGGAGCAGAAGGAAATGATAAGCGGTTTTCAGCAAGGTATTCTCTACAAGTACTGAAATAAGTGGTAACAGATAGTTTTATGGTAGAATAATTTGTAACGAGCAACAAGTAAATAAAGTGCAGCAAAGTGGCCCAATCCTTTTTGTAGCAAAGGACAAGCCAGGACAAACTCTTATACAGAGAAAAGCGCTCCCGAGGACACATGGGAATTATCGTCAAGCTAGTTTTCATCACGTTCATATGATTCGCGTTCGGTACTTTGATAATTTGATATGTGGGTGGACCGGTGCTTGGGTGCTGTTCTTATTTGAACAAGCATCCCACTTATGATTAACCTCCATTGCAAGCATCTGCAACTACAACAAAAGTATTAAGGTAAACCTAACCATAGCATGAAACATATGGATCCAAATCAGCCCCTTACGAAGCAACGCATAAACTAGGGTTTAAGCTTCTGTCACTCTAGCAACCCATCATCTACTTATTACTTCCCAATGCCTTCCTCTAGGCCCAAATAATGGTGAAGTGTTATGTAGTCGACGTTCACATAACACCACTAGAGGATAGACAACATACATCTCATCAAAATATCGAACGAATACCAAATTCACATGACTACTAATAGCAAGACTTCTCCCATGTCCTCAGGAACAAACGTAACTACTCACAAAGCATATTCATGTTCATAATCAGAGGGATATTAATATGCATATAGGATCTGAACATGTGATCTTCCACCAAATAAACCAACTAGCATCAACTACAACGAGTAATCAACACTACTAGCAACCTACTAGTACCAATCCCGGACTTAGAGACAAGAATTGGATACAAGAGATGAACTAGGGTTTTGAGAGGAGATGGTGCTGGTGAAGATGTTGATGGAGATTGCCCTGTCCCGATGAGAGGAGCGTTGGTGATGACGATGGCGATGATTTCCCCCTCCCGGACGGAAGTGTCCCCGGCAGAACAGCTCTGCCGGAGCCCTAGATTGGTTCCGCCAAGGTTCCGCCTCGTGGCAGCGGAGTCTCGTCCCGAAAGGTTGCTTCTGATTTTTCCCGGGACGAAAGACTTCATATAGCAGAAGATGGCCACCGGAGAGCCAACAGGGGGCCCACGAGGCAGGGGGCGCGCCCTGGAGGGTAGGGCGCGCCCCCCACCCTCGTGGGCAGGTGGTGGCCCCCCTGACGTATTTCTTCCGCTCAGTATTTTTTATTATTTCCAAAAATAACTTTCGTGGAGTTTCAGGACTTTTGGAGTTGTGCAGAATAGGTCTCTAATATTTGCTCCTTTTCCAGCCCAGAATTCCAGGTGTCGGCATTCTCCCTCCTTATGTAAACCTTGTAAAATAAGAGAGAATAGGCATAAGTATTGTGACATAACGTGTAATAAGAGCCCATAATGCAATAAATATCGATATAAGAGCATGATGCAAAATGGACGTATCACAATTATATTTTTGGATCTACAAAGGTTCGAAAAACAGAAAAGTGGCTAAAGCTAAAAACTATGGCGGAAGAACTAGTGTATTAAAAATGAAGTTTGAAGGGACAGCATGGATCTGTGTTGAAGAAACAGATACTAGAATTGCTACCGTGTAACTCCAGTACTATGTTGAGATTCAACTAAATAGTATGAAGGATGAACTACCAACGGGCACGATGAACGTTGATGAACGCCGATGAACTAAGGGAACCCTAATGTAGATTGAAAGTCAAGAAAGGAGAGTACTTGACGATGTTGATGAACAACGGAAGGGTGTCGCAGTTTTCTGGTTTGTTCAGGGTGATGCAGCGGCCAGGTTGATGCAGCTCGTGAAGGTCGACTGTGCGGCAGAGCTCACTCGGCGACGGATGGCGCGAGGAAGAAGAAGAGAGGGGGATGGGATAAAAGTGAAAAAGAACCCCTGGGCCTATTTATAAGGGGGGAAATGAACAGTAAATGGCAGGCACGGAAATCAAGGAGGCATGATCATTATCTTAACAACAAGGGCGCCTCGCTTTCGGTATGGATGATTAATACAAAGATCCGTTGTGATGTCATAAGGGTTTTTCTGGAATTAATGATGTGACGTCATCTCTCTGTTATGGCGGGTTATATAAGTTTATCAGGTTAAGAGTTGGAAAGATTCAAAGGAATTGCTAACTGAAGAATGGAGATTGACATGAACAGGTTCAAATCAATGTGGGGCCTAATGTTGGGGATATAACCCCGTGGTATGACCCGCCCAGGAGGGGCCAGGTCATATTGTCCGTGACTTATAATTGGAGGCCCAGTAAGGCTTACAAGTGGACTGTTGAAGGCCCATGACCCGGAGGCGACTCAAAACCCGAAGGCATGAGCCGCCTAATGATAGCTTGCCTAACAAGGCGAGGTAATTTAGGGATAGGGTCAGTTACGTTGTGTAATATGACCCGGACTCTTGTAAGCCGCCGAACCTCGACCTGTGTATATAAAGGTGAGACCCGGTGGTGGGTTAACTCAGGAAAACAATCAATCGAGAACTCGGTCAAGCGTATTCGCTCCCTTGTAATCGAAACTCAAGCAATACAACTAGAAGCAGGACGTAGGCTTTTACCTCGTTGTGAGGGGCCGAACCTGGGTAAATCCTTTGTGTCCTTTGTCTCATTCAACCCCTTCGAGCTAACCTACATTGCGATGGCTCCATACCTAAGTCCTTTCACTAGGACATCTGTCGTGACAAAACCACGACACTTTTGCTTATATGTCGAGGAGAGAGACATGGGAAAAATGGTTGGAGTGGGCTCTTTTGGAAGACCCTAGCTACTTACTCCATGGAAAATGCAATAAATACTACGAAGAAAGAGATAGAGAGAAGTAAAAAATACTCTTATAGCCAACCTTATAGCTAACCTTGTTGTATGAGCGACTATAAGTGATGACTATATATGACATGCCAACATCAGATAGCCTAATGCACCTGGAAGGGAGGAAGTAGTTTCCTGCATGCGAAGTAGGAAAAAATGCAAATTTATAGCCGTCTGAATCTCCAAGGGAGTGATTGCGCGAGCAAGGCGTCGATCGTGGTAGGCGCGACCATGATACGGGCTGCTAATAGCCCTTGGATCTGATATTGAACGGTTGCATGCTAAGTTGCTGAAAATTTGCAGAATAACCCTCCAGGATAGGATATTCACCCATAGGTCAAGAATCACGCCATGCAACCCTTCGATCTCAGATCCAGGGCTCTCGGAAGCCTGTATCATGCTAGCACGGAAAGCTTCGTATCACCTGTAATTTTCCCGACGCTTGTTGTGCGAACACGCAGATGCTATACTGTGAGGCCTACAAAGTGGGTCTAGTAGACATGACATCTAATTGGGCCCCCATAGTACTATGCATGAAGCCATTTATCCACCAGGCAAGCCACTACCCTGTTGTTCGCACGCCCCACTCAGCACTTTTACTATCGGAAAACCGCTAGCAGTTCGCTCCTACTCGTCCCCGGTCGTCCTTTAACATTACGGTAGTTTGCTCCTAGTCGTCCTGTCCTTTCACATTACAGCAGCTCCACTAATCCTAACCCTCCTCCAAAATCCATGGCGTCCCAAATCTCCATGATCGGCGGTGAGTACAAGGTTAGAACCATCACCGGCAATGATTTCAACGTCATCTACACCCATTCATCCGTGATGGTGAAAGGATGCCTTGCTCGGTTCTAACGCATGTTCAAAAAGTCAGATGGTGATGAGTGTGGGTCGCTAGGCTAAATGTTGAGTACACCACAGTCCTGGGAAAAGAGAAGAATCTAAAGGAGGAAGAGAAGAAGAAGCCCGCTGTGATCCAGGTTTGCGTGCATAACTTGTGCTTGGTCTACCACATATGCCATGCCGACGTTAAGTGTGAGGATTTTAAGAACTTCCTTGCGGACGATAGAGTCAAATTCGTCACTTTAGACTTTCATAACGACAAGAAAGTCCTGGGTCGGATAGGCCTCGTTGTAGGCCAGCCCTTCGACCTCCAGAAGAATAGGCTGGTGTCCTCTTGTCAGCCTTCAATGCTGACCCTGGCAGGAGCCATGGTTGATCCTTCATATGGTAAACTGACGAAACCTCGCCACAAGTTTCATCTTGCATGGGAGTGGAATGAAATAGATAAACACCACATCCAGTACGCACCAATGGATGCCCACCTTTCTTTCAGTATCTACAAGGGTTGGATGAAGAGCGAGAGCCTAGTGTGCAGTTCAAGCACAGAAGTATCGGCCAAGAGGAAGAGGGACAAGGACGAAGTCGAGGACGTGGACGAGGAGTCCGAGTAAGGTGGCAGTGTCATTGCTCATGGAGGTTCTAATGCAGTATCTACCGGATTAGTTGCTTAGTTTAATTTCAGGGTGCTTAGTTTTATTTCAGGGGTATGTTGTGCTGAGCCCCCAGCAGAACTATGTTATGTTCTTTCTTGTTACTTTAAATCTTTAGTGCGTACATACTAGTATTTCTTACAGTTCATCTTGTAGTTGGTAGTACTACCACTCGTTTCTTCACATTCTATATGTACTATATATAATATGGCCAACATCATATAGCCAGCAGTTGGCTATGCTATTAACCACGCTCTAACCATGACACATACGCAAAACACTTAAATGAGAGAAGTTTACCCAAAGCATGAAGGAGTTTATTTGTCAAAGAATTAAATAGGTATGCTAATTTCTTTAAATAGACTTTAGCACCCCATCTAAGCATGTACTAGCTTTTTTAATAGTACTATGCATAATTTGGCGACATGCGCTCTATGTATGTACCACATTTTTCTTTAATTTTTTCTTGTTAGTTTTGCTCCATGGCGCAATCGATCGATACTACTACTACACGAAAGTACATTTAAAAGGATAAAGGGCGGGGCAGTCTCGCCTGATCGGTTTGACGAGAGGCGAGGGCCTTTATGATTTGACGGCTCATTACTGCTTGAAAGTGGGGCCTTGAGATTTGACTGCTCATATAATTGTTGCCGACGACCTAAGGAGGAAGAAAGAACCATGCGGTATACTCTAGTTTTTCACTTGAGTACTAGTATGACGGAGGAGCGCAAAACACGGCAGCCCAGTGTGATATGGCGATAAAAATGATCTAATTTGCTAGTCATCGATCCCACGGCGCTGCTCATCATTAGCATTATTATATTCGTCCCTCGCAGAGAATGTAACACATGCGGCGAAACACCCGAAGCAAAAGAAGAAACATAGGATCAAAAGAAGAAGGAAGATTACCCCCCCCCCCCCCGAAAAAGAAGACACAGACACAAGTCTGGGGCGTTGCTCTCTACTTCGTGAAGGGTTGTTGGCCGCAGAGTCCTAACTGCTATTTCATTGCCTCCACGATCTTCATCTCCTCGCGCCTCTCCTTCGCCATCTTCTTCATTTTGTCCATGACACGGGATTTCTCAAGGCGAGCGTTCATCATCTCTTCCACGGCCGCATTACATTGCTTGACAGCAGCTGAGTGCTCGATGCGGAGCTTCGCCAACTCCTCCTTCTGTTCCATGAAGAGGGCGTTTAGCATCTTCACCGATGAACTCCTCTTCTCATCCAGCTTCTTCCAGCCGGCGTTCTCCTCCTTCAGCAGGTCGAGCTCGTGGCGGAGTTTCTCCTTGTCCTCCTGAAGTTGCAGGATTTCATCGGTCGCCTTCTTACCCGAGGCAATGCTCTCCTTCAACAGCATCACCAAGCCGGCGGTCAACTCCTCCTGCTTATTGAGCTCAGCGGGCATGTCATCGAGGCTCTCCTTCAGCAGCTTCACCAAGCCGCCGGTCAACTCCTTCTGCTTATTGAGCTGAGTAGGCATGTTGTCCAGGGATAATGACTCCGGCACCGCCATCTCGGCATGTCCACCTCCGCGGCTAGGGCACTCCTGGGAGCCCTCGCCTACCCGTGAAAGATCTTTTGAGGCCTCTGCGAGGCGGCGAGCCCTCTCTTTTTTTCCACGGCCTTGGCCACTCCCTTGTTACTAGTATTTCTCAACCTAGAGCTCTGCACATTGGCCATGGCAAGGACAACGAACAAGAAAGACTTATGAGGAGGAAGGTAGAGTAATTTTTGGCTAGGTAGTTCCCCTTTTTATAACCTACTAGCACTAGTACTGAAAACCTGCATATTGGGAACACGTTCAGGTTTGATACGTAGGTGTGAACAGGTTTACACTTATTATAGCATGGTAGTACTACTTTGGAATGTGATGGGAACGAGCTAAAGATTAATTGATGGTTTTGGTTTCGAGGCCCGAAACGGCTCCTGATGAGTTTCCTAGAACACAAATTTCAAGTACTACTGCTCAAATGCGGTCGCACAAGTCAGTGATGTAAACTGGTCATACATGTCAGACCAAGCCGATGCATGTCCCTTTGGTGAGACGCGGGTCCGACCGACCATCGGTTGGTGTGACCGACCATCAAGTATTACGCGATGGAGACTTGTGGTTGTGGCTTCGAGCGATTGTCACGACTAAGCATTCAAAAACTCGTGATAAATCAATTACCATCTTTTTCCAAATGGCCAAGTATTTTCATAGAACTACAGTACATATAGATGGAATGATTGTCACGGTTGCAAACTGCCATGGCACCGCAAGTTCACTCCAGCAGCAACCAAGTAGGTCACTGCATTGCTGGGAGGGAAGGAGGGTAGCTCACCTCGCCTACAATGCATGCCCAGCGCCACCGCCGCAACTGGCTCTGCGATTTGGCTTCTCCTACCGCCCATTTGAACAGTTGCACCGACTGCTCATCCCATCTCGCAGGCATGCGCGTTCTTTCCTCCGCAGTCGACTCCGTGAATATGATCTCTGCCATTAGCCATAGCTCGAAATCAATGCGACGCTGCCAGATGCTGACATCCCTCAGCATCTCTCCCCTGAGATCGACTTGCGCCTCCGCCTTGTACTTCGCCAGGCGTAGCTCCTTTGAACTTGTCTCCAATCGATGCGACGCTTATTCGATCCGATTTTCCCTTGCTGCCCACCACCTAAAATGTAGCCCTGGCATGTCCTCCGGTACCACCGATCTGTGATTCCAGAGCAATGGATCCCCTCTAAAACACATGTGGGTTTCGCTCAAAGGCGGCAGTGCTGCGGGCCGTAGCGAGAGGGAAGCCAGCGGGATCCTGGGATCTAAGGGATTTTCCATGGCGGGATCCGGTGGGCGAGGCGGGGAGGCAAGCATAGGCGCTGGGAGAGGCCTACGAGGCTAAGATAAAGATAGTACTACTCCACTCCGTCCATATTTAAATACAACGTCCACCAATAGTAACCCAGGAAAAAATTGATCATGCTGCCCGCGTCTTGGTTTATTGGCCCCCTTTTTATTTTGTGCCAATTTTTGACCAAAAATTTAACTAAGAAAATGTTAATGCATGTCACCAAAAATTATATCATTGGAATCGCATTTGAACATAGTTTTCGATGATATTACTTTTTATGACATGCATAAATATTGTGTTACTTAAAATTATGGTGAAAAATTGGCACAAAATACGAAGGAGACCAATGGAAGTAGCAACCCATGATTTAACTACTCGCATGCACGTAGTGGAGTAGTAATGTCATTCTCAACTACTTCCTCCCTCACGTCCACTCAATTTGCATGCGCTGTATTAATTGACCATCCATTAAGTGAACGACTTTACACGCGTCAAATTACCACATGGGGTGGATCTTCGTACAAAAATGTGTTCCACCGTATACCCGCGTGTGCGTTCGAGGGAATGAGTGCGTGTGTGCACATCTTCGCTTCGTGCACGTACTCCGCCAGTGTGCGTGAGAGAGGACGAGTACATTCTTCTGGAACCAGCAGCACGTCACTGTGATCAATCCACACAAGAAGGTTGCAACAACACCTCCACATGTGCCTCATGGCTTTGTGGATGCCCCCCCACATCATTTTAATCATAAGATATTAACTGAAAAAGGGAGAGACACTGTGTAGTGTGCCATTGGAATTCTAATTTACGTGTTTTGCACATACTGGAAGTACTAAAAAGGTACATGTGCATTGCACGCATGAGATTTGGCAACCAAATTATGAATAAATACCACACTATCATATGTAAGCTTTGAGTCATATATGCATGATCTAGATGTTCGTTTAATTTTTATAGTTCACCCAATTCAAAATCAATTAGTTTTTATAAAAAAAGTTAATCTATTTTAAGATTCATGGAATTGTGCGTTGTAAAGCATAAAGTAAAATCAAACAATGGTAATTCATCTAGAAAAAAATTGGGCAATTATCGTACGGAAGATTCTAGAACAATGGAGAAGTGCTTGTGTTTTGAGGTTTGTGCATTATGCTTAAGTTCAATCATGGAATCTTCTAGATTGTACATGTGGTAGAATCTGGTGGAATGAAGATGATATTCAATGGCTAGTAGTGCTCGGGTTTTCCATCTCTACACCTGTTGGTGCAATGATAGGCCCCTTATGTTTTGGAGTTTGTTGACATAAACAGCATGGGACTTATGTGTTTGCTAGTACACATAGAGTAACAGGTCCCTAAGATCACGAGGAGTTTGATGCAAATGATGAAGATAATCTCCCCGCGGTGCAGCGAAGGTTATCACCGAAGATTATGAAAACATGAATGACCCCTAAAAATTGCTGAAGTAAAGCAATTTATTCGGTGTCTGTCCGAGGGAAATGACTACGTCCGAGGAGATTGAAGACGAAGTGAAAATGTAGCATTTATTTCGTTATTCTTCTTCTCTTTATTTGATTCATAGGACCACCGCACTATTAAGAGGGGTGTACCGTTTGAAACTTTGATTCTCTAATGCTAAACCCAAATCCTATGAAAGTTGCGAGAGAAATCTCTTTGTGTTCTGAGAAAATACTTGCCAGCAAGAGATTGTGATCTTCTTTGCTGCGAGAGATTTGTCTCAGACCAAGGAGCTAGCATTACTTGTTCCTCAAGTAATGTTACCGTTGCTCCAAAATCCGACCGTTGTAAACGTGTCGGTTGGCCATCGGCTGGACCGCGTGTCCAAAATGGTCGTTTCCCACTAGGGAAGGATGTGGCTATAAATAGCTACCCCGCACCAGCTTTGTCCGGCGGCTGCTCCGTTTGATTATGATAAGATTGCTGAGCAACCCCGTCTCTAAGTGATTTGAGTTTAAAATCCACCAAGAGGAAAACCCTAGAGCCGAAGAATTAGATAGTGGTTCAGCATTACCCGAATGTAAGTCTAGTACGCTCCGCCTATTACTCTTGAGAGCTGCAAGCTCTCTAGACAGTTAGGTGTCAATTTCTTCAGAGACCAAGAGTGTTTGTGGTTCTCGAAGAAGAAGTTTGTAAAGGTTCAGAGATTGCCTCAAGTATCTACCATGAGTGATCGGCATTGGTTGACGAACCAATTGTCGAGGAGAATAGGGTGAAGAGAGTTTATCTTCCGTGTTAAGTCACAGCCCCTCCAACTAGACGTAGTCCTTGTGCAAAAGGACGAACTGGTCGAACAAATACCCTGTCGCCATCGAGCACCACTGGTTACCTCTACTATCCATATTTACATTTGATCTATTTTCCTTCATGTAATTTTTCTCGATGCATGTTTTAGTTTCCATTCCGTACTTAGTTTTAGCTCGCTGTAGTTTGTTTTTCATTCGCTCCGCTGCTGGGTTCCGAGAGTTTTGAGATTTTTGAAGAATTTTAAAACTTCCATTCACCCCCCCCCTCTGGTAGACATACTTCGTTCCTACAGCACCGTTGGATGGGCTTCATCCAACAACCATCTTTCAATGTTATTCACACACTATATAGTGGTATAGATATAGATATAGAGGTATAGATATAGACTAGCGGCACATCATCTAAAGCCTTTCTACACGCTCATTTTTTGTACAAATGTGCTCCACCGTGCACCCGCGCGTTTGTATGTGGGAATGAGTGCATGTGTGCATTCGTACATGTAGTCCGTGTGTGTGAGAGATACTGAGATATGGTGAGGGAATATGTGTCAACGCAATTTGTGTGAATAAGAGGCCTATATACATGCCTGTATGTGCATGGGGCCGGGGTGATATACGAGAAGGGAGGGGAGGGGTCGACCGCGTGAGATATCGATAGAGACAGATAGAGGGAAGATCTCTATGAGGGTACAAGCACTGGCTATGGGGGTGCTGGAAGATGGTGCGAGGGGCCAAGTGGAGGGAGACTGGGAAGGAGTGCACAAGTGCGAGATCGATATTTAAACAGAGGTGTGAGAACGTGCTCGGTTGCGCGCTGTGGCGGAGCCATGAAAATTAAATGTGCTAGGGGGCAAGCATTGCTAATCCTTTATGGGGAGGGCCAATTCATCAACTTAAACAATTTTACCAGCAATTGATCTACTGATCACATTCATACTAGCCTCAATATAGTGATGTTAGTGGGGCCAGGGCCCTTGCTGCCCCTGTCTTCGCCACTATGCGCGCGTCTAAGGGATGAAGCGGGAGGCATGGATGATGAGAGGGAGACGATGGATAGATAATGTGTGTGTATTAGCTATGTAGTCCTATATACAGAGGTAGATTGATCGATGTGTACGTGGGAAAGAGGGTGAGACCTGACTGGAGATATAGATCGACCGGTTTGTGTGAAAAACTGGGAAAGACCTAGCTATATATACGCACATAGAGGAACATCGATCGTTGCGCATGCATGTGAGAGATAAAGAATGCACGAAGTGATGAAGAGGGGGAGGTGTGTGTGTGTGTGTGTGTGTGTGTGTGTGTGTGTGTGTGTGTGTGTGTGTGTGCATGCATGGGAGACCGACCTGAAGAAAAATATTGCGTGTGTGCGATGGATAATGCCGAGTGGTAGTGTGTGCATGCATGCACGAGAGAAAGTTAGTGGTACAACTATAAAGAGAAGACGATTGTGTGGGTGTAAAAGACTAGGTGAGGTCATAATCAATGTAAAGTTGAATTCAAATATTTGAATAAGAGGTCATGATGTTTGAAACCCATGCATGCATGAATATAATTGAGATATGCGTGGTGTGGTTTTTAAACGAGCATGCTATGTTGTATACACATTGAACAAGGTCAAACTGGTTTGAATTTGAGATACCGATGGCAGGCATCATTTGGCCACATTGCATCCATGCATGGACACACTATTCAAATTGGAGATGATGGGTGGCTTTCGCAGCACATATCTAAATGGTGTGTGTGTGTGTGTGTTGTGCGTGTTAAACATATTGTACATAGTATCAACATGGTTTAGATTCCGAACATCTAGCTAGAGCATACATGTACTATGAGTTGAATTCAACATAAAATGGATACATATATTTGAATTCGAGATCGTATGTACATGTAGTTCATATTTATATGGGAATTTACTTCTCCTATATTCATGTCATGTCATGTGTTGTGAAGATAATATTTAGATGGTTGTATAACTAACCCGGGTACAATCCCATTCAAACAAGGAAAATGTACTCAAATTTAGTCCATATGCTAGACAGTATGAATTGTTTTTTTATTGTTGAGGGAAGTGCACATTGATTTGGTACTGTACACGTTAAGCTTGTTGTTCCGATGTTTTTAGGTTTTTGTTGTTGTTTTTGAATGGCAGTAATGTAGTAAAATGGGACATGGCTCTCTCTAGTGGAGTGCGAATTGTCTTTTGTTTTGTTCTTTGGTACACGTTAAGCTTGTTCTCCCAAAATTTCAAGTCGTGCCTTGTTATGCCGAAATTTCAAGCTAGCGTCTCTGTCTATTGTGTTGCGAAACTCCCGCCTCCTCAACCCAAGCCTTGTTATCCTGAAATTTTAAGATATCTCTTTGTCTTGTTGTGCGACGAAAACTCCCTCCATCTCAACCCACGCCTTGCTATCCCAAAATTACAACGCGTGCGAAAACTCCCACCTCCTGCGAAATCCCGACACGCGAAATTCCCGTGATACCCCTGAACCGAAACAACCGCCTAGCTCAAGTCGGTGGGGGTACTTTCGTAACTTATCCCACATTTCAGACAAGAGTGTCCCTAAGCCATGGTTCCCCTTCCCATCCCCTCCCCCCCATTCGTACACCGAGGCCGCGAAAACCCGCGAACCCCACACCCTCCTCCGTCTGCCACCCAGCCGGAGCCTCTTCCCCAACCACATCATCCACTGTAACAGCTCAACGTCCCTCCTCCACCGCACCAGATGAGGATACGTCATCGATCTGATCGTCCCGCCGGTTCAGCCACCCCGTATTCCACCTCCAAGGAGTTGCCCCGACGTTCGCCTCGTCTATCGCGCCACCTCCATTCCCACACCGCCGTCTTCACCTGCACCACCGGAAGAGCAGCACCATCACCGATTCCTCGGATGAAGTTCAGGCCTAACCGGTGCCACCAAAGAGGTTCTACACTAATTCTGCATTTTCTTCTTGGTTCGATCTTGCAGTGCTGCCGGTGCTCGGTCCTGAGCCGCCATGGCATGGCTCCACCACAGCAGCGTCGCTGGCCACTTCCTCCATGGCGTCGCTCCCTCGGTGGTGATGTCCACATCAGTAGGAGTTGTTGCTGCTCTGGCTCTTGCTGGCCCTACTACTGCTGCTTCGGCTCTCGCTCACGCTGCTGCTCTGCTCTTGCTCTCGGTCCCCTGCATGGTCTGCTCTTGCTCTTGCTTCCGCTGCTGCTCTACTCTTGCCCGCCCTGCTGCTGCACGAGCAGCAGCTCCGGCTCTCGCTCGAGCTCCTACTGCTGCTGCTACCCGAGATGCTGCTACACGACTAGCTGCCCCGACTCTCGCACGCGCTGCTGCTCTGGGGCGCTGCTGCTGCATGACTAGCTGCCCCGGCTGCTCTCTGGTAGTATGTTCCCTGCCGATCTAGATCACTGCTACTCTGCCGCTAGTGCTCGAGCGGCCAAAACTATTAGTGCATTGCTTTTCTGCTACTAGTGCGTTCAGCTTCGACAGTAAAATTCAGTTTGGACAGTAAAATTCAGTTTTGACAGTTAAATTTAGTGTCGATAGTTAAGTTCACAGATGAGTGGCTGATGTATTTTACATCTAGCACTTTGTGGTTATGTATTTTATATCATCTATTGGAGATGCTATTAGAATTCCACTCAGGTTAACGCTGTCTCTCTTATCCTGCTTCAGCCTCGCCATCGTACAACTCACCAGAGCTGCTCCAACGACAAAACCCTCCATCACAACGGAGCAATACCCCTCGGCTCCATCTCCAAATGCCTAAGATCTTCTTCCCCTCCTCCGACAGTCACATCAGTCGCAGCATCCTCAGCGACCAACCAAATGATGCTGAGATCGACATGGCTTCGCCAAAGAGGTTGTACACTGTCCACCGAGCACGCGTAGTAACATGAAATATGATTAGTTTCTCCTACTATATGACAAGTAGTGAGGTACCAGGCAACTTAGCTATCCGTGATGACTCTCTCGAAAGCCATCATTATTTATTTCTGCGCGTTTAAGTTGTGCATTTGTAGATGGGCCTGGGAGTTGAGCTAGTAGTGCAGTGTCCTGGGTCCAAAGTAGAAGTTGCACAAAAACATTTTTGGAGTGTAGACTTTTTCCTCGTCAAGCCTACCTACTAGAATCGCCAGTGCTTGAAAAGAAAAGTGAAGGGAAAACATAGGAATTGGAAATTTTCCTATGGTACTACTATACATGCATTTGGTTCAAAGGAATGGAGCAAAGGAAAACTGTAGAATTTGTTCCTTTAGTGTCTCCTTCAAAGAAAAACCATAGTAATTTTAATATCCACTTGGCCTCCTTTTCAAATTCCTATTCATGAAGCACAAGACTAAGAGATAGTAGCATAATAGCATTATAACTATACATTTTCTTGTGGTTTGACTTAATTTCACAATGCTTCTTTGCATTCCTGTGATCTTCCAATTCTTTTGAACCAAACACCCAGATTGACAAAAATCCGGTGTTTTTAAATTCTCTTTTTTGCATGTGCATTCCTATCCTATTCCTGTGTATTTCTTATCCCTACATTGTTAGAATCCTCCAATTCAAACAAGCCCTTACCGAATTACTTCTGTTACAAATATGTGTCAAATAAAACCTTGTGTGGTTTGTCCTGCTCCTGTTGTGTTGTGGTCCACCCCAGCTCAGCTGCTCCAACGATGGAAGGGTTCACCACAGCAGGGATCCGCCCTACAAACTGTCTTTCGCCGCCTCGGATCTTCTTCCCTGCCGCCGGTAGCCACGACAACTGCATTACCATCATCAACTGAGCAGATGGCCTTGAGGACTACACGGGTCTGCAAGAGAGGTCGCGCTCTTTCGTGTCTTCTTACGTTATGCATCGCTTAATATGACATGCTACTTTATCGTCCTGTTCACCGATTAGACTCCGAGTCAGGTCCAAACTAATGCTCAAACTTGAGTTTTTAAATGGTTGTGGCTTACATATTGGAGGCAGCAATCAATAGTATATGTCTACTATCTGGTTAATCTCGGGTGTCTACTATGAGTTTCATGTTGGGTGGGAAACAAACATTAAAGGATCCATTATCTGTATTTTTTAACTGAAGCTATTATCTGTCTGCTATCATTGGTTTTGGGTCTATCCACGGGTTGCTACCATCACTCTGGATTTGTGCATACATATGCATTTCAGTTATTGTACACAATGGTACTGAATATGTAAAGCAAAAGAGATGAGCCTTGCGTGGCAATAAAATTTCATGCGGACGTCGCTCCATGGTGGGCGCAAAAGCAACCCCTCCCCCATTCCAGACTGTAATCAAGAGGAAGATAACTGCTCAGAGGGGGGTTCAGATTGAGCAAACCAACCCTATTTACCCCCTGAGGTCGTTTGCTCTAACTTGGCATGCTGATGTTGGTCATATCATGCATATGGCGCCTTGCATTGCTTACTTTATAGATCAAATATGTCATCTGCTTAGTTTAGACATGCTTTGTGTGAATGCCATCTGTTTAGTTTCTATATTATATATATGAATCATGCAATGCCATCTTGTTTAGCCAGGCATCATATATCTGAATTTTGCAATGCCATCCTGGTTAGCCAGTAATCTTATATGTGAATTATATTATGCCATTCTTTTTTATTACGTATTAAATTTGTCAATAATGTTAGTACATTCAATTACTCTTCCTCTGCATCAGCCAGTCGACACGGTCATGGAAAAATCTGGAGTGAAAACAAGGTCTTCAGAACAGACAATGCTATCTGACGAAGCGCATGTCTTGCTGTCTTGCTGGTTACGGATAGCTCCTCAAATGAGTATTCAAAGACATATGACCAGTCCCACCCCCCCCCCCCCCGAGGTGCATGCTCTAACTTGGTAGGGTTATATTGCTCATATCGTGCATATGGTGTCTTGCATTTCCATATCATTTGCTTAGTTTAGACATGCTTTGTGTGAATGCCACATGTTTAGTGTCTAATTACCATATATGTGAATTATTTAATGCTATCTTATTGCAAGACATTATATATGTGAATTATGCAATGCTATCTTGTTGCAAAGCACTATATATGTGAATTATGCAATGCCATGTTGTTTAGCCAAGCATCATATATGTGAATTATATCATGCCATCCTTTTTTGTATTACGTATTCCATTTGTCGACAATATTTGTATATTCAACTACTTTTCCTATGCTTCAGCCATTTGAATTAGTGATGCAAAAAATCTGGAGTGAAAACAAGGTCTTCAGTGCTACCTGCTGAAGCAGATATCTTGCTGGTTACAGATAGCTCCTCAGAGGAGGATTCAGAGACAGATGACCGGTCTTATTTTCCCCCTGAGGTGTATGCACAAACTTGGCAGAGTTATATTACTCATATCATGCATATATTGTTTTGCAATGCTTAGTTTTTACATCATATACACAATATTGAATGCCATCTGCTTAGTTTACATATCATATATGCGATTGCCCTCCGCTTACTTGCTTAGTATATAAATCATATATTCGAATTATATCATGCCGATATGTTTACATAGACAACATGTATCTGAATTATGGCATGCCAACCCATTTTCTAAAGACATGATATAGTTATATCATCTCATCATGTTTACATAGTCATCATATTTTGAATTATGTCATTCTATCCGTGAATTATATCATGCCATCATGTTTTTCATCGACGGCATGTATGTGAGTTATGGCATGCCAACCACTTTAATAGACACATCGTATAATTATATCGTGTCATCATGTTTACATAGTCATCATATTTTGAAGTATGTCATTTTATCATGTTTAGTTAGTCATCATATATGTGAAATTGTGTCATGCTATCCTGTTTAGTTAGCCATATTTAAAAAGTTAATCTTGTATTGTCTTAAAAAATAGTGAATTTATATTTAAAAAATATTAATCAAACATTTGAAAAATGTTAAATGTATATAGAAATGATGTTGACCATATATTAAAAAAATGTTAATCTTAAATTTGAAAAAAAATCAAGCATTTGAGAAAAAATAAATGTTTATATAAAATGTTGATCATGTGTTAAAAAATATTAATTGTGTATTTGAATTTTTTTAATCAAGCATTTGAAAATGTTTAAAATGTATACAGAAAAAATGTTGACAATGTTTTCAAAAAATGTTAAGATTGTATTTAAAAAATGTTAAACGTGTATTAGAAAAATGTTATTGACATACACACAAAATCCAGAATGAAAACAGAAAGAGGCAAAGAAAAACAAAAAACAATGCAAATAGAAGGAAAAAAAACAAAGAAAAGGGAATATGAAAAAGAAAATAGAAGAAACAATTGCAAAAGGAATGAAAAAACAGTGAACCCCAATAAGGAAACAAAGAAAAACAAAAAAACCATTGAAAACAAAGAAAGAAACAAAAAAACGAAGCAAAAGAAGCAAAATGAGAAAGAAAAAATAATAATAACCATGAAAGAAACAAATAAAAATAAACAAAAAAACAAATGCATTACAATGAAAAAGGAGAAGCAAAGAAGAAATAAGAAAGCCAAGAAATTAAAAATAAAACTAAAGAAAACCTATAGCGAGCGAGCGACAGCAGTGAACCTACACTAATGGGCCGGCCCATATGCAAGCACATTTAGCAAAAAGAGTTTCCACGCTCAACGCGAGAGAGCTATCCTCTAGGCATGCCTATGTCTCGCTTCACGTGAGACACAGCGGCCTCTTGCCTGAAGCAGTTGCGGAGTTGGCTGGCCCAATGTGCGGGAGGTCGTAGGCCTTGAAGCGCGGAAGATGATTTGTGGCTCTCTAGTGCCACACATGCCTATATGAATATAGCATTAAAAACATATAAGGAAATTTCAGTTATTTCTGAAATTTTGAAATATGAAATCTGCATGCCCATTGTACACTCGTGTCCAGGTTCGTGGGGAACGGGTGCCTGTGATAGTGTCAATAAAAAAAGACAAAAAACATTGTATGCATAGAAAAAAATAGATGTATTGAATGTCGGAACTTAATTCCTCGTTGCGGATACCACGGGCACTAATGCCCAGTGAAACTGAACACGGGTGTACAATGGGCACTGATGTTTCATATCTCGAAATTTCAGAATTTTTTTCAGTTTTCTGATATATTTTAATGCTAGTTTCATATAGGGTGTGTGGCACCCAAGTGCTCCAATGCATTTTTCTTGAAGCGCTCGTCTCTTCTGTTTGTTATCACGTTGTATATTTTTGTTGTTTTGTTTTTTAAATTTTGTGTATACTTCCAAATATTACAAAAAACATTTTCATTAAGCATTTGAGAAAATGTTAATGAAACATTTGAAAAATATTAAATGTGTATAGAGGAAATATTTCTCATGTATACGAAATATTATAAAAATACACAATGTGTATGAAAGCAATTGAATATGTATTTTAAAATGTAAATCTAGCATTTGAAAAATGTTAATAAAATATATGTAAAATATTAATCAAACATTTGAAAAATGTTGAATACGTATAGAAAAAATGTTCGTCATGTATAAAAAATATACAAAAAATACAATATTTACCTATTAATAAAGAGCCTATTGCTTCTAGCAGTCCGTCAGAAAAAATACCCCCAAAGTTGCTATAAATTACCCACTATGCCATCTATAAGTGAAGAAAACGATTCGATTTTTCGTATCAAAAGGCGCCGCCTGCTTACTTGTTTTATAGAGGTGAGACCAGTGTAAACCATAGATCGACAAGAAGTAGAGTGGTTGACCCATAGCTCCTGTAGCGGCGAGACTAGGGTCTGATCCCCAGCTAGCACACCTTTTATCCCTCTCTTCTCACGCCTGATCCTCTCCATGTATGCGTTCATGGGACGCCCATGTGCGGGGCTTCACTCCCCTTTTTTCATTTTTATTTTTTTGTCTTTTGTTTTCTCATTCTATTTTCTTTAAATTAATTCAGGATTTTTAAATTTTAAAAGTTGTCAGTTTTCAATTTTTTTTGAGAAATCATAAAATATAAGTGAATTTAAAATATTTAGAAAATCCTAAAAATGTTGCAGATTCAAAAAATGTTGGTGGTCTTGCAATACTGTTTGCAAATTATAAAAAAACCAAAATTTGAAAAAAAATGTTTGGCAAAAAAAATCATGTTCATGATCTTGAAAAAATGATTGTGTATTCAAAACATATTCGGGAATCTGAAAAAAATGTCCATCAAATTTTAAAGAATGTTCACAAAAATAAAAATAAATATTATTTTTAGAAAATGTTCCCCAATTTTAGAAAAAAGTTCACCAATTCAAAAAATGTTTGTTGAGTCGAAAAATGTTAATGAATTCAAAAAATGTTCATACATTTAAAAAATGTTTGTACACAAAACTAATGTTCATGATTTTTTTGAGAAAATTCAAAATTAAAAAAAAAGTTTGTCAATTCAAAAAACTGTTCTCCGATTCAAAAGTATTTTATGTCTAGGATTTGATTAATTTTTCAAAAGTCTTTATATATCTTGGCGTTGGGAGTAGTTTGTGGTCGATGAGATTTGTTTTTAAAATTTTAAATGTTCCCTTCCGCAACATAATGACAAGTGTGGCATGCACTGGCAAGCCCATAGCCTTGGGATTTAGCACATCGAATGCGTTGTGAGCACGTGGACATTGCAACCATCATCGGTCAGGGTGAGAAAAAAAGTAAGTGAAACATGATGAGCCACTATGTTAAAATAGAGTACGCTCATATATCAGGGTATTGAGTCATACTTATTTGATTAACGCATAATTTTTTTGTCTCCCATTGCAACGCACGGGTATATTTTTGCTAGTATGTATGTAAAATAAATGTTGATTGTGTATTTGTTAAGCCGTTATCTCATGTGTGTACGATCATGTATACTGTATAGAGTTCACTACCTCCTAGTCTTATGGATCACAACCACTCTCCACGTTGGCCTGCGCGTCATGCATCATGGGAGACGTTGGGTGATCCGGCTATTTGTACTCTATAACTCTTGTGCATAATCAATACACAGCACTGTGAGCCAACTCTCCCTCTAGCTTGGTATCAGTCGCCATGGTCTTCGAGGACATCTTCGACGAGCCCCCCTCTCCGGTCATCCACTCATCCTTCTCCCCTAGGACTTCCTCTTCCCTCTCTCCGAGCACCACCGCTGCCCTCTCCTCTGATGTCAGTCCCTCCCTCCCTCCTCCTGTCGAACCACCAGCCGACTCCCTCCGCCTCTCCTTCCACAATGACCACATCTCCAACCACATCAAATTAAAACTCGATCCGGCCGAGAACAATTACATCAAGTGGCGCACTTTCTTCTACTGCGTTCTCATGCAGTACCGCGTGCAAGATCACGTGGATCGGCCACCTCCTCCCAATTCTAACGCCGCCTGGCTCGCCATCGACCATCGTCTTACCCTCTGGCTCTACTTCACCCTGGCCAATTCCATCCCCGAGCTCATCATGGGCGGCGCCGTGAACGCGTTCACCGCGTGGCGCCACATCCAGGACTACTTTCTGGCGAACCAGGGTGCCCAATACCTTCACCTGACACGCTAGTTCCAGAATCTCAAACAAGGCGAACTCTCTGTCTCCGACTATGCTCGCCATCTCAAGTCCCTTGCGAACGGCCTCGCGGCCACCGGCCACGCCGTTGAGGATCACGACCTCACCATGTAGCTCCTTCATGGCTTGGACGCCCGCTTTGACACCATCCGTACCTTCCTCGGCGACACGGTGCCCCTCCCGCCGTTCCACGTCGCCCGCTCTCGCTTGGATCTTGCCGAGTACAACATCAACTTGCAGGCGTCCGAGGCTGGCTCTGTCGCGCTCACCATCTCCGGCGGCTCCAACTCCACCAGCGACTGCGGCGACCGCGGTGACCATGGCGGCCCCGGCGACCGCAACAGCCGTGGTGACCGCGCCCCCTCAACGGGTCGCGGCTCCGGTGGCAACCGCGGTGCTGACCGCGGGTATGGCCGTGGGCACAACAACGGTCGCGGCCGCTCTAACTCAGGTGGTCGTGGCTCTGCCGCGCCTCAGCCGTCGCCATGAACCGGCAACTTCGCTTTGTATGGCATGGCTCTCCCCGCGCCTCGCTCCGGCTGGATCCTGCCCAACGCCGCCGGCGTGCTCGGCCCGCGCCCTGGCGTCCACTCCCAGGCGTATCCGCTGATGCTGTCTGGGCCTTCCACACAGCCCACGCCGTACCAGCCTAGCGCACCCTCATGGGAACACGCTGCCCTGTTCCAGCATGCCTACAGCCAGCGGCCTCTTCCCCAACACGGAGCTGACTGGATCCTCGACTCTGGTGCGGCCACTCACGTCACCGGCAGCCCTGGTAACCTTTCTACGTTCGTTCTTTTCCAAAGCATAATTCTTCTAGCATTATTGTCGGCAATGGTGATCGTCTCCCTATCATTGGCACCGGCTCTACTACTCTTTCCCCCACCAATCTTTCTCTTAATGATGTAGGTATCTACCCCAACATTGTCAAAGATCTTATCTTTGTTCGCAAACTCTCTACTGATAATAATGTTTCCGTGGAATTTAACCCCCTTGGTTTCTCTATGAAGGCACTTCCAACCAGGACGCCCATCATGAAGTCCAGTAGCACCGGTCCCCTTTACCCGTTTTATGGCAATAACTCCATCCGTGGCGCTGCCTTCTTCACCTCTCCTGGCGATATGTGGCACCAGCGCATCGGCCACCCCGGGTAGGCTCCCCTGGCGGCTATCTCCAAAGATTTCCTACCTGATTGTAATAACGCTGCCCGGTCCCCTTGTACGGCATGTCAACTTGGCCGGCAGCCTCGTCTCTCTTTTTCTTCCTCACAAAGTTGTACTAGTGCTCCTTTCCAACTTATTCATTATGATTTGTGGACCTCCCCGATTGTGAGTTTCTCTGGTTATCAGTATTACGTCATAATTCTTGATGATTACTCTCATTACTCTTGGTCTTTTCCTTTGCGCAATAAGTCCGAGACATCCTCTGTCTTGCAGCGTTTCTTTACCTACATACTTACCCAATTTCACACTCTCATCAAGTGTATGCAGTGTGACAATGGCGGCGAATTCATCAACACTTCTCTTCCCTCTTTCTTCTCTACCAACGGTATCGTGTATCGCCTCTCTTGCCCCCACACATCCCCCCAAAATGGCAAGGTAGAGCGCATGCTTCGCACTACTAACGATGTCATACGTACCCTCCTTCTCCACGCCCACTTACCACCCCCATTTTGGGTGGAGGCCCTACACACCGCCACACACTTGCTCAATCGCCGTCCGTCCACCAAGACAACTCCTTACACTCCCTTTTTCCTCCTCACCGGTGTTCATCTGCGGTAAGATCATCTTCGTATTTTCGGATGCCTTTGTTTTCCCAACCTCTATGCCACAAGCCCTCACAAATTGGCTCCTCGCTCTACACGTTGCGTTTTCCTCGGCTACCCGCTAGAGCACAAAGGATACCGCTGTCTTGATCTCAAATCTCACCACGTCATTGTATCCAGGCACGTTATTTTTGACGAGACCATTTTTCCCTACACAGCACCAGTCACAGGGGCATCTCCCACAGCGGATCCCGCACCTACCACCACCCTGCGCCATATCCCCTCTGGGATCTCCGCCACGCCACCAACCTCGGATGCTAGAGGCCCCACGCAATCCGCCTCGCCTTCTGGTCCTCCACCCACCCCACCCCATGCGTCTCCCCACCCCACCATTGAGCCGACCGGATCGCCCCCTGCCCCACCCATGCCACGCGTCCCCACCCGATTCACCCCACCAGATTCGCCCGATACGGATCCCCTCCGGTCGACCACACCTGCCCGCCTTGGATCGGCCGCCCAGCCTGCCCCTCGGCCCACTGACGCACCCCTGTCGAGCCACCACATCTTCGTCGCACCTCGTGCCCACCACTCCTAGCCCGCCATGTCGCCCGGTTATTCCCGTTGCCCCTCCTCTTAATTCACATAAAATGACGACCAGGGCTAAACGGGGGTTCGCTCAACCAGGCCGCTTATTTTCCCTAGCGACTACCGCGGCTCTTTCTCCCATTCCTTCTTCTTATAAATCCGCTCTCAAGGATCACCATTGGCATGACGCAATGCTTGAGGAATTTAATGCTTTGCTAACGAACGACACTTGGAGCTTGGTTCCTTGTCCTGCAGGTGTTAACATGGTCACCGGAAAGTGGGATTTTCGCCACAAATTCCACTCCGACAGCACGCTGGCTCAGTACAAGGCGTGTTGGGTCCTCCGTGGATTCACTCAGCAGGAAGGAGTCAACTACACGGAGACTTTCAGTCCGGTTGTCAAACCAGCCACCGTTTGCATCATTCTTAGCGTCGCCACCGCGCACTCTTGGCCCATACATCAACTTGATATCAAGAACGCGTTCCTTCATGGCGATCTTGATGAGACCGTCTATTGCAACCAACCGACCAGGTTTGTCGACCCCTCTTTTCCCAACCACGTATGCCTTCTCAAGAAATCTCTCTATGGGTTAAAACAGACCCCTCGGACCTGGTTCTTGCGTTTTCAGAGCTTCATCTTGTCATTGGGATTTGTAGCCTCCAAGTGTGACTCTTCTCTTTTCATCTATTGCAATGGCTCCTCGGTCGCCTACCTTCTACTATATGTCGATAATACCATCCTCATCGCCAATACCACACCCTCCCTCCACTCCATCATTTCTTCCCTCAAACACGAGTTTGCCATGTCCAACTTAGGCGACATCCATCATTTTCTTGGTGTCAACGTCACACGCAACCAGTCCGGCCTCTTTCTCTCTCAACAACAATGCGTGCTTGAGATTTTGGACCGCGCAAACATGCTCCACTGCAATTCCATTTCTACACCCGTCGACACCAAAGCCAAACTATCCATCCACGATGGCGAACCCCTTTCCAACCCCACACTGTACCGTAGTCTTGCTGGCGCTCTCCAGTACTTAAACATCACCCGCCCAGACATTTCTTACACTGTGCAACACGCTTGCCTCTTCATGCATGCTCCCCGCACCACCCACTTCCAGTTGGTCAAACGCATCAAACGCATCTTGCGTTATCTTAAGGGCAGTTCCCACTACGGTCAGCAATTCGACAAGTCACCATCTCGTGATCTCATCGCTTACTCCGAGGCCGATTGGGCCGGTTATCCGGATACACGTAAATCAACATCTGGTTTTTGTGTCTTCCTCGGCGCTAACCTCATCTCCTGATCTTCTAAGCGCCAGCACACGGTCTCTCGATGCAGCGCTGAAGCTGAATATTGGGCCGTCGCGAACTGCGCGCCTGAAACTACGTGGCTCCGCCGGCTGCTACAGGAGCTTCGGTGTCCTCCTGCTCACGCTGCGCTTGTCTATTGTGACAACATCAGCGCCACGTACTTATCTTCCAACCCAATCCAGCACCAACACACCAAACACGTCAAAATTGACCTTCATTTCGTGCGCGACCGCGTTGCGTTGGGCGAAGCAAGAGTTCTTCATGTACCATCCGGCTCCCAGTACGCCGATGTCTTCACCAAGGGGCTCCCTAGCACGGTCTTCGACGACTTCAGATCCAGTTTGAACATCCACCCCGGTGGAGTTCCGACTACGCGCGGCTGGGGGGGGGGGGTGTTAAGTTGTTATCTCATGTATGTACGACCATGTATACTGTATAGAGTCTGTTGTAACTACCTCCTAGTCTTATGGATCACAACTACTCTCCACGTTGGCCTGCGCGCCGTGCATCATGGGAGACGTTGGGTGATCCGGCTATTTGTACTCTCTAACTCTTGCACATAATCAGTACACAGCACTCTGAGCCAACTCTCCCTCTAGTTATATTAACATAATTTTAAATGTGCATAAATAATATGCCTGCTGTATACCGGAAATGTACAACGTACATTACATAAAAGTGGACATATATTTTTTAAAAAGGTTAATTTTATTATTAAAAATGTGAAACATGTATATAAATTTTCCTAATGTATACAAAAAATGTACATTATTTATGAAAAATTATTTATTGCCACTAGAAAAAATTAGCCTTGTATTGAGAAATATTGACCATGTATTCAAAAAATATTAACCTTTTATTTTTTTAACACCTTGTATTTTGAAAATGTTAAACATGTATTAAAAATTTATTGCTTATATTCCAAAATGTACAATGTGTATGAAAAATAAATACACATAAAATATAAGTTTTCAAAAAAATTTAATCTTTTATATCAAAATGTTAAACATGTATATAGAAGAAAATTCTGATGTTCATGAAAAATGTTGAACATGTACGAAAAAAGGCAGAGATGTGTTGTAAAAAACAAAACCGATGCAAATCGACAAATAACAAAGAAACAAAAATAAAAGCGAAGAAAACAAATTAAGAAAGAAAGAATACCAAAGTATAACGAAGAAAGAGAAAAATGAAAGAAAACCAGTTGCCAAAACCGGCTGCCTCGCTGTGGGGAAGTGGGTTGGCCCAATATTCGCGCTCGGGGGGATCGCTTGTGCGAATGCTCGACATTTTGACTCGGTTAGCGTCAAATAGGATTTCCCTACCAAACTAACATGCAGCAAACCTACAAGCGAACAAGTTCTACGCTAATGGTCCGGCCCGCTCGCGTGATGCGAGAGCATCTTACATCTCGCTATAAGCAGTATATTGCCCTCGCACTATCCTCTTGCTACAAGCGAGACATAGCTCTCGCGTGTGCTCGTTGTGAGAGCTATATCTTGTTTTAAGTGAGATAGAAGCTACTCTCGCCTAAATGGAATAGCTCTCGCGTGAGACTAGGCCGACCCATTTTTGGGAACTTTTTTGTGAGACAAACGCTTCGCTGGTTCGTTCGGATGTTTTTGTTGTGGCTTCACTGTTTTTTAGCTATGGGAATATCTTATTTGTTTTTATCGGTTTCTTCATTTTATGAAGGGGAGCCTTGCCGTAGTTCTAAATCTGTTGCCTTATGACCATGAGATCACGACTCTGAATTCTGAAAATAACCTCTTGCAGAAATATAGGGAAAGGATGGGTACAATAGACCCAAAGTGGTCGACCCTTCCCTGGACCCTGCGCAAGCAGGAGCTACATGCACCAGGCTGCCCTTTATGTTTTTCTTTGTCTCATCAGTTTCTTCATTTTCTTTATCCTTTTCCATTGTTTCGTCCTTTCTTTATTTTCTCATTGTTTTTCTTTGGTTTTCACGCTTCTTACCGATTTTCTTAGTTTTTTCACGAGTTTCTTTGTTTTTTGTTTTCTCTAACCGTTTTCTTTTTTTCCCAGTGGTTTCTTTGGTTTTTCATCAATTTTCGTCATGTTTTTCTCAGCTTTCAATGGTTTTTTTGTCTTCTTTTCTTATGTTTTTGGTTCCTTCTCAATTTTCTTTATTTTTCTTGTTTCTTGGTTTCCTTTTCTTTTTTTGGTTTTTCTTGGTTTTCAGTACATATTCAATATTTTTCTTATACATTGGAAACATTTTGAATATATACATGTTTAATTTTTTTTAAATCTTATGTTTTTATGTATGTTTTTTCCACACACATTATACAATTTTTGTATACATCTAATACATTTTTCTATTATAGTTCTAACAATCATCGAGTACAAGTTTAACTTTTTCTAATACATGGTCATCAATTTGTATACACATTTTAGAAAATTCAAATGCTTGATTAAAAAAAATTCAAACACAAGGTTAGCATTTTTCGAATACATGGTCGACATTTTTTCTATACCCATTTAACATTTTTCAAATGCCTGATTACGATGATTTTCAAGTACAAGATTAAAAAAATTAATACATACTCAACAATTTTTATACACATTTAACATTTTTTGGCAAGATTTACATTTTTCTAATACATGGTCAATATCTTTTCTATACACATTTAACATTTTTAAATACTTGATTAAAAAAATTCAAATACTTGTTTTTTACAAATGCGCGATTAACATTTTTAAATACATGATCAATTCTTTTTCGCACACATTGTATATTTTTATATTCATTTTTCATATACATGGTCAATATTTGTTTATATACACATTTGGCACATTTGAAATGCATGGTTAACATTTTTCAAAACATTATGTAAAGTATATGTTCTGTTATATATATGCTTAGATTTTTGGAAGTCTAAACAAAAGTAAAAGGTACATCAAAAAACAAAAACAAAAATATAAAAACAAAAAACAAGGCAGTTGCCTTTAGCGCAGCTGGGCCAGCCCTTCTAGCGGTTCCGTAGGTCTCGCCATAAGCAAATAGAGGCGCCCTATGCTCGCTGGGTTTTCCTGACCTACATCAACAACCTGGATTGGGCTGTACAAAGCTGTAACTGCTCCCAAATACTATGTTAATAATTTTCTAAAAGAAAAGGTAGTTTTTTATTTTTTTCCTTGATATATGAAATTCTGAAAACGTCTCTCACATATTTACTGCAGTATGTAGACAAGAACCTTTGAGAGGGAAAATGAACTTCGCTACCTTACTTGAGCGTGCAGGTTGAGGTTAGGACATCTCCGATGTCAACTCATAAATTCGTTCGCGTATGTTTGAACCGTGTTATCCACATCACTTAAGTCATCCAGCACGCGTTTGTATCCATTTGCAGAGCGGTCTGAAGGTATTTTCTTCTGCAAACCGGAACAAAACTTGGGGGCCTTGCGGACGTCCGGACAACAACCATACCCGCTTCGGACCACACTGGCCCATCCAAACCTCCTCCTCCCTTGCTCGCGCGCTTTCCCGTCCAGCGCCGGCTGCCCGCATTCATACTGCTGTAGAATGCGCCGTTCCATATTGAAGACAGCAAAGGGCGGACGCGGCCTCTCACTGTCACCGCTATTGAAGCGGCTTACCGGCCTAGGGCGCCGCCCCCGCACGCTTGGCTGAACACGGCTCCTTGCCGCATTCAAAGGCCTCCATTAAACTCGTGTGGAAGCCAATAAATCTACTCCGGCAACACGTCTGCTCACGAGTGGGCTGGCATTAAACACAATGCCGGGCAAGCTCCTCGCATTCGCCCGCTATTTAAAGGAGGCCAGACACCGGGCAAGAACCGCACCACTCCGCCGCTATCACCTCCTTCCACCATTTTCTCCACCCTATGGCATCTGACGAGCAGTTCTCCAGCATAAAAGCCGGCTAGGTGGCCCTCCAAGACCGTCGGATACGAGGGAGGCAGCTCGCTGCTCCAAGTTCCTTGCCTAGCCCGACGGAGCAAGTTACCGCCCCAAGCCGACGCATGGTTCAGCAACTCACCTGTCCAAGCTAGGTCGCGGAGGAGTGGCGAGTTGCTTCAGGCCGGTATGGGGGCAGGGGGGAGGGGGAGCACGGCCGCACGGGCATCATGGCTATCGTGGACGACGTCATGTCGTACCACCCCTCCTGTGCGTGCGACCGTGCCATCCGCTGTCAATGCACGCGTAACCGCACCCTGTTGGCGGAGACAGAAGCCGGCTGCATGGACATCGACAGGTGGTGGCCTGCACGTCCGCGCCTGCCGCCATCATTAAGGAGAAGTAGAACACGGGTGGCCACCACCGCTTGGGTCCCATGAAGGCCCCACGAGGCGACGCCGACGTACACAACTGGTGTCTTGCCCGATCGCAGGCCACCATCGCCCCTTAACCAAAAACCAACATTCATCCGTGCAATGTAGGGACCCTTCCCCTCCGGCTGAAACATCAACCGATGGTTCCACTCCGACAAGCGGTGGGGAAGCAAGCCGCCCTTTATGTTGAAGCTTGTCCGACAGCCGTGAGCCCTGGAGGTCGCAAGGGCTGGAGCTTGTCCAGGAAGGTGATGGATGATACGTCTCCAACGTATCTATAATTTTTGATTGTTCCATGCTATTAAAGTATCATTCTTGGACGTTTTATACTCATTTACTAGCAACTTTATATCATTTTTTTGGACTAACCTATTGACATAGTTCCCAGTGCCATTTGTTGTTTTTTGCTTCGCAGAATATCAATACCAAACGGAGTCCAAATGCCATGAATTTTTTTGGAGAATTTTTTCTGCCCAGAAGACACCTAGGAGGCCCAAGCAGTGCACCAGAGGGGGCCTGTGGAGCCCACTAGGCACCAGGGTACGCTAGGGCCCCCAGGCGCGCCCTGGTGGGTAGTGGGGCCCACAGACACCCCCTCCACCGACCTCTGGCTATATAAATACTCGAAAATCTCCAAAACCCTAGGGGAGTAGACGAAACACAATTCCATCCACGAGATCCAATCTAGAGGCCTTCTCCGGCGCTCTGCCGGAGGGGTCCACGATCACAGAGGGGTTCTTCATCATCACCCTTGCCCCTCCGATGATGCGTGAGTAGTTTACCACAGACCTACGGGTCCGTAGGTAGTATCTAGATGGCTTCTTCTCTCTTTTAGATCTTCAATACAATGTTCTCCTCGATGTTCTTGGTGATCTATTTGATGTAATGATTTTTTGCGGCGTGTTTGGTGGGATCTGATGAATTGCGAGTTTATGATCAGATCTATCTATGAATATTATTTGAGTCTTTGTTGAACTCTCTTATGCATGATTGTTATAGTCTCGTATTTCTTCTCTGAAACTTTGGTTTGGTTTGGCTAACTAGATTGATTTTTCTTGTCATGGGAAGAGGTGCTTTGTGATGGGTTCGATCTTGCGGTGCTCAATCTCAGTGACAGAAGGAGACATGACACACATGTATCGTTGCCATTAAGGATAAAAAGATGTGGTCTATTCCTACATGAATAGATCTTGTCTACATCATGTCATCGTTCTTATTACATTACTCCGTTTTTCCATGAACTTAATACACTAGATGCATTCTTGATAGCGGTCGATGTGTGGAGTAATAGTAGTAGATGCAGGCAGGAGTCGATCTACTAATCTTGGATGTGATGCCTATATACATGCTCATTGCCTTGGACATCATCATAATTATTTTATCTTCTATGAATTGCCCAACAGTAATTTGTTTACTCACCGTATGCTATTTTCTTGAGAGAAGCCTCTAGTGAAATCTACGGCCCCCGAGTCTATTTCCTATCATATTATTTTCAGATCTATTATTCCAAAAATCCAAAAATACATTGCTGCACATTTTCTTTATTTATTTTATTTTGTGTTTTTGCTAGATCTATTTATCCAATCTCATACAATTTTATCTATCTCAATATCGAGGAGGGATTGACAACCCCTCTTACGCGTTGGGTTGCAAGTTTTTGTGGTTTGTGTGTAGGTGATGTTTACATAGTGTTGCTTGGTTCTCCTACTGGATTGATAACCTTAGTTTCATAACCGAGGGAAATACTTACCGTTGCTGTATTGAATCATCCTCGCCTCTTCGGGGAATTACCAACGCAGATACAAGCAATCGATGGAATTCTCCTCAAACCAGGGTCTAAGCTAGCGTGGAAGAAGCCTTTCATCGTACTGGCCACCATCAATATTCGGAGGTACTCTTTGGTGACGGGCTGCCAACCATTTCCCCATTTGGTTTTGTTGTTCTTTAGGCCGCTTCGTCGTTCCGACGTTATTGTCATCTTGTCATTCTCTTTTGATGTGACTTTTACGTGCTTGTAATAGAATCCATGGGCTAAGTGCGACAACTGTGAGCACATGATGATCGGTACAATAAGGGGTTTGATTTCAAGGTTCAGTATATGTTAAGCAGTCATCATATCTAATTTATAGGACATGGCCCCGTCTGTTCATGTATGGTGGGTTTGACTAAACAAGGGTGTCTTTTTCCATTTGAGATTTTTTGTCTGTGTATGTGTGTATTAGGATGGGTGCTTGCCATGCTTATATGTCGTGGGCCTGTGTTAGCATTTCTTCTTACATTGAATCTTCTTGTTGTCTCAGTGGATTGTAGACTGTGTAGGTGCTATTGGTTTTGACTTGGTGTCTAGTAATGGGTGGCCCGGATGAACTGGCTTCGCTTCTTGGGAACCCAGGGCACGTGAATGCAACATGAACCGGTAGATCAACCGTGTGTTCCCGGCACACGGTTCATGCCTGTGAAGGTGCGCCGACGGGTTTGTTCTAAGTCGGATGGTAAGCCTGCGCTTACTGGTTACTTTCCCCGGTGTCGGTTCATGGATGGTCGGCTCGACCCGGCTTCATTTGCTATGAGAGATGCAAAATGCCAGCCCAAGGTTGCTCCCTCGTGGGCTAGTGGTCTCGCGTTTGTTGGTAAGGTGGCTCTAATTTTTAGTGCTGCCTAGAGGCCCCTGCGGCTGGATGGATGCTAGTCTTCACGGCCTTGGCCCGCTGCGTTTGGCCGGATCACGTGTTTTGCCATGTCTGCCCAGGGTTGTAACAAAAGCGCCCCTTGTGCCTTGTGGGTCTTGCTGTTTGGCTGCTCGAGTCAGTGTTTTGTGCGATGTGTGGAGGTAGGTGTGTTGTGTCACATCGTCTGGCACACTAAATAGGCAGTGCGGTGCATCGCCGCAGACACGAGCCAGGTTATGTCCCATTGTCTTTCATGCTAGAGATGGGTGTAGGTGCTAGCGGCAAAAAGAGTGATCTATGTTGTTTAATGTCCATGTCTCGTGGCCCACGAACTCTTGATTGTCTACCCGGCATGGCACCTTTTGCTTTGTCCTATCATGCTCGTTTGCTGATCATTGATACGCACCACACGAGACAGGGGACACGATGTTTACCCCGGTTCGGGCCCTCTCTATGGAGGTAATACCCTACTTCCTGCTTGATTGATCTTGATGAATATGAGTATTACAAGAGTTGATCTACCACGTGATCGTAATGGCTAAACCCTAGAACTCTAGCCTGTATGATTGTGATTGCCTCTATGGACTAAACCCTCCGGTTTATATAGACACCGGAGGGGACTAGGGTTGTACAAAGTCGGTTACAGAGAAAGGAATCTTCATATCCGAACGCCAACTTGCCCTCCATGCCAAGGAGAGTCCCATCCGGACACGGGAGAGAGTCTTCTATCTTGTATCTTCACGGCCCATTAGTCCGGCCCATGTCCAACAGGCCGGACGCCTGAGGACCCCTTAATCCAGGACTCCCTCAGTAGCCCCTGAACCAGGCTTCAATGACGAGGTGTCCGGCGCGCAGATTATCTTCGGCATTGCAAGGCGGGTTCCTTCTCCGAATACTCCAAAGCATCCTTCGAACACAGAAAACGTGTCGGGCTCTGCAAAACAAGTACCACACACAACCGCAGAGAGTATAATATTTCACGAGTCCAATCTGCTGACAACTTTTGTAGCGTGACATCACGTCCCTGCCCGGTCATTGTTTCAAACCATTTTTTAGCCTCCCGCTCCACATTTCAAGATGCGGTTTTATTGGCATGTCTTGTCGAAGCAGAGATCGTGTCCCCTTATTGCAGGATTCTCATGAATACGAGCGTGGGTAACCCAACCGTTCCGTTGGCATGATCCCTTGGGAATAGGCAGGCTTTAAGGCCTATGAGGAGGCGTTTGATATTCATCGCCTTTATAAAGTGGCACAGACCCGTCTTTCTCCTCTACGCCTACCTCTTCCTCAACCTATCCAACCTTGAGTTCCAGCACCCAGGTTTCAACTTAATTGCTCCAAGCCTCCCAGTCATGTCCGGACCCAGCCCTCAAGGCCGGTGGGTGGCCTCCTCTGTCACAGAGGAGGATATCGCGAAGCTCCGGGCGGCAAGATACCTGACCGCGGAAATCCTCCACAGGCTCCCTGCTAAGGGGCAGGTTATTCCTACTCCCTGATCTGGCGAGAGGGTCGTATTCATCTCCCACTTCCTCTGGGGGCTAGGGTTCGCTCTCCATCCCTTCGTGCGCGGACTCATGTTCTATTACGGGCTAGATTTCCACGATCTAGCTCCGGACTCCTTTCTTCACATCTCGGCGTTCATTGTCATGTGCGACGCCTTTCTCCGCATTCCCCCACACTTCGTCTTATGGCTCAAGACCTTTAATGTGAAGCCGAAGGTAATCGAGGGGAAGCAAGTGGAGTGTGGTGGTGCTACGGCGAGCAAGCTCACCAATATTCTTTGGCCAAAAGGCTCTTTGATAATCCCCAAGTGCAAGCAATCATCGTAGAAATTTCCAAAGGTGGAAGTGATAAGTATGGAGTGTCGAACCCACAAGGAGCTAAAGGTAAGATCAATATTCTCTCAAGCCCTATCTTCCACTGATACGACTCTACGTACACCGAACGTTTGCTTCCAACTAGCATCGAGAAATAAAACTACGTTTTGGGTATGAAGTGGATAACTTTGTATGGCATCGGAGAGCTAAAACATAAAAGTAGGTGCTGCTATCATAAAGTTAGAATATAATACTAAACATTATAAATAGCGAGTGTGGAATAATGGTGGATCGGTGTGCGGGATTGTCCTAGGCAATTGTTAACAAGACCGATAATCACTATTGCAGTTTCATATGAGGGAGAGGCATAAGCTAACATACTTTCTCTACTTGGATCATATGCACTTATGATTGGAACTCTAGCAAGCATCCGCAACTACTAAAGATCATTAAGGTAAAACCCAACCATAGCATTAAAGCATCAAGTCCTCTTTATTCCCATACGAACAATCCCTCTTACTCGGGTTTGTGCATCAGTCACTCACCAACCCACTATAAGCGAATCATGAACGTATTGGAACACCCTACAGCGGGAGTCCCTCATGCTTGCGCGACACGGAGGGCGCCATAGGACAGCACCAAAATAAAACATACAACTCATACCAATCTAGATCATCAATCAACCCAAAGACAAAAGATATCTACTCAAAACATCATAGGATGGCAACACATCATTGGATCATAATATGTGGCATAAAGCACCATGTTCAAGTAGGGATTACAGCGGGGTGCGGGAGAGTGGACCACGTAAAAGAGGTGAGGATGGTGATGATGATGGTGATGTTGATGAAGACGATCACCGTGGCGATGATTCCCCTCCCGATGGCACTCCGGCACCACCGGAAGAGAGGAGGAGAGGTTCTCCCCCTGGTGCTTCCTCCTCCATGGCATCCACCCTCTGTTCCTTGGCTTTCATGGTGATGATGGCCCCTCCGGGATACTCCTCCATGGCCACCGGTGATGATGGCCCCATCCGACAGGGTGCCGGAGAGGGCCTAGATTGACTTCTCGTGGCTACAGAGGCTTGCGGCAGCGGAACTTCCGATCTAGGTTTCTTTCTGGAAGTTTGGGTATATATAGAAGAGTTTTGCGTTGATTTCACGTCAGGGGGGGTCTCCGGGCTGTCCACGAGGTAGGGGGCGTGCCCCAGGGGGGTGGGCACGCCTCCCACCCTCGTGGGCAGCCCGGGACTCTTCTGGCCTGCTTCTGGTACTCCGTGGGCTTCTTCTGGTCCAAAAATGATCTCCGTCAAGTGGCACGTCAATTGGACTCCGTTTGGTTTTCCTTTTCTGCGATACTCTAAAACAAGGAGAAAACAGAAACTGGCACTGGGCTCTAGGTTAATAGGTTAGTCCCAAAAATCATATAAAATATCATATAAATGCATATAAAACATCCTAGAAGGATAGTATAAAGCATGAATACTTCATAAATTATAGATACGTTGGAGACGTATCAGCATCCCCAAGGTTAATTCATGCTCGTCCTCGAGTAGGTAAATGATAAAAGAAATAATTTATGAAGTGTGAATGCTAGCAAGTGCATAAGTTTGATCAATGATAATTCCAATCACTTTTTCTAGCATCATTATATGTCATAACAATAGCTCATCTCATAAAACTTTTCATGATCAAGTAACAAGCAAATCACATGTTTAAAGTATAGATCATAAACTTTCTTGAAAACTAACAAACAATATTCTCAGTCATCAAACAATTGCAATTCATCTTATTTTCAGGAAGAGTCTATGTTAGAGCTTTGATTTAGCAAACTCCACATACTCAACTATCATTTAGTCTTTCACAATTGCTAACACTCACGCAATATTTATGGGTTCAACGTTTTAATCAGACACAGAGAAAGATATGGGCTTATAGATTCGCCTCCCAACCTTTTACCTCAAGGGTAATGTCAACAATAATAGTTCATGATGCCTTACATCCAATTGGATATATATATCAGAATCATTCCAACACAAGGTGCTTGCCAAAGGATAAAATGTAAAAAGGAAAGGTGAAAATCACCATGACTCTTGCATAAGAGTAAGAGATAAAAGTAAAAGATAGGCCCTTCGCAGAGGGAAGCAGAGGTTGCCATGCGCTTTCAGGGTTGGATGCACAAAATCTTAATGCGAAAGAACATCACTTTATATTGCCACTTGTGATATGGACTTTATTATGCAGTCCGTCACTTTTATTTCTTCCACATCACAAGATCGTAAAAAGCTTATTTCCTCCACACTAGTCAATCATACATATTTAGAGGGCAATTTTTATTGCTTGCACCGATGACAACTTACTTGAAGGATCTTACTCAATCCATAGGTAGGTATGGTGGACTCTCATGGCAAAACTTGGTTTAAGGATATTTGGAAGCACAAGTAGTATTTCTACTTAGTGCAAAGAATTTGGCTAGCATGAGGGGGAAAGGCAAGCTCAACGTGTTGGGCGATCCATGACAATATACTTTATTTCAGATATAAAAAAACATAACCCATTACGTTGTCTTCCTTGTCCAACATCAAACTTTTAGCATGTCATATTTTAATGAGTGTTCACAACTACAAAAGATGTCCAAGATAGTATATTTATATGTGAAATCCCTCTCCCTTCAATATTCTTTCATGAATTGTTCAAGTGACCAATTCTACGTTTGCTAACTTTCAATAAGTTTACTACCTATACTTATTGTGTGTGAAGTCATTACTCCCCATGTTATAAGCATACGAAACATATATAAATTCATATTTATGACATTCACTTTTATTCAACCATTTACTCATAGGATATACATGAAGCACATGAGCAAATGACAAACTACTCCAAAAGATATGAGTGAAGAACACTGAGTAGTCAAATAATTAACTAGCCATGGGAGGATTCTTTTTCATTAAATATTTCAGATCCAATGATTTTATTCAAACAGCAAGTAAAATTGAAAATACGCTCCAAGCAAAACACATATCATGTGACGAATAAAAATATAGCTCCGAGTAAGGTATACCGATAGTTTTGAAGACGGAAGAGGGGATGCCTTCCGGGGCATCCCCAAGCTTAGGTACTTGAGTATTCCCTGAATATTGCCTTGGGGTGCCTTGGGCATCCCCAAGCTTAGGGTCTTTCCACTCCTTATTCTCCTCATATCGATATCTCACCCAAAACTTGAAAACTTCAATCACACAAAACTTAACCAAACTTCGTGAGATAGGTTAGTATGATAAAGAGCAAACCATTCACTTTGGTACTGTAAAAGACAAGGTTCATAATTGTTCTCACACAATTACTACTGTACCATATCATTTCTACAATTTATATTGAGAAATATAAGTCATAGAAATTAGAAAACAAGCAAACTATGCAATGAAAACAGAATCTGTCAGAAACAGAACAGTCTGTAATGATCTGAACATAAACCATACTTCTGCTATTCCAAAAATTATGAAATAAATTGGTGGACGTGAGGAATTTGTCTATTAATCTTCTGCAAAAAGAATCAACTAAAAATCACTCTTCTGTAAAAAAATGACAGCTAATCTTGTGAGCGCAAAGTTTCTGTTTTTTACAGCAAGATCACATTGACTTTCTCCCAAGTCTTCCCAAAGGTCTTACTTGGCACTTTATTGAAACAAAAGCTATAAAACATGATTACTACAGTAGCTTAATCATGTAAACACACAAAAACAGTGAGGGTAAATATTGGGTTGTCTCCCAACAAGCGCTTTTCTTTAATGCCTTTTAGCTAGGCATGATGATTTCAATAATGCTCACTTAATAGACAAGAATTGAAACACAAAGAGAGCATCTTGAAGAATATGACTAGCACATTTAAATCTAACCCACTTCCTATGCCTAGGGATTTTGTGAGCACACAACTTATAGGAACAAGAATCAACTAGCATAGGAAGGCAAAACAAGTATAACTTCAAGACTTTAAGCACATAGAGAGGAAACTTGATATTATTGCAACTCCTGCAAGCATGTATTCCTCCCTCATAATAATTTTAAGTAGCATCATGGATAGCAACTTTGTTCTCATACTCAATTGGAACCTCTTCCGAAATAGTGGAATCATTACTAGCTAAAGTTGACACTCTTCCAAATCCACTTTCATACATATCACACTAAGATTCAACACCCTCCAAAATAGTGGGATCATCAATTCCTAAAGTTGACACTTTTCCAAACACACTTTAAATGATAGTATTATTCATACTCCAAAGGATATAAGTGAAGTTCATGGAGCATTCTACAATTAATATAGACTAACCAAGCTCAAAATGTATAAGTGAAGCACACGAAGCATTCTATAAAACCATACTCAAAAGATTTAAGTGAAGCACAAAGAGCAATTCTATAAGATCATTCTTAAAAGATATAAGTGAAGCACATGAAGTATTCTATAAATCAATGAAGGGATATCTCATGCAAGCATGGTTCTTAAAGGAAAAACAAAAACACAAAGGACACAAATCATGTGAACAAAACAAAAATCGAGGTATACCGATAATTGTTGAAGAAGAAAGATGGGATGCCAACCGGGGCATCCCCAAGCTTAGATGCTTGAGTATCCTTTGAAATATTAACTTGGGGTGCCTTGGGCATCCCCAATCTTGAACTTCCGCCTCTCTTTATTCTTCTCACATCGGTAACTCCTCGTTCTTCGAACACTTCATCCACAAAAACTTAACAAAAACTTTGTGAGATCCGTTAGTATAACAAAGCAAATCACTACTATAAGTGCTGTTGCAAACCAATTCATATTTTATTTTTGCATTATAGATACTGTAATATAACTTTTACATGGCTTAATCCACTGATAGGAATCGATAGTTTCATCAAAACAAGCAAGCAATGCATCAAAAACAGAATCTGTCTTAAACAGGACAGTCTGTAGTAATCTGGAAGTTTAGCAAACTTCTGTAACTCCTAAAATTATGAACTAAATTTGAACAATTTTTACAGAAGTAATGTGCAAAAAGTTTCAGACCCATTTGACTTTCCAGCAAAAAATGTAAATTCACGCACTAGAGCCAAAGTTTCTGTTTTTGTTCTGCACATAGTAAACAAGCAATCTAATCATCCTAAAACCAAAGCTTGGCACATTATTTTTATAATACAATGAATATATACAAGGGGATAATTATTTACAGAGAAACTTCCATGAAAAATTCTACATTGTTTCCGTGAGCATGAACACAAGTGCTCAAGGTCGACCCTCACTTCTTCAATGCATAACTTTCCAATCACTTCTCTTTTTGAAAAACTTTTTAGGCATGAGAGGCAAGTATTTTTTTTTGTATTTTCATTCTTTTAATTTTTTTGTATGTTTCACCCACAACTAAAAAGAAACAAAAAGGAAAAACAAAATCTACTTAGTGAAGAAAGCAAACAAGCACACACGAGAATATCAACCCCACGCTATTGCTCCCCAGCAACGGCGCCAGAAAAGAGCTTGATAATCCCCAAGTGCAAGGAATCATCATAGCAATTTCCAAAGGTGGAAGTGATAAGTATGGAGTGTCGAACCCACAAGGAGCTAAAGGTAAGATCAATATTCTCTCAAGCCCTATCTGCCACTGATACGACTCTACGTACACCGAACGTTTGCTTACAACTAGCAACGAGAAATGAAACTACGTTGTGGGTATGAAGTGGATAACTTTGTATGGTATCGGAGAGCTAAAACATAAAAGTAGGTGCTGCTATCATAAAGTTAGAATATAATACTAAATATTATAAATAGCGAGTGTGGAATAATGGTGGATCGGTGTGCGGGATTGTCCTAGGCAATTGTTAACAAGACCGATAATCACTATTGCAGTTTCATATGAGGAGAGGCATAAGCTAACATACTTTCTCTACTTGGATCATATGCACATATGATTGGAACTCTAGCAAGCATCCGCAACTACTAAAGATCATTAAGGTAAAACCCAACCATAGCATTAAAGCATCAAGTCCTCTTTATTCCCATACGCAACAATCCCTCTTACTCGGGTTTGTGTTTCAGTCACTCACCAACCCACTATAAGCGAATAATGAACGTATTGCAACACCCTACAGCGGGAGTCCCTCACGCTTGCGCGACACGGAGGGCGCCATAGGACAGCACCAAAATAAAACATACAACTCATACCAATCTAGATCATCAATCAACCCAAAGACAAAAGATATCTACTCAAAACATCATAGGATGGCAACACATCATTGGATCATAATATGTGGCATAAAGCACCATGTTCAAGTAGGGATTACAGCGGGGTGCGGGAGAGTGGACCGCGTAAAAGAGGTGAGGATGGTGATGATGATGGCGATGTTGATGAAGACGATCACCATGGCGATGATTCCCCTCCCGATGGCACTCTGGCGCCACCGGAAGAGAGGAGGAGAGGTTCTCCCCCTGGTGCTTCCTCCTCCATGGCCTCCACCCTCTGGTCCTTGGCCTTCATGGTGATGATGGCCCCTCCGGGATACTCCTCCATGGCCACCGGTGATGATGGCCCCCTCCGGCAGGGTGCCGGAGAGGGCCTAGATTGACTTCTCGTGGCTACAGAGGCTTGCGGCGGCGGAACTTCCGATCTAGGTTTCTTTCTGGAAGTTTGGGTATATATATAAGAGTTTTGCATTGATTTCACGTCAGGGGGGTCTCCGGGCTGTCCACGAGGCAGGGGGCACGCCCCAAGGGGGTGGGCGCGCCCCCACCCTCGTGGGCAGCCCGGGACTCTTTTGGCCTGCTTCTGGTACTCCGTGGGCTTCTTCTGGTCCAAAAATGATCTCCGTCAAGTGGCACGTCAATTGGACTCCGTTTGGTTTTCCTTTTCCGCGATACTCTAAAACAAGGAGAAAACAGAAACTGGCACTGGGCTCTAGGTTAATAGGTTAGTCCCAAAAATCATATAAAATATCATATAAATGCATATAAAACATCCTAGAAGGATAGTATAATAGCATGAATACTTCATAAATTATAGATACGTTGGAGACGTATCACTCTTTCACGGAAACTTCCAACCTATGGCAGCGGGAGTGGTTTTACATCACTGAACCCCGTGGTACCAAGTGGGCAGCTACACCCGCGTTCCGATCTGGCCCTCCATTAACTCTATGGTTACCCTAAGAGCAAGTACTACCTCCGTCCTGGTTTACTCTTCCTATTTTGTTGTATCAAAATTTTACCATAGATTTAACTGAGAAAATGTTAATGCATGTCACTAAGAACTATATCGTTGGATTCGTATTTGAACATAATTTAAAATGGTGTAATTTTTAGTGACATGCATTGGCATTTTCTTACGTAAATCTATGGTCAAAATTTTATACTAAATAAGAGGTAGTACAAAAGTGGGCTATAACGGCCCTCCACTATGTAGGCCAAAACACGTGCCAAATTCACTTGTGATGCATTTGGCATCGATGCCCCTCCATTGCTCACCTGGTGCCCCAATCTGGATCACCTACTTTGCTCCGGTGCCAAATGAACTCACGTAATGAAAAAACACTTGCGTTGGAGAGAGAGAGGACTGAGGCAATAAAAAAACACTTGTTTGAGAGAGTGAGAGGCTGGTGTAGTTGGTTTGATTGATTTGTTTATACATGTGGGTCTGTGTGCACAGCGGTGCCAACTCTCTCACATCGCGAGAGCGGTGCCAAAATCTTTTGATTTGACATCGATGCGTATTATGTGGCATACTTTTGCGAAATATGGCATCGGCCACATAGTGGAAGGAAACAAATGCCCAAGCTCTTCACGTACTCCTAGGTAAATGAGAGGAAAGAGAAAGAGAGAGAGAGAGAGAGAGTGAAAAAATATCACTAGCCAGCCAACCCTATCGTATGAGCGAATGATATTGGTACCTCTTGATGACACGACAATCTTATACAGCCAGCTGCTCTAATATGTTCTCTTCTTTTGCAGATAAAAAAAGACCCGCAAGTGAAAAATGTGCTACACTATAACAATCTCATCGAATGCCTTGATCTCCATCTTATAGAAATTGATTTGATCGACTACCGAGGCAGCACATCTGAGATTAAATTGGCCAGGTTCTTTGTTCTGGAGGCAAGTGTGCTCAAGGTAATGAGGTTTGGCGTTCGCTGGCACAACAATGATTGGCGTGCTGATCACCGCAAGCGTCTAAGCCTAAATGACAAAGTCTCTGCAGAAGCTGAATTTGTTTTTGAAACATCAAGTGGCCAGAAACTCGAAAACTTATTTGCCCATTAGTGACTTGTCAGGGCGGTGGATTTTAGTTTGTACGATAATGTTGCATCCACCTAAAGTAACGAAAGTTCTTACGTGAACTTCCTAGTAATTCCCTCTTCGTAGGTGCAACATTACTCCTAACATTTGTAATATCAATTTGAAACTTGTAATATTGTCGTGTCCTATTCCTGCGTTTTCAAAATCCTGCGAGTCAAACAGGTCCTGAGTTGGTGATGATGTTGTGCCTGCCATCTTTCACCAATAGCCGTCGGATCTAGATCTGACGCATACAAACCAAACTTCTCCAGTTTTGCAAAAAGATGACCGCACTTGTTCCCTATTTACAAACAACTCCTTGTCTCTCACAATCAGCCTTATCTCCTCCCCACCACATCTAGAAGGCCATGGAAAAATCTAGCGCGATGGCCGCTGCCGGCGCCGTCCACCCCCCAATCTTGGTGTTCCGTGCAATGCACGGGCATCTACGCACGAGAAATTATGTCGAACACGGCTAGTTGTAAGTAGGCTAGGTCTACAGCCATGATGATAGTGACGGCAGACGGTGAGGCTGACTATGGTATGCTGAACACGGCGCCTATACTTAGGTGTCATCTCCGGCGTAGGGTCTTGTCACTTCACTGTGAGAAGCAGCACGTAATAATTTGACCAACGGGTAGTACAGTGCTACTACATTGGTAGTACTACTACTAGTACTAGCACCACCGTCTGGATTTAGTAGTACTACCATGTCCATCTGGATTTAGTATTTGACTAGCAATATCTAGTAATGCATGTCACAAAAAATGTACTACTCCCTCTGTAAATAAATACATGGTGTATTGTTTTATTCCTATCGGCGAGATAACTTAATGTATTTTTGCTACTTAATAGGATTACATGCAATGAACTAACCACTATATGTGATGTTTGGTAGTCTCAAGTCATTGAAAGCATGCACGACCCACATCTCTCATTGGTTGATATGTCACGAAATAAGAAACGAGGAGGGAGTTAATGTACCGTGCCTAAGTGTCTTGGGATTATTTGGTTTTCATAAGGTGACTTACACAACATTTTTGGTTACATGCATTAATAGTTTATTAGTTAAATCAAAGGTCAAAACTTGGCGCAAAATGCAAAGGGGACCAATAAACCAGTAAACATCAAAGTTCTCTCGTTTGGCCCCAACTAGAGGTCCGGTGAGATGACTATACTGCACTGGCACGTAGGGGACACAGCTTCATTGACTTACCGCACCTGCCTTTGGGTGTATGACACGTGGGCCCAACGGGTAGCTGGCCAACCTATCATACAGCCAAAAGGCAGGTGCAGTAGAGGGGCAAGGAGTAGATGGCCGACACACACGTGAATTCAACACAGTCTGCACTTCTCATATAAAGGCTCCTGCCAGTCCAATCTACGAAATCCTACGCACCTACGCACCCAAGGGCAAGAGTGATCACTCCAATCGCAAGATCGGTTGACTAGAAGCTAGACCCATGGAGGCGATGAGCGCGAGCATCAGCCGGCTGTGCCAAATGGTCCACGACGCCGGCCTGCGGCCCGGCACCGAGGAACGTCTCCAGGTAGTGCTTGAGGCCGCCAGGGCGAGGGGCCGCTTGGACGACAGCTTCGTCTCCTTGTTCGACTAGGTCCTCGTCGGCTTCCTCGACAAGTTCACCGTCGTCAAGAAGCTCGCGGACGACCTTGACGTACGCCTCCAGCCCACGCGCCCAGGCTTTGCGATGCCTACCACCCTAAACGGCCTCTATGGTGACAACCTCTTCGACGCACTAGTGGCCCTGCGACTGCCCGCCGTCGCGCCGGAGAATGTCCACCTCGAGGTCGCGCTCGCTGCGCAGCGCCTGCGCAGCAAGACACCATCGACATAATCACCCACGTCTAGGTGCAAATCATCCACAAGGACTACTGCATGCAAGAGGAGGACGATAGGACGCGTGACTTCTTGGACCGCAGGGCAACCTTGGACGGCATTGTTCAGAAGCATGTTGAGCTTGCCACCAACGCCGCTCCTCCTCACACGTCGGTTGGTGACCCGGTGCACTAGGGCGTGAGGATGTCGTTGATGGATCCGTATGTATCTTTATCTTTCCGTCAAATCCATGTAGTAGTATATGGTACTACTAGTAATTATCTTACCTTTCGCATCAACTTCATAATTTTTGTACGTACTCCATGCATGAACCGCGCCAGAACCAAACTTCTCATTACTCTAGGGAAAATCGTTATTTCTATCTATCGGTCGCGCCATGGAGCAGAACCAAATTTTACAAGTTACAAGTTCAAAAGGAAAAGCCTGCCGTGTTCGTGTCGCACCTCCACACGGTTGGTCCGGCACGCCGCTCAAGGGGGAATGCATGCTGTGTTGCATTTTCACTTACAAGTGGGACCGCAGTTGAGCAAACCGACTATCGGCAAACCCCCACCCCGCCCACCGCGTGATGGCTGAGAAAACAGGAGGGAGAAGAGATGGCTGTAGCACGGACTCCAAGAAAATTGGTGTCGGATGGGACTCGTGTGGGTGGCGTGTGCCGTACTGCTAGACATGAATGCTAGTTATGGCCCATGCCACCCCACTATATCGAGGTGCTGGTTACGTAGAAGAAATTTCCTGGAGTCCGTGCTCAGCCCTCCTCTATCTCTCTTCTCAGCCAGCCAGCACACATGCGGAGCCCATCGTCTGTTTGCTCATATTCGGTCCCACATGTCAGTGAAAATGCAAGAGGACCCACTGAACCTGCACATCTTTCACCTCGACGTGCTGGTGATAAAAAACAAATCCAATAAAGATCTTCGGTGGCTGCTTTCGGAGTTACTCAAGAGTAGTAAGATTCTATTTACAGTTTAACCCAAGATGCACATCACGTGGCTTCAACTACCACTCTATTTTCTTGCATGACACGACCTGGATGTTGGATGTCCCATGTGTCGGCAAAAGGAGGAAGAACTCAACCAAATCTTCGATTGTGCTCTCGGATTAGACTAGTTGTGCTAACTTAAAATTTTATTGTGTAGAATGGATGCAAGTTTTGGTTTTGGGAAGAAGAGTACAACGATATATTGATTGAGCGCAATTTAGTAGATGTTCTAGCACTTTTAGCTAGCATAGAGGCTAGAGATGAGACTAGTGCACTTGTTGATAGAATAGAGGCTAGACACGTCTACTTCTTTACACTCGAAGAAGAAAGAAGCACGCAAGATCGAGCCTCCGCAGATCAACAATGAATGCATCGAGAAGGCACTAATCCAACTTACAGGAGCAGATATGGAAGTTGGATATCTTCTAAAATGTATTCTTGTGGTTCTTGTTTTCTTTGGTCTTGCTTTTCTAGTCAAATTTTGGTAATGTATTTCCATGTACCAAAAAATCAATGATGAAAAAAAGATATGTGTTTGCAAAGAAAAATGTACGCGGCCGGGATGCGTCCGCGCGTTCGTCGCACGACCACCGCATCCAAAAAATGGCCCGGACACGACCCCATTGCCCTACCCAAACGGACAGAATCCGGGCAAAACGGAGGTCCGTTTGGGGTCGTGCGTTGGAGTTGGCCTTATAAGTGGGACCGCAGTTGAGGAAACCGACTATCGGCAAACCCCCACCTCGCCCGTCGCGCGATGGCTGAGTTAGAGAAACGACGAGGTTGAAGAGATTGCTGTAGCACGGACTCCAAGAAGTATGGTGTCAGATGGAAGTCGTGCTGGTGGCGTGTGCCGTACTCCTGGACGTGAATGCTTGTTCTGGCCCATGCCGCCCTACTACTCCTACTACTTATAGTAGTAGTATCAAGGATTCGAGGTGCTGGTTACGTACAGCGAACACATTAACATATGGCCCACCTCACACTGTGGCCAAATATCCTGGAGTCTGTGCTAGGATAAAAAGTGTTCTTTGTGAGGATGGGTGGCTGGTCTCAAGTTTAAAACTTGTTGTATTACGTACGTAGACGTAGAGATAGTGCAGCATGTGAAGCTAGTACAAATAGTGTACTATTGTTGATTGGCCTCATCCGATAACCTGTTGCAATGCACGTACAATTATGTATTCGGAAAATATTTTTTTGCCTCGTCGTAGCACCCACTCAGAGAAGCGACTCGAAAGCCATTCATAAATTTAGTAAGTTTATCACAGGCATATCATTTTATTACATACAACAGGTCATCAACCCACAACGACAACGAGGATACATTATAAATACTAAAGTTTTCATCACACAACAAATAACAAGCAATGAAATGAACTTCAACTCAACCAATCCTCGGCGTTGGAAATGCTTTCTTTGAACCACAAGTGATTCTCTGGGAAGGTCCAGCTATTGTCAATCTCGAGACCAACGCATGACTGATCATCCAGGCTGAAGCGGCCTACTATGTCACGACCAGGGTAGGGAACCACCGCAATGTCCGACGTATAGATACAGTTGCTTCTCATAAATGGTAGTAATGTTGCGTCAACAGTAGTTGGATCGCCTTTCACCATCATTGGATAGTTTTGTCAAAGGAAGAGCGAGTTTGCTCCAAGACTATCAATACTGTACCAGGGAGAAGGTGTTGGCGCTAGCACAGTAGTATCCATCCCGAATACCATGCAACGGGTGTTGGAATAGGTCCGGAGAGTGCGACCATGGGAGACAACACCTGCTTCCTTAGTAGTAACATCAGCAGTGGGCTGTATACAGACAAGAAGGGGTGATCCATCGGAAGTTGCCAGGCACCACTGAGTATGTGGGCCCTCCTCGTCCTCATGCTCGTGATCATCACCATCGTCATCTCCCCCTTGGTTATAAAAATTTCCAAGTATAGGTGGTGGAATGTTCACAGGACCTTGGAACACAAGAAGATGGTTAATTAGTAGAGAAGGGAAACTTGCTAACTCGCATGCATGTGGATGAAACAATTGTAATTACGGTGGAAGACAAATGTACCGAAACTACGAGGATCCCATGCAAAAACAGTGCCACGAGTGGTGGCAGCAAACACAAGACCCTCGTATTGAATTGCATCACAGTACACATCCGTGTATAGAAACTGATTTTTGAGCAATATCCATCCAGTCGAAGCACGAAGGACGGCAACAAGCTTGTCGAAGATAGCAACAACTCCATAGTTCCTGTAATGCCAGGAGCGGTTGGGAACTCGACAAATTGCTATCTTCCGTAGAAGACAGTCACCATGATCGTATTTGAACGTGCGTAGAATACCAGTGTGCTCAACCTCTGGGCAGTCTGAGATTTTTGGAAGTGGAACCCGGTGACGAGTGTACACATTCACAAGTTCCCACTCGCAGTTGTACCCAATATAAACAACCCAATCTCCATTTGCGCCTGCCCAAGCCTTGCCCTCAAGCAATGGCATCTTAACATCATACGTATCATTATCAAGCGGCATCAACTTGCACAAGGCGAGGCTTCCCTCGTCCCCGCGCCAGTCAGCAGGGTCACGGCGAAGAAGATAGGGGAGATCAAAACGCTCCTGGACCCTTGGGTTCCTTGTAATGATGTTATTAGTTGAGTCGAGAATGGTCTTGAACGAACCTGCCATGCTAGCCGAGGTGATGACGTCGCATCGATCAATGAGTTCCCCCACCACGTCATCTTTTAGATCGGGGCAAGAATAATGGGGTCATTTCCGGCTTGTTCCCTCCATGGAGAAGACAATCGAACAATGGCAGAAGGAAGGGTGAAGGCAAGTGGAGGAGGGAGGAAGAGCGTGCGACAGTAGTTCCAAATCGAGAGGAAAGGCGAAGAGTCGATGGACGGTTGCCAGTTTGCCATGGTACACGAAGAGGCGCCCCGGCCTACACGTCCTTACGAAAATTGTACAAAAGGACTCGCCGTCGTCTCACTGACATGTTGGAACGGGACCACATGTCAACGAAACATGGTGTGTAATTTCTCGTGCAAAATGCGATCTGGCCGCGTTGGCCCGAAGTGCCGCATTATTTCTCGACTTTATTTTTTTAATGGCGTGCCGTTCAATTTCGAAGCACGACTAACTGGTACTGTTTGCAGAGAAAATATAAACTACTCTACCACTACTCCACCTCTAGTACTAGTAGTATAAAAAAGATATATAGGCTGGAGCTTCAGAGCTTTCTTGCTAAGGGCTGCCCACTTGCTTCTCACACTATCACACTCTCTCCAGATCTAAAAAAGACGACCTCTCTCTCCCTCCTCACCGGTGGTCACAGATCCGCCGGGGAAGAAAAGGACGTGCAGCGTTGATGCACTCGTCGTTGGCGAGCGAGGTCACACACTGACGACAAGGCCGTCCTCTCAGACCTAGCGCCCGCGCGGGATGGCCTCCGTCCCCAAGCTTGCTGTCGTAGTGCGTGCGGAGGACGACGATCACGAGCGAAGCCACTTCCCGCCAACCCTCAGGTATGCTACCTCTTTTCGAACCATACCCTTGTTCTATTGCCCCATCTGCCATGTCGCTGCATGTGGATCTTTTTCCACTCCACCATCTTCCCAATTTGCTATCCTCTGCTCTGCTGGTCATGCAGACGAAAACCTTAATTTGCACTATTAAAGGAAACCCTACTTCATGCAGACTAATCCATGTCTGGGTTGAATAAGGAAAGGAAGGGAGACTGTACTGTCCAAGAGAGTAGGCATCGAACCCGCATCTAGGTTGAAAAGGGGAAAATTAGTAGCTAAGGAACGAGTCTCGTGTCTCTTGGTTGAAGAAGGGTAGAAAGGCATGACAACGCAATAGAGAATGACCAGGTCGATCGGTTTGTTGTCCTCACATAGGAAAAAGGTGGCTAAAGAGAACAAAAATGGGACGTAATCCACATATGCTGCCTGGATATTTGTTGCTCTGGGCAACCATACCTCCCTCACCACTCTATGCGTCCGTGGAGGTACATCGTACTGGTGCGCCCACTGTCCGAATGGGCCTCCCATGCTCTTATTGTCACTTTTTTGCTGTTAGTATAACGCCAGCAGTCAAGTCAAGCAATGCTACTACTAAAGTGATGCCACATTTAACTAATGCCGCACTCAGTCTAATGCCACTGATAAATTTAAGCAATGTCATTTAATGTCACTGGATTATTTCAGGATTAGCTGTTGATTGTGGATGTATTAAAGATTTTTCAGCTAAGGCATTCTAATGCTGTTGCACAGCCAGTATACCAACGATGAAACTTGTTACTACCTTCAGATTTTTGCATTGTTAATGCTTATAGATTACATACCTCACTTTCATGAGATGAGTTAATTTTTTTGTACAGTGTCACCAAAATGCCAAGGCGCTGATGTCATTTTATTTTGGTTAAACTGCACAAAAAATTATGAAGACAAGAGGAAAGGTCAAGAGCGGGCACCTCCTCCTCCGGCTGTTCTCTTGATTCGTTTGATCAAGTTTTTATGTTTGATCGATTATCAAGATTGGGATAGCAATTTTTAAGCCCCCCCGAGTTTGAAATGATATTTACCTTGGAGGTACATGGTTTGCAATTTTTTTATACTGCCATTAGTTAATAATGCTAGTTACCTTCAGACTTTTGTATTTGGTTTAATGCTCATGCACAACTAGTATACCAATGCTGAAACGTGTTACCTTTACATTTTGTATTGTTAATTCTTATAGAAATCTTCCAGTGCTAGAGTTTATTGAAATCTGTCCAGTAAAACCATTGTATTGTACCCTGTAATAAAATAACTACTCTACTGTTGCACTAGCCACTGGATTAGTGTATATTTGTAGTATTCGAATGGTGTTGCATTAGTGTATGGACATAAATAAAGTGTGGCAAGCTTTCCCAGATATGTGCTCAAGAGAACTACTACCTGTTTTTCTAAATACTAGACGTTTGGGTACTTTAAATTGAACCGCGAAAACGTCTTATATTAAGGAACAGAGGGTGTAGAGTTCACTCAAATTATCCCGGTAAAGCTAGTCACACCTTTGTTAAAATTAATGTTCATTATGTTATCGGAGGAGGTCTGTATGTTTGTCTCTAATGCCTGTCGACTACATACCTGACATCATGATGTAATGTTAGGTCATTTCCTTTTGTACAGTGTCACTGAATTGTCAAGGCGGTGATGGAATTTTATTTTAGTTGAACTGCACAAAATATGCTTAAAAGAAGAGGAAAAGTCAGGAATCGATCATTCTTTCAGAAAGAACTATATATGCCTTTCTGACATCAGCCGCTATTGCCTTATTTATTCCTTCAAACAGGTGGTTAGAAACAGTCTTGCTACCTTTTCCCATTAAGAAATTGGAATGCTTATATTTGTGAGTCTATGCTTCAAATAGTGCCACTTTTATAGTAATCACACTTTCAATATCTATGCAAACAGGGATGCTCGATTTTAGTGGAACTGCACAAAAAGTCCAACTGGTTCAACATTAGGAGCATGTTTTCTTCCAAACCTTTATATCCAATTGGTGGCACTATGAGCTGTTCATTATGAAGGTACATGGTTTTCTACTATCTTGCTACTCTTTTTGTACTGTCATTAGATAGTAATACTAGTGGTTTGCATGTGAATTTATTGGCAGGGTGGACCTACATTGGAGGTGCAGGACAGGATTCAATGATTGGATGCTCAATTTCGGTTGTATCGGTTTCACCTCTTCCATCACTGCGATATCATTGGTCTGATGAAGAATAGGCGCTATATTTCTGCTCTGAACCAGCAAATCAATTCAGTATGAAATTGTCCAGGGCAAAACATGACTGTATCAAATTGTCCAGTGCAAAACATGACATATGCTAAGCAGAAGAGACATGTTTAAACCAAAAATACAAGGTGGGGTATATGTTTACTAGCTGCTTGATATTTGTGCAGACAGAGATGTCTGCCCGTTGCTATTTGGCAAACACACAAAGTGACCGCAATTTTGGTTGAACTGCACAAGAGAATAGTATAGTCACTGCATGCAGTGCCATTTGAAAATAGACACAGAAAGATTGGATAGTCACTTCATGGACTGCAGAAAAGTAGTACTATACTATTTATTGGCCAACACTAGGTTCTTCATTGCTTTGGTCTGATTATACAATGGGCATCATTTTGCCTAAGTTAAAGTTTGTATTCCGAAAATAGTCTCGCCGTGTGATCGAGAGAAGACCAAATCATATTGCAGTGGATGTTCCTCCATCATGTGTGGTTCATTCTGATGGTTCCAGCTATTGATGAAACCACTTATGTTTGCAAGAGGAATTGTAGACTTCACAAACAAATTTGTCTTTCAGTCTGTACTGAATGTTGGCCAAGAGAAGCATCCATGTTAGTAGGAAGAACAGATGTTTTTTCTAGATCTTTGCTTTTGGTGCTACATATTTGTATATGATCTGTGAATCACTGAGATGCATTAACATGTTGATCTTATGTATGGGAATTGTACTAGTTGGTTTTAGTTGCGATGCAAGATCCGAAGTGGCTGATCTTTGCTATGATCTGTGAATCATTGAGATGCATTAACAGTTCCTTATTTCTTTTCGCTCAGTGTTTACAAGTTACTGATCGATCACTAGCTAGCCTACTAATGTGCTCCTGGCAGTTTTAGTTGCAACGCAAGATCCGAAGTGGCAGTTTTTTGAATAAAAATGCCTACCTATGAAGAAACTGACAAGCTGCTCTGAAGAAAATGCCATGCGAATCTGAAGAAACTGCCAGCGAAAACATTCGCAAATGCCTTATCTCCCAGCTAAAGTTCATCAACTAATGCCCTCGGCTGCGACTCGTTGCATGCTGCTCCGCGTACTGGCTGCGAGCGATTTTGAGTGCCTGCATGCAGCCGGCCGTAATTAAGGAAACTAACTGATGCGAAAAAAGATGCACTCTAATTGTTGCGGGCCTTTTAAATCCGTGGAATCATTATTGACAAGGAGGGAGATGATTTGAGTGCACTTGTTTGACCGTCATGCCGGCGTGCGACCCAGCACGGACGGGACGGGACGACACAGCCATAATTTCAGTTTCTCTGGTTTTCCATGGCAAGCTGGCGCGCTAAGCCATGCCTGCTTATGCATTGAATTCCGATGACCCTCGCGCTACCTTCTGCCTATAAGTACTGTTTCCCGGCCTTCTCCGGTGGCACTGTGACCCAACTCGCCCTATCCTCATAAGCCCCCACCGGCCCGACATTGCTCGCCACTTATCCTCACTCTCGCCACGTCCGCCATGCCCCCGCCCGTCCACGATAGGCGAGGCCGGAGGCGGTCACCGCCGGAACTAGTGTTCCGTTTTTCACCGGAAGGCAAACGGAGGGAGGAGGCATTCTATCGGTCTTTAGATGGCAATGCGGAGATCGAGGACTTGTTGGAGCGCGACCGCCTGGCGGAGGAGCAGGAGTTGTTGGAGCGCGACTGCTTGGCGGAGGAGCAGCGTATCGCCGATTTGCGCCGCCAGCGGGACATGGAGCAGCAGCGCACCGACGATCTGAGTCGCGAGCAGAGCGCCCGAAACTGGGCCGACTATGTGGAGGCCGGCGCCCAGGAAATAGCCCTGGAGGCTGTCGGGCACGCACGCGTTCGCGATGCCGATTTTTACTACCAGCTCGTCAAGTGGGTTTCCCGCTTAGAAGCCGAAGCTTCGGTGGACCACGCCGGCATGGAAAGGGCCAACACGCGTGAGCAACGCGCTCTATCGCACCTCTGGCAAGTCCGAGGCGAGGCGGAGGATGCCGGTGCCGGCGTTTAGCGTGTACCGCAGATGGCGGCCGGCATTGTCTAGTGAGCTAAGAGTAAGTTAGTACTTGTGTGCTACTAGAGTATTAGTGGGAGTAGATAGTTAACTTGGCTATGATGGTTGTCAACGTGGAAGTTCAGTACTCTATATGTGGATCAGACCTGTTACTTTGCTCTGAATGTTGAACTTTCCGTTTGAACGTATGGAATGGGCTGTTATTTTTTTAAATGGGTTGTATTTGTCCTCCACGGGTTTAGAGGCTGACTTGTGGGCCTACCAAGTTGACGCGTACACAATCAGGAGATGATTGTACGTGGAGAGGATGACAGCAGGGACCCGCCAAGGTCATGGCAGTACGCAAGCAAGTGCCTCCTTATTTCAAGCCAATAAAAAAATGGCTCCACCTAATGGATTTCTGACATCTGGGTCCCATGCCATTGTCAATGTAGTCAATAAACAACAGAATTGCACAACGGGTGGCTGACACCAGGGACCCAGTAGCTCGCCCAATTATTTTTGTTTTGGGTTAATTTGATAAATGCCACTCCAAATCTGGTGTTTCCGAGAAATGCCACTACAATTTCCGAACTTTGAAAAATGCCATTTCATGCCATTTCCAGTGGCATTTTTCGAAGTCTGGAGTGGCGTTTTTCAAAGTTTGCAAATTGCAGTGGCGTTTTCCAAAGTTTGCAAAAATTGCAGTGGCATTTTTCAATGTTTGGAAATTGCAGTGGCATTTTTATGAATTGCCATAATTGGAGTGGCATTTATCTAATTTGTTTTTGAGATGGAAGCAGGGTGTCAACTGGGCTGTGCGGGGCACTCTGGCCTGTCTAGATAGCCTTCTCTTTTATGTTTACCACAAACCAGCCGAGTAGTTTTTTTTCTTTCTGAAAATGGCTAGCCCAGTTTTTTTGTGATTTGCCAAGTAAGTCGCTTTGCCAGGCCTGTTGGGCTGCAAATCTTTCAAGACGAGGACAGCTTCACTCGGCTGGCCGAGAAAATGGCCTATCAGTAATGAGAAATGGGATGTACATTTTTAAAACACATCAAACCGACAATTAGTTTCAAATTTCTTTTTTCATTTCGAGATTTTAAATTGCATTGATTTTTATGCGTGGACAATTTGTTGGATTTTATATTGATATACATTTATTTTTAAAATCAGTTTGAATGTGACTCGAAATTTCGGGATTAAAAACAGTTCGGACCGCACCGAAATATGCAAAATTTCTTATAATTTTTTAACCGCGGCCACAATATGGGCTGTAATGCTAACAAAAAGAATATGGGCTCCAAAAAAACCTTAAGAATTAGCAAATGGGCTGTAAATTATTAGAAATAATGGCAGATGGGCTGTATGCTATTTTCCACAGATTTGAGGCTTTCCTAAAAAAAGGTTGCGCACAAGCAGTGACTGTTGGATGTCCATCCAACGGCCGTCGTGCTTCTTCAATCTCTGCTCTTCCTGCTGCAGCCGCTCAAACAAGCGCCGGCGGGACTGCCTGCTCCCTCCTCCCTGCGGCCGGCTGTGCTGCCGCGCAGGCCTCACTGCCCCACCGTACTCCCATCGCTGGCCTAGCCATCCCTCTACTCACCCACACCTGCTGTTATTCTCCGGCGATGGCAGACGAACCCGTAAACCCTCGTACAGTCGTACTCCCCTCCGCGTGGGAAACAACTGCCGAGTCTTCCATGGCTCCATGTCGTTCCCTTCCTTGGCCTCGCCGTCATCCACCGCCCTAGTGCTCTCAGCGCGGCCTGGTCAACGTGGTCAACGACCGACATGCATCTGAAGTGGACTGTACGTGGAGAGGCTGGCAGCTGGGTCCACGGCCGCACGCAAGGAAATGCCTCCTTCTTACGCGCAAAATAATGATTCCTCCACCTGACATCTGGGACCCACCGAAAGGGCCTCTGTATTTCGTGAAAAAAATGTTACCGCCGCTGACAGCTCGGACCTACCAGCTATATCTTCGCACGCAAGGAAGTGCCTCCTTATTACGCACAAAAAATGAATACCCCCCTGCTAGCTAGGACCCAGTATAGTGAGAGGCTGACTTGTGGGCCTACTATGTTGACGGGGACGGAGGGCTTTGTCAACATAGTCAATATGCACGATTCTAGCTCCAGTGACCGTACTATGTCCATCCAACGGCCGTAGTGCTTCTTCAACCTCTGGTCTTCTTGCTCCAGTCGCCCAAACCAGCGCTGGTCGTGCCTCGTGCTCCTGCCTCCCGTGGCCGGCTGCGATGCCGTGGAGGCCTCACCGCCCCCTACTACTCCCACCGCTGGCCAGGCCATCCCTCTACTCACCCCCTGTTATTCTGCGGCGATGGCAGCCTCACACCGTAGCGAACTAGTGAACCCTCATACTCCTCTACGCGTGGGCATCCACTGTCGCGTCTTCCCCGGCTCCGCGTCGTCCCCTTCCTAGGCCCCGCCGTCGTCCACCGCCCTGGTGCTCTCGGCGCGACGTGGTCAACGTGGTCAAGGAACGGCTTCCATCAGACGTGGACTTTACATGGAGAGGCTGACAGCTGGGTCCACGGCCGCAGCAAGGAAGTGCCTCCTTATTACACGCAAAATAATTATTCCTCCACCTGACAGTAGGGACCCACCGGACGGGCCACCATATTTCGAGAAAAAAACGTTCCCCCCCTGACTGCTGGGACCCACCAGCTACATCTTCGCACGCAAGGAAGTGCGTCCGGGCAAAAAAAACAATTCGCCCCCTTGACTGCTGGGACCCACTAGCTACATCTTCGCACGGAAGGAAGTGCCTGAGAGTCGGGACCCAGAAGCATATGTAGCGTTGTCATTCTGGTCGCGAACGTGTATGTACATACTGGTCGATGTAGAGGCGCGCACGTGTCGTAGTAGAGGCATGCATGTACCATGTACACGTACGTACAGTGGCCAGTGTGCAAGAAACAAAATACGGCCACATACGTACATACAGGCGGGGTCTCTAACGCCTACTCGCGCATACGTACGACCAGGGCTCGTGTACATGGCTGGGTCGGAACGGAGAAACTGTGTCGTCGTCGTGTTCATGGGGAGCCAACCGGCCGGGTCAGAACGGAATGCGTTGTCGTGTTCATCGAGAGGGCTTGGTTGGAAAAACTGATGGAAACGAGGCCTGGCGTACCGCAGAACGGAGGAAACGGCCTTGTGTTCGACCGGCCATGGTCGAAACGGGATCCTCTTCATCGGGAGGGGTCTGGCGTACAGCAAAACGGAGGAAACGGACTTGTGTTGAACCTCCTACGGTCGAAGCGGGGGTCCTGTTGATCGGGAGGGATGTGGCGTACCACAAAACGGAGGAAACAGACTTGTGTTGGAGCGCTACAGTCGAAACGGGGGTCCTATTCATCGGGAGGGGTGTGTCGTACAGCAAAACGGGACTCCACGGGATACTGTTCATCTCCACCGTCGACCCCCTCCAGCCTCCATGGGCTACTGTTCATCCACCGTCGACCTCATCCAGCCTCCACCTGCGACTGTTCATCCACGGGCTCCTGTTCATCCAGCCTCCACCGCGCGCAACTCCACCGGCTACTATTCAACCAGCCCTCTCCACGGGCTCCTGTTCAACCACCCCTCCATGGGCTACTGTTCATCCAGCCTTCCACAGTCTACTGTTCATCCAGCCCTCCACGGGGTCCTGTTCATCCAGCCCCAACCGACTCGATCAATCGGGGTCCTGTTCATCCAGAGGCAACACCACGGGGTCCTGTTCATCCACCCCCACCGGGAACTGTTCATCCAAACCCCCCCAGCAACGCTCACTGTTCATCTAGAGGCAGCATCGATCGGCTTCAGTTAGCAGCAGTAGTGAAGGAATCGCTCGATCGGGTTCAGTTAACAACCATCGATCGATCGCTCGGGTTCAGTAACGCGTAGCCTGCAGTGCAATCGCTCGGGTTCAGTAGGCGAATGCCTCGCTCGGGTTCAGTTAGAGCCCAACGCCTCGCACCCACGCACGTGCGTGTACGAGAGAAACGCGCAAACCTCCGTGCATCGCTCGGCCCCGACCACCCACCGTAACCGGGAACACCCCGATATTTTCCTCGCCCTCGCTTCTACAACGGTTTTTTCCGTCATGGACGGCCCAAAGAATGTCATGCATATGCGTCTCCGGCCCTCACAGGATGAAAAGCCCATTTTCTGTCATGATTTTTTGTCATAGAAGTAGGACCCCACCACATCTATGATGATACCGGGTTTTGTCATAATTATCGTCATAGAAGTGTCATAAGTATGACAGAAAAAAAATTGTTCGGCCAAAAATGTCACGGATGTGTCTTTTTTTTGTAGTGAAGATACGCCAAGTCTTTAGAGGTTTCCTTGCGGAGCACGGGGTCGCCTATAGTCCGGCTTTCCATTGATGGATCAGGAGTGGCCCACCAGTCCGGCCCATGAGAGATAGGCCGACATCCCGAGGACCCCTTAGTCTAGGACACCCTCAGTAGCCCCCGAACTAGCCTCCAATGTCAAGGTCGAAATCTTTGTCAGCTTCATGCTTCTTAAAGTCTTCAGCTTGAGAGGCGAGTTGCTTCCGCCACCTATATCTGATTGATGATAGCTCAGCCACCCGCAACACTTTGGCCAGTGAGGCATTGCGGGGCTCGTTGTATCATTTTCTTCATTTAGTATTAATGACACCCCTTGATTTCTGTGCGTCAGAGGAAAGCAAATAGTCCAATAGTATTTTACAAAATGCCCCTTATGGGCCAGGGGAAGATGCCTGTTTAACAAGCTAAGGGCGTGAAAGTTGTCGCACCCCGCTCCCAAATCACCGAAAAGCCAGAGTCGGCAAACTTTGAATAATGGCAAGTGCTCCAGGCTCCTCTTCGCGCCCTCACGGCCCCCTTGAAGGTGACTGGGCAAGCTGCTCTGTTTCCCTAATGGGACTGAGCAGCCTTGAGACGCAGGGGTATCTACCCGCATCAGATCTAGCATCCATCCACCCTGGATTGACTTCCGCGAACGGCGAGGCTTTTGCGGAGAACTTCCCTGCCCCACACAGGAAGAGAGGGTATGCTTCGTGCCCTTTCTCTTACGAGGTTTAGGCTTCCCCATTCACCCCTTCCTAAGGGTTTACTAGAATTCTATGGGATCCAACTCCACCATCTCACCCCGAGATCAATTCTGCACATCTCGGGCTACGTTGCCCTCTACAAGATGTTCCTGGGTTGTGAGGCCCACTTTGAGTTATGGAGGAAGTACTTCTGTCTTGTCCCTCACACTCGAGAAGGGGCAATTTACAAGGTTGGCAGAGCTTAAGTGTGGTGCATTGCCAGGACGGGGTATCCGATAGGGACTTCGAGGAAGGATGCCGTGGAGTGGACCTCGGAGTGGTTCTATATTGAGGACGTCCCCCTACTTGATCCAACTTGGAGGGGGATGCCCGAATTCTCTCTTGCCTCTTCACAGAAGCGATTCAATTGGCGACCGAAGAGCTCTTCCCAAAAGGAAAGTGCCAAAGTGTCACGCCTAGCCGCCAAGTGAGGTGGCTAGCCCACGACGGGTTGACCATTATCAACGTGATGGCCACAACCATTGCTCGGTGCGTTCAACCCCATCAACAAAGGGCGCACCCCCTATGGTGTAACGATGGGGCAAATGACTCAACCCGCTGCATATGAAAAGCACCTAACGATCAGGCGGCAATGGCAGCCGTCCTAGCCAATCTTTTCAAGGGAGAAGAGCAAGAGTTTGCTCGATTAAAGCCCAAGGAGGGCGTCTCGAGCTATAAACCCATCGAAACAGTGAGTCTTACTACACTTTATAGTTCAGATGGTACATTAATCTTTCTTACTCAGACATCTAATCTGTCTGAGCAGAATTGGAGGCGCTGGATCGAGACAGTGAGCTGCCCCGCTCCTCAACCGGAGAGTCACTCTCGCGCTGATGACCCTGGGTTTCACAATGATCCCTAAACATCAATTGATTTTGAGGAGGGAATCTTCTACCAGGAGAGCCTCGACGGCTCTAAAATGGCCCTCTTGGCTGATCACCCCAGGACGCTTCCTTCCTCCGCTGTAAGTGACAAAAGGTTTCTTCCCGAAAAATATGCTCAGCTCCTGCCGCTCCAAGTACGCTGACTTCTACTCCCAAGGGCCGCCGCACACCACATCGGACATCAGTGAGAGAGGCACCAGTTGCTTCAGCGGTGAATGGCCGCAGGGTGTCCAAACATGCCGCGCGGCCGGTATTACATCAACCGCACCTCCTCCAAAGAGGTGATGTATTCACCGTACCCTTGGTATCCTTACCTTCGACAACCACCGTGATATCCATAATCTTCTCTATTGCAGCCTGCAGGCGATATGTAGAACCACCAGCGTCCAAGGACATCAAAGAGGAGCCGAGGGGTGACCCTAGACCGAGGTCTCCAATTGTGACCAGTGGTACTTAAGAGGTCCCCGCCAAGGACCAACACCCAGGGAATTCATAGGACATCTCGGTTACCAATTCCGAGGTTGAAAGCGCGATGCATCACCGACGACGAAAGGCGTCACTTTGGCACTCTGCATCTCCAATTAGGAGTTTAATGCTCTTAGTTCGGTAGACGCGTACCTTAGAGCTGCTCGAATGGGGCTCGAGGGATTAGCCAAACTTATGTCCGCCAGTCTGCAGGTACGCAGTTGGTTTTGGTAATCGAATGCTATAACCCAACCCAGTAGCCATCTTAGAAAAAGTTAGCGTATTTGAGCACTAAACCCAGAAGCCCCCAAGCCTTAATTTGGGCGGGACGGCCGAGTTAAGGGTCTAACGTATGATAATGCCATACTATCGTGCTGACTGCTCGGGAACAGAACAAGAAGTTGGCCAAAGACCTCGGACAGACACAGACACAGTTGAAAGCTGTGGAGGCCGAGCTAGAGGGGGTCAAAAAATGGACCAAAGGGACGCATGGTGAGGAATAGACGTAATGTGCCAAAAAAAGATTTTGATGGATGATGTCTACTATGTAACTTTATTCTTCTAGACTCGTGTTGGGCCTCCAAGTGAATAGTTTTGTAGGACAGTAGCAGTTTTCCCTCAAGTGGATGACCTAAGGTTTATCAATCCGTGGGAGGCGTAGGATGAAGATGGACTCTCTCAAACAACCCTGCAACCAAATAATAAAGAGTCTCTTGTGTCCCCAACACACCAAATACAATGGTAAATTGTATAGTTGCACTAGTTCGGTGAAGAGATGGTAATACGAGTGTAGTAATGATAGCAGATATTGATTTTTGTTATAGGAACAATAAAAAACAACAAGGTAACAAGTAAAAAAAGTGAGCACAAACGGTATTGCGATACTTGAAAATAAGGCCTAGGGTCCGTAATTTCGCTAGTGTAATCTCTCAACAATGCTAATATAATTGGATCATATAACCATCCCTCAACGCGCGATGAAGAATCACTCCAAAGTTCTTGTGTAGCGGAGAACATAAGAAGAAGTTGTTTGTAGGGTACGAAACCACCTCAAAGTTATCCTTTCCGATCGATCTATAGAGCTATTCCTATAAGTGTCACAAATAGCCAAGAGTTCGTACCAAAATAACACCATATGATACATCAACCAACTCTAATGTCACCTAGATCCTCCAATGTCACCACGAGTATGCGTGAGTTGATTATACGATATTTATCAAACAATTTCATATTCATAATACTCAATCCAACACAAAGAACTTCAAAGAGTGCCCCAAGATTTCTACCGGAGAAACAAGGACGAAAACGTGCATCAACCCCTACCCATAGATTACGCCAATGACACCTCGGGAATTTGCAAGTTGAGTGCCAAAACATATTTCAAGTGAATTAATATGATACCCCATTGTCACCACAGGTATTCATAGCAAGACATAAATCAAGTGCTCTCAAATCCATAAAAGTATTCAATCCGATAATAACGAAATCTTAAAGGGAAAACTCAATTCATCACAACAAGATAGAGAGGGGAAAACACCATATGATCCAACTATATTAGCAGAGCTCGCAGTACATCAAGATCGTGCCAAATCAAGAACACGAGAGAGAGAGAGGGAGAGAGAGAGATTAAACACATAGCTACTAGTACAAACCCTCAGCCCCGAGGGTGGACTACTCTCTCCTCATCATGGTGGCGGTCGGGATGATGAAGATGGCCTCCGTTGATGATTTCCCCCTCCGGCAGGGTGCCAGAACAGGGTCTAGATTGGTTTTTCGTGGCTACAGAGGCTTGCGGCGACGGAACTTCTGATCTAGGGTAACTTTCGGGGGTTTCTAAATAGATAGGAATTTTTTGCGTCAGTTTTACGCAAAGATGGGCCTCAGGGGCCCACTACTTAGCAGGGTGCGCCAGGAGGGTGGCGCGCCCTGGTGCCTTGTGGGCAGCAGGTCCCCCCCTCCGGTGGTTCTTTGCTCTAGTATTTTTCTTTTCTTCCCAACAAAATCGTCAAAAATTTCATCCAATTCCGAGAACCTTTATTTCTGCACAAAAAACAACACCACGGTAGTTCTGCTGAAAACAACATTGATCCGGGTTAGTTCCATTTAAATCATATAAAACTGCACCCAAACCATATAAATTTGTTGTAAACATGGCATGAATACTTCATAAATTATAGATACGTTGGAGACGTATCAACATCCCCAAGCTTAATTCCTGCTCGTCCTCGAGTAGGTAAATGATAAAAAGAAATAATTTATGAAGTGTGAATGCTAGCATAGTGCATAAGTTTGATCAATGATAATTTTAGTGACTTTTCCTAGCATCATAATAGCAACTCTTGCTCATAAAACTCATCATAAAAAAGTAGCAACCAACTCACATGTTGCGGTTCAAACAATGCCTTCTCTTGAAACTTAACAACCTATGTTCTCAGTCACCAAGCAATTGCAATTCAACTTATTCAACAAAGTCTAAGTAAGAGCTCCACATACTCAATCATCATATAGTCTTCTATGATTGCTAGTACTGAAAGCATATTTTTAGAAACATCAAACACAGAGAAAGATAGGGGCTTAATGTTTCACCTCCCAACTCATTTATCATAGAGATAATTGTCAACAATAATAAATCATGATCAAATATATTTGACTGGCCATATGTGCCTAGATCTTTCCCCACCAGATGATGCTTGCCAACTAGAGAATAATTGAGGTGGAAATGAGAGTGCATACTATTGACTCTTGCATAAAAGTAAATACTGAAAAGTAAAAGATAGGCCCTTCGCAGAGGGAAGCAGAGGTTGTCGTGCGCTTTTAATTTTTGGATGCCCAAGCTCTTAATGCAAAGGAACGTCACGTTATATTGCACCTTATGATAGCAACCTTTATTATGCAGTCCGTCGCTTTTATTACTTTGCCATCACAAGTTTCTACAACGCTTATTTTCCCTTACAATAAAAGATCAAACATATTTAGGGGCAATTTTTATTGCTTTATGCACCGATGCCAACTTACTTGAAGGATCTTATTCAATCCATAGGTAGGTATGGTGGGACTCATGGTAAGAAACTGAGTTTAAGGGTTTTGGATGCACAAGTAGTATCTCTACTTAGTACAAATTTTTGGCTAGCAAAAGATCCTAAGCAAACACCACATGTTGGAGGATCCACAACAATATAACTTCTATGCAAATATACAAAACCATAACTCATTATGTTGTCTTCCTTGTCCAACTTCAACTAATTTGCTCAAGTTTGAAAATAATTAATGGGTATTCACAATCATAGAAGATGTCCAAGATAATATATTTGCATGTGAAAGTTCTCTTCCTTATACTAATCATTCATGAATTGCTTGTATGACCAATATTGTGGTTATCAAGCTTCAAAAGATTTCACTTTCTAAACCCAATGTGAAGCTACTACTAGGCATGATATGAACATATAATTTCCAATTCATTGTATTCAACTCATTCAATAGTTTAATCACAGGATATAAGTGAAGCACAAGAGTAGATGAGAAACTACTCCAAAAAGATATAAGTGAAGATCAAGCGAGTAGTTAAGTAAATAGGTAGCTATTTGAGGACGCTCTCTCTCATTTAAATAACTTTCAGATCTAAGTATTTTATTAGAACAACAAGCAAAACAAAATAAAATGACATTCCAAAAATTGCACACATCGTGTGAAGAGGCATAAACTTAGGCTCAACCAGGGCTAACCGATAATTGTTGATGAACAAAGGTGGGATGCCTACCGGGGCATCCCGAAGCTTAGATGCTTGAGACTTCTTGGAATATTAACTTGGGATTCCTTGGGCATCCCCAAGCTTGAGCTCTTGTGTCTTCTTCATTCCTTTTATATCATGGTTTACCTAAATCTTAAAAACTTCATCCACACTAAACTCAACAAGAACTCATGAGATAAGTTAGTATAAATCAACTCAAAACCTTATCGTTCTATACTGTAAAAAATCACTAAAATTATAATTTAACATTGCATATTTAATACTCCTATCCTCGAGTAGTATCATTAAACAAGTAAACATACCAACAATATGGAAAAACAGGATAGTCTGTAAAGGATGCAAGAAGATTCATACTTATTTAACTCCAAAAATTCTGAAAATTTACCACACACCAGGGCGTGCCGGGGGGTGGTGTGCCCTGGTGCCTTGTGGGCAGCAGGGGGCCCTCTCTGGTGGTTCTTTGCTCCAGTATTTTTCTTTTCTTCCAAAAAATCGTCAAAAAGTTTCGTCCAATTCCAAGAACTTTTATTTCTGCACAAAAAACAACACCACAATAGTTCTGCTAAAAACAGCGTCAGTCTGGGTTAGTTCCATTTAAATCATATAAATTGCACCCAAACCATATAGAATTGTTGTAAAGATGGCATGAATACTTCATGAATTATAGATACGTTGGAGGCGTATCAATGGAACACCTTTTCTAATGAATGATTGTTCCACAACAGCCGAGTCGATAAATCAAGTGCAGAAGGATCTGGTCTCTGCCAGAGAAGCTCAAAGGTATGCGGCTTCGCAGCAAGAGGCTAGCTACCGTGTGCTGACCCGAAGACATGAGGAAAGGGACAAGCTTAAGGCGGAAAAAGAACAAGAGGCCCAAGAAATTAAGAGCTTGAAAGCTCAAGTGGCTCTACCCCAGGAGGAGAACCAGGGACTGAAAGCTGGCATGTTCGGTGAGTGCGACCTAATTTTTCAATACATAGGTTGCGTGTGTGATGTCGCCATATAAACAATACCATGTCTCTCTGTAGTTATCTTGATTGGACGCCCCGAAGAGAAGGCCAGCTCCTTCGGACGGACCTGCTGAAGGAGCTATCCGCCGCACATGAACGAGCCCAAAAAGCTATGAAGGGCATGTTCAAGGTGTTATGGCCTGCTGAGGTGGCTCCGGGAGGGATGACCGAAGTCACTAATAGATTTAAGGGAGCTTGGCGCCACTTTGAGCTGTGGAAGATGTCGTCCTGTCGAGAGGGAGCATGGGAGGGTTGGGCGATGGTAAAAACCCAGTTCACCAAGCTTAATTCGGAGCATTTAGCTCGGGTTGGGCCATTAGGGCTGGATAGGCAGGAAGTGCCAGTACATTTGGTATATGACCAAGTGATGGCCGCTGCTCGGACTTCCCAGGAAGATTGTGCCCTCAAGGTCATAATAGATGGTCTCGACTGGCAGTAGTGTTTTGATTGTATGTAGCTATGTACTTTACATCAAATATTCTCCGACCGTGCCATTGTCTTAACCGGACATCGGCTTCTTCCTCCTCAGCCATTGGCCGAGGAGTGTTTCCTACTACGTGCTCTGAGAACAATTTTCTTTTTGACCAATGGCGACAGTGGGAGAGGCTCTGATACGTCTCCGTCGTATCTATAATTTTTGATTGTTCCATGCCAATATTATACAACTTTCATATACTTTTGGCAACTTTTTATACTATTTTTGGGACTAACATATTGATCCAGTGCCCAGTGCCAGTTCCTGTTTGTTACATGTTTTATGTTTCGCAGAAACCCCATATTAAATGGAGTCCAAACGGGATAAAAACGGACGGAGAATTATTTTGGAATATTTGTGATTTTTGGGAAGTAAAAGCAACGCGAGACGGTGCTCGAGGTGGCCACGAGGGTGGGGCCCACACCCACTCCAGGCAGGCGCGCCCCTGACCCATGTGGGCCCCCCGTAAGGCGGTTGATGCCCTTCTTCAGCCGCAAGAAAGCTAATTTTTGGAAAAAGATCTGGGCGAAGGTTTCAATCCAATCGGAGTTACGGATCTCCATATATACACGAAACGGTGAAAGGGCAGCAGACGAGAACGCAGAAACAGAGAGAGACAGAGAGACAGATCCAATCTCAAAGGGGCTCTCGCCCCTCCCTCGCCATGGAGGCCAAGGACCAGAGGGGAAACCCTTCTCCCATCTAGGGAGGAGGTCAAGAAGAAGAAGACGAAGGGGCCCCCTCTCCCCTTCTCTTCCGGTGGCGCCGGAACGCTGCCGTGGCCATCATCATCACCGCAATCTTCACCAACAACTTCACCACCATCATCACCAACTCTTCCCCCCTCTATGCAGCGGTGTAACCTCTCTCTTACCCGCTGTAATATCTACTTAAACATGGTGCTCAACACTATATATTATTTCCCAATGATGTATTGCTATCCTATGATGTTTGAGTAGATCCGTTTTGTCCTATGGGTTATTTGATGATCAAGATTGGTTTGAGTTGCATGTTTTATTATTGGTGCTGTCCTATGGTGCTCTCCGTGTCGCGCAAGCGTGAGGGATCCCCGCTGTAGGGTTTGCAATATGTTCATGATTTGCTTATGGTTGGTGGCGTGAGTGACAGAAGCACAGACCTGGGTAAGTAGGTTGTTTGCGTATGGGATAAAGAGGACTTGATACTTTAATGCTATGGTTGGGTTTTACCTTAATGATCTTTAGTAATTGCGGATGCTTGCTAGAGTTCCAATCATAAGTGCATATGATCCAAGTAGAGAAAGTATGTTAGCTTATGCCTCTCCCTCAAATAAAATTGTAATAATGATTACCGGTCTAGTTATCGATTGCCTAGGGACAAATAACTTTCTCGTGACAAAAAGCTCTTTACTAAAAACTAATTTAGTTGTGTCTTTATCTAAACAGCCCCTAGCTTTTATTTACGTGCTCTTTATATTCTTGCAAACCTTTCCAAAAACACCTACAAAGTACTTCTAGTTTCATACTTGTTCTAGGTAAAGCGAACGTCAAGCGTGCGTAGAGTTGTATCGGTGATCGATAGAACTTGAGGGAATATTTGTTCTACCTTTAGCTCCTCGTTGGGTTCGACACTCTTACTTATCGAAAGAGGCTACAATTGATCCCCTATACTTGTGGGTTATCAAGACCTTTTTCTGGCGCCGTTGCCGGGGAGCAATAGCGTGGGGTGAATATTCTCGTGTGTGCTTGTTTGCTTTATCACTAAGTAATTTTTATTTGCTGTTTTTAGTTGTTTTCTATCTTTAGTTATGGGTAGGAAACGCAAAATACCAAAAAATTAGTTGTACCTACTGAACCAATGGTTGAAGAACCACTCAAAATCTATCACACTGCTGAAGCTTATTACATGGATCATCTTCGATCCATATGTGCTCGTGCTGAAGCCCCAACTAGCTTAGTTGAGGGCAAATCTTTAGATGAGCATGCTTGTTATGTGCGACACCGAATATCTGAAAAAGGGAAAATTCTATTGGGTCTAATTCATCGTTTGCAGTGCTATGCTTGGAATTTATGTGAAATATATGATTTTACTTGTTGTTCTGAAAACCCTAAGAAACACCTTCCCTATCCATGTGAGTTTAGTGATAATGGCATCGTATCTTCGTATGCTAAGGGTGTTTATAATTACTATGATATTCAACAAATTGAAGAATTTGTTGCTTTTAAGGGTGCTTATGAAATTGCTTCTTTGATTGAAAAGTATGGTGCTACTCTTTACAAATCTGAAAATTTTGCCATACTTAAATATTGTTATGATAATTATGCTTCTAATGCCTATGTTAAACCATATATTGAGTACTCCTCCGCTATCCAAGAAGAGACTAATATTTTGCAGGAGTCTATGGAAGAAGAAATTGATGAAACTGTGAGCTCATTGGATGAAAAAGATGAGGAGGAGAGCGAAGAACAAAAGGAAGAAGAGCGGATTGATCACCCATGCCCACCTTCTAATGAGAGTAACTCTTCAACTCATACATTGTTTAATTTCCCTTCGTGCTGACCGAAGGATGATTGCTATGATGACTGTTATGATCCCGTTGATTCTCTTGAAATATCCCTTTTTGATGATGCTTGCTATGCTTGTGGCCAAGATGCCAATATGAATTATGCTTATGGAGATGAACTTGCTATAGTTCCTTATGTTAAACGTGAAATTGTTGCTATTGCACCCACACATGATTGTCCTATTATCTTTTCGAATTCTCCCAACTACACTATATTGGAGAAGTTTGCACTTATTAAGGATTATATTGATGGGTTGCCTTTTACCGTTGCACATGATGATTTTGATGAATATAATATGCATGTGCTTGCTGCTCCTACTTGCAATTATTATGAGAGAGGAACTATATCTCCACCTCTCTATGTTTCCAACATGAAAAATTGCAAGAAACTGTTTATACTATGCATTGGCCTTTACTATGTGTGCATGAGTTGTTCTTTTATGACATGCCGATGCATAGGAAGAGAGTTAGACTTCGTCATTACATGATATATGTTGCTTTGTGCTCACTACTAAATTACAAATCATTGCTAATTAAAATTGGCTTTGATATACCTTGGGATCCGGGTGGATCCATTACTTGAGCACTATATGCCTAGCTTAATGGCTTTAAAGAAAGCGCTGCCAGGGAGACAACCCGGAAGTTTTAGAGAGTCATTTATTTCTATTGAGTGCTTTTATATAGTTTTAAAAAAAGAGGGGAACCCGAAACTTTTCAAAAAGAAAAGCGACAGTGAGAAAGACGAGCATTGTTGAAGTGGGAGCTAGCCTTGAACTTTGTTCATGCTCACGGAAACTTTGTGAATCTTGATTACAGAAAATTTTCAACAAAAATAATTATCCCCTTGTACAATTCCATTGTATTATAAAAATAATGTGCCAATGTTTGCCTTTAGGATGTTTACAATGCTTGTTGGTTTGTACGGTGCAGGACAGAAACTTTGGCTGTAGTCCTCGATTTTACATTTTTTTACTGGAACGTCAAATGGTTCTGATTCTTTTTGCACTGTATTTCTATACAAATTGTTTATTTTTCCTAATTTTGGAAGAATTTTTTAGGTATCAGAAGTATGGTGAATGTTCAGATTATTACAGACTGTTCTTTTTTAGACAGATTCTGTTTTTGATGCATAGTTTGCTTATTTTGATGAAACTATCAATTTATATCAGTGGATTAAGCCATGAAAAAGTTATATTACAGTAAACACAATGCAAAAACAAAATATGAATTGGTTTGCAACAGTACTTAGAGTAGTGATTTGCTTTATTATACTAACGGATCTTACCGAGTTTTCTATTGAAGTTTTGTGTGGATGAAGTGTTCGATGATCGAGAAGGTCTCGATGTGAGAAGAAGGAAGAGAGGCAAGAGCTCAAGCTTGGGGATGCCCGAGGCACCCCAAGTAAATATTCAAGGAGACTCAAGCGTCTAAGCTTGGGGATGCCCCTGAAGGCATCCCCTCTTTCTTCAACAAGTATCAGTATGTTTTCAGATTCGTTTCATTCATGTGATATGTGCAAATCTTGGAGCGTCTTTTGCATTTAGTTTTCATTTTTCTTTTACGCACCATGCTAGTATGAGATAGTCCTTGGTTGATTTATAGAATGCTCTTTGCACTTCACTTATATCTTTTGAGTATGGCTTTATAGAATGCTTCATGTGCTTCACTTATATCTTTTGAAGTTTGGATTGTCTGTTTCTCTTCACTTAGACAACCGCCATTTGTAGCATGCTCTTTTGCTTCACTTATATTTTTTAGAGCATGGTCATATCTTTTGTAAAAAGAATTAAACTCTCTTGCTTCACTTATATCTATTTAGAGAGATGTCGGGAACTGGTCATTCACATGGTTAGTCATAAAATCCTACATAAAACTTGTAGATCGCTGAATATGATATGTTTGATTCCTTGCAATAGTTTTGCGATATAAAGGTGGTGATATTAGAGTCATGCTAGTGGGTGGTTGTGGATTGTAGAAATACTTGTGTTGAGGTTTGTGATTCCCGTAGCATGCACGTATGGTGAACCGTTATGTAACGAAGTTGGAGCATGAGGTATTTATTGATTGTATTCCTTATGAGTGGCGGTCGGGGACGAGCGATGGTCTTTTCCTACCAATCTATCCCCCTAGGAGCATGCGCGTAGTACTTTGTTTCGATGACTAATAGATTTTTGCAATAAGTATGTGAGTTCTTTATGACTAATGTTGAGTCCATGGATTATACGCACTCTCACCCTTCCATCATTGCTAGCCTCTCCGGTACTGTGCATTGCCCTTTCTCACCTTGAGAGTTGGTGCAAACTTCACCGGTGCATCCAATCCCCGTGATACGATACACTCTGTCACACATAAACCTCCTTATATCTTCCTCAAAACAGCCACCATACCTACCTATCATGGCATTTCCATAGCCATTCCGAGATATATTGCCATGCAACTTCCATCATCATCATATACATGACTTGAGCATTTATGGTCATGTTGCTTTGCATGATCGTAAGATAGCTAGCATGATGTTTTCATGGCTTGTCCATTTTTTTGATGTCATTGCTACGCTAGATTGTTGCACATCCCGGTACACCGCCGGAGGCATTCATATAGAGTCATATCTTTGTTCTAGATATCGAGTTGTAATATTGAGTTGTAAGTAAATAAAAGTGTGATGATCATCATTATTAGAGCATTGCCCCAGTGAGGAAAGGATGATGGAGACTATGATTCCCCCACAAGTCGGGATGAGACTCCGGACGAAAAAAATAAAAAAAAGAGAAAGGCCAAAAAAAGAGAAGGCCCAAAAAAAGAAAAAATAAACAAAAAAATGAGAGAAAAAGAGAGAAGGGGCAATGTTACTATCCTTTTACCACACTTGTGCTTCAGAGTAGCACCATGTTCTTCATATAGAGAGTCTCTTGAGTTATCACTTTCATATACTAGTGGCAATTTTCATTATAGAACTTAGCTTGTATATTCCGACGATGGGATTCCTCAAATGCCCTAGGTCTTCATGAGCAAGCAAGTTGGATGCACACCCACTTAGTTCCAGTTTGAGCTTTCATATACTTATAGCTCTAGTGCATCCGTTGCATGGAAATCCCTACTCCTCACATTGACATCAATTGATGGGCATCTCCATAGCCTGTTGATTAGCTGCGTCGATGTGAGAATTTGTCCTTTTTTGTCTTCTCCACATAACCACATCATATTATTCTATTCCACCTATAGTGCTATGTCCATGGCTCACGCTCATGTATTGCGTGAAATTTGAAAATGTTTGAGAACGTCAAAAGTATGAAACAATTGCTTGGCTTGTCATCGGGGTTGTGCATGATGTGAATATTTTGTGTGGTGAAGATGGAGCATAGCCAGACTATATGATTTTGTAGGGATAACTTTCTTTGGCCTTGTTATTTTGAAAAGACATGATTGCTTTATTAGTAGGCTTGAAGTATTATTGTTTTTATGTCAAATGATAGACTATTGCTTTGAATCACTCGTATCTTAATATTCATGCCATGATTAGATACATGCTCAAGATTATGCTAGGTAGCATTCCACAACAAAAATTATCTTTTTTATCATTTACCTACTCGAGGACGAGCAGGAATTAAGCTTGGGGATGTTGATACGTCTCCGTCGTACCTATAATTTTTGATTGTTCCATGCCAATATTATACAACTTTGATATACTTTTGGCAACTTTTTATACTATTTTTGGGACTAACATATTGATCCAGTGCCCAGTGCCAGTTCCTGTTTGTTGCATGTTTTATGTTTCGCAGAAACCCCATATCAAACGGAGTCCAAACGGGATAAAAACGGACGGAGAATTATTTTGGAATATTTGTGATTTTTGGGAAGTAAAATCAACGCGAGACGGTGCCCGAGGTGGCAACGAGGGTGGGGCCCATGCCCACTCCAGGCAAGCACACCCCTGACCCTTGTGGGCCCCCCGTAAGGCGGTTGATGCCCTTCTTCGGCCGCAAGAAAGCTAATTTTTGGAAAAAGATCTGGGCAAAGGTTTCAATCCAATCGGAGTTACGGATCTCCATATATACACGAAACGGTGAAAGGGCAGCAGACGAGAATGCAGAAACAGAGAGAGACAGAGAGACAGATCCAATATCGGAGGGGCTCTCGCCCCTCCCTCGCCATGGAGGCCAAGGACCAGAGGGGAAACCCTTCTCCCATCTAGGGAGGACGTCAAGGAAGAAGAAGACGAAGGGGCCCCCTCTCCCCTTCTCTTCCGGTGGCGCCGGAACGCTGCCATGGCCATCATCATCACCGCAATCTTCACCAACAACTTCACCACCACCATCACCAACTCTTCCCCCCTCTATGCAGCGGTGTAACCTCTCTCTTACCCGCTGTAATCTCTACTGAAACATGGTGCTCAATGCTATATATTATTTCCCAATGATGTATGGCTATCCTATGATGTTTGAGTAGATCTGTTTTGTCCTATGGGTTATTTGATGATCAAGATTGGTTTGAGTTGCATGTTTTATTATTGGTGCTGTCCTATGGTGCTCTCCGTGTCGCGCAAGCATGAGGGATCCCCGCTGTAGGGTTTGCAATATGTTCATGATTTGCTTATGGTGGGTGGCGTGAGTGACAGAAGCACAGACCCAAGTAACTAGGTTGTTTGCGTATCGGATAAAGAGGACTTGATACTTTAATGCTATGGTTGGGTTTTACCTTAATGATCTTTAGTAGTTGCGGATGCTTGCTAGAGTTCCAATCATAAGTGCATATGATCCAAGTAGAGAAAGTATGTTAGATTATGCCTCTCCCTCGAATAAAATTGCAATAATGATTACCGGTCTAGTTATCGATTGCCTAGGGACAAATAACTTTCTCGTGACAAAAAGCTCTTTACTAAAAACTAATTTAGTTGTGTCTTTATCTAAACAGCCCCTAGCTTTTATTTACGTGCTCTTTATATTCTTGCAAACCTTTCCAAAAACACCTACAAAGTACTTCTAGTTTCATACTTGTTCTAGGTAAAGCGAACGTCAAGCGTGCGTAGAGTTGTATCGGTGGTCGATAGAACTTGAGGGAATATTTGTTCTACCTTTAGCTCCTCGTTGGGTTCGACACTCTTACTTATCGAAAGAGGCTACAATTGATCCCCTATACTTGTGGGTTATCAGGCTCCCACTGACTTTGTATTACTCACACAACAGAATTACATCATTACATGTGAGGGGTATTTGAGTGCCCCCCTCAGACCAACTAAGAAAGAAAGAGTGTATCTAGGCTACAGGTTTTGTATATAAGAGTCTAAGAAGGGGCAAAGCTCTTCTTTACAGTTGTGCCCAAGCAGGCTTAGAAGGTTTTTGAACATATCTAGCCATGCCGCGAAGGAGTGAGGCACCCCTCTGAAATACTCATTGTTCCTCTCTTTCCAGATGCTCCATGCAGCCAGCAAGAAAATATCCATGAACAGCGGCTGATTCCACTGATTTCTTCCAGCATGCAACAAAGATACCCTATTACCCCCATTTGGCCAAAATAATCCCACTCTGGCCCAACATCACTAGCTAAATGGGCATGAGAAAAAGAGGTGTTCAACCGTTTCCTCCGGCGGGTTTTGGCACAACATGCATGCGTAGTTGTTGTCCACAACAACATAGTGTCTACGTTTCAACATGTTCCTTGTGTTTAGACGGTCCACCAGCAGTAACCAGCCAAACATCTTGAATTTGATGGGGCTCTTGGCTTTCCAAAGCCATAGAAAGGCCTCATCGGCTATCGTTTCCCTGAAGCAGTGGTTGTAGTATTTGCTGGCCGAGAACTTTCCTCCAAGGGTACAAACCCAAGAATCAGCAGAATCCCTCTCCAGCACCACATGCCTGGATCGTTGCTGAATCTCTCTGACCTCCTTTCTTGCTTGGGTAGACAGAGGTAGATGGAATAGCATAGCGGGGTCAGTAGCCGCCAAAATAGATCCCACCGACTCATCCTCGTTTGTGCAAAAGGAGAAGGCACGGGGGAAGATCTCGGAGAGTGGTGCCTCATGATCATGTTCAATCCACACATCCTTCCAAAACAGAGCTGAAGATCCATCCCCAATCGCAACCTTAGTGATGCCGCGAAACACGTTACTGAGCTGCATGATATCACGCCACCAGAAGGAGCCGATTGGGTCTACTGCATGTGGCACTCTACCCGCATAGTATGTGTCACATATCAGAGTCACCCACGGGACATCGTGATGATTGTAGAACTTATAAAGGTGTTTGAGGAGGAGTGCCACGTTCTGGGTTTTGATGTCAATCACCCCAAGACCACCATTGCGCTTCGGTCTACAAACCAACTCCCAAGCAGCCAAAGAATTATTTTTAACTCCCGTCTCCGTGTTTTTGGCCCACAGACAGTATCTACACAGCTTGTCTATGTGTTCAATCACCTTTGGGTGCAGCTTCAGTGTACACATGGCATAGATCATCATCGATGTAATGGTAGAGTTTACCAGAGTGAGCTTAGCACCGGCCGAAAGCAAGGAGAGGGCCGTGGACAGTTTTCTCTCAACTGCACATACCATTGGAAGAACACTTCGAAGAACCAGGCAATCCGGCCATCTGGTGCAAACAGACAAAACGCGCTCAGGGAGGAATGTTATATTACTGCTTAACGTGAGAAACATCTTCCAAAGTAAATAGTTCCTCCATGGGTTCCTTTCTTCAGGCTGTCATGTGTACCATGGAGGTATAACCTAATCCCCAAAATATGCGGGTCATGGTTACTTCGGGAAAATAACCTTAGAAACTGGTAATAACTACCAATTATTTTCACTTCCCTCGTGGCCGATCAATTATGTACTTAAGAATGCTAGCTTTCGGCTTCACCCATCTGAGGTACGCACCCGGATAACCCAGACGTAACAATCACAGAGGTGCTCCCTTTACAACCTAGCCGAACAATCAGGAACGTGGGGGGTAAGCATAGGAGCGAGGCAACCCAGCTTGGCAAAAACTTAAGTCAAATTGATGCACATGATGGGTGAAAATGATACGGGAAGGTTGCAAACACGACAAAACTGATGGTTGCACAGAGAGTATATTACTGGCTTCGTAAAAGAAGCCCCCAGGTAAAAAACATGTGGCACATTTACAAATGTTTTACCAAGAGAAAGTTAACGTATTTGGCGTGACCCAACACAACCTGGAAAATACTTGCCAAATGAAAAAAGGAAGATAGAAATCCGAGAAGGATAAGCCGAAGAGGGTGATGACGTCGGTCTAGCGGTAGAAGCGCCGAAGCCGAGCTGCATTCCATGGGTTTGGTTTGAGGCAGTTATCCTTTGGGCCGCGGAGATGGTACACTCCCCATGCGAGTACCTGATAAATTAAGAAGGGCCCTTCCCAATTGGGCGATAATTTGTGCTTTTGCTTCTCTGGAAGGCGCAGGACGAGGTCGCCCAGGTTATAAGACTCTGCCCGTAGTTCCCTGGTATGATATCATCTGGCCGGCTGATGATGAAAAGCAAAACAAGCCCGAGCTATGTCGCGCTTTCCTTCCAGGGCGTCCAGGTCGTCTTGTCGATCAAGATCAGCTTCCTTTTCTTCATACATGCGCACTCGAGGTGCATCGTGAATAAGGTCGCTAGGGAGAACAGCCTCTGCCCCATACACCATGAAGAACGACGTATAGCCCATAGAGGGATTGGGGGTGGTGTGTAGGCCCCAATGTATGGAGTCAAGCTCCTCAAACCAGTGGCAGTCGGATTCTTTAAAAGATCAGACCAAATAGGGCTTAATGCCGCTCAAAATTAGGCCATTGGCTTGCTCGAGTTGTCCATTGGATCGTGGTTGGTATACAGAGGCATAATCAAGCTTAATGCCTAAGCGCACCAGTCCTTTACTTCATAGGCAATAAAATTGGATCCATTGTCCATTATTGATACGTCCATTTTGCATCATTGTCAGTGGAAACGACACCTATGGGATCACTGGGATCCCGTCTATGGTTGGCGGGCGCGGGGTTCTGCAAAGAGCAGGTCTGGTAGTCAGCACAAAGATCGTTTACCCAGGTTCGGGCCGCGAGGATGCGTAATACCCTAGTCCTGCTTTGGTGTATATTTGAGTGTTCTTGAGCTCTTTAACTAGCTGTGGTGTGTGCGTAGTCCAGAAGATCCGAGTCCCTCTCCAGTACGCCTCGGGCCTCCTTTTATTGATAAAAGGGGTTGCCACAATGGCACACATGAGGTGGAAAGGTGTACAGTGTACAAGCTTATCGTCTGTCATTACGGGACAAGACGCATTAAATGCGCTCCTTAGGTGTCCCGTTGCTTTATTGGGGACGGCAACGAGGCCCGGCCCATCCATCGCCGCTTCGCCTCGCTCCGACACGCGTCCAGGCCAACGAGGCATGCAGAGCCACGTAGGCTGGCAGGCTGCTGAGATGGCGTGGTGGTAGGGTCTTCACGAAGATCTGCATGCCACCACGCAGGTGCTTGCTGAGTTGGCATGGAAGCCGCACGTTGCCACGCAGGTGCCTGCCCAGCTAGTTGGGCTGGCAGCTATATGGGAACGGCGGTGGAGTCTTGGTAGACGTGGGTCTGGCTGTGGCCCCACAGGTGTCCTCGGCAATGGCCTTGCCGAGGCCTCGACAAGGGTCTTGCCGTGGCATCGCGGTCGTCCCCGGCAAGGATCCTGCCAGAGGTCTCGTGGATTTCCTCGGCGAGGATCTCGCAAGGATCGTCGTCTTCTGGTCCTCATCTGATCTCGTGTCTTTATGATCTTCACAAAGATCTGCATGCCACCATGGAGGTGCCTCCCAAGCCTTGGTTCCAATGTGGTTGATGGTGTTGGAACCCTTGGGCTCAAGGGTGGCGCGCTCTGCTGGCGTTGGGCAAGTTGCCTCGGCAAGGCTCTTGCCGGGGCTGCGGAGGCCGCCCCGGCAATGGTCTTGCCGGGGGAGTCCACCTTGCCCTCTTGCTCTTTTTGTTTCTTGGTCTTGGCGTTGCTTTGTCCGTCTTGTGCTTTTGGCTGGAGCGCTGCTCTGGCATTCTTGTGCTTCTGCTCCCTCCCTTTGCCCTGCCAAGTGTGGCCGCAGGTGCGGTTTTGACTGCCCGTGCACAAGTAGAGGGGTAAAAAGGAGTGCCCCTACTTTTGTACACCGACAGGAGCCCCCGGGCCTGGGCGACACATAAGCGCAACGCGTTGTTGGGCCAGGCCCAGAACGGTGCACGGGCAGGCGGGGCGGATTTTTACTATGGTAATTCCCTCGCTCGTCGCGCTTCCCCATGACCCGCGTTGAACGTGCTATGTGGAGGGCCGTGCGTGACGTGGGGGTCGTGCATGGGGCGGCTAGTGCCCTCATGCGTCACATTGCGGTAAATGGTAACAAAAGTGGCCCGCCCTTCCCCATAAAAAAGGAGAAACCGCAGGCGCGACGCCCATTTACCCTCTGTGCCTTCTCCAATCTCGGAACCGCTGCCCCTCCCCTCTCTCTTCTCAAGTTCTTGCTTTCGCTCGCCGCCGCCATGCCTTTGCTATCCCTCATCCTTCGTCTCCCTCAGCCGCCATGGCACCCAAAACCAGCAAAGGCAAGGGAGTGGCCCATCACGTCGGGTGGAAGGAGGCGCCGGAGAGCGAGTTGGCGGCACGGCGGATGCAGCTCGCCTACTTTCCTTTGTTGGTCGATGCGGTCCACCTCCGAGACTACTTCAAGCCCCTGTGGGGGTGCAAGACGAAGGGGTACCCTGCCACGCGCATCATCCCTGCCGGTTTCGCCGAGGCCGGCCCGAATCGTTACCCCTTGTTCGTTGACTACTTTTCCTGCGGGCTCTGCCCCCTGTCTCCGATTTCTTCAATGACGTCATGCACACCTACGGCTTCCACATTCTGGATTTCACTCCGAATGCTGTGCCGTGCATGGCCCTTTTCACCCATCTCTGCGAGGGCTTTGCCGGAGTGCATCCCAGCACGGCACTTTTCCGCCACTACTTCTATCCTCGTATCCAAAAGGGAGGCGCGACTTCCGGCTGTGTCGCCTGGATCCCAAGGATTCAGGGGAAGGGGACATATCTGGAGGGCGCTCAGAAGGAGAGGTGGGAGGAGTGGCGGAGCCGATGGTGCTGGATTGTGGAGGAGGACCTGCAGGAATTTAGCCGGGTTTGCCAGGCGCTGCCGGTTCGCAGAGATGATTGGGGCGAAGTCGATGCCAAGGATGAGAAGCTCATGATTGCCACCACCAGGATCCATCGCCTCACCGTGGCCGGGCTCACCATTGAGATGATTGGGGCTGATTTCCTCCGTTGCCGAATCGCCCCACTGCATAACAAGGGGAGGCCGGCCTGGCTTTTCAGGAACGCGGCCGACATCATGAGGCTCCGCCCCGGCTTGAACCACAACTTCACGGTGATGGGGCATGCCCACTTTTGCCAGAGGCTTTTTAAGCTCGACGTGTACCGCGACGGCAGGGCCGAGAGGTCCGGCAAGGCCGCGAAGGCTGGCAAGGTCGTCAAGGGTCCCCTGTTTGGGTTGCCGGCGGGGGTGGTCCCGCTGAGCAACGACTCTCGCCAAACCGACATCATCGCCATGATGCCGGACTTCAACGCGCACGGCCTTGACCCAAATTGGGCCAAGCCGGGGGCGGATCAGGTGCAGGAGTTCTTCGACAAGCTGTCGGAGATGTACGTCCATGCCGAGCCATTGCTCATCTAGGACACCACCCAAGCAGAGCTGGACTACATTGCCGCCAGGGCGGCGGAGGCGTAGCTCGCCAAGGAGGCTGGCAGCGCCAGCCACGTGGAGGACGAGGCCGAGGCTACCGCAGAGGAGAAGGAGCTTGTCGGATGGGCGGAGTCTGCCGGGGAGGCCAGCAGCACCGACACCGGGGCCCCTCTCATCGAAGAAGTGGTCCACGAGTCGACCGAGGAAGAGGCCGAGGCTGACGATCCTCCGGCCTTGGAAAAAAGGCGTGTCCTGCGGCGGGCCACCTCTGGCGAGCCGGTCCGGCCCAGCAGGACCGAGCAGCGGCAAGAGATCTAGGGGGAGTCCATGTGCCTGACGAGGGCCGCGGCAGCAAAGAAGGTGGTGAAGGCCGCGGTGGCGAATAGGAAAGCGACCGCATCTTCTTCGTCCAAGCATCCTCGGACTCCACCCGCTTCCCCTCCTCCCGCGGATGTCGACACGGAGGTCGTCTTCGACCTTGGGTCTCTTAGCCCGAGGAGGAAGAGGAAGAGGAGGCGGAGGATGAGTAAGTATCTTGTCTTCTGTCATCTCTGTCCCCTAAGACCGTGCCACTTTTCTTGACTTGTTTTCATCTTCACAGGGACGTGGAGACGCTGGCCCAGAGGGTGGCAAAGAGAGCCAGGGCCTCGACGGGCGGCCAGCCCCCAGCGGGCACCTCGAGTACGCCGCTGGTGGTGGAGAGCAGCCCGGATAGCAGCCCTGGCGCAGCCCCAGCATGCGTTTATCACTCACTCCTTATCAACGTGTGTTGGGGCACGATCCCTTGGCGCTGACCTTGCCGTGGTTGCAGGAGGAGGACGGCAGCAGGAGGAGGCACTGAGGGCCACCCCAACACGCTGCCCCCATCAACCACGCCGCCCCGAGGGGCGTCCCCGGCAAGGGCGCCAAGCACCGAGCCCATGCGCACGGAGGAGGAGGAGGAGAGCCCGGGCGCCGGCGGCTCCGTCCCGGCACCGAATGTTGATGGGAGGGGGCCACTTCTTCCCAGCCTGGCACGGGTGAGTTGTTTGCCTTCTGTCCCTGTTCTTGTTTCTTCTTTTTGAACCTTAGTCTTGGCTTTGCCTCATTCTCCTTCTTGGCATCTAGGCGCTTCCTCGGCGGACCAGGAGAACACAGATACTATCATCGAGGAGGTCGCCAGGGATGTTGAGGCCGAGGCCAACTAGATCGCCGCCGAGGAGGCCGCCAAGGGTGCTGCTGAAGATGTCACCAAGGAGCCGGCCGGGGAGACCGGCAAGGACGCTGCCGAGGAGGCCGGCAAGGGGCCTGCCGGGGAGGCCGGCAAGGCTGCTGCCGAGGAGGGAGCGGTTGACGACCAACCTTCCTCCTCCGCTGCCTCTGGCTCGGGCAAGTACCTGAGGTAAGCGACGATCTATTTGTCCACCTCCCAGGGATGGCAAGTGCTGGGGCGCCCACCGAGGGGGAGACGTTTGATGACGAGGTGCTCGCCGCCGCCGGGCTTGAGGTTGTTGACGAACCGGGTGCCGGTGGCGGCGGTTCCCAGGCAGAGCAGCTCCTCCAGGCCATGAGCGCCAACTTCCAGAAGCTTCAGGTGCTTCACCGTGCCCGCCTGGACAAGTCCAAGTCTAGGATGGCGGAGGCGGACCTCGAGGAGCGCGTCGCCGAGACGCAGGCTTGGTTCTGCCAGGCCCACAAGGAATTGAAGGCCGCCCAGGATGTGATGGCTGAGCGCAAGCTGGAGATTCTCATGAAGCAGGCCGACATCGAGAAGGCCCAGGAGCTGGCAAAGGAGCAGACCGCCAAAGATGAGGCCGCTCGGCACCAGCACCAGGCCGAGCTAAACTCCCAGAAGGAGGACCTTTCCACTCATGAGGAGAAGCTCGCCGCAACACTCAGCGGCAAGGATGAGGAGGTGGAGAAGCTTGTCGTGCAGCGGACCCATGAGCTAGAGCAGAGGCACGAGGAGGCGCTCAATGCTCAGGCCCAGGTCCAGGCCGGCGAGGTGAAAGAGCTGGAGGTGGAGCGGGGCGGGCTGAAGGACCAGTCCCTAAAGCCCGCGAAGGAGAAGGACACGCTCAACGGTGCTCTGATCGAGGCGCAGGCCGCAGTCCTCGGCAAGGCTGAGCAGCTCTCCAAGGCCAACGACTCCATCAAAGACGTGAAGCTGAAGCTGGAAGGTCTTGAGGGGACGCTTTCGGAGGTCAGGGCCCGGGAGGGGATCCTGACCAAAAATCTGGAGGCCGAGTAGAAGTTGCGAAGGAATGACGCCACCAAGCAAAAGGATTTTGTGAAGGGCGAAAATCTGTAGGTCAGCCGCCTCACCGACGTCGCCGGCAGGATCACCATGCAGCTGGCTACCATGGGGATGCCGAACGTGAGGTACGCCCCGGAGCCGAACGTGAGTCCCAATGCCAAACTGACCCTGTTCTTCGAGGGTGTTCTCGGGGCCCTGGAGCAGTTCCGCTCCAACAGGTCAGCCTCCCTGGCCGATGAGGCCTGGAAGCTTTGCCGGGGTGTCATGACCAAGGTCCTCACCAAGGTGGCGTAATAGAACCCCAACCTCGACTTCGACGCCGCACTGGAGAGCTTGCCGAAGGATGCGGACCTCGCGGCACTCGAGGAGCGTATCGAGCCCATCATCAGCCGTGTCGACGGAGTTCGGAGGGTAGAGGGCCAGTGCCGGGATTAGGCACCCCGTTTCTCATCGCCGCTTCAGGTTCATGACCAAGACAATTTTTATCTTTAGTTAGAACCAAAGCAACAATTGATGTAATATAACTCTGCAGTACCTTGAAAACGATGCATGTTATTTTCCCATTTGATCTCCCTTTTTATGTTCACCCTACGTTAATCGGGTAGGCTTGCCGGCGCGTAAACCCAGGCCGCGGCGTCTTGAGGACGGATCCGCAATAGCCTGCCGGGTGTGCTTGCTGCCAGGCAAACCACCTCACTGCTCTTAACGCGGCCGCTCGAACTGTCGAGCGGACTCGAGACAGAACGAGAGCGTTGCCAATTGCAGAAGGTCACCCTACCATTCTTGACGCAGCCACTCGAACTGTTGAGCGGACTCAAAACAGAGCAAGGGTGTTGCCAATAGTGGCAGGGCGCCATCCCGTGCAGGTTTTCCATACACAGGGCAAGATCTTCGAGGACGATAACCTTATATAAAAAAAGAATTGCTCAAAGTTTTGCATGACTTAGCTTTTCTGCCGATACGTGAGCGTTCGCTGCATCCGCCGATGATGCCGCTCGTTTGGTCGTCTTCTTCCTTGGAGTGACGACCACGATGAAGCCGCTGCTCCAACCAGACCAGATTTCCACAACTGCGCGCCCCCTACCTGGCGCGCCAAAGATGTCGGTGGAAATGACACCTATGGGATCACTGGGATCCCTTCTACGGTTGGTGGGCACGGGTCTGGTAGTCAGCAAAAAGATCGTTTACCCAGGTTCGGGCCGCGAGGATGCATAATACCCTAGTCCTGCTTTGGTGTATATTTGAATGTTCTTGAGCTCTTGAACTAGCTGTGGTGCGTGCGTAGTCCAAAAGATCCAAATCCCTCTCCAGTATGCCTCGGGCCTCCTTTTATAGACAAAAGGGTTTGCCACAGTGGCACACAGGAGGTGGAAAGGTGTACAGTGTACAAGCTTATCGCCTGTCATTATGGGACAAGATGCATTAAATGCACTCCTTAGGTGTCCCATTTCTTGTTGGGGACGGCGACGAGGCCCGTCCCGTCCGTCGCCACTCCGCCTCGCTCCGACATGCATCCAGGCCAACGAGGCATGCAGTGCCACGTAGGCTGGCAGGCTGCTGAGATGGCGTGGTGGTAGGGTCTTCACGAAGATCTGCATGGAACCACGCAGGTGCTTGCTGAGTTGGCCTGGAAGCCGCACATTGCCACGCAGGTGCCTGCCTAGCTGGTTGGGCTGGCAGCTGTATGGGAAAGGCGGTGGAGTCTTGGCAGAAGTCGGTCTGGCTGTGGCCCCGCAGGTGTCCTCGGCAAGGGCCTTGTCGTGGCATCGCGGTCGTCCCCGACAAGGATCTTGTTGGAGGTCTCGTGGATTTGCTCGGCGAGGATCGTCGTCTTCTGGTCGTCATCTGATCTCGTGTCTTTATGATCTTCACAAAGATCTGCATGCCACCATGGAGGTGCCTCCCGAGCCTTGGTTCCAATGTGGTTGATGGTGTTGGAACCCTTGGGCTCAAGGGTGGCGCGCTCTGCTGGCGTTGGGCAAGTTGCCCCGGCAAGGCTCTTGCCGGGGCTGGGGAGGCCACCCCGGCAAGGGTCTTGCCGAGGGAGTCCACCTTGCCCTCTTGCTCTTTGTGTTTCTTGGTCTTGGCGTTGCTTTGCCCGTCTTGTGCTTTCGGCTGGAGCGCTGCTCTGGTATTCTTGTGCTTCTGCTCCCTCCCTTTGCCCTGCCAAAGTGTGGCCGCAGGTGCGGCTCTGACTGCCCGTGCACAAGTAGAGTGGTAAAAAGGAGAGCCCCTACTTTTGTACACCGACAATCATGTTTTCCTACTGTTATATATAGTGTTTTATGCATTATAACACTTTGTGGAGTAATTCTAATGCCTTTTCTCTCACAATATGCAAGGTTTATACAAAGAGGGAGAATGTTGACAACTGGAATTCTGGACCTGAAAAAGCTATGTCAGAGATACCTATTCTGCACATCTCCAAATGAGCTGAAATTTTACCGAGAATTATTTTGGAATATATAATAAATATTGGAGAGAAGAACTACCAGAGGGGGCAGCCAGGTCGCCACAAGGCACCAGGGCACGCCAGACCCCCCTAGCGCACCCTGGTGGTAGTGGGCACCCTGCCCCACCTCCGGTGCCCATCTTCTATTATATAAGGTCTTTTGACCTAGAAAAAAAGGAGAGGACTTTCGGGACGGAGCACCGTCGTCTCGAGGCGGAACTTGGGCAGGAGCACTTTTGCCCTCCGGCGGAGCGATTCCGCCGGGGGAACTTCCGTCCCGGATGGGGAAAACAAAGCCATCGTCATCACAAACAACACTCTCATCTTTGGGTGACCAATCTTCATCAACATCTTCAACATCACCATCTCATCTCAAAACCCTAGTTCATCTCTTGTGTTCGATCTTTGCACCGGTACCTCGGATTGGTAGCTGTGGGTGACTAGTAGTGTTGATTACATCTTGTAGTTGATGCTAGATGGTTTATTTGGTGGAAGATTATATGTTCGGATCCATTATGCTATTTAATATCCCTCTAATCTTGAGCATGAATATTATTTGTGAGTAGTTGCCCTTGTTCTTGAGGCCATGGGAGAAGTCATGTTGCAAGTAATCATGCGAATTTCATATTCGTTCGATATTTTGATGATATGTATGTTGTGATTCCCTTAGTGATGTCATGTGAACGTCGACTACATGACACTTCACCATCTTTGGGCCTAAGGGAATGCATTGTGGAGTAGTTATTAGATGATGGGTTGTTGGAGTGACAAACGCTTAAACCCTAGTTTATGCGCTATTCTGTAAGGGACTGATTTGGATCCATATGTTTAATTCTATGGTTAGATTGTTATCTTAATTCTTCTTTCGTTGTTGCAGATGCTTGCTAGGGGGTTAATCATAAGCTGTAGGCTTGTTCAAGTAAGAACAACACCCAAGCACCAGTCCACCCACATATCAAATTATCAAAGTGGCGAACGCGAATCAAACCAACATGATGGAAGTGACTAGCACTACAAAAAAAGACACTTCCATGATGATACGTGTTTGTCACATTAGGTCATGTTTTCTGTCATGCATGTACATCCATGACGATTTTATGACAGAATCAAGATAGTCATACCTGTGCTGTCGTAGAAGTGGTCCATGCCATTACCAAAAATATCATCATGGAAGTGTCCACTTCCATGACAATAAGTCTCGCGTCATAGAAGTGCTTTCGTCAAGGGTGACCGACACGTGGCATCCACCGTAACGGCTCGCCATTACGCTATTAGGTCTGGTTTTGGATTCGATAACCCTTTAACAGCCCCGACCAATGGGGATTTTCCATGTGTAAAATCATCATTGGCTGGAGGAAACATGTGTCGGCTCACCGTTGGGACAGATGTCATCCACTCATTGGACTGAAGGCGCCTATGATACATCGACACATGGCAGGGCCCAACAGAGGTCCATTCCTATGAAAAGTCCGGCCCGTTTGACTTGGTCAAAAGGTGGCGGGCCGGCCCACGGTAAGCCTGTTAACGGCCTGTTCGCATATAGCCCATTTACAGCCCGCTAACCCAGGGCCCGTTACGACCTATCCGAATTAGGCCCACTAGCGTCATCCGGGCCGTCCAATATGATTCCAGGCTGTTTTAACTTCTGGCCATGTATAGCCCATGAAGTCTTTCAGCCCATATGAGGCCCTTTGTAACTCTTGGCCCATTAACGGCCCGTGGTGAAACTGGCCCGTAATGACTAGTGTATCACTTTATACCCATTAACGGCCCATTATACCGTTGGGCTTTTTCCAGCCCATGTTATCTTTTGGCCTTCTCAGGGCCCATTTATTCTTGGGCTCATTTCCAGCATTCGGCTACTTACGGCCCGTTACTGTCATTTTCTGCTAGTGGGCCAAATTCAGCCCGTGGTTACAGTCGGCCCGTTTATGGCCCGTTAATACGTTGGGTCGTTTTCATAGCGTCATCAAATAGGGCCGATTAACGACGGCCTGTTATGGTCGGCCCATGAATGGGCGATTCCAACTCTAGCCCATTTACGGCCATAATGCAGTATGTTATCGGCCCATGTCTGGGTAATCGATCATACGACCCGTAGAAGGCCCATTGATGATACGGCCCGTAGAAGGCACATTGATGATACGGCCCGTAGAAGGCCCATTATTTCTACGCCCTGTAGAAGGCCCATTGTTTCTACGGCCCGCAGAAGGCCCAGTGTCACTACAGTAAATATGTAGCCCATGGTTATTGTGGCCTAGTTTAAAAAAATAGGTTATTGCGGCCACTAGCAAACCGCGAAATAAGAACAGCACTGACTACAAGCAAACAAATAAATAAGACAAGAAGGAAATAAATAAGCAAGCAACTTACGCTAGGCTATCACGGCTATTACACATATTACATCCACTGGGCATCAAAGTTCGCCACGAGTGCAAATATAGGGAACAAAGTAGCATATCATATACACTGGTTATTGGGGATATACCTCGCTGCATAAACCGGCCGAAAGTATAACCCGGCCGGACTTGGCGGTTTACTTGAGACCCGGCAAGAGTTTGGCGATTCACTGGCGACCCGCTTGGACCTGGCGGTTTACGATTCATTGGTAACCCGGCAGGCGGGACAGACGGATGACAAGGCCCAAGGCCCAGAAGGCCGGTTCATACTATGGTGGGCCGGTTTACAAGGAAAGGCATAAGGAGTATTTACCTTACAAGGAGTTAAGACGCGGACTTGAATCCGGTTTGTATTAGAAGGTATATTAGTCCAAATCCTAATAGGACTCCACATGTAACCCGCCCCTTCAACTTATATAAGGAGGGGCAGGGCTCCCAAAGGGGGACAAGGCAAGAAGAAACAATCTCTACGGCTAGACACAACTGGGAGAGACGGTTTACGGCGACTCCCCCATGAGCATAATGAGACCTAGCCTCAAACAGCATGTTGGGTTGTTACCGGATGATGTTTCCCGAGGCCCGAAGTTGTCTAAATCTTTGTCTTGCGTGTTGCGTCTCTCGATTCCGCTCAACCCCTCTCAAGCTACCACATAGATGCGTTGGCCTCACGACTAAGTCCTCACACTAGGACATCTGAATGTAGGGGATATACCCCGCTGAATAAACCGGCCGGAAGTATAACCAGGCCAGACTTGGCGGTTTACTTGAGACCCGGCAAGAGTTTGGCGATTCACTGGCGACCCGCTTGGACCTGGCGGTTTACGATTCATTGGTAATTCGGCAGGCGGGACAGACGGATGACAAGGCCCAAGGCCCAGAAGGCCGGTTCATACTATGGTGGGCCGGTTTACAAGGAAAGGCATAAGGAGTATTTACCTTACAAGGAGTTAAGACCCGGACTAGAATCCGGTTTGTATTAGAAGGTAGATTAGTCCTAATCCTAATAGGACTCCACATGTAACCCGCCCCTTCAACTTATATAAGGAGGGGCAGGGCTCCCAAAGGGGGACAAGGCAAGAAGACACAATCTCTAGGGCTAGACACAACTGGGAGAGCCAGTTTACGGCGACTCCCCCATGAGCATAATGAGACCTAGCCTCAAACAGCATGTAGGGTTGTTACTGGATGATGTTTCCCGGGGCCCGAAGCTATCTAAATCTTTGTCTTGCGTGTTGCATCTCTCGATTCCACTCAACCCCTCTCAAGCTACCACATAGATGCGTTGGCCTCACGACTAAGTCCTCACACTAGGACATCTGCCGTGACAAATCCACGACAGTTGGCGCCCACCGTGGGGCCTGCGCACGGTGGTGTTGAGTTCTTGAAGGGATTTTCCCAAGGATTGAGAGGTTCACAATTTTTCCGGATGAAGAATTACCGGTTTGGAAAGACCTGCATTGTGACTCCCCCGATTCAATCGTACACTAATCATGCACGCAAATGTGTACGATCAAGATCAGGGACTCACGGGAAGATATCACAACACAACTCTAAAACATAAATAAGTCATACAAGCATCATAATACAAGCCAGGGGCCCCGAGAGCTCGAATACAAGGGCTCGATCATAGACGAGTCAGCGGAAGCAACAATATATGAGTACAGACATAAGTTAAACAAGTTTGCCTTAAGAAGGCTAGCACAAACTGGGATACAGATCGAAAGAGGCGCAGGCCTCCTGCCTGGGATCCTCCGAACTACTCCTGGTCGTCGCCAGCGGCCTGCACGTAGTAGTAGGCACCTCCGGTGTAGTAGGAGTCGTCGTCGACGGTGGCGTCTGTCTCCTGTGCTCCAGCATCTGGTTGCGACAACCAGGTAGAAAGGAAAGGGGGAAAAGAGGGAGAAAAGCAACCGTGAGTACTCATCCAAAGTACTCGCAAGCAAGGAGCTACACTACATATGCATGGGTATATGTGTAAAGGGCCATATCGGTGGACTGAACTGTAGAATGCCAGAATAAGAGGGGGATAGCTAATCCTGTCGAAGACTACGCTTCTGGCAGCCTCCATCTTGCAGCATGTAGAAGAGAGTAGATTGAAGTCCTCCAAGTAGCATCACATAGCATAATCCTACCCAGCGATCCCCTCCTCGTCGCCCTGTTAGAGAGCGATCACCGGGTTATATCTGGCACTTGGAAGGGTGTGTTTTATTAAGTATCCGGTTCTAGTTGTCATAAGGTCAAGGTACAACTCTGGGTCGTCCTTTTACCGAGGGACACGGCTATTCGAATAGACAAACTTCCCTGCAGGGGTGCACCACATAACCCAACACGCTCGATCCCATTTGGCCGGACACACTTTTCTGGGTCATGCCCGGCCGTGGAAGATCAACACGTCGCAGCCCCACCTAGGCACAACAGAGAGGTCAACACGCCGGTCTAAATCCTATGCACGCAGGGGTCTGGGCCCATCGCCCATTGCACACCTGCATGTTGCGTACGCGGCCGAAAGCAGACCTAGCCCCCTTAATACAAGTGCGAGCTTACGGTCCAATGCGGCGCGCGCCGCTCGGTCGCTGACGTCATGAACGCTTCGGCTGATACCACGACGTCGAGTGCCCATAACTGTTCCTGCGTAGTTGGTTAGTGCGTATAGACCAAATGGCCAGACTCAGATCAAATACCAAGAACTTGTTAAGCGTGTTATTTTGAAGTAACCGCGGACGCCGTCCAGGGCCAGGCCCACCTCTCACCTAGGCGGTCTCAACCTGCCCTGTCGCTCCGCCACAAAGATCCACTCGCGGGTACTCCTACGAGCCGACCCGACTTTAGTCACCACAGGTATCATGTATAAAGTATATAAGTATATACCCGTGATCACCGCCCAAGTGATCACGGCCCGATAGTATAGCACAGCAGACGGACAAGAATGTAGGGCCACTGATGGAAAACTAGCATCCTATACTAAGCATGTAGGATTGCAGGTACAGGTAACAACAGTAGTGGCAAAGACAGGCTATGCAGCAGAATAGGTTTAACGGAAAGCAGTAACATGCTACACTACTCTAATGCAAGAGTATAGAGAAGAATAGGCGATATCTGGTGATTAGGGGGGCTTGCCTGGTTGCTCTGGCAAGTAGGAGGGGTCGTCAGGTCCGTAGTCGAACTGGGCAGCAGCAGCGTCGGTATCGGAGTCTAGCGAGAGAAGAGGGGGAAGAAACAATAAATATAATGCAAACATATGCATGATGATGCATGACATGACAATGAGCGTTGTTAGTGGGGCCCAATCGCGGTAGTAGGTGATACCGGCGAAGGGGGGAAACATCCGGGAAAGTATTTCCGGTGTTTCGCGTTTTCGGAGAGATGAACCGGAGGGGGAAAGTTGTGTGTTCGATATGTTAGGGGTGTGTGCTGAACGAACGGGCTGCGAATCTGGATTCGTCTGGTCGTTCTGAGCAACTTTCATGTAGAAAGTATTTTCATCCGAGTTACGGATTATTTCATATGATTTTCTAAAGTTTTAATCATTTTCTGATTTTAATTATTTATTTAAATCCAACATTATCCAGAACAGTATGGGATGACATCAGCATGACGTATGTGCGATGCCAGCAGTCAACAGTGCGGTTGACTAGTCAAACGAGACAGGTGGGTCCAGTGGGACCCACATGTCAGTGATAGAGCTTAACTAACAGAGTTATTTTAACCTAACTAACCTAATCAGCGAGTGGGGCCCAGTAGTGAGTGAGAGATTAGGGTTTTAATTAGCTAAACTATTTAATTAACTAATTATTCTTTTATTTATTTCGTTTATTGAGGTGCGGCCTATAGGTCAGTGAGACAGGGGCGGCCCAGTCAGCAGTTGACTCAGTCAACTGGTCAACAGGGGGCCTTGGGCCCACCAGTCAGTGGCCCAGGCGGTGGGACCCGCGGCGCCAGGTTAGCGCGGCTGGCTCTCGCCGCCGGCGACCAAATGCACGGCGTTGACCCGCCGGAGTTCGCCGGAAAATGCGCACATGGCACGGATCCGTGTGCGCATGGGCTCGTTCGAACGAGCGTGAAGAGGCGCATCTAGTGGTGGCGGTGGCGTGGCCGGAGATGGCCGGAAGTGACGGCGGCAAGCCCATCAGCGGATGGTCGGAGTCGGGCGTGAGTGGATCCAGCGCTAGGGGGCACGGGAAGGCATGTGCGCGCGCGCGTTGGGTTCCTGGAAGCTCCAGGAACACGGTGACGGGCTCAGGCGAGCAAGACGACGGCTGTGGCGACGGCCACGAGGTCGTCGGCGGGGGACAGAAACGGGCGCGGTGGCAAACTAGCTACGGTGCGCTAGGAAGCCAACGGAGAGGGCGGGAGGCGGAGGAGCTCACCGAGCGGCACACACGGAGGCCGGTGAAAGGTTTAGTAGCAGCAGAGGGGCATCGCCTGAGTTGGTGAAGAGCGGCGGCGACAGGAGATGCGGAAGAAGGGGACCGTTGCAGCAGCGCCTCCGAGCTCCAGCTGTGGCCACCGGTCGACGAGGAAGACGATGGCGGAGACGACGGACACGCTGGCGAGGCGAGGCGATGGCTGTGGCCGCGCGTTTCACGGCGACGGCTCCATGGCGGCGTTCGGACGCGGTGGGGAACGAAGGGCAGAGGGAGGTGGATCTGAGGGGGGAGGCGCAGAGGCCGAGAGGGAGAGCGGGGGCGAGTGGGAGGCGGGATCGAGGAGGCGGGGCGTGGCGTCCTTATCCTCTCCTCGACACCGGCGAGGGGGGTCCGGCGGGGACGCGCCCCTGTTCCGACCCTGGTCGGGGGAACAGGGAAGGGGAGGGAGCGACCGAGGGAGGCGGCTGGGCCGGCCGGATGGGCCAGGTGGGCCGGCCTGGCTGCGAGCTGGGCCGTCTGGTCTAGGGGGGTCCTTTTCTCTTTTGTCTTCTGCTTTTGTATTTTCTTTTCTTTTCCTTTTCTGTTTTATTTAATTTAGGGCATTTAAGTATTTTATAAAATCGTGTCTTCTACACCATAATTACCCATGCCATTTTTGGCACTGCCCGAACATTTTTGTTTCAACTTTTAAAAACTTTTGTTGTTTGACATATTTTGAATTTGACTTTTGAACGGGTTTTGAACTAACGAGAGTTTAGTAATAGTAAACAGAGATGACATGGCATCCTTAGGAGAGTTTTACTGTAGCCTAATTATCCGGGCGTTACATGCATCAGCGTCAAGTTTATCAAAGTCAGACTTATATTTTGTAGATTCAAGGGTCAAGAGAAAATTAGGATTTGGGTTATGATTGGTAAACTGCTGCAAGTCGCTGAGACCAAGCTGTCAAATCGCTGGAATCCTCGTTTTCCTCTGATCGACCAATGAAGGTGCATACACATGAAGGAACCGGACCAATTGTGGATCCTTAAAACAATGGGAAGACACCTCTGTTCATGCAAGACAATAATAGCAATTGTACTACCTCAATTAGTACTCGGTCACGTCATAGTCAGGTTGATCTACAACTCCAGATTCTTTATTAGCTAAAACTGCCAAAGGGGAAGCAACCAGATTGGGATTGCCTTTGCAAATTCATACAGAGTAAATACATGGCCACGTGCTGCCGTTTCACTTAGGACCGAGCGGCCTCAAGTCTCCGCTTCGGTCTCTGTTCCAAATCATAGCCAGCTGCTTTGCTTTGTTCGCCACTGGAGAATCTCATATCGCGCTAAACCGCCCCGGATTCACTTTACCATCTCCTGCGTCGAGCTGCTATGTTGCCAAACCATCAAGCGCACCCCAAGTGGCCAATCCGCTTACACCGCGGGTGAGCCGCCTCCTGCTCCGTTGACTCGCCACAGCCGCCGTCCAAACCGGTCTGACAGGGTCGCTAAACGCGCCTCTGTTGTCGCGTGCCAAGTTGCCGCGGGCAAACCGCCGTCTCCATTGCGGACGACCCGCCCGCGCTGGCCAACCCGCCGGTCATCCCGACCGATGCCATGTTGCAGCTGTCACTCTTGTTGCCCAGCCGCCTCCAAGCGTCGCCTTTGCCTCTGGGCCGCCTTGTCGAATCCGAGTACTGCCTCAAAACGCCCGCGGTGAATCGACCTGCATTGCCGAACCACCAAGCGTGCCTCAAGTTGCTGCTGCCCTTTTCCACGTCGTTCGACCCGCCTCACTGTCATGGCTTAACCAGCAGCAGAGAAGTGCTTCAGGATTCGAGTTTTGTAGTAACAGAGAAGAAGATAGTTGTATCCATAATGGGCTGCCGTCGTCTTAAAATCTGCAGGAAGAGACAGGCAAAAACCAATGAAGAATACTACTATACTACTGTAATAGTCAAACCAATCACCGGGGTTGACAGATGCCCTCACACATCCAGAAGAAAACCGGAGACTGGGTGCAAATTACTGGACCAAGCGCATACACGGTTCAGGTTTCAAGGCTGAGTTGGCCGCAGAACAAGATGTACTTATCCGGAATGAGCGTCTGTGCTCATCAGATAAAAATATCATGTGATACCCATCCTATCTATTTTATCTGTATACAATAATCTGTCTGCGAACAGTTACTCTGTCTTGTAATATTTTACGCAGGATAAAATCCACTACAAAGCGGTATTAGGCCACGGAGATGGGGGCATGCCGACATCATTTCAGCACAGCTGGTCGTCGTTCCCGCACCGGTTTATAACGCCGTGGCCGTCTCTCGCGACCGCGCCGGTTTACAACGCCGTGGCCGTCTGCCGCGGCCGACCCGCCCGTGAGCGATTTCAACCTCACTTAGTGATCATCAATTTCATGGTGGATTATTTCCGGCCTGGCACATGAGGGGTAACCATCTAAAATATATTTTACTGGTACATATTATTTTTGTCAAAGAGCAGTTTATCTTTGCCTTGGTCTGCAATATTGTATGCAGGAAAATTATTCACTGCAATAATAAGGATCATGGATATATGGCTCGTGCTACTATTATGATGCGCTATCATCTGGTCCAAGACCTACATATGTGCATGCCGCCGCTTCTTCGGCCCAATTTATATCAACACGACGTGGCTGACTCGCCCGTACGGTTTACCGCGTTCGCGATTGACTTGCTCGTCCGTGCTGGCTTACAACGCCGCGGCCGGGTCATCTGTCTGAGCCGCCACTGGTCGTTTTTCCGGCTGTCTCTCGTGGCCTGGTCTACATCAACACACCGGGCCGCACCTATCTGCATGAGCTGTTTATTGAGTATAAAGCAAGTCACAGCTTGGGTAGCCCAGTTTTCTTTCAAATTGGAGGTAAATTATCATCAACTGCTGTCTGCACTGGATGGATCAATGGGCAGGCACGCAAGTCGCCGCCACTACAGTTTGGTTAATTTCAAATAGCCAGTTGGAAGGAACCATTGGCCGAGTTGTTGACACGGCTTATACAGATCATTTATAACCCGCCGCAGTCACCTCAACCTTCTGTGGATTCACATCATGCTATCAACATCAGTGATATACAACTTATGCCGATTTATATCACGGTCAAGTATGGAGAATCTCAAGCCAACTCCTCGAGTCACCTTTGAGACTCGGGGGCTACAATGACATGACTCAGCAAATCTTGCCAGTTCCAGCAAGTTTAAGAACCCCAGGACGATGGAGGGAAAGATAACCCGGTCCCGGAGGCTACTGTTACATTGATGAAAATTTAAAGGTCGTCAGAAAATTTCCGGTTTAGAAAGTATATGACAGTTACAAAATCCCGGCTCAATGAAGAAGTTCCGGGTCATTAGAAAGGATTGCGGTTTAAGAATTTCCGGTTCAAAAAGAATTAATATCTCGCAAATTCGAGTTTAAAGGCCGTCAGAAAATTTCCGGTTCAAAATGAAGATTCCGGTTTAAAATTGGGTTCAAGGGAAGGAGGTCTCCCACAAAGCTTTGAAGCTCTCAATATCCGGTTCAAAATCCCGGTTCAAGAAGAATTTATCTCTTGTAAAAGTTAAAGGTTGCCGAAGAGGACCTGCAGCCATGATGCGCGGTTCAAACATGGGTATCCTGCCTTATTGGCTTATCATGTGTGGTTACATGGGGGCTTCTGTTCATAAAGCGGCGTCCGGTTTACCCCTTGATTCAGCTTATCAAAGCTTTATATAAAAACCACTTGGGGGCTTGGTTGCATTTGAACCATAGCTACACCTCTTGATCGGCGCAATGCCACGATATCACTTGGGGGCTTGGTTGCATTTGAACCATAGCTACACCTCTTGATCGACGCAATGCCACAATATCACTTGGGGCTTGGTCGTATTCGAACCATAGTCACACCTCTTGATCGGCTCAAAGACAAATTACTCCGGGACCAAAGAGAGTGTTGCAAAACAACAACTCAAACATAGGCACCGGCTGAGCACAGCTCAAAATGTTACTTGAGGATTCTTTGCTGTCGAAAATGAACAAAGAATCTACACTTGTAATAGGCTATCAAGCCATGGCTTGGAAGCCTGGTGTATACACCTAAAACCCTGGGTTAGCCTGCCTTTTTAAGTAAGTTACTCCGCCAAGATAAACCTGGTATGACCCATCGAACTTTGACAAGTTACTCTAATAAGACCCTGAACTTGTCAAGTTAAAATGATGATTGGTTAAGGATTGAGGACCATCTTAAAAGGCTTTGTAAAATGGTTTAACTCAGTGGCCTGGCAGCCCATGAAAAGCCTCAAATTTGGGGCCCGGCAGCCCGTGAAAAGCCTCGACTACAAGGGTTTCATTTGCTTTTATTTGCTAAGTTTTTCTCCTTGGATGAGATTTCTACTGTTTTGATAAACCGGCAATCGTTCACCTGGTTTGACTTTCAACTACAAGTTTTCAGTACATGATCAGTTATAATCCGGAGACTATCAGCTCGGTCTGGTTTCGAATCAAAGTCATCAGTATTGAATAAACTGGTGTTTATCACAACCCGGCACGGTTTTATCATAAACCGGCACAATATGGAAGGAGTTATCAGTACTCAAGATTGGGCTTATCACCTTTACTACAATAAAGTTGGTAAACCAACGATGTGATTCAATGTCACAGGTATGATATATTTCATATTTGATTATTCTTAAGTGCAGCCTTGGTTATAAACCCAGGTTATATGTTAGGCATTATGACCCGTCCGACGGTAAACTGCCAGGACACTTTAAGCTTGCTGTATGTAGAAACAGGTTGAATAAAGCATAATTATAAATCACTAGTGTTTATTAACCCGGCCTGGCTTTAAGACGATAAGTCGCCAGTGTATGATGAGAAATTATCCGGTGTTTATTAACCCGGCCTGGCTTTAAGACGATAAGTCGCCAGTGTACGATGAGAAATTATCTGGTGTTTGTTAACCCGGTCTGGCTTTGGACTATAAGTCGCCAGTATATATTTGGATTGCGCCATTGGAATCATGCGCTTATAAATCTTTGGGTTATATTATTCAAATAGCCAACATGGCTGGATTTTTATTATGGTTATCAATATTATGATTGAGGTTTTCAAAGTCGCTTTAGCACAATGGATATTATTTTACCAATGGATATGATTTATTCTGCAATGGATGGAATAGTCCCGAGTCGCTGCAGGCTTATGACCCGGCACTTGGGGGCTACATTATTCAAATTGAGATTACATCAAATATACAAGTCTCATGACGCTGCAAGCATGCACCATGACACTTGGGGGCTAATGTAAAGTCATTTTTTGATCAACTTATTGAAGACCCGACTCATCCCATTGTAATGAGCCGGCCCTTGGGGGCTACCAATTGCTCCTATCAACAATTCAAGGTACACAAGTCTTAATCAATTATAAGGGTCCACTGCTCAGTTAATAAAGCACAAAGCTCTTAACCTTGTGGACGTGGGTTCAAGCCCTACGATGGAGGCTACATTATAAGATGTTATTTTTATTGAAGTATATATCAAGTCCCAGCTCAGTATTACCTTAATGAGCCGGCCCTTGGGGGCTACACGTTGCAGTTAAAGTCTACATGATCATATCTACAAAGTCCCTGCTCATACTTGCATAATGACCCGACCCTTGGGGGCTACACTGGTTGAAGTTTTTTGAGCATCAGGCAGTTACATGTCCCAGGTTGCTGCAGGCATGACAACCCGGCACTTGGGGGCTACATAATATTGAGTATTCAGTTTTTACTAGTGACTGAGTTGAACAACATGGATTTATTCAAAAAGTGGCAGTATTTATATTGCGGCAAGTCTTAAGCCATCACTTTGTTCTGCTCAAGACATGGGGGCTATAGGTAATATGGATATAAGGGAGAAAAATCTTCAAATTCTCAGTTCTGAGCAAACTAGATTGACCCGGTGTCTGCAACAATTATGACCCGGTGTCTGCAACAATTATGACCTGGTGCCATCCATATTTACAAACCGACAATTTTGGTAATATTAAACCAGCAAGTTTTACGTCTACAAACCGGCTAAATATCAGATGAGTATTTCAAGACCAATGTTTCTTAAGCCGGCGCTTTGGAAGCCGACTCAAGTGGATTATTCTTCACAATATTTCTCTATGAGAAACCAATGTCAGCAAATTGTATGAAGCTGGCTTATTGACCTGGATTTTCTAGAAGAAGGAAATGCCAAGGAATTAAGGATGATCAGCTGCCGGTATACAAGAATTCTTAACCCGGAGCATAATCTGTCAAATTTGTTTTTATGTTTATTTTACAGGATCGGTTTAACATGGATAAATCCAAATTAAACTGAGGGCTAATGTCGGGGAAATACTCCGCTGCATAAACCGGCCGGAAGTATAACCCGGTCGTACTTGGCGGTTTACTTGAGACCCGGCAAGAGTTTGGCGATTCACTGGCGACCCGCTTGGACTTGGCGGTTTACGATTCATTGGTAACCCAGCAGGAGGGACAGACGAATGACAAGGCCCAAGGCCCAGAAGGCCGGTTCATACTATGGTGGGCCGGTTTACAAGGAAAGGCATAAGGAGTATTTACCTTACAAGGAGTTAAGACGCGGACTTGAATCCGGTTTGTATTAGAAGGTAGATTAGTCCTAATCCTAATAGGACTCCAAATGTAACCCGCCCCTTCAACTTATATAAGGAGGGGCAGGGCTCCCAAAGGAGAGAAGGCAAGAAGAAACAATCTCTAGGGCTAGACACAACTGGGAGAGCCGGTTTACGGTGACTCCCCCATGAGCATAATGAGACCTAGCCTCAAACAACATGTAGGGTTGTTACCGGATGATGTTTCTCGGGGCCCGAAGTTGTCTAAATCTTTGTCTTGCATGTTGCGTCTCTCGATTCCGCTCAACCCCTCTCAAGCTACCACATAGATGCGTTGGCCTCACGACTAAGTCCTCATACTAGGACATCTGCCGTGACGAATCCACGCCACTGGTTGTCAAAGTTGGCGACCAGTGCAAATAAACGCCGCAGCAAAGCAAGTCCAGAACTGAAAGCACTTCAGAAGATGTAGCGATCTGACCTCAGACGGTCAAATCTCTTTGCTTCAGTGTCATCCCTGGTTCGGTAATGCTGACACACACAGTACTCGAATGGATTCATAACAGAGTAGCAATCACACACTTATTACATCGAGTGTCTCAAGAGAGAGCTTATTACAATAAATATGGCTTAAGGCCATCTAAATAAGATAACAATAGAAGGCTTGGAAGATAAAGTGAGTCCATCAACTCCAACGGCATAGCTAAGTGCACGAAAAACGACCTAGCGCACCTTACTCTTCGTCTGAAAAGTCTGCAACATGATATGTTGCGGCCCGAAAACGGGTCAGCACATGGAATATGCTGGCAATATAACACAGTAGAGCAATGAACAGAATAAAGGCTATTACTACATGCATATATGGCTGGTGGAGGCTCTACGGTTATAATGTTTTGCGAAAAGATGATTTTTTCCTACAACAAAGGAATATATTTTATTTAACTATCATGGTAGTTGAAACATTGAGAATGGTACACCCATCTCAATCCCAATTAATAGTAATTATCAACCCAACAAATTAAATTAGAGTGATGAGATCCACATGATAATCCAGGTACCAGATACTCATGATGTCCATAACTGGGGACACGGCTAACCATGATTAGTTTGTACACTCTGCAGAGGTTTGCACACTTTTCCCCACAAGACTCGATCTCCTCCGTTGGATTTCTCGCACTACATGGTGTTTGAGAAACGGATGACCGAGACACAGTCTTTAAGAAGCATTAACTCTAACCCCGGGTAGACAGTACCAACCTATATCCCCTACATCTGCTAGCCTACCACTGGAAGAGGTCATGCAACATACTCAACTATGCTAGAGCCCATAATAGCTTGTGGCTGCACACGAAAGTTTCTAGCATGAAAAATCTTATGATCCCTTTGAGCCTGGCTGGCGGACCATAGGAGGATCACACGGTATAATCCCGGGATCTCCTAGGACAACACCGGTATAACCCCAGGTGCCCAAACCAACAATCCACCCAGATGTGTATTAAAGTTGCCACCTTAAGTTGAACCATTAATTAACAATCTCACATCTGTCATGGATACACTCAAAACATAATCCACGTCTATGAGCATAGCATGGAAATATAAGCATAACGTAGAAGTAACTCCCAAGGGTTTGATAATAAAACAGGTAATAGGTTCTACCTCATCATCTACTTCCCAATACCCACATGTTAATCACGCAAAACCTAGTGACTCGTAGTAGCACGCTTCGCACTCCGGGAATTCTATCGCAAATAAACATTAGCATAGATAATCACTCAAGCATAGATGCACGGGTAAAACTCAAATAAGAAGATCGAATCTGAAAACTCAACTAAAGAGATTCGATCTGCAAAAAGAATCAATCGAATCAGAGGTACGGAACTGAAACTACGGTCAAAAGAACTTCGAAAACATATCTGCTTCAAACCAAATTTTAAATTGCCAAAACCTTTTTCAAGTTGATTAAACAGAAAGAGGGGCTCGAGACGAAGATTTTGGCGTTGGTTTCACTGGATTTGGACAAACGGTTGAAATGATACGAGGGTTTGAAGATCAGGGGCTAATCTGCGATAAAAATAATCACGGATAGGTCCCCGGTCGAAAATAAAATAAAAAAGAAAAGACTAACGAACGAACGTTCGCTGTCTGAACCTAAACGGCGATCAACGTTCGTAAAACGAATGAACGGACAGACGTCCGCTAAACAAATAAACCGTCGAAACGAACCGAACCGATCTAACCGAAAAGAAAGTAAATCGATCTAGGTTTTTTTAGAAAACCGAGGTTTTTACCTAAAAACCAAAAAAACCGGCGGATCCGGATCGGATCGGGAACGGCGGCAGCACCGGCGGCAGCACCGGCGGCAAGGCAGCGGTTCCGGCGAGGCGAGGCGCTGCGGGGCGGCGGCGGGGCGCGGCGCGGGCGGCGGCGCAGGCGGCGGTGAGCGGCGCGGGCGGCGGCGAGCGGGCGCGGCTGCTACTGTTATTGGCGGCGGCGGCTCGGGGTGGGGTTTGGGGGCGGGGCTGCGACTTTTAAGGAGGGCGGGGCGGGGCCGGCTTGGGAAGGGGGCAAACCGAGGCGGCGGTGGCGTCCCGGACTCCGGTGGAGTCTGGCTCGGGCACGCGGGCGAGCCCGGGGAAGGCAGCGGTGGTGCCGGGCCGGCTGGGCTTCGGCCCAGTTTGGTCTGCGAAGAGTTTTTTAAACTGATTCCGCCGAAAAATCATAATAAACTAAAAATAAAAATCTAAAAATACCAAAACAAACTTTCGCCGTCTAAATAAAATATTTAGAACATGATGAACATTTTCTTGGCCTAAAAATGCAAATTTTGAAAATTGCATGTTTTTCTAATTCAAATAAAATAGCAATAAAAGCCAAAATAAATTATTTATTGGATTTTAACATTTTTCCTCCAATATTTCTTTTATTTTGGAGAAGTCATATTATCTCCTCTCATATATTTTAATTTGAAAT